>NW_025814889.1:5332000-6662500 GCF_022079265.1 Lynx rufus
TGCTGTCTAGGAAACTCTTTGTTCGCACTATCAGCCGAGCTGGTGAGTTGTCACAGAAGCCTTACCCAGGAGAAGGTGCTAGCATTCCTCCATTTTTGGGTGATTCATTAGAGCAAGTCAGGCACCGGTACCCTGGGCTCTGCTTTTATTCTGCCTGCTTCTGTACTACCTTGGGGGCCTTTCATTCGGAAATCAAACCTGAGAGCTTTTATGGGAGCTGAGGGCTCGAATATTAAGGACTGGAAGAGACTGAACAGCAGCATCAGTTGAGTGGGCACCGACTTCCAGGCTGAGAGCAGCTCCTCGGGGGGATCCCGTCGGTCCCCACCGCATGCAGAGTGGAACCGAGGACAGCCAGCAGCTTGCGGTGGCAGGGTCTTGGAGTCCCAGCCGTAGAAGCGAGGAGACGTAAGCGTAGACCAGAGAGGTTTTGCCCTGAGTCAGACATAACCGGGGGGAAAATTAAATGTTTTCCTTCTCGTCTGTATTGCCTTCCCTTCCTGAGAGACAGACACAGGCGAAACAGGGATTTGTTTAACACGGTTTCTGTGGCAAAATGCTGTCTGGACCTGGGAACTGACAGATTTTTGGAACGTGCCCATAAATCAGAAAATACCTGTGCTATTTATTTGCAGTTTGGGGATTTCAGTCAATTTTTTTTTCTCTTTCCCTTTGTGAGAAAGAGATTGATTTCTTATTTTGAGAAGTGGGCTGTGTTGTGGTTTCACCCAGAACGTTGAGGTTGTATTTAAATTTAAAGGTGGCCGTAGGGATTTAGTGGCAAGGGCTGTGTTCACATGACTAGGTTTGGAGTGGGTCTTCTCACCTTGACCTTGGGCGGATTTATCTCCCAAAGTCCCAGGTCTGTACCAGGTTAGGCTTGAACAGCAGATAACTGCATTTAATACCACCCTGGCTTGGTAAGACTTAATATGTGTGAAATGCTGCTTGTTTTTGTTGTTATTTTGTATGCCTCCATTCTGCAAGGATATTAGGTATTGACCATTTACATGTGGATTATTGATTTTCTCTTTGCGATCAGTGTTATTAGAGATTACAAATTTAAACTAACTCGACTCTTCAACATTCAGTCATAGTTTGTGAAAATACAGCTTCTGTGAGATCATTTCTGTTCTTTTTTTTCCTTATTTCTAGGCATATGTTTAGATTTCTTCTCCATCAAAGGTAGCTAATAGTGCTAAATCAACCTGGTAATGCACTGTTGTAAAGTTTGTACTTTTTGTTGTTGAGACAAAGAATTTTTAAAAATCGGATACATATAGTTGACAATATGTAATTACTAATAATCACTAAGTACAATAGAACAGAATGATTTCACTCAAGAATTACTTGACCACATGATCTTGTAAGTGGGAAAATTAATTCTGCAAATTTATTTGTAAAATAATACGTGGCTATCCTTTTGCGTATCAGGACGCTGATTGGTGGTATCGGTCATCGTGGCTTCTTTTGCTCAGGGTTCCTGGACTAGACCATCTCCTCGAGTACCTTTTACTTCTAAACTTCTGTGATACTGAGTTATTTTAACATGAAAAGATGTGAGATCTTTACTGGAGTTTGCATTCTTTCAACCCCATACCCCTTGCCTTTCAGCATTAAACTGGAAAGATGTCCCTGTATGATGACCTGGGAGTAGAGACCAGTGATTCAAAAACAGAAGGCTGGTCCAAAAACTTCAAACTTCTGCAGTCCCAGCTTCAGGTGAAGAAGGCGGCCCTCACACAAGCCAAGGTGAGATAAGCCCCGTGTGAGCGCAGAAGTGTGCAAAGCAGGGGCTCCTTAGGATTGACACAATTTGGTTTTAGTTTGTTCTTCTACCTTCTTATCAGGTTTGTAGGGGGAGAGGCCCTGGGTGCAGAGAGAGAGGAGTTCAGAGTCATTGTGCTTCCCCGGACTCTCGGGAAATTGGAGTGAAGAAAAGCAGGAGCCTCCCTTTCCAGCAACGACACTGGTTTTTCAGACTTCCTGAGCAGGGGCCCGGGAGTCTGCATTTTTAGGTGGCTCTCCTGCTGTTTGTGGTAGGTGGTTTGGAAGCAGCACTTAGAGGACGAGGCTCTGCAGGAACTAATAATTTGTGTGCGTTAGTGAGGGCTCACGTTGATTTAGTTAAAATTTTTTTAATGTTTATTCATTTTTGAGAGACAGAGACAGAGCACAAGTGGGGGAGGGGCAGAGAGAGAGGGAGACACAGAATCCGAAGCAGGCTCCAGGCTTTGAGCTGTCGGCACTGAGCCCGACTCGGGGCTCGAACCCACGAACCGTGAGATCAAGACCTGAGCCGAAGTCAGACGCTCAACTGACTGAGCCACCCAGGCGCCCCTGAGGGCTCACATTGGTTCTGAATGTGTCAGGCATGTGTGGTCTTGGGGCACTTGGTTTTGTTCACATCGTGTGCATGTTGGGCACTGGCGACATCTTTGAAATTGAACACCACATAAGACATTAAGACCATACTTGTCCACTGAATGAATATTTGATCTAAAATGTTGTTTAGCAATTAGAATGGTATAATGGTTTGCTTATTGTTCTAAGGGGCCTTGCATTGTAGTGTATCACCCAGTGAAAGTTCTGTCCCCCAAATGGGCGAATATGGCCGTAATGCACAAAAAGTTTGCTCTTTTTATGTGCAGAGCACAGATGCACATAAAGTACAGAAACCCAGTATACCTGTGGGGTGAAAATTGTATGGGCAGGAAAAAATGTATTAAAAGGTGCCTTGAGGGGGAAGCAGTAATGACAGAAGAAGTTAAGAAAACCTGCCTTAGAGATCTATTGAAATATTTACCAATAAAATGTTTGAGTTTAAGGAATTTGCTTTAAAATAATCCATTATGGGGAAGGGGAGGTATGGACACACACGAAACAATTGCCCACGAGCTCATAGCCGTTGAAACTTGTCCTAGACATTTAGGGACTCGTTCCTGTTTGTTTTCTTTCATTTTGTGTTTGAAATTTTACATAATAAATTGTATTTTAAAGTTGGAATTATTTTTCTTTTACTGCCTATTCAATAGGTAGTTATATTGGAAGTGCTTACATTTGATTGCTCAGCATTGTAAAAAGGTGTTTAGGATTAGGATACCCACAGGTAAAGCAATATGGTCTGAAAATCTTAATTTGTTTTGTCAGTTCTATCGATCAGGGTTTTTGTCTTTTTTAGATTCATCATAACCAGATTAAAATTTTTATGCCAATATATTTTCTTTAATGTTTATTTAGTTTTGAGAGAGAGACAGAGCAAGAGTGGATGAGGGGCAGAAAGAGGGAGACAGAGAATCCGAAGCAGGCTCCAGGCTCTGAGCAGTCAGCACAGAGCCCAGCGTGGGGCTTGAACTCATGAACCATGAGATCATGACCTGAGCCGAAGTCGGACGCTTAACTGAGTCAGCCACCCAGGTGCCCCTTTATACCAGTATTTTTAGAGAGACAGAATTTTGTTTTTTAAAACAAGCTTTCATCCCACAAGAAAGGAAGATTAGCAAAACAAGTCTTGTTTTTCCTTTAAATTTTTTTAAATTGGTTAAGTTTTTAAATCTCTCTGAGTTTCATACGACTTTTGCTTTGCACATAAGATCTAGAAATAAGATTTTATTTTCCAGTGCTACAACTGTTTCACGCATTATTCTTGAGGGCCTCATAGTCCCTTTTGTACAATGGCTCTGGCTCTAAGGAGCGGTCTCATACTTCAAAACATAAATTCAATTAGACTTCAAATGGACATAATTAGCGGACAATCCTAGGCAGTGAGAGGTAACAAAATAGAAGAGCAGAAGTCAAAATATACAGATTAAAAACTGGGCTAATTCTTTAATTACCAGTGTAATAGTGTCAGCTTTGTGGATTACTTTTAGCCAAATTTTAAAAATCCTAGCTAATTTGTTTCTTCCTGCCCTGGGTAACTTCAGGGTCACTTTCTGTTTCCAGTCAGTGCATATTTATACACTACAGGTTAAAATTTGGCTTATATAAAATACTATTGAGAAAATAGATCCTTTAAAAAAATAAATATATAGGGGCGCCCGGGTGGCTCAGTCAGTTCAGCGACTGACTTCAGCTCAGGTCATGATCTCACAGTTCATGAGTTTGAGCCCCACATCGGGCTCTGTGCCATCAGCTCGAAGCCTGGATTCTGTGTCTCCCTGTCTCTCGGCCCCTCCCCTGCTCATGCTCTGTCTCTCTCTGTCTCAAAAATAAATTAAAAAAAAAACAAACATTAAAAAGGGGGGTGGGGGGGCGCTTGGGTGGCTCAGTCGGTTGGGTGTCCGATTTCAGCTCAGGTCGTGATCTCATGGTTTGTGAGTTCAAGCCCCACATCGGGCTCTGTGCTGACAGCTCGGAGCCTGGAGCCTGCTTCAGAGTCTGTGTCTCCCTCTCTCTGCCCTTCCCCCACTCACATTCTGTCTCTCTCTCAAAAATAAATAAAAAAACATTTAAAAAATTAAAAAATAAATATATTAGGAAATTTATTCATCACATACTGATTTTTCTGTACCCTTACTTTACTCACATTAAAAGTAAAGAGTGAGATGAAGTCTAGACTCTTGGAAATCCTCTTGTCTGCCTCAGTCTGTTTAATTTCTGCTTATCAGGTTTTTACTTCTCCAATACAGTTTTTTCAGGTACTAGGAAATCTGAGATTTCAGAAAGATTTTCAAAAGAGAGGTCAAAATAAACGGTAGCCTGTGGAATCGTTTCTGCTAACTTTCTAGTATCTTTTGAGATTGCTGTGTACAGTTAGTAGTATGTTGCTCTTGAAGGAAAGTGAAGATACCACTTCACTCACTTCTCTTAGGTTTAATTCACTAATTAATTCCTCAGCACTAGGTTGGCCTAACCAAATCTTTAAGGGTGTTACCTACAACTGAAAGATGGGGCTGGGGTTTCATCTGTGTCTCCACAGATGAAATAAATCCACTTGAAAAACACACATTGAATGGAAACAATAATGGAAAGAGAGGATTCTGGTCATCTCCCCCGTTGCCCTTTGAACTTTGGTATTCACGTAGTGCATTGTGTATTTAATGATTCGATCAGATTTGTTTGCTTAAGATGATAAGCACCGTTAAATTCAAGAGAGATGGTGGTTTCTTTTGAGCCTTTTGTGGTAATAACACTGAAAACATAGAACACTTTTCAGTTGCCAAGGGGGCATTAAACCTTTGTGACCACAGGACCAGATGGTCACCGCCATGGCCATGTGATGTTATCACCACTGACAGCCTGCAGGGCGGGTGCCAGGGAGGCACATCCCCTCACCTGTGAAGTGTTCCGCTGTCAGGAGCTACAGGGCAGAGAGAAGTGTAGAGCACCAGGAAGTTCTCAGACGCATCCAGAATGTGCAGCATTTTACCAGAGTGTCGGGAAAAAGAGGAGGAGACGAAGACACTGCTGCTTGTGACGATGACGACAGCAGGGAACGGAGTCTGTTCTAAATTGAGAGATTAAAAATTTATTCTGAACCAGGTCTGATCCTGATTCAGGATAAAATCAGCCCTTTATTTATTAGAGAGCAAGCGAGCGAGCAGGGGAGAGGGACAGAGGAGGAGGGCGAGAGAGCATGTGAGTGGGGGAGAGAGAATCTCAAGCAGGCTCCATGCTCAGCTGAGAGCCCTACTCGGGGCTCGATACCACAACCTTGGGATCATGACCTGAATTGAAATCAAGACTCGGATGCTTGGGGCGCCTGGGTGGTTCAGTTGGTTAAGTTGTCCGACTTTGGCTCAGGTCATGATCTCCCTGTTTGTTAGTTTGAGCCCCACTTCAGGCTCTCTCCTGTCGGCACGGAGCCTGCTTCAGATCCTCTGTGCCCCTCTCCCGCTCCCTCTCTCTCTCAAAAATAAATAAACGTTAAAAAAAAATGAGTTCGATGCTCAATTGACTAAGCCACCCACGCACTCCTAAAATCACCTATTTAAAAGTTATTTTAGGGGACAGCTTGGAAAATCTGGATGTGAATTGGATAGGCAATGATACGGGGGGATTGTTGATTTTTTTCGGTGTGGTGTTAGTACTGTGCTTGTGTAAGAGAATGTCCATAATTTTAGGAGATTAAGGGGAAATGTCGCGGAGCTCCAACTTCCTTTCAGATGGTTGAGCACAAAAGACAGGTGTACAGTAAAGAAAATATGGTAACATAGTAACAGTGGTTGATGATACATGAGTGAGTATTGTTCTCTTTTAAAAATTTTTTTTCTGTCCGGGCGCCTGCGTGACTCGGTTGAGCAAGACTCAGTTGGTTGAGCGTCCGACTTCGGCTCAGCTCATGATCTCATGGCCTGTGGGATCAAGCTCCGCATTGGGCTCTGTGCTGACAGCTCAGAGCCTGGTGCCTGCCTCGGATTCTGTGTCTCCCTCTCTCTCTTCTCCTCTCCTGCTTGTGTTCTGTCTACTGAAAATAAATAAACATTAAAAAAATTTTTAATTTTTTTCTATGGGTTTATAATAAAAGAGGCAGGATTTAGGTTCTACTGGGAGGGAAAAACCCCTAATCCACAGTTCCTTTTGCTCAGGCTATAAAAGCATACCTTTTCCTTGTGAGAGAGTCACACGAGGCATGAGTGTGATATGCTGTTACACATTTGCCCTCCTGTGGTCAGTGGAGCTTTTTGCATCTATTAATTCACGTGCAGATTTAGATTAAGAGACCAAGTTTACCGTAAACCTTTTATGAAAATGGAATTTGTGTTTTTTAAAAAAAAGACTGCAGAAAGTATATGGTAATAGTGATAATTGAATTAAAAGGCTGTTGTTTTAAGATCGTTTTTCTCCTATCTGAAAGGTTTGTTCCAGAGACCGAAAAGCTTTGTTATAAATAGTATGAATTTTCATTTGAAGCTTCCGTGCGCTTCTTTTGTTTTTCGATGATTTTAGAGCCAGAGAACAAAACAGAGTACTGTCCTCGCCCCGGTGATCGACCTAAAGCGTGGTGGCTCTTCAGACGACCGGCAGATCGTGGACACCCCCCCGCACGTGGCGGCTGGCCTGAAGGTGAGCCGCCCCCCTGACCCCTGCTGTCCGCATCCTCAGAGCCCAGGCTCCTCTGGGGGTCCTTACAGGCTCGCCCGCGTCGTTTTCAACTGAACTGTGAACATGATCTGAAATAAAGGTAGTACATTATAGAAGAACCAGAAACCGGAGGTAGGCAGGAAAAAAACCAAGTGACTTCAGTCCTAGCCTCCAGAAGTTAAAAACTTTATGTTTTAGAATAGCTTTCCATTCTCTGCCTCCTGACGTGCTTTTCTCATGTTATATATTGTGACTGTCCATCTGTGTTAGAAAGCGTAGGAGTACATGATCATTTCTGTGGCTTCCCCGTGTTTCCTCAGATGGGCGTCCTGTAGTTTATTTAGCTTATGTAATGCTGGATGCGTGCGTTGTTTCTAACTTCTGCTGTCATGAGGAATGTTAGTGCTTACTGTCTTACTGTGGATTAAAATAGAGAAAAGGACTAAATGTACCACCCTTTGATTATCACAGTGATTTCATATAATCTTAGAAACAAAAAAAAAACCAGATATGGTCACCTCTGTGAATGGGTTAGTGAGGATGAGGAAGATCTGAAAAGGGATCATTCAGAGTCATAGTTCAAATTGTACAAAACGAAAGGTAAACGAATTCAGCGTAAACTATAGTCAAAATTCCACCCACTCTTGGGGAGCCTGGGTGGCTCAGTCAGTTGAGTGTCTGTCTCTTGATTTCAGCTCAGGTCATGATCTCATGGTCACAGGATTGAGCCCCATGCTAAGCGTGGAGCCTGCTCAGGACTCTGTCTCCCTCCCTTTCTGCTCCTCCCCTGTTTGCTTGCTGTCTCTCGCTCGCTCGCTCTCAATAAATAAACTTAAAAAGAAATTACAACTGCTCTTTAACATTTATCCTACAGATGGCAGTCCAGTAGTATGACTGCAGTAGTTTAAACAGCACCATGCACACAAATTGTTTGAGGAAGAATGACCAAAAGAGGTTAATAAACAGAATACGTGATTATTGCTATTTCGTAGCAAGGCTCCTGCCCACCTCCCACACCCACACCTGTTAGAACCCAAATCAAGCCGACACAGTCCCAACTGCCCATCCCCTCTCTTAGTTTCAGTCAAAACTGTCTTGGGTTGGTATCTCCCCTAATTTGCTTTTGTTCTGAGATTTCTTGGCCAGAAGAACGGATGTTGGTCCTGCGGGCTGATAGTCTGTCAAGGAGGAAAAGTATCCCCCATGGAGGTGTTTCTGGAGATTCTTAGTCATTTAACATTTTTTGCTCACAAATTATCCACCTAATTTTTCCTCGCTACATCTAATAAAGTCGTTCATTATCTTCTGTTACTGTGTATTGAGTCTGCAGCGTCACCTACAGTATGTGAGTGTTTTAGTTTTTCCCACCCTCACCTGCATTAAGGTATTAACATTTTAATTTTTAAAAATGGAACAGACTGCTTTATTCTTACAGCGTTTAGAGAATGATGGCTCCTTGTTCAACTTAGCAGGATTTATACAGGAAAAGTTTGCTTTCAGATTTTGAAATGACGAAGAATTAACCTTGTTGTTGACAATTTGTTCTGTCCAAAACTTTGTGGTTATAATGTTCTATAAGTTGAGTAGCTGATTGTTGGTTTCTCTCAGGTCTCAATAATAACTGAGACGAAGTCTTGTGCACATGCCTTTGTGTTTTTAAACTGTCTTTTATATGAATACAAGTCATAACTACCCTTTGTGAACCTTGCCTTAAATAGATTTGTGTAAACTTTCCAGTGATCAGGCCTGGGAGCTGATTATACCTGTTTTTCTGACTTCTTATATCCAATGGATCATAACGTTTCCTGATTCTTAGTTGTAGGGAAGCACTGAAATGTTTGTTTTATGACGCAGAACATCAGACTGAATGGTGTAATACAGGAATTGTCAGATTCAGATCCATTGATAGTGAACACACAGTCTCTGTATCACATCAGTTTTGTGTTCGGATACAAAATAATGTTTCACAAACAAGCGTCCTGCCTTTGCTAGTGTGGGGCAGTGTACTTCCTGAAGGAGGTGCGGAGTGGGCCTCAGAGACACCTGTGCTTGCTCGGGGTCTCTGGAGACCAGTGAAGGCATCTGATTGTTACAGATACTAAGGAAGAGTTAAGCTCAGCTAACAGGACAGTGCGGTGCTTAGGGAGGCTAGAGCGCTCAGAACATCAGGACCGCCAGCCTCTGGTGAAGCCCTGTTTGTCCTCACGTGTCTCCAGGTCAGCTGTGTGCTGGCCGCCTTTTGTTTCTCGGATTTCTTTAAGGCTGCCTCTTTTCTCTCAAAGGGTAGCCCCAGTTTCTAAATGTACAGAAGAGAAATGCAAAGTGTTAACCATCAGACCCTGGTCTTAGCGGACCTTAAAAGAACTAATGATGTGGTGGGTCGTGCCATCCACCTGTGCCAGACCCGGTTCCTGGCGCGCTGCCTACCTGGGAAGGGTTGCATATTCCAGGGGGCTTCAGAAAGTCCAAGAGGATGCTTTCTGCCTTTTTTGTGAAGTCTCAGTATAGCATGTTTCCATGGTACAGAATCTAAAGTTTATTAATTGACCACAAGAATGATTGTTATCCACGGATCGTTTTTTTCAGGTTTTCGTAGAGACGTTTTAAAACAGGAGTATTCATTGTGTATTATAGTCAAATCTATTGCTTGAAATTGTAGGCGGCGCAGCTTGTCTAGGAATTCCGGGAAAACACCATAGGTCGTTCTGGAGTTGGTAGTAAACTGAGAGGTGAGCCTCTTCTCTGCTGCTACACAGCTGGGCCTGCGGCTGCACCAACTCACTAACCCTCCTTGGGCGCCTGTTTCCTCGTCACTAAAACAAACGAGGCAGATGGGTGGTCGGCAAAGCCCCTCTGATGCTCATGTTTTTTGACCTTAATTCTGCGTGTGAAATTCTAAGACAAGAGGATGATGCATAGTTTGGCATTTTTACTTCCTCAGGATCCTGTTCCCAGTGGATTTTCTGCAGGAGAAGTTTTGATTCCTTTAGCTGATGAATATGACCCTATGTTTCCTAATGATTACGAGAAAGTGGTAAAGCGCCAAAGAGAAGAACGGCAGAGACAGCGGGAGCTGGAAAGACAAAAAGAAATAGAAGAGAGAGAAAAGTAAGGCTTTGTTTGGATTCGAGGATGTTTTACGTTTGAAATATTCATTGGGATTCGAATGAATGAACCCTGGTGCTAGTTTTCATGGTTGGTCTGAGCAGTCATCAGAAGGAATCCATTTGTTTGTCAGAATTTGTCCAGGCATACGGTGGCAGATGCAGTGTGTTTTGTTTTTTTTTTTTTTTTTACAGATTAGAGGTTTTTGTGGCAGCTCTGTGTCGAGCGAGTCCATCACACCATTTTTGTCGCAGCATCTGCTCTCATGTCTCTGTGTTCTTGGTAATTCTCCCAGGCTTCCAGGCTTCTTCATTATTATATCTGTGATCAGTGACTATGACTCACTGGAAGCTCAGAGGATGGTTAGCATTTTTTACAATAAGGTATTTTTAATTAAGATACGTACATTTTCTTTTTAGGCATAATGCTGTTGTATGCTTAATAGCCACAATGTAGCGTGAACGTCACTTTTTCTATGCACCGGGAAACCAAACACATCGTTTGGTTCCCTTTGTTGCAATATTTGCTTTATTGCGGTGGTCTGGAACCAAACCCACAGTATCTGCGAGGTATGCCTGTAGTTGTTGTGAACAAACGCTGGAGAAAATTTCCTGTCTAGATGCAGAAAACTTGAAGTCTACATTTTGTGTGAGTTGTTAGAAAAGTAACTTAAAAGCCTGATGTTGAATAATAGAGTTTTTTTCCTGTGCTAAGACGGTTCTAGGATCTTAACCATTTAAAATACTTGAAACGTTTGGGGCATGTGACTGGGCTTGGTAAGTAGATTTTGCGACTCTTGATCTCGGGGTCATGAGTTCAAGCCCCACCTTTGGTAGTAGAGCTTGCTTTAAAAAATAAAATACTTAAAACGTTACTACTCTTAATTTTAACTAATTTTGAGCCAGATGGAATTATGACATCTTTTATTTATATTTTGTAAAGGTATGGGTAAAAGATTTATTTGTGTTTCTTTTTTTTTTTTAAATGTTTATATTTGAGAGAGAGAGAGAGAGAGAGAGAGCGCACGCACGTGTGTGCACGCAAGTAGGGGAGAGGCAGAGAGAGGGAGACACAGAATCCAAAGCAGGCTCCAGGCTCTGAGCTGTGAGCACAGACGACAACGTGGGGCTCGAACTCATGAACTGTGAGATCGTGACCTGAGCTGAAGTTGGATGCTTCACCGACTGAGCCACCCAGGCACCCCTCTTTGTATTTCTTGTTTTGAAAATACTCAATGTTGATTGTTCAATAGTCATATATGATTAATATACTTTTTCTCAGTATTTATTGAATCATTTCATGAAGTGAAAGTATGTTCTAGAGAATCCAAATTCTTAAAGTATTATCTATGTTGATAATGCTTTAAAAGTGAAAGAGGTAAACATCAAGGAAACTTTTTCCTTCCTGCTTATTGTATCCGTGTGCCTGTTAAATTTGTTCAATTTATCTTTTGATTTTTCTCACTTCACTTTTGCTACTTTAGTCTTGAAGCAGTTATTTGTACATGTGCTCCCCTCCCCCAAACTAATAGTTCAGTGGGGAAGAGAGGATTTGAATATTTTCTAGACAACAGCAAGTCAAGGTGACATCCTTGGGCTCCATATCTCTAAACTGGTTTGTCTGGGGGCGCCTGGGTGGCTCAGATCCTTTCTTGACTTCAGCTCAGGTCGTGTTCTCACAGTTCATGAGATGGGGCCCCACACTGGGCTTTGTGCTGACAGCGTGGACGCTGCTTGGGATTCTCTCTCCCTCTCTTCCCGCCCCTACCCCGCTTGTGCATGCACATGCGCCCTCTCAAAATAGACAAGTATATTTTTAAAAACTGAAAAATACATTGGTTTATCTGTGATGAATATTTGGTTCCTTTGTTGTCACAGGAGGCGTAAGGACAGACATGAAGCTAGTGGGTTTTCGAGGCGACCAGATCCAGATTCTGATGAAGACGAAGATTATGAGCGAGAGAGGAGGAAAAGAAGTGAGTCATGAAATGTTCCGTTTCAAACTTGGTGAAATTCTGTTTGCTTTTCGTGTTCAGTTTGATAGTTGAATTGACGTTGATTTGGGTAAGTTTCTCTCTGGAATCCGAGCAACCGTGTTTGCATAACAGTTTTAACCTGCATCCTGTTTTCACATATGTTCTCCTGTGAGCTTCTCGGTTGCCTCCCGACATTTGTTGATGGGGTGCTTGGGCCACACCTCCAGTATACACACGGCGTCCTCACCTGCAGCACGTCTGCGAAGCACCAGACAGAGTCCAGGCGCTGGTTTCCAGAACGTTTGCAACTAACATGCATGAATTTGAGGAAGTCCCGTAGCTTCCCTGGACATGGGTTTCTTTCAGTGTCATACGGAGAGCAGGGAGACGAGAATTCGAACCAGGTACTTTGTGAGGCCCCTTCCGTGGCTCAGGTTTCACAAGCAGATTTGCACTTGTGTTACCGCTGCATTCTGAGTGATCGCTCGATGAGTAGTGTTCATTCTTGAGAGAATAGGGTGCTTTGTCATGTTGTGATTGCTGGCATTTCCTTGGTTTGGTTGATTAGTTTGGTTGACAAGTTGAGATTTTTTTTTTTTTAAGCGAGAAATTTAAATCTTCTACTTGTCTGCCAGACACTAGGTACTCTTGTAAGCACTTTTCATAGGTTATCTGCTTTACATCACGCAGCTCGATTATCCCCATTTTAAAGGTGAGGAATCTGAGGCACGGAGGGAATGAGTCCTTATATAACAGGTCCACTGTTCACCGTATCCAAGATCTTCATTTGCCCGAAACCTCCATTATGATACGGTCATCTTTGACATGAGACCTGAGAATACTGTTATCACAAAGCCGCAGTATTTTTCCCTGTGCATGAACTCAGTTTTATGACCAGAAGTTTGGCAAGCGTGGTCTTCCCCAGTGTACAGCTGAGGTTACTTTAGGGTTTAATTCAAACTTTAAAACACTAATGGAGTTGGAAAGGAACAAGTCTGTAATAATTTAGAATTCTTAATCTTTCAATGCAGATATGAATTAAATGTATTTATAGGATGCTTACTAGGCAACAACGAAAATCCAAGTTCATAGAGAGCAGATGGGTGGTTGGGGGGGGAGCGAAATGGATGAAAGGGTCAAAAGATACGGACTTCCAGTTATAAAGAAGTCCTGGGGCTGCCATGCGCCACATAGCTGCAGTTAGTAAAGTTATATTGCATATTTTAGAGTTGCTGAGAGAGTAGATCTGAAGTCCTCCTTACGAGAAAGCACGTGTAACCGTGTGATGGATGTGGAGTAGACTCACTGTGGCGGTCACTTCACAGAGCGCCCAGGTGCCGAGGCAGTCCCATGATGTCCCGTGTCAGTTACACCTCAGTTTAAAACAAGTAACTGCGTGCCCAACACTGTCAGGCACTGCGTTGTTTTTCTAGTGGGGGTAGAGTTAACATCTGTGTATGCCCTATACGTCAGGAGTTGTGGTAAACATTCCGTATCCATGACCTGACTCAGTAACGAATATTTGGTTTTCGTTAAACTTGTTTAGAATCAGCGTATAGGTTGAATATTTATCGGTCTCATCTTTCCAGCTTACACGTTGGCTGCCCGTCAGATAAGGTTCTGTACTTCTGTGTTAAGGACACTATTTTTTGAACATTAACGAGAGCTATACAATCTAGTATTAGGAAAATGCTGGCGTCATATCCACTCTTCACACTGCTGTTAACAGATTGACGTTCATGTTTTAACCAGATTAGTAACAGATTTCCAGTAATCACCCTGAATTTTTCATACTGAACTCACAGCTGGTTTTTTCAGAATCACTCAGTAATCACTTAGGTCTTGGTGATGAGATTAAAAAAAAAAAAAAAAGATAATGGGTGTTTCAGAAGAAACGACAAAGTTTTATTCAGGTTCGTGTTTCTCCAGGAGTATTTTGTGTAGCCCAGACACGTTAATTGTGATGCATGTACAGTAGCCATAGAGGAATTTCTTTTGTGAAACATTACATGCTGGTGCAACGTGTTTTGTAATCAGTTTTTAATTCTCGTTTTACTGTTTTGATCATTTCATTGGCAATTAAATTGTAACACGTCTATTAGGGCTTATGGCGAATGAAAATTCCTTATGTCTTCCGTTCGTGTTCTCTCTCTGGTTGCTGGAGAGCATATGGAGTCTGTTTTTGGTTCGTCGTGTCCGTCATTGTCCGGGACACAGGAGCGGGAATGGCCAAGTGCCCACATTTCCAAGTAGGTGTCTGGCCCCAGTGGTTGGCACCCTGGAGGGCACGGGGCCGCGTTGTGGGGGAGTGTCGGCGCCACGGGAGCTGGGTGTTCTGTCTCTGCCCATTAACTCCTCTGACCCTTTTCTCATCTGCCAAGTGGAAGCAGTGATTCCTCCTTCCGCGGTCGGTTGAACCTAAATGAGGTAACGTGTGAAAATGCCTCGTGGCACCAGACTCTCGGTAGAGCTGTGTTTCTGTTTTGTAAGTAACTGCTAGTTCCCTGGGCCGTGTCCTTCACCTTAAAATTCATTTGTTAACTGCATTTTAGGGTTCTCGATTGCCTGCTGTGAAAAAGATGATTTTGTCTGTCTGGGTTTCGCCCAGGTGATTTTTTGGTCCTAGATGTCCTTCTTCCCTCCCCTGTAGAAGGAGCGCAGGACAGCGCGTGGCATGTCGCAAGCCGGGCGTCTGCGGTGCTCCCCTCGTTTAACCAGTGGGTTCGTGTCTTGCAGGTATGGGCGGAGCGGCCATTGCACCACCCACTTCTCTTGTAGAGAAGGACAAAGAGTGTACGTATCCGTTTCTTGCCCTCTTATTCCGATCCTGGCCTCGGGCCCCATCAGGGGGAGTCTTAGCTTGAGTCGGCCGGGTATTCGGAGTGTCAGGGGAAGTGGCCTGAAAACCCGTCCTCTGGCTCCTCCGCCCGCCCTTCTGCTCCTGCCTCGGGCTTTCATGCCGGGCCAAGGCTTGCGTTCTGTGCAGCGAGATGCTTTGCTCTCCTTTTAAGTAATTTGTTATGTTTTCTCTTCACGTTTCATTGTTGGGGTTAGGTTAAAATACATGTGGCTCAGTCTATAGTTTCCATACTCTGTGGTCTAGAGGCCAGTAAATGCGTGACCTTCCACAAGATGGCAGTGCCTTCCTTAATTAGATTTTTCTGCAATTATTTTCTGTTTCCTTACACATGTTATGCATATTTACTTAGATTGCCAAAACATGCCCACTCACTATTTTTGCTCCTGGTGCTCTGTTCTAGAATATTTGGGTTGGAATTGGACTTTGATACGGCATCTAGATCACGTTCCTGCCCACTGGGTTGGACCGGACCTAAACCACCCCAAGAAAATATAGTCATCCTAGTGCTTTTTAATACACTATGTTATTTTTTTAAAGAAGAGAATTCAGAAAATATTGTTGAACATCTTTTATGTGAAAATACCTGACAGACCATAAGCCCTACTTGAAACTAGTCTCCGGGAGTGGGGCCCAAGCATCTAGATCTTTTCAAAGCTTCCTTGTTGGTTCTTACGTGTAACTAGGATCAAGAAATCACTGGTCTGATGTATAGGCTCAAGTCGCAAAGACATTTATTATTTGCTAGGTTAACGAGGTAGTAATACTGATTAGAGCCTTAAGACAGGTACACAAAACACTATGGGAATTAGAGAAAGCTCAAGTGGGTCTACCTGGAACACACAGAAAATCTTAAAGTTTCAGACACAAATTGTCATTTAAGAGCACGTTAAAGGCTGAATAATGTTTCAGTAGGATGTAAAAAAGACATTTGAGGAGGTAGAAACAAAAGGAGCAAAGCTGGAATCGAGAAAATAGTTTCCTGCCTCTTGATTTTGAAGAGTCATGTAGCGACTAGAGAGTGATTTGGCTTTTCTTACTTCTTATAGGTAACTGATCTATGTAAGTGCACTTCAGAATTTTTTGGTGTCATTTTGGTAAACCTGCTTTATTTTTATTCAATAGTACCCCGAGATTTCCCTTACGAAGAGGACTCAAGACCTCGCTCCCAGTCTTCCAAAGCTGCTATCCCTCCCCCGGTATACGAGGAACAAGACAGACCCAGATCTCCGACTGGACCTGGCAATTCCTTCCTTGCCAACATGGGGTAACGGTTCCAAGTGCTCTTGTCCCAGCAGGTGTGGGAAGGACAAGACTCAGGGTGAAGTGCGTCCACGCTTTCAGTAGGTGCAGCTCTTGGTGGAAGACGAGGGCTCTCGGGTGTTTGGGGAAGACGTCACATAGCGTCCTTCTTCAGAGTCCGTGCTGGAGTCCTGTGGAGGGCGTCCCAGCATGACACCGTTGGGTCTCACACCACACACGAATCCCTTTCATGTGGGTTTTGGATGATTGCCATACTGGACGCCATATTCTCTAGGTGGGGACACTTCTGATAGTTATTTGCATTGGTTTTCAGAACATTTGCAAACGGAATAGCTCCTGTGCGTTAGAGTTGACTTCTGCTGTGTCCACAGGGTGAATTGCAATTTTTTCTTGCTAAAACGACCATTTGCTTGAAGGTTGTGGTTCTATACTTTTGGCTTAAAGCATTTATTCTAACTATAATTAGAAATTTGTCTACTGACATATAAAATTCAGTTTTAAGGTTGACTTTCAGGAGGGCGTGGATTTTTTTTTTTTTTTTAATGTTTATTTCTGAGAGAGAGACTGAGCGGGGGAGGGGCAGAGAGAGAGGGAGACACAGAATCCGTAGCAGGCTCCAGGGTCCCAGCTGTCAGCACAGAGCCCGACGCAGGAGTCAAACCCACGAACTGTGAGATCATGACCTGAGTCGAAGTCAGAGGCTTAACTGACTAAGCCACCCAGGTGCCCCTGGATTTGTTTTTTAACCCACCCTGGGCTTGGCAGGCATGTTGTTCGCCCGGTGTCTCCTGTGAGGAACGGTCACGTGAGGCAGCCCTCCACTAAGGCCTTGTCGTGTGTTTTGGAAGGGACGGCAGCTGTGACGGTGGTCATCCCCCCCCCGTATGACCTCACCTGCGCGCGTGCGCTTTGATTCTGAGCCTGTGGAGAGCTGACTGGCAGGTGGCGGAGAGGCCGCGGTTCATGCCCCGTGTGAGACTTTTCAGTTTCTGACTGAGGGATCCATCTCCTTGACTGGTGCTATGTTCTGTGGTCTAATCGATGGCTATGAAATTGGAGACAGATACAGTTTACAGTGCAGCTCTTTGGTCACGGGGGTCTCCTCTCCGGGGCTCAGCACAGGGCAGTGTAGATGGTTCATGTCTCCACTCGTGTGGGAGGCTCTGTCGGGCTGCCCCAGAGCGTGTGCTGGAGGGGGACACGCGTGAAACTGGGATTTATTCTGCTAGTGAGAGAAGTGGACTTTTCGCTGAATTCCCCCTTGAGCGCGGATGAGGTGTTCACCTTGTGCCCAGGGGAGGGAGAGCGTGGCACGGCTCGGCAGCCTTCCTCCCTCCGGCTCCGAGCAGCTCACTCAGATGGGATTTGTGGGGGGCGATGTAGGTGCGCCCTTACTTGGCACACGGTGTCGTGATGCAAGCCCCGAATAGCAGAGGGCGCTGGGGGGACCTCCTCGAGACCCCCCGAGGTACCTCCAAGCGCAGTGTGAAAGCAGAGTACTAGAGAGAGCGAGCTCCGGCCCGGGACTCGAGAACTGTAGGTTCCAGTTTGACTTCACCATTAACACCGACGAGAGAATTTCTGGACTCAGTGTCTTGCTTTGCTCCTCATCAGCCTTAAGCTGGTCGGCCAGTATGAGCCTCAGAGTCTTTATGTTCTCATCTGCTGAGTGGATGATCTCTAAGAGGTCTTTCGTTTATGGACTGTCATTGGAAACTCCGTTGTACTATTTAGAAAAATGTGGTCGTCGTCGTCGTGGGAAATTTATCCTTGTTTTTTGACAGGCACACTTTTAACTAAACCATGGCCGTAAACTGTAGCAATGCAGAGTCTGAAGCACATGAGACATCTAGTGTTTTCTAATAGGGATGCTGGGAGAATATCGCAGGAAACCGGTGTTTCCCTTACCTCATAGATAATCTCGGGATGTCCAGGATTTCAGCACTAGTTTTTCCGTGTCTTTCAGCCTGAACATCTCACAGCTTCCACTGAATGGCCTGTCGGTAGTTACAGGTGGCCACGTCGAAGCCCTGTGGGATGTACACTTTTCTCTTTTTAGGAGGCGACGGCTGTGATATAAAATCGGTTTGTGCTATAGCAGGTGACTCAGTCCAAGAGATCCTTGTCTTTTCCTTCCTCCCAGTGGCACGGTAGCACATAAAATCATGCAGAAGTACGGCTTCCGGGAAGGCCAGGGTCTCGGCAAGCACGAGCAAGGGCTGAGCACCGCACTGTCGGTGGAGAAGACCAGCAAGCGAGGAGGCAAGATCATTGTGGGCGACGCCACAGAGAAAGGTGGGTGTCCTCCACGAGAGGGGCCTCCAGGGTGGGAGCGGCGGGCGTGTGGTCCTGTGTGACAGGGCTGGTCCTCGCCGGAAAGGAGACTTTCTGATTGTGCTGCATCCCAGTTTGGTGTTGTGTAGACGGAGACCCTGGGGGCTCATCTTTATTTGTTCAGAACAAAACTAGCGGTAGGAAGGTCCGTGGGAGAAAAGGTGAGAGAGATTCTGGCAGAAAATAAACTATACTCAAAGAAATGGTTTCATGCCTATTTCTAGCAGGCAAAGACCTTGTTAAATTGGTTAAAATCATAGTTAGGTTTTTAGAGCATGAAAGACTGAGTCATACACAGTATGTCAATGATTATATCGGTGATTTCCATCCTGAAAGAGTTCTCTGTTTTTTTTCTTTTTCCTGCTCTTTCGTTGTAAGTGCGATTTCTAATTTTCTTACAGATTGATTGCTCTGTGAGATCTAATGTCATTTCAGTCTGTTGGTAGATGATGTCTAGTCGGTGTCTTATCTCCATTTGATTATTACAGTCTGTTCTGTGCTGAGGGCACATTGGAATGAAGCAAACATTTTTGCATTTTAAGCAGAATCGAGTTCATTTTGAGTATCTTAGTTTAGCTCCCTTTCCTAAAGAAAGAGGATGCCTTTTCCGGCAGCCAGTCGGCCTAACGGGCCCGTGCCCAACCCCGCAGTCGCCCTGACCGGTGGGGTGTGTGGCACTCGTCAGCCGGCTGACAGACTGCTTGTTCCATCGGGCCACTGACCTTTGGCCACACTGCCCTGGCCAGTCCTCTCACCTGTGAGGGCTGTGGTCCGAGTGCTCTGTGCAGCTGCCTGAACTGAGGAGGTGAGCTAACAAAAGTTGCAGGTAAATAAGGAAGCCAAAAACTTGGAGGAATTGCAGTAAAAGCTTAGACCAAAGCGAAACAGAGATTCTCATCACAGATAAGGCTGCATTTTTGCTCAGACACTGATTGCATAAATGCTCCTAGATGACTCCGAGGACATGAATAGCGAGAAGTACTCTTGAAATTAGTCATCGTAACTCGGACTCAGTGCTTTAACACGCTTACATCTTAAATGTTTTGCTACAGACGCATCCAAGAAGTCGGATTCCAATCCATTAACTGAAATACTTAAGTGTCCTACCAAAGTGGTCCTCCTACGGGTAAGAAGCAGCATTGAAGAAACCTGTTTTCCTACCTTGATTTTTGTGTGTCATCCACCCTGATCTATCTTTGCACACCTTCAACCCTACTGATAGAGTGCAAAAAATAATTTTTTTGCAAATGATCCTTCTGGATAGACTCCATCTAAAACTGAGGTTTTAAATTCCTTTTTCATGATTATTTATTTATTTATTGCTAGGTACAGTGTTTAAGACTGCAGTGAGCAATTGCTCTAAAATATTTGAAATTGTTAGAAGTTCAGCTTAATGTATGTATTCTGCTTGTATAGGTGCTCTTGTGACTGAAGCTTAATGTGTGTGGGAGTATGTGTTTCCATTTCGTATTTCTCAAAAGCTGTATTTATTTCTCCTGTTATTCTTACAACATGAATGTATTCATGTACTTATGCTCATTATTCACACCTGAAAAACTTCTTTTTGCCTCATTGGTGGGTAAGCCATGTTTAACTTGGGCATCTGTCCAAGTAGGGCACTCTTTTTCAACTTAACAGTCAAAGTAGGACATAAGCTCCAAGAACTATTTTTCAGTTAAATGAGTAAACAGAGTAAGAGTGTACATCTGTACTCTGTTAAGTGCCATGAGCTCGTAATTTGCTTTCATTCAATGTGTTTAAAAAAACCATAAATACATGTTTTTATTTTTGTAAGAAGTACCAACTTTGGGTACTACAAGGGTGAACATTTTCATTGTGTCATTTGGGGTTGAGAACATTTGCCATCATGAAAGAAACTTACTTGTTCATCTCATTTATATATTTGTAAATTATACTTGATGCCTGGATTTGTTTGTTTTTGTTTATAGAACATGGTTGGTGCGGGAGAGGTAGATGAAGACTTGGAAGCTGAAACCAAGGAAGAGTGTGAAAAATATGGCAAAGTTGGGAAATGTGTGATATTTGAAGTAAGAGGGTTTTTTGATGTTTATAACGCAAGTTACAACTGATCGATCATCAAATATTTTCTGCCTCTAAATAGAGATCAGATGTGCAGTGAGAAACATACCGTGTTGTTACTCCCGAAGGTGACAGATGTTGGTTAGGTGCACTTCTTTTACTTGGTTATAGCCATTTTAACCATAAAGATAAGAAGGGCTTCAAATTTTATTTGGTGAAGAAATAAAATGTTTCATTTTATGATTGAGGTTTAGTTTGGTGATTATAGATTGCTGTGTGCTCCATAGTTCAGTTAGTTGGACATGCCTTTGGTTTCATTCATTTGGCAAGTGTGTATTTAGTGCCTCCCACATACATTTGGGAGACAGGAAACCTGTTCCCCACTCAGTGATATGTTCAGTTGAAGAAACAACAAAACAAGCCCGTGTAAAAATCGAGAACATTCAGTTGCTGGACTCTGGAGTAGTCACTGTGAACACAGGAGTCAAGAAAGGGATTCGATCACAAAACATAAGAGCAAGCTTTATGAACGACATCAGTGTGGGCTGAGCTTGAGAAGGTTCCAGCGTGGACCGGCTGGTTGGCGGTGCTGGGAATTAACGGGGGGGGGGGGGGGGGGGTGGTGCTGCTTCCCCAGGTGGAGCGGGGCCATGTTATGCGGGGCTCGGAGAGTCCGACAGGAATTTAGCCGACGTGAGAGGCACTTAGAGTAGGGATCTGTTCATCTGTTTCTGCTCTCACTGCTGGGTCGCGTTGGGTCTTCTGGGTCGCGTTGTGTTTGTTGACTGCTTGATGATTTGTGTAGGCGTCAGCCGGCATAGGACCTCTTCAGGGTCAACAACTGCCCGGCTTAGTTAGCTGTGTGTTTTCTGCACTTGCCGAGGTGCCTCTCATAAGGAGACATTGGACGGATTTTGGTGATGAACAAATCATACTTATTTCCTTGGTACTTGACTTCTCCATTTAAGATGGTAATTGCAACACTTACTCTGACAAAGATCAGTTAAGGAAGAAAACTTACGTACAACTGTATCTCTTGATAACTTTACTTATCATACTTTCATTTCTTTTCCAGATTCCTGGTGCCCCTGATGATGAAGCAGTACGAATATTTTTAGAATTTGAGAGGGTTGAATCAGCAATTAAAGGTAAGTTGTATAGCCCGCTGTAAAGAAGAAAAACGAATTTGTGATCTTAATCCTTCAAATGAAAACATGTTCTTGTGGTGTCTCAGGATACCTGTATTAACGGACTGTCTTTCTGTTTGTCTTTTAGCTGTTGTTGATCTGAATGGGAGGTATTTTGGTGGACGGGTGGTAAAAGCATGTTTCTACAATTTGGATAAGTTCAGGGTCTTGGATTTGGCGGAACAAGTTTGATTTTAAGAACTACAGCACGAGTTATCTTCGATGGCCCTTACATGAGCTGCCGGCTGAGCGGAGAAGAAACGGGCGACAGACAGCCAGCCTGTGTGGCTGCTGGGTACAGAGACTCTTGGAAGGACTTCTGAGATATATGTTGATTGATCCCTTTTTTATTTTGTGGTTTTTTAAATATAGTATAAAAATCCTTTAAAAAAAAAACACAATCTGTGTGCCTCTCTGGTTGTTTCTCTTTTTACCACTTCTAAGGTGATTACATTTTTTTGCTAGGATTTCATGATAATTCTCAAGTGCTTCAGTGAGACAGCATTTCTTGCACTAAAAATATCTAGAACGTTTTGGGATATGGGGTTGTATTGTTACCCTTTTCTTTCTTTTTTGATTCATTTTAATAAAACCTGCAAGTTCCTAAACTGTAGCTTCATAAATTCTATAATAAAGTGTCATCTTGGCAGTCTGCCAAAGGTGGAAACGTTTGCTTTCTCTAACAGAGAAGTTCTTACTGACTCCAGTCATGGAGAACTCTGTGACGGGAGCCAAGGTGGAAGCATTGCCAGGCTGCCGTGACCGTTGGACAAACCGTTTCCGGTGAAGTCATACTGTGGGATCTGCGGCGAGTGTGGGGGTAGGTGGGCGCAGAAACCGTGGATCCAGCAGTGGTCTTCAGAGACTCTTGTCTAGTCTCCGTGCAGGTCAGACTCGACATGTTGATTCCAGAATTCACAGGTGCACTGTAAATGTGTGTCCAGTTATATTTTGGAAACGGTGGCTCCTTTGGGGCCACGTTT
This sequence comes from Lynx rufus, assembly GCF_022079265.1. NCBI lineage: Eukaryota > Metazoa > Chordata > Mammalia > Carnivora > Felidae > Lynx > Lynx rufus. The sequence continues at coordinate 5,354,771 of NW_025814889.1, forward strand.
CTACTGGCAAAATTCGCAATAGTATTAGTTCTCACGTAATTTTTATATTTATAAAATGCAGTCTCATAGGCCACTTAAACTGTACTGCCAATGGATGGAGTTCTAGAATTGTGAAAAGTTGTGCCATCGGAGTGTGGTGGTATTAAGTGGGTTAAAGATGTAGCGGGACCACAAAAAAGAAAGCAGCTAATGATACTTGGCACTGAGGTTCATTGCCAGAGCAGGAAGTGTTTCCAGAATATACTGTGCCTGTGTTCTGTTCTTTGCTTGCCCAAATACTGCATGTGACCTTTCTGCAGCGGCAGTTGGCGGGGGCGTGTACCTGTGCTGTCTCCAGGTGATTACCACGTGGAAGTGTGTTGTGACCCTTCTCGGGGGAAGAAAGCACTCAACGGTTCTTTGCATCCATGGTTTGGAGACATAAGGAATATTCTAACCCTTTTTAAAAAAGGATTTTCTCATGTTTTTATTTAACATAAATAAAAAAATAACATCTTCTCTTTTGTGGTATCATTTTACTGAGTAAAACTGAATTGAGACTTGGTTTCTGTGATAAAAGCATACGTATTCTATAAAGTTGGGTCAAAGAATATAAAGGAATTATATAATTGAATATTTTGTAGAAATAAAAATCAACAGCAGCCCTGAGACTTGAACCTGTGGACCTGAACACCTGGACCGGATACTAACTATGGGCCTATAGGTACCTAAATGTGCTTGTAATGGGTTATATGCCAATAAACCCGCCATAAGTTGAAGATCCATTTAATACCGAATTTACATAGCCTAGCCAGGCCTACTAAACGTGCCCACGACACTCCCGTCAGCCTCCAGGCGGGCAAAACGATCTCGCACAAAGCCTATCTGATAACAAGGTGTTGACTGTCTCCTGCCATGCACTGAGGACTGACCTGAAATTGATGGGCACAATGGTTGTCGGTGGATCCGTCTGCCCTCGTGAACACTGGCTGCCTGGGGGCGGTGGCTCACTGCCCAGCATCCCAGAGGGCGTCCGACCGCACGTCACTAACCTGGGACAAGACCCACGTTCACATTCAAAATTCCAAGTACAATTTCAGCTGAATGTGTATCACTTTTGCACTATTACAAAGTCAAAAAATTTTAAGTTGAGACTGTCGGTATTTATTATGACAGCTAAATTTGTATAATCTCTGGATGTTCTTAAAGTAGAAGTTCCAGAATGCCTCTAATACCTGCACTATTGTTCTGCTTTATAACAGAATGGTTTGTTTGCATCGAGGTGGCTTTTTCCAATGTTCTCATGATCAACGATGCGAGAAATGCAGGTGCCTTACACTACTTTGATTTTTATTAGCACGGGCACATCTTAGTAAGTACTTCTCTCCGATTATTACTTGTTAAATTATCCATGACTGCATTAATCGTTTAGTACGTTATTGGAAATGAATTTCTGATCTAATTCTGCAAGATAGGGCTTGAGAAATTTAAATTAATGTCCAATATTAACTTCAGCGTAAAAATGTTGACATAAATTATATCCGTGAAGCCACAGTGTAACTAGGAGGGTTCAGTGTAATAGACGCTTGTCACTCCTGGCCCACCCAACTCCCTCCCTAAGGTGAAGACGCTTGCTTTCCTGGCCTGTCTTGCAGCTAAGGCAGGGGCCCAGCCCTGGTCTTCCCATGACCGGTGCCAACTCGGAGGCCATGCTCGCACTGGCGAGGGCAGGCACGGTGCTGGCCAGCCTGTGGGTCAGCGGGGGCAGAGACGTCATGTTGTAGTGGCGTGTGTTGTGGGGCCAGTTGTGTGGCCGGCAAGCTTCGGAGCAGTGTTGAGGTGTGGTCTGTCAGTGCTCTGCTCTGTTTGAACCTCCCAAGTGTGACTAGGGCAGGGCCAGTCTGGAGATTGTCGTTTGCTGCCCGGTTGTGTTTTTGTGTGAATTCCTTTTCTTAAGCCATTCGCAACTAAGAACACCTGACCGATAAGTCGGTATCTGGAATCGCAAATGACAGATCTTAAAAGATGGACAAGATGGGACAGGATTGAGGAGGGCTCACTATGCTCAGTTAGTTGGTGAAAAATTGGTGAACCTAGTTATTTGGTGGCAAAACATTTTGCCCGACTGTTACTGTGCTTTGGCCTAGAGGCCAGACTGGTCTTAAGGGAAGTGAGAGGGAAACCACAGAGTGTTCCCATGTCCTGGTCATTTTTTAGACAGCTGTGGCTTTGGTGCCAGACTGCGTGGGTTCAAACCCTGGTACTGCTTAACTGCTGTGTGACCAGGTGCCTTGGCTGAAAATGGAAATGATCACCGTACCTACTTCAGATTGTTAGGAAGATGAAGTAAATCATACGTGGGAAAAACAGATCCCGGGAGTGTTGAGTACATGCAGGCTGCAAAGTCCTGCAGAAGAACGAGAAAGCCTGACCGAGGGGCTCCGCTTTGAAAGGCGAGCTCAGGAGAGGACCCGGCCCCGCTAAGGGAAGCCGCCTGTGCTGCGGCCTCCGTCTCGGTTGATGGGGAGTCTGAGTCCGAGCCCGCTGGTGTGAGGGACCCGCCATCGCTGAAGCTCAGCCAAGGGCCCCCACAGCCTTAGCCGGAATTCAGATCGGAGATTGTAGACTCCACCAGTGGAGTTACTGGGCGGCTTTCCCACTGGAAAGGATGGTTTTGAACTGCCCGAGACCACAGCCTTACACTTCTTCAGTACGGGGGAGGCGACTGGCTGGAACCCTGGACACCAGCTGCCACGAGACAGTGCTCAGCTGAAAGACCCTTTAGGTGAGGCCGTCGTGTTCACTCGGCCTTGGCACGCTCAGCCGTCCTGGTCCTGTCCTGCCTCTGTACGCCCAATCCCATGCTCAGGGCAGGGGACCCGGCCTTTCAGCTGTAGACGTGTGCCAAGTAGGGACACCTTTCACCCCCAAGATTCTGGGCTGGAATCAATAACTGGAAGATACCTGGACTCGTCTCTAGGTCAAGGGTGAACCTAGGGGAAGAACAATGGATGTTCTGGGGGGAGCCGGGGAGGTCAGCCGGCAGACACGGCATATGCCAACATCGATTCCCGAACTCCTTTCTTTCTTCTGTGTCTCTTCAGAGGCTGGAAGAATGAATTAAATTCTTATGTGGAGCTAGGGACGGCCATGGGACCTTTCTGGCCAGTGAGCTGTAAATGGGGATGTCGTGCACATTTAGGTAGTTTCGGGAATGCCTTCTGCTAGCCATCTAGTCCAGGTGATGAGCCCACACGCCAGGCCAGGGAGCGAGGAAAGGCCCGGTCACATCAGTGATAGGCAGCTTTCCAGCTTTTCTGCATGGGAAGAACGGAGCTGCCGTATGGTTTTCTCTTCTGCTTGAAGGTGAAGTCGTCTCTTGCCGGTACATTCTGTTCTCACAATGAGTGTGATTTGTTTAAAAGCTGGGGCGGGGGGAGGGGGCGGTGTGGATTTTTTGGCAGGTCATTAAAATCACCTACCAGTGTAAAGCCTTGCAGACTTCTCAGTTTGCTTTTCCTAGAAGCAAGCCCCACCTAAACCGAAGGAGAATTTAGTTCTTCGTTTTCTTTCAGCAAGCATTCTGTCCATCGCCGTGTGCAGGTATCGTACTTAGCCCTGGGAATGAAGAACTGAGTAAGGCAGCGGTCCTTGCTTTCACAGAGCTCGTAGTTTATTTCAGGGAGAGACGCACACACACAAAAGCGAACACAGGGCAAGGTGAACCGTGCCGAGATCAGATCTGTCACTCGACTGAATTCTTCGGGGCTCATGATGTTCTCTCTAGTCCCAGCATCTAGCACGTATCTGGTAAACAATAAATTGGCAGTAAATTTGCTGACTCTGAAGTCACAGATCACAGATGACTGAGCAGGTGTGTTAGGAGTGGTAACGTCTGATTTGTGCTGTTGGTCTTGAAGGAAGAGTAGGGATTTGCCAGCTGGAAACGAGGTTCAGAGGAGGGCTTCCCAGATGGAGCTGCAAGGGAGGGACAAGGAGGTCGTGGCACCGCCCCCGCCTGCCTGTCATGGCTGCCTTGCAGCCTTCTGCCCCTTGGGCTGGTAATGATTTGATCCCCAGCTCTATTAGCTAGTCCTCTCCCTTTTTTGTTTGTTTTTCGACAGACTTCTTACTTTAGATCTACAGAATTATTGTGACTGTAGTACAGAGTTCCCTTTACACTCCTAATCTCTCCTATTACCTATCTTTAGTATGGGACATTGTCACAATTAACGAACCCATATTGACAGGTCGTTATTATATTCTTCATAGGATATACGTTATTATATGTTACTAATATATTACATAGTTTATTCAGATTTCTTTAGTTTCCAGGGCGCCTGGGTGGCTCAGTCGGTTGAGCATCTGACTTCTGCTCAGGTCATGATCTCATGGTCTGTGAGTTCGAGCCCCGCGTCGGCTCCGTGCTGACAGCTCGGAGCCTGGAACCTGCTTCGGATTCTGGGTCTCCCTCTCTCTCTGCCCCTCCCCTGCTCACGCTCTGTCTCTCTCTCTCTCTCTCTCTCTCTCTCAAAAATAAACATTTAAAAAAAAATAGATTTCTTTAGTTTCCGCCTACAATCCTTTTTCTGTGTTAGGGTCCCATTCAGGATCCTACTCTTATCCTCTTAGGCTTCCCTTGGCTGTGGTAGTTACTCAGACTTCCCTTGTTTTTGATGACTGTGACAATTGACCACCGGTCAAGTATTTTGTAAAACTGTCATCAGTTGAGGTTTGTCTGATGTTTTTCTCTGGTGAGACTGGGGTCATTGGGGGTGGTGAGGAAGACCACAGAGTGTTAATGCCTTTGGCATTGCATATCAAGGTACATACTATGAACACGACTTACCACTACTGATGTGTATCTCAGTCACCTTGACCGGGTTACTGTCAGGTTTCCCACCCGAAACTACTCTTTGCTCCCTCGCCCGCACCCTACTCTGGAAGTCAGGAAGTCACCCCACGACCCGCTCTTAAGGAATGGGAGGCGTGTTCCACTTCCTTAGGGTGGAGTAGCTACATAAATATTTGGAATTCTGCATGGAAGTTTGGCTGCTTTTCCACCATTTGTATACTTATTTTACCATTTATGTCAATATGAACTTACAGATATTTATTTTGTACTTGGGGTTTTAAACCAGTATTCATTTTTTGACTCAAATTCTTCCAGCTTTGGCTGTTGGAAGCTTTCTCAGTGGTCACCTGTATCCCTTTGGCCTTTGATATCCCCATCACTGCGGGGTGTTTTATTGTGTGTTTATAACACTTCCTTTACTTTCTGGGACGGCAAGGTGCCCCAGCTTCAGCTCGCCCATTTTCTGCCTGAGTCCTAGAACTGGCCCCTTCTCCAAGGAGCTCTGGTTCCTTTTACTGGAGGATGGTATTAGGAACCAAGATCTGGGCATAGGTGTGCTCATGGCTGTTGGGGTGTCATTGCTTCTAGGCCCCCTCAGCTAACAGAGCAAGGAAATATATGTTATGGAATTACCCGTGTACATGTAGCCATCTGTGTGTACATTAAGGTACACATGAATTTATACTGATGCCTCCCAACTCTGATCCCTTGCCCCATGGATCATTCTAGCCTCCTCCCCTTGCTTATGTGTAATCTCCTCCTCCCAACAGTGAGAAGCATGACTCCTGCCTTCTGCCATCCACTTAAACTTAATTGTTTCAATTCCAGTATACATTTATAGAACTTATAGAATTTTTAATGCAAAGCCTCGTGGGAAACGACTTTATCAACTAGAGTACCATGCTTATGTACAGTTTATCTCACTTTCAGTCTTAAAGACTTCACTCGTTTCCGGTTACTTGGGTCAACACTTTATCCCCCCACCCTAACCTTCAGTATGGTGGTTTTTAGGTTTGTAACATGTTTAGATTTATCTGTCACAATACGCATTTCGCCCTGGGATCTCCCAGTCTTCCAAGCGAGTTTTTAAAAATGTTATATACATTAAGATATACTTGGGCTCTAAAGTTTTAACAGGTTTTGACAACTGCTTTACAGTCTTAAGTTCACCATTACTGTCATACAAAATGATTTCATTGTCCTAAAAAACATCCCTGTGCTGCACCTTTTTTTTTTTTTTAATGCTTATTTATTTTGAAAGAGGGCACGAGTGGGGGGATGGGGGGACAGAGCAGCAGAGAGAGAATCCCAAGCACAGTGGGCACTGTCAGCACAGAGCCCGACTCAGGGCTTAAACTGACAAACTGAGATGATGACCTGAGCCGAAATCAAGAGTCTGAGCCACCCAGGCACCCCTGCACCTGCTCAAATCTCTCTCCTTTCCCATGCCTGGCAACTACACTCTTTACTGTCTTTTATTGCCTTTCCAGAATGTCACAGAATTGGAGTCGTACAGTGTATATGTAGCCTTTTCGGACTGGCGTCCTTCCCTTAACGTTGTGCGTTTGAGATTCAAGCATTGATTGCTCTCTTTTTGTGGCTTAATAACTCGGTTTTCATCGGTGACTTAAGGTCTTGATGTTTATCCATTCCCCTACTGCAGGACATCTTGGTCACTTCCAGGTTTTGGCATTTGTGAATCCGGTGCTGTAGACGTTTGTGTGCAGGTTCTTTGTGGACATAAGTGTGGATGTTAGTTGGGTAACTATCTAGAAGTGTGATTGCTGGATCGTGTGGTAAGACCGTATGCCTAAGACTCTTCCATATTTTCAAACTCTCCCTGGACTGGCTACTCTTCTGATGCAGAGCAACATTCTCAAATTTCTCCCTTCTTTAGGGGAAAAAAGTTAAACCCTTGAATTTTAACTCACTCTCCTCCCCAGTGCCCTGCCTCTTTCACGTTCCGGCTTCCCAAAGAATCGCCAGCCCTCTGTGGCCACCTGCTGACTTTTGACACTTAAGGAGCAGGGATTGTAATGGACTACAGATCACACCTCTGCTGCCACCAGCCCTCCGTTAAAGATCCCCGTGAGCCGCCTCTAATGGGGGTCTATTCGGTTCTCTTTCTTGTCCTTTTATGGCATTTGACACTGTTAACCACTCCCTTCTTGAGGGCTGTGACCGCTCTTCCTGTGGGTGTTTGCTTATCGCTCACCCTTCACCCCTGTCCCTGGGAGATTTTATCTGCTCTCCTGGCCTTTGGTTTCTGCTGTGACTAACACACGTCTTTATCTCAGCCAGTCATTACAAAACTTCAGACCTGCATCCAGCTGCCTATTAGACATCCCCCTCCCGCCTCAGACATGTTCGAGCGTCACTCACTTTCCCCCTTCCAAACCTCCTGCCGAGCTCTCTAATTTGGTGGGGGGAGAACATCACCTAAGTCAGAAACCTAGGAATCTTGATTGCTCCTTCTCCCTTAGAGCCCGAACCCGTCTGTAATTGAGACCTGGGGAGTCTGTTTCTTTTCCATCTTTCGTGTTAACCCAGGGGGAGGGCCTTGATTTCAGAGCCTCATATCTCTTGCCTGGAGTAGATGGTGGTCTCCTTGATCTGACCTTGACTCTTCTAATCTGCCAGAGTAATAATGCCTTTGCTGTTCAGGTTTACTTCCCGTATCCAAGAGTATTTTGGTCTAGCCAAGCTTCGGCTCTGTAAACTGGTAAACTGGGGAGTTCTCCCCAACCCTCGTGCTCGTTGTCACCCCAGCACACCTTCAGCGGATAGTCCCGCAGGTAGAAAGGTTGGCAAGATTTTTTTGGCTCACGTTCTTGCCTGTGCCTGGAGAATTGACCCTTTGCCTGTATTCCTCCAACAATTAGCTGGCACCTAGGGAACTGCTGCTCACGCAGGGCTTACTGTCAGCACGAGCCTTACAGCAGAAAACAACAGCCTCTGCTCCACATCTCCCCTGCAGTAACTGCTTCTATCTGTTTTAGCTGGGTCGCTTGTGGTCTCTGCCTCCTTATTCCTAAATACGTCCTCGTGAGGCTACTTCCACCAGCCGCCCTCCGCTGCTGCCATTGTCGGCCTTTCTCGTCCTAAGCACGTGTCTAAGAATAGAACTCAGTCTCCACCTTCTTAATTTCACTTTTCCACCCACTGCACCTTAAGGAGTAAATCCAGAAAAAGATGACACTGACTCAGGGAAACAGGAGACATGGCACAGGAGAGAGGGAGTCTTGGTCCAGGAGGTGCGCAGAAGGCCCGGAGACTCCGGGATGTGGGAGGTGGGAAGATGAGGGCGCTCAGAAGGACGTCTCCAGGGGGAAGTGGACTGTGTTGACTCAGTTCCAGGGGAAACTGGGCTCCACCAATTCCAGGAAAAGTTGTATAATAACGCTAATCATGGTGTACCGCTGGCTCAGCTGAGAGCGATGTACAAGATATTGTAACAACACAAATACTCGTTTCTGATTAGTTTATTAATGTTGCTTTCTGACTCACTTGAAAGGACAAATGGGGAACGGGTGGGAAGGGGTGTTCAAAAGCTAACTCTTCTGTTTTCTAGGAAGTCAAAGGGCTTGTTAAAATCTCTTGTCTCTCCTATGTTGGATTCTTTGTCTTCGTTTTCTGGATTTTCTCTCTTTCTCTGGTAGAGCTTATCCTCTGTGGTTCCCTGAGAAGACAGACCTAGGAGATAACGTTTTTTTGAGGCCTTGAATCTGAAAATATCTTTTTTTTTTTTTAATTTTTTTTTTTAACGTTTATTTATTTTTGAGACAGAGAGAGACAGAGCATGAACAGGGGAGGGTCAGAGAGAGGGAGACACAGAATCTGAAACAGGCTCCAGGCTCTGAGCTGTCAGCACAGAGCCCAACGCGGGGCTCGAACTCACGGACCATGAGATCATGACCTGAGCCGAAGTCGGCCGCCCAGGCGCCCCAGAATCTGAAAATATCTTGATTCTGTCATTGTACTTGATAATTTGACTAAATACAGAATTCCTGCATAAAACCCATTTTCCCTCAAAAATGTGCAGGTATCACTCACTACATTGTCCTCTTTCTTCAGTGCAATTGAGAAAATGAATGTCATCCTTTATGAGCTGGGTCTCTTTGGAGGGTTTTGTGAATGTGTCTTCATTCATTACGCTGGGCGTTTGGGATGGACTTGTTCAATCTGGAAATTCATGTCCTTTGAATTCCTATTCTGGAAATTTTTCACCTAATATTTGATAACTTCCTCCCCTTCCATCATGACATCTTCCTTCATTGTATCTCTTCTGCAGCTTTTATTAGCTTGTTCCACAATTTGTCTTTCTGTCTTTTCTCACTTATTTGCTGACCTCTCCTCTAAGGCAATAAGATACAGAAGTGGTTGAGGCCTGGGCCAGAACCTTAAGAGTTTGGGTGTATCTGAATTATGGAGCTGCATGTGTTGTTTATTTTTTAAAGCCGTACATCACAAAGCTATTTACAACTTTTGAAGAGGAATGAATTTAATAATGGCATTTTATATAAGTGCACATATACCGACAATGTGGGACAGTTAGCAGTTTTCTTCTAGAAGTATATTCCTCTTAGTACTCGGTTGTTACGATACAGATTTTATTTGGGGCGCCTGGGTGGCTCGGTCAGTGAAGCGTCCGACTTCAGCTCAGGTCATGATCTCACACTGTGTGAGTTCCAGCCCCGCGTTGGGCTCTGTGCTGACAGCTTAGAGCCTGGAGCCTGCTTTGGATTCTGTGTCTCCCTCTCTCCCTCTGCCCCTCCCTGCTCATGCTCTGTCTCTGTCTCAAAAATAAATAAAAACATTAAAAAAAATTTTTTAAATAGAGATTTTATTTGCTAAATCAAGAGAAACACATAGACCTTATTCTGCGAAATGTGATTTAGTAAGTTTCCTTTTTCACTTACCTGCTAGACATTCACAAAATAGATTTCAGTTTTTAAAGATAACCTAAAACTGTTTTTTAAAAAGTGTGAGAAAGGGAAAGATTAGGGAAATATTTTGCATGTAAAATGTCATGGGTTCATACAACTGTGATAACAGAGAAAGTGTCATTACATGATTGTCCCTTTAAAAGTTCTATGGTTTGCAGATTATTTTTAAATGTACCAGTGGCTTTTAAATTTGGAAACAGCTGGGTCTTTTTCTTTAGCAACCACCCTTTTTCCCTCCTCTGCACTATCAGGCGATATTAAAAATACCTCTTATTAAAGCCCTTGTATTATCTTCCTCCTGTGGTGCTTTTCTCCCATTGCTCAAGTGTCCCATCTATGCAGTGAACATACGAGGTTTTCAAGTTTCTGGTAAGTGAAGCCACTGTCCCCGTGGATGGGTTTATGACAGAGCCTGTGGGCGGATCTGTGGCTTGCTGAAGCCAGAGCCTACGTGAGGGAAGGAAATAGGTCAACGGGAATGGGGTTGCTAAGAGAATTTTATTACGGATTTGTCTTCGAAGAACAGAAGGAACAAACAGAACCAAAGTCTGATAATTTGGCAAACAGTCTTCGACTAGCAAAGACACTTTGCAGTTACTTGGAACACTGTTCTTAGGGCTGAGGTCGAGAACTAAGAAAATCACGTGGACACTATCATTTGGAAGCAAACAGGCGAGTATGGATATGGGCACTTCGTGAGGGGCCAGCTGTACTGAGTCATTCTGACCTGAATTTTGCATAATTCTTCCCAAAATTTGGGTTGAGAAGCAAGTTCCTGGTCTCAGTTTTTATTTTAATTTTTCAAAATAATGTATACACGTAATTATAAAATGCACTAAGTGCTCAGAGGCTCAACCAATTAGAACAGCCCTATGCCACATCAGTCTTGTTACCCAAAGGAAAATGCATTCAACTCTTATAACTGACATTTTATGGCATTTATCTATCTCAAACTCATTTGCTCATAAGCTATTTCTTGATTTATCATTTGTAGACATTTTTCTAGTGATTTCCTATTATGAGAGAGGAGGATTTAGCTTTTTTAACCCAACTCATTGGGTTTAAGAGCTGTCTTAAAGCTCATTTCTCCCTCCAGCTCTTGTTAAATATTTACGTTAAAATTCTGTGTTAAAGCAACAGTCACTGCAAACTAATTAGTGCATAAATATGATTCAAGCACTATCCAGGTGGTATATTATGGTTATTTTTTAATATGACCTTTGTGTTTTCTGGAGTTAATAATAACTGCCTAGTTTTAAAAAATTGTTTAGTGGATGTACCTATTTTAAGATTTTTCTCATTTCTCCATTGGTGTTTATCTGCCATTTAATACTTTTCCCCCCGGGTCAGGCGTATCAGTCTGTCAGATTCGTATTTTTCCTGGAGGCTTCTCCCCCAGAGTTCTCTGGCCTTTGCCCCAATTTGGACTGGTCCCTTCCTAGGCCTGCTGGACATTGCCATCTCGAGACTTCCCTTGGCTGTGTCTCATGTCTCGCCCTAATTTTTAGAGTCTTCTATCTTCTACATTCTTGCTTTAACAGAATACATCCCTGCCAGGCATTAATGTAATTGAAAATTGAGAGATGAGTGGAGTCACAGACAGTATCGGAAAGGGAGAAAGTTGACCCGTACGTTCTCATCAGCTCATTGTTGCTGCGACAGGGAGGCAGTGATAGATCAGGCTGTCAGCAGAGGCTGCGTGTACCCTTGAGGTTGGCACCGGCCTTTACATCACGAGGAGAAGCAGAGGGCAAGGATCCTGCCTAGTTAGCTTGACACGGCAATTATCCGACTACAACTCTGGCTATTGTCTTCTTTTCCGAGTTAATGCGGTTACAGAGCTGAAATCTGGGAGTAGATGTTCTCCTTCCCGTAGCTATTTAGGCACGTTGAAAATACACCCCCAACCTCCCTCCCACCCCCGGGAGCATTCTGAGACTGTTTCTGGGATGGCCCAAAGGTTCCTTGCACAGAACGGTTGGGTCAGGGGGTGGACAGACAGGGGAGAAGGGTGCAGGGGGAATATAGAAAAAGGCGGAAGGAGAACTTCTGTATTAGAAAGTAAGCTCAGAGCAACCTGGTTGACCAGTCAGCTTTCCTACTCTTCCTCATCTGGCATTTTTGTATCAAGTTGTGGGGAAAAGCGGTCACAGAGAGCACTGCTGAGGCTCAGTGGGAGGTGTGGAAAGGAAGGTTCTGGACAGAGAGTGGAGCTGGTCATAAAACTGCCTTCGTTTCCTATAAATCAGTGGGAATCCTCAGCCATTTGCCAGCAAAATTCGCAGTTCCTCAGTGGCCAGTGACATTAGAGCCAAATGGAAAAGCAGTGTGTTCTGCATGGTTAGGCCTCGCTGGCAAAGACAACAAAATCGAACAGTAGCTGTGTCCGATTCCTGGGGCTGCCATAGCAAATACCGCAACCGGGTGGCTTCAAACAACTTCTTTCTTTCTCAGTCCTGGAAGCTACAATTCTGAAATCAAGGTGTCAGTAGGGTGGTGCTCTCTCCGGAGGCCCTAAGGGAGGATCCTTCCTTGCCTCTTCCGAGCTTCTGGTGGTTGCTGGCCACCCCTGGCATTTTCTGACTTAGAGACTTAATTCCAAATGTCATCACATAGCATGCCGTCTCCAGTCATATGGGACTTAAGACTCACCTTACTCTCGTATGACCTCATCTTGACTAATGGCATCTGCAAAGACACTTTCCAAATAGGGTCACGTTCTGAGGTGCCAGGACATAAATTTTGGGGGTGGGGGGGTGGGGTGGGCACTGTTCAACACAGTACAGTAGCTTAAATAACAGCATGCTTTGCATCCAGGGACCCCCGAGGCTGATGGCTCTGTCATCCTCAGCTTGTGCCCTCCTCTTCGTGGTCTGCGAAGGCCACTTAAGTTCCATCCATCGTGTCTGCCTTCCACCTGCGAGAAGGGGGTGGGGGACAAGAGGGGTCCACGAGGCACGTGCCCGCGGCCCTGCACACCGCGGTGCAGTACTTTGACTTCCACGGCGGCAGACGGAACTCTGACAAAGGCCCAGCAGCTGCAGACGAGGCTGGGCAGTAGCCCTCTCTTCCGACTGCCTCGCGTCCCGCTGACACTGGCACGTTCTCTCTCCAAGGACAAGAGGGTGAATGGAGGGGAGGCGGGCAGCCAGGCCGGCTTGGCTTCCCCTCAATGTGTACAGGGAATGGCCTCTTAAAGGAATCTCCAGAAGTTACCGTGCTTGTTCAGTGGCTCTCACAATGTCTTGATAGTATGTTCCCTTAAAAAGTGACCTATGTATGTGGGACTCAGAGACGGGTGAAGAACTCCTCACCCGACTTTTTTTTTTTTTTAATGGAATGCAGAGCTGCTGCATTACTTTAGAAGTTCAAGGGAAATTTTGATGCTTCGTGTCTACCCTTTTGCGAGGCGAAAACAGTCCCGGCCCCCCATATCCTGCCCAAGATCCCCCCCAGTCCGCAGCAGTCAGCCCCCCTTACCTTCCTGCACCCAGGCCACAGAGTCTTCTTGTGTCTTCCAAGCGTGTCATCCAAATGCAGTCCCTTTCCTGCCCTTCCTGTGCAGGTTCGCGAAGCCTCCAAAGGTACGGAAGCAGGGTTTCTGCAACGACCCAGGTCTGGACGTTATCGGAGAAAACAAAAGGGGAGACCTTTTCTGGGGAAGACACGGCATTTGCTAACAATAAAACCTCTGGCCCCTAGGAGGTCTTCAAGAGGCCGGGAGGATTTTCTCACCTCCCACCCACCACGCATCCTCTTCCCTCGACTCCTGGTCTCCAAACCGCTTGGCATATTTGCCCGCTTGTTGGATGTGATCCGGCTGAGGTGAGCACCCCCCCCCCCCCCGCCATCGACCGAGACCGCGTTCTTCTCCAGGTTCTCGCCATGCTCCCGTCTTCCCCTGGGCCTCAGTAGTGCGAGCAGTTGTCAGTGCCCCCCACCCCATTAAAGATTCATGCGCACCTTGTCAGGGGGACTTCCGGGAAGGAAGGGCAGGGTTTCTCAGCTCAAGTCCGGGACTTGGGGGCAGACAGGTGCCTGGAGACGCAGCAAGAGGGGAGTAGGGTGCCCGCCAGTGTCCCCTTCCTCTGCCCGAGCTTACTTGTGTTCATCTCTCTGTTTCATATATTCCTTGTCTTGGACCGAGCACATTCTGAATGGCAAGGCACGGGCTTTGCTTGAGAGCTTCAAACCAAAGCCACCCTTTTTCTTGAGGAAATGAAAGCGAATCATTTTCTCACATCCTCTGCAGACTTCATGATGGACAGTCGCTGACAAAACTCATCAGGCATCTGCCTCGGCAGTAAGGGCGGTGTATGATTTCCACACTTGGTGACGTCTCACCAACTGTTATTATTTTTTTTTAGTGTTCACTTGTTTTGAGCGAGAGCAGGGGAGGGGCAGAGAGAGAGGGAGAGAGAATCCCAAGCAGGCTCCACGCTGTCAGGGCAGAGCCTGACGCGGGGCTTATCCGAAACCATGAGATCACAACCTGAGCCTAAATCAAGAGTCAGATGCTTAACTGACTGAACCGCCCAGGCACCCCCCACCAACCGTAGTATTTTTGTAACAATAACCACACAGGAATAAAGGCCATGCTTTCCCTCCAAGCGATCAGATAGATGCATATTTTCTGACATAAATAAACTTTTCTCCTACATGTGCTCTTAGGTTTCCCAGCAGGTCACCCACACAAGCCCACATTCTGAATACCAGGTCCCCTCCTACTTTGGGGCAAACCCAGAAGTTGTTTCCAAAGACTGAAGACGTTGCCACCTGGGTGGTGCCATCAGACCCCCTGTGCTGTTTGATGGCCCTGAGTGAGCTTTCCTGGGTTGAAATATTTCCTCTTCCCGGGATGTAAAGGGGAAGAAGCAGCTGAAGTAAGACGTTGAACTTCTTTATGAAGAAGTCGTTTTGGAAATAGTAGGTGAGGAGGGAATGGGGTACAGCTTGCTTTTTTCGGTGTTAGAAAATGCCCTCTGTTTATCTGCACAGAATAACCGTTTAAGCCCAACTGTAATTTGCCTACTAGAGCAGGTTGGAAAAAATATTCAGGGAAATTATATATTTTTATACCAGTTACCTGTTGATGAGGTATTTATTAAATTAAAAGTACTTATTAAAATTCTGTTAGGTCATATGATTAATAGTGTACCAGATGCCTTAAAATCATGTTGAAAATACGGGTATAAATATGGTTCTAAGATATGTAAACAATAGTGCTAGCAAACAGATGAAGGTATAATTCGCCGGAAAAACACATTGTGAGCTTTAGAGGAAAGATTATTTCCCCCGTTTGCTGGCTTTTAGAGCCGTATTAAAACAAAAACTTCCAAAGCGTGAACCCCTTCCGGAAGCCACTGAGCACCCCCAACCACCCAAACCCTCAGACGTTCACCTGGCTCGTGCAGTCTTCCTCGACTCCTCTTCTCGGCCAGGGGTGGGTGAGACCTGTGGTTCCAAGCCCCCATCAGTTTCCAGTTGTCAGTCCAGCCAGCCAGAGAGGGGCCCTAAGCACCCTCCGACAGATGACCGAGTTGAGACGCCTGACACCCCTACTAGACAGCATGTCGTGAATTTCGGATTAATCTTGGAAATCTGAAACCGTTCATTTTAGTAAAACGTTTTAAAAGTCCTTAGTCCAAGATTGGTGCTTGTCTAGAACATTTGCTGTCAGTTTTAAGGACTGGGGTGTAAACAGAGAGAACGCATCTCCCATGGAGAACCCGTCACCCAATCATCACTGGGTCATTCTGAGCAAGACCGAAAGGCCTTCATATCCCCCCCTGTCCACACAGGAGCTCCGTGGGAACCGGCACGCCCTACCCCTTCTTTTCGTACCCTTGCTGCTTCCCAGCACCCAAGTTCTAATTCTGCCTAATGAGATGGCTGCAGAAATATCTGGGTCTTTGAGGGCAAGCTTTTGCTTCACTGGTAAAAGGGAAAGATGTAATGGTGCTCCTTTCCCGCACCCCACCACACCGGTCAACCTTGAATCACGTGGTCCTGATGTCCAGAGACCCCCTGCCGCTTCTGGTAAAACCCCCCTGAGCTCTGCCTTGGGGAAGCCCCGTGGCCTGAGCTGCTCCTGTGACCCGGGCTGATCCACTCGCTTCCCGAGTAACACTCCCTCCCTTGGGAGCCACTCTCGCCGGCTCAGAGCCCTCGGTTCCAGCGGGGGTGGGGGAGGCGAGATGGGGTGGGGGGCCCCTGGCACCCCACCCCCATCACCGGAACCCCCGTGGTGGAGGCCATTCGGCCACGACACGGCCAGATGACCAGTGGAAGGAAGAGAT
This sequence comes from Lynx rufus, assembly GCF_022079265.1. Classification (NCBI taxonomy): domain Eukaryota; kingdom Metazoa; phylum Chordata; class Mammalia; order Carnivora; family Felidae; genus Lynx; species Lynx rufus. Next base: position 5,370,850 of record NW_025814889.1, read on the forward strand.
GAGAGCCAGGCGGGGTCCTGCGGCTCCCCCTCAGGAGGCCACCCGCCCCTAGGGCTTGGGGGTCCCGCCTTTCGTTCTGAGTGATGTCAGCACGCTTCCAGATGACACGCTTTGGCCTAAGCTCCATTGAGTGTGACGTCTGTGCTTTCGAACCAAGCGTTCTGGTGACCCCCACAGCTACTGGTGAAGCTCCCTCACTCCACGGGACTGTGCTTTCCACTCCTGCCTGTGACCGTCCATATGCTGTCCTCCTCTGTAGTCGCTAAGTGCCCTGGGCCTGAGGACGCTCTGCACCCCAGACCAGGACACCATTAGAAACTCATTCCCTAATTCTGGAAGCAGCAAAGGCCTTCTGAGAGCCGAAAAGCTCTTCTCAGGTCCCATCTAGAAACTCCCCAGCGGCAGATGTACAATTTAGCTTTCTTTTTAGTTGTAAACATGTTATTGCAAAAATAACCCACAGTTCAGAAGGTCTGGAAAATCTTTATTACGTTGGATATTTTTTGCTGTCCCAATCAGGGTCTTTCTGGTCGATAAGTAACCTTAGTGCCTTGGGACAGGAGCCCTGACGTGCTGATATGACATAACTGTTTCTTCAGGGTCCTTTTCTTTTAACTGGGGAAAAGTTTCTATTTAAGCAGAGGAATATGAAGCAAATTAAACCCAAACTTTTGATATTTTGGGGTTAAGTTTAGGTGACCAGTATCTCTTGGGCATCTTGAGAACTTGTAATTTTAAGAGGAGTGGCAAATTTGAGTATCCAATGGACAGGCCTTGTGATCCCAGTTTAAAAAAAGATTTTTTTTTTTTTTTTTTTTTGAGAGAGAGAGAGAGCACGAGCGAGCACACGTGTGAGCCAAGGAGGGACAGAGAGACAATCTTAAGCAGGTTCCAGACTCAGCACAGAGCCCAACTCGGGGCTCAATCTCACGACTCTGAGGTCATGACCTGAGCTTTAAGCGAAAAGGTGCGATGCAATTTTATTAAGATTGTCAGCAGTATGGGAACATTTAATAAAAGAACTAAAGATTCACCATATTTAGTTGGTTATTTGGCAAGGCTTGTGAGCAAACCAAACTGTTCTGAAGTATAAAGTATTTCATAAATGCAGTTTTTAATTGATAAGGCAGTTTAAATAGCTGGGTTTCTACATGGGACCGGTCATCAAATTCCCCTGAACAATGACTGTTAAGTTGTACTATATTTTATATGATAAGGTTATAAGTAGAATAATGCAGCTTTAAGTCTAAGAACTTAAGGAAAATCTAAAGTGCAGTAAAAATATATGTTCCTCCAACATTAGAAATTCTGCGTTTTCGGGGCGCCTGGGTGGCTCAGTCAATCTTCTGACTTAGGCCCTGGTCACGATCTCGCAGTTTGTGGGTTCGAGCCCTGCACCCACTTCTTTGATGTCAGCGTAGAGCCCACTTTGGATCCTCTGTCTCCCTCTCTCTCTGCCCCTCCCCTGCTTGCAGTGTCTCTCTCCCTCTCTCTCTGCCCCTCCCCTGCTTGCAGTGTCTCTCTCTCTCTCTCTCTCTCAAAAATAAACATTAAAAAAAAAAAAGAAATCCTGCTTCTCTTTTAAGCAGTCATTCGGTCCTCACATCGGGCCAACAACTAATATTCTCTGCATTTTACAGATGGGGACACAGAGGCAGAGGAGGGAAGAAATGGCCCGGGGCATGGAAGGGAGGGCCAGTTCTGGAGCTGGTCACACGTCTTCCACCACGTAGCCTCCACGATGCCGTCCAGTTTGCCTCCAAGTTGTTCTGATCACGGGTTGAGAGCCCACTTCGAAGACTTGCTTTTTCTCTGGAAGTGACAATGTGACTCATTTGAATCACAAAGACTCTTCATTTTCCTCTTCAGAAGGGCAGCATCATCTTCTAGGACCATAATGGGAGTGGAAAGCCACCGCTTGGCCAGAGCAGTTGTGCCTGACTTCTGGGAAAGAGGCAGTCTGGCTTCTCAGCCGTAAATAGGTTATTAAGACTAAAAACACTGAGGTCGGATGGGCCTGGGTTCCCAGCTCAGCCAAGCCCTCTGAGGACTGTGATGCCCCGCCCGGAGGACAACGACTGACCGGAGAGAACACAGCTCCCTGGAGAGAGGGTGTGGCACGGTGAGGACAGTGGCATCTGTCGAGAGGCCCAGCTGGAGGTCTCTGCTCCGTCTTTGTGGCCAGGCGCCCAGGGCAGGCCACTTCCCTTAGCTGCAGCTTTGTCAGTAGCGAGTGGGGGTGAATGCTCGCCCCTGCTTGAAGCAGGAGTTTGTCAGAGTGCTGAGAAAAAAGGACACGCTCGTTGCGACAACGACAAAAAGCCTGGTCATCTGCTGGCACAGGAGCGAGCTTCACAAGAGCAGCTTGGTGACATTCTGGAGTCCTTTAGGGCTCTGATGTTTTCAGTGATTCCATCCTCAATGCAAGCCCGGCCCTGGGCTCGGTGGGCTTCAAAGGCCCAACTTAAACCCCGTTCGCTGCAGCCACTCTTCCCTTGTGAAGAAAGGGACAACTGTCCCCGACTGGCAGGGAACCGGGCAGCCCCAGGGCGTGCACTCCCAGCTGCTGGTGCCTCCGGAGCTGCTGCTGAGCACTAAACACAATGCTCCTCTCCTTCCATCCGGGACAGCGAGGATGTGGATAGCGTCTGTCCCCTAGAGACTGAATCCTGATTTCTGAAACTCCGCGACCGGAAAGAGAAGAGATGATAATTTCATTCCAACACGGTCAGGGCTGTACTTAGGAACCGGTTTAAACGGGAGGATTAGTAGGAAAGAAGGAGACTCTCTCTGAGCCAGGTCAGACTGATCTGGTGGGCACCGGGGAGCCCACGTCCTCAGAGCAGGTAGGCCGTGCCCCCCACCGTCCACAAACCTGTTGCCCGTTTATATCCGTTTATTTGGTTTAAGAAACTACCCTGCGGCAGGCAGGACTCCCACGTGGCCCCAGGATTCCTGGCCCTCGTGTACACAAACCTTCCCCAGTTACTCAAACGCTAACCCAGTATTGCCGTGAATTTGCAGACAAAAGTAGGATCCCAAATCAGCTGGGCTTACGATACGGAAACTATCTGCAAGGGCCTGTGTCCTTCCTTAAGGCAGGGAGTTTCCTCCGCTGGTCCCAGAGGAAGGGGTCAGAGTTCAAAGCCCGAGAAGCCATCCACCTGCCTCCGCTGACCTGAAGACAGGAGGCGGCCACGCGGCAAGGATGCGGGCAGCCCCTGGGAACAGAGTGCTGGCGGCTGGCGGCTGGCGCCGGCAGGAAGTGAGGACTTTACTCCTGAACTACAGGAACTGAATTCTGCCCTGGGAATGAGCTTGCCAGGCGGTTTTTCTCCAGTCTCCGGTTGGGAACTCCCCCGCTCACAGTGATTTCGGCCTCCTGAGGCCCTGAGCACAGACCCCAGTCTTGCCAGTGTGACTTCTGACCTACAGAATCGGGAGAGAATACGTGGGTGGTATTTTAAGCCACTAAGTTTGTGGTAAAAGCTCCTCCTCACTGTGCTGCCTGGAAATTAGGCAGTTCCCATCATTAATGGTAATTAGTAGCTGATTACACAGCCAGATCAGTTTGGGAGTTGTCTCATTTAGCGAGTTCTGCAGTCTCTATGATTACTCTTTAATTTTTTTTAACTTTTTATTCTGAATTTTTAAACTTACAAACATTCTGCAAACAGTCTAAAGAAATCTCAAACACCCCTCCCCCAATTCTCCAGATGTTGCATAAACACAGTACGGTTACCCAAATCCGGAAATTAATATTGGTACAGTACTATTCCTGTTTCACCAGCTGTCCTACTAATGTCCCTTCTGTGGTTCAGGAAGCCATCCAGGATCCCATGTTCCATTTGGTCTTCATGGCTCGTCAGCTGCCTGTAAAGCAAGAACACTTCCTCAGTCTATCTTTGTCTTTCACGATTTTGACATTTTTGAAGAACTGTTTGCTAGTTATTTTTGTAATGTCCTTTATTTTAGGTGTCTCATGTCTCCTCGTGATCAAATTCAGGTTATGCATTTTTGCGCAAGAATACTGCCCATGTGATGTGTCCTTCTCAGTGCATTGTATCAAGAGGCACCTGATGCTGATTTGGTCCATTACTGGTGACGTTGACTTTGATTAGGTGGTGGAGGTGGCTTCCAGTTTTTTCTACCGCAAAGCCACCACCTTCCCCTTTGCAACTAATGCTTACCTTGTAGGAGGTACTTTGAGACTGTTAATATCCTGTGTCTCACTGCATTATTGCTGCTTGCTAATTTTAGCCTCCCCGGAGGGTTCTTCTGTGAAACAATTATATCTGTGCTATTTGCCAAATGGTGACTTTTCTAGCGCCATGATTCCTTCTCCATCTATGAGCTAGGATTCTAGTCATTTCTGTGAGGTCTAGGATTTGTGAGCAAGAGCTCTCCCTCCTCCCCTATGTATCTATTCACTTTCCTATTTATTTATGCCAGTGTGGACTCATGGCTTCTCACTTTGTTCTCTGGGTCACAATCCATTGCTGCCATGACCGTTTTGGAGGAGCCCTTTCACGTTGGACCCTGTGTGTTTTGGACGCGTCCCCGTCGTTTGTCGGCAGGTCTGCAAAATGATTACTTATTTTCTGGCACAACAAGATGTTTCAGGCTCATCCTGTGCTTAGCCACTCAAACCCTCCGGGGGCTCTTGGCTCCTTCAGTCGGAGACTGGTGTTTAGGAACCAACAGCCGTGAGTTAGATGTGTCCTTATAGCTACCCTTAGTATTTATAGTTTTCTCCGATACTGTGAATCATTGATTCTTTCATAGTTCCATAATTAGGTGTGCGCAGGTGAACACGTGCATGCGTGCACGCCCATGCACACGCACATGCACACACACACACATTTTGGTAATGGATAGTTGTTCATCCCCCAGCAGCTGGATTTCCCTCGGCCCCCTCGACCCCAAGGAAGCTCAGCCCCGACATTCCTGGGCCAGCCCACGTGCTCCTGCCCCACGCCCTCCCCTCCCCCATGTGAGGACCCTTCCCTCTCACTACCCCAGGGCCCCTGCTTCCAGCTCTACTACTGCTGTTACTCATGACAGCTGCCTTTCACTGAGCATGTGTGCTCCAGGCAAATACGATTTCACGCGATCCTTACAGCAACCTGTAAAGAATGCATTATGCCCATTTTATAGGCAAAATACTGAAGCTCGAAGAGGGTCTATCATACAGCCTTGGGAAGCCATGGCAGAGATTCTCAGCCAGTGTCTTCTCCTCACCCCTTGCTTGCGTCTTGCACGCACCCACGCCAGGGCTGGCTGGCCGGAGGTCTGCCTTTTGGCAGGACCCAGGGGCCCAGAAGCTTGAGGCGGCAGCAGCTTTAAACCACCCGGACCGTATCAATGGGGGGTGGCCTGCAGTGGGGACAGCCGCTGGACTCTCCACTCTGGGGAGTCTGGTGGAGGTGGGGGTGGGGCCCTCAAGTACTTTATGGGCCCTCAAGTACTTTATGGGCCCTGCTGGTCCCTGTCCCCAGGCATGCCCCTTCCTTCCTTCCTTCCTTCCTTCCTTCCTTCCTTCCTTCCTTCCTTCCCTCCTTCCTTCCTTCCTAACACACTCTTCTTTACCAGTGTTCCCTGACCCCGATCAAATGTTCCCTCTTCCTATGACCTCAGTTCCTTCACTGGAGACCAAACCACACATCCTACAGCTAGAGAGGAAAGGCTTGTGGGTAGAGATGAATTTCCGGGGTGGAACGTGTTAGATCTCTGAGTGTTACCCTCACTTTGGAGACAGCATGAAAGCCTTCAGTTTGGCCTACAAACTGGAAAAGAAATCTGGGAAGGGGGGCCCTTTTCTTCCTGCAGTAAGAAAACCAGAGGCCACGGCTCTGGCACTTTCTGCCCCAGGAGCCTGGGCCGGGAGGCGCCCCGTGGAGCACCAGGACCAGAGGAGAAGGGAGGCTGGTGCCCTGGGTGGGAGGAGCCCTGATTCTGTTCCAGATCCTGCAGGACCCCTCCCAGCCCGGTCCCACTCCCCCGCTTGGGTGTCTGAGCGCAGCCCTACACAAGGAGGGCCGGCTGCACCCTTATCACCTGGGAAGCTTCAGGCCCCGCCCCTGGGGCCCAGCCAGCTGTCACAAATCTAGTCCTGCAGCTTGCTCCCTGCCCTTGGGCTGGAGCAGCTCTGTCCTCAGGCCCCCCATGACCGGCTGGTGCTAGTGATGGTGGCCATTCTAGCACGATGACAGCTGGGGCCCTGGAGGAAGACCGGAACCCGCCTGACAACTCTTGCAGTTTCCGCAAGGTTCCAGCCACTAGGCTCGACTCTAGACGGCAGTGTGCTGTGCTCAGAGCTCCTCAGAAGAGTACTGTCCCGTCCATAGGTCATCAGACCCAGAACAGAAACGTCAGCGGACACAACGGGGAGTTTGGGGAATAATGATGCGATTCCTTCACTCTGCGACTCACACTATATTGTGGAAAGTGCCTCGGAATATACTCTCCACTTAAGATCTCTTCAAATCCTGCCTCCGCGCCGAAAACCAGAGGGCTGTGAACCACTACCCCAGCCCATACTGGCTACTGGCCACAGTGAGTTAGTAGTTCTTGAGCAGATCCAATGTTTCAGGCCCCTCGTTTCTCTCCTGTGTGAACTTGCCTAGGCTGTTGCCTCCCTTGTGCAAAGGACAAGCAGAGACACTCTTGCGGTTATGAAATGTCCACGGCAACCCTTGTTGGCAGGTTCTGATTGGATGTGAAAGAACAGACATCCCCGGGGATTATGAACAACAAGACCCGACATCAGAGAGGGCTGCTCTCGGAAATGATGGGAATAAGACAGCCACGAGTCCCCTGTTGTTCCTATAGGAGATTATGCTCAAGAGTGGAGAGATGGGGCTCCGGTTCCTTCGTGGGGAACCGGTTTTCCTGCATCACTTCTGATTCTGCATGGGGGGGAATTTCCACACCTATGAGCGCTTCTCCCAAGTGTCCTGCAATTGCATCCAGTTCCCACACTAACTCCCTGCGCTTGGCATGGACCCCACAGGGCAACAAGGGGCTCAGCCCCACAACACTGCCCCCCACTTCAGATGCCAGTGCAACTACTGGGTGCCCAGGTACCCGCTCTTCTGTCTGACGTGGCCACAAAGTCTGGGGTCTCCGCGACTTTCGCTTTCAGGTTTGATAATTTGCTAGCGCTGCTCACGGAACCCAGAGAAGTGCTTTACTTGTTCTTATCAGTTTATTGCATGTATCAGTTTATACAACTCAGGAACAGCCAAATGGGAGAGGAGCGTAGGACGAGGTGAGCGGGTAGAGGTGCGTGGAGCCTCCCCGTCCTATCGGAACCTGCAACCTTCAGCCTGGAAACTCTCCGAACCCGTCATTTAGGGGCTTTTATCCAGGCTTCATTACATGCGCATGACTGACCACTGGTGATCCGACCCAATTGCCAGCCCCTCTCCCCTCCCTGGGTGGGGGTGGGGGGATAGAGCTGAGAGTTCCAACCCTCTAAGCATGATGTGGTCTTTCTGGCCACCAGCCCTTATCCTGAAGCTACCTAAGTGTCCCAGCCACCAGTCATTTCATGAACATGCAAAAACCCTCTTTTCACTCTGGAGATTCCGAGGTTTTTAAGCGCCAGGTGCCAGGAACTGGGAACAAAGACCAAATACGCATGTCTTACTGTATCACAATCAGCCGCCTGAGTCCACAAGGCAGTAAAGGCACCAGCTACAAGGAAGAGGTCCCCGCCCCCCCCCGCCCCCCCCCGCCCCCCCCAGCGTGCATGTCCTCTGGCTTCACTGTGACTCGCAGCCGCACAAATCCGAGATGTGCAGGCTTGCATTTATCTGGCCTTAGATAAAATTTGCCTTCCTGCAAGTGAGTCCATGGAGTAAAGTGCAGGTCCGCTGGGTGTTAAGGTTGTGGCAGGGGAAAGGGCAGAGGGCGTTGGCGATCTCTCTCAGTGTCAGATCTGCCCCCCCCCCACTTCCTGTTCCTCTTACACAGACTGACACTCACACTCAGGAGCTGAAGTCGGAGAGCTCAGGAACCCAAATGACAATACCTTGTCTGAACCAACGCTGGCTTCCTTCTCCCAGACGTGGGCTCCCTTCGAATGTGGGGGTGGAGTCTGGACCACCACCCATAAAGGGTAGCAGCCCAAGGAACTGCACCCGCCCCCCCCCATCACGAAATGATTAAAAACCCACGAACACCCCACGGGCTCTGACTTTTCAGTTCACCTGGATTTTTTTTTTTTTCCACTACATAGAAAGTGGGGAATTGCATAGGTACCTTAAATATTAGATCTGGAAACTGTTCCCAACACCATTTCTTCAAACTGTAACATAAAATGGCACTTTTTCACAGGAACTAACTCTCACCTGGACGGACAGATGGCCTCTGCCTTTGAGAAATTTGATCCCACCAAGTAGTTAAGCATTTTTCGGGTGCTGGCCTTCACACAAAATGTTTAGTGATGTGAGGAATGGTCTCCCTTCTCCATTTCTCGAGGTTACGGTTCCTGGAAGTCCCATTATTATTATCATTTTAAAATTATTTTTGACATATGTATTGATCAGGATGTGAGGTGCTGTTCTAGGTCCCCGGGGAAACAGCGATGCGCAAGGGAGAGACGCACAGTTTGCCGGAGGCGATCACTGCCGGGGTGGGGTCGGGGTGGGGGGTGGAAGAGCGCGGGGCGGGAGCCCAGGAGCTGGAAGGATTTTCCACGAGGGCGGCCAGAGATGCGCTTTGCGGGGATTACTCCCTCCGGCCTTCGTTTAATTTCCGTCCACGCCGGCCAGCCGTTGGCGCCGCCCCCCCACCCCCCCCACCCCCCCACCCCCCCCACCCCCCCACCCCCCCACCCCCCGTGCCGGTGCCGAGCGCCCGAGGGCAGAATCAGCGCGGGAGGCGGTCCCCCGAGGCCCCGCCCGGAAGGTGTACCCGCGGCGTGGGGAGGGGCGCGCAGCGGCGCCGGGCGCGCAGGGGTTAAGCGCTTTCCGCCCGGCCCGCCCCGGAGGCCGCGCCGCCCGCCTCGCCGCGGTCCCACCCTCCGGCGGTGACGCGCCCCGCTCTGTCCAAATATGTCCCTTTCCCCCCTCCCTCGCCCGGCGCCCGCAGGCGCCCCCGAGCCGCGAGGCTGGCACTCGGACGTCGCCCGGCTTCGGTACCCCGGGCCGGGCCCGCGGGGCGCACCCCTCCGCGATGCCCTTCAGGAAAGGTAGGCGCCCAACCCCGCGCGCGGCCGCCGGGGACGCAGCCCCGAGAGCCCAGCCCGCGTGGTCTCCCCCTCCCCCCCCCGGGCGCGCGCCGCTCCCCGCGCGACCCCCCCGCCCGGCCCTGCCGTGCCCGCCACCCCCACCCACCCCGGGCCCCGCGCCGCCCGCCACCCCCCGCGCTGCCGGGCACTGCCCGGCCCTCCGCACCGCCCCCCGCGCCGGCTCTGCCCTCGGCCCTGCCCGCCCCCGGTCCCGCACCGCCCTCGGACCGCGCGCTGCCCCGTCCGCCCCCGCCACCGCCGCACGTGTCCCGGCCGGTGCGCCGAGCGGGCTGCCCAGCGCCTGCGCCACTCGCGCGACTTTGAACGAACCCCCGGTCGCGCCTCATTAAGTTGGAGGTCGCGCGCGACCGGCGGGCTGGGGGCCCTCGGTGGCGGGGGCTTGGCCGCGTGGGATTCCCCGCTGCGCACTCGGTGGCAGGCTGAGTCCGGGGGGAGGGACCGCCGGGACACGCGGGTGGGAGAGGCAGGTCTGTGTGCGAGTGCTGCCGCCGCCCTTCTCTACCCTCCGACTCCTGGGACGTCATGTAAACCACCCGGAACCTCAGTTCTTCGGCAAAATGGGGGACTGGGGACGGCTGTGTGGGACCGGTGGGACAATGCACCGAAAGGCGGATAACGACCGGAGGTGAGGTCGGCCTGGCCTAGGAAGGTGCCCTCGGGCAAGACCTCCCCCCCCCCCCCCCCCCCCCCCGCCCTGCGCCTGGCACGGAGACACCCACCTGGCCCACCTGCAGGCCTGGCGTTTAAGCCTGTTCACTGGGCCCTCCCCCTCTGCAGCGGGTGTGTGTGGGAGGGTGCACAAGCCCTGTCCGCGAGCCTCAGATTCTCCTGTGGCCCCCTGTCCCGGAAGGGGGACCCACTGTATTTGGCCTCAGTTGGCTAGCCGGGTGATGAAGGCCGTGTCACTGCAGAGCTCCTCTCGGATCCTGGCGGCTGCCGGTCAGCTCGGAGCCCAGGGTAGAGAGGGAGATTCAGTTTTACTTCCCCGTCCGAGCTGTCTGACTCCTTCCCCTTTTCTCTTCGTGTGGGGAGGGGTTCGGGCTCTGGTGACCCACCCCTACCTGGGTACCCTGGCCGGGTGAGGAGTAACTAAGAGGAAGCCTCCACCCTGCCCCCCGGGGGGGGGCAGCTGGGACTGAGCTGGGTGGCCCTCTGCCTGTCTTCTTGCCGGCTCTTCCTTTCCTCATAACTCAGATTCTAGGCCAATGCTCTGGTTGCACTTGAAGCCCTGTTGGCCTTTGTCCTTTTTACAAAGGTTGCCGGATAGAGCTCCTGGTTGCGAACGGGACTGGTGAGAAGGAAGGCGGCTGCTTCTAGGAGCAGGCGGGCTGTGTGGGGGGTGGTGAGAAGGAAGGCCTCTGCTTCTAGGAGCAGGGAGAAAGCTGTCTTCGGTCCTCTGTCAGCTCACGACGTCCCGCCCCTCGGTCACTGTCCTTAGTGTCTCCATCATTACTCCACTCATAACATGGCGGCCTTGCCTAGACGGTCCCTCAGGCTCTCACCTGACCTCATTTAACTGCAGCGTGAACAGTCGCATGTCTGCTGACTTTACCACTTCTCCGCTCGCTCATTTCCTTGTGGTCTCTGCGGGGGAGCTCCCAGAAGGCCTGTCCCAGCACTTGTTGGTGGGGACCGGGGAGGGGGTGGCGAGCATCCACATCAAGGATTAAATACCTGCGCAGCTAAATGATCTTGCACGTGTGACGATTTCCCTTGATGACGGTATTAATAGCTCACACAGGACAAAACATTTGCAAACTGCTGAAGGTTAAGGCTTTGTCGTTGCTGCACGAAGGGGACAATACCGTTCCCTGTTCTGTGGATGCTAATTCGTGAAGGTCCTAGGATGGGAGGAACAGTAGTTGCTGGGTTTTCGAAGCTTTGGTGGTAGGCCAACCAGGGCTGGGACTCTGGAGGGCTTGGAGCCCGAGCCAGAACTCCCCCACTTGATTGAGTCGTGATCTCCTACCTAGAAGTAAGCCCAAGTGGAAATTGCAGGGAGACCTGGTTTGTTCAGTATCGTGACAGGATGTCATTTGGGGCTGCACAAGTTGGAAAGGTCGGCTGTGGGGTGGGGCTCAGCACCGTGTCCCTGGAACTGTCCAGATGGTGGACACTTAAGTGCATATGTTTTCCTTTTTTTTTTTTTTTTTGGATTTTGAGCCATTTGAATTTTGAACAATTCAAAAAAATAATTAAAAAATTAGGAAATGAGGGGCGCCTGGGTGGCGCAGTCGGTTAAGCGTCCGACTTCAGCCAGGTCACGATCTCGCGGTCCGTGAGTTCGAGCCCCGCGTCAGGCTCTGGGCTGATGGCTCAGAGCCTGGAGCCTGCCTCTGATTCTGTGTCTCCCTCTCTCTCTGCCCCTCCCCCATTCATGCTCTGTCTCTCTCTGTCCCCAAAATAAATAAACATTAAAAAAAAAAAAATTAAAAAAAAAAACAAAAAAAAAACAAAAAAAAAATTAGGAAATGAAAAGCCTTTCCTGCTCTCTCCACCCCCCTTGCCCCCACGATGAAAAGAAGCCCGATGGAGAAGGACTTCCTCCTAGCTAACCTCTTGAAAGTTACTTGACTACTAATTCCCTTCCCATGCTGTGTTTCTGGGGCTTGACAGGTAGGACTTTGGGATCAGCTCGGTCAGAGGCCCAGTGAGAACACAAGGTGTGCTCGCTCATAGGGGGCAAGCTGAGCAAAGTTTAATAAGGGGACTGTTAGAACATTTGGGTGGGGTGTACGAAAAGCGCAAAAGAGAGTGCAGAACCTCGGGCATTACCGCCCGAGGCCCAAAGGGCTGAGGAGCCTGATCCGAGCTGAGCCAGCTTATGATCCGGGCAGCTCGTAGTCCCAAGGAGAGCGGAGAGCAGACTGGGAGCGTCAGCAGCAAGGTCACGCTCCTCCCTCCCTCGGACCTCAAGGCCTGGGCAGCCTGCCGGCCGGAGCCCCTCGATTCCACGCAGGCTGGCCCGCTGGGACGCAGAGCTGGGTGGGCTCACCTTTGGTGGAGGGCGGATCTGGTGAGACAAACAGGTGACCTGCCCAGGATCTTAGGTCCTGTGCCTTGAGTGTGGGATGAACAAGCTGATGTCTCCCGAAGGCAGAGTTCAGTGGCTGCACGCTACGTCATTCTTTGTTTTGTTCATTCGTTCGTTCATTCATTCATTCATTCATTCTCTGGATCGAGTGCGTGCTATGTACCAGGGTCACGCACCGTGCTGGCCCAGTGAGGTTTGGCAGCTCCCTCCCTGGACTGACACCTCCAGTCCGGTCCACGGCGCTCCCGTACGGCCAGGCAGAAACCACCGAGCGCGGATGGATGAACGAAGCTGGCCGAGATCGGCCCGGGCAGCAGCTGCCAGCGACCTTCCCCACGGGCAGGTGGGGATGACGGTGGCCACAGTGGGGAACAGAGCTGGGTCCTCTGCCATGTGGCTGGAAGGAGTAGGCTTCGAGATTGGTCTGGGTCAGGAGGAGGCAGCACTCTCCGAAGCGGGCAGGAAGAGCTTGGGCCAACACCAGGAGAAGGCGGTGGTGGGCGGGGGAGGCCGTGGTGGGGGGTGAAGGCTGGAGCCCCGCTGTGAAGGGAGGGGGTGGCTCTTCTCAGAGGGCTTTACAGATAGGAGACGGGGTGACTGTTCCTGAGATTTAGGTGCGGCTCTGTCCGAGCCTGGGGTCTCCACTACCTTCTTGAGGTCCCCTTCTGGTTGAGAAGTAAAACTGTCTTAGGGAACGGGGTCGCAAGGATTCTGGCACAGCCCCACCTTCGGGGGGACAAGGGGAACAGTGAATGACAGTAAGAAACCCAACTGGCATCACAGAGCATCCTCCACAGGCCTTCTCCAAGTGCCTTCTGTGTGCTCACCGGTTCTCCCCACCTGCTGATGTGAGTGGCGTCATTTCCCTGTAAAGATAAAGGACACGCGGCTTACAGGGACAATGCAGCTTGTCTAAATTCCCTCGCCAAGTTGTGTGCTCCGTAGGGCTGGGACTTAGGCCTCTGCATTCTGCCTTTCCGGCACGGCCGGCGATGGCACAGGTTAGGAGGTGACGTAGGATATGATCGCCATCAGGCAGAGAAACCGTACAGTATGAGAAGTCTGCCGTGTGAACCAGCAATTTCTTTCACATCAGAAAGGAGCAGAGGGACAGACGGGGTTGCCTGACGCGTCTGGGTCTTTGAGAGACGGATGCAGGCGGATGCGGGTGGGCCCGCACAGGACAATACCGGCCTTCTGCCTCTCTTCCGGTGGCCCCAGGACACTGCCGTCATAAGTGCCGATCCCGTGTCGCGGAGCTGATGACAGGCCGCAGCTGCTTGGGGAGCTGACCCGTGCCTGCTGGGCACAGGGTTTCCGGGGATGCTGAGGGAACTAAGGGAAAAACAAATACCATCACAAGGGATGCGACACATTTGGAATTCCTGCAACTCAGCCACTTGCAACAGGAAATCAGTTACATTTGTTTCGATTTTGCTGACTGGGGTCAGCATTTTGGGACCGTAAACCCAGGACCTGTCCTTCCTTTCTCTCCCCAGGGGAAGTGCGAAGATCAGATCCTGAAAAGACCTTCTCCAGGAGGGGCTGGGCTCTCCTTCCTTCCTGTCCCGGGCGCCTCCTTGCGCTCTGGGTGTCTGTGATGGTGGGCTATGTTCTGGGGTGCGCTCTCCTCCCCCAGGGCCTAGCAGCTTCCGGGATGAGGCCGGGGCTCCCTGGCCGTTTCAGAGCCGTATCCCAGATGTGCTTGCGGCGTGCTCCCCAAGGAAGGAGACCCAGCGGTGTTGTGTACGGACAGGTCCTGGTGTCGGGGGGAAGAGTCTGGCCGGGGAGCTCAGAGACCAGGTAGTGACAGGGCGACTGGGGTCAGTTACTGGCTGGATTATCTCAAGTCACTTAAGAGCACTTGGCCTCAGTTTACCAGCCTGGGAAAGGAGCGTGAGCTAAGATTCCCTCCAGATCTGACTCCGTGCCCTCTAATCATTTGTCTCACACACACGGAGTCTCCCACGCGTCTTGGGCAAGCTGTCTGCAGGAGGTAGAAGGGATCGTCTCTGTGCCTTTGTCCCCAAAGACTGTCCTGGGCATGCTAGCCTGCTGTCTCCCGGTGTCTTCAGGAGAGAAACTAAGTTTCAGGCAAGTGGCACATGACAAAGTCATGGCCCTGCGTTCTCTGGTCTCCGTGATCCTTCAGCTTTGACCTCAGGACTGAAATTTATGGCCAAGGAAGTTGGTATCGGAGTCCAATTTCTTTCTTTCTTTCTTTTTAATGTTTATTTATTTATTTTTGAGGAGAGCGAGCACAAGCGGGGGAGGGGCAGAGAGAGGGAGGGAGACACCGAATCCGAAGCCGGCTCCAGGCTCCGAGCTGTCAGCACAGAGCCCGACGCGGGGCTCGAACCCACGAACCGTGAGGTCGTGACCTGAGCCGAAGCTGGACGCGTCACCAGCTGAGCCACCCACACGCCCCTCAGAGTCCAGTCTCCTGAATGTGCGTCATACCTTCCTGTCCTATGGAGTCTGGAAGTCTGTGTGTCTGATGTCGGGCCATCACATTCATGGGTCTGGCAGTTCCATCAGGTAGCTCCAGGGCTGAGAACGTTTTGCTCATCTTCCCAGAGTCTAAAGTAATGATAAGTAGCAGGCCCCCCCGGGTGGAACTTTATAGGTAAGAGTGACTGTGCCCACACCATGCTGACAGTCAATTTGTCAGAAGGAGAGCCTCCCTCTTCCCCGTGTCCTTGGCCCGATGAAAACAAGCGGGTGTTCCAGAAGTGTGGGCCCTTCACCTGGCTTTCCTCTCTTGATGTGCAGGGAGCTGAGCTGTGCTGATGCTTTTTGAGGAAACTACTGTGTTCTTCCTTAGGGCCAAACTGCTTTGGTGTTTTTACCTTCTCCTTGACGTATTGAACTCCAGCAATGGATTGGGTTCAGCAAGCCCTCCCCTCGAGGCTGTGGAAGTCATCACGAGGCTTGGGGACCTGGCTCGGTCCAGTCACAGGCAGAGCAAAGTTTCATCGGTCAGTGGGGGCAAACAGGAGCTCAGAGAGGTACCCCAGAGAAGCGTGGGCTTCGGGGCAGGAAGAAAGAAAGAGAACGAACCTGTCAGGAGAGAGATGCGTTTTGATGCAGACAGACCCTGGAAAGCCTGGCCCCCAGCACCATGGCCGCATGACTGTTCGTGTGGCCAGATGCTGCCTGGGAAGAGTGGGTGCAGAAAGTCCCCTTCTGTAGGGAACTGTCCAGACCCTGTGGGCCTTATTCCTGGCCACACATTTGGATTAACCGGGGAGCTTTTAAAAAAGTCTGATGCACCAGAAATTCTGATGGGATAGTTTTGGGCCCATGCTCGGGCAGAAAGTTTCGTGAGCCGGTACTGATCCCAGAGTGTATGGCACGCTGTGATATTTTGTAGTCTCTTCTGTCTCATTGAAAAGGATGCTGGTGTGCTTCCAGCAAATCGATTTCAAGGCCACTAGTGGGGAGGAGCCCACAATCTTGAAAACATTGTTCTAGCGTGATAGCTCGTGCTGCAGAGGCTGGGGCCTGAAAACCGCATTTCCCGGCTCTCCCCCGCAGCTGGGGTGCCGAGCGTGACTTAGGGTTTTCATCAAGGTCCGAGTGGTCCTGCTTCAGGATTCTGGCAGGTACAGCTGTGGAGGCGTCCAGCCTCTCAGCGGGGGGCTTTCTGAACCAGGCGGCCTCGGCAAGAGGCAGGGAACGTGGATAAAAGGTTAGAGTCCCCCCCGTTCAGTCAGCCATCCGCAAAGGCCCCATTTCTCTGGGGACATGCACAAAATAACCAGTTGGGGAACACTGAGAAAGGGAGGGTTGTAGACTCACTCAATAGTTGAGGACATTGACATAGAACGGGCAAGAGGGGCGCCTGGGTGGCTCAGTCGGTTAAGGGTTCGACTCTTGGTGTCGGCTCAAGTCATGATCTCACGGTTTGTGGGATCGAGCCCCGTGTCAGCCTCTGCACTGAGTGTGGAGCCTGCTTAAGATTCTCTCTCTCTTTCTCTCTGCCCCTCCCCCTGCTCCTGCTCCCACTTGGACTCTCTCTCTCTCTCTCTCCCTTAAAATAAATAAATAAACCTAAAAAAAAAAAAAAAAGCAAGAAACACAACTGGATGCCAGCTGGCTGCCTCTGCCCACAGTACCTCCCTGTGCTGTTACTTCAGTCATTTCCATACGCTCTTCAATCATCTGGCAAAGATCTATCTGTTCGGCTCCAAACAAACCCCACAGCACCTGCTTTACCTGCGGGGTAAAGAGCTGAGGGTACAGCAGTGACCAGTGTAGGCAAAACTGCCTGCCTTCATGGGACTGACTTTCTAATGGGGGTAGACAGGCAATAAACAGATAGGTGAATATAGAGTGTGCCCAATGGGCCTAATGGCTATGGAGAGGAGGAAGGAGAGTGGGGATGGGGGGCAGGCCTCTGTTTTAAGTAGGATGGTCACCCCAGGGTGACATTTGGGTAGAGACTGAAGGGAGTGAGGGGTGGACGGTGCAGTAAGTTAGGAGAGTGTTCTCACAGGGGGAAGTGCAGGTGCAAAGGTCCTGTGGCCACAGTGGGCTGAGTTTGGGAGGAAATATGCAAGCCAGTGAGGCCACCTTTAGAAAGGTAGCAGGGCAGATGCTATAGATCAAGGCTACTCTAGGGCCTGGGCCCCTTGACTCCGAGTGGGATCCTTGGAGGGTTTCAGCCGAGGCGTGGCAGAAATGAACTTGGCTATTATAAGCCATGAATGCAGGATGTGGCTGCCTTCCTGAGAACAGGCTGTAGGGTGACGAGGGTGAATCAGGGAGACCAGGTGGGAGCCTGTTGGTGAGCGGTGACATTGGCTTAGGTCAGGCTGGGGGAGGGGCAGGTGGTCCACAGTGGTTGGATTCTGAATATATTTAGGATTCGCAGACTGCAGGGTTTGTGAGGGATTGGATGTAGGGGACGAGGAAGGGTGAGCCACAGGTGACTCCCTAGCTGCCTTGTGGGAGGGATGCCGAGGGCCCTGGTGGTTATGGTCGCGGCCGCGCCACCAGCCGAGGCGCCACCAATCCCGGGGAGTTCATTGGCGCTCTGTAACTGTGCTGTTGACCTCCAAGAGGAGCGGACCTCCCCAAGCAGCGGTTCGGCTTGTATCCGTGGTTCGGGAGGGTTGGGACTCAGCAAGGAGCCTTCCAGAAAGACCGATTATGCTCTGAGCCGCGTGTCACAGACACCTCCTTTAAGAAAGACCTGGCTTTCAAAACCAGGATTGATTATTATTGCCACACATGAGGGATTCTTAAAGTTCGGGTGTGTTTTACATAATGGACACATGGCCGAGCATGAGTAGTTTCCCAGCCGGGAGAGAAGCGTGCGCTGGGGTTTTCACGTTGCCAGTGTTTCTGTGTCGGTAGTACCCGATTGCCAGACAATTTCTGACCATCCTTCAGTTTCCTTAGACCACGAAGGCCTCCATTGTCGGAGAGGGGAGAGCTCCGGGCCAGAGAGCCGTCCCGAACAAACTCAGCCCGGCCACCAGCTGACCATGTTGGCCTCCAGACAGGGTGACCGGCTCGACCAGGATTGCCCGGGATGTCCCCCTCCTTAGTGCGGGGAAACCAGGAGACAAGGCCACCTCCTGAGTGCCGGGCACACCAGGACGCTGGGTCACCCCACTTGCCTCCAGCCAGCCCTGGCCCCCGGGCTTGATGGCCTCATTTAGAGGAATAGGTTTTAAAACCTCATTAATGTTTGAATAACAAAAGGAAAGAATCCAAGCTAACGTCAGGGTCCCCACAGACTTGAAGACTCAGGAAGATGTGTTTCCTTGCGGTTCTGCCAAGGGGCGTGGAAGGAAATCAAAGCAAGAATTGTCAGCCACTCGCTGTCTCCTGCTCACAGTAAAGGAATCCGAATCTGCAGATTGGCTGGTGTCTGTGTGAAAAGTCTGCAACTGGAATGTCACGCTTTTATGATAAAGTGAGTCGGTTGGCATCCCCTTCACCGTGAATCATGTCTGCTGCAGAGACATCATTTCCCAGATATACGTGGAGAACAAAAAGTGGAGCCCACCTCAAGCCAAATCATGTTTTGGGCAAATCCTGGATTATGTAAAAGCTTTTCATTTGAAGTCATTTGAATGAAGCAAAAGGTCCTGTTGTCACTGCTGCTGCTTTAAGGAAATTTATTATTTCTTAAGCGTATAAGACTTCAAAAGATTCATTTTGTAATGCACGCCAGTAAGTAACAAACGGCATGACGGTAGAATCACGATCCGTGCTACCGAGCAGTGAGACGGGCCTTTTTCCTCTGTGGCTACGTTCCTTCCCCTGGCTTCGGTGAGAAAGAACCCAACGGTTCGTAACACCTGTCCGTCACCAGGTGTGTCGTTCGTGGGCATGTCACGGAGAGAAGCTTCTGCACCGGTGATGTTCAGTCCAAAAGGAACAGCTTTCAGCGGCTAGATGCGCACGTACAGGAGACGAATAAATGACCTTTCGGGGTAGTCGCGCCATGCAGTTTTACACTGTGGTCTGGGTGAGCCATGCGCTCTGATAGACGGCTGTATTCGATATTGTCATGACTGTTTAAAAAATTGCAAAACGTTAGGTGCAGTGAAATACTTAAAAAAATTTTTTTTTAACGTTTAATTTTTGAGAGAGAGCTAGCGCAAGCTGGGAAGAAGGGGCAGAGAGAGAGGGAGAGAGAACCCAACGCAGGGCTCTATCCCACGAACCGTGAGATCGGGACCTGAGCTGAAGTCAAGAGTCTTAACCAACTGAGCCACCCAGGGGCCCTGTAAAATATTTTTTTATAAAACACCTGAAACTAAACAATATTGCTTTTAAGCAATACTTACATAACAAAACAATATTTCTTTTTATTATTGTTATTTTTTTTAATGTTTATTTATTGAGACAGAGAGTGCGCAAGCAGGGGAGGGGCAGAGAGAGAGAGGGAGACAGAATCCGAAGCAGGCTCCAGGCTCCGAGCTGTCAGCACAGAGCCCGATGCGGGGCTCGAACTCATGAACCGCGAGATCATGACCTGAGCTGAAGTCAGACGCTTAACCAACTGAGCCACCCAGGTGCCCCCAAAACAATATTTCTTTTGTAAAATTCAGTATAATGGCTACTTCCGTCTGGAGGGAGACAGGAGCAGGGATGGGGGAACATGTATAGAGAGTGAAAAGCTCAGCTATCAATTGGCTGATGGGTTTCTGCTGGTCTGTTATGTCACTTCAACAGTATAAAAGGGGGCTGTTCAAAGATCAATGAGGAGTGTATGAGATGAACCAAGGATTATGAACCCAAACCTCTGTGCCTGGGGCCCCCAAATCAAGAAAGAATGAAGAATTTTTCCTCCTACTTGTTAAGGAGATCAGCAGTTTCCAAAGCTGTGTTTTCATGGTTCATGAAATAATTGTCAGGCAAGTTGAGTGCCCTTTGTGTCTACAGTCATGATTGTTTTCTAGGCAAATGGACAAGAAAGAAGAGTGTGTAAGAAGAGTGTGGTAAATCGATGGGGCGCCTGGGTGGCTCAGTCGGTTGAGCGTCCAACTTCGGCTCGGGTCATGATCTCTTGGTCCGTGAGTTCAAGCCCCGCGTCGGGCTCTGTGCTGACAGCTCAGGGCCTGCAGCCTGCTTCGGATTCTGTGTCTCCCCTCTCTCAGCCCTTCCCCTGCTCACACTCTCTGTCTCTCTCAAAAATAAATAAACATTAAAAAAAATTAAAAAAGAAGAGTGTGGTAAATCTAAACACTGAGTGTGGTACTTCATCAAAATAGGACATAAAATTGTATTTTTAAATTTTAATTGCTCGTTTCTATTACTACCAATTATATTTAAGTTTTTTTTAAAGTCTATTTGTTTATTTTGGGAGAGACAGAGATAGAGAAAGTGGAGGAGGGGCAGAGAGAGAGAGAGAGAGAGAGAGAGAGAATTCCAAGCAGGCTCTGCACTGTCAATGCAGAGCCTGACATGGGGCTCAAACCCATGAAGCCATGAGATGACCTGAGCCAAAACCAAGAGTCAGACGCTTTACCCACTGAGGCATCCAGGTGCCCCTATGTTTAAGTTTTAACAGGGAAACGGAATTATTTAGAGTCCATTTCGAGTAGTAGGTACTTGTAAGTATTAGGTCCTTAAAGATACGGACCCAGATATGTGTATGTGTGTGTGTGTGTGTGAGAGAGAGAGAGGGAGAGGGAGAGAAAGAGAATGATACAATAAATACAGTACATGAGCCTGGACTAGGGACTGGGCATCGCCATGGCATTTGGCCAGATGCGTTTGGAGTCCTTATTGTATTCGAGTTAATCTCCTGCTTTTAATGGTTATATTGTAGTTATGCGTGTAGGAAAGCATCTCTGCCTTTAGGTAATACACTCTGAAGTATTAAGAAGAAATGGGGCACGTTTTGTCTTCATGGTTCAGAAAGAAATATGCATGAATTTTTTTAATTTAAAAAATATTGCGTATGTGCTATTTTGTCTATATAAAATATATATTTAAAAAATGTAATTACATAGAGGGAGATAAAGTAGATGTGGCAAAGTATTAACAATTGGTGAGTCTGGGTGAAGGATGCGTGGAAATTCTCTGTGCTACTTGACATTTTTCTGTAAGGCTGAAATTATGTCAAAAGGAGAAGTTAAAACAGGAATGAGAAATGCTCGGTCACTTCTCCAGCCACATTGCCTAATCCCGTTCCTTTTGCCCCATCCTTCCGTCCTTCAGTGTGGCCTGGGGCTATGTTCACCCTGCCTGGAATATTCCTCCCTCAGAGCTTGGCGTGAACCCTGCAAAGCATCAACTGATTCTCGCCTCCTCATGGAGGCCTTCCCTGACCACCCCTCTAAGAGCCCCCCGCCCTTCCCATCACTCATTTCTTGGCTTTTCTCATCCCCCCATTTCTGAGGGTACAGGCAAGGGCACTTTTTATACAGATTCACCGACTGTATTACTCAGCAATCCCGTTCCTAGGTGTAAACCCAAGAGAAATGAAAACAGTTGCCCACAGAAAGGTATATGTGAACTGTCAGAGCAGAGTCAGTCATGATACCCCCGAAGTACCAGCAACCCAGTATCCACCAACTGATTGATGAACACATGAGGTATACCTACCCATACACTGCAACCCAGCACTAAAAAGGAATTGCGTATCTACAGAGCAGAGGGGTCTTGAAAAACATGCTAAGTGAAAAAGCTATTCACAGAAGATAGTGTGATTTCATTCATATTTAATGTCCAAAAAGGCCCATCTGTAGACATAAAAAGTGGCTCATGGCTGCCTGCAGGTTAAAGGAGGAGAAAATGGGGGTGTGACAGCTCACGGGTTCTTTCGGGGTAATAGAACGGTTCCAAAATCGCGATGTTCACACAAGTTTGTGAATATAGAAAATGCACTGGATTGTGTAGCTTTATTTATTTATTTTTAATTTATTTTTAATATTTATTTTTGAGAGAGATTGAGAGTGTGAGTTGGGGAGCGGGCAGAGAGAGACAGGGAGACACAGAATCCGAAGATACAAACCAGGCTCCAGGCTCTGAGCTGTCAGCACAGAGCCTGACGTGGGGCTCAAACTCACAAACTGTGAGATCATGACCTGAGCTGAAGTCGGACGCTCAACCAACTGAGCCACCCACGTGCCCATGGATTGCACAGTTTTAAATGGGCAACTTCTATCTCAGTAAAGCTGTTCCAAAAAACAAACCAACAAACAGATTTCATCATCCTCCACGGAAGCTGGTTTCTCACCCTTCGAGAAGCAACTCTTATCCCCATTTCTGGGTAAGCAGAAAGGTACCAAGATTTTACAAACTTTGTCAAGGTGAATGGAGGACCAGGAGGAGTGGCTGAGGCTGGGTCCTGGGTTCCAGGCTCCCTCATCTTCTGCCTGGAACCATCATGTCCTTGTTCTTCCCGGGGGGCCTAGCCTTGGGGCAGTGAGGACAGTGGTTCCTGACCTGAGCTCTGCCCTATAGCAGCACGGAGACCTCAGAGAACATAGAGAGGTACTGAGCAGAGACCTGTTTTCTTGTCCTGTGATGCCTCTATTTGTCATGTGGCTTCTGATTGGCCACCTCACCCCTCTGGACCTTCCTTCTCGCGTCTATAAAGTCAAAGGGTTACCCGGATTATCTCTTCCGGCTCTTATATGCTACGATTCTGGAGATTCTCTTTCATCTGTCATAGTGTAATTATTGGTTTTTACAACCTACATTTGGTTTTTAGCCCCAAGATGGGTATAGTAATGGTATTTAACTTGTGACGCATGTCATATTTTAATAATCTCAATGTGTATCAGGAAAGTCTTAAAAAATGAAGTTTAATTAGTAGCCCTTCTTCATCCCCTGCACAAAACGTGTGTCAGACTGGACTCTGGAAGAACATACATAGCCACCTTGAACACATCAGGACGAGCCAGTCCCCTGCCATAAAATGGCATATCCCTGTCATACTGTGGGGTCAGTAAATCTTTTGTCCTTAGCAAGTCCAGAAAAATGGTTCACAGCATGCCCTACGTCACTTTTTTGTTGTTGCTATTGGCTTACATTTTACCTCTCTTTAAAGCTGAGGTATAACATATATACGGTAAGTGTGCAAATGTGCATACGTGTGCATCCGTGCAACCAACACCTGATCAAGCCGTAGAACATTTCCAGTAACCCCCAGAAGGCTCCTTCCCACCCTTGCCATTGAGAAAGCTTCTCAGCAGAAACCACTGACTGTTCTTTTGACTTCTCTCATTATGTATGTTTGCTTGTTCTTGAAATTCACATAGAAGGAATTCTACCTTATATATCTTTTGAATGTGGTTTTTTTCCCCCAACATCCTAACTGGATTTTTCTGTGTTGTTGTGTGTAGAAATCCTTAGTTCATCTTCATTGCTATATAGTATTTTATAGACTACGGTTTGCCCCTTCCATTGTATTCATTCATTCATTTGTATTTAATTAAAAAATTTCTCTTAATGTTTATTTTTGAGAGAGACAGGAACAGAGTGTGAGTGGGGAAGAAGCAGAGAGAAAGGGGGACACAGAACCTGAAGCAGGCTCCAGGCTCCAGCTGTCAGCACAGAGCCCACCGTGGGGCTCGAACCCACAAACTTCAGATCATGACTCGAGCCAAAGTCAGATGTTTAACCGACTGAGCCACCCAGCACCCCCCGTTTTTTTTTATTAAAAAAATTTTAATTCCAGTATAGTTAACATACGGCTTTATATTATTTTCAGCTGTATGAGATAGTGATTCAACAAATTCATACATGACTCATCGTGTCCCTTCTGTTGTTGTTGTCGGACCTTTGGGTCGTTTCTGGTTTGGGGTCGTTATGTTCGGAGCCACCATGAACACTCTGTTGTACCTGTCTTTTCGTTGATAAAAGCATCCACTTGGTGGTCTTGCTGGGTCAGAGTGGAGGTGTAAGTTTAGCTCCTAAATCCCTTGGTCCGGATGATTTTCTCCTCTGTAAATTCGAGACTGGGTTATCTATATGATCTGGAGGAAAGGTACTATCTTCCTCAGGAAAAGTTTACCTTCTCAAGATTTTATTCCCCTTACATCTTCCTTACTGTGTCTTTGCCCCTGAAAACATTGTTTTCCCATTCTTTCTTTAATGTTTATTTATTTATTTTAAGAGAGAGAGAGAGAGAAAGAGAGGGAGTGAATGAGCAGGAGGGAGGGGCAGAGGGAGAGAGAGAGAGAATCCCAAGCAGGGTCTGTGCTGTGAGCTCGAACCCACAGACCGTGAGATCATGACCTCAGCCAAAACCAAGACTCGGATGCTTAACCGACTGGGCCATCCAGGCGCTCCTCCAGTTCTTTGCATTAACAGCCTCATGGCCTGCCTTTCCTTGGGCACACCCCTCTCTCTCCCAGCTCTGCCTTCTCTCAATAGCTCCCTCCTTTGGTGTGTTTGCTCCCCATTTGCAAGGCCTCACTCTTCAAGCCACCGTCTGCCTTACAGTCTCACAGTCTCACAGCTGGAGGTAATCATGGTTCTTGTGCTATAATTTGTGCTCATTCCGTCTCCCCAACTTGACTGTAAACTCCCTGGGCAGTGCTCCTCCTGTCCAGCCGAGGGCCTGGCAGATGATCAAAAACTGTGTGTTGGGGGAATTCATTTATGGGAACGTTAATACTCCGGTGCCCGTAAGATTCCTCAAAGAATGGCATTCTCTGACTCGAGATTCTTTAATTCTCCATTCATGATTAAAATTTCAAAGTGCATCAGAATCTTGTTGTGCTTCCTTACAAGGATCACGTGAAGGGGGTGGTCAGGGGAGGCTGATGTGCTGAGTGAGGGAGGAATAGAAGGAATAGAAGCCTGGAAGGCCTGCAGCTTTCCCGAAGTCCTTTGCGGCTGACTGGTTCATGGAACTCCCAGCCTTTACGTCTTTATGTGTAGTTGAACCTGTAAAATCGTTCAGGTGACTTATTTTGGGGTGTTTCACTTCATCGTCTTCTCCGTCGCACCTTTCCCTCATCCCCTCACCCCCCAGGCCCGCCCCCAACAAGCCACATACTTATTTTTCAGAGGGAGACCACGTTGGGTTCCACGCTGCTTGCTGTACGTTGCTTCGATCGTGTCCTGTTATCCTAGCTGGGAATACCCTCCTCCGTCCCAATGACCTAGAGCGTCAGGTGGACATTAAAAAGGGAATGGAGCCTCGGGAGAGGGTGGCCCTGCGCTATGCAAGGCGACAAAGATGAGCGGTAGCGGGTCTCCCCCTAGAAGGCGTGAGGACCGCTGCAGACGTCTGTTGAACGAACGGACCACACAGGCTTTGCCGGCCTCCCGTAACAGAGGAGACGCTGGCTGCTTAAGCGACAGCCAGAGAGGCATCAGGGCAGAACTGGCCAAAAGGAGGCCGAGATGTCAGGAGACCTCTCTGACCCACTTGGCCTCCTAATAACCCATGTCCGTGGTGTTCTTTGTTTTGAAACAGAAATTGCAGAATCCGCCCCCCTTCCTGAGTCACTTGACTCTCCCCAACACTCGGTGTGTGTTTGTACATTGGCCTCCGGAAGAGGGAAGGGCCGCCCTGCTCGGGAGAGATGGCTCATAAGCAGATGGGAAGGATCCCTCTGTGTCAAACACTGGATAAAACACCTGGGACTTAGTGACTCACTTGCCAGAGACTTGTCCCGTTAATTTCATACGTATTGTATTTGTGTTTCTACACAAACACACCAACTTCGACTTGTAGGTGTTTGATGACTCAGAAATACAGTTTCCTGGCCCGCCGAGCCTTGATTGCGTGTTAGGAAAGTCAAGGCGTGTGAAGGCAAGGGACTGCTGGCCTGGGGAAATTTTCATTTCTGTCTCTTTCTGCTCTAAAAAATGTCCAGCCTTCCGAAAAGTTTCAAGAATGGCATAGAGAACGACCTGTATCACCGAGATTCACCCGCTGTTGCATTTTACCCTGTTAGTTCCTCAGTTGATTTTGTTGATGTCAAATAACCAGCTGCAGACATCATGACACCATCCCCAAATGCGTCAGCATGTTCTTCCCAAGAACGAGAACATTCTCTTAAATTATCACGATATACTTATCAGCCTAGTTGGAAACTGAACACGGACACCAGACTGTTACTAGCGGCTGGTCCGTATTTGGATCATCTCGGTAGTGTCTCTTATAGATTCATTTTTTCTTTTTGTAGCTAGGATCCCATCACGTGTCACACATTTATCTAGAAGTCTCTTTTTATCTAGAAGAGTTCTGCATCTTATTTATAGTTATTTTAGTGATACTGATATTTGTGAAGACCCTGGCCACATCTTTTGCAGGAGCCCCTCTATCTGGAATTGCCTGATTGTTTCCTTCTTAGATTGAAGTTTAACATTTTTGGCGAGAACACAGCATGCGTGATATACATCCTTCTTACTGGTGTTACATCAACAGACTAAGATATCCGCTTGTCCCTTTAGCAGTGATGTTAAGTAACTTCGGTCATTTGGTTCACTTACAAAGATAACTTTTCCCCTTTCCAATTAAAAATGTATCTGTGTGGGGGCCCCTTGGGTGGACCAGTTGGTTAAGTGTCTAACTTTTGATTTTGGCTTAGGTCACGGTCTCACGGTGCGTGGGATCAAGCCCCGAGTCGAGCTCCTTGTTCATAGGGTTGAGCCTGCTTGAGATTCTCTCTCTCCCCCTCTCTGCCCCTCCCTCCCTCAAAAAAATTAAACATTTAAAAAATGTATCTGTGCGGATCCTTTGGGATCATTCACAAAATGTGAATAAAAGTACTCTTGTCCCCAGTAATCTTTAATGCGGTGGTTTTAGCATGGATTGATGATTCTTGACTGGAACACTTATGGTGGCTAAAAAATGGCAACGTACATTTCTGCCATCCTTTCAACATTTATTGGTTGGCATTCTATTATAAAGAAGAGCTTTCCTGCCTACCCTTCCCTTTAAAATAGTTTTCATTTCATTATTATTAATAATAGTAATGGTATCGGTATAGATTCAGGGATTTTAAAAATTACCATCACATGTATTATAAGCAATCCATCCCTGACTTACTCATTTTGATGCTCGGATTATCCCAAATTGGGATGAGAGCCCTCTCAAGCTGGTTGCTGTGTCCTTTCGACACCATCTGAGTTCTTCCTTATATTCTGGCACAACCAGAGGTCCCAAGCTCAGCCAAGGAGCCCTGGTTACGTTTAGGGGAGAATGAGAGTTGGTAACCAAGGTCTGGGCTCTGCTGTGTTCCTTGTTACAGGGTGTCATCGTTTCTAGGGCCTTTCCCATGGACAGAGCTAGGAAACAGGTTTTTCAAGATCACAAATTCATATTGCTCTTATCCCAGTCCAATACCAGAAAGTTCTCCCTCTCTTCTCCCCATTCTGGGTTTTGCTTCTTTCATTCACTTTTTATATTTTCCCTAGGAATTTAAAAAAAGGCTTGAATCTCCTTTACTCCTGGTCTTATTATGAAAATAAAATTCCTCGTGATTGATGTCTGTTTCCCCGTAAGTGAGGACATTCAGTAGATCATAAATTCAGGGCAGAGGTGAAGGCTCGTGCCCCATCTCCTGGGGCTCTAAAAAATATCTGCACAGATAGGAGAGTCTGGAGGGAAACACAAGCACGAATGTGTTATGTTTTTTCCATATTTTCTAGTCATTTCACAATGAATGTATGCTACTCTTAAAATAACAAAATAGGAGTATTTTAAGGCAAAAGAAACCTAGATAGGCTGGATGTCAATACTTTGGTCCTACATATTGTAGGAAAGGAAAGATCATTTTCCCTTTACCCGTTTAGATTCTTGGCTGAGACTCTCCCCGCCCCCATAAAAAATAAACAGGAGGAACCCCCGCCACCAATTTTTAATTATGTATGTGCATCCATTCACGAGCCCCACAAAGATAAGAGACTCAAAAGACCGCCAGGCAGTTGAGGCTCATGGACCATTCTGAGCTAAGGAAAGGGATTAGGGTCAGGGGTTTCAAAGGCAAGGAAGAATACTCACAGGAAGGTCAGAAGAGAAATTCATGGTAAACAAGGCTGCCCTGCCATGCACAGGAGTCAGGTGAAGTGATGTGTGGGCATAGCCGCATTCCTGGCATAACCCCCCTTTCTATGTAAATTCCCCCCGATAAAAGGGTCACTTATGCTGTTTGCAGGCTCCTCCTGTGTCTGCAGTTTCTCAAAAACAGTCAGCACAAAAATCCTTATGCCAGAGGCATACTTGGGGTGGCATGTTCTGGTCCCCTGCCATAGAGCCAGACACCGTGGGCACAGAGATGGTCAAGTACCGAGTGATAAGAGGATGGCAGGCAGAGGGCAGCGCTCCGGGGGCCTCTTCTCCAGCAGGAAGGTCGAGGAGGAGCCCCGGGCTCTGCACGCTCCTGCCCCTGGCAGCTCGGTTTCTAGGGCGATGCCCCCACCCGTGCCGTTTCTCGGGTCTCCGGTCGGGACGGCTCTGTGGGGCAGGAGCCGCCTGGCAGACCGGGGGCGCCACAGAGCCGGGCGACACGCCCGATCCCTTGCCACCGCCGGTGCCCGGCGCTGAGGTCAGCGGAGCCCGGCTGGCGGGGGCGAGGTCAGCCCGGGACACCCGGCGCGGGGCGGGGCGGGGCGGGGCGGGGCTAGCGGGCGCGCGCGCGCGCGCCGATTGGCTGCAGGCGCGGCGCACGGGCCGGTCAGCGCGCGCCCCGCCCCGCTCCCCCGCGCCGCACGCCCCGTTCACGTGGCGCCGCCCCAGCCTGCCCGGCGCCGCTCGCT
Organism: Lynx rufus; assembly: GCF_022079265.1. Classification (NCBI taxonomy): domain Eukaryota; kingdom Metazoa; phylum Chordata; class Mammalia; order Carnivora; family Felidae; genus Lynx; species Lynx rufus. The sequence continues at coordinate 5,399,331 of NW_025814889.1, forward strand.
CCGGCACGTGGGCGCGGCGTGCACCCGGCGCAGCTGCGCGCCTCGTGGACGCTCTGTCCCCTTCCCCCCCCTCACCGCCCGGTGGCCTGTTTTCGTTCTGCTGGCCGGGATTCCCCCCCCCCCATTAGGTCTGGGAGCGGCGGCGCGCTGCCAGCGCGCCAGAGGAAATAGGTCGGCAGGTGGCTGACCGATCCGGTCGGGCGGGGCTGGGACGCTGGTGCACGCAGCGGAGGGGGAAGGGCACACGGGGACACGTTAAAAGAAAGTCAGAACGCGGGAGGTTGCTAAAGAGCACGCAGTGTTTTTCTCTTTGGGGAGTACATAGTTCTAAGTGCCCGACGCTGCTTTTCCCCGCTCTCAGCATCGTGGACGTGATGTTCTGTGCAACCTCAGTAAACAGCCGGCACAGGTGCTGCGCGATGACGCCTTACTGAGGGCCACAGTGGTCCCGGGACACAGCAGCCACCTCCTGGGTGCAAGCTGTCTCAGCCCCTGGTTTGGGGCCCAGGCTCTGACCACAAGCTGGGGGCACGCTCCCCTCCCCACTGGTCCCGGCCCCATGGCCTAGAATGAATTGGGACCTTGGCTGTAACGGACTCTTCCTTAGGAGGGCTTGGAGTTAACTTGCAGAGTGACTCAGCTGGTGAAGGGTCAGGAAACCAAGTCCTAGGAGAGGTGCTTGAAGAACTGGGGATGTTTAGCTTAGACCAGACGGGCCCCGAGGGCCTGTGAGCCTGTCTGCAAGTATTTGAAAGACTCATGTGATCAGATTTGACTGGTCTCGTGCTGCCCTAGGGGACAGAACAGAGCTGTTTACAGGAGGTGAATTTCAGGTCAATTACAGAGACGGGGCAGGAACGAATGTTGGGTTCTCCCCGGGAACCAGGTACAGCTAGGTGTTTGCATGTATCAGTAAGAAAATAGCAGAGCCACGATTGGAATTTCGATCTGCTAGGAATGCAAAGCTGCTCTCTGCCTTTCGTGATGCATTTGTTTTAATGGAATGGGTTACTTTGGGCGTAGTGCCAAAGAGTTTCTGCATCGCTGGAACCCATTGGACTGGAGGATTCGTTCAGCTGTGTTTAGCCGTGTCACTGATTCTCTACTTGGGTTGAAGAGGGAGGTTGCCCCGGGCCAGACGAGGATGCCAGAGGGAGGAGGACACCTATCTCCCAGCAAGTGAAAATTTCCAGCAGGGTACATCTCTTACCCATTGTGCCTGTGAGTGCTCTCCGCCTGGTTAAAGCAATAATCTTGACTTTGAGTTTAACAAATGTGATCACAGTATCCAGCTGTCATCCAACGTGCTTGCTGCCTCCTAGCCCTTCCTTTTTTCAAATCTGATACCCCTTTTCCTTATCCAGCCCTTCTGCCTAGGCCAGACTAAAAGTGGGACCAGTGCAGTAAGTGCGGAGGAGTAGATGAGGAGGAGTAGATGAGTAGATGCGTGAGTAACCTGGGCTCATTTCGGCCCTCTAGGCAGTGCCAGGTGTGGTGTCTGGAAAGGTCAGGAGGGAAGGACCTGGGCTGCTCGGATTCGAGCTGTGGCCCTCGGGGTCTGATACTGCTGACCTCGAGCCTGTAGGGCAGATGCATCCAGGAGGGAACTTTCTCTGAAGTTCGGGAGTCATTTTGTGAATTAATAGCTTCACAAGAGGTCTTTAGGAATCTCCTTTTGTCTCATGTGCATGTATTGAATTGTCCAAAACAAAACCCATAATAGCATCCCTGGAAGGAAGGTAGGAGTATGGAATGGGTATAAAGAGGCAATATCTGGTTTTTCTTGGCTCTCCAGCAGACCAGGTTACAGTTTCTTATCAAAACCCAGCCAGAAAATACCAAACTGAGCCTTCTTCTCCTGGAGGAATTTGCTGGAAGCAGAGTGGTCTCCTCTCTGCCCTGGACATAATTTTCAGAGATCTAGAAGGTGTGTACCTTCCTTTCAGTAAGTCTCTGGTTATTCCTTCCTAATCCCCTGGGTCTTAACGTGTGTCCTCTGCTTCCGGGGTATTAAGGGCGCGGAGATCTCCCAGGTAGCCAGTCCAGCCCAGCTAAGCAGTGCCTACATATAAGATTAAGATCTAAGCAGTGATGCAGAGAAGGTGAAATATTTCTGTCTGCCTGCAAGTACTCTCCTGCGTTCTCTCTCCTCTCTCAGATCCTTCCTTAACGATGATTCTTTAAGGGATCGTAGCTCAGTTTTCGTTTTAACTGATCTCAAAGATCTTTAACTCAAGGGATGGCATCCTAATGGTGGGCTTTAAGGCTTAAACTTAGGGAGAGGGTAGGAGCAAAAGTTCAGATGCATTGTTCTTTCCCTGGCCTTTCGCTGTCCCCACCCCAACATCCCCCCCCCCCCAGCACAGCTCCCTGGTCACCACCACCCTGACCCCGCCATCTTTGTATTAATGAATAAGGGGCAGACATGGAACCCCTCAGGCTCTTGCTGCAGCAGGGAGGGATAGCAAGAATGAGAAGTTGTCTCTGGGCTCTGCAAGTCAGACTTCCTGGGCTCAGACGCCAGCCAGGTAGGAGCTGTGTGACCTTGGAGAAGTTCCTTCACCTCTCTGTGCCTCAGTGTCCTCACTTGTCAACGGCGCGGGGTGGTTGTGAGGATTAGGCCCCAACCATGCCTAATGCTGGCATATGCTTGGTGCTCCAGGCTCCGCGGCTGTTTGTTCCTGACCGGAAGGAGCCCTCAGTCTCACAGTGACCGCTCTGTGGTTGCTGTTCAGCACCGCTTCCGTTGAGCTTAAAAGGGCTGGAGGACTCCAGGATGGGTGGTCGGCACAGCAGGTGCCCCTGCCCCATGTGCTAACTGGTCCTCAAACCAGGCAGTCTGCATGGCCTTGACTCCCACCCAGGACAGCCCCTCCCAAAGTGGTCCTTAGCGGGACACCTCTCCTTCCTGCCCCCACACTTCTCTACCAGGCTGGTCGCCCTCTCATACTTTTGCCACGAGGTAGCTGGTTGGGTGGCCACGTGCCTGGGGAGCAGAACTTTTTCCATTCTTTCTCATTCTTCTACCCGTGGGATTATGATGGGGTCTCTGGTGGCGAGGAGCAGAGCTGGGTCTCAATTTTAGAGAATGGAGGAAGAAGGCGGCTCCAAGGTGGGCGGAGTCAGTGCGGTTGGTTAGAAGGGGTAGGAGGCGAGGCGTCAGCAGACCCTGAGCAGTACCGTCTTCCGTCTTCCCCTGCGGCTTTTGATGTTGTCGCTCTTGGGCCTTCGTATCTGTGCCTTAGGCTGCCTTGGAGGTGAACTTGCCCCTGCTGTCTGCTGGCGTGGGGACGCCCGAGGGGCCGGGAGAAACGGGATAGTTTGCTGTAGTCCAGACAAAAGCTTGCTAGTGTGCAGGGCCTTTGAAAATACTCGGGAACAATTTGGTACCCTCTGCGTGTTACGCTGCGGGGTGATATCTCAGCTGCTGAGCTCTTGCGTACGAAATTGGCCACAAGGCTCAGGGAGGTTCAGGGGAGGGTTGGTTATAGTTATTTAATGGATGTGCATTTCCTCAAGCCTCTCCCAGCGTCTTGGGGAAAGGACGTTGAACTATCGATCGGTAGTATGTGTGGCTTGCTCTCTGGAAAGACTTCTCCTATTCTCTATTTGTAGGAAGCTTAAATTAGTCACATCTGGGGAATTTTTTTTTGCGTCGATTTTCCTGGACTTGTGGTGGTTTTGAAGGGTGGGGTTGGGGTTTGTGTGCCCTGGGGGCCCATCCTCTGGTTCTCTAATGAGGAGGCCATGGTTTTGGTTTCAAGCAGAAGAGTCACATTTACCAGAGCTCCAGAAATAGATGCTTATCCCAGGACAGTGGTGGTGGCATGCCTAGAAGCAATTTAAAAACCACTGTAGCTCTTGACTATCACTTTATCTTGAGCGACTTCTTGGTCGTTTGGTGATCTAGAAATGAGAAAGAACACTAAGTATTTTAACATAAAAAAAGAAACCCCAGAATCTCCCAGATTCTGCCCTGCTCCCCTCGGCCCCTCCTTTATGTTTTCTTTCTTAGTCTTTCCGCAAGTGAAGTGCAGGAGATCTCCATTTAAATGGGACTAGAAACTCACAGCCACAAAGACTCCTGGGACTGTTGATGATGCCACATGGGAAGATTAGAACAAAAGTGGGGTGTGGGGGGCATCGCGAGATAGAAGGAGCGTAAGGAGGTGGTGGCCTTGAAGCTGGGTGGGTGCGGGGACAGAGGAGTAAGAACTTTCTGAAAAGAGGTTACTGGTACCAGTTCCATTAATCCAGGAGTCGGGACAGACGGGGCATACCCCATGTCCTTCTGTGGCCCCCAAAAGAGTACTTTTACAGCTCCCTTTTGTGTTTATTTTAGCGCATCCTTTTACACATATAATTCTGGCTTCAGTTTTATGATCTATACAGTATAACAGCACAGCAGCATGTGTATATAATTTACAACTAAAAACTGCCTTTTTGAGAGCTAATAGTTTGTGGTCAAAGAAAACCGGGCGGGGAAACAGCCTGTGCTTCTCAAACGAGGACGCGCAGGATGGTTGACGATGTTGCTAACATGCACACTTGGATTCCCTGGTTCTGGGCTGGAGCCCTGCATTCTGCGGTTGGAACTGACCCAGGAGGCATGAGATCCATCTTTTCTTTCCTCTTTTTGCCGCAGTTTCGCACTTGGCGTCTTAGACGCGCAGGGAAACCCGGAGGCCCCCAGGGGGTCGGGGGCAGATGCTCTGGCTTTTCCTTTCCTGGAACGCCAGGGCCTTGCTCTTGACGCTGCGAGGAAGTCCCGTGCACCGCGGTGCAACTTGCCCACATCCGTTCCCATGAGGGACGTGTCATTGTCACCTGTCACGTGGTGTCAGTTTGCTTCTTCCAGACACCACCTGGACCCCACTTCACAGAAAGGGAAGGTGCTGGGTGCAGCAGAGAAAAGCTGATGTCTGTGAAGTGTGGAGAACAGGTGCGCTCACCACACAGGCGGCTGTTGCCTCTCGCTGTTCCGTACCTGGCGGACGTCAGTGTCTTCCTTGGCTTTCCTTGCCCTCATTCGTGGCACTGGTGACACGGGTAATACGGCACCTGCTGCTTCTGATGTTAGCCAACATCTGCCCAGTGCATTTCAACACTGCTGCTTTAATGTGGCCGTTCTGCGGGGCCACTCTTCTGTCACCAGCTTGCAGGTGAGGAAACGGAGGCCCTGAGTGGCCGAGTCACGTATCTGAGATCACAGGGCTTGTAAGTAGTAGGACAGGGCACACTCCTCCGACTGCGTGCCCAGTGTTCTCTCTGCTTGAACCAAATCTGCCCATGTCCTGGGAGCCAGTGAGAGTCCAGAGGCCTGGGTGTTTGAGGACCTAAGTTCTCATTCGCACATTCATCGCGCAAGGCCATGTGTCTGGTACTCAGCGTTCAGGATTCGGAGATGAACAAAACAGTCGGTGGCCTGAAGGAGGGGGATGGAGAAGCAAAGATGCATGTACCAGACTGCTGAGTGCCATACCGGGGTCAGGTCACTGCGCCGTGGGAGGGTCTGCTGGCCCACGGAAGGGGCGGCAGGGAAGGTTGACTGGCCGAAGGGTCTCTGAGGGGTGACCAAGAGTAGCAAGAGAAAGACGGGGAGGAAGCTGCCAGCAGGGAAATCAGTAAGCCGACAGCAGGAAGTTTTCCTAGATCCGACCCAAATAGAGATGATGGTAATTAATACGTTTGAGACTCAATAAAGATAATCCTCGCGACGTGCTCATTAGTTGCCATGTCTTCTTGCCAGACCAGCTGGTGTCATCACGGTCAAGTGTCCCTCTTGAACCCCACAAAAATTGTTTCTTTTGAAATTGACTTTGCTTACTCCCTTTTCGGTTGATCAGTGTTTGTGTGGTGGGTTTTACTGTTAACTGGCTACATCTTTATGTTTCAAGTGGATTTCTTAGAGTTGGGCTTGCCTTTTCTTTTCACCCAACATGATTGTGGCTTTGCATTAGCGTTTAGACCATTTACCCTCTGAGCCAAGAGCCAAAAGGAAGCAGATGGGAGGTGAGAAGGGTGGTTCTCCCAGCCTGTTCTGAGCCAGAGGCTGGATGTGGGTTTGGCCTGCTTGCTCTGAAGGTTTCTCCAGTGGGAGACCCCAGAGTCAGCGGCCTTCTGGGTGTGAGAGCTCAGGTTTGGGGGCGCTAGTTTGAGAAAGGAGGGGCCGGTAGATGCAGCCAGTTTAGAAACCACGCTCCCTGCCCTCATGCCCACATCCTGCCTTGGAAAGCATCCAGCTTTTCCCCTCGAATCCCCTTCTGGCCTGAAAAAGCTCAATGGCCTCATGACGACATCTTACGATGGCGAAGAGCTGATCGGTTTGCAAAAGGGGGTTACTTATGTAGGGCACACGAACTCCGGGTAAATCTGACGGTGCTCTGGGCTGTGGCGCGCAGCCCAGACACGGCCCGGGGAGAGTCCCTTTGAAAACAGGTTTTCTGACTCCTTACCTCAAGCCTACAATGTGACAGCCAGGGCGATGTGACACGTCCTGGAGCAAAAGGGATTGGCCCTGGGTGTGGGAAAGGACCTCCGCCTCCGTGTCTACACCATGCAAAGGAAAGGTCATCCTCCAGGTAAACATCCAGGCGCCCCGTGGATGCACCCTGTCAGGGCTCAGTCATCTTGCAGTCCAGACACTAAGTTCTCAGGTCTCTAAAGAGACCCAGTGGTCAGTGGGCACAGACTTCTTCCGGGTTAGGAGGGAGCCACAAGAGGTGTGATTTCCAGCACCTTTAGTTGGAGCTCACGACCGGGGGTCTGTGGACCAGGGACACTGGGAGGGTGATGGGTCCCCTCGCTAGGGGTGGTTTTCCAAGGGCACGGTCAGAGTCTTCAGGGTCACCCTGGTGGACGTGGGGAAAAGGATAGACATGTCCATCGAGGCCCTGAGGACTAGAGCCATGTGCAGGTTGGCCCGAGGCCAGACAACTCGACAGAGGAGGAGGAGCAGAAGTAGGGCCTGCACCTCTGCCTGGCATGCGGGGGCCCCTGTGCCCTGTGCCTCCTGACACAGGGTCTCTCCCACGGTTTTGTGTCTTCACCTGGTAAGCCTCGTTCGGGCTGCTATCCGTCGGCCGTCACGTGCCACCGCCATTCGGGTCTTCCCAGAGCCCCTCACTCACGGCCTGGACGCTCCCGGGTTCCCCCCCGCCCCCGGACGCCCCCTTCTCTCTCGCCCCCGATCCCCCACCGCAGCCCTCCCCTCGCCCGCTTCAGAGCTCACGAACCCCTCCCCCGTCTTGTGGCAGGATCGAGCCTTGTCTGGGCCCGTCCACCCGGCCCTGCCGCACCTGAGAACAGAAGCCGTGCCATCGCTGTCCTCGCTTGGGTCCGTGTCCCCGCGGGCCGGCGGCCCTGGAGAGGCAGAGGTGGCGGTCTTGCCGTCCTCGGGGGCCGGGCCGGGTGGACGGAGAGCTCGCTGAGAAGGCCGCCAGTGTTGCTGGCTGTGTGTGTTTTTCCACCCGAACTGCAGACGGCTGGACACGGGGAAGGGTGTTCAAGCTTGCGGGTGAGAACACACACGGCAGATGCGTGCGCGCCCCAGGAGCCAACAAGACGCCAGCGTTTGCCGCGGCGTGGAGATGGCAGCTGGTGGCCGCGGCCGGGAGGGATGCTAAGGGACGCGTGGGACGAGTAGGAATTAGGAGGAGAAGGGGTTTCTGGAGGAATGCTCGAGAACGGCAGAAACGTACGGGAGGAGGGATTTTGCGGGAAGAAGCAGGTCAGGTGAACAGAGCAGAGTGGAGGTAGGGGTGAGGGGAGAGAGGTTGCTCAGGAACTCCTCCCCCCTCCCGGGGGGGAGCCCTGGAGGAAGCCAGGAGCCGGTGTTGGTTTCTGAGCGGGGGAAGCACAGACGAAGCATTGTTGCAGGAACCCAGGGTGTCCCAGGTGTGGGCGCTGGCTAGGGGTGGGAAGGGCGCGGCCTGTGGTCTGGGCGAGGCCCTGTGGTTTCATCCGGGTGGAGAAGGCAGCGGCACAAACGCTGATGACCAGTGGGAGCACCACGCGGAAGATGGGATCGGGGGCTTCTTGGCCGTGGTGACTGGCAGTGCTTGAACCCGTAGGTCGAACGAAAGGAGGAATCGGTGGTACCAGGTGGGCCTTTACCCCGAAGCCCGTCCTTTGCCTGCAGACCTCCCGGAGCCTCAGTCTCCCTGTGTGCAAGATAAGAGGATTCGGTCCCTGTGACTCATTCCGGTCTCGCGGTAGACCTGGTCTCAGAGCACATCTCGCTGACCCAGGCCTGTTTCCCAGAAAAGCTGAGACTTCCCTGACCTCTTCCTGTCTGGCCGTACAGCCTACTGTGTCAGTATGGCGAAGGGGCCCTGGGGACGGCCGCAGTGCCTGGGGCGGCCATCTGGCCTGAGGTCTTAGGCCCAGTCGTCAGGTCGGTTTGGTCCCTGGAGCCAGGCTTTGCTGACACCGGACCACAGTGCAAGGACTGAGGCCCGGGCAGGCCTGGGTGAGCCACCGAGCACTTTCCCTTTGTTTCAGGGCCCCCGGGCTGTGAGTGTCCCCTGAGGCCAGAGGGCTGGCGGGGGTGGGGGCGGGCCTGGGGGAGCCAGGGGGTGTCCTCGGCTGCGTGGACACGGCATTCCTCTTCCGCAGCCTTTGCGGGTGGTGCGCGGGCGCGTGGTCCTTGTGTCCTCGCGGACCGCTTCCGTTTTGTTTCTTTTCAGTGGGGATGAATTGGCCCCAGCCTCCGTACCCAACACCAGAGCCACCTCTTCTTTGGTTTCCACACACGAGGCAAAGGTCTCTTTTTAGCAGGGAGAAGTATGAAGCCGCTATTCAGGTGGTGATACGTGACTGACAAATTGTGAAATTTCGTCTCAGTCTTGGGACGTGCCCTCCTCTTTCTTGGCGGTTTTGGGCACTTTTGGGGACAGAATGCTAGGTGTAGCGGTAAAAATCCCAACGTGTTGAGCACTTCTGATGTGCCCAGATTGTCCCGGGTGCTGGCATGCATTCATTCACTGACGCATTCTGAGGTCCTGTTCCCCTCATCCGACCTTACAGACGGCACCGTGGGGGTCCGGAGAGGACTCAGCCAGCCCAGAATGACAGCCAGTTACCGCTAGAGCTGGAAAGTGACCCAGGTAGTCTGGCTACAGAGCCCTTACTCAGGAAAGGGTTTTGTTCCCACATGTATAGATCCACAAAAGTCACTGGGGAGAAAGGAAAAACAAACCAAGCAGACCAAAAACAGCCTATCATGGAAACAGTTAACATTTTTTTAAAAATGTTTTTTGATGTTTTATTTATTTTTGAGACAGGGAGAGACAGAGCATGAACAGGGGAGGGTCAGAGAGAGGGAGACACAGAATCTGAAACAGGCTCCAGGCTCTGAGCTGTCAGCACAGAGCCCGACGCGGGGCTCGAACTCACGGACCGCGAGATCATGACCTGAGCCGAAGTCGGCCGCTTAACCGACTGAGCCACCCAGGCGCCCCACAGTTAACATATTTTATGATGTTCATAAAAGAAGATACTCCAGTAGCCAGGAAGCAATGAAAAGCCACTCGACCTCCGTAATCATCTAGGAATACGAATCAAAGCAATAGTCAGATCTTACTCTAAACCTGTTTTACACTACTCCATACCAGAACAGAGGAAAAAGAACTCTCATGTGGAGTGAAAATTGATATAATCACTTTGGAAAAGCATTTGGCAGTATTTACGGAATGGATGCACGTACTGTGGTCTAGCAACTTCACTTATTGGTAGAAACCCTACAAAAGTACCTTCACGTGTGCACTAAGACATGTACGAGAATGTTCCCAGCAGCATTACTTAACAGAGCAACCCGAATAGAAACAAGTCAAGGTACCATCAACGTGCATAAATAAGCTGTAGTGTATTTCTGCAATGCAGCAGTGTAGATCGACGGTAATGAAGGAATCTGAGCTGCGCGAGACAACATGGAAGATCCTTCTGGGCAAAATATTGAGTGAATAAACCCAGACCCAACAGAACGCATAATGTGCTGTTCCACCGATACAAAGTCCAAACCATACAAATTAATCCGTGTTGTTAGAAGTTAAGATTCTGGTTACCCTGGGGGTGTGCACTGGCAAGGGGCATGGGAGGCTTCTGAGGTTCTGGTAAATGACCTAGTTCTCGAGCTGAGCAATGGTTGCTGAGGTGTGTTTGTTTTGAGCATTTATCAAACTGCCTTTTTTTATTACATTTTTTAAATGTTTATTTTTGAGAGAGAGCAAGCACAGGGGGAGGGGCAGAGAGAGAGGGAGACACAGAATCTGAAGCAGGCTCCAGGCTCTGAGCTGTCAACACAGAGCCCGACTCAGGGCTCAAACCCATGAGCCATGAGATCATGATCTGAGCCGAAGTTGGACGCTGAACCAACTGAGCCACCCAGGCGGCCCGTGACTGTATTTTTTAAAAAATATATCATCCATCCTCTGTATTTTTTTTTTTACATTTGTTTATTTTTGAGAGACAGAGAGAGACAGAGCATGAGCAGGGGAGGGGCAGACAGAGAGGGAGGCTCAGAATCTGAAGCAGCCTCAGGCTCCGAGCTGTCAGCACAGAGCCGGATGCGGGGCTCGAACCCACAAACCGCGAGATCATGACCTGAGCCGAAGTCGGATGCTTAACCGACTGAGCCACCCAGGCGCCCCCCAAACTGTGCATGTTTACATGTAACACTTCTGTTTAACAGATGACTTGGGTGACAGGAAGCCTGGGTTCTGGTCCTAGTTCCACTACCTGTGAGTATGTCCAGCAAATAACCTCAGTCCGGATCCACTTTCCTTAAAATCGGTGGCTTGAAGCAGATCGTGGTTTGCAAATCTATCAGAGCTGCAGAACCTGGAATCTAAACATAGGAAGCAGATCGCACGGGTTGGGATGAGGTCGGGAATGAAGGCGGCCCAGGAGCTGTGGCTCCCGTCTGGCTAGGGCTCCAGGAGGCGGGCGGGAGCGCCCGGACCGCATGCTCTCGAGGGGCTGTGTTTCCTGCACTTGGGAGGCGACTCGGGGGCTCTGGTAGTCAGCCTACACGGAGGTACTTCAACCCTCCGTTGTTCTGTGATGGCTCCCCTTGTGACCGATTTCCTAGCTCTTCGGTAAACTCTGACAGGGTTGATGGACTCGTTTGGTTTTCCTCCCAGAGGATGGAGAAATTCAGAAGCTACTTGGCGACTGAAGTGCAGCCATTCACTTCTTAGTATGAATTTCCCTGATCAGATGTTTTTTCCCCTCCTACACATAATAGAGTTCAATAAGTTGGAATTCATGGAAGTTTCTGATGCAGGAACAGAGTGTGATTGGTGAGAGGGAGACTGGGTAGTGCATGCATGTGTCAGGAACAAGAGGAGGGGAGGAGGAAGGAGAAGTAACTGTGCAGGAGTGCGGCGTGCGAGGGGGCAGCTTTGAATCCCGATGCCACTTCCGAGACAAGCAGGGGCTCCTGAATCACAGGTGCGGCCCCTTCCCCACCTTCCCCCCGGGCCAGCTCTCCACACCGGCACCCTGTACCTCCCTCGAGGGTGCAGCGGAATTGGCAGGGCAGGAGGCTTCTGTCCGGTAAGCTGGAAATGGCAGGGCAGAAGCCGCCCCCTGCTCGGCACCCCCAGGCCTTGGTCCTCTGCTTGGCCTCTGCCGTAGCAGGCTGGGAATAGGGAGCCTTGACCGTGCAGCCAGCGGAGGAGGGAGAGGGAGGGGAGACCCCTGGACTGTGCCCAGATGTGGGTGAGGTTCGACGTCCGGTCTGGGTCCAGGGCCAGGAGGGCAGAGGGCTGGGTCTCTGCCAGAGGGTGCAATACCTCACCGGTGCCCCTGGGGCCCTGCTTGCTGCACAGCGGGGTCAGCCAGAGTGGTTGTCTGTCCCCACGAACCCGTCCCGTTCACCTGAGGCCCAGGAGGTGGAGCCGGCTGAGTGCGGATGTGTGCCCACACGGGCACACACACCCCTTCCCATCCCAGTGGACTCAGCCCTTTCCGGCCACACCTGCCGCGCCCACCGGGGACTTCCAGTGTTCTCTCTGTCTGTTGGGTGAAGTCCTGGGTGGGATAAGTGACCTCTCAGGGGACTTTTTTATCCCCGTGATAGCAGGCGGGAAGGAATTTTCTCTGGAAACTACCTAGTAGTTTAGAATCCTAAGAGTTTATCCAGCCTTCTTTGAGAAGGCCAACCCGGTTCTCCATGCTCAGAAACAAAACAAACAAAAAGGTTTCAAGGTAGCTAAATGGCTTGTCCTAGGCCACGGAAAAATCCGCGGCAGACGGAGCAGGAGCATCAACTCCAAAGGGTTCACTTGTTCTAGACCCTCGAGTTTTTGCTCCGAAATCTCCCCGGGATACCTCCAGACCCCGCTCTGCTTTTGTTCGGGAAGTTCTTCCCATGCATCTGTCCCTCAACAAGGTAGCAGGTATTTGCGGTCAGGTGTCCTGTGTGGCTTCCCTGTTCCTGTACTGCCAGCCTGAAGCTCAGCGCGTGGCTGGGGCCGTGGCTAGGTGTGGTGACAAGGGGAATGGGAATCGTTGGCTAGCCTCAGGACTCACTCGAGAAGCTTTTATCAAATTGCAGAGCCCGAAACCCACCCACCAGTTCTGATCCAATAGGTCTAGCGTGGGTTTACAGACTAGGTATTTATTTATTAGTATTTTTTTGAGGGGGGGAGGGGCAGAGAAAGGGAGGATCCCAAGCAGGCTTCCAGTCGGCCGCTCAGAACCCGAGGTGGGACTCCACCCCACGAACCGTGAGATCGCGACCTGAGCCGAAGCCAAGAGTCGGTCGCTTAACCGACTGAGCCACCCAGGTGCCTCACAGACTCGGTATTTTTAAAAATCTCCGTGGAGGATTCTTACACAGCACAGATGTGGAAAGCCAGCAATCGATATTGTGGTTCAGACTAAACGATCGGCTTTGCGTTGTTCACTCCCCCAGCCCCCCCAGGTTACCCGGCATAGCAGCCTGGCATCTCAGTTTCCTGAAACCCGAGATAGACAAGCTGATGTAAAGAGCCAGGAGGCCAAGTCTGGCTTTCCTGTGGACTCTAGTGGAAGGAATACTTCGGTGACCAGAGGGCCCCAGAGGGCTTCCCTGTGAAGCGTCACACTTCCTGTCTGCCTGTAAGGCCTTCCAGCTCCTTCTGTACTTCCTCATTTGATGTTCTCATTGCTTTGGGGAGGATTGCAGAAACAGCCCGCTGGTGTCGTCCTTAATCCATTTACGAAGCATCCCAGGATGGGCTCAACTCATCCACTTTACGCGGATGCCACAGCGTCCAGAGCTGACGTCTCTGACCTTGGCTCCGTTTCCGGGGGTGCAGTCACTGTCGGGAGCCTCTGGCCCCTCTTTCCTGCATAAGACCTGGGTGATACCCAGTTTGAACTATGAATCACTTGAGAGGCTCATCGTTTCAGGCAGAGCCATCCAAGTTGTACAATGTCTCCAGCGTCCCAGAGGTCACAACGTGACCTGGGACCAAGCGGTCCACTCTTCTGTTTCATATGGAAAGGGCTGAGCTGGCCCACGGGCTCTTCAAACGAGTGCACGCAGCGTCTCAGAGAGACACGCAGAGATCTCTCAGTTGTGGGACCTGGTGGAAGGAACCCTCATTTATACATGTCAGCTGCTATTCGGTTAGTTGAGGGGGGGGGTGCTCCCAGGCAGCGCCTCCTCTGGAGTGACATGGGGCTCCCGGTGGCCCTTCCTGCCTGAGGTTTCCGGCAGACCTTCTCCATCGCAGACCTGTGCCCTTCTTCCTTTCTTGTCTCCTTTGCCAGATTTATATGTATATTCTTTAAAAAAAAAAAAAAAAAAGACTTCGTTTCTGGAGGCCAGCAGGGCACAGATCTAATCTGTATTGGAATCCCTGTTGTGTGACCCTGGTATAAGAGTGTTACCTCTCTAATCCTGGATTTCCTTCTCTGAAAGTAGTGACACTATTACTTTCCAGTGAGTTGTTGGGAAAACATTTGCAAAACTTGGGCACAGGGTCTGGCCCAGAATAAGTGCTCAATAAATGGTAGCTGTTTTAATGATGATTGATTGCTATTATGATTATAAAGTAGTTACTAGAATATTATATTATAGTTACTATAAAATATTTTGAAATACAGGAAGGCACACACACAAAGCGAAACTGAAAATTAAAATTCGGGGTGCCTGAGGGGCTCAGTTGGTTAGGTGTCCAGCTCTTTTCTTCCCTTCTTTTTTTTTTTTTTTTAAGTTTATGTATTTATTTTGAGAGAGAGGGAAAGAGAGAATCCCAAGCAGACTCCGCACTGACAGTGCAGAGCCTGATGTGGAGCTCGAACTCATGAACCATGAGATCATGACCTGAGCTGAAATCTAGAGTTGGAGGTTTAACCCACTGAGCCACCCAGGTGCCCCTAGCATCTGACTCTTGATACCGGCTCCGGTCATGATCTCATCACGGGTGTGAGATCAAGCCCCGAGTCGGGCTCTGTGCTGACAGCATGGAGCCTGCTTGGGATTCTCTCTCTCTCTCCCTCTCTCTCTCTCTGCCCCTCCTTCTCCCTCTCTCTCTCTCTCTGCCCCTCCTCTGTTTGTGTGCATTCTCTCTCTCTCTCTCTCACTTTCTGTCTCTCAAAATAAACAAACATTGAAAAAAGGAAAATTACCTATTATCCAACCACCAAGATGTATCATTTCTGATGTGTAGAAATACCTAATAAGTTTTAGAAAATTAAGATCCCGTTAGCACTACTTTTGTGTATAATTTCCTTGTCACCACATTTGGCTGTTAGGAGCGCATCTTACATATGGTGCGTTGCGGTTCTCAAAGAACTCACTTACATTGACAGTGACACCGCCCGTGTCCTCTGACATCCACGTGCTCTGGCTTTTATCTTTCTGTTTCTTCCTCCCCGGTGACGAGTTTCTGACGACTCGCTGTGGCAGCGTGTCACCGAAAGGGTCCTCTCTCTCTCTCTGTGAGGGGGCTTGGTTTCTGCAGAGCGAAGGACGCCCTTGCGAAGGGCTCTGCCTCTCCATGCCCGGAGAGTTCCCTCTTGCTTGGCGTGAGCGCGGCTTTCCCCACACGTCTTTGCCATTGCCAGCCCGGCCTTGTGCCCTCTGCCGTCTTTGGGGTGTCTTTCCATCTCCTCAGGCAGTGATCTGGGGCATCCCTGGGCCAGGACGCTGAGCGACACCGCCCACTTCCCTCAAGTCCGCAGGGAAGGGGGAACCCCTCCAGAAGGCAGGCGGTGGAGGGGCTCCCGGATCCCTCCGGAAGAGACCAGTCCCTTGAAACAGACCTAAGCCATGAGAGGCCATTCCCAAGTCCACCCAGAGGCAAGTGCCCACCGCCTCGTACAGTGGTGCCTGGCATGCTCTTTCTTCCTTCTACCTCCTCCTTGTGCGTAAGGCCTGGATAAAAACTAAAGGTGGGGCACCACAGCAGAGGGTATGCTCTGAGCCATTTAGCAGTCAGAGACAATTGGACGGGGAGGGGGTGCAGATTCTCTTCTGAAAGCAAGTTTGTTAAGGGTGGAGAGGGCAGCCCGTACAAACCGGCCACTGAAGGGGTGAGGAGGGCCTCGGAGGAAGACTGGAGCCTCCACGCTGTCCCTTCTGGGCTCATGTGTCTTCCCTCTGGTGTGGCTGGACTCGTACGCAGTCTGAGGGCCCAGCCAAGCCACTCCGTGGGGCCAGACCTCGCCTGGATGCCCCGCAGCGACAGCTTCTCCCTCCGGAACCCCTTTCACGGTGACGTCGTCTTGCGGACTATCCTTCAAGAGCAGGACCTCCGGCTGCATGTTCTGGGGTGGCCCCAGTAAGGCTGTTGCCGGCCTACTTTGCGTTCAGGGATGCCGTGAGGCCGACATCCAAAGCTTTTGGTGATGTGCAGTACAGAAGTGATTTTAGGTAACACTACTCTCGATCATATGATTAACATTTTCACTACAAAGTTCGCATTAGTAAAATTTTGATGACACCCGCAATGTGTTCGCCGGTTCGGAATGCTTTCGGCTGCAGCTAACAGAAAGCCTGACCGAGAGCGGCTTCGCCAGAGGGATGTCAGGTATTGTCTGTTATAAAGAGCTGGTCATACGGTCCCATCCACACTGTCATCTGCGAGGGGGAGCGGATGAGCCCCATCATGGCTTATCCCCGTGGAGAAGTCAGCATGGAAAGCAGCTTTCTGTGAAATCAAGGATCTCTATCTCCCCCCCCCCCCCCGCCCAATCTGCCAAATCAAGGGTCAGTCAGCCGGGAAGAAGTGGGGGGGGGGGAGGGGGGGTGGCTGTAGGCACATAATGAGCGGTGTCTCTATGCAAATTGAACTAAAGCTTTAGCTTCCTATATTTTACAGTTAACGCACGCTATTCGATTTGCTTCAGTAGGTCAAGGGCAACGTGAATTTTCAACAGATAGATTCCAGAATGGCCTTGTCCGTGTTAGGGTTGGGGAGTGAATGTACAGAAACGTCACTGATCTTGACCCAGTGCAAAGTGTAATATCTTTCTCACTTGGTTAATATATAATAACGTATAACACATGACTGTATATCTCTTGACAGATGTGTGTTGGAAAATGGTGTCCTCAGAACAGGATACTGTGGTAGAGACTGCTAGCGTTTCCCTAGCGCCCGTCCCCTCCTCTTCCTGAGTGGCAGCGCCCTGGGCAGTCAGTCCCGCTAAAAGACTGCCCTTCCCTACGTTACCTTTCAACATGAGGTTTTGAAATATCAGCGATGTCTTGGTTTGTTGTAGAAGAACGTGGATCCCACGTATACAGCTTCTGAATCTGGGGAAGATCCTTGGGAAGTGAACGTCCGGAAGAATCGTTACCGTTTTGTGCACCTCGTGAACTTAAACATCTTTTGGGTTGTAAGTTTTCGTTTTGAAATAATTTCAGACTTGCAGGAAATCTGCAAAAATAGTGCAAAGCATTCCGGGATAGGCTTCACCCAGATTTTGCAATTCTTAACATTTTACCCTATTTGCTTGATCCTTTGTCTCTCTCTTTTTCCTTCCCTCTTTCCCTCGTTTCTTCTCTGCCCATCCATCCATCCATCCGCCCACCCACCTGTCCGTCTGTCCATCTCTCTATCGATCTAACCCATCCACCCACCCATCTGTCCATCTGTCCATCTCTCTATCAGTCCAACCCACCCACCCACCTGCCCTAAGTACCTCAGAGAAGTAGAATCGGACCGTATTTGTCCTACTGTGACTGGCACATTTCACTCAGCGTCACGCCCTCCAGGTTCGTCCATGCTTCAGCACATGGCAGGATTTCCTTCCTTATTAAGGCTGAATAATATTAATACTCCCTTGCACGCGTAGACCCCGTCTTGTTTACCCATTCATCTGTGGATGGACATTTGCGTTGTCTCCACCTCTTGGCTACTGTGGTTAACACCATTATGAACACGGGCCTGCTGTATCTCCTCAGGATCCAGGCCCTTTATGTTTTTCAGAAGATCGCTCAGGGTGGGCTTGTTGCTTCTTTATGATTAGATCCAGGTTCTGTATTTTACCTGAGAAGTTGTGGTGTCTTCGGCTTACCGAATCGAGAGACACACGATACTGCCCTGTCCCGTTTCTGGTGATACTAACCTTGATATCCTTGCATAGGATGACGTCTGCCAGGCTTGTCTGCTGCACGTTACTATTCCTTCTTTGTAACAGATGCGTGTTTCGTGGAGAGAGATTTTGAGACTCTGCATATATCCTGTTTCTTCTCAGATTTTCAGTCACTTGGTGATTCTTGTCTGGAATGATAATTACTGTGGTGATTCCCAAGCGATGAGTCACAAATTCTGTCTTCCCTTCTCTCTTGGTTAGTTGGCATTCTGCCAAAAGGAAAAGGGATCTCATCTCCTGAATTCCCTCGTTCCTTCCTTCCTTCCTTCCTTCCTTCCTTCCATAAATAGTTGAATGGATTCGGGCGTTCTCATTTTTCTCGGGATTATAATCTATTACTGTTATCACTCATTTCGCTGCTCAGATTGTTCCACATTTGGCCAGTAGAACACCCCTTAAAGTAGGTTCTTACGTCTTTTTGCACGGAGGCTTATCATGTTCTCATTAACTCATTATTTCAACATTAGCGTTTCCTGTGCTCCCGGTGATCAGTTATGGGTATAAGTTAAATACTAAATAATTGAAGTTAAATCCATTTAAAGCTGTGTGATGACCAAACCCATCCCAGTGGCCAGAGATGTTCCATCTATGAGAAGCCAGCTGAATGTCGGGAGTACACTCATCTTGTACCCTAACCGCTGCGCCTGCTGTACATGCTCGGATGCTTTGAGAAAGCATCACCGAGAACTGGACGTGTGTTCTTACCACCGGCGACGACAGACCGTCCTGTGCTCTCATTTGAACACGGTGCCCGAGTATAGCCCAGCTGTGGGGGGTTTCCAACACTTAGCCGGCATTATTTTCCAAAAGCTGCATTAAAAATTGTTGGCCTTGATTTAGCTCTATTTTTAGAATGTTTTCCACTGGGAGAAGGAAGAAGTGTAAGGGGAACAGAGAAAGGCCAGGATGCCAGCCCTGATGTGGCAATCCCAGAGTTGCACGTGCCGTGCCACGTGAGCTCGCCTTGCAACATAGGACCCATTCCCCGACTTTCTCCTCCCAGGCTCCCTCCGTGCATCACCATGACGAGCTTCCATACTGAGCAGAAGATGGTCTGCATGTCCGTTTCCGTTCTCACCAGAGTCCTGGGTCAGGAGCCTCAGTTGTTCCAACTAGGGCCCTTGCCCCCATTTTGTGTGGGTGCTGCGTTGGGGGCGGGAGAGATGTAGTCTGTCTGCTGGGGAAACTGAGGGATGGAGACCAGATTCCAGAGCAGTCAAGATTAGAGGAAGTCTATTCAGACATCTTAATCATCCACCTTGGGGTGGGCCAGGACAACTCAGAAATTCTGGTCTTTGGATGGCTGTGGAGGACTGCGGTCTTTCCAAGAGCGTTTTTATTCATATCTGATTCGATCCTCATTAGCACCTCTCAAGGTAGACAGGCAGGTGTTACCCTCATTTTACAGATGAAGCAACGGATTGCCACATCGTGTGGCCGTCGCCCACGTCCGGGCCCCGTGGTTCCTGGAGTGGACCCCTTCCAGTCCACGATGTGAGCCACACTGGGTCGTTGTAGTCAGACCACTCTTCAACAAACACACAGATATCGAACACCTCGTACGTGCCCGATGCTTTGGTAGGTTCCGCTGATACAGGGATGAACCACTGTCCCTGCTTTGAGCTGTTTCTAGTCCAGTAATTACTATCAAGTTTCTATTTCATCGAGAACAATTGGGATCATTGGAGAATGAGAGACTGAGCGACCATGTAGATGGCCCATCGGATGAAGGCACTGAGGTCCAGAGAGGGAGGTCCTGCAGCCCGGTATAGGTGGGGTTGGCAGCAGTTAAAGTCACATAATACAGAACCAACCGTTTTACGGCTCATGGTTGAGTGGCATTTAGCACATTCGCAGTGTGGTGCAACCATCGCCTGTGTCTGGCTCCAGGATGTTTTCATCACTCCTCAAGGAAGCCCCGTCCCCATTAAGCAGTCCCTCCCCCTTCTCCCCTCCACCCTGCCCCGACAGTCACAAATCTGCCTTCTGTGCCTATGGATTTGCCAATTCGGGAGATTGTATGTCAGTGGAGTCATACGGTACATGACTTTTTGTGTCTGGTTTCCTTCCCTTTAGCGTAATTGTGTTAGTTTGCCCTGGTGGCCGTAACAAAATACTCCTAACCGGCAGAAATTAATTTTCCCACGGTTCTGGAAGCTGGAAGTCCAGGCTGAGGTTTGGTTTTTCCTGAGGCCTCTCTCCTTGGCTTGTCGATGGCCGCTGCCTTGCTGTGTCCCCGTATGGTCTTTTCTCTGGAGTCCCTGTGCGTGTCCAAACTGCCTCTTCTCACAGAGGACTTAGTCAGGTCGGCTTGGGGCCCACCCTAACCTCATTTAACTTCTTTGAAGATCCTGTGTCCAAATCCAGTCACGTGGTGAGGTACTGGGGGCTTGGGGCTCAGCATACGACTTTTGGGAGAACACAGTTCCGATCCGTGACGGTGATGTTTCGGGGCCCATCCGTGTCGCAGCGTGCTTCAGCACTCTGCTCCTTTTCATGGCCGAGTAATACTCCACCCTGTGGATAGACCGCGCTTTGTTTATCCAGTCGTCTGCAGACAGACACTTGGACTTCTGGCTATTGCGAATACTGCCGGTACGCCCGCTGTCTTTTTACATAAAGAGGTGACTGGCATTGGGGGATGGACGGGAGACGGGGGCCAGGTAGGCCGTGTATACTGTCCCAGACACGGGTGACGGGCGGCTGGGTGCACGTCCAGCCTTCTGTATCAGGGGGTTGCTGGCACCGCTGTGCCCCTGGAAGCTGTAAAGCGCACGGGCATCTGGCGAACAGCCGTGTTGTCGTGAGCTTGCCACGGGCCGGTGAAAGCTGCCAGGCCGAGGGCCTCCTTCGCAGGCTTTGTCACCGTCCAGCTGGTTGCACGCTATTCTTGGCATCCCTGCCCTCTTTACCCACCGTGACTGATGGCTGAGTAATGGTTTTCTCACCGATGAAGAAACAGCCTGAACTGTCAAAAACAACCTCAGCGCCAGGAGATGTGTAACATGTCCTCCTCCAACAGACCTGTGTTCGTTTATCCAGCGATACACTGTCAACATCTCTCACCTTCGGGAAGTCACCTGGTCTTTTTCTTAGCAGAGGGGAGTTTTCACCTGCGACGTGGGAGAAAGTGTCATGAGGGTCGTAGAAGACCCTTAGACAGGAGACATCAGGGGTTCATAGCAGCCATGGTTTCTCCCTGCCCCACAATGGGTCTACCCAGAGATGTCGCATCAGTTTATCCGGGTCTCACTACCCTCCTGGATGTTTTCTTCAACCTCTCTTTGTTTTGTGTCTATAAAATGCTGTCATTGGGAAACTATTCTGGCAAGGAACAAAGCCACGAGTGTCCTAGGGCATATGTCCATGCTTATAATGAAAAGAAGCCAGATGGAGGTGTGAGGGCGAGAACGGGCCGGCCCCTCAGCCGTGCCCTCTCGGGTGGCTGGCTCTGCCCGCATGGGCCTGTGTGGCTGAGGGTCGGGTCCTCATATGCTTCTCTGTAGAATTGGGTTTTAGCAGCGCATCCAGAGAGAGTCCAGCTTTGGGAGACCGAGTCACAAACCGAGCTGGCAAGACAGTGGTATATAAATATAGATTGCCCGCTTGGTACGTTTCCAAGAGGATTAGATGACAACTGCTGCTTGGGGTAGAACGTTCAAGGCAGCTCGCCAGGAAATGCTCTGTGAGAGAAGGTAAGTGGTGGTTCTCTCTGCGAGAGAAGGCGAGTGATAATTAGAAGGCTAGTGTGCACGGTGGAACAGAGGAAGGAGAAAGTGGGGGTGACTGGTATGGCCACTTATAGAGCCTCAACATCCCGGGACATCAGTTCCTCAGTGAATTATCCATGAAGTTATTCTCACTGCAGACGATAGCTTTCTTCGTGATATGAGGGCCCTTTCCCGCTTCATATAGCTCGGTTACGGGTTCCAACATCCAGCTCTTTTTCTGCCCCCCGCCTCTTGTTTTCAAGCCTTTGAGAGGAATTTTCCAGAATAAAGCTTTCTGGTCTGCCCTCCTCTTTCAGTTTTGCAAGGATAAACACTATCCGGGGGAGGGAGGGAAGAGGAATTGTGAGCCAAGTTGTTTGAAACATATCTCCATGCAGGGGCCTGCCTCTTAAGCTCTCATTCACCCCCTCTTCCTTATAAATCCGGACCAGGGATTTTGAAACTTATGATTATTCCAATGATCCCAAGATCATTGCCTGCCTGCTATAACCTGTTCTTAGCACAGCAACCAGAGGCCACTCTTCAAACACATTTCCATTCGGTCAACCCGTGTTTGCTGAGAGCTCGCCGTGGACGTGTCTCTGGTCCAGACACCCAGGATGGCTACATCCGTGAACACGAATGTGTTCATGGATATGGCCTCCCTGCCCTAGCGGGTCATATCCTGCCGCCTGGTTCTGGGCCCACCCCCCACCTCCACCCCACTCGCCCCGGCCCTACCCCAGATCAAGCTCCCTATTCCTAGAGCCTTTGTTCCTCTTTCCTCTTTCCTGGGATGGTTCTTACTCTAGGTATCTGGAAGGGTGGTCGCAGATGTAGGCTAAAACACGGAATGTAAAACACCTCAATTTGTTACAACATGATGAAATGACAATGTTTGGGATCCATGATTTTAGTTAACTAAAACATATAACTGATAGTAGTTTCACCTGTTGCTTTTTACCGCTAGAAAGTCGTAAGCTACGATTGTAGGCCCTAGGGGAGTGCTGCCCTCATAGAGATGTCATGCTATTGACAACCTGGATGAAGCAGCCATTCTGTAAAAATATGCTATTAATGGGGTGCCTGGGGGGGCTCAGTTGGCTGAGTGTCTGACTTCGGCTCAGGTCATGATCTCACGGTTCGTGAGTTCGAGCCCCGCATCCGGCTCTGCGCTGACAATGCGGAGCCTGCTTGGGATTCTCTCTCTCCCTCTCTCTCTGCCCCTCCTCTGCTTGTCTGCTTGTGCTGTCTCTCTCTCTCTCTCTCTCTCTCTCTCTCTCTCTCAAAAATAAATAAACATTTAAAAAATGTATTATTGGGGCGCCTGCGTGGCTCTGTCGGTTAAGCGTCCAACTTCGGTTCAGGTCATGATCTCATGGTCTGTGGGTTCGAGCCCCATGTCGGGCTCTGCGCTGACAGCTCGGAGCCTGGAACCTGCTTCAGATTCTGTGTCTCCCTCTCTCTCTGTCCCTCCCCCACTCACACTCTGTCTCTCTCCCTCTCTCAAAAATAAATAAACGTTAAAAAAATGTATTATTAACAATAGAAATTTGGGATTTCTCTAATAATTTGAATAATGTAGATGTAAGAGTATTTCTTCTTTCCCTTTACTAAATTAGGACCTCTTAAAACCTTGGAGAAGTACACAAGCACCCCAAGGTCTCCTCTGCCTCTTTTTTATTTTTTTTAAGGCCGATCCAGTTTTATTTCACAAAACTGTCATTTCTTTCTGAATGTACTCTCCTGTGCTGGCGGCCACGAGCCTATCCTACATGGAAAGGTGGGGTGCCTGCGGAAATACAAAGGTGTGTGACTCTTGGCCAGGGTTGGGGGGGGCTGGTATTGTTTGATGATTCTTCGTCTTATTTCCACATCATAGCCAAATACGAAGTAATTTTGAGAGCGTCGTCAAAGCCACTCAGATTCAAGATTTCACCATGGGCATCGTTACTGGGAAGGAAATCTCACTTGGAAGGTGACTGAGTTGGGAGAAAGTTGAAAGAATACCAGGCTAGTCGATGATCATGTTTTTTTATTCCTCGGCTCATTAGCCGTGTGATCACAGGCGAGTAATTTAATACTTCTGAACCTCAGGTTCAGTAGCTGTAAGGAAAAAAAGGTAGGAATGAGTGAGCGTGTGTGTGCGTGTGCGCACGCTGTGGGGGCCCTGCGACGTTCAGAAGTGAAATCATAGTTCTGACAAGGACCGCACCTTACTTGTCCTCAGACTCCGTGGGGCAGCGGCTGTCCGTGAATACTTGTGGCGTGTAGGAAGAAATGAGAGCTGTCGATTTTGTTTCGTGTGTCCTCTTGAACTCGGAGAAAAACTGAAGAACCCCGAGATGAACATGAAATTGCCAGTTAACGTGTCCCCATTAGGTGCAGACTTTTCCACTGTCGCAGACGGACCTACCCATGGCCGGCTCTCACCTACCACCTCTCTCTTAGCTCCCTGCTTTTATTCTGCTACATGTATATTCCCCGCTCTGGTCTTAGGTTACAAGCTCTTGGGCGTGGGAGCTTTTTCTCTGCAATACTCATTGTGACGCCGGGCACAGAACAGCATGGTGACAGCTGTGTGCCCACCCGCTCCTCTTGCCTGGCACACTGTCACCGCTGTGAGTGTCTAATAAATGCTGGGCACCCCAAGACGGGCAGCGACCTTCTCAAGTACTCGCCTATCTTCGTGCTGCTTTTCCCCCAGGGAAAGCCAGGGTCAGGGTGGACCTCTTGGAGCCCTCAACGGCCCTCTGCGTGACTGTCCTTCCCTTCTTTTGTTTTAAGAAAGACAGAGACTACAGACCCGTGGATGTTCTCCTAAGGATCTCTCCAAAGCCCAGAAATAGAATCATTTCCCCCTAAATTAAAACACAGCTTGAGCCTGATTCCATTTTTTCCACGGGTACAGGATTCATGCAAATTTCTGTGTGTACATGTGTGTCATTTGCAAGAAGCAAAGATGTTAGGACCGCGTGCAAACTGCCACAGAGTTCTTGACTCCCTTTCTGCCAGTTCTCTTCTCCCTCGATGCCTGGAGCTACACAATCTGGGCATTTTTTGCTTTTTTCAGAATTCGAGGGAACTGAACTGTCACTGATTTTACATTTTTTTTAACTTTTTATTTTGAAATATAAGGAATTACAAAATAGTTCACAGAGTCCCACAAACCTTTCACCCAGCTTCCTTTATTGGTGACATCTTCTGTGACCTAGTGAAATACCCAAACCAGGAAATTAACGTTGGTACAATACTGTTAACTAGATTGCAGAATATCTGGCTTTTAAAAAGCACAACTATTTTGAAGTCATAAAGTAAGACTTAAAAATTTTTTTCAGTGTTTATTTTTATTTTTGAGTGAGTGAGAGAGAGAGAGAGAGAGAGCACGCGAGCATGAGTGGGGGAGGGGCAGAGAGAGAGGGAGACACAGAATCTGAAGCAGGCTCTAGGCTCTGAGCTCTCAGCACAGAGCCGGACGCTGGGCTCAAACCCACAAACTGTGGCATCATGACCTGAGCTGAAGTCGGACGTTCAACCAACTGAGCCACCCAGGCGCCCCTGAATTGGGTTTTCAACCCACCGATGCAGCATCGTGTGGGCATTGGTGTCTCCGTTCCCGTTCATGTATGTTCACGTATGAGTGACAAACATGAAAAAAAAAAAATCACCCTCTCTCTTGTTATTGGATGGATGGTGAGGTAAGGGTTTATTCCAATGTTTTATTTGGTGTCTCACTTCACTCTCTCAGACATGGGATTGTTAAAGGAGCAAATGACGACACTTCGTGTCTAATTAACAACTTCTGATGGCTCCCAGCCTGCCACAGCTTGTTCTCTCATTCTCTCACTGGGGAGGGGGTGGATACGTATAGCACGGTTTAAAGGTTTCAATCTGGCTAGCTGGCCAGAAGTGGGGTTGCTTCTGGCTGTTTAGCAGCATCAGGGAGCGGGGGTCAGGGGTAGATGACATTGGCCAACAGAGGGAAGAGAATGTCATGGAGAAAATCATCACAAGTGCCCATCACAAGCCCTCCGGGGAACTATCCCATGCCTGCGTCAAGTGAGGGGGAGAAGAGTTCCCAACTGGTGGTTCGGACCTTTGAGCGAGTTCCTTAAGCCCTCTAATCTCTAAACTTCCCTTTACTCAAAACAAGGGGCTGACTAGTCTGGAAGGTGCCGTCTTGCCTTAATTGTGTCTAGGACCATGGTATCTCCCCTCGTATCTGGAGCTGTCCTGTTTGTAACACATAGAGAAATTTTTATATCCTCAACAGCCTTTTCTGAAGGAGTGTGTGCATGATCACCAGACTAGTGACAGGGGAAGTTGGTTGAGGCTGGAGTCATTAGCAGAACTAGGGGAAAAGTTAGGAGGATGTCTCAACTCTGAACTAGTACCTTCTTGGAATTCGGGTGCAGTGGGGTTGTTTATAAACGGTTTTGCAGTGAAGCAATTTTGTCCTCAAGTACATTAAGGTAACACATAAGGATGCCACCCTAATGCACTTGAGCAAGGCTGCAAATGCCCTTACCAGTTCTAGCTGAACCCTAGCCCTTGCTTTATGTTCAAGTGTGAATTCCTCCTTGAACCCCAGGTTTTCCCACTTTGTGTGCACTTAGATGTCAGAAGCCTAGCCGGGTTAAGTGAACTTCCCTTTGCCTGCCCCCTCATCAGGTGCAGCAGGCGATGAGGAAGAATTTAAGTCTTTGGTCTGCACCACGGGACACACAAGCCCGAGGCATTCTGGACACACAGGCAGGGAGAGTGAGCAGTCTGGTGGCCAGTGATCCCCAGGGAGCTTCGTCTGCCTGGTGCCCTCAGAACCGGACTCTGCCAGACACATTTTCTAGGTCAGGTCATTAGAGATGTGCCTCCGCTCTCGAGGACCCCACTCTCCCTGAGCTGAAACCCACAGCTGTTCGCCAGCTTACAGGTTGACAGAATGCCACCTTGTCCCCT
The DNA here is from genome assembly GCF_022079265.1 of Lynx rufus. Classification (NCBI taxonomy): domain Eukaryota; kingdom Metazoa; phylum Chordata; class Mammalia; order Carnivora; family Felidae; genus Lynx; species Lynx rufus. The sequence goes on from NW_025814889.1 coordinate 5,425,589, forward strand.
GCCCTGCCCGTGTGTGCAAAACATCCGATGGGAAAGTAGCAGGCACGCAAGGACACTCATTCTTCCCGGAGAGGCAGGCGTGCAAGTGTGCAAGCCACTCTCACATGCACACACGGCAGGCTCCCCTCCCTGACCCCAGCGAGCCCCGGCCAGCAACTTTCCTGAGGGCCCGGGCGCTAGCCTGCAGCTGTTTTTCTCTTTGGATCAGCCCACTCTTGTTTCAGGAGTGGAGTGGGACTCTCCCTGGGGCGTTATAGGGTGTCATCTCTGGCATTTGCTCCCACTGCAGAAAAACAAGTCCAATGCAATGCACTCGGGTTTCTGAACAGCTGCCCAAGCGCCGAAACCAGACAGTCAGCAAAGCTGTCGGAGGGAGGGAGAGCAGGGACTCCGGAGAGGGTTGGGGCAGCGGCGGTGGGGGGGGGGGGGGGTGGAGGGGGTGTGGGGGGGGTGTTGCCCGCAACACAGTCGGGACGCGGGGGAAGGGGGTGTGCACGCGCGGCGGGCTGCGTCTGGCACTCGCGGCCCCTGGACCGGCTGGGGTGCGGAGAAGGTGGGAGGCCCTGGCTTGGCGGGGTGCCCGGAGTGGGGGTCTGGGACACCCGCGCGGTAGGCGACGCTCGGCGCTCCCGGCCCCTGCGCGGGCTGGGGTGCTGGGAAGGGAGGGGTGGAGGCCCGGGAGGGGCGGGGCGGGGCGGGCTGGCGGGCGGGGCGGGAGCAGCTGTGCCTGCCGCCAGGGAGCGGGCGCGGTCCAGCCGAGCCATGCGGGACGTGAGCGACGTGTGGCAGCCTCTGCGCAGACTGTTCTGTTGCAGTGTGGATTTCAGGGAGCGCCGCCTTCCTCCTTCCAATCACAGCACGATCTCACAGTGAGGTATGCACTCTGCAAGGCAGGCAGCGCTTCTGTGCTGCTGTGTCGTGCACTAAACTCACATGCATGTGATGCCACCATGTGGGTGGCGTAAGTCCCCCCTAAAGCACCCCGGATCTTCACAGGGTGGCCACTGGCCTGACTACACGACTGTCCCACGTCACGAGCTGATGCAAAACTCCGAAGACCGTGGAAGCAGAAAACACACATAGACAAAAAAAAAAAAAAAAATGGCGAGGAAGAGTTGCAAGCTGGACCAGAGAAATGTCGTGAATTTTAGGGGTTTGCACAAAGTGCCACCTCCCGATAGTTATTCCGGGGCTTATGGTCAGGTAATGAATTCAGGTCGGAATAGGCTCTAGCTTGACTTTTCTGCTCAGAGATTAGAGTATATTGAAAATGTTATAAATGGTGACGGTGGAAACCAAGGTGCCTCTGTCCTGCTCCGTCTGGTCCTCTGGGGCTTTCGTGTCCCTTCCTGATGCCCAGCCCCCTCGGGCCTCTCAGCAGCGAGGGCGGAGGGCGGAGGGCGGGGGGCGGGGGGCACCCGGGGTTCCAGGTCCCAGGGCTGGGTGTTGGCGGAGCAATGTTCAGCACAAGCCAGGGTTTCTAAGGGATTTAAGAAAGTGGATGGGGTGAGGACGAAGGACCAGGGGGAGTCCCCTCCCCGCAGGTGGCAGGGGTCGTAGGTGGGTGAGACTCACAGGTACCCGGGAGCAGTTTTGGCAAGGCGTGACTCAGAGACCTGTGCCCCATAGGGCATCCTCCCCCCCCCCCCCCCGAGGTAGCAGAGATTCCCCCACCCCCGACGCCCCTAACCTCTCTCCGGCCTGTGGCCCTAAGCCTGGGTCATCATCTTGACTACGCCTAACCTGCAGTGCGTGTTAAGAATGTAGTGTATTGGGGTCCCACTCCCAGAGAGGCCGGGCCAGTAGAACGCATTTTTACCAGCATCCAAAGGGATTCGGCTACGGGGGTCCACGGACCACACTGGACGGCGCCGCTCCTTTCCTCCCATCACAGCTGAGGTGGTTATTCTGGGAAGCTGTGCTCGTGGTTTTTAGGGGACGTAGGAGGAGGCTTAGGGAGTGCGACTTTTTAGCCGCCGCCGAGTTCAGGGCGTCATCAGAGGGATTGTAGGAGCAGGGCGCGCTGCTGGTGCCTACCTGCAGGGGGCGGCAGCGGGCCGCCTCAGGGCTTGCCCACCCCGCCCGGCGTCGCCCTCCCCCCACCCCCCCCCGACGTGAAAGAGGGCTGGAACCCGGAGAATGCGTCTCCGCCCCGAGGCTGACGTGTGGCTCACTGTGGGCTCGACTTAAAAGCCCCGGCGCTGCGCGAGGCATCCTAGCAGAGCTGGAGACCAGGCGAGCGGGTGGGGAGGGCGTCCGACTCGAGCTGGCGCAGGGGGACCGCGGCTGTCACTGCGCTCCGAGCATCCCGAGGGCTTCCCGAGTAGACGAACCCGGCCCTGCGGCGGCTGCGGGTGCAGCCCTAGCCGCCTGCCTCCCTCGCCGCGCTCGTGGAGCCTCACGCCCCGAGCGATCGTTCGTGATTTAGCACAAAGCACGTTTCCAAAAAGCAGCGCACGGGAGAGCTCCCGCGCCGCGCTCCCGCGCACGCACCCCCCTCTTCCCCTTTGTTTCGGGGGTCGACCGGCTGCTCTCCTCCCCGAGTCTGAATTCTTCGCGGGGGCGGGGGGCGGACGGCCGCCGAGTCTAGGCTGTGAAGATGCCCTTGGAGCTGACTCAGAGCCGAGTGCAGAAGATCTGGATCCCCGTCGACCACCGCCCCTCGCTGCCCAGATGTGAGTGCAGATTCGCGCGGGGGCCGGGCTGCAGGGGAGCGGCGCGCCGCGCGGAGAGCCGGGCCATTGTGTGGCGGGCGCCGGCGGGGCCCGCCGTGGTGCCGGCTCCGCTGCTCCCGCGCGCTGGTGCCGGGCCGGGCGCCGCCCTCCACGGCGGGCCCCGCGGGCCGGGGCCGGGCGCTCCCCGCTCCTCCCCGCGGGCGGGCGGGTCCCCTTGCCTTCGCCGCGGGGCGGGGACGGCGCGGGCCGGGGCGCGGGCGCTGCGCCTCCCCCGGCCGGCGTCGGGGGCGCTGTGGCCCGGGCCGCCCGCCCCGCGGTGCCCCGCTCGGCCGGCGCCCGGAGCGCAGAGGCAACTCGGCAACTCCGAGCGCGCCCCGGCCTCCGCTCCCTCCGCCGGGGGCGGGACGCGCGGGACACGGCGGGAAGCCTCGGCTTCGGTGACGCTTGGCGACGGACGGCCGCGCGTCCCGCGGCCGGAACCGCTCTCCCGGGCGTCTGCCGGGCCGAGTCCGGCCGAGAGACGCGGCGGTCGCTCCCCACCCCCTCTGCCGGTCGCTCCCTCCCCTGCTCTCTGCCTTCCTCCCTCCTCTCCACCTCGATCTCCGTCGCCCCTCTCTCCCGCTTTCTGTATTTCTTTTTCTTCTCTGTACTTAAATCTCCTGCTTCTGTCTTCGGCCTGTTTTTAATACCCACTCTCTTTATATTTCTCTCTGCTCCCTCTTTCCCCTCTGTCTCCTCGCTCTCTCCTTTTCCTTCAGTATATTTTCTCTCTCCTTCCTCCCCCACCCCTCCCGGCCTGCCACCCCCCCCCCCCACCAGCTCCCGCTCCAGGGGCGACAAGAGAGCTGCCTGGCACCAAGCCTGCGCTCCTGGGTTTGGGGAGGGTCCGGGGATCAGTGACCGCACACTTGGCAGCGTTTCCTACCCGCGCGCACACTCGCGCTCACACAATCCACCGTGCTTGGAATTTGCTGGCAGTCCACCTTCCTGCTCTGTCATGGGCCGTAAATGCTTTGGAAAGGTTTGCCTTCTACCTTGGGCCCCGTCCCTAGCCACGGAGAGAGCCACCTAGTGAAAGGGTGGTCCCTGCGGTTAGAAGGTGACACCCACTCTCCACGTAACCCCCCACCCCTCCCCGCCAGGCGCCTGCCAGGTGGACAGGGGCAGTGGAGTGGCGGGCATTTTGCTTCAGGCAGGGTCAGGTTGCCTGATTGGTAAACATGGGATCCCGTGAACAAGTCCTCGAGGTGGCTTCCGGGCAGCGGTGGCTCCTGAGTGCCAGGCCGCTTGTTGGCCCTCACTGCTGCCACGTTTTCCGGGGGATGGTCACCAAGGCCATGGTGACAGCTTGCCACCTCAGGCTTTGCCCAGGTCTGAATCACCAACCCTCCCCCCACCCCCAGGCAGGACCCGGGGAGAGCGGGCTCTGGGGTGCTCCTAGGTCATCCTGTGTCAGAGACCAAGCAAGGTGCTCCCGACACTGGGGGCCGCTCGCTCCTCCACCACCTTGCCCCCTCTCTGCCGGACCTGAGGGTTCTGGGGGCCACAGTAGCCTGAAGGAGACCTGGTTTCTTTGCAAGGTGGCCCCGGGCGGGGGCTTTGCAGTCTGTTTCTTGCTCCCAGCCCTCTCTGATACACTCTTAAACAGCTTGCTGCACATGGGCTGACCACGGCGACCCCCTGTTGGTGCTGGGGAATGCAGTGCCGTAAATCATGAGGGAGATGTGGCCACGGCAAGACACAGAGATGACCCCGCCCTTTTTGACTTTGAATACAACCAGTATTTATGAAGCACTTTGTAAACTGTAGTTGGTCATACAAATCTAGTTTGGTTCTCTATACCTAAGTACGGGTGTTTGTAGTTATGGGTGTTCACATGTGCACACATTTGTCTGTCCCCCGAGGTTCAGGGTGGGGGCTTGAGGTTGGGTGTGGACGGCACTGAGATTGGCTGGCGTTCGATCTGTCGTGTCAGTTGCAGAGATGAGAGTGTGCGATGATGCCTCCTTCTTCCAGGCTCCCGAGACCCATCCATTAGCCTCCATCAGTCTGCACGTCTCACACGCACATAAGAGATTTGCCTAATATCCCTGGTGTGTGCAAGGGGGGGTGGGTGCTAAAGCTGATGGATTAAGTCTCTTAGTCCCTTGTCCCCACCCACTGCTGGAATCCCCGTGTGTGGTTCTGGGGTGTAGTCTCAGACACATTCTTCCTTACAAGAGTGCCTGCACCCTGGGTATTTATTACATGACCTTATTTCCAGTTGTGCTGTCTTTCTCGGGTTATATAGTCACATTTGTGTCTCATCAGAATGGGGAAGAGAGGGTATCTCTTCTTGTTGCGTCTTTCCTGATACCCTCCCCCTCCCCCATCAGCCTCCTCCCCTTCTGTAATGGTATTTGGAAACTTGGGTGGATTTTCTTCCTTCTGAACCTGTTACCATCTTTCTAAGTGGTGTCTTAGATGAGAGTCGACAGCAGGTTCCTCTGAGGTTTGTTCATGAAAAGATGGCGTGGTGAACATTACCATTCATGTACAGAGGACAGGAGAGCGACAATGGAAGGCTCTGGGTTGGTTAGTTTGACTGTCTTTCTGGCGCTAAAGCACATCAGTTGGGTGCCCTGTTGCAACGTGCACAGGGTGGTAAATGCTTCTTACAAAACCTGCCGTTTCCTTCAAATGCAAACCGGTAACAGGATTTACTGACAGGGAAGTCATCGACAAGGAGGTAGATTATTGACTGGCTAGCTATGCTATTTGTTTACCATCACTAAAAGCGGTAAAAGGGGCCCCTGGGTGGAAGTCCTTACTTATTTGGGCCAGTTACTTATCCACCGGGAACCTGTTGTTACAGTCTGATATGTTACATACTGTCTACGGATAGACTTTATCTCAATAGGGGCTTAAAGCCTCTGATGGTATTCCAACTTAAGGTAAGGGGGACGTTCCCCAGAAACCCCTACCTTATCCTCGGCTGGCCACTACAGCTTACAGCAGTGATTCCCAGCCCTGGCTGCACTTGACAATCATTTGGGGGGGGGCGGGATTTGGGGGGAAAATAAGAAAAGGAAAATCCCTACTGGTAGCCCAAGCCAGGTTAGAAGTCCTGTAGGCGGGGTCCGGGGATCCTGCATCGTTTAAAAGCTTTTTCGGTTCCGCCGCTGGTTGAGAACCATCAGTTTAGTTTAGGAAAGGGCACGTGAAGAATTTCAGGTGAGAGAGACCCAGGTGAGCCCCAGTTCCGGGCCTCACGACTTGTGCAGCGGGACCTGTCTTCGCTTGTAGCTCTTAGCTTCCTCACATCTGGTATGATGGAAACCGTCACGGCTGCTCTAGGAAGCAGTTCACGCGCGTCGCCCGGTCGTGAATCCTCCCAAGAACCTTTATGAAGCATCCCTCTGTTTTACAGGCCAGGAAACTAAGACGCTGAGAGATCAAGTAACTTCGCCAAGGTCCGAGGAAGGGGTGGGGCCCTGGCACTTCCAACACTATTTATTTGACTCCCGGCTCCGCTCTCTCAGCCGCTAGGCTATCTGTGCTATCTCTTGCCTCTCAAGGCTGTCAAATGTTTCTCTAAAATGCCCAGCCCCTCCCTGTTGCCGGCAGAGACCGCGTCAGGTTAGGAGGGCTGTTCGTTGGACACAGGTCAGTTAGGCAGGAGTTGAAGTGTGCATGGGAGGTAGTGAACGAGCATGGTATGGGACAGAACTTTCTGGGCCTGCATTCTGTTATCCCGGGGCCAAGTCCGTGAAGTCTGTTTCCCAGAGGGCCCTTCGGAGGTGGCCCGGCGTGATGGCGGGGTCACAACAGGTCTTTCTGTGCAGCATTGGGTTTGCCTTGCATCGGGGAACTGACCCTGTCTGCACCTGCAGCTGGCCATCCGTCTGTCCTAAACAGCCCTTTCATTTGTTTCCCTGGAACTTAGCATTGAAGCGTGATCACCTGCTTGCCGAAAAAGAATGCCAGTGACGTGGCATCTTTTGAAGTTGTCATTTTCGAGTGCCTTTGGATAGAAGAAAGCTTGCAGGAGGTGTGAGAGAGCCAGCAGCGTCTTCTAACAGTTTATGTCCTGAGCATGGGTTGTGGGTGTCAGTGTGGTGGGCGAGCTGTGGCGTTCCTGCCTGTGTCCGCGCGTTACACGTTATCAGGGAGGTGAGTCATTTCGTCTGGGGAGTGGGGCTGGCATAGGAGCCCTAGAATGCAGCCTGCTCTGTCCAGGACGACAGACCCTGGCCTGTCGCCGGAGGCTGTGGCTCACTCCCCTTACCAGCCGGCCTCCTGGTTATCATCTGCTTTCCTGTGTCCACATACACACGGGTAACACACACGTCGCCAGTGTGCGTTATGTACTGGTAAGCCGGTGGGGCTGGCCGTGGACGATCAGGCCTTAGCTCAGGTGCGGCTCAGGGACACAGACTCTGGCTCCCCGATTCAAACAGACCCCCCGTGGACCCCTAGCCCCAGCGTCAGCCCTCTGCTTTCATCACAGCATTTGTCCCGCTCCGAAATGACTTTGTGCATCTGTTAGCTCGTACATTGTCTCTTCCCCACTGCAGGCCAGATGCTTCCCAGCACAGGGGCGGTGTCCACATAATGCTCTGTGCTCACGGGGCACCTAGCACCTGTGTCTGTTGAGTGAATGAGTAAATGGAATGACAGAGTTGAGGGTGGCGTCCCAGAATGTGGTGGTTTTCCGCGATCTTTTACTCAAGTGGCAGCCTTAACTCTGGATGACACTTGTAGCTTGAGCTCCGTCCCTCCCGTGCCCCACCCCAAACTGCAGCCAAGATGTTTATAGTCTGTTAACCCCACGGTCTTTAAACAATTGCTTCTTTAGCCCTTCAACATAGTGAGCATGCGTGTATCCCCTTAAACATGCTTACGTTGACATCCAAGTTAAACGTCTAAACACATCTGAGGATAAAAACTCTTTGCCGGGGTGGGGGGGGGAGGTCCAAAATAGGTTAAAATACTAAATGTTTGTATACGATGAGATGAAGCACACAAGAACTTTTTGGAAGATTTTGTGTTAAACTCCACGCTTATCTTCCCTAATCCCTGTGCTTGTTGGGGGGTGAAGAGGAAAAAGCAGAGCTCCGGGGAAGACGGTGTGGGAGGTGGAAGGAGGCGCTCTTCTGTGGGTTAACAGGATCCGCAGAGAAGAAGAGACTGAGGGTCTGGGGGGAACTGAAGCAGGGGCAGGCGGTTATAAGATGAAGACACCTGAGATGGCCTGTGAGTTTGAAAGAACATGTTAGGGTTCAGGAGGCTTAGTCAGGAGGTTTCCCTGCTCTGTCTGAGACCCAGGAGCGCCTGGTTGGAATGACAGCCACAGCCCGCGTGCCGCTCCTCCAAATCTTGTGCAAGGAGCCAAAGGAATAGGGAGAATGGCCTCTGCTTTGCCAAATAAAAGAGTGATGACTTATTTGGGTTTGAGATTCAACCTGAATTTTTGGCTTACGATATTTACTCTGCCGTGTCTTTATGGGATTTTCCTCTCAAAGCGTCTCCTGCCAGAGATTTGCGCATGTGGTTCCTTGATAGTAGAACTAATCCCCGATTTGATAAATCAGTCATCCTCTGTCTCCGCTCACTTGGCGTGAGTCCATCAAAAGTATTCCATGCACGTGCCCAGCTGAGGGGAGGGAGGGAGAGGGAGCGCGCGTCCGTCCGTCCCTGCATGTTTGGACGCTCTTGGGAGCAGGGGCATGGTGGGGACATCAGATAAGACCAGGAGCCAGCGGTGGCTTGAGGGAAGGATTAGTAGGGTCGGTGCTTCCAGGCGACCGAGTGAGACGACTTCTCATGTGTCACCTGCGGCTGCCCCGATGCACACGGGAGGGCGTTGTCTTCTGTCCCCGCCGGTTTTCGAGAAGCCCATCACTTTTCTTGGGACTCAAGAAAGTCCGCTGGCGCTTTTGTGCTCCACTTGTGTGCTCACACCGGGCAGGGAAATGCCTGTCTTCTAGGAACGTGTTTGTTCCCAGCTACTGGGAGCTGGAGAATCCCAGCCAAGTGCTTTTGTGGCTCCTACGTGTCTCCTGGCCTCCTGATGGCCTTTCTTCTTCCTCCTCGCTCTGCATGGTCTAGAACATGAAGAAACAGCCCCCTCTGTGTTCCGTTTGCTTCCTCTCTGCCCCCAGCCCACAGGCACAGGGGGCAGATCCCGGAATAACGTGGTGGGTGTTTGGGCATGCGATCTCAGTTTGGTCATGGGCTGAGTACGGGACCGTGTTGGGGCGTCCAGCTTAGGGAAGGCGTCCTCTTTGAAGCCTGTGCCTGGCAGTGGCCTGGTGGCTCTCCTATCCCCATCTGGCACCCGCTGGCTTAGAGACAGAGCCCCTGTCTATGTCTGACATCCGCCTAGATCTGTGGCGTGGTCCCAGGAGCTTTGCCTCATCGGGGTGACCAGTGCCCGGAAGCGATGGCACGTAGCTGGCCAGGAGAGCGAGGTTGCCTGTGGCGCCCAGCGAGCACCGGGCAGTGTTGCTGACCCGGGAGGGAGCAGGTGGCCAGTCTCGTGCTCTCAATGGGCAGCCCCTGCCACTCTTGTCACCAGATGCTGGAGTCTCCTTAGAGTCTCAAGCATAAGACACCAGCCAAGGAAACACTGCACCTTAAGTCTCCAGAACAGGGTTCTTCGGGCTGCTTTCTTAAAATCCAGCGAAAACCTCTCTCCCTGGTGTTTTGTCTTATTATCGGAACGTTTCTCCTGCCGTTAACCTCACCCCCACTGGTGTTGGGGAATCCCTTCCTTATAACGCTTTCTGCTTTGGGGTTAGTAGCGGGATTCCTGGCTGGGTTTAGGGCCCTCAGGAATCAGGTTGGGAATCTGGGGTTGGGGCAGTCCCCCTGCCACGCGTGACCTGAAAGCAAGATGGAGATTTGTGACTGGGCTGGGCGGGGCTCTGGCCAGTAGAGGGTCGAGGCGTTGCTGGACTGTAAAACGCCCAGGGCTTTGAGGTGGGAACGAAAAAGGCATTTCTGCGGAATTCTTGAAGGTTCGCCGTGGGGCACACACTGCTTCGTGGCTGACACCTCGCTCTGTCCTCTCCCCAGCCTGTGGGCCGAAGCTGACCAACTCCCCCACCGTGATCGTCATGGTGGGGCTCCCAGCCCGGGGTAAGACGTACATCTCAAAGAAGCTGACTCGATACCTCAACTGGATCGGCGTCCCCACGAAAGGTGAGGCGTGTGCCAAGGCCAAGGTCGTTACCTGGAGCCTTTCACTCTTGCTCACCAACCCCTGCGACCAAAACCACGTCCCTTCCGCCTCCAGCTGCTGGGACCTGCCGTGCAGGGCCAGTCTTGGGCTGGCCTGTGCCCACAAGCGTGGGGCACCCTTTTGGGCCTTGTCACTCGGTACACTATATACATATCCTCGCTTGGCGTTGGGATCTTTTCTTTTCCTGCTCTGTCGTTCCTGCTGCCCCACAACCTGCTCAGCCCTCACCACCTTCAAAAAGCCTTCTCTGGCCGCATGGTCTGTGGAGATCTGGGCCCTCCCCTTTTTTATAAAATTTATTTTTTTTTTATTTTTTTTTTTTCATTTTATTTTTTTTTAAATTTTTTTTTTTTTCAACGTTTATTTATTTTTGGGACAGAGAGAGACAGAGCATGAACGGGGGAGGGGCAGAGAGAGAGGGAGACACAGAATCGGAAACAGGCTCCAGGCTCTGAGCCATCGGCCCAGAGCCCGACGCGGGGCTCGAACTCACGGACCGCGAGATCGTGACCTGGCTGAAGTCGGACGCTTAACCGACTGCGCCACCCAGGCGCCCCCTAAAATTTATTTTTGATAGAGAGTGTTTGCGGGGGAGGTACAGAGAGACGGAGGGAGACCCGAGGATCTGATGCAGGCTCTGTGCCGACGGCAGTGAGCCTGACGTGGGGCTTGAACTCATGAACCGCAAGGTCATGACCTGAGCTGAAGCCGGATGCTCAACCGACTGAGCCACCCGGGTGCCCCTGTGCCCTTTTAAGTACTCTAGCACTCAGTTGTGACATTCTTCTACTGACTGTCGTCAGAAGTTCCACACCATCGGCTACCTTTGTATGACTCTTGGCCTGGTCTTCCCGACTACACCGGAAAGGTGGTGAGGTGGGGGACTAGGTTTTGCATCCACTGTCCCCCACGGTGCCAGGCGCTTTGTGTCGTATGGTGAATGCCCCGTAAATGCTCCACGCTTCCCTGGGGCGCAGGCTGCTGGCTCAGTAGGTGAATGGCAGATCTGGGCCCCACGGCACGCGTGAGACCCTGCGCTGTCCTGGGGGATCGTGCACAGGAATCACTGCCCCTGTTTCCGCGGGACCCGTGGCAGCCGCCCCTCCGCACAGCCTTAGGACGCTGCACCTGCAGACGGGGCAGTGGAAGCCAGTCCCTGGGAAGGTAGAGCGGCCCCAAGCAGCGTCGGGTCTGGGGGAAGCTGGGCTGCCTTCTGGGCTCGCAGCCCTGGGCGTGGAGGTCCGCTCTCCCGCCTCGGTGTCTCAGCAGAACCTCATTCAGGTTGGTGTAGCTGTGTAGGCTCGGTTTCCTTTTTTAGAGAGAGCTCCCAGATGTTGGTGGCTCCTTCTTCCTGGGGGGTCAGCTAAGGGTTCCCGCCTTTGTCCCCACAGTGTTCAACGTCGGGGAGTACCGCCGGGAGGCCGTCAAACAGTACAGCTCCTACAGCTTCTTTCGCCCCGACAACGAGGAGGCCATGAAAGTCCGCAAGTAAGGCCCGAGCCGCCGTGGGGGCCCGGGCTTGGGTTTGCTCGGCTTCCCGAAGCCGGGTTCTGTCGGAGAAAGAAGCTGGTCTGCGGCGTGGCTCCGCTGTGGCCATGACACGTGACCCCACCTCCGGGTGTGTTAGGATGAGGCGCCGCCTCCGTGAAACTCACTGCCTCCTCTGCTCCCGGAGGGTCTAACTCGGCCGCTGGTTGATACAAATCAACAGCAGTGTCTCGTTGGGAGTGAACAAGGCCATTTTTGCGGGAAACCTTCCGCTTCCATCTGGAGAGGATTTTTCTTGTAAGCCCAGGGTGGTCGTGAAACCCAAGTGCCATGGCGCTCAACCCTGACAAGTGTCGTAGGGTCACCTGGGAGCCTGGGGAGATCCGGATGTGGGCCGTGCCCTGGACAGAGCGTGAGAATCCGTGGGCCGGACCTGGGCGTCAGCTCTGTGAAAGCTCCCAGTGAGATCTCGGGGCGCAGCCCGGGCATGAGCCCCGTTTCCCACGGGCAGCCGCAGCCGCCTGTCTGCGGGGCTGGGCTGGGAGCCTGTGGGCCCGAGTGGACTGGGCCCCGCAGCCCCGGCCGGCCTGGCGGGTTCCTCACTCTGCCCGCTGGGATGAGCGGCGGGTTGCTGGGCCTTCCCCCGCCGGACGGGCCGGCGTGACGCGTGCTTTCTCTTCCCGCCTGTTGCAGGCAGTGCGCTCTGGCTGCCCTGAGAGACGTCAAAAGTTACCTGACGAAGGAAGGGGGCCAAATTGCAGTAAGTCCGGGGGCGGGGTGCCAGCCTCTGTGTCCGAGGCCATAGCACACGGTGCCCCGGGGAGACAGAAGTGTAGGCACTGCCCCGGGCAGTGCCGAGAGCCGCCGCAGGGACACCTCGAAAAGGGACGAGTGCCTGTGGCCTGAGAGTTGAGGGGAGCGACGGCCTAGAGCAGCGCTGGGGGGGCCAGGAGAGTGGTTAGCGGGGGGTGGACCTGGGGCACGGCTGGTGCTGTGCTCTGTGCCCACCCCTCCCCTGTGTGCTGGGGGGGGGGGAAGGGGTGGACCCGGGATGGGGGCTGCCGCTGCGGTAGCCAGGGGTCCCTTCCACGTGCCCCCTCCCCTGTGTGTAGCTGATGTGTGTTGGCTCTAAGTATCCTACTGTTCATCTCGAACGTGGCCTCTCTTCACGGCCCTCACTGTCTCCCCATCAGGTGTTCGATGCCACCAATACCACCAGAGAGAGGAGACACATGATCCTTCATTTTGCCAAAGAAAATGACTTCAAGGTGAGCGACACTTGCTCTGGAGCATGCGGGAGCAGGGAAGGCAGCTCGGGGACGGGCTGAGTCCTGTGTCTCTGCTCCGGGCCTGGTTCTCTACCTCCCGCTGCTCTTGTTTTGCTGTGGACACATTGGGCCTTTCCTGTGGGGGCTCTGGGAGGGCGGGGGGGGACGGTTACCCAGACTAGGGTGTGGGATGGGCAAAGGACTCAGGGTTGAGCAGGTAGTTCTTTGTATGTGTTTGGGTGTTCGTAAATGGGGTCCTTCCTCCTCGAATGAGGTTGGTGACATCACAGTGACACCAGCATCCGCGCTTCGTGTGTGTCACATTTGTGGTTTTCTAACTTTCCTCTTTGCTTTCTTCCAGGTGTTTTTCATTGAGTCTGTGTGCGACGACCCTATGGTTGTGGCCTCCAACATCATGGTAAGACAACGTAGGACCCCACTGTAGGGAGAAAGTCTGAGAAAAGTGGGGAACCAGCTCGGGCCCAGAGCAGTAACTAGACGCTGAGAACGAGCCGGCTGTCCCAGCCTGTTGGTTTTGTCTGAGTTGTGGGACCGGGAAAGTGGGAGGTGTGGAGTGGTGTTTAATTTAGAAGCATGTTCTGTGACCTGCCCTGGCTTTATCTGGGGTCCTTGCAGGCGGTTGGCAGAAAGCAGCCTTTGCGGGACCTAAGAGATAAAAAGCAGGGGCCTGGGAACAGTTTCTGTGAGTGGCAGTAGCTTGGCAGCTGGGTGGGGACAGGGCTGCCTGGGACAAAGGGCAGCTCACCCTTCCAGAAGGGAAGGAAGGCAGCAGGCTGGACTCTCTTTAGCTGTGAAGGTCCCCAGTAGAAAAGAATGACTGTGTGTTGATAAAACTTCATAGGACACAACAGACTGAAAGGCAGAATCCCCAAGTGTGGGAAAAACGGGGGCAGTAAAACTATCTTCCTGCTGACGTGTCCATAACATACCCTTCTCCTCGCCCTGTGCCGAGGGGAGGTTGCCCAGATAAACTGAGGGTAATTGGCAGTTTAATTTGAATAATTCTTAAGTTTTGCTGCTTGAAAGCAATATACCATAAATGGAAGCCATTACCATGAAGACTTTACCACAGGTCACCTTCTCATGTAGGTAATTTTCTGTGCAGCTTAAATACATGAGAATAAGCCGTGTCTCTAGTGAAAAGCAGGTCTGATGCTTCTACAGGGAATGCTGGGGTTTGCTGCGTTACAAGCACGCATCTTTAAAGGGTTGCTGAGGATTCACTGGCTTCCAATGTTGGAACTTTTCTCCAAGGCAGTGGGAATGTGTACAAGCATTTCTAAGAACGGAGTTCATAGCTCAGAAAGGGCTGTTCACATTGTGGAAAACCCAGATGCATTTCATCGGGTCCAGAGGAAGAGGCCCAAAGGACGGGGAGGTAGAACAGAAGTTGCTGTGATCTGGACAGAGGGTTTTGCTACGTTCCTTTAGTTTCATTCTACTAGCTTCGTCTTGGTAGCGAAGCACAGCGCGGACGCAGAGTGCATTTTCCGCGGTGAGCAGTCAGCACGTGCGTGGCTAGGAGCTCACCACCGATCTTGTCCTCTGTTAACACATCCAGTCATTCGCCCCGACCCTCCAGGTTCAGGAATCTTGTGTCTCCGATTAAGCCCCAGAGCAGCTTTGCAGGGTAGGCCTTCCCAGCATGCTCTCTGGCGGCGGGCGTGCTAGGGAGAAAGGGATTTGGGAACTTAGATTGTTTTTCATCGTGGTAAAATATACAATTTAGCGTCTTCACCGCGCAAGTGTTCAATCCCGTGGCACTCAGCACGCTCAGGTCTCTGCACCGTGGTCACCACCACGGATGCACAGAACCTTTTTATCTTCCCAGACCGAGACTCTGCACCCGTGAAGCGCTGACTCCCCACTGAACTCAGGTTTTGTTTTGTAATGTTTATGTATTTATTGTGAGAGAGCGAGCACGTGAGCTGGGAAGGGGCAGAGAGAGAATCTCAAGCAGGCACTGCAGTCAGTGCAGAGCCTGATGCAGGGCTCGGTCTCACGAACCGTGAGATCATGACCTGAGCCGAAATCAAGAGTTGGACACTTGATCGACTCAGCCACCTAGGTGCCCCTGAACCCGGTTTTTTGTTTTTAAGAATATATATATTTTTGATGTCTTTATTTTTGTGAGAAAGAGAGAGTGTATGTGAGCAGGAGAGGGTCAGAGAGTGAGGGAGACAGAATGTCTCCGAGCTGTCAGCACAGAGCCCGACACAGGGCTCAAACTCACAAACTGTGAGATCGTGACCTGAACAAAGTCAGACCCTTAACCGACTGACCACCCAGGCGCCCCTGAACTCGGGTGTTTAAAGAGTGTCCGCCTGTCTCCTGGCAGTGGTGGTGGTTGTAGAGGAAAAGAGCACGTGCAGGAACAAATTTCGCTAAAATTTCGCTGAATTTTGCTAAAAACCCTGCCAGGTTTCTCAGACCTACTGTTCACTTACAGGGGATGGGTGAGTCCGAGGGCTGTTTCTTCTGCTTTCTCTTCCCATAAGAGCAAACCTTAGAAAGGACTGGGCCCGTTGGAGAAGCACTAGTTGGGGAGCAGTTACAAGCATGTGGTGCCCCATCCATGGGTGGTGGCGGGAAGAATCCTGCCTGGCGCACAGGGCAGGGCATCACGAGCAACTCGGGAGCGCGCCTTCGCTGACCGACAGCCTGGCCCTTGGTGTGGGGAGTGCTGCAGGTGGGGATCCAGAACTCGAATTGAGGCTTGGCGGTCTGGGGATGACCTGGCTACCGGGTTGACCCCGAATCGTGGCCCCATTCGGATGTGTTCAGTAGAAGCCTGTGGCTTTCCTGTGTACGTCCTTCCAGGGAGCGATCCCCTGTCCACTGTGGGTGCTCTGCCTGTGTCATCACTGGGTTAGAACTCAAGCCCCGGTGTATTTCTTTTTTTCTTTTCAACGCTGGGTGGGATCATCGTTACTCTGAGCTGGTCTGTACTTTCCCTGTTTGCGAGCCCCAAATCCCGCTTCGTCTAAGCAGAAAGCCTTCCAGCGTGATTCATCAGCTGCCTCTTTGTGGTGTTACAGGAAGTTAAAATCTCTAGCCCGGATTACAAAGATTGCAACTCAGCAGAAGCTATGGACGACTTCATGAAGAGAATTAGTTGCTACGAAGCCAGCTATCAGCCCCTCGACCCTGATAAATGTGACAGGTAATAACGAAGAGGTGACTGTCTCTGACTCTTCTGCTTTGGTAGAGTTTGTTTGGTTTTTAGCGTTTTCGTGCCGTCCGTACAAAGCACTTGCTCCTGGATCCTTTTATAAACTGTCTTTTAAAACATCTTTAAAAAAATCCTTGATTGCGTATTCCACGTGACTGTTTCCGGCACTAACCATAGAAGCATGGGAAGTGTACGTGAGCCCCGTCTTGCTCCTGTCCCCTTGACATGCGTGTCCTTTCTCTCTGCTCTGGTCTCCCGCCTCCCTCTCCCCTCTTCTAACCACACGCTGCTGCGGACAGTGCCCACGTGTTCTGTCTCCGAGAACACAGATTCAGTCTGCGCCCTCCCCTCGTGGGTCTGTGGGGGCTGAGTCTCTGTCATCGGCCGGGGCCATGGGGGTTTACACCCGGGCTGGCTGGGCTGGGCTGTGCTATCAGCGGAGTTCTGATCGGCTGGTCGCCTTCCCCTGCAGGGACCTGTCCTTGATCAAGGTGATCGACGTGGGCCGGAGGTTCTTGGTGAACAGAGTTCAGGACCACATTCAGAGCCGCATCGTGTACTACCTGATGAACATCCACGTGCAGCCCCGCACCATCTACCTGTGTCGGCACGGCGAGAGCGAGCACAACCTCCAGGGCAAGATCGGAGGGGACTCGGGTCTGTCCAGCAGGGGCAGGAAGGTAGGGGGAGCCGGGGGCAAGGCGGGCTGCCGAGGGGCTGGGTGCATCCCGTGTGTGCAGCGTGCGTGCGTGCGTGCGTGCATGCACGCGTGTGTGTGTATGTGTGTGTGTGATAGTGTAGTCATGCCCCCGATGCGGAATGAGACAGGTCTTGCTCTGCTTCTCCAGGAGGGGCGGGAGCCTGAGTCAGGCCATGTCCCTCTGTCCCACGCCCTTGCAGTTTGCCAATGCCCTGAGCAAGTTTGTGGAGGAGCAGAACCTGAAGGACCTCAAGGTGTGGACCAGCCAGCTGAAAAGCACCATCCAGACGGCGGAAGCCCTGCGTCTCCCCTACGAACAGTGGAAGGCACTCAACGAGATCGACGCCGTGAGTGCCGGGGCCTGGCCTTGGCCGTGGGGAGCGGGAGGGCACGGAGGTCTCTCCCCTGGGAAACGAGAGCCCTCGCAGACCCGCACGTGCCATGTTGAGCGACTCGAGGTGACGTCTGGGTGTTCCCGCCAGGGTGTCTGTGAGGAGATGACCTACGAGGAGATCAGGGACACCTACCCTGAGGAGTACACTCTGCGCGAGCAGGACAAGTACTACTACCGCTACCCCACCGGGGAGGTACGTGTGCCCGCTCTCGCCCGCGTCCCTCGGTGCAGCCGGTGTGTGCTGTGCGCACGGGAGCTGGTGACAGGCCGGGCTGAGAGAGGGCCGCGGGGGGCCCAGGTGGCCCCATTCGGGTAACTGTGCTCAGCAGCCACGTGCTCCGGGAGGAAGGGGCAGGAAGGGCTCTTGCAAACGCCTGCCCCTTGTGCCTTCTGATGCCTGTTCCCGGCACTCTCCCTTCCGAATCCAGTTTTCCTAAACTGAACCTTATAAACGGCTCCAGGAGAGGGACAGGTGTATTTTCCTGTGAGCACCAGCGAGAGATGTGTCTCTCAGATGAGCCCATGGTGTCGTGGGAGGCAACAGCAGTCAGGGGTGATGGCTCACCCTGTGCGCGGGTTCCCCTTTGACTGCAGACACGATGGCAACTGTGTCATCTCAGGTCCCGCGCATCACTGATTCGCTGAGGGAGCCCTGGACGCAGCCTCCGGGCGATGCTCTGGTGTCGGCCGCAGGCAGCCTGGTGACACCTGGTGGGTCCTTGCTGTCTGAGGGCCGTCTTGGTTGTCTGTCACGTTTCAGTTTCCTCCTGCTCAGGGCGCTCACCTCCTCCATGGCCCTTGTTCCCGGAACCTGATTAGTGAGAGAACAAGGGAGACCACAGAGGGATGGGCGTGAGCAGGAACCTTTGTAGCCTTAAAAGTCACATGCCCACCCATTTTTTTCAATTTTTTTTTTTAATTGAGCGAAAATTCACACAATATAAAACTCACTAAAGTATACGATTCAGTGGTTTTTAGGTGTATTCATAGTACTGGGCAACCATTACCACAAATTCTAGAACATTCCATCATTCCCAAAGGAAACCCTAGCCTGTTCCCCCCCCTCCCCCAAGCCCTGGAAACCAGGGGTCTACTTCCCGTCTCTGTGGCATTGCTTACTGTGTACGTTTGACAGAAAGGGGTCATACAACATGTGGTCACACTGTGTATGACTTCTCTCACTCAGGGGACGTTTTCAGGGTCCCCCACGTTGTCAGCGTGTGTCCGGTCGTCAGTCCCTCATCCCCCCGCGTGGAGAATTAGGAGGCAGCCCTTAGAGGGAGGACGGCGGGTTTATGTTCTGGCGGGGGATGCGTCACATCCTCACCAACAAGGGGACGGTCTCCCTTTTCTAAGAAGCCAGTCGATGTGGGTCCCCAGGGGCCCTGAGGGGCGCAGCCCCGAAACACCGCCGGCTGTGGATCGATTATCGATCGATGGCGTGTTCTCTGGTTTCTAACGGGGGAAGGGGCGTGGCTGAGGCGGCAGAGCCCCGCCCCCGCCCGCGTGTGCCTCTGCAGCAGCACCGACCCGTCCCTCTGTCTTGCAGTCCTACCAGGACCTGGTGCAGCGCCTGGAGCCGGTGATCATGGAGCTGGAGCGGCAGGAGAACGTGCTGGTCATCTGCCATCAGGCCGTCCTGCGTTGCCTCCTCGCCTACTTCCTGGATAAGAGCGCAGGTGCCGCCGACCCCCCCCCCCCCAAGCCTGCTCTGGGTGGTGGGGGCGACAGGGAAGCCCGTGGAGTTCCGAGAAAGGGCGGAGGGAAGCCAGCCTTTGAGTCGGGGGACGCCGCGGACCAGCACCTTCCCCACGGGACCACGCGGGGTCTCTCTCCCCGCGTGGTTCACTGCTGCTGAGCGTTAGGAAAGGCCTCGGCCGCGCCTCCTGCTGGAGCCTTCAGAGCACAGCCTCCCGCAGGCCCCCAGCCGCTCACCTCTGGGGGGGGGGGGAGGGGCGGGGTGGGGGCAGCCCACCTCTAAAGAACAAAGAGCCCAGAAGACTCTAATGAGACTCTTAAAATTTAAGCCTATGTCTACCCAAGGCTCACTGGAATCCTGACACACCCAAATTGTTCAGGGAATGATTTTTTTTTTTTAAGCTTATGTATTTATTTTCAGAGAGAGAGCGGGAGATAGAGAATGCTAAGCTGGCTCCGAGCTGCCAGCACAGAGATCATGACCTGAGCCGAAACCAATAGTTGGACGCTTAGTCGACTGAGCCAGCCAGGCACCCCCGGTTTTTTTCTTTTAACTCTAGCGTACCGTGCAAGGGTGGGCTTGGGGTTTGTTTTGATCCTCGTCTTTCGGCTGGTGGTTTTTCTAGGCTGCCTGCCTGGAGCAGGGGGCCTGTGTGTAGCGGGGAGACACCCCTGTCTCCTGCTCGGCCTGGACTCCAGGGGCACAGACGACAGGCAGAAGCTCTCACTGGGGACTTGTGTGTATCCGTCCTCAAGGCTCCTAGCTGATCGCGAGGCCTTTTCTTTTCAGAGGAGATGCCTTACCTGAAATGCCCCCTTCACACCGTCCTGAAACTGACACCTGTCGCTTACGGTGAGCATGGGGACACAGCCCCGGCCAAGATGTCCCCTGGGACGCTGGCTCCTGGTGGCTCTGGGGCTGTCCGCGGCCTGTGCCCTCTAACCGGAAGCCAACCCCTGTCCCCCCCCCACCCAGGTTGCCGCGTAGAGTCCATCTACCTGAATGTAGAGTCTGTGAGCACACACCGGGAGAGGTCAGAGGTGAGTGTAAACGCCCCCTGCGTCCTGGTCCCCAGCGTCCCCGTCCTGGCCTCCGTCCTAGAGGGTCCCTGTCGAGTGACAGGGCCAGGGAGTGTGAGCACTCGAGAGGTCCCCGTGTTGAGTTGCCTGCAGTTGAACCTGTGTCTTTTAGCGGGTTCTCTGTGGAGTAGTAGTTGGTTTGAGATTGGCCGGCCTTTGTGACCTCCTCCCCTGCTCTTCCTCAGCTACCGTGTGTTCCTATCTCGTGTTTATATGTGGCTGCTTGGCATTTTCTCTTTCTCACTTTGCATGCTTTCTCCCCCCGTTTCGACTTAACCCACGACATGAGTATTAAAGAGGGAGACGCATCCTGCGCTTTCAAGAGTAGGCGTAGCTCAGTTACCGTCGTCTTTTCCTTTGGGGCAGCTGAGATGCCTTCCAGGTTCACACGGGATTAGCAAATCCACTCAGTCGTCTGTGTACGCTTCGGTGCAGAATTACCAAGAAGATGGAAATCGTGGAAAGGAGGTGGGAGGGCAGAGACCAGGTGGTTTGGGCAGGAGGGACTCGGGGCACGGCGGGTGGAGGCTTTCTGCAGGAGGCCCCGGCGGTAGAGCAGATTGCTGCCCCAGACGCGGTCGGGAAGGAATGTTGGGTTGACTTTGTACCGAGTGTCAAACAACAGCGTTTGGCCAGCTGACCGTTTCCCTCACACAGAGCGTGGTGTTCCCGTCCGAGCAGGACACCTCTCTGTTTCCCAAGGAGCTCGGTCCGAAGGTCTTGGCCTTAAAATCCCAGCTTCCGCCAGCTTGTCCGGCCGGGTGGCCACAGGGGAAGCGGGTGGGCCAGCCTTGGCCCTGTAACGGCCCCCACTTCTGAACGTGGGTGGTGGGGTCCCACCTTTCTTCCCGGCCTGACTCCGCCGGCGGGGCTGGGCCGGAACGGGGCTCCGATGGCCCCTGCACACGCTTGCCTGTGCCTAACTGGGGCAGTGTTGAGGGAGACAGAGCTCTGCGCAGGCCCCTGGGCTAGAGGCTGCAAGCCACAGGCCTGGGGACACAGGTCCTCGCTCCACTGTGTCGTCACTTGGAGGGAAGGCTCGTGTTTGGGCCTGGCTTGCCTTGCTGCCCACCTTGGGGTTTCTGCACCTCTAGTCCCCTGGCAGGGGTTGAAGCCGGCACTCCTCGTCCCAAGCCGGGGGGGCAGTGATGGGCAGCGGGCGCTGTTCCTTGTCTGCTGTGCAGATCCTGGCTCACGGTCAGCGCAGGGAGTCTGGCACCGACACCTTCTCCTCCCTGCCCTCAGTGGTTGACCTGAGCCTCCCACTCAGGCCTCCCTCCCCCTTCCTTGGCTCTCTTGGAGGCTGGCGGCCGGGTTCTTTTCTCCGACCTCATCATCTGCCGCCTTTGAATGACTGTCTGCAGAGCTGGTCTTGTGTTCTCCCTTCGCCTGCCTTGAATGTGTTGCGCTTGTCCGAGTGGGTGTCTTGGAATGTTCCGGCACAGGGGCTCAGGAGGTCATCCCTTGTTCTTGCAGACTGGGGACGCAGGACGGCATGGCACCCCTGCTGGTCCCCGGGGCCAGTCGCCGCGGTCAGTCTCGTATCTGGGAAATCCAGAAGCAGAGAAACGTTTTTGGTTTGGTTTGGGGTTTTTTTGGCTTATATACTTCCCCACTCCTTGTAACTGTCGCCTTCTCTCTTTTGTCTTTGTCTCGCTTAGGATGCAAAGAAGGGACCTAACCCGCTCATGAGACGCAATAGTGTCACCCCACTAGCCAGCCCCGAGCCCACCAAAAAGCCTCGCATCAACAGCTTTGAGGAGCATGTGGCTTCTCCCTCCGCTGCCCTGCCCAACTGCCTGCCCCCGGAGGTGCCCACGCAGCTGCCTGGACAAGTGCGTTCTCCCCTCTCCTTCCTCACAGTCAGTCTGGGTCGGGAGGAGAGCAGCCGTGGGCAGCGCGCGTGGGCGGTGGACGGGGAGAACGTGGGCACGCCCTCCCACGAGGTCCGTGACACCCTGGGGTCCTTCCTCGCCGACCTGAGCGCGCACACCTCTTTCCTGAGGAGCAGAAAACTGGGCAGAGCAGAAGAAATGGCCGAGTCTGCGTCCCGCTCACATTCCCGAACCCTTTGTTTTCTCAAGATTGAAGACAAAACCCTAGAAGTTTCCGTTCAGTTCTGGGCCCTTGGCCACGTGTGGCCTGAGGACGTCTTTTCTGTCCCAGGCCAGTGGCTGAGGACCTTCCTTACGTGCTCCCTTGCATCCGGTCCCCAGTTAGAGAAAAGCGTGTCCCCCTCCAGAGCCGGGTTAGAACCTGGACAGCCAGACTCGCAGGATGGCCTGGGAACAGCCACTTTCTTTCATCACGTGGTTACTTTAGCAGGTAGTAAAAACACCAGTAAGCAAAAACCTAGCTAGGTTTTACTTGTGTCATGTGCTACGGAGATTAAAAGCTGAAGGTTCTTGGCTGTTGGACATTAAGATTCATTTTTTTCACAAGAGTAGTCTTTTCCTCGGTGGCAGCCAAGAATCTTTGCCAGCACGTGAGACATAGAAACTCCTGGGCACATATTTGGGGGCCACCTTGAGGCCTCCCCCCCCACCTCCACTCCCACCCACCACGTCTGGGCTCTTAACAGATAACTCACGGGCTGAATTTTGAGTCAGACTTACGAGCTCCGTGCTGAGGCCCACAGACTTACCCTGCATTTCTCCTCAAGCTCATTTGAATTGTGTGGTGTCTGGAATTGGGATGGGGGGGAGAGGGCCGTGCAGCCTCGGGGAGGCCACCGACCCTCTTCAGGCCTCCGTTTTCCCATCTGTGGAGTGGGGGCGTGGCACCTACTGCAAGAGGCAGGGCCAGCGAGGTAGTTCGTGCTGAGCGGCCGACACGCTGGTGTCCCCCACTGGCAGTAGCCGTAGGATTTTGCTGCGTTTTTCTGTGAAGGCTGAGAACTGAAGCGGTCCGCCTGTGACGCCCAGTTGTGGTGGAGACCGTGGGGTCATAGTTGGAAGTTCAGCGGCTGCTGTCGCAGACACGCGGGGGGGGGGGCACTGGCCTGGGCCGGGGTTGGATGGTATGTGGGGCCGACCCGGAGGAGGGTCACGGAAGACGCGTGGCTGGGGCTCCCCCGACTTGGACGGGACCGTCCTTTGAGGTGGCCAGGCCAAATCCCCGGGACGTCTGGAAGCCGTTGGGTGGGCCGGGCCGGGAGGCCGGACAGGGCTTCGTGTCCCCACAGAGGATGCCTTGGTTTCGAATGACTCGGGGCCTGTACCCTGTCCTCTACTGACTTCTCTCTCTCCGCTTTTTCTCTCTGCAGCCTTTGCTAGGGAAAGCCTGTTTGTAAGTATTTTTCTCTGAATCGTTTTGCCACTCGCCCCTCTTTCTCCTTGCTTGCGGGTTTGGCCTTTTGCCTGTGAAAATGCTGCGGGTGATGACGGGTTTTGTCATATCTGATAGAGAAGGATGGGCATGGGGGCGGAGGGAGGGAGGATTCATGAACTTCTAGAAAAGGAGACAAGAAGCCACACGGCCCAGCTGCCTTCAGCGCATCTGGCTGCCGGCACTTGCCGCACACGGCTGGCTTCTCGCACGCCCCTCGGGGTCCCGGTTACCGGTGCTCGCGGTGGCCCGTGGCTTGACAGAAGTCTGCCTTTTCCTTCAGAGTCAGATTTCCGTGCCAGGCTGGGTCTTCTGCCCCTTGCATTGTCTTTTAAGTTCTGTGCCTCCCCTTGGAGAGGCCTTGCGCGTTAGAAGGCAAAATCTGCAAAACAAACGGAGGACAGACTCTTGGTGGGAGTGTGGGGGGGGCTGCAGCCCTGAAGCCCCCCCCCCCCACTTCTGTCCTCGCAGAGGCTCCTGGACCCTGACACCCTGGGAAACCGTAGTTCTGGGTCCGGTTGTCCTGTACCAGCACGTGCTTAGCCTTAACGGTCACATTCAGGGTCAGGTGCAGCGTTCCGGTCAGACCCTTGGTTTCCCCTCTCCTTCAGCCGGAGCTCTCCCTGCAGGAAGTTTCTGGTTAAGGGTCCGCCGGAGCGCCTGCTGGATAATTCAGTGTCTCCGCTGTTCCAGTGCGCCTCACCCCAGCCCCTCAGGTCACACCTGCCCGTCCTCCCTTTTGCTGATTAAGTTCTTTTCGCCACTTGATGCAAAAACTGAGCTGGCTTGAGGAGTCCAGCCTGTCAGCTTCAAAGCGGGGCTTGTTCTTGGAAAATAGTAGCGGAGCATGGTACTTTGATTCCGTGGCACCGCCTGCGGGGAAATCTATTTTGGGATACTGGACAGCTCACGGCGAAAGTGCTTGCTCACGTGTGTTCCGTGCCTTTGGGCCTTAAAATAAGCCCAGAAGGTCTGCAGGGCAGTTCTGTCCCTTTTACCAGATGACCGAGGGGGAGGCACCTGTCTACGGCCGGCCAGCCGGTCAGTAGCAGAACCAGGACTTGAACGGGTCTCCTGGTCCTGAAGGCTGACTGCTTTCTCTCTGCTGGTTTCTGGGAACGGTCAAGGGACTGCTCACCTACCCCTGTCCCGGGCAGCCGTGAGGCACCGGGCCGAGCTGTTGGGTTTCCTTTCTAGCCCTTGCAGGGTCCCCCATGCAGCCGCCCTCCACGGCTGGGTGTGTAACTGTCCGTTAAATTCAGTCTTAAAGACGAACCGCCCCATGTCTGGTACCTCCTCGAAGCCAGGCGTAGAACACGGAGTGCGTCTAGATCAAGAGTTCCCCTTGGTGAAAACGGGCCTTTGGATTTGGAGCCTTCCGCTTTTGCCTCTGTGCATATTCTGTTCTTTTTGGGCCGTGGCCTGATGTTGCCAGGAAAGAGCTCTTCCTGCTGGGAGGGTCCTCTCAGGCACATCCCCCCACCTTCCGAGGTTGACCTTGCCCGTCTCTGTGGCTAATAGTGCTTCCAGCTAGAATGCCTCCAGTTCAGCAGAAGTGTCTCCCCTGGACCCGCCACGCCACTCTGGGGTCCCAGCATCCAGCCCAGCCTGGGAGCGTGGGCCCGTGTCTGGGATTGCAGACCCCACAACTGACCGCTAAAATCGAACTGAGCCGGGCTGGGATCTCGGTTCTACTACCCTCCCTCTTTAGAATTCTGGGCGAGGTGACACAATTCTGGCACATCTACTTCCTTGTCCGTAAGGAGGAGGCGGTGACACGTTGAGGTGTTTTTGATCAGGAGAGTATACACGTAGCACTTAGCAGAGTGCCCGGTGCGTACTCAGGGTCCTTCGGAGCACAGTCGTTATCGTGGGGAAGGTAGTGCCCTGCACTTTGGGGGGATGCCCGAGGCCCCTGGGCTTGCACTTGCTCTGTATTTTGATGCCCCCCCCCCCCCCCCGCCCCGCCGTCCCTGCCACACAGGCCAGTAGGATTTCTTCTCCTGAGTAGCAGGGGCACCGGGAGCCTGGGGAGTGTGGGGCACCCCTGGGGGCTTACGGGTCGTGGCCTGAGGACACCAGCGATCGTGGCTTCATGGTGAAACTGTCACGGTCGGTGACGACAGCCCGGATGGATGCAGCGCCCTGGGGGGCCACACTAGTGCTCCCGGCCACCAGACCATCCGGCCATCCTTGATTTTTAAGTTTCAAATGTGCACTGAAAAGAAGATAGTACTAAAGATGTTTTGTTTTGTTTTTCTTTTCCAACATGTTTTCTTCCCTTCCCCCCACTATGCTTGAAAGACGAACTGTTTGTCACATTTTCTCAAAGTTTTCTCCCTACTAACCTTGGAAAGGTAAATGGCTCGGTGCATGCCCCTCTCTGTCCCCTCTGCATCTCCCCGAGTCATGGCATCTCAGCCTGTCAGGGCATCTTGGTCTGTGTGACGACGGGCCATCGTGCAGTATGTGACTCATACACCCGTGCCGGACGACTTGTGTCTTTCAAGAGCAGCACCATTGTCTCGAGGTCCTCTCTCTCTCTCTCTCTCGTTCCCTCCTTCCCCTCCGTGTGGCCTGAGCCAGGGCACCATGAGTGAGTGACGTGACGTGGTCCCCAGTGTCATTGTTGCATCTATCATCCGTGGGCGCTCGGAGCCTTGGGCGCGAGATGTCTGAGGGTGGGTTGAAGCTGGCAGGTGCAGCGGGACCTGGCAGCATCCCGGGCTCTGACCCCATCGGGGGAGACTGGGTGCAAGGCCACAGGGTCCTCCTGGGAGACCCCCCCACTCACAGACACTGTCTGATGTGCTCGTGACTGGAGGGTCGGGTGGCCTGGGCGGAGTCGGGCTGAGAGCGGGCTCAGGTCTGAGTGCGGGTTCTGCGAGTCCCTAGAGATTTCTCCACGGTGGGCCCTTGGTTCTGCCTGGAGGGGAATGGGCTGCCATGATCCTGCATATGTGCGTGCCCAGCGTCCACGCTCCCCTCACCCTGTCCCTGTAAGACAGTCTCGGTGGACACAGGGAGGGAAAGAACACTTATAAAAGTGGTGTTTCCTTTCTTTGCGGCGGATTCAAGTCAGGCAGAGAGCCTGCTGCTCTGCAGTGGCAGCTGTCATCTGTTCCCAGCCGATTGAAAAACTATTTTTTTTTTTATTAAAAAAAATTTTTTTTTCAATGTTTATTTATTTTTGGGACAGAGAGAGACAGAGCATGA
Organism: Lynx rufus; assembly: GCF_022079265.1. NCBI lineage: Eukaryota > Metazoa > Chordata > Mammalia > Carnivora > Felidae > Lynx > Lynx rufus. The sequence goes on from NW_025814889.1 coordinate 5,451,853, forward strand.
ACGGGGGAGGGGCAGAGAGAGAGGGAGACACAGAATCGGAAACAGGCTCCAGGCTCTGAGCCATCAGCCCAGAGCCCGACGCGGGGCTCGAACTCACGGACCGCGAGATCGTGACCTGGCTGAAGTCGGACGCTTAACCGACTGCGCCACCCAGGCGCCCCGAAAAACTATTTTTTTTAACGTTGAGAGAGAGAGAGTGTGAGCAGGGGAGGGGCAGGGAGAGAGGGAGAGAGAGAATCCCAGGCACAGAGCCCGACGTGGGGCTCGAACTCAGGAACCATGAGATCGTGACCTAAGCCAAAATCAAGAGTCAGCCACCACCCCGAAGAACATTTTTAAGGGGTTTTTGATTCTGGCAGCTTCTCAGGGGTGGGACTTGTGGCCAAGATTGCTTTTGTTGGAACAGGAAGAGAGCTTTAGTGAGTGACACCTGCCTTCTCTGCCTGGGTCCTCCCCTGTGACGTCCACTCAGCCCAGGGCACCTGTGTTCTAGCTGCTGAGCCCATGTTCCTAGAATGTGGGTTCTGGGGGCTGGAGCATACGGTCTACCTGAACCCTGTTGGGAGGAGAGTCCCGGCTCGTCCCCTGCCCGGCCGCGGGCAGCAGGAGGGCCCTGGGTGCGGGCGGAGGCGATCTCGAGGCGCGAAAGGGCCAGGCCCTGAAGAGGCTTCCTTAGGTGCTGGCGCTCAGTGCTCCCCAGAGCTCTGACCCGCCAGGGCCACCCCACCCTCCTTCCCCATTTAGAGGCAGATGCCTGGCCTCCCCCGGCCTTGCCAGGCCCTTCTCCCGGGCAGCTCTGGGCTTAACCCCTGCCACATTCCCGGAGCCTCCCCGGGCTTTCTTCTGCCCAGTTGGTGAGGACGCCCGTCCAGGGTTGTGTTTTTCTGTCTGGGGGAGGTGGGCGGTCTCACATCATGGCTTTGGTCTTGAGAAGCCTAGTCGGCAGGAAATGCTAATTCCCCTTCCTCGCCCCTCTCTTCTCCTGGAAACAGAACATGAAGAGCACCCAGAGTGGCATCGACACCAGGATGCACTGAGGCAGGCCCGTCGGCTCCGTGCCAGTTCTGTTCCTGCAGCTTCTCCTTAGTGCTTTTCCACCCGCCCGAGGCCAGCCATCCCCAGGACGTCTTCCGAACAGGGTGGGTGGTGTAGAAGAGGGGCCCGCCGCTCAGACAGAACCGTGCCCCCGACGGCGGCCCCTCCCGTGTGCGCACCCCGCGCTAGCGGCCCCTCCCCCCGCCCCCAGCCTCGCTGACCCCCCACGAGGCTCGGAAAGGACCATGAGCGGTGGAAGAGGTGAGAGAGGGCCCTGAGGAGGGGACGGTGGCCTCCAGGCTCTTCTGTTTTGTTTCGTTTCTGTGACCCTGACCTATGTCCCAGCCTGGGGAGAGGACACGGGCCCCAGAATCCTAAAATCGAAGGGGGTCTAGTTGCTGAAGAAGAAGGGATGTTGAAAACTGTCACAAGGCTCTTCTGTGCGTCGTGGCCCCGGACGTTGCCTCGTGAGGGCAGGACTCGGGCGCGTGCCGGGTTGGGGCCGGTCCCGGAGGAGGAGGGTGAAGGCTCTGAGCCACCGTGCAATGCGTCCACGGCTTGCCGGGTCTGCGTCCTGCCTCGGAAGAGGGTGACTCACGCACAGTGTGGCCGTGCAGGCAAAAGGAAAGGTTCTGCCGGAACAGTCCCGGGGCCTCACCCCCCCCCCCCAGGGAGCTCTGCCGTCTCCGCCCTCCTGCCTGGGCCCCAGGCCCCCCCGGAGCTGCTTGCTTTTGCACTTTTTCAACGGCAGAAGGCGGGACCTGAAGGTGGTACCTTCTCTCCACGAACTTACATGTTTGGGGTTTGTGCCCGTGGGGGCTGGAGCTCGGAAAGAACGTGGGGAGTCGGGTGCGCCCGTGCCGTGGGGAGCTCGGAGGGACCCAGGAAACCAGCCGGAGAGCAAGTCATGTGGGTCATTGCCAGGCTGACCCAGATGGTGGCACAGAGATGATCGAGGGTCACCTCCTTCCTCCGGGATGTTCGTCACCTCCCTGTGCTTCCCAGGTGGGGACGGCGGCCCAGCCGAGACCTCACTTGCGGCCACTTCCTCCAGGAGGCTGCCTGTGGTCTCCCGGCAGGACTGAGGACTGAGCTCAGCCTGCTTGTTTTTGTGGAGCACCTGCCCTACGCCCAGCGGGTGCCCGGTGGCTGCGAAGTCCGAAGAAGACGGTGTCCTCGCTGGTGTTCGTGGCGCCTGTGGCCTCTTTTTGGGGTGGCTCACGGCAGGGAGACGTGTGGTTCGAAATACCTGTAGTTTCTGCCTCCTGGTTTCTCCTCGTTGCCTCCACGTCCTGGGGAAAAGGAGGCGTCTTGAGGCCCAGACAGAAGGATTTGGAGACCCCGGCGTAGGATTTGTCCGAGTGACCCTTTGAGGACCTCTCAAAGCTGGAGCCAAAGGTCGCTTCCCTTGCTTGCCCTCTGCTTTCGAGCCTGACGGTCTCGCCCCCTCTTGTCTTACGGGACAGGCTCTGGGAGCACGGCTGTGGGGGCTTGGACATCCGGAGAGGGCACCGGACAATGCGTGTTTCTCTGGTTGGGGTTCAGTGGGAAACTGGGATGTGCTGTAGATGCCCTGTGGTCAAGTTCGTGGGTTTCACACCAAAACCCGCCCCCTCCCCCCACCTCCTCCCCAGCCGGGCACCGTACCCGAGGATACGTAACATCTCTGTTCCTGTGTGACGGAAGAAGGGCTATTTCCCTTTCCTGCCAACTGAGTCTCGTCGGGTGGCGAGTGTGCACGGGCACAAGCGTGTGCTTGTGGGTCGGTCTTCTCCCTGGCAGCCCAGCTCTCGCGAAACGGCTTCCACGTGTCCCTCTCTCTGGCCTCCTTTTCACACCGGTTGTCGGAGTCCACGCTGAGCTTTGACCCTTCCTGCCGATGATGCTCGTGGGGTTGGGTGTGGGTGTGGGTGCCCCGCCCGCCTCCAGCTGCCGAGGTCATTACCCACCGAAGCGAACATCCTGCACACGCGTTTGTCGGGGCCTAGATGAGGCGACAGAACGTGCCAGCGGACGAGGAGCGAGACCTCAGAGGTTGCAGAAGGCTGCCCAACTGAAAGCCGTGATCGGACTCGAGGCGCCAGCTGGGGGACGTGTTTGACCTGCACTCACGGGGCTCCTGCCACTCTGACTATGGCCTCTCCCCGCCCCCCTCCCCCGGCCCCCTGAAAACCACCTGGGACCAATTTTGTTCACTTGGCATAGTTGTTTGTGGGTGGGTTTCCCCTTCTCCTCATTCTGTCCGGAGACCGTGGGCGAAGCTCGTCATTTGCGGGCAGCAGAGGAACGGCCGCACCAATGATGTTTTTCGTTTGTAATACTTGAAATTTATTTTTTTATTATTTTGATAGCAGATGTGCTATTTATTTATTTAATATGTATAAGGGAGCCTGAAAATAGAAAGCTGTATAGATTGGGTGTAGTTCGGTGGTTGGTTTTGGGGGGCCTTTTACGTGTGACTCATGACTTCTCTGTGTTCTGTATAGTTGTCTGAATTAATGACCTGGGATGACGCTGTGCCAGCTTTCAAACAGGGGATGCTTTTCAGAAATTTGTATATTTTGCAGTTGCCAGAACAATAAAATACCTGATTGAAATACGCTGATGAAGTGCGCCCCTGGTCCTTTCTGGAGGGTGGGGGGGGGGGGCGGGAAGAGAAGTCTTCAGTTGACGCTTGCGGTCCACGCACCGGGTGGCTATCGCCAGGCTCCTGACCGACCCGCCAGCCGTCATCTTTAAACAGGACGTGCCAGTGCTGATTGCCAGCATTGATGCGTTACGGTTGACTAGAGTCCGTGGTGAACACTAGGGCTCCCTCTGGTTCCACGGGTTTTGGCCAATGCATACCCGTGTGCATGTCCCATTACCGCAGACAGAGCGCCCCAGCAATTCGCATCCCCTTCACCCCGTGTCCTTTCCCCTCAGCCCTTTGAATGGCAGCAGTGTCTCTTACACAAGCATCGCCCAGTGTGACAGGCCCTGGGCGGATCACAGGAAGCCATTGTGTTCCAGGTTCCGGGTTCCTTCCACCATCCCCCCCCCCCCAGCCCCTTTCTGGTTTCTGCTGGGGGAAAACACTCGGTCCACGTCTAGGACCAGTCTGCCACACCCTGAGCAAGTTACTCTCCTTCCGCACCTTCATCCCTACCGATGAGGACGCTCGCAGACCGGGCTGGGGGCTGAACGAGAGCCCGGAGCATTTCCTTCAGGCAGAGGATTGGCGACCAGCAGTGCCCTCACCGGGTCCGAGTTTTCCTCCACGGGCCCCACTGTTAAAGACTCCAGAAATAGTCCTTCTCCCAAATTCGTCTTTGGGCGTCCCTGACGCATTCTCCGCCCCAGGTGTCCGGAGTCGGCAGTTGGGCACCTCCGTCTGAAACGGCTTCCGAGGTTCTCTGTAACCGGCATGGTGGGCAGAGCATTTGGGTAAAGGGCCTTGTCCAGTGACTGGGGTGCGAACACCCCTGTGCGGGCTGGGCTCGACCCACCCTTCAGGCCAGCCTCTCAAGTCCTGAGCCCACGTTTCAGCGCTCGCTGTGCGGGCTTGGGCTTGGAGACGTGGCCTTCGCAGATGTGGGTGTTCACCCCTAGGTCGGGCCAGTCTCTCAGGTTATGGCCCCAGGAAATGAGAAGGCCGTCCTGAAGGAGGATGTGCGCACACTTTCAAAACCCGGGCCTGCTGGGTGATGGGAGTCCGCAGGTGTCGTGACCTTTTGGGCAAACTCTGAGATCCATCTGCGTGTGACCTTGGGCCGGAGCTATAATTACTGGATAAATATTGACGAAAGGGTGACCAGGTGGGTGAGTCGGGGGGGAGGAGAGGGGCCGGAAGCCGCAGGACGGTGGATGCCAGAAGGAAATGGATTCGTTCACTGGGTCCCCAACGTGAGCCAGACACCCTGTGGCTCTTTGTACCTTGAAAGCCAGAGCAGGAGTTCCCCTGTAGCAGATACAGTCCTTGTGCTAAGCACTAACAGCTACAAGACTAAATAAATACTGAGTTAATGATCTTCAGTGATCCTTCGGGGCGCCCTGGGAGTTCACCTGCTGTTGCCAGGCCCGTTTTGCAGATAAAGAATATGAGACTCCCTGAAGGAAAGCAACTTAGCCCTGAGCGTGGCAGGCCGGTTTTAGTGGTTCCGACCCAGGTCTCTGGGACTCTCAAGCTTGTGGCTTCAACCGCTGTAAAATGTCGCCTCCGCGTGGCCTGGCTCTTTCCACGGTAACGGGAGTTAGCAGTGCAACAGGTGAGGCGTCCGGTGGGCTTTAAAAGCTGCTTGCCCGTCGGGCCGGGAGGATGGGCTAGCCCTCCCTACGTGCTCCCTGCGGTGCTCGGCTGCTGCTCAGGTGGTCATGGTCTCCAGAGGAGTCAGCAGCAGCAGCAGCAGCACGTCAGGCCCAGATTTCCGAAATCCCCAGGTCATGCCCCAAATCTGTCTTGGCACAAGTTTCTCCAAGAATTTTACTGGCACTTCCAAGAGGCAGCAGATAGATAGCACTGGGCCAGAAAGGTGGGCGGCCAGCGAGGGGTGGGGAGCGAGCATGAGGGCGTTTGGAGGGGCTCACGGCGAGAAAGCAGCTGGTGGCTTTGCTCTCAGCAAGGCAGGGCGGTACCTGCGTCCTGTAAAAAAAATTCTTTTTAACGTTTTATTTGAGAGAGTGCAAGCCCGAGAAGGCCAGAGAGAGAGGGAGACACAGAATCCAAACCAGGCTCCGGGCCCTGAGCCGTCAGCACAGAGCCTGATGTGGGCCTCGAACTCACAAACTGTGAGATCATGACCTGAGCCGAAGTCGGATCTTAACCGACTGAGCCTCCCAAGTGCCCTGGCACCTGCATTCTATAAAGAATGCTGGAGGCTCCCACCCACAGTCCAGACCCGCGGGTGGGAGCCTCCAGCCAGCCCGACTCTCCTCTCCCTCCACCCTTGGCTCATTTAACATTTTTCTCGCCAGCATCGTTGGGGATATTTTTTATGAACGGGATATTTTAATAAACAGAACTGGGAAAATTAGTCTGCTATTTGAGAAGAAGCTAATTAGATCATAGCATTGCACTATCCATTTTGACCTCGGTGTTAAAAAAGGATCAAACTGTTGAAAAGGAGAAGAAAATATTGGGTGGACAAAAGTCCGGCTTAAAAGCAGTAAAATAAACCACAAAGGAAATACTGAGATTCCACAATGTAACTATTTTAACTTCAAAGTCATTAACAACCGTTGTAAGCAGAAGGGAAGCAACACGCTAAGAAATTTTGCAACGAATCTGTTATCCTAATTATCCTAAAATACAAATTGGAGACCCATCCAGAGTGATCAGAAAAATGTGCAGACTCTCCTAGATTCCCAAAGGCTTTTATTTAATCTTTACCCCACACCTTTGCAATCTTATTTTCTTTTTATGTTTATTTATTTTAAGAGAGAGTGCAGGGGAGGGTCAGAGACAGAGAGAATCCCAAGCAGGCTCTGCACGGTCAGCACAGAGCCCAAATGCAGGTCTTGAACTCACGTACTGTGAGATCGTGACCTGGGCCGATACCAAGAGTCAGAGATGTTTAACCGACTGAGCCGTCCAGGCGCCCCTGCGATCTTTTAGACTAAAGACAGGGCAACTGAAGTCTGGTGGAGTTAACGCTATGAAGGTTGTTTTAAACACTTCATTTTGAGCTCACATTTTTTCAACACAGCATGAGTGGGTTTAAATCAAGATTTTCTCGGCAGGTGAGTAGGCTTTACAGTCAATGCATCGATGGCCCAGGTAATCTTTATAAAGGCACTGGTTTCTCAGCCTGCAGGTTCGGACATACTCCTAAGACCGTACTAAAAGAGAACCCCCATAGAGACCACAGAGGCACCTCAGAACATGGTACTTTTGCCACTTAGGACTAAAGAGGATCGTTTGCACATTCCCGGGGAGACGTCTTTGGAGATACTCAATTGCCTGGCTGCCAATGGCAGAAGCCTCATCTCTTTCACGCGCAGGGATCGTGGGCCGCGTAAGATTCAATGCACGGGGTGAAGTGCAGATTGGGGCGGGCTGGGTTGGGGAAGATACGGGATGGTACTACGGGATGGGCTCAGCGGGGAAGTGTCCCCCATGTATAACGTGCTCCCCAAAAAAGGAGGTGCCTAGGTGGCTCAGCTGTTGAGAGTTGACTCTTAATTTCAGTCCAGGTCATGATCTCACGGTTTGTGAGACTGAGCCCCAACTCCACGTTGACAGTGTGGAGCCTGCTTGGGATTCTCTGTCTCCCTCTCTCTGCCCCTCCCCTGCACACGCCTGCTCTCTCTCTCTCAAAACGAATGTTAAAAAAAAAACAGACTTCATAACATGGCATTGTCGACGAATCCTCGATGCTGGGGGTGGGTGGGTGGGTGGGGGGTACAGGTAAGCTGTCCGTTTTCGGTTCCCTGAGGCCTTAACTAAGCCGCAGGCATCAGAGACATACTACTTTGGACATGTCGGTTGAACTGATCTAAAGACATCTCACCTGTTTGTTCTGGCAACTATATCTGGTGAGGAAAGGGGCAGAGGCGGCTCTTAAGGCCTGGGGGGGACTCAGCTCATTTCCAAGTCCCGGCTGTGTGGTAGAATCCAGGGGCTGGGGCCAGGGGAGGCAGCCAGCCACGAATTGATGGGGCACCCCCAGGCTTTGGAGACGGATCGTCCCAGGTCCGTCCGACTGTCCCACCACGTTCTAGATGCGTGGCCTTGGACAAGTTGTCATGTTTTTTAACTTGCTTCCTGTTCATAAAGCGGGGATGTTCATACCACTTTTTTTTAAGATTCACCACTGATTTGTTAAGTTTTCATGCAAAATAGAACAAACCATACGTACATCCGATGCGAGACACAGTTCAACTTCTGGATGTGTTAAATGAAGACAAAAATTCTCCTTAGAAGTGAAGAAATACCACAATTACTTTTCAGGCTTTTTGTGAGGATTCAATCTTAGAAGTGAAGAGACCTTGACAGTTTCTGGTACAGAGTAAGTACCGAAATGGTAGCTATTCGTCTAATAGCACCGGGTGCTTTAAATGCAACGTAGATATTGTTATACCCACTTCGCAGATGTGGAACTGAGGCCAGGAGAACTTAACGATCCTGCTTGATTTTGCCCAGCCACCGCTGGGGTAAGCCTACGTTGGTCAGACTGCCAAATCACGCAGCCTAAGAACCACACAGCTGAGCCAGGCCCGGCTGGATGAATCACCAACCGCAAGACGGGGACTGAGTCGCGTGTTAATTTTAGCAAGCAGGCTTTTGTATCCTGGGGCTATGGAGAGGTCTGTGGGCATTTAAATGAATAGATTTTCTTCAAAGGGCTGTGATTCAGGATGATTGCAGGGCCCTGAAGACCAGATGTCCAGTGTCTAAGGTTCTGTGTTTTCCCCTCCACTGCCCACCCCCCCGTCTTCCAAGCCAGCATCTTTTGGGGTACCCTATTCCTGGGGTACACAGAATTTCCCAGGGGTACACACGCATAGTTTTAGGGGAGTAGGTTTCCAGATCCTCAACCTCCATATTCACTCTTCCTAAAACAGCCGGAGAAGTTTGTTTACTCGGCAATTGCAATGGTGTTTCTTTGCTTTGCAAACAAAAGGGGAACCCCTCACCTACCTCAGAGGCAGTGACTACAGTGCATTGCCCCAGGGTGGGGACACCTCCAGGGCCCCCAACAGAGGGAAGCCTCCTTTAACGGTTAACCCCTGAAAGGGCACACGACCAGGGGTTTCCTTCCTACCCGGGCTCTGTGAAAGGGGCAACTCCACAGCTTTTGGAAGGTTTCGGATTGAGAACAGGTGAAGCGCTCTAACTTCCTGTAGCAGCTCCCAACTTTCTGGTCTCAAGACTCCCTTTCGCTCTTAAAAATTATTAAAGGCTCCAAAGAGCCCTTGTTTACGTGGGTTACTTCTACTCATGTTTAGTGTACTTGAGATGAAAACTACAAACTTTTTAAAAAGTACACGTACGTAATAATTTATTTTACTTTATTTTTTAAATGATTATTTTGAGAGAAAGAGGGAGAGAGAGTGGGGAGGGGCAGAGAGAAAGAGGGAGAGAGAGAAAGAGAGAATCCCAAGCAGGCTCCACACTGTCAGCACAGAGCCCGATATGGGGCTTGATCTCGCAAAGTGTGAGATCATGACCTGAGCCAAAATCAAGAGTTGGACACTCAGCTGACTGAGCCACCCAGGCACCCCAGAAAATTCTTTTTTATCATTTTCGTATTATTTTTTTAATGTTTATTTATTTTTAGAAAAGACAGCACGTGAGTGGGGGAGGAGCAGAGAGAGAGGGAGACACAGAATCCGAAGCAGGCTCCAGGCTCTGAGCTGTAGCACAGAGCCCGACGTGGGGCTCGAATCCATGAACTGCGAGATCGTGACCTGAGCTGAAGTCGGACACTCAGCTGACTGAGACACCCAGGTGCCCGTCCCCACCCCGAAGAAGATTCTTAAAGTATTGAAAAACTATGGGTCTGATAATGTTAGCTATAAGTTTTCTACGGTTTTAATTTTTATTTGAAAACTTGAAATTTCCAACAAATACTGTTAGTTGTTTTCCATAGTGATAGCTCACTGCGTTTTTGAGAAACTGTATTGTTTTTATAAGTTAAACCCCCCCACCCCTTTTTTTTTTTTTTTTTTTTTGTAAAGTGGAAATCTGATAATTCCCATGCATAAATCCTTTCAGGGACCACCCATTCATTTCCCACAGAAAAAGGACAGGATGTTATCATGGCAACAAGGTTCCCTCGTAATCCCTCACTAAAGACCTCCAGTCCTTACAATCCCAGCTGCCACCATCCTGAGCCACGCACTTCATTCTTGAACCCTTTCATTTTCTCCTCTATCTGCCTGGATCAGAAATCATTCCCTCCAATTCCACCAAGTCCCACTAGTCCTTTAAGATTTAATTTTAGGGGCACCTGGGTGGCTCGGCCAGCTGAGTGTCCAACTTTGGCTCAGGTCAAGATCTCACGGTTCACGGTTCGAGCCCCACGCCGGGCTCTGTGCTGACAGCTCGGAGCCTAGAACCTGCTTTGGATTCTGTGCCTCCCTCTCTCTCTGCCCCTCCCCTGCTCATGCTCTGTCTGTCTCTCTCTCTCAAAAAATAAACATTAAAAAATTATTTAAATAAAAAAAGATTTAATTTTAGAGCTCAGTCTTTGGGTCTGTCTCCCTTCGCTTGTGTATCAACTTGACTGGGCCAGAGGATGCTCAGGTATTAAGTCAAACATTTTATTGTGGGTGTTTCTGGATGAGAGTCACATCTAAATGGGTAGATTTCACAAAGCAGACTGCCCTCCCTTATGTAGGTGGGTTTCACCCAATCCGTTGAAGGCCTGAATAAAACAAAAGGCTGACCTTCCCTGTGTAAGAGAGAATTCCTCCTGCCCGACAGCCTTTGGGATATTGGTCCTCTTCTGCCTTTGGACTCAGACTGAAACACTGGCTTCTCCTGGGCGTCAAGTCTGCAGGCCTTCATGTAGGAATTATGTCATCAGCTCTTTTGGGTCTCCAGCGTGCTGACTCATCCTGCAGATCTTGGGATTTATAGCCTCCCCTCTCTCTTTAAATGTACACACATAAAGTGTACAGGTTTATAAGTAGACCGTTACATTGTCGTATGACAACATGAAGCTAAGCATGGGGTGCTCTGAGAGTCCAGAATGTTGAAGGGTCAGGATTATTCTCCAGAGGACCAGAACAAGTGAGACGTCTATATATACCTGGTGAGTACTCAATAACCAACCTCAGAGTGAATGAGATGATGGCAAATGAGTGAAGGAAGGGCTACCATTGGGAGCCCTCATCCTGTGGTTCAGATTCCTTCATACCTTTCTGTCTTTGCCAACCAAATTGTTTTTCACCTGATTGATCACATATCATATTCTCGGCTGCCATTCTGATCATATAGTATTTGTTAGATGCTATGGTGGCTACCAATGGACGAAATGGAACTCATGCAACTCTGCATTGCCCTGTGATCCCATGAGTCAGATGGGGGCGGGCCATCTCCCTAATTGCTTTTCCAAGAATCTGGGTCCAGGTGATCTTACGCAGTTGAGCCCTCTCTTTGCTCAGACCACCATGACTCATTTAGCACAGTGGTCTTTCAACCGGTACACGGTTTCCCCTGGGGCTTTCGGGAAGACTTTCTAAGACGCAAGGGGAACAGCAATGGTTTCTGGCCAGCTCAGATCTTCAATTCCACGTGTATTCTTTTGCAAAGCCAGTCTGTCTGAGAATGTGCCTCTTACCCATCTCAGATCTCACCTGGCTGCATTGCCCAGCATGTAAAAAAAATTCTAGGGTACAACACAAAAAGTAAGACCTCCTCAAGGGGCGCCTGGGTGGCGCAGTCGGTTAAGCGTCCGACTTCAGCCAGGTCACGATCTCGCGGTCCGTGAGTTCGAGCCCCGCGTCGGGCTCTGGGCTGATGGCTCAGAGCCTGGAGCCTGTTTCTGATTCTGTGTTTCCCTCTCTCTCTGCCCTTCCCCCGTTCATGCTCTGTCTCTCTCTGTCCCGAAAATAAATAAACGTTGAAAAAAAAAAATTTAAAAAAAAAAAAAAAAAAAAGTAAGACCTCCTCAGTTATTTAATCAAGGTAGCATAAGCCCTAGGACTTTCAGCCTTTCCCTGCCTTGTGTATATTTCTTTATAGGGAGAATCACTTTGTTCCATTATTCTGAATGATATATGGTAGAATGAAATGGTAGAAATAGTAATCATTGTGTTTCATTGTTTTGTTCTCTTCCAGTTGTCTGCTAGTATGAAAGGACATTACCCTCTTGATGAAGAGTTGCCTTGAGAGCAAAGCAGAGAACATCAGTAAGAAATACCGAGCGCTGAAAATTAAAACCATATTTAAACATGAGCAATATTGTCGGTATTCTCCAGCTGGAAAGAAAAATACCTTTAAACGGTTGAAGCAGCAATATAGGTTAGCCATACAGATTTGTTAAAATGTGATGGGAGTGTTTTCTAGGACTTAAAGTATTTTCAGAAAACACTGAAAAAAATCCCTGCAGATAAAACTTCTGTGTTATTTCTTACAGTATTGAAGTTCCCAGACCATGGTGTCTGCAGACCTACAACTTACTCTAAAATGGTTGAGTGAAAATTCACAGAGAGAGAGAGAGAGAGAGAGGGAATAAAGAGTAAACCAACTGGGACACAGTGTTGACCACAGGTAGGTCTAGGTAAAAGGTATATAGTCTGTTGTTATTCTCTTCTCACTCCTGCAACTTTGCAATGTTCTTAGAATAGTCTTGCAAGCAAAAAAGTGTTTCCTCAAGTTCAAGTCAGAGGGAGTTACTCTCCCAAATGTTAAGTAAAACAATGTATGTCAGTATGAAAAAATGTTCAAGTTTACATCGTCTTTACCACTTTTGATATTCTGAACAGTTTTATTGAGCAAAATGGGATAAAAAGGCTGCATGTTTGTTTTATCTTCAGGAATGCAAAGATCTAATTATTCAAACAGTTTTTATTCTAAAACTAAACTCCCAAGGTGTATTCGGAGTCGGCTTTTTTTTTTTCTTTGCTTTAAGTCAGTAGATTACCAAGGACTGGCAAAGACAAAACTCTGGTGTTTCTGACAAAGTCCAAAGGGTGAAATCATAAACGTGTAGATCTGTAAAATGTGTAAAATAATTGCTTCTTAAAGAATTCCAGGAATTCTTTAAGAGTCTGTGCCGTTTAATGCGAGATTAAAACCTATTTTATCAAATCATATCATGAAATACTTACTCTGGTTACCATCAGTCCTCATGGTTTATCTTCTAAATGTGTAGTGATGTCTACCTCCTATTAACAAAAATTTAAATTCTGTGCCCACTGCCCAGCAGATTAGATTATAGGCATGCCTGCCTTTTGGTTTCGTGAACTATATGTAGAGAAAATCTGAACTTGATGGTCAGTGAAAGCATTGAAGCTTCTTCTTGTTTTTATTTTATTTCTGTTTTATTTTTAAAAACAAAACTTTAAAAAATTATTATCCTTCCTTTATAGGGTCAGTGTTTGTTTGGACTTGCCCAGGACACCTGGGTTCTGGGGACAGTTGCTTACCCCCTAGTCATTAGAATAAAGTCCACGAAATGAAGGAAACATTCATCAAACACTTACCACGTGTTTGCTGCTAGGATGATGAACACTTGCAAGCTGGCATCCCTAGATTTCTTATATATACTTAATTTTATTTAAAATTTTTTTAAAAATGTTTTTATTTATTTTTGAGAGAGGGAGACAGACGTAATGCAAGCAGGGGAGGGGCAGAGAGAGAGGGAGACACAGAATCCAAAGCAGGCTCCAGGCTCTGAGCTGTCAGCTCAGAGCCCGACACGGGGCTTGAATTCATGAACCACGAGATCATCACCTGAGCCGAAGTCGGACGCTCAACCGACTGAGCCACCCAGGCGCCCCATAGGTTGCTTATATTTAAAATGAAGAGCTTAGGGGTGCCTGAGTGCCTCAGTCGGTTGGGCGTCTGACTCTAGGTTTCGGTTCAGGTCATGATCTCACGGTTTGTGAGTTCACATCAGGCTCTGTAACATTAGTACAACACTGTTTTAACAAAACTGCAGACTTTATTTGAATTTTCCTGTGTTTTTCCACCAACGTCCATTTTCGGTTCCAGGATCCCATTTCGGGAGGGAACATCGCATTTGGTTGTATGCCCTTAACCTCTTCGGATCTGTGACAATCCGTCGTTCCTATTCTTTCATGGCCTCGATGTGAAGAGTGCTCATCAGGTGTCTTGGAGACCGCTCCTCAGTTTGGGTTTGTCTCATGGTTTCTCACGGTTGGACTAAGGCTCCGCGTGTTGGGGAAGAAGAGCACAGAGGTGAGGTGACTTGTGATAACGACATGACGTCACTGGTCACGTTAACGGATCATTTGGCAGGTGGCACCTGCCGGGTTTTGCCACTGCAGAGTTGGTATTTTTCCCTTCCCATTTTTAGTTATTTGGCGATGAGTCACGGAGTCCACTTCCCATGCAGGGGAAGACCATTAAGTATTTTTCCCTTCCCATTTTTAGTTATTTGGCGATGAGTCACGGAGTCCACTTCCCATGCAGGGGAAGACCATTAGATCCCCCTCCTGAAGGGAGGTGTGTCCAAGAATTTGCAGACCTTTGTTAAAATACCACTGTAATTAATACATATATCGGGAGAGATACTTTGAGGACATACAAATATCTGTTTCTTAAAGTTTCAGCCTCTGATTTTATTTATTTATTTGTTTATTTATTTTGCGTTTTATTTATTTTTGACAGAGAGAGAGAGCATGTGAATGGGGCGGGCAGAGTGAGGAGGGGCAGAGAGAGGGAGAGAGAGAATCCCAAGGAGGCTGCACACTATCAGTGCAGAGCCCGATGCAGGGCTCGAACTCATGAACCATGAGATCATGACCTGAGCCAAAATCGAGTCAGATGCTCAACCGACTGAGCCACGCGGGCGCCCCGCAGCCCCTGACGTCAGCACCCGTGAGTGTATTTTCCTAGCAGCAATTGCTGTGATGTTCTAGTGGGAACTGTCTATTTCCCCTCATTCCTTTTACATTTATTACGTGTGATTCTTCCCTGAGGAAAATGTGTCCCTTCTCCCCATTTAAGTGCTCATCCAACCATGTATTTATATTACTGTGGAGTTGTGGATATTCCTTCATAGATGAGCTTCTGTGTTTCTTTCTTTTTCTTAATTTTTTTTAATGTTTAGTTTATTTTTCAGACAGAGACAGAGCACGAGCAGGGGAGGGGCAGAGAGAGAGGGAGACACAGAATCCGAAGCAGGCTCCAGGCTCCCAGCTGTCAGCACAGAGCCCGACATGGGGCTCGAACTCACGAACTGCGAGATCATGACCTGAGCCGAAGTCGGACGCTCAACCGACTGAATCACCCAGGCGCCCCAGAGTTTGTATTTCTTAAACGTTGATCGTTTGATTTCCATGAAGACATGCCCTCCACTGCCTGAAATGTCAAGCACCTAATATTCCTGACTGCGTGGGAGGCAGTGGCCTGGCCTGTAAGTCGACGTCGTCCCGGCTCACATTTTCGTCCGAGGCCTTAATTGTTAGGGAAGATTTCACTCGGCCGTCTGGGCGAAGCCTGCCGGTTGAAAATATCCTCCCTGTAAGGTGCTGAAAACAGTTTTTCCAATATCACCTTCTGTGACTGTCCAGCCTGGAGGGGTTCGGTTTTACTTATTCCAGTGAGGCCTTCCAGTGTGACTTGAGGGGGGGGGGTCACCCCGCTGCAGGCTTCAGGTGGCTGTTACATGCCTCTTCTGTCGCAGTCTGAGGGTTCGTTGTGCACATCAGAGCTGGAGAATGTTTTCGGCCTTGGCCGCTCCTTTCAGACCTAGGAGTCTGATGGGTTCACTAGGGATGCTCGGGTCCTTAAAGTTCCAGAACAGCCAAGGGAGCTGGGTAGAGAAGAGAGCAAGAGCTTCAGAAGGTCTCGTTAAGGAAAAAAGGAGTGAGAGAGAGAGAGAGAGAGAGAGAGACTGACTCCTTTAAAAACCACTTTTGGAAATGGAGACACTGAAGGTCCCCAGGACAACGAATTTAGCATCTCTTGTGCAGCCCCAAGATTCAAGGGAAACTTGGTCCAAGACTTCTTTACTTTGTGGTTCAACCCCAGAAGGCTTCGGCGGATGCACTTACTGAGGAATGGCCAACAGAGAGAGAGCAACATGAAGGGAGAAATACACCCACTGTGACCGAGTCAGAGAAGCCCGCCCCTCCCTCTGAAAGGGACCGGAGACACGGCCCCTGTGAGCAGGCTGGCCTTTGGGCCCTGTCATTCTGATCTCCTTTGCATCTGAGCCGTAGAAGCTGAGACATTTTCCTACTGGGGCCTCTTCTCTTTTTCTAATGGTTTTGTGTCTACTCACATGGAGTGGGGAAGAAGGGGGACATAAATCACCATTCGGCATTTGATGACTTCAGGGCCTGCGAGTTAAAGTGTTGGCTCTGTTTCCTCAGCTCACGGTGGGGGGGGGGGGGGTTGCCGGGAGCAGTGTGACCTCAACTCAGATGTTTGGGCCTTTCTGGGCCTCAGGCACCACACGAAGAGCAAGGCACCAGATCCCTCACCAGGACCAAGAAAGCACCATATCCAAGGAGTGAGGCACATTTGGTGACCCCCAAACTCAGCTCTCCAAGCTAGCCGGATGACCACAGGCCGCAGGAAAACGGGTTTGGTCAAACTGGAAGGGAATTTCTGGGGACCCCACGGTCTCCCTGGAGCGATCTGCTTGCTCGCTCTGTTTTAGAAACACACGAACTATATTTCAGTTCAGACCATGCCCGAGAGTGTGGGCATCGTACCAGGAAAAGCACTCGGCAGGTGCTCTGTTTCGACCCTGAAGTGCACCTTAGCCCGGTCAAGAGTCTGGGCTTGTACGGGAATGAGTAGGTGCTATGGCAAAGCAGATTATATGTGGAGAAGCAGTTCTTGGTGTTTTAAATCCACAGCTCACAAAGGATTAGGGTGGACCGAGAAGCCGCCAAGGGCAGTTGAGGACAAAGGCGTATCGTGCTACTGTGTGGGGCCCTCGTCACGGCGGGAGTTCGAAGACCTGGGTTAAATCAGGTTCGTTCATTCATTCATTCCTTCATTCACCCAGAATTCAAGGGGTTCCTCTTATGGTCCAACACTACGTGCTGGGAAGAACTTTTACAGAAGATGCATGAGGAAAACATTAGTCCCTATCAAAGGGAAACGCAAACACATTGTAACATGAGCTTTTTAGTTCTAGAAGCTTAGATTGCTAGGGCTGGGAACTTCGAGGTGCTCTCGTTGACCCCATCACTTAAGAGAGGAGGAAACTGAGGCTCACGGAGGGACAGTAATTTCAGGCATGACGGCAGCTGGGACTCAACCAGCTTGACCCCCGATCTGGCTCTCTTTTCCATGAGGGTTAACCTCCCGCAAGAGAGGGAGAGACGTGGCAGAGCTCTGCGTGGCTCTAGGAGAAGAGCTCCGTGCTGCCAGATACAGCTACTGAAAGCCGGCCCTTCCAGCCCTTCTCAAAGACTCTGCTGCCCGGGATCCCTCAGCCTCCTGCAGGCATCCCTTGGCCCCAGTGTTCTCCTGGCTCGCTTTGTGGCGCTGGCCGTCCGCCCCGCCAGACCCAAGCTCCCGAGTCTCCTGTTTAAAGGGTAAACTTGCCATGTGACTCGCACCACGAAACTTGGGCACCGTTTCCCAAAGAAAAGGCCGGAGGAGTTTGCCCTCAGATTAAAACCACAGAACACAACCCTTTAATCGGAGAGCAGGCGATCACTTTAGAGTGACCTTGAGACTTTCTCAGGGGCTCTAGGACATCAGAGAAAAACACATCAGTTTCGCCAAGTCGGGTGCCCAAGAAGACCTCTTGAGATGGCAGGAGCTGGTGCGTGTAATCCATGTGGCTGGTGAGGGGTCTGAAATCCGACGGGTCCCAGAAAGGAAGAGAGAGGCCTGAGGCTGTTAGTAGACAAACCAAAGGGAATCTTGGCTTGTATTCGTTCGTTGGAAGCAGAAACAAGATGTCTGACTGGTTATCTTCATGCTCTGCTGGGCTCACAGGGGTCTCCCCTCCTGGTACATGTCGTGGTGGGACCTCTCTTGGGCAGGAGAGTCCAGTCCTTGGTCTCTGAGGGAGAAAACATTGTCAGCTGAATAAGAAAGAGGCAGTATTTCTTTTACTTTGGGGGCCAAACCTTGCTCTAAAATGGAAGGGCTTTGCATGTCAGACAGCCTGATTTCGTTGCCGAACAAAGCTCTCTTCTTTGTGGGGAAGAAGGAAGAGGGCTTCAACAATTAGCCCTCTCAAAATGTAGGTCTATAAAAACAACCGGAGGAAATGGGCAATGACATCCATCCGCCCACTGCTGTGGGCTGGTCCAGGGGAAGGCAAAACAAAGGAAAACACATCTAGTTGGTTCAAGAGTTCAGCTCTCCCTGCGTTAACAGAAAAAGCCATCTCTCTTCTCCTGGCCAGTCCAGCTCGCAAGTCCCATTCCACTGCTGTGACGTGTTCTCTCCCAGACCCTTCCTACTTGAACCTTCGTAGTTTTGTATCTTGTATCTCTACAGCGGTTAGTTTGGGTGCTCAGATGGTTCTGGGAATCACTAGAAGCAAGAACTTGGTTTTCTTACTAGACAATATATGAAAAATGGTCCCAAAGAATAAACAGAAGCAATGTTTGAATGCCTACTATGGGCTAGGTGTTTAGTCTTAGAACATTGCACTAAACCTCCTCCATAGCTTTATGACCTGATTCTATGTCCTTTTTCCATTTTATATTGTTAAAAAACAAGACAACAGGTTCCAAATGGAGTCACTTATGCTAAGGCCCCCGTTACCAAACAGAGGCTTAATTACAGTGTGGGTTCTCCCAGAAATGGAATCCTGAATTAGACCATCAGGTATCTCTTGAGCAACACTGGCTGGGTCATCTGCCGCATAGACCCCTGCCATCTCCTAAGGAAAGTGACCTTGCAATCATCAACATGCTTTCTTGCCTAATATGACCTAGTTCTGGCTCCACTCTGCCTATAAAAGACTTTCCTTGTGTAGAGCAACTCACAGTTCCTCTCTATCTTCTAGATTGGATGTTTGTTCTATTTGGATGGATTTTTCCTTGAGCTTTCAGAAATTGTCAGAGGCCTCAGTTTATCTTTTAACAACATATATGAGAACTATCTGGCTCAAAGGTTAAATAATTTGAGAGGTCGAATAATTTGCCCTAGATCGCACAGATTGCCATAGGTGGCAGGGGAGGGGGAGGGGCGGGAAACAAACCAGGTGATCATGGTTACCAGGTGGCCATAAAGCCAATGTCTTTGTTGTTCTGCTGGATTCAACGTGATGAGAGACAAGTCAGTGAGTTTCCAGAAAGAGGAGAAACCCTGTGGGAGAAATCGTTTGAGATGGGAAAAAATGGACCTTTTCTTTCATTTTTGTGATTTCCCTGGAAATGTCATCACTTCCATTTTCCTGGGCCCGTAGCGTAAGGTATGTATTTTTTCTGGCTTGGAAATGCCATTCTCTCTCCTTTATTTGAGGTGTTATATGTGTAAAGAAATGCATTTAATTCCCGATATTGAGTTCTTAAAGACCAACTGTCATGGGAGCGTATTTAATCAATCACCTTGTGAACATATTTGTTGAATCCCTACTGCATGTAAAGCAATATGCTTTTATTTATTTATTTACCACTTTAATGATTTTTTAAAATTTGAGTATAATTAGCACACGGTGTTTTATTGGTTTCAGGTGTACAATATAACGATTCAACAGTTCTATACATTCTGCAGTGCTCCTCAAGTGTTCCTCATTAGTCCCCTGTATCTACTTCACCCCACCGCCCACACCCCCTTCCTTCTGGCAACCACCAGTTGGTTCTAGTTAACAGTCTTGTTTGTTTCTTCTTTTCTTTGCTTGTTTGTTGCCGAAATTCCACATATGAGTCAAATCATATGGTATGTGTCTTTCTCTGACTGACTTATTTCACTTAGCATTATACTTTCTAGCTTCGTCCATGTCATTGCAAATGGCAAGATTCCATTCTTTTTTAGGGATGAATAATAATCCACTGTATAATACATACCACGTCTTCTTTATCCATTCACCTATCAATGGGCACCTAGGTTGCTTCCATATCTGGGCTATTGAAAATCATGCTGCAATACACATAGGGGTACATGTGTCTTTTCAATCTAGTGTTTTCATTTTCTTTGGGTAAATAGCCAGCGGTGGGATTACTGGATCATATGATAATTCTATTTTTAATTTTTTGAGGAACCACAGTGGCTGCACCAATTGGCATTCCTACCAACAGTGCACAAGGGTTCCTTTTTCTCCACATCCTTGCCAATACTTGTTTTTTCTTGTGTTTTTGATTTTAGCCATTTTGACGGGTGTAAAGTGATACTTCATTGTGGTTTGAATTTGCATTTCCCTGATAATAAGTGATGTTGAGCATCTTTTCATGTGTTTGTTGGCCATGTGTATGTCTTCTTTGGAAAAGTGTCTATTCAGATCCTCTGCCTATTTTTTATTGGATTATTTGTGGGTTTGTTTTTTTTTTTGGTGTTGAGTTACATGAGCTCTTTATAAAATGAGTATTAACCCCTTATCTGATATATCACTTGCAAATATATTCTCCCATTCCGTGAGATTTTTTTTTTTTTAATAGTTTCCTTCACTGTGCAGAAGCTTTTCATTTTGGTGTCATCCTGATATTTTAATTTTGCATCTGTTCTCCTTGCCTCAGGAGAACTATCTAGAAAAATGTTTCTATGGCCAATGTCAAAGAAATTACCGCCTATGTTTTCTTCTAGGAATTTTATGGTTTCAGGTCTCACATTTAAGTCTTTTTCTTTTTAATTTTTTTTAAACATTTTTATTTATTTTTGAGACAGAGAGAGGGGACAGAGACATGAATGGGGGAGGGTCAGAGAGAGAGAGGGAGACACAGAATCGGAAACAGGCTCCAGGCTCTGAGCTGTCAGCACAGAGCCCGACGCGGGGCTTGAACTCACGAACCACGAGATCATGACCTGAGCCGAAGTCAGACGCTTAACCGGCTGAGCCACCCAGGCACCCCTCACATTTAAGACTTTAATCCATTTTGGGTTTATTTTTTTGTGGATGGTCTAAGAAGATGGTCCAGTTTCATTCTTTTGCATGTTGCTTTCCAGTTTTCCCAACACCATTTGTTGAAGACACTGTCTTTTTACCATTTGATATTCTTGCCTCTTTGGTCATAGATCAGTTGGCCATATGACTGTAGGTTTATTTCTTGCTCTCTATTATGTTCCATTGATCTGCGGGTTTGTTTCTGTGCCAGTACCATACTGTTTTGATTACATTAGTTTTGTTGTATATCTTGAAATCTGGGATTCTGATACCTCCAGTTTTGTTTTTCCTTTTCAAGATGGCTTTGGCTATTCAGGGTTTTTTTTTTTTAATTTTTTAAAAATGTTTATTCATTTTTGAAAGACAGAGACAGAGCACAAGCAGGGGTGGGGAGGAGGGGGGGGGGGACACAGAATCTGAAGCAGGCTCCAGGCTCTGAGCTGTCAGCACAGAGCCTGACGTGGGGCTCGAACTCACAAACTGCGAGATCATGACCCTCACAAACTGCGAGATCATGACCCGAGCCGAAGTCAGATGCTCAACCAACTGAGCCACCCAGGGGCCCCATTCAGAGTTTTTTTTTGTGGTGCCATACAAATTTTAGGATTATTTGTTCTAGTTCTGTGAAAAATGCTGTTGGTATTTTGATTGGGATTGCATTAAATGTGTAGATTGTTTGGGTAGTATAGACATTTTAGCAATATTGTTTCTTCGAATCCATGAGCATGGGATGTCTATCCATTTGTTTGTGTCCTCCAGTTTCTTTCATCAATGTTTTCTAGTTTTTACAGTCTTTCACCTCCTTGGCTGAGTTTATTCCTAGGTATTTTATTATTTTTGGTGCAATTGTAAATGGGATTGTTTTCTCTATTTTTCTTTCTACTACTTCCTTATTAGTGTATAGAAATGCAACAGATTTCTTTATATATTAAATTTTCTATCCTGTGACTTTCCTGAATTTATTTGTCAGTTTTAGTAGTTTTCTTGGTGGGTTCTTTAGGATTTTTCTTTTTTTCTTTTTTTTAAGATTTATTTTACTTTTTGAGAAAGAGCGTGGGCAGGGAGTGGGCAGAGGGGGAGAGAGAGAATCTTAAGCAGGCTCCACGCTCACTGTGGAGCCCCACACGGGGCTCAATCCCATAAACCTGGGACCATGACCTAAGCCAAAATCAAGAGTTAGATGCTCAACTGACTGAGCCACCCAGGTGCCCTGAGTTTTTAGGGTTTTCTTTTTTTTTTTTTTTTTTTTTTAACATTTATTTATTTTTTGGGACAGAGAGAGACAGAGCATGAACGGGGGAGGGGCAGAGAGAGAGGGAGACACAGAATCGGAAACAGGCTCCAGGCTCTGAGCCATCAGCCCAGAGCCCGACGCGGGGCTCGAACTCACGGACCGCGAGATCGTGACCTGGCTGAAGTCGGACGCTTAACCGACTGCGCCACCCAGGCGCCCCTAGTTTTTAGGGTTTTCTATACATAGTATCATGTCATCTACAAATAGTGACAGTTTTACTTCCTTCTTACCAATTTGGATACCTTTTATTTCTTTTTCAATTTGGATGCTTTTTCTTTCTTTTTCTTATATGATTTTTGTGGCTGGGACTTTTATTATTACTGTGTGGAACAACAGTGGTGAGAGTGGGCATCCTTGCCTAGTTGTTAATTTTAGAGGAAAAACTCAGTTTTTCATGATTGGGTATGATGTTACCTGTGAGTTTTTTATTTTTTTTATTTTTTTTTTAATGTTTGTTTATTTCTGAGAGTGGGGAGAGCAAAGAGAGGAAGACACGGAATCCAAACCAGGCTCCAGGCTCTGAGCTGTCAGCACAGAGCCAGATGTGGGGCTTGAACTCACGAGCCGTGAGATCATGACCCGAGCCAAAGTCGGAAGCTTAACTGACCGAGCCACCCAGGTGCCCCACCTGTGAGTTTTTCATATGTGGCCTTTATTATGTTGAGATATGTTCCTTCTAAACCTACTTTGTTGAGAGTTTTTATCATGAATGCATGTTGCACTTTCTCAAGTGCTTTTTTTGTTTGTTTGTTTGCATCTGTTGAGATGATCATATGGTTTTTTATCCTTTCTCTTGTGATATATCTGTTGATCGATTTGTGAATATCGAACAACCCTTGCATTCCTGGAATAAATCCACTTGATCATAGTGAATGATTAAAAAAGTTTTTTTTAATGTTTATTTATTTTTGAGAAAGAGAGAGAGAGCACAAGTGGGGCAGGGGCAGAAAGAGAGAGATGAGACACAGAATCTGAAGCAGGCTCCAGCTCTGAGCTGTCAGCATAGAGCCCGACACGGGGCTCGAACCCATGAACCGTGAGATCATGACCTGAGCTGAAGTAGGATGCTTAACTGACTGAGCCACCCAGGCACCCTGATGAATGATTTTTTTAAATGTCTTGTTGGATTCGGTTTGTTAGATATACTGTTGAGGAATTTTGCATTTGTGTTCATCAGATATATTGGCCTGCAGTTCTATTTTTTGTAATGTCTTTATCTGTTTTTCATAAGTGGGTAATGCAAACCTCCCGGGATAAATTTGGAAGTTTTCCTTCCTCTCTGTTTTTTTGAGAATAGTTTGAGAAGAACAGGTATTAACTCTTCTTTAAATATTTGGTAGAATTCGCCTGTGAAGCCACCTGGTCCTAGACTTTTGGGAGTTTTTGATTACTGATCCAATTTCATTGCTAGCAATAGGTCTGTTCAAATTTTTCTATTTCTTTCCGATTCATCTTTGCAAGTTTATATGTTTCTAGGAATTTATCCATTTCTTCCAGGTTGTCCAATTTGTTGGCATATAATTTTTCATAGTATTCTCTTATAATTCCTTGTGTTCCTGTGGTAGTTATTTGCCCTTCGTTTCTGACTTTATTTATTTGAGTCCTCTCTCTTCTTTTTTATAAATGAGTCTGGCTGAAGATTCATGAATTGTGTTGCTCCTTTTCAAAGAACCAGTTCCTGGCTCATTGATCTGTTCTCTGTTTGTTTGTTTGTTTTTGTTTTTGTTTTTTGTTTTGTTTTGGTTTTTTGCTCTCCATTTCATTTATTTCTGCTCTTTTATTATTCCCTTCCTTCTACTGGCTTTGGGTAAAGCACTCTATGGAATGCTGTGAAAGATACAAAGATGATCTCTCTATGTTGCCTGAGCACTCAGAAGAGTGAAGGAGATAAAACAGTTTGACACGTAAAAGTCTAACCTAGACCGTAAGGGATCATACGAGCATGTTGAACTAAGCCTGTGTGTCTTAATTTTGGCAACACACCAGAATCGCCTTGTAAACTCTATGAAGTGCTGAGGTCTAGACCTTACCCACAGAGGTCTTGTTTTGATTGGTCTGATACCCCGCTGCCCCCTTCCCCCATGGTTGTTCTTTAAAGTTTCTTAGGTGATTCTAACATGCAGCCAAGGTTCAGAACCGTTGAACTACAGTAACCCAAACTATCTTCTCCAGCTCTCAGATTGCATAAGTCTAAACTGATGTGAGGAAACCTAGGATGTTCAGAGGGCAGGGTTGGGGCGGGAGGAAACCACTGGATTAGTATTTTATCTCAGTTAATCTTCACGGGGATTATATATCACCTTCCCTCAGTCTGTGGCAGCCCCATCCATCCTCCCACCCGTCCCCATCACTGCCTCCAGGATGAACTGCCACCTGCATTCACAGGGGGGAGAGACCCTCTCCCTCTAGAATTTAGTTTGTAGACCACTTTGAATCCATGGTTCCCAGTAGCTTTTTTAACAAATATGTGCTTGCTAGTTTATTCGGTTTCCTTTTTCTTTTTCCTCTTCTCCAAGGGTTGTGGTGGTGGGTGTGATCATTTCTTCTGTATTCCAGTTGGAAGTGGATCTCTCTTAGGTACTGGGAAGCTCTGCAAAGAGAGGCATGCAAATTGCTGGGCGGGAAGATTTGTCTGGGGGCAAAGGCAGGATGAGTTAAATTTAGGAGAGTCAGGATATGGGCAGGAGGGAGGATGTTGTAAGAATGGAACGGAAGTTGATGAATGAGAGGGGTATTATGAGAGAATAGGCTTCAAGTTCTAGGGAAAGACTCAAATTTGTGTCTCACTCCAACGCCTGAACTCTTCCGTGTCCTTTGTGTAATTGGCCAGAGGAAGCTTACTGCCCCTGCTGAATGGCTAAGATGGAAATAATACTCTTTGGCTTAAGCTGTTATCCTGCTGTAATTGTAGAAGACGGTTTTGGCTCCTGGGACTCCTACATTGAACTTTGTTGTATCTGAGAATGAATGAAATGGTTCAGAAAACTTACGCCAAACTTATTGGGATGAGCACTGGGTGTTGTATGTATGCTACTCCTGAAACCAATATTGCACTGTATGTTAACTAAAATTCAAATACACATAAAAATAAAAAAAGAAAACGTATGCCCAAACTCATGGTAAGATTGTTAGCAGGTACCTAGAACATCCCCTATAGAAGTCTCCTTTGTGACTTTTTTTGGTGTTGTTTGTCATTGACAGTAGTGTAGACTTTCTGATTGGTAATTGGATACGTAAGCATGGAAGGCTTCTGTTTTAAAAAGTTCGTTTCTTCTAATTTAGTGATTCAGCTTCTAGAAATCTGTCCGAAGACATAAATGCAGGCAAAGATTTGTGTAGAAAGTTATTTATAGTAAGGATAAATTTAGAAATGATTGAAATTTCTTACATTAAGGGATGATATATATATCTGCAAAATCATGTATATGTGATTATAAAAATATCTGAAACAACTGAAATGGACATCAATACGGAATTGTTAAAAAACTATAATCTAGGGGTGCCTGGGTAGCTCAGTTGGTTAAGCGTCTGACTTCAGTGCAGGTCATGATCTCACGGTTTGTGAGTTCAAGCCCCGCGTCGGGCTCTGTGCTGACAGCTCGGAGCCTGGAGCCGGCTTCGGATTCTGTGTCTCCTTCTCTCTCTGCCCTTCCCCCACTCACACTCTGTCTCTCTCTCTCTCAAAAGCAAATACAAAAATTAAAAAGCACTGTAATATAGTCATACGATGGGAAGCAGCAACAATTAAAAGTAATGGGATAAACATACGTGTACAGATTTGAAAAGATCTCTAACACATATTATTGTGTAGTATGGTGTCATTTATGTCCTATACCTATGCTATTTACAAATACTATATGCTAATTCATAGAAAAAAATCCTATGTGTTTAGAAGGATAGGTACCAAACTGTTAACAGAGCTAAGTTGGTTTTGGGGGTAAAGTGGGTGGAGATGGTAAAGCAGGACCTTTACGTTTTACTCTACAAACTTCTACATTTGGATCTTTTACAAGGAGAACAATTATATCTATTACCTATGTAATTAAAAATGGTAAAATCTGGAAAATCATGAGAGACTCAAAATCCAGAGAACAACCTGAGGGTTGATGAGGGGAGGTGGGTGGGGGGATGGGCTACCTGGGGGATGGGCATTCAGGAGGGCACTTGCTGGGGTGAGCACTGGGTGTCATTTGCAAGTGATGAATCGCTGAATTCTACTCCTGACACCGTTATTACGCTCTGTGTTAAGTAACTTGAATTTAAAAAAAACACAGTAAAATCGTAAAAAGTCTCGAGTGTTCGTTTTCTGCCCCTGTACTTTCTCTTGAAGCTTGCCGGCTTACTGCAAGATTTTAAAAAAGCTACCTCCTCTTCTAGAAATCTAAAGTGGTTTCATAAAACTCAACCAGTCGGGCAATAGCTTCGAGGTGAACCGGCGACCTGGTGAGGTTTGCAGACAAGCTGTGCTGACGCGGGTGTCCGTGGGTGGCAGGATGTGGTCGCCTAATGCAGACAGAGGTGCTCCACGTGAGGGTGACAGTGTGTCGTCACCCAACAGCCAGGGCTGGGGTGTGTTCTGAGACGTGAGCTCAGAAAGAGCACCCCGTCCTTCAGTCCCACGTCCTTCTACCTTGGCCACTGGTGTAGAGAAGGAAAGGATGCCACCGTGGCCTGGTGCTGGGGGAGGGGAGAGCAGTGCACCACCAGGACAAGGGAAAGGGCACTGTCTTTAGGCGGCCTTTAGTAGCAGGCTTCATCTGGGACCAGGAACAGACGGTCTGTTAATTCATGTACTTTCCCCTGTATCCACTTCTGATGATCCACTCAAGCCACTCAATCCACAGCGTGCTTCTTCCTATGCAGGAGTGGAAGAATGGAGTTTCTGGAAGGGACCCTGGCTCACCCAGTCCAGCCCCTGGCTGACACCGGGAGAGGGGCCCCGGGCACCAGGAGGCCCAGCTGGCCCTCGCCCCTCGCCCCAGCAGCCCGGAGCCCAGACCGGCGTCGTGCGGCTTTGTCACTCCTCTGGCTCTCTTGACAGCAGCTTCTGGTGACGCCCTGGAAGAAACCACATTGACTGGAGACCAAGATGAGCCCCAGAGAGAGGGTTTCCTCGTTCTGTGGCCACTTGCCACTCTCAGATCAGTGTCACTTGAGTGAAATAGGTTTAGGGTCTTTACTTCTGTGTTTTGCTGGTACGGCCAATTGAAAATGGCTGTTTTCTGTTAACCTGGCTTTTTTTGGCCGTTCATTCTCTTGGGCCCCACTTACACCCTCATGGGGAGGGGTTTACATCTATTTTTTCTAACCCCCATGGGAATGAAATAAAATTTAAATCAACCTCTTTTTTTTTAAATCAATCAAGTTTAATGCAAAAATGCAAGATATATTTTGTCTGGGTAAGATTTTTTTTTTTCATTTTAAAATTTTTATTTAAATCTAAGTTAGTTGGGGCACCTGGGGGGCTCAGTCGGTTAAGCGTCCGACTTCGGCTCAGGTCACGATCTCACAGTTGGTGAGTTCTAGCCCCACGTCGGGCTCTGTGCTGACAGCTCGGAGCCTGGAGCTGCTTCGGATTCTGTGTCTCCCTCTCTCTCTCTCTCTCTCTCTGCCCCTCGCTAGTGTTCTGTCTCCCTTTCTCTCAAAAATAAACATGAAAAAATAAAATAAAATAAATCCAAGTTAGTTAACATACAGCATAGTATTGGTTTCCTGAGTAGAACCCAGTGATTCATCCCTTACATAGGACACCCAGTGCTCATCCCAACAGGTGCCCTCCTGAATGCCCATCCCCCATGTAGCCCATCCCCCACCCACCTCCCCTCCAGCAGCCCTCAGTTTGTTCTCTGTATTTAAGGGTCTCTTACAGTTTGTTTCCCTCTTTCCTTTTAATCTCATTTTTCCTTCCCTCCCCCTATGCTCACCTGTTTTGTTTCTTAAATTCCACATATGTGTGAAATCATATGATATTTATGGATAAGATTCTTTCAACAGGTGTCTTCTTTTAAGAGGGCGTAAACAGGAGAGCACTTAAGAGGAATGTTTCCTGTCGTTTCCTTTAGTCTGCAGGACTCGGCCAGGTCGGTGGTTCTGACGGCAGGCTTTGCCCTGAGCCAGAGACAGTTTGGATGTGCGGATTTCAGGGGGAAGGTCCCGAGTTTTGAATGACATCACTCTGGGGATGCTCTCGGCTCTCGACCCAGGGGGGCAGTTTGGGCGAGCCTGATGCTAAAGCCATGGGGAAGAAGTTAGCCAAGTGTGAAAAAAAAAGGTGACAACAGCATTGTGTACCAATAACACTAGTAATAGTAATAATAATAAAGTGCTGGCAGGTGATCCGAGGGGCCTTGACATTCACTCTCCTTTCTCGTGTTCCTTCTGCTTCCAATAACATTAGCAACAAATCTTAGTGGAAAGAGCCGCAGGCCAGGAATTAGGAAAGCAGGCTGCAGTCTCTGATTTGCCACTAATGACCTGGCTTGGGGTAAACCACTTAAACTCTGAAAACTTGTATTCCACATCCCGCTCCTTCACAGTCGGATTGCGGGCTTCCCTTCTACCTCGAAGTTTCTAGGGTCTGTGACCTCAGCCCTTGCTTTGTCTTTTGCTGTTAGCATCAGGACTGAGATGACTTTTTGAAGACATCACTCTCCCCTTTGCGGATGGTTTGGCCCAGCGTCCCGAGAACCCCAGGAAGTGGATTGCCTGGGATTGAAGACTTTTTTTTTTTCCAGGACAGGAAGGGATGTGTGCATAGGAGATTAAGAGGTGCAGGTAAATCAAACTGTCTTAAGTCTGTCATCCCCGATGGAAAAAAAAAAAAAAAAAGGAGAGATCCTGTCCTTGCTGGGATGCGAACGCTAGCACGCCAGGGAGATGCTGTGTCTCCCCAGCTGGTCCCAGGGTTGGGTGATGGGAATGTGTCTGCAGTGTTCTTTCCTGTTCCATCTCTCGGCCAGGCTGTCATGCAAGCGGGAGACGCACCTGCTACATCTCCTTTTCCCCCATGATGGCTGTGTTGTTGTAAGTGGACTGACTTCCTCAATCGCCCTGGAGAGTTTCAAGAATGGGGGCGGGGTGGCTACGGGCAGGCATATTTAGTATGATGGAGATTTGTCATCCTGCAACCCCATTGGAATGATTCAGTGAGTAGAAATCCGTAGTCAGAGAAGAGTGGGGCCTTTCAGACGTTGATAGATCACATTCACCCACGAGGAGAGAAAAAGGAAGGAACCAAGTTACTGCTGCCTGTTAGGTTCTGTGCCAAGAGAGACGGATGTGGAGGAAGTTTCTACTCTGGTGATTCCCTGGAGAGTAAGACAGTTTGGCTTGTTTTTAAACGTTTCCTAAAACAAGAGTTCCAAGCAGATTTCCACATGTCTTAGCTGTTCGTTTCAAAAAGAAATAGTCAACTCACTTGGAGTCTTTTCCTTCCAGAAATTCCCAGAAAATTTCACAGTCGCGTCACTACGTGAAGTCTCTCCATCAGCAAGGGCTCATCTTTTTTATTTTTTTAAATTTTTTAATGTTTATTTATTTTTGAGAGAGAGGGAGACAGAGCGTGAGTGGGGGAGGGGCAGAAAGCGAGGGAGACACAGAATCCGAAGCAGGTTCCAGGCTCTGAGCTGTCAGCACAGAACCCGATGCAGGGCTCAAACCTACAAACTGTGAGATCACGACCTCAGCTGAAGTCGGATGCTTAACCGACTGAGCCACCCAGGTGCCCCAGGGCTCATCTTTTTCTGGGGACCATCCAAGGAGTTGGGAAAAGGTTAGACACTGAGATGTAAGACCCCGTAATTTCTCAAAGGGCTCTTTCTGAGTCATTGATCTGAAAATACGTCTACACCAGCCTCTGGGGAGGGTGTGTGATAATAACCATTGATTACTTAGGAATCTGAGAGGAGAGTGGTTTGAGAAGCTGCGTGGGCCGAGGTCTTTGATCTTAACTCGGTGGGGGGGGTGGGATAAACAAGCACACTGACTCATTTATCTTCCTGGTTGCTAATAAAGGTAGTGGGTTGCTTGCAGCAGTGTTTACGTTCTTATTTTTAAGCAGTGACCATAGGGGGCCAGACAGCTGAGTTGACCACCAAAGCACCTGGTCAGAGTTGCCAAGTGGGGGGCCACGGAGGACTCTGTTGTAGGAGCAGGGTGCAAGTGTGTGTGCAGCATGGTCTGGGATAGAGAAATTCAGAAATAATATGGAAGTCCAGTAACAGGAGATTAATTAGGAAGATGAAGGCACATCCAATACCGTGGAATATTGTACGTAATGAATCATCCCTGAATGCACCCTGCAGTGCGGACTTGTCTGCATGTGACTTGCTATCATTTATTATTACAGGAGTGTTGGTAGGAATGTAGAAAGAAGGTGGGAGCAGGGAAGGGGAAGAAATCAAGTCAGGGAGTGACTTCAGACCACCCCCAGCACCTTTGGGTGATCTCTGGAGAATGAATTGTGCCAACTGGAGGCAAGGAGCTGGCTCTCATAATCCCACAGGTGCTCCCAGTTCTCGGTGTCTACAGGCAAGATGGCTCCGGAAGGTCAAAGGCAGGCCTTAGCAGGTGTGCACAGCTAAAGAGAAGCACACATAGGCCAGGGGATGGACACACACTGAAATGGTGGAGGGATTGGAGGGTTTGGCTCGACTCTGCTTAACTACTCAACTATTGAAAAGAATGCAGTGTGAAGTCCTCCCATTGAAAGTTCTTTGTGATAAACACTGAGTGAAAAGGCAAGTTAAGAAGCAACATATTCCAGGGTGTTTCCCAGCACCAAACAATTCTCCAACCCCCGCTGGGTAGCCGGTGATTCAATTCAATTCTGACACCCACTCCCTGGAGAGTCAGTCCCACAAGACCACCCCCACAGCAGATGACAGCTACAAGTCTCAGGCTGTCACCTGTACTGCTGGCTGACTGGCTATATACTGGGGTTCCCAGGATCCCCTCCTCAGATTTGAGAATTTGTTAGAGTGGCCCACAGAGCTCAGGAAGACACTTGTACGTACATTTACTGGTTTATTATAAAGGATACAGCTCAGGAGCAGGCAAATGGAAGAGAGGCCCAGGGCGAGGTGCACCGCCCTCACCAACCTGGAAGCTCGTCACATCTCATGCAAGAGTTTTTCTAGAGCTCGACCTCCAGCCCCTCTCCCCTTCCCCGAGGTTGGTGGATGGAGCTGAAAGTTCCAGTTCTCTAATCACTTGGGTCCAGCCCCATCCTGAAGCTATCTGGGGGCCCTACCTGTGTCACCTCACTGGCAGAAACTTGGGTGTGATCAAAAGGTGTACCTTATGCATAACAAGGCCTTCCAGTTACTCAGGAAATCCCACGGGTTTTAGGAGCTCTGTTTCAGGAACTGGGGGCAAAGCCCAAATAGATCGCTTCTTATACTCCATATATATTTTGATGTCATATTTTTATAAAGAGAAATGTGTGTCTGTGTGCATGTAAAGAAAAAAGCCTGGAAGGAAACAGATCCAACAGTTAACTGTGTTACTACGTGAGGGCCTGAGGGGGGGGGGTGGAGTAGGGGGAGATGTTCAGATTTACGGGCAAGCGTATTTATTATGCTTTATAATAGGAAAAAATAAAGCAGCGTCCAAGACCTCTGCCGTGTGACCGTGGTACGTGCCTCTGTAACTCTGTGTGCAGCTCTAAGAACCAGACAGGCTTCCTGAGTGAAAGGGACATAGTGATTGCTTGGTGCATATTGTGATGTTTCCCTGCAGTGAACAAAACTTTGAAGTCTACAATTACGTACAATACCGGACTAGAAATTGTGGCTTTGGTGGTCTCTATTCCGGATGCCTGTTTGTCATTTTAGGCTGTCTTAGGAAAACATGCTTTTAGCCCGGTGCCTCCTCGTCATGCTTGAGTCCCTATCCATTGGATGTTCATCAGTTTAGCCTCTCCTCCCTGTGGGGGGTCTGTCTGGGTGGAAAAACTACTCTAATACTCGGCCTTCAGCCTGAATTGGTAGCCCTGCCAGACGCTTAATTTGTAGGTAAAATCAAATTAAGATTTGATGGTAGGTATTATAGATCCAGGTTGATATAATCCCTTCCTCTGGCCAGTAAACAACCAAGAAGGACCATGAGAAGGTCTGCAGAAGTGGTCACCAACATCCCTGTAATCACAAAGGCTGAAATAAAGTCTTGTATATGAGGTTGTGTTAGGCTCTGGGCAAAGAGCAATGCATGGAGAAAGTCTTTTCACTTTGGAGCTGCAAGGTTTGCATCACACCAACTCTTGCTTCAATTTATCCACCCATCCTTCAGTCTGTCCGTCCATCCATCCACCCACCCACCCACCAATCTACTCACCTACCCATTCATTCACCTACCCACCTATCTACCCACCCATTCATGCACCCATTTGTCTACCTACTCATCTACCTATCCATCCATCCATCCATCCATCCATCCATCCATCCATCCATGTTTCTAGTAATTACTGGGAGAGTGTCATGAAGCAGGCAATTTATTCCTGGTCTTTTGTCATTCATCTGTAGCAAATACACTTGAAATTCACCTCCAACTTTTACCTACAGCCTTTAGCATATATTAGAAACCATTTCCAGGCCCTCCGACTGCTTCTTATTAGGGTTTGTTTTCTCCTAGTCCTGGGTTCATAGTTACTTTTGTCTCTCAGTGTTACTACACCAGATAATAACAACCAGCATGTACTGAACGCTTATTGCCTGTCAGGTACTTTGCAAAGCTCTCTATACACTCTATCTCATTTAATCCTTACAGTGATCCTAAGAAGTATGTATTGTCTACGTTTTAATCCTCTTTATTGTGAAATAGAACGTATATAAAGACAGGTACACTGCAAATAAGGTATGGCTCAATAGTTTGTCAAAGAGCAAAGTCGTATATATATAACAAGGTAAAAAGTAGAACATTGCCAGAACCCAGAAGTCCTCTGTGTGCCCCCTTTTCAACTATCACCCACTCCTTACCTTCCAGAAGTCACCGCTATCCTCATGCGTATGGTAATGACCTCTAACCAAGCTATACTCAAACAGTATTGTTAGGTCGGAAGCCTTTTTGTGTATTTTTTTGGACATTTGTCTGTCACCATTTGCAAAGTACGTTTTGAAGTCTTTGCCCCCTTTACCAGCTTTATTGAGGCATACATAATTGCCTTTTAATTATTTAAATGCTATCTTTTGATATTTTCCATGCAGTTCAACTCACCAAGCATTTCCTTTATGCTTAGCACTTTTGGGGTCCTACTTAAGAAACCTTTGCTTACCCTGAGGTCATAAGAATCTTATTGGATCAGCCATCACGGGAGTTAGGAAACTGAAGTCACACCGGGTACAACAGAGAGAATTTAATAAGAAGTGGTTACATGGGGATCGGGAGCTGAAGGAAAAAAAGGGAGCTTACAGCGACACAGAGATAATCACTTCGGAAAACAGGTGGAGCTTCTAAGACTAGGGCAACAGAGACAAGAGTGGGTGTTATCAGAACCTTGAACTCAGAGATGAGATCCTTCACAGCCGAGGAGGCAGGTGCCGGTGCTGTCCTGCTGATGCTGAGGGCTCCTGGGCGGGAGTGATAAGACGGGCTGAGCCGGAGGCCGGAACCAGGTGCTGCCGGGGGTGAAGGGCTGTAGCTGGAGAGATGCGCACAGGACAGCTCACAGAGCCAGAAGGAGGAAGGATTTTCTCAGTTTCTCCCACCTCTCAGTCTCCCTCTTGCAGCCCCAACCACAGAATCTAGCAGGAAACCAACTGGCAAAGGAGAAATGTAGAAAGTCCCAGCCCGAATCACAAAGCAGAGAACAGAAGAGTGGATTTGGAGCTGAGAGACAAGAACTTAATAACTGGCACAGTAATCTTCTAGAAGTTTTATTATTTGGCCTTTTACATTTACCTGCGATGCTCCTGGAATTGATTTTTGTGGATGGTAAGAGTTAGGAGTCTGGCGTCATTCCCCCCCTGGACCTGCCACCTCTAGTTGACTCAATACCACTTCCTGGAAGATTGTCTTTTCCTCATTGCTTTCCAGGGCCATCTTGTTATAAATCCAGAGGACCCGTTTCTAGATTCTCTATTATATTCTACCGATTTGTCTAAACCTGCATCAATATCACCTTAATGTAGCTTTAAAATAAAATTTGGTATCTGATAAAGTAGATCATCTCATTCTGTTTTTAAGGTTATCTTGGCTAGACTTGGCCCATTGGATTTCCATCTGATTCTAGAATAAGCTTTTCAATTGCCATAAACATTTGCTGGGATTTTTATTTAGACTGCATTGACTCTATAGATAACTTTGGGAAAATTGACATCTTTACAGTATTGGGGTTTTCAATCCATGAATATGGCTTATTCCTTCTCTTATTTAGGTTTCTAATATTTTCTCAGCATGATGCTTGGTGCTCTTCTGTTCTCATACATATTTCATCACATATAGTTTTAGGTATTTGTTCTTTTAACTTGTTATTTGAAATAATATTAAACTTATAGAAGACCTGCAAGGAGAGTGCAGAGAAATAAATCCCTTAGTCCCTCTATCCAGATTCGACATTGGAAACTTGGCCACATTCATTTGTTATTCTTTCTTTCTCATTCTGTCTGTAGGTATTTTTATTTTTTATTTTCTAAATCACTTGAGAGTAGATTGCATAATCAGTCCCCTTTACCCTTTAATATTAACATGTGCATTTTCTAAGAACAAAGAGAGTCTCCTATAGAACTACAGTGAAGTTCTCAAACAGAAAACTTAGCCTTGATTTAATTCTTCCATCTAAAGCAGTTCACCTTCCAATTTCGTCAGTTGCCCTCATAGCATCCTTCCAGTATAGGACCTAGTTCAGGAGCACAGACTGCATTTCGTGGTCATTCTGTGTTTGTCTACTTTGATGTGGTACAGATCCATGGGCCCTCGTGGGCTTCCATGAGGCCGACCGTGTGGAAGGCTACAGGCCAGTTATCTCATTGGATGTTTCTCAAGTTGGATTGTCTCATGTTGCCTCACGGTCAGATTCAGGTTATGCACCCTTGGCTGCAATATGTTGGAAGTAACACGTGTCTCTCAGGGTGTTCCATCTGGACTCACGAGGTGCCCACCTGCCTCTCGTTGGTAACGGTTGTGATCACCCACCCAAAGCATTGTTCAGTTTCTCCACTCTACACATATCCTCTTTCCCCTCGAGGTGAACATGCAGGTCTGGGGGAAAACACTGAAGCCCTGCCCAGGAGATACCCTGTACCCTGTGAAACATCTCCCTTGCTGTGAGCATCTGCTGATGGTTCCTGCCCAAACCCATCTTTGCTGGGATGATTGCAAAAAGGTGATTTTCCAGTTTTGCCACTTCTTCCACATTTATCATTCAGCATTTGACTTGACATCAGCAAGAGCCCTCCTTTCTCCCTCATTTCTTTCTTTGTTTCTCTGCTTTTTGTTGTATGGACGAATGGATTCCTATTATAGTCAATGGATTATAATCCATTAGTGTCCCTCCCTTCCTTCCTTCCTTCCTTCCTTCCTTCCTTCCTTCCTTCCTTCCTTCCTTCTTTTCTTTCTCTCTTTTCTTCTCAAATTGTCCCAGATTTTGGGAGTGAGAACATCTTCGAGGTGACTCCTATGTCCTTTGGCATGCCTACCCT
The DNA here is from genome assembly GCF_022079265.1 of Lynx rufus. NCBI lineage: Eukaryota > Metazoa > Chordata > Mammalia > Carnivora > Felidae > Lynx > Lynx rufus. The sequence goes on from NW_025814889.1 coordinate 5,487,453, forward strand.
CTTTGAGCATGTCCTTACTTTCTGGCCCAAGAGCCCATGCTCATCCCTGCCTTCCCTGTTTCAGCACTGGAACCAGCCATGTCTCCCCTGAACTCTCGTTCCTGGATCTGGATGGAGGGCTGTCCAGTGCTCTTTCAGTGGCCAGAGCTAGGATAAATATACGTGTGTGTGTGTGTGTGTGTGTGTGTGTGTGTAAATAAAACTAAGTAGAATTAACATTAAGTAGAATATATCTGAATATATTTATATTAATATATTAATATATATTATATTCAATTTATATTAAAATTATATGTATTTATATTATTAGACATATAAGTTCCCACTGGTAGCTTCAGTTCCAACCAGGAAAATCACCCAGGACTGTCTCCATAATCTGTGGAGTCCAGTGCAAGATGAAATGTGGGACCTCTGGTTCAAAATTTGTCCAGAATTTCAGCAGCAAAGAGCACTGAACCAAACCCTCTGTGACTGCCTGCATCTCACACACACACAGCAGGCTCTGTCTTCATCATTGCATATTTGTGTCGTCTCCCTTTTTCCATAGTGAGAATGCTCACGGGCAGTATTGACACATTTGTTCAAGACTTTCTATAGCATTTGGGAACCATGTGTGAAACGAAGATGCTAAACCCTTTGTTCAAAAAGGGGGAAAATGTCATTAAAGGTACTAAAATATGAAGCATCTTCTTTTTGCTGCCTCTTGATTTGTCATGGTGTTTTTTATTTGCTACTTCCTGTCATTCCAAATAAAGAAAAATTAAATGTAAGTTATCAGCACAAATTCTGTTGTCCATCTTTATATTGCAGAATGGCAACTTAATTTTTTTTAATTTATTTCTTTTGGGGGGCACCTGGGGGGCTCAGTCGATTAAGTGTCTGACTCTTGGTTGCAGCTCAGGTCATGATCTCATGGTTTCATCAGTTTGAGCCCCACTTGGGATTCATTGTCTCTCTCTCTCTCTTCCCCTCCCCCACTTGCACTGTCTCTCTCTCAAAATAAATAAACTTAAAAAAAATAAAGTTTATATATTTTTGAGGGGGGGAGGGGTAGAGAGAGAGGGAGAGAGAGAATCCCAAGCAGGCTGTATGCTATCAGCATGGGGCAGGATGTGGGACTCTGTGAAATCATGACCTGAGCTGAAATCAAGAGTCCCACACCCAACCAACTGAGCCAGCCAGGCACCCCTATTTCACTTCTTGATATGCCCACATTCTACCAACACTTGCTCCCTTTGGGTTACTGATGAGGGAAGAAGGACTGAGAAGAAAAGACACTCTGGGCTGTTGGTCTTTCCCCTTTCTTCTATGTCATTATTTTTAGCATATGTGGCGACTGGAGGGAAGAAAGATGATGTTCAAGCTCCTTGGTCGTTGCCCTTTTCTACGATGCACAGCCTTCTGTGTGCAGTCAAAGTAGTTCAAGGTCAAACAAAGCATGGTCTCCTGGGGGCTCTTCTCTCACTTACCCAGCTGCAGGCATAACACACTTTCTGTGCACTCGCTTTGAACCTCCCTGAACTCCCATGCGTGATGGCATCGGTTGGAAGATAAAATTGTGAGAATTTCAAGATGGTGACAACAGAGCTTTAAACCAAGGGCAGGTCCTTCTGAGCACAGAGCCCTGGGTGACTGCACAGTTTATAGGACTCCTATTCTTCAAGGATTTTCTTAAGACTCCCCTCCCCACTCTTTACCCCCAAGGTCTTGAAGCCCCAGCAGAGCTCCAGTGATATCTTTGTTGCCATTAAGTGCATATTTCTCTGCATAACTTGGAGTTCCTCCAGATTCTGGTAATGCTGAAGGCATGTGTGGTTTATTTTCACTCCTTGATGATCTTGTTTTGGGGAGGTCGTATGGAGAGTTTTAAACTCAAGTGGCTGCTCTTATAGTACAGACTAGGATGTGTGTGCGTTTGATACTATTGTGAAAATTTTCTCTTTCCACAACAAAGGACTGTTTAATCAAAACCATTATTATTATTATTTTTGGACTGGGTGACACATTCAGAAAGATCAAACATAAAAGGTTAAAGGTATATTCAAAATTTGATTTTCTAATTATTTACTGTGGTTACGTAGAAATAATAATTGCTTTTTAAAAACCTATCTATGTACCTCCAGACCTTGTTAAATCCACTTACTAGCTCTTAATACCTCATCTGCAATTTTGTTTTGTTTTGGCATTTTACATAAACCAATTACGTACTCAGAGAATGATGACCGTTTTCCTTCTTTCTTTCCAATTCTATCCTTTCTCCATTTTTCTTGATTTACTGCTGTTAGGCCCTCCGGTACAGCATTGACTAGAAGTGATGACAGTGGGAATTTTCATCATTCCTCAGGTCAGAAGGAAAGTGTGTACTTTTTTTTGTTGTTTAACCAATACTGTTTTTTTGTAGTCGCTTTTTAAACATAAAAACAAAGAGTTAGCTTCTGTTCTTAGGTTTTTAATTGACGAATGTATGTTGAGTTTCATGCCTTTTCTGTGTTTATTGAGATGTCACATGATTCTGACTGACTGGTTTTTGAATGTTACATACACCCAGCATTCCTGGGATGAGCCTAACTTGGCTATAATGTATTAATTTCTCTCTATATTGTTCGATTTGGTTTACCCTTCTTTTGTTTACACTTTTATGTCTGTGTTCATGAGTAAGAATGGTCTGAAAGTTTCCATTCTTGTAATATTCTTAAGAGGTTTGGGATCATCATCAAAAAAACAAGTTTGAGGGGCACCTGGTGGCTCAGTCGGTTAAGCGTCCGACTCTCGGTTTCGGCTAAGGTCATGATCTCAGTTTGGTGAGTTCGAGCCCCGTGTTGGACTGTGCGCTGACAGTGTGGAGCCTGCTTGGGATTCTTTCTCTCTCTCCCTCTCTCTCTGCCCCTCCCCTATTCATGCTGTCTCTGTCTCTGTCTCTAAATAAATAAATAAATAAATAAGACCCCACAAATTTTAGATTGCTTTTTTTCCTTCTTGGAAAGAGTTTGTGTAAGAGTTATATTATTTCTGTTTTGAGTGTTTACTGGAATGCCCAGTGAATTCATCCGGACCAGGACTTTTTTTTGGGGGGGTGTTAAGTTATGGATTCAATTGCTTTCATAGTAACATGACTATATTTTCTGCTTTATTGTGACAGTTTGAGTAAGTTTTATTTCTCTGGTAATCTGACCATCCATCTAACCTTTCATAGGGTTGTTTATAATACCTTCATAGGGTATTTTACACTTGATCTTAGCCAAAAGGCCAAGGAGCGATTTGTAGTATATTTTTAATACATGTAGGATTGGCAGTGCTATTGCTTTTTTATTCCTGACTTTGTATATACGTGCTTTCCCTAAGCACTTTAAAGGTACCATTCTGTTGTCTTCTGTTGAGAAGTCTGTGGACATTTTATTTTAGGTCTTTTTAAGATAATATGCCTTTTTTCCTCTTGCTGTGTTCAAGATATCCCTTTTGTCTTTGACTTTCAATAGTTTTATTATGATGTGCCTGGGGGTGGGTTTCTTTTGTTTGTTTGTTTATCCTGCTGGAATTCTTAGGGTTTTCTGACTTTGCGATTTGATCTTCACCATTTTTGGAAATTGCTCAGCCATTATTTCTTTCATATCACTTTCCCCTCATTCTCTTCTATCCTTCTAGACTTTCATAAGCACATACCCTAGACATTCTCAGCGTGTACTCTATTGCTGTTAGCTGCTCTGTTGTGCTTTCCATGTTTTTGCTGCTCGGTGCCTTATTATTATGCTTTATCTTCCCCCTGTATATTTTAGTTTTCTAATTTTCTCTTGAACTTGTCCATAGCACTCTTAATTTTGGATACCATATTTTCAGTTCTAGAACTTCCATTGGATCTTTTTAATTTGGGGGCCAAGATGGCAGAGCAGCATGGAAATCCTTGGCTTTTCCCGTCCCTGAAATACAGCTAGATCAGCACCAAACCATCTTACACACCTAGGAAACTGATCTGAGGATTGACACAACAATGTGCATAACTTGGGCCACAGAACTTGGCAGGTAAGTGGCGTGAAGAGGTGAACTGGGGGAGAGAGAGGCCATGGAGGGTAAGCAGCTGTTTTTATGGAGAGAGGACAGAGAAAGGGGGGAGAGTGCAGCAAAGCACTCCCCCCAAAAGTAGCTGGAGAGAAAGAGAAAGAGTGGAAATACAAGGGACTGAACAAGAAATCTGTTCCCCAAAACCATTAATGGGGAGAAAGGAGAGGGTTTCAATACCATTAGGATTCTATAAACAGTGGACTGCAGAGTCAGAAATTCCAGAGACCAGTACCTGGTGGTGCTCTGGTGAGGAGGAAGGGCAAATCCCCAGGAACAGGCAGTGCGGTGTGAGGGGTCCGTGGGCCACACGGGGAGAAGTAGTTCCCCTGCTTGGAGGGTATTTGGTAGAGGCTACACGGCCTCTACACAGGCAGAGGTCCCAGTGGACCCTAAAGAACTGCCACGTTTGCTGGTTCTTTTTAAAAGAAATAATTTCCATTTCTCTGCTGAATTGTTCAGTCTTGTATTTTATCTCCTTGAGCATATGAAGCATTTAACTGTTCGTGCTTGTTCACTGGAGCCCCTGGGTCTTTCTCTCACTGTTTATTACTCGATGGTCCAGAACGATTTAGACTTGTCTTAGGGAATAACACATGACATTTCCTTTTCATTTCCAAGACTCCGGGTCTGTTTTATCTGTGGTGACAAGGCCATCCTGGCAGTTCAGTGAACATGGCCTGTGCTAGGAGCGAGGCATTGCATTTAAGAAGTTGGGGGTGACTTAGAGTGGAGAAATAGATCCAGTGTGTGGAGAGAAGAGGAAGTAAAGCTTAACCACTCTTGGAAGTCGACATCAGGTGGCTTGTATTTCTGGCCACTGGCTGAGTCCTTTACACCCACACAACTTCAGAAATCAGCATGTCAGATGCATAAGTTGAGAGGGTCACCGAATGTGACTATTGACAGATTTTTAATCTACTTTATTTTATTTTTTATTTGAGAGCAAGAGAGAGAGAGAATAGGGGAGGGGCAGAAGGAGAGAGAGAATCTCAAGCCAGCTGCACCTTCATCGCAGAGCCCAACATGGAGCTCAAGTCCATGATGCTGGAATCATGACCTAAGCCGAAATCTAGAGTAGGATGCTCAGCCAACTGAGCCACCCAAGTGCTCCTGACCTACTTTTAAAAAAGAATGGATGTTTAGAGATTTGGGAACATGGGACAAGGGTCCCATGGTTTAGCCCTTCATACGCTATGACCAGGCAAGTTGCTTTCCTTCTCTGTGTGTCAGGACTGTCATCTCCAGAGGAGATAACAATTCCTACTTTTTCCTATTTCATATGAAAAGTACAGTACAGCTGATATTACTTATGATGCCACCACGAAAGTAACATTTTTGAAGTGACAGTTTGATTGTGTCATCCCAGTGATCAAAGTCCTTCCATGGTTCCTGTGGCTCTTGGGCTTGGTGACAACCTTGCTCAGCACAGCTCACTGTTCATCAGGTGGCCTGGCCCTTGGCCGCCTCCTTGGCCTCATCTTAGACCACTTACTCCTCCGGTCATACTGACTTTCTGAAGCTCCCTTGACCTGGCCATGATCCTTTCCCTTGGAACTTCCCTTGCACTTGCTGTTTCCATCTGCCTCGTAAGTGTCCCTCTTCCCCCTGCTGGCCAACTCCTGATGCATCTGCTGTCATGTCCTCAGGGCCATCTTCCCAGCCTGAGGACCAGCTCAAATCCCTGTGACATGCACTCATTAGACCGCACCTCTCTCTCCCATGGGGCTCCCAAAGTTGCAGTTCTACATTTATTGGTGTGATTATTTCCTTCATGTCTGCTCTCTTGCTAGAAGTCAGCACCCGGGGCAGGCACGGTGCCTGTGTTTGCTCATCACTCTTAGCCCACTGCCTGGGGAGAGGAAGCACCCAATAAATATTTGTCACGTAAACGAAGGAAGGAGAGAAAGCTTGTTAATTTCATTAATTTCATCCCAACTGTCGGTTTTGCCTGTTTATTAGCTTGTTTTCTGAGAAGTGGGTTGGGCAAGAAGCATTAGGAACAGATGATTCAAATTAGGAAAAAAGGGAAGGATTGGTCTTTGAGTGTCCTTGGCTACAAGTAATTAGTATTCAGCCACGTCCACCGTCTGGAACCTGGTTTCCAGTGCGAAGGGAGCACGTGTTTAGAATTTAAACAAATTCTCCTGGAGACACCCGTGCGATGCAATTGCTAAGGTAGCCAAGGAGGCTGTGTGGTTGAAAAATCTCTTTTCTGTATTTGTTCTCTTCTTCTTCTTCTTCTTCTTCTTCTTCTTCTTCTTCTTCTTCTTCTTCTTCTCCTCCTCCTCCTCCTCCTCCTCCTTCTTCTGCTTCTTCTGCTTCTTCTGCTTCTTCTTTCTTCTTCTTCTTTCTTCTTTCTTCTTTCTTCTTCTTTCTTCTTCTTCTTCTTTAGCTGCTTTTTATAGTGAGGATCTACCCGGGTACAGTAGGGGGCACGGGGATTTTCAGGAAATGGGAGAACTCTCTGGCCACTTGCTGATCAGCCAAGGGAACAGGGGGTCTGGTCGTGATTGCTGCTGCGTCTGGTTTTGGGGCTCGACATGTCAGCACTGTCTGTGGCACCTAGATAAGACAGGGCTGAAGACTGCAAAAAAAAGTGTCATCTTTTCGTTGATTTCCTGGTGCCTGTGTGATAGTCTGGGGAAGTCCTCTGGTCACCGAGGGACTCTGAAGGCAGCCTGCTAGGAGCTTGGGAGCCAAGGGGCAAGAAGTCAAATGTGGACATGGCTGTGGGATGGCAGGGTGAAGGGCATGGTCGCGGTGCTTAGAGAGGGGCTGGGAAGCCAATCGGTCTTTGCAAATCACAAAGCCACCTCCACGTAGGGTGCGCGCCTCACCGATGAACGCACTGTTTGAATCAGCCGTATCTGAGCTCCAGTGCTGGTTCGATACCGACTGAACGGAACACATCTGACCCCACATGTGGGCTTTTGTCCCGGCCAACAACCTCTTGTCTCACACCCCCTAGGTGTCTGCTGATTCAGTTAACTTCTGACGCTATATGCCTGGGGTTAGCGCAGACCTCATGGGGTAAGGGCTTATTCCCACACGACTGTCGCCCTCCTTCAGACACCAGGCGCAGGATACCAGCTTGTTACCTGTACTTCTGACCCTCTGGCGATACTGTGGGGGGAGTCGGCCTCCCCTGGTTTGGTAATTGGCTGAAGTGGCTCACAGAACTCAGGTGCTGTTACGGGCTCATCATAAAGGACTCCAGGTCAGGAGGAGTCAGAGGGAGGAGATGCGCAGGGCCTATGGGACGGGGTGTGGAGCTCCCCTGCTTCCTGGCGGTGCCCCTCTCCCCGCACCTCTCCGCCATCACCAACCCAGAAGGTGGTCTTGTTGTTCTGTAGCCCCCAGCGCCCTATGGAGGGCTCAGGGGTAGGGCTGGAATCTCCCCACCCTGAAAGCCCCATCCTGAGGCCATCTAGGGGCCCCACCTGTGTGTGGGTTTATGCTAATGTGTGACCTCATTGGCATAAACTCAGGTGAGGTCCAAAGGGGCTCCTTGTGAGAAACAAAGGACGTTCCTATTACTCAGGAAATTCCAAGGGTTTTAGGAGTTCTGCCCTGGGAATAGGGGACAGAGACCAAATGTATTTCCTATTATGCCACAAATACCCTCCAGCCGTGTGACCTCACCTAAGATGTTCAACCCTTAGCCTGTGAGTCCTTCAAATAAAGTCACTGTGCAGAATGAATGAGGCAGTCTACATTCGACCCTTGACAGACAGGGAGTGTTCAGTAGAGCAGCCGGGATCCGGTCACCCCACACCGCCACAGGGCCCCGTCCAATGGGTGGGTCTGTGAGGCAGGTTGTAGTGGCCTTTTTGCTCCCATACTCTGGGCATATTTTTAAAGCTGAATTTAAATGAACTTGGGTCACCCTGAAGGGCAGAGAGTGCCACAAAAGGGCACAGGCTATCGGAGAGGTGGGTGTGAAAGTGGGGGAGGCATTTGTTTGCTGAACAAATATTGATCGGTGTTGGCCACGTGTGGGAATCCGTGCTTAGCACCAAGAATATGGCGGTAGGAAAGACTCACAGTGGCCCCTAGCCTCTAGCAGGGAGGACAGGGAGGGACTTGGCTGTTATATGCTTCATTACTGCTGTGTTTGTATTTAGTATGTGATGAAGAAATGCCAAGTGCCAAGTTCATGCAATGTGGGGGCTGTAACCAGCCTGGTACGCTTTGGTAAAAGGCTGATGGGGGCATTGTTCAGAGATGATTAGTGTCCCAGATGTCACTTTAGGACCTGCAGGCAATAAGATCCCCTGTTCCCTGCCTTGACTTCAAGCTGCCAAGTGGAGATGATCGTTCTGAATGCCTCAGTGAGACATGGGTGTGCTGGTTTCTTTCTTTCTTTCTTTCTTCCTTTCTTCCTTCCTTCTTTTCTTTCTTTCTTTCTTCTTTCTTTCTTTCTTTCTTTCTTTCTTTCTTTCTTTTAAAATGTCATTTATTTTTGACAGAGAGAGAGAGAGCGTGAGTGAGCGCATGTGCAGGGGAGGGGCAGAGAGAGAGGGAGACACAGAATCTGAAGCAGTCTCCAGAGTCTGAGCTGCCAGCGCACAGCCTGACCCAGGACTCAAACCCATGAACCATGAGATCATGACCTGAGCCAAAGTCAGATGCTCAACCAACTGAGCCACCCAGGTGCCCCTGGTGGTTTCTTAAGTAAACCCTGAATGACGATCAGATTTATGGATTCTAGCTGGTGTATTGAAATATGTCTGTGTGGACCCCAGCAGCTCTCTGCTTTGACTGGTTTCCATTGGACCGGTTCCATATCTTGGATTTGTGCATATCCACAGCTAGGTGGAAAGAGTCCATTTCAGCTCTCTTGAGAACAGGGTCAGATGGCGGGGCGGACGGGATTTCAGATTTGGTTACTAGGTCTGAGGTCAAGATTTATCAGAGAGTCTCTCAGAGAGAAATGGTGAAATTTCCCATTTTCCTACAGTGTTCACATGTCTTCTGTGCAGTAAGTAAGTGCCGTCAAGGCTGTAGGCATTTTCTTGGAGACCGCAAGTGGACCCCCTGGGCCCCGTTGCCCACCACTGTATATGCCTGATACAGGCGATCCAACTGCTACAAAAATTAAAGATGAGACTGGAAGCAGCTTCCAGAGGAAAGTAATGAAATTGTATCACCAGCGGCCCCTGTTCCTTCTCTGAGGCCAAAGAGGTGGCTGCCTAGTAGATGAAAAGTTTTGCATTCGGATGGACCTTGCACGCTTCTGAGAGTGCCTGCCAGGGAGAGATCGCCATTGAACCTACAACTGCAGTCCTTTCTGGTTTACAGAGCACTGTAAGTCCTGAACGAGGCATTGGGGAGTCTGTGTTCTGCTGGCAATTTTGTCAGTTTCTCCACTGATCTGGGCCTGAGGCTCCTCGCGAAGAAAGCATGGAGATTGCATGACAGTATGTGTCTCTTAAGGGTTGAATGGTGTCCCCCCAAAAACCCTATGTTGGAGTCCTAACCCCCAGGACCCCAGCATATGACCTTAGTTGGAGACAGGGTCTCTGCAGAGGTGATGAGGTTAAAATGAGGTGATTAGGGTGGGCTCTAATTCAACATGCCTGGTGTCCTGAGAGAGGGGAGAAATTTGGACATAGGGACCCACATAGAAGGAAGGTGATGTGAACAAATGCATTGTCCATAGGCCAAGAAGAGAGGCCTCAGAAGGAACCAACCCAGCCAAAACCTTGATCTTGGACTTTCAGTCTCCAGGTGATGGGACAAAGTTCTGTTGTGTAAGCCACCAGTCTGTGGTCCTTTCCCACAGCAACCCCAGCAAGCTTCTATGATGTCTTTATGCTTTTTCCTCCCACAGACCTCTTCGGTGGTCTAAGGTTAACCCTGGATCCCTTCTCACAATAATGCTTACATGTAAAAAATAATACATCAAGCTATAAGAATGTTTACTGAAATACAGTTATCAAAATACCAAACATTTGTGAAGAGGAACGTAGGTGCTACTTTAATAATGGATTCAATACCAAGAGAGAGCGCCAAGTCTAAAAGAATCATAAATTCTAAGTAGAGATGAAAGGTGAATGCTATTTCAAGCTATTTGCAACAACCATAATGGGATGTGACCAGGTTATGGTTTTTATTGGTGGCAGACACAGGGCTGCTGATGTGGCATGATGCCTACACTCATAGTTAAGATGCTAGATATCCGTTGCTGGTTAGCGGAGCAAGGATTTTATTTTCATCCAAGTGTACATATTCCCGGACTGGCCGATGTCTGGGACCTTTGGAGATCTGTGATTGGGTGACTCTGGATTAATTCCTCTTAGAGGCTGAAGTCTGTGGCTTCTTGCCTGGTCCCACTAACCATCCAGGTGGGCCTTGGGGACTGGGTGTCAGGGGCTGGTGGTCATGCCACACCCTCCTCCTCTCTGTTGTCATGGTGGTAGGGCCCACGTTGTTCGTGGAAGTGGTCCCCTCTCAGTCGTAAGCACCACAGTGCTTACTCCAGAAGACTTCTCTGCATGGCTGGCCTGTGACTCAGCAGAGCTACCCCAGTCATTGTTGTGTGACTCAGCCGAGCCTTCCTGCGGACCCACACAGGCAGGAAGTAGCTGATTATCTATCTCAGGAACTGCATCCTTGCCCTTGTGATGGAGTCAGTGGTGGATGAATCATGGGCCTCCAGTCAGCTGGTCTTCACTCACACACGGCTGATCCCAGGCACTGGTGTCGCCGGGCAGTTTCACATGAGCTCATCTCATCCGTGCAAATAACCACACTCTCCCCTTCCCTTACAGGTTCTTATCTTCCAGAAAGGAAGCCTCTATTTGGACCTTGTAGTTTGAACGGAGGGATTACATCACCACAAATAGAAACATTTTCTTTATGGCATAAGGAAGGGTCCTGTTCTTGAAATAAACGCAGAGGTTACATGTGGAGATCTACGGATGGAATTTTGGAGGCCTTTGGGTGGACTATTCACAGTGTTCCACTGATGCTAAGACACACCTCGTTTATGCTTGAATATTTCCAAAATCAGGGTGTCTCTTAAAATTCCTGGCATCTTGTATTTGACAAAATGGGGTGCATAAAAATACAGGCTATTAGGGAACTAGAAGATTTTGATAAAAAAGAGGGCCAAGACTTCTGCCCACCCAAGAAAAGCCTTTGGTCACTCAGAGTAGATAGTCAGCCAAATGCTACCTTAATTTTGTGGGATTTTTGTCCTTTGAATCAGATTCGGGGGGCATGTTTTGTATATAGATAGCAAAGAGGATAATTCTTCAAAAAGAAGGACAGAGGAATAGAGGGACCTGTTACTTATTTGTATGTATGAGTCATAATGTGTTTTAGATCATACTTTAGAAAATGTATAAAAGTCCAAAATGGGGTTGTGGATCTGTTTAACAAACAAACAAACAAAAAAACATCTCTGTCTATGGGATTGCCACGTACCCGCTGGCAGTTTCATTGCATGTTAATGGCTGATTTAACCATTGACTATAATGATCTCAATTTGAATTCTGCCAAGGACCCACAAAATCTTTGCTTTCTTAGGGCAATGGCCTCAAGGCAAGGGCAGAGATGTTGCAGCTACTGCTGGAGTTAAATAGTCTCCAAAAAGGGAGAAATACTTGCACGTTAGTTAAATTTTGAAATCATTGTAGATTCAAGGGAGTTGCAGAACAAAATACCCGGGGGCGGGGGGGGGGGGTTGGTGGTGAGGTGGTGTTCCTCACCCAGCTTCCCCTAATGGTAGCATCCTACATGACTACAGTACAGTATCACCACCAGGGTGTTGACATAGGTCTGCAGAGCTTATCCAGACTCCCCCTGTTTTATATGCATTCGTGTGTGTGTGAATCGTTCTATGCAATATTATCACGTGTGTGGATTCTTATAACTTACTGATGTCCATCAGTTCCATCAACATAGCCACCTCATGCTGCCCCTCCTCCCCCACCCCCCATTCCTAACCCCAGGCAACTACTCTCCTGTTCTCCAGCTCTGTAATTTTGTTATTTCAATATTGTTACGTAAATGGAATTGCACAGTGTTTAAGCTTTTGGTTGACTTTTTTCTCTTGGCCTAATTCCTTTGAGATCCGTCCATGATGTTGCATGTTATGTATCCTTTTTATTGCTGGATGGTATTCCATGATACGGGTGCACCATGGTTTATTTTATCCATTTGTACACTGAAGGACATTTATTTCCTGTTTTTTTTTCCTCTTATGAATAAAGCTGCTTTCTGCATAGTAATGTTCAAGGTAAAAAATTATACTGACTACTAGACCAACAGTTTGCTGAGGGCAGTTGGCGTTTTAGACACATTTTTATCCACTGTGTTTAGCACAGTGTTCATGTATGCATACTTGATAAAGGCTTGGTTAGTGACTGAATAGATGTAAAGCAGCCATTTCAAGGAGACAGTAGGGGGGTGGCTAAAATAAAGATTTAAATCCAGACTAGAATTTGGGGCCTGACTTTATCACCTCGTGGTTGATCGAATGCAGACCTCTGTTCCTCATCTGTAAAATGGGATAATAGCACGACTGCTGTTGTAGGGCTGTTGTGAAGAAATGCATGAAGCTCTAAGCACAGTCTGTTATTCACTAATTGCTTAATCAAGTTCGGTTGTTATTGCTATCATTCGTAAGCTGGTCATGGACCTACATAAGATCGTAATAATGCAAAAGCCATATCTTTTTATTGCTTTTATTCTGTAAAGCTTTTCCATTTGACTGAAGATGTGCCATGATATACATGATATTTACACAAATTTAAATTCTGTGTGTAGATATACATGAACATTCAAAATATCTTATATCTTCTTTTTTTTTAATTTTTTTTAAAAAAATTTTTTTTTCAACGTTTTTTATTTATTTTTGGGACAGAGAGAGACAGAGTATGAACGGGGGAGGGGCAGAGAGAGAGGGAGACACAGAATCGGAAACAGGCTCCAGGCTCCGAGCCATCAGCCCAGAGCCCGACGCGGGGCTCGAACTCACGGACCGCGAGATCGTGACCTGGCTGATGTCGGACGCTTAACCGACTGCGCCACCCAGGCGCCCCTTTTTTTTAATTTTTTAATGTTTATTTTTTGAGAGAGAGAAAGAGAGACAGAGTATGACTGGGGGAGGGGCAGAGAGAGCGAGGGAGACACAGACTCCGAAGCAGGCTCCAGTCTCTGAGCTGTCAGCACAGAGCCCGATGCGGGGCTTGAACTCACAAGCTGTGAGATCATGACCTGAGCCGCAGTCAGATGCTTAACTGACTGAGCCACCCATTTGCCCCTGTTGTGTCTTCTTTTTGAAATGACAACTCTTGCTTAACCGTATCATATATAGTATTATCTTAGGAACATTAATGGCCAAATACCAAACTGCCTATGCACATTTTTAGACATTTGTAAAGATGGGAATGTTCTTCTCTGTGCAGCCGTGGAGGGGTTTCTAGCCACCTTCAAAAATGGCATCTGCTCATATAAAAGTGGGTGAACAGATTTTATTTTTCCCTTTCCATACATATAAGCAACACGTGTCTCGGTTCCTTCTTTTCTTTTTCAGAAATTTCATTGCTGCCTGAATACTTAGAAGGGAGAGGATCTCTCCTCTTGTCTGCTTGTGCTGACAGCGTGTGTGCCCGGGGCCACGTTCAGGGGGAGTGTCTCTCCAGTGACCTCTTGGAATGTCATACTCAGTAAAGCCCTGAGTCATACGGAACCTCCTGCCAGAAAACATGAGGCAGCAATTAGAAACTAACCATTAACTAGCTACAGGGGCAGGAGGAGGTGACTGAAATTTCCAGCTATTTGACAAATAAAGACCAGTGATATTTACCATTACATAAATGGAGCTAGAGTCAATTGGCTTTGACATGTCAAGGCAATGTCGGGTTTATAAAGATTATTTTGTCATTGCGCTTGACCCTGGCAGGATGCAGAGTAGGAAAGGTTGTTAAGAAATGCCTCTTGGAGAAATCTGGGATTTGCAGGTGGGCAGAGTAGCTAGGTATGAGAGACAAAGGATTCCAGAGATTTTCCACACTGTCCACATCACACACTAGCCATACCTGACTACCTTCCTGCTATGCTATCTTTGCTCAAGTGCCCCTTTTCCCTAAACCACCTTTCCCTGGAGAAATTCTACTCATTTCTCAAGACCTGGTTACACTGTCACTTCCTCTATGATGCATTCCTTGACTCTACTGGACAGGATCAGTTGGTTTTTTCCTCTGTGGTGACAGTCCTTTATTATATTTATGTAATTAAGCATAAAAGCTATTTATAATATATATATATATATATATATATATAATATCTATATCTATCTATCTATCTATCTATAATATCTTTAGCCTATTGATGAGACAGAATATATTAATTGATTTTTGAATGTTGAACCAGCCTTGCATAACTGGAATAAATTTCACTTGGGTTATGTTGTGGTATATAATTCTTTTCACACACTGTTGGATTCGATTTACTAATATTTTGTTGAAGATTTTTGCATCTATGTTCTTGAGAGATAATGGTCTGTAATTTTCTTGTAATGTTTTTGTCTGGTTTTGGTGTTAGGTGAATCTCATAGAATAGTTAGGAAGTGTTTCTTCTCCTATTTTCTAGAACAGATGGTAGATAGTGAGTATGATTTGCTCCTTGAAAGTGTAGTAAAATTCACCAGTGAAACTATCTGGGCCTGGTGCTTTCTGTTTTGGAAGATTATTAATTATTGAATCATTTTTTAATAGAAGCCTATTCAGATTGTCTATTTCTTCTTGTGTGAGTTGTGGTAGACTGTGTCTTTTAGGGAATTGGTCCATTTCATCTAAGTTATCAAATTTGTGGGTATATGGTAGTGTATAATATTCCTTTATTATCTTTTTAATGTCCATGGGATCTTTGGTGATGATATCCACTCTTTCTTTCATTTCCTATATTAGTAATTTGTGTCTTCTCTCTTTTTTTCTTGATTAGCATGACTAGGAGTTTACCAATTTTATTGATCTTTTCAAAGAACTACCTTTTGGTCTGAATGATTTTATCTCTTGTTTTTCTGTTCCCAATTTCACTGATTTATCCCCTAATTTTTATTATTTCTGTTCCTCTGCTTACTTTTGGATTTGGTTTGCTCTACCTTTTCTAGTTTTCTTAAGTAGAAGCTTAGATCACTTATATATATATAAATGCATACATATATATATGTATATATGTATGCATTCATACTAAAAATTTCCTTGTAGGCACTGCTCTCACTGTGCATACAAATTTTGTGGGTTGTATTTTCATTTTCTTCAAAACATTAAAAAATTTTTCTTTTGTCTTCTTCTTTGACTTGTGTTATTCTGGACTGTGTTGTTTAATCTCCACGTATTTTGTGTTTTTCCAGTTATCTTTGTTGATCTCTAGCATAATTCCACTGTGGTCTGAGAGCATATTTTGACATTTTCTTCACCCAGAATATGGTCTCTTGGTGAATGTTCCATGTGAGCTTGAGAAGAATGCATACCCTGCTGTTGTTGGATGAAGTTACTCTATGAATGTCAATTACATAAAGTTGATTGATGGTGATTTTCAGTCAACTGTATCTTTACTGATTTTCTGCCTGTTGGATCTGAACATTTCTTGACAGAGGAGCGTCAAAGTCTCCATCTATAATAGTGGATTTTTCTATGTCACTTTGTAGTTCTATCAGTTTTTGCTTCATGTATTTTGATGCTTTGCGTTAGGCACATACACATACACATTAAGAACTGTTATGTCTTCTTGGAGAATTGACCCTTTTATCATTACATAATTCTCCTCTTTATCCCTGATAATTTTTCTTGCTCTCAATTCTGAAAATAAAATAGCTACTCCAGTTTTCTTTTTGATAAGTGGTAGCATGATATGTCTTTTTGTATTCCTTTTCTTAATTTTTTTTTACTGTGGTAAAAAATATACAACACAAATGTTGCCATTTTAACCGTTTTTATATGTATAATTCAATGGCATTAAGTACATTCGCATTATTGTGTAACTTTCACTCCTATTCATGTCCAGAACCTGGGAACAGAAACTCTGACCATTTAATGATAACTTCCCCCCCTGCTGGTAGCCCTCTATCCTACTTTCTGTCTATATGAATTTGCCTATTCTGAGTACCACATGTAAATGGAATTGTACAATGTTTGTCCTTTTGTCTGACTTTTTTTTTTTTTTTTACTTATAACGTTTTCAAGTTTTATCCATGTTGTAATGTATCAGAATTTCATTCCACTTTTAAGGATGAATAATATTTCATTGTATGAATATGCCACATTTTGTTTATCCATATATCCATTAATGAACATCTGGGTTGTTTCTACCTTTTGGCTCTTGGGAAAAATGCTGCTATGAACATGGATATACAGGTATCTGTTTGGGTCCCTGCTTTCAATTCTTTTGGGTATAAACCTTGAGGTGGGATTGCTGGATCATTTGGTAATTTATGCTCAAGTTTTTAGGAACTGGCAACTGTTTTCCATAGCAGCTGCGTTATTTTGTATTTATACCAGAAGTATAGAAGGGTTCCAATTTCTTCTCCATCTGTTTACTTTTTATGTATCTGTATTGTTGTATTTCAAGTGGGTTTCTTGTAGACAGCATGTAATTGGGTGGGTATTTTTTTTTTTATTCACTCTGTCACTCTCTGGCTTTTCATTGGTATATTTAGACCATTCACACGTAAAGTTATTATTACAGTTGCTTTAGTATTGACCATGTTTTTAACTGTTTTCTATTCAATGCCTCATCACCCTTGGTTCTTTCTTTTTTCTTTTTTCCCCACTTCTGCCCTTTTTCTGTTTTGTCTGTTTTATTTTTTATTTTTTGAATTGAAGTATAGTTGAGATACAATATTATTTCAGGTGTACAAAATAGTGATTCAACATTTATATACATTATGAATTGATCACCACAAGTATAGCTACCACCTGTCACCATACAGCATTATTATAATATTATTGACTATATTCTGTATGCTGCACTTTGTATCCCCCAGTCATATTTTTTATAACTGGAAGTTTTTACCTCTTAATCCCTTTGACCTGTTTCACCTATCCCTCTACCCTTGTCCCCTTTGGCAAGCGCCAGTTTGTTTTCTGTATTAATGGTCTGTTTCTGTTTTGTTTTGTTCATTTATTTTGTTTTTTAGATTCTGCATATATGTGCAATCATATGGTATTTGTCTTTCTCTGTCTGCCTTATTTCACTTAGCATAATATCCTCCAGATCCATCTGTGTTGTCACAAATGGCAAGATTTCATTCCTTTTTATGGGTAAGTAGTATTCCATCACGCATATCACATTTTATTTATACACGCATCTATTGGTAGATACTTAGATTGCTGCCATACCTTGGCTCTCGCAGATAATGGTGCAATGAACATAGGGATGCATATATCTTTAAAACATTTTTAAGAATATTTATTTATTTTCTGAGAGAGAGACAGAATATGAGCGGAGGAGGGGCAGAGAGGGAGACACAGAATCCGAAGCAGGCTCCAGGCTCTGAGCTGTCAACACAGAGCCCGGCGTGGGGCTTGAGCCCATGAACCGTGAGATCATGACCTGAGCCGAAGTTAGATGCTTAACTAACTGAGTCACTCAGGTGCCCCGGGAGGCATATATCTTTTTGAATGCCTTCTCTGGTTTTAATTGAACATTTTGTACGATTTTTTTCTCTTCTCTTAACATATCAATTATACCTTTTTTTTTTTAACCTTTTTTAGTGGTTGTCCTAAAGTATGCAGTCTGCATTTACAACAAATTCAAGTCCAATTTCAAATAACAGTGTATCCAGGTATATCTGTTTGGTGTTCTTGGAGTTTCTCTGAGGATCTCTGGTTAGAGCCCTTAGCATATGAATCATAGTTCTTTTAAATTCTCAGTCTCCCTAGGGGTGCCTGGGTGGCTCAGTCGGTTAAGCATCCGAGTTCAGCTCAGGTCATGATCTCATGGTCTGTGAGTTCGAGCCCCGCGTCGGGCTCTGTGCTGACAGCTTGGAGCCTGGAGCCTGTTTCAGATTCTGTGTCTCCCTCTCTCTCTGCCCCTCCCCAACTCATGCTCGGTCTCCCTCTGTCTCAAAAATAAATAAACATTAAAAAAAAATTCTCAGTCTCATAATCCCCAAATTACTACCATATCTGAGTCTGGTTATGATACTTGCTTGGTCGCTTCAGATTGTGTTTTTTTGCCTTACATCATGCCTTGTAATTTTTTACTGGAAGTCAGATATGATGTATCAGGTGAGAGGAGCTGAGGTAGGTAGGCCTTTGATGTGAGTTTTAGGTCTAGTTGGCTGTGTTTACTCTTTACTATAGCTGTGGTGTCAGAGGCTAAAATTTCCTCTAAGATTCCTGTTTTAATGTCCCCCGCTGTCTTGGATTTTCCTAAAGACATTTAAATAGGACATGAAGTTTGCTTTTTTTTTTTTTTTAAGCTGTACTCTCCTGTTATTATACAGGAACCCTACTGATGTGGTGGCGAGGTGTGAGGGATAGCAAGCATCCTGTAGTCCTTCGTTGAGGCCTCAGTCTTTCCATGAGCCTGGGTTGGATGTTTCTCTCCCTCTGGGCTTTGGTAAAGCCTCAACTGGTAAGACTTTGGTAAATAATTGCTCTTGAAGGGCAGGCCTCATTAATGAGAATAGAATGTTTTCCCTTCCTCCTTTTGGAAGCAATAGGAGATTTTTGCTCTGAACTCTACAGTGAGAACCTGGCAGGACTCTTGGAGGTAAAACTCACAAAAGTGTGAGCAAACTCCTAAGACTGGGTCCCATTAGAGTTGTGTCTGATTCTCAAGCCTGTCTACACTGAGCCTCTAGCAACTAGTCAATTACAGCTTAAAGTGTTCCTACAAATATTGGCTGCAGCCCCAGGCTTCTGCTTTTGGGCCTCTGCTCTGCATGAGCTGTGAGTTTTTGTATTTGCCTGTCTGTCCCTCCGGTTCTGGGGACAGCTGTTTGCTTTGTGACCTCAATTTTCTGATGGATCTAACAAGACGTGTTGATCTTTAGTTCGCTCAGCTTTTGTTTTCTTGTTGTGAGCAAGGTAGCGATGATTTCTAACTTCTTTACACGTTAGACCGGAAACAAGAAGTTAGCCTTTTTCAGTACATCTTAGTTTGAGGACTGAGATTTGCACCCACTGTAGACTGACGGCTGCAAGTATTGTCCGAAACTCCCTGGCAACTATTCAGTTTATGAAAGAGACTCCCCAGACCTAGTTTATAGGAACCTGAGGCAGAGGGATGATAGACCGGACCTTACATCTACATGGCAAAGGTGTAGGGAACCAGCAAGACAATCTTGAGATGGAACCTGGGTCTCCTCTCCCTGACCAGGCTTCCCTGGATATAACTGGGAATTTTTGGGGGGGGTGTCTGAGGACATCCTTTTGTGTTCCACTAGAGCATACACTGAGAGTAGAAGTTAGGCTGAGTGCTAAAATAGCGGCCCAGTGTCCCCCTGCCTGCTATGCGTTTGCAATGGTTGACATGCATGAAGGAAGAACCTTTCATGGGAAACATTATTTTGTGCAGATTTCTGGGGAGAAAATGGTATATACCACTTGTTCCCAAGATAGGACACGGGGATGATGTCTGAACCCTAAAGAGAGTAGGTAAAAGATATAAAGGCTGCCTTTGTGTGAATCAAGGACAGGAGCAGGGCTGCTCTAGGGCCCAGGTGGCAAAGTACAACTCAGAATCAGGAATAGAGTTGTCAACGAGGGGTCATCCATGTTGTTTGAAGACGTGTGGATGCGGTGCCCTTGGGTGGGGTGTGGTGGGACCATTGGAGGCAGCAAAATATTTTCTGCTGTAGGAACTCTGGCAAGATGCCACCATGAGGGGTGCGTGGAGGGTGGAGTCCGAGCAGACCTGTTTCTGCGCATGGGGACTTGCTCAGGGCCTTCGCATTTGAGCAGGAGGCTTGTTATGTGGATGGGGACTCCCTTGATGATGGTGTAGGGTCCTCTTTCACGTGTGTGGGTATTTCTGACTCTAATTCCTGTACCTTCATTTTTGTTGAGCACCTGAGTCCCAGGTGTCCTGAAAGACCAGGCTTTCTTCCCTCTGCTGACAAGTTTCTAGGGGCCTCAGTCCATTCATCTGTCAAGACTGTGGATGAACGAACATATAAATTGCATTTTCAAACTGAAGTGGCTCTTAATAATTGGGCTGGTACCATAAGTCCCTGTGTTCTATTTAGTTAAGGAACTTATCAAAACAAAAAGAAGAAGAAGAAAAGAAAGAGCCTTCTTGGCTAGCAGTCTATTTATCTTGCAAATCAGCCCCAGTAAAAGCCAAAAGAAAAGGTGGGGCGCATGCTGTCACCCCGCCTGGGGACTCACCAAACCCAGATCTATGTGTCTATAGTTTGTCTCCATGGGACCCGCACTGCACCTTCCAGGGCAACCATTACAGAATGTCCTTGGGTGATCCCCATGGAAGCTGGATGGAGAAAGGAGGGAGAACAGAGAAGTCATAGTCCACCTATTTGTTCAGTGCATCCTTCATCTTCGGGCATGAGATCGTGACCTGAACTGAAATCAAGAGTCAAATGTCCGACCAACTGAGCCCCCCAGGAACCCCTGAAGATAACTCGAGTGTGCAATCAGGTGATTATTAGGTTCTGTCCTGCCCTGACAGTGGCCAGGGGCCGAAAATGACTTTCCTTATGTTAAGAAAGCTATGTCTGTCTGTGTTCTTCTGGGGGCCCCTCACTCTTGCTGCTTACATTATCACATTGTCTGGTAACTCCGTTTCGTTGGCCTCCTCCTTCACTCTTCGCAGAGCATGTTAAGGCATAGATTTTAACATCTTCGCGCTTGTATTCCCAGAGCCTAGCACAGGGCCTGTTCACAATAGGCTCTCAAGCTTTTCTAGGAAGAGAGAGCGATGTAAAATTTAATTCGAGTCCTCCCAATGCTGCAGTAAGAACACCGTTAAGATGTCCTCCCTTTCCAGAATTCCTGTTGCAATTGGGGTTAGTCCTCATGGTTTGGCGATAATGGCTCTCATTCTCTCTCACCTCTTCAGGCAGGATGCTCTAGGGCAGCATCTATCTCTTATCCTTCTTTTGCATCCCTTGATGCCTCCTTTCGTGTGCACAAACTGCATGGTGGATTTTTCCGTCTTTGTCCACAAGACTGAACTCCTCAAAGGTGAGACCGTGTCTCATGCACCTTACTTCCTGTATCATTTGACATAGTGCCCGGCACGTAATAGGTATGCGAGGAATATTTGTACTTACGGACCAAGTAGTAGATTCTAGAGACATGGTGAGGTCATTTCAAGATCAGCTTTACCGGCCAAGTCCTGCCCAGGTTTGCCAGGCAGCACTCTTTCTCAACACCTATCAGATGCTTATCAGCATGTGCTAACCTGAAACGTCAGACCTGTCATTTCCCGAAGGCAACTCACCTGTACTCTCCTGGGGCCAGAACAGCTCTGAAATGAAAAGGAAACTAAGTATCACACCCCAAAGCACGCTTTCCTGCTGTTTTATCATTAACTGCTACCCAGAAGCCCATGCTTCAGCAAGGTCAGTCTTGTGATGCAGAGAGGAAGTCAGGAGTTGTGTATAATGGGATGTGATTTCCTCCTGGATTTAAGTTCTGGAAACTTGGCTTCTTGAGGGAGATTATGCCATAGGTAGTACAGAGAAGCTATTGCCCTTAAGAGAAGGGTAGTGCCCAGACTGGGAAGGGGACAGGGATCTGTGGGTCCCATGAATAGGGGGATCCTGTTCTTCTCTCTTTGGCAACGTCAGGAAAGGTGAGAAGACCCTGAAAGGCATGGCCATGTGGTGCACCATGGAGGCTGGGCCCTACGACCGAATATACCATCTTGCTGCAGATTCGTCTGCCTACACTTGGCATGGAAGCCACAGGCTGCCAGATCCCAGTGGGCCATGTAGGTGTGAACAGGAAATGAATATTTTGCTCTGTGTTGCTCTTTTTAACTTTGAAGAAGGTGTTGAATGGGAGGAAGCATCCGCAGTCGGACTCTGCACTCTTTCGGTGACTTGGAGTTGACTTTGATTTAAGGACATAAAGTAACGTGATGATTCATGCATATCTAGATTGCAGGACTAAGACTTATTCCTAGCACATATGTAAGACGTCTAGCAGTTCCTGGATGTTTAAGGGACTTGACCAAGATTACTTTCCTTCGCCCTTACTGTAGGTAATGGTCAACGTCTAGTCTCCGATCGTTTGAGATACATCCTTAAAAACTATGGAGTGCTGATCAAAAGTTTTTCTCTTGGAATTGAATTGTTCTAAACACCCTAGGGAAGCACGTCATTTCTTAAAGTCAGGACTTCTTGTTGAAATAGAGTTGTGCTAATTTGGATTTCCGGATACTTGATGCGATAACAGATTAGTGAGAGCTCCCCGTACCCCTTTTTTGAAAAGCACTGGTTGATATAAACCTGAGTGTCGACTTAGTGGCACAAGTTAGCCTTAAATAGCAGCTCAGTTCAAAGGTCTTGTGTAAGAATTGTGCTAATGGCCTCAAGCCACAGTGGAAATGGGGTTCAAACGCACCATCATCACTCTATCCTGATAAGGGAGGCCACACTGCATTTCACTCCTTCTGTCATGTAACTTCCAGGAAAGGGGAGCCCACAATATCTCCATGCAGAAATCTGGGTGGAGGGTAGCACCTGCTAGCTGCTCTGGTAAATGATTAGTGGCTGATTCCTGACAGGTTCCTCCTGGAGACTTTTAGTGACTGGAATGTGACTTTGCTTTTTCCACGTCCTCATGGGACAGGGACGGAGAAATGTGCTGATTTCATTACTTACACAAAGATAACATATTTGTGATTTTTCCACAGCTGTCTTCCTTTTAGGTAGGAGGCCAAAGCAAAAAAAAGAAAAAAAATATTGGTTTTAAAGTGATCTTTCTTAGCTTCTGAAGAAGTCATCTGTGGAATTCAGAAAAAAACCCTTGGGCTGTTGGGAGAAATCTCGGCTATCACGTCTATCCAGTACCCTATGTACAGCTAAAAATGAAGCTCCTGGTGATGTGGCATTGTGACATGCCCCAGGTGACAGTGGAACAGGGCAGAGGCGAGGATCAGTCCTCTAATAGCTGGTCTGGCACTCGCTGATGAAACGAGCATACGAAAGGCCTTGTAAAGCACAAATAATTTGTTTTTCAACCTTATTTACTCCTTCGCCCTTTAAAAATCCAGCTTAATGTCTTTAAGCATTTGTGGGCCACTGTAATCTTATGAGAGTAATAAGTATGTTATATATTGTGTAGGCAATACAATCATTTACAAAACTAGAAGAAACCTAATACAAAGAAGAAGAAGGAAAATAAAAAGAGACTGGTTTCCCTTCCAGAGAAGTGGAAAGTCTAGTAAAAATATAGGTAAATGGTATAAGATAGCAATATCCCGCCATACAGTGAGGGTTCGATGAAAAGAAAGCCCTGATGTTTTAATAGAAAAGGTTTTATAAATTTAAATGTCACATAGGTGGGTCTAGTACAAACTAAGCTCATGACTTCAATATATACCAAAATAGCATTTATTTACTCTCGATTCCAAGATAAAAACCTGGAAAATGAGAAGTAAGTGATTATAGTGAGGTCGAGCCAGTGGAACAGCGACAGAAGTGAAATGCTCACTTCTGGGTGAACCTTGGAAGACACACAGCATCTCACTCTGCTGCTGGCCGCGTTCGAGGGAGAAGGAGGGTCCAGAGCCCCGTAGAAACACAAGACGAAAGGATCCTGGGTCCCTGAATTGCCCCGTGGAGTAGTTGTGAACAAACAGCACTTGCTTTGATCAGTGTCACAAACAGAGGTAAACCTGTGTTAAGTCCGGGTCATTACGCATTTGGGGCCAAGGTGTTACCATAGTTAGCTCGCCTCTGTGCTGAGTCCCTGTCACTTCTTCAGGCCTCTGTTCCGGGACACTCACCCTCTTCACACATTGCAACAGTCAGATTCTGATGGTATCTAAGGTGCTCCCTCACCGCTCAGAAATGTTAGCGTTCAGTATTACGCGTTCTTACATTGATGGAATCTGCGTCCGCTCAAATATGCGTGGCCATTCCCTACTGTCTCTTGTTCCTTGATTTTCCTTTCAAGCTTCCGTCGGTTTATGTAAGGATGGCAAACATAATTGCAAAAAGTATTCCGTGTCAGATAATTGTCGTATCTCGGACATACTGGCACGTCTGATTCTGCTGCTTGTCGTTTTTGCTTCCTTCTACGTGCCGCTTTGCTTTTTTTGTGTGTTCCATCATCCTTTTATTGAGAGCGGCTGATTCTCCTGGGTTACTTTAGCTGTGGGAGTTTTTTGAGGCCTGGGTTGAAGTGCGTTTCTCTAGAGACTATCTGCTCCTGCCAGTTGTCTGGGAGTGCTGTCAACCTTGACCACTTTAAATATAAATATCACAATGAGCCATTTCAAGTCACGCAGGTCACTTGCGATTCCGACGCAAACCGTGACTGAAGTCTGGTTTCTGGTCACAATTTCTAAAGGCAGATTCTGCTCCCCCCCACCCCCCTCCACACGGTGCCAAGGTCAAGATAAGCAAGTTCGGTTGCCTTATTTTATACGTATCGTGCTCCTCTCTCCTTCCTCTTACTCTGACGATCTGCCCTTGGTTGGAGAGCCCTGAGCTGGGGAGGGGGAGGGGCCAGTTCTTGTGACAGACTCTACCTGAGCATGTCCCGAGCCTGTCCCCAAGCCCTGTGCACCTGTCACACCAGAAACCCGGCACACAAGTGTGATCTTGCCAGACCTCTCAGACGTGCATTTGGAAACGCCTGTTGAATGTTCAGCCTGGCCTTTTGGTGATTTTCATTGGGAGCGTCTTTGGGGGTGTTCAGTCCTCCAGAGGGCTGTGAATGGACTGTTCATGCAGCTTCCCTATGGGTTTGTGGGCCAGGCCAGGAGCAGTGATGTGTTTGTGTGTGTGTGGGGGGGTGCCCATAAGCTCAGATCAACAGGTGGCTGATGTCAAGCTTGCTTTTCTAAAATGTAACAAATTTCTCTACATATTTTGCCAAAAAACAAAGAAGTAACATGCAAAACTCCCAGGAAGATGAACTGAGATTGAGTGAGTAGAGGGAAGAGGAAATGCCTTCAGGCCTGCCACAGAGCCTCTGTTTATGGAATAATTCTTTTTCAGGGCTTTGCACCGGGAAGGCCCTGTTCCAGGCCCGTAGAGCAGAGCGGTCTCAGGACTGGCCAGAGATGAGTCTGTGCTCACGTTTCTTCCGTGGGGCTCTTCCAATAGGGTGTGGGATAATGAGGCTATAGGGCTATAAAAGCGGTAATCAGGGCAACTTTCTCAGCTCTTTGGAGTGTTGGCTAAATTTATGACAACTTGACTGGGCTACCGGGTGCCCAGATACGTCGTCAAACGTTATGCTGGGTGTATCTGTGAGGTGTTTGCGGAAGTGATTAACATTTAAGTGGGTGGACTCTGAGTAAAGCAGATTTCTCTCTATGATGTGGGTGGGCCTCATCCAATCAATTGAAAGCTTGAATAGAACAAAAGGACTGACCTTCCCCAAGCAAGAGGGAATTTTCCAGCAGACTATCTCTGTGCGATCAACTTTTCCTGTGTCTACAGCAGACAGCCTTTGGACTTAAACTGGCATATTGGCTCTCCTAGGTCCTGCCCACCCTGCAGATTTGGACCTGCCAGCCTCCATAATTATGTGAGCCAATTCCTTATAATAAATCTCTTTATATTTATGCATCCTATTGGTTCTATTCTCCGGAGAACACTGATTAATACATCCCGGATGTAGGTGGCTACCAAGGGTGTCCCTAGGGAAAGGGCAATTTCAACACCCTGAGAATAGATCAGTTTAAAATGCCTGCCTGCCTTCCTTCCTTCCTTCCTTCCTTCCTTCTATCCTTTCTTCCTCCCTTCTTTCCTTCCTTCCTTCCTCCTTCCCTCCCTCTCCCCCTCTCCCTTCTCCCCCATTCTCCCTCTCCCTCCCCTCCCCCCTCCCCCACTCCTCCTCCCCTCCTCCCTTCCTTCCTTCCTTCCCTCTTTCCTTCTAGTCCTAGACAGTTCAAGCTGCTATAACAAAATACCATATCCTGGGTGGCTTATAAACAGGAGAAATTTATTTCTCATAGTTCTGGAGATCAGGAAGTCCAAAATCAAGACGCAGACAAATATGATGTCTGGTGAAACTTCCATTCCGGTTCATAGACCACCATCTTCCTGCTGTGTCTTCGCATGGTAGATGGGGCAAGGAAGCTCTCTGAGGCCTCTTTTAAAGGCTGCTAATCCATTCATGAAGGCTTTGCCTCATGGTACCATCAGGCCAAAGCCCATCTTCTCACATCATCACCTTCAGGAGTGAGGTTTCAGTATATGAATTTTGGGGAGATACCAACATTCAGATTATTCCCTCTCTCCCTCCCTCCTTCCCTGCTTTCTTTTCTTCCTTCCTTCTGCCACAGTTACATCTTGCACCACCTTGGCCATGAAGAAATTTGATCATCCAGACTGGGAATCTGAGGGTTCGTGGTCTGGTGCCAGAGCCCAAGAGATCATGAAAATTCTTGCAATAGCTTTTCAGTGGAAAAGCTACTGAGGCGATAGCATCACTATTTGTTTTGGATGCGATTGACTTCACATACAGCCTTCTTACCCTTCTTGACACACATCTCCCTAAAACTTTTAAGAAACAACTTTGTGAATATACCTTAGTATAATTAAGATCAGCAAGTAAACTTATACTTCTTTAATTTATTTAGGAAATAGACATTGCTCTTAAAGGTATGATTGCCTTTTAAAAAATGTGCTGTCTACAGTTAGACGTAGTTCTAAACTTCTTGTCTACTTTGTTATCAGTTCGTCTGTTAACATGTACCCATGAGAGTAAGTTGTATTACTTAGTCATCACTGTACATCCAACCAGGACTGTGTTTATATCTTTCTGATCTGTATAAATCTTTTCTGTTTCTGGAACTCACTAAAAAATCATTCCATAAACATCACTTAAAAAATGCTGGTCAGCCACTCCTACAAAGTAGTCCTGCCAAAATTAAACCACCAATTTACAAAACATACAAACAAAAGAGGAATAAGTTAGAAACATACGAGAATGTATCTGCAAAATACAGATTGTGGGAAACTCTACAGGACAAACCATCTAATTTCCCCAACAAAATACTGCAAGTGAAAATAAAAGATGTGGGTGAGAATGGGTGTATAGAATCTACAGAGAGACTTAGGAGAAAATCCTCAGTCACAATGTGGGAAACTTATTTGGACACTGATTCAAACAAATTGTAAAAAAAAAAAACAAAAAACAACTCCAACACATGGTGTTTCTGAGACAATTAAAAATTTTAATACTGTTGGGTTTTTGGTGATGTAAAGGAATTATCAGTAATCTTGAAGATATAATAAGGGCATTACCATTGTTTTATAAAGAATTATATTTTTAGAGATATACCGAAATATTTCTGGATTAAATAATATGATGTCTGTGATCATTTGCTTCAAAAGTAACCTGGAAGAGCGAAGAGAACAGAGTGTAGATGAAGCAAGGTAAGTCATGAAATAATTGTTGACACTGAGTAATGGACCTGGGCAGATCCGTTGTACTATTTTGTTTTTATGAGTGTTTAAAACTTTTCTTCTTTTTTAAAGTTGTAATTTAAATTCCGATTAGTTAACATACAGTGTCATGTTACTTTCAGGTATACAATACCATGATTCAACATTTCCATACAACACCTGGTGCTCGTCACAAGTGCCCTCCTTAATCCCCACCCCCTATTTCTTCTATCCCCCCACCCGCCTCCCCTCTGGTAACCAGCAGTGTGTTCTCTGTAGTTAAGAGTCTGTTTCTTGTTTTGTTTCTCTCTCTCTGTCTCTGATTTTTTTCCTTTTTTGCTCATTTGTTTTGTGTCTTAAATTCCACACATGAGTGAAATAATGATATTTATCTTTCTCGGACTGACTTATTTCACTAAGCATCATACTCTCTAGCTCCATCCATGTCATTGCTGATGGCAAGATTTCATTCTTTAAGGTTGTGTAATATTCCATTACACACACACACACACACACACACACACACACACACCACACCACATCTTTATCCATTCATCAGCCAATGGACACTTGGGCTGCGTCCATAATTTAGCTATTGCAAATAATGCTTCTATAAACATTGGGGTGCATGTATCCCTTTGAATTAGTATTTTTGTATTTTTTGGGGAAATACCTAGCAGCGCAATTACTAGGTCATAGGGTATCCTATTTTTAACTTTTTGAGGAAGCTCCATACTGTTTTCCACAGTGGCTGCACCAGTTTGCATTCCCACCAACAGTGGCATTGCGTTGTGGTCAGAAAAGGTGCATGGTATGACTTTAACCTTTTTGTATTTGTTGAAGCCTGATTTGTGATCTAATATGTGATCTGTTCTGGAGAATGTCCCATGTACACTTGAAAAGAATGTGTATTCTGCTGTTTTAGGATGAACTGGTCTCGATATTGCTGTTAAGTCCAGCTGGTCTGGTGTGTCATTCGAAGCCATTGTTTCCTATAAATAAGGAAATAAATATTTCTGTTTAGATGATCTGTCCATTGACGTGAGTGGAGTGTTGAAGTTCCCTACTATTATTGTATTATTATCAATTAGTTTCTTTCTGTTTGTTATTAACTGTTTTATGTATTTGAGTGCTTGCATGTGGGGTACATAAATATTGAAAATTGTTATATCTTCTTGTTGGATTGTCCCCTTTATTATGATATAGTGCCCTTCTTTGTCTCTTCTTTGTTTTAAAGTCTGGTTTGTGTGATATAAGTGTTGCTACCCTGGCTTTCTCTTGACCTCCATTAGCATGATAAGTGCTTCTCCATCCCCTTACTTTCAATCGGCAGATATCTTGAGGTCTAAAATGAATCTTCTGTAGGCAGCATATAGATGAATCTTGGTTTTTTTCTTTAATCCATTCTGACACCCTATGCTTTTTGATTGGAGTGTTCAGTCCATTTACATTCAAAGTAATTATTGATAGATGTGTATTTAGTACCATTTTTTCCCCTTGTTTTGCCTTTACTTCTGGACATTTTCTCTGATCTGTTCTTGTCTTCATCACTTTGCTCTCTCCTTTGTATTCAAAGAGTCCCCTTTAATGTTTCTTGCAAGACTGGTTTAGTGGTCACAAACTCCTTTAGTTTATGTTCGTCTGGGAAACTCTTTATCTCTCCTCTTATTATTAATGAAACCTTGCTGGATTGAGTATTCTTGCCTACAGATTTTTCCCACTCAGCACTTTGAATATATCATACCACTCCCTTCTGGTTTGCCAAGTTTCTGTTGAGACATCTCCAGCTAGCTTTATGGATTTTCCCTTGTAAATTAAAGACTTCTTTTGTCTTGCTGCTTTTAGGATTTTTTTCTTCATCTGTATCGTTTGCAAATTTAACTACAATATGTCTTGATATTGGCCTGCTTCTGCTGATCTTGATGGGAGTTTTCTGTGCCTCCTGGATATGGATGTCTGCTTCCTTCCCCAATTTAGGGAAGTTTTCAGCTATAGTTTCTTCAAATAAATTTTCTGCACTCTTTTCTCTCTCTTCTCCTGGGACTTCTATCATGCTAATGTTTTTATGCCGGATGGAATCACTGAGTTCTCTGGGTCTATTCTCGTGTTGCATAATTCGTCTTTTTCTCTTTAGTTCGGCTTCGTTTTTTTCCATAACTTTGTCTTCTAGGTCGCTGATTTGTTTCTCTGCTTCTTCCACCCTGCTGTTCATTGCTTCAAACCTGTTTCCAATATCATTTATTGCATTCTTCTTCTCTGATGGATTCTTTTTAAAATTTTATCTCTGTGGTAAGAGTCTCACTGATGTCTTCCATTCTTTTCTCAAGCCAGTGGGTATCCTAATGATCATTGCTTTAAATTCTCCATCGGGCCTGTTACTTATATCTGTTTTGCTTAGATCGCTGAGCATGGATTTATCTTCTTTCATTTTGGATAAATTCCTCCATCTTTGCATTTTGTCTAAGTCTCTGCCTTCTCTTCTGTGTTAGAAAAGCCAGT
The DNA here is from genome assembly GCF_022079265.1 of Lynx rufus. NCBI lineage: Eukaryota > Metazoa > Chordata > Mammalia > Carnivora > Felidae > Lynx > Lynx rufus. Next base: position 5,517,562 of record NW_025814889.1, read on the forward strand.
TATTTGGGGCGCCTGGGTGGCGCAGTCGGTTAAGCGTCCGACTTCAGCCAGGTCACGATCTCGCGGTCCGTGAGTTCAAGCCCCGCGTCAGGCTCTGGGCTGATGGCTTAGAGCCTGGAGCCTGTTTCCGATTCTGTGTCTCCCTCTCTCTCTGCCCCTCCCTCGTTCATGCTCTGTCTCTCTCTGTCCCAAAAATAAACGTTGAAAAATTTAAAAAAAAAAAAAAAAGCCAGTTATGTCTCCCGCTCCTGAAAGTAATGGCCTTTTGAAGAAGAGGTTAGATAGTGTCCTGGGCCTGATCCTTCAGGGAGTGTCTCTAGTTGTGCTGCGTGTACTCTGCTGTTGTGTTTTGGCTGCTCAGTCCTCTTCAGAGGCTCTCCTTGCCTGCTGTGGGCAATGTTTTGTCCCTTGCCTGAATGTGGTGAGTTTTAACTAGATGTGCTCTGGTCTGCTTGTGAAGTGAGACCTATCAATGCCTCCACTGGAACTGAGGCCCTGAAGAACTCTCTGGTCAGAGGATGTGGTGTAGGCAGAGCTTTGTGCTGGTCTTCTTGGGGAGGAACCCACTGCATTGGGACGGAGGCAAACTTGACTGAGAAGGACAGCCATGCGAGAGTGCAGAGAGCTAGAGCTTGATGTAAGCAAGTTAGGCAGTCAGTGTCGACTCTGAGCCACTTTCTTCAGGTGGCTCTGTGATTATGCTGAGGGATGAAGGAGGGAAATGGCACCAGCCAGCTACTTTGTCTCCTGAGAGGTGTCTCTGTGAACACTGTCTCTAAGGGAAGCACTCTGAGATGAGTGAATAATCTCTCCTCTGTGTGTTCCAGCCATTCTTCAGATCACTGTTTCCACACTGTCTTCCCTCAAGTTGTTTGCCTGCCTTCTCTCCAGGAGCAACACGTGTCCTCCAGTCTCTATTCCAGCTAAGCCCACTGACCTTTAAAACTCCAGGCCTTCCGACTTCAGCCAGGTCACGATCTCGCGGTCCGGGAGTTCGAGCCCCGCGTCAGGCTCTGGGCTGATGGCTCAGAGCCTGGAGCCTGTTTCCGATTCTGTGTCTCCCTCTCTCTCTGCCCCTCCCCCGTTCATGCTCTGTCTCTCTCTGTCCCAAAAATAAATAAACGTTGAAAAAAAAAAAAAAAAACAAAAACTCCAGGCTTTAAGCCCCACTAATTGCAAGAACCCACGAAATTCAGCCCCTCTTATTTTCCAAGCCAATGGCTTTGGGGAAACGTTTCTTTGTGTGCTCCTCTTTCTTACCCTTCTCTGTGACCTCATCTCCCTTCCTTCAACAGCAGCTGTGATCTGTTTCTCCTCTAAGCTGTGTGTCTGCACTTTCCACCTTCTTCAATGTGGCCTCTTGTCTCTCTTTAGTTGTGAAATCTGTTCTGTCAGTCGACACATAGATTTGTAAGGTGTTTAGGATGATTTGATGGTTATCTAGTTGTGTTCATGGTACAAGACAAGCCTAGGGTCTTCCTTCTCCACCTCCATCTTCCTCTCCTAAAACTTTTCTTTAACAAAATTTTGTTTCAGTTTATTTATTTGTTTTGAGAGAGACAGAGACGCATGAGTGGGGGAGCAGTAGAGAGAAAGGGAGAGAGAGAAAGAATCTCAAAGCAGGCTCAGGACTGTCAGCACAGAGCCCAAACTCACGAAAGTGTGAGATCATGACCTGAGCTGAAACGGAGAGACGCTTAACTGACTGAGCTACCCAGGTGCCCCCTAAAACCTTTCTTAATAAAAGATTTTTTTAAATGTTGATCAATTCTCATGATCTATTGATGCATAAAATGAATTATTCTACATGACTTAATTCACTTTAGTAGAAGTTAGCTATTATATTCTGAACAGATTCAGAATGCCAGGCATTAGGTTTTCCCATGTGATTTAATTTCATCTTCTTAAAAACAGATGTTGAAATTTGGATGAAAAAAATCAAGTTTTCTGCCTAACGCTACACAGCTGGTAAAGAATGGTGTGAGTATGAGTGTGTATCTGTGACTTAGGAACCTCTCTAACTATATCATGACCTCTCTTTATTCTGCCCTTGGTAGAAAAGGAAGCACACAGTTCTTCCCAGATATGGAGACCAGTGCAGAGAAAGCGTGAGTTGACTTTTCTTTCAGTGGTCCATATTCGGTAGTCTCCTCATCGTGGCCATGGTGGAAAGTAGCCATACATTTACCTCTTGTCATAGGTGACATTTCAGTGTTCTACCCCTGTTACCTGTGACCTTGTACTTTTCCCTGTTGCAGGGCATGGTTCCTAGTTCCTTTGATTCCTCTTTGTCTCATGAAAGTGGAGGAAGCCCCAGGAGGGAGCCACTACAGATCGTAGTCATGGGAACACTTTGTTGGGGCAAACATACTAACGTGTGTAGTATTAATATCACCAGAGTCTCCAGAAACCATTGAAGTCAGGCAGTCCCCGGGCTGGGAACGTTACCTTTCTCTGAAATCTGTCCTTATAAAGTGTGGGGGCTTCTATGTAAAGCAGTTCCCGGAAACAGCTCCTGGAATCACATGTCCCTTCAAGCAGAGGCATAGACTACCTATAAAAGGGGGCAGGGGAAAAAATCCCAAATGGTGAAAGAAAATGACAAAGTAGCCAAAGTACCAGGTTACAGGAAAGTGCTGAGTGGATGGATCCTGGGTGCAGTGAGCTGGGGGTTGTTACGCGTTGATCTCTTGTGTTCATTGTCTGTTGTCATAACCCGGAGAGGTCCTGGTGATGCTTGGAAAGGCTTTGGAGACTTGGTGTGGCTGGGAAGCATTAGCTGAACTTGTATGTAGTGAACAGAGAGTGAGGTGGAAGGATCCTCTTTTCTATCTGTCAGGATGATTGATCTTGTCAACCTTAAATCAAACAAACAGTCATTTCATGAGACAAAGATGAGTTTATTCAGGAATAGCCGAGGAACTGCGATTCAGGACAAGCCAGCTATGGCGAGCCACAGACAAATGTGGAGAGACGAAGGGTGGCTGTGTCTTTTTTATGTTCTAGGAGGAAATTGGGGTCAGTCCTTTCGAGTGTAAGTGTATTGCAGGAGAATGAGAGTCTGAAATCACAGCTTGTCACTGGGAGCCAAAGGTGGCAGTTTGTTGTCACTGAGGCACACGGAGCTCTTCCTTCTTCCTGCTGGCCATGGATGTTGAGACAATGGTACCTGCCAGTGTGAGAGCTCTCCTTTCATGGCTTCCCAACTGCATTTTAGAGCAGGCTTCCCTATTCAGTTTCACATCCTCTTGGCAAATCAAACACAAATTCTTTCAGAGTTCCTTTTTTATTTTTGGCCTGGATCTGTCCACCTGTCATCAAATCCCACACGATAGCTGGAGGGGCCCGTGTGCCTGGGCTCCTCTCCTGCCATCCTTCAGCTGTAAGGAAACACATCAACCCTGGCTCTGGGCACAAGCAATAAAGGTGTGTCGTCTGCAGACACTTTTTAAAACAATACTGAAAGGCACCCAGATTGTGTCTGCTACTTATCACCAGGGGCTGGCATTCTAAACAATGTCAGTGATAAAATAGACCTCCCAGGGGAAAAAAAACCTTTTGTTGGTAAAAGTTCTAAACGGTGCTGTGGTTATGGCTGGGTTTTGAGCCTGTAACTTTCAAGTCAGCAGATTTTTATTACTTGTTTGTTCGTAAATGTCGTTTTCCACGTGAAAGTTAATCCAGAGAACTCCCACTTGTACAGTCAGCTTCCAGCACATGTGCACTTGGCCACCTGCCTTTGTTTCACGACTGAGTTTGGAATAGTCCAGCCCCATTCTGGCACATTTTGGACACAGTCACTGTCTCCAGCCACGATGGCACTACATATTTCTATATTTAAACAGATTCAAATGAACAATGATGGCCAGCGATTGGAAGGGCAGAGAAACAGAACTCACGTTATTTCCCTTTTGTCTGCGACTACCTGGAATTATTCATGAGTGTTTAAAATTTAAATTGGTGAAACCATGTGAAGTGAGCAGTATATTATTTTTTGCTTTGCAAGAACAAATTTTAGCTCAGGTGTGAAACATTTTCCTGAATTTGGTAATATCCTTCACATGAAAACTTTGTTTTAAGTGCTCATTATTTCTTTTAAAACTACAGGATGAGTCAAGAGATTAAATGTTAGTGATATGACCCAGTAGTTGCCTACATCATACCTTTTGCAAAGGTTTTGATTTTACTACAATTTACTGATTATTAAAAAAAATTTTTTTAATGTTTATTTTTGAATGACAGAGAGAGACAGAGTGCAAGTAGGGGAGGGGCAGAGAGAGGGAGACACAGAATCCGAAGCAGGCTCCAGGCTCCGAGCTGACAGCACAGAGCCCGACGCGGGACTCAAACCCACAAGATGTGAGATTGTGACCTGAACCGTAGTAAGACGCTTAACTGACTGCGCCACCCAGGCGCCCCTTACTGATTGTTTTATAACTGGATGATTATATTCACAAAGTTCAATATAAGGAGAATGTCATGCTCTGCATTTCTACTCGCCTTTATTATTATTCATTTAACTTCATGATTATCCCTAAAAGTAAGTTTATAGAGTGGGGGTGGGAGGTGTAAATGTCCTGCTACAGGTAGCGAATATGGATGGTCTTCTGCCTCTTATGATTCCCCAGTGCCATGGGCTCTCTCACATCTCTGTTCTTCCTTGCATAAAGGATTTTTCTTGTTTTGCAACTCTAGACCCAGTTCACACATCACCTTCTCTGTGAAAGGTTTCTGATTTGGTCGCACCCAAATGATCAGTCACTGCTTCCTTTTTTGCTTTTATTATTCTTTGTACCCCAGTTCCTTCTTGCATTAAATATCCTGAATTTTAATGATTTATTTGTAAATTCCTTTGCTACCAGATGATGGGCTAATTAGGAGCAGGGATGATAGTTCACTAATCTTAGTATACTCAGTTGTGAGCATAATCCCTGGCATATTATGGGTGTCAAATAACCACTCTTGGAATGAAGGAAAGAAGGAAGGGAAAGGAGAATGACGTGGTTCTTGGTACTTACTAAATTGGGCTTGGCTTGGGGACTGTATTCTTTTTTAATTTTTTTTTCAACGTTTATTTATTTTGGGGACAGAGAGAGACAAAGCATGAACGGGGGAGGGGCAGAGAGAGAGGGAGACACAGAATCGGAAACAGGCTCCAGGCTCCGAGCCATCGGCCCAGAGCCTGACGCGGGGCTCGAACTCACGGACCGCGAGATCGTGACCTGGCTGAAGTCGGACGCTTAACCGACTGCGCCACCCAGGCGCCCTTTGGGGACTGTATTCTTTATGTAACTTCTTTTCTGTTCTGGGAGCTCAACAGCTCAACATCCTCACCACTGCCACACACACACACACACACACACACACACACACCCCTTCCCTAAGGTGAGGGGTAGGTGGAGTGGGCAGGGGACAGGTATGGGTGAGGGTAGAGAGGAGTAGGATCCAGACTTCTGGAAATTACAGAGTACCTAAAACTCTGGCTGTGGCATGGTCACTCTCTTTTGAGAACTGAAGCTTAGGATGAGTTTAAGAGTTTGTGAGCAAAGCATTAGGAATAATCTGAAAGGCAGAGGGCTGAATGCTGTCCCGTGGCAACCCTCTCCATTAACTTTATGTTATGTGAATGGATATTTGCTGAGGTCCAAAATTATCCTAGGTTCTCTGAAAATATGTAAGGAAAAGAGCATATGCTCACTGTCTAAAAATTAGAAAATACAAAGGAATAAAAGTAAGAAAAGAAGTCCATTGTCCCACGGTCCATAGATAATTGCCATTCTGACTTTGGTTTATATTTTTTATTTGTCTCTTCCTCTCTGTGGCTCTGGGCATGCACGTATATTTTACACAAAGGGATCTATAATACACACTCTGTTTTGTGACCTAATTTTTTCTACATAATGATGTATCATCAACATCTTTCCATGGTATTACATACTCTTTACAGTATTATATTTAACAGCTGACTACTATTGCTCTGTACAATTATTTCATAATTTCTTTAACCCACATTCTATTAATGGGTATTTAAGTTTGTTTTAAACTTATTTTTACTGCTTAAGAACAACCCTGTGCTGTTTATAATTATAGATGAATCCTTAAGGAAAGGTTTACTCAGACCCTTCAGATAAATTCCTGGAAGTGGAATTGCTACATCAAAGGTTAAGAGTTGATAAACTGAAGACAATAGACTGCCTGATGAAAAGGGTTCCATGGGTTTGTTACTGTCCTATAATAAGAGGTGTGGCCTGGAGGTTGGGGATTCCAAGGTCAGTTCCTGCCCCAGTGAAGTCATGAAAGATCAGGCTGTCCCTTCTTTCTACGCCATCGTTTTTTTGTGTGTTGGCAATGTCCCTTGTCACAGGTAATGACAGAGGCCACAGCTCAAAGCATTGGGCGCTCAGATGACAGAGTCCAAGCAGGAAGCTAAGGGTCCAGGACAAGGGACTTTCCCTTACGTTGTCCCCTCTGTTATTAAGGAGGAAAAGCTGACCTGGGACTCCCAACAGACTTTTTCTTGCATCACATTAGCCAGACTTGTCTCGCTTGCCTGTCTCTAGGCCAGTAAATCACCCCGATTGATTTACTTCAAGTATGACAAATCTCTAGAGGCTTGGCGGAAGCTGCCCGAATCAAATCAGGTTCCCCAGCAAAGGAGGCAGGGGAACAGGCTGCTGGCCTCCAAGAGTGAATGCAATGCCATCGCGGAGTGTGCCGAAAGCCCACATGTTCCAACTGGAAACTTCTTCAGTGCCCGCTGTCTGCTTTCTTATTACCACTGTAAACAGAGTTCTTGACATGCAGTGGGTGCTTAATAAAGTAGGAACTGAATGAAGTTCCTCCTTGGGGCACCCCTTACAAATATTCAAAAGAAAGGCAAAGAGTTCACCAAGAGTTTTGGGGAAACTGAGATTCCTGAGGTGGTGGTTAGCTTCTTGCAACTGGATCTCTGCTCAGACCTGATCTCTATCCCCAACTAGTTATTGTGAAATTTTTCAAATTTCATACCTGCTTTGTCCACAAATGTATAGAATGTCTACATACATGACACTTCGCTCCTGATTACTTTACATACATCTCCTATTGACATTGTCCTACATAATTGTGAAACCATGATGTCATCCAAAACAATGAAGAATTCTTCAATGTCTTCTAAGATTCAGCCCATATTCAAATCTCCACTCATTCCCCCCCCAAATATATTTATATATATTGAACCAGGATCAATCAAAGGTCATGTATTACATTGTGTTTTTTGTGTCTCTTTAGTCTCTTTTATGCCAGAATAGTCTCCCCACTATTTTTTCCCTCATGACAGTAACCTTTGGAAAATACCAGACCGGTTGTCTTATAGAATGTTCTAAATTCGAGATCTGTCTGATTATTCTTTGAGGTGTTGCTTAACTTTTTTCTCTATCCCCAGTATTTTTTGTATACTGGTTAGATTCAGGGGGCGCCTGGGTGGCTCAGTCGGTGAAGCGTCCAACTTTGGCTCAGGTCATGATCTTACAGTTCATGAGTTCAAGCCCCATGTCGGGCTCTGTGCTGACGGCTCGGAGCCTGGAACCTGCTTTGGATTCTGTGTGTGTCTCTCTCTCTGCCCCTCCCCTGCTCGTGCTCTGTCTCTCTCTGTCTCTCAATAATAAATAAATGTTAAAAAATTTTTATACTGGTTGGATCTAGGTAAAACATCTTTGGCATGAATAGGTGATGATGTGTTCATAGTGTGTTGTAGCAGGTGACTTGTAATATCAAGTTGTCCTACTCTTAGCAATGATAGATTTGTTAAATTTGATATCCCAAGAATAGGGTCCAGAGAAGTTTCTTTCTCTTTCACTCAACAAAGGACCATCGACACCAATTTGATATATATGGCAGAATTTACATGTATATAAATAATGGACTATTTCTACAATTATATATAATAGACTATAATGCTAATATTTGGGAATAATAGAATGGATTTTAGCAGAACACAGAAAAAGATATGGCTTAAGACTTAATACTAAACAGCTTATATATGCCACAGGGATATCCTCAATGGCAATCTTTCTACTTAGATATCATTATTATTGTATTGCACAACCATGAACTCTATTTTTTTCTCGGTTTAAGAGCTCTACCAACCCTCCCCCATTAACCTCCCCACAAACCTTTAAAATTCTGACTAGGAAGATAACAAATTCATATTGCTTTATTATGCAGAGCCATATTTTCTTTCTAGGCCACCATCAGGGGATTTTACTTTTTTCAATCCAAATAGCCCATCAAGGTGTTGCCCTAAACAAAAAGCCATTAATTCCAATGTTCCATCCATAGCAACATGAAGAGCCATCAAAAGATTCAAAATATTTAATCATTTTGAGTAATTAACACAGGCATATGTTTAAAATTTTTAAATGTACAAAAGAGCTTATCATGTAAAATAAGCCTTACTCCAACCCCTGTCTCTCAACTTTTTGCCCTAGATATAACTATAATTATTAGCTTTGTATGTATCTTTTCAGAGATGTTTATGCAAATATCTACAAAATGCATTTTTGTATATAAACATAGTTTACTGTTCATCATTCTCTATATCTTGTTTTGTTTCATTTTTACTTAATATATCATGGATTGTTCCACATACATCCAAATAGAGCTGGTTTTCTTTTTAGTGATTGTGTAGTATTTCATCCCCTTGTTTGGATGTACCACACTTATTCTGATAAGTTCTCTATTGGTTGCCATTTATGTTGTTTGTAATCTTTTGCTGTTACAAGCAGTGCTTTAATGAATATCCCTGCACATATATCTTTTCACACATGTGCAATTATATCTATAGGATAAATCCCCAAACTGGAATTGCCAGGTTATGTTGGGAGACAATTCTGTGTAGGTCTCTTATGTTTCTACGTGTCTTGTGAACAGAGGCACTCACAGCTCTTATTTAAGATGATCTTTCCAAGGATATTTGTAGAGTAAGCAGGCTTGGGTGATGGATAGCTCTCCTTCTGGAGCAAAGGCCAGGTTGTTTACTGTCCATTGTGACAAAGTTAGTGTCTCCCTCTGGTCTGAGGGTCAGGTGATCTTACCGCCTTTTATAAAAGGTTCCTTAAGCTCAGGAGTTTTTTCCTGTAATGCAACCCCATGCGTACACATACATTACCTGGTAGTCATTTGTAGCCTCGTGAGAACTAGGGTTTGGGGAAGGAGTGGAAATGCTGCTATTTTAAAAGCTGTGGTTGCTGTCAGTGACAAACTCTCATTTGTTTCTGACCCAGGAGTTTTTTTTTGCATCTGTGCTGTGTCAAGCTGACTTGATGGATTTCAAGGGTAAAAATCTCAGATCTATCACAGATTTTGACAGTTTTGATGATGAAGTCGGGATGTTGACAGAGACAAGGCCTTCTGGAATAGAAGTTGAAAACCTCATGGGTCGATTAACAGGATTGGACAGAAGCCCATGCAGTTAGTAGCAAAATAGAGGAGGAAAATCTTTGAGCTTGGTTTATGGACGTATCATCTCAGTAGGTGATGCAAGCCAAAGGTGGCCTCTGCAGCTATTATACAGCTGGTTAGAAGTGGCCTTGAAAGACAGTATTGAAGGGAAATTCTCCCAGTGGGCAGAACTTTGGGTGTTGAAGCTGGTTGCTTACCTTGTGCTGAAGGAGAAGCATTCTGAGATTAAAATATTTGTTGACTTAACGTGGAAAATGATATGACTAGCTAGCCAGCCACGGAAGCCTGGAAGGAGAGATTTTGGAAGACCAGGGATAAGGAAGTTTGGGGGAGAAGTAGAATGAAGTGTGGAGATAGTTTTCTCACATGTTAACACCCACCAGGGAACATCCACCATAGAAGAGGCATTAGTGCTTTGGCCACTTGACATTGGTCAATCTCAGTGCTGGTGGTACTTGAACAGGGTGTGCATGGTGGGAGAGATGAAGGCTATTCATGGGCTCATAATTATGGACTCCCTTTTACCAAGGCTGATGTAGCAATTACAATTCCCTAATATTCAACCTGTCAGCAACAGAAACCAATGCTGAGTTCTTGAGTAGGATTATACTTTGAGGACACCAACTGAGTGGCCCGTTTGCTACATTGGTCCCCTTTCCATTATGGAAGGGCCAGAGTTTGTTATAATAGAAACAGACACATTTTCCGGGAATGGGTTTGCCCTTTGTTCCTGCAGGGCTTCAAGTATCCCATTATTTGAGGGTCCTAAGGTATATGGCTATTCCTATGAACATTTGTGTACACTTTTTTGTGTAGACATAACATTTTTTTCCCCATTGTGTCAAGAGGGGTTGTGTCTGGCAGGAAATTAAATAGCTATGTCTCACTTTGTAAAGGTCACCAACTTGTTAACTCATCACACTAGTAAGGGGGTGTTGGGAGGGGGATCAACCACTGCAGCTAAAGGTTAAAGAGAAGATGTCAGGGTTATTCACACAATCAAGGAGGAGAAGCAAAGTCAGGGTGTCGTAGGCTCACACATGATACTTCAGGGGAATGTGTAGACATAATTTTTTATTTCTCTGGAATAAATGACGAGGAATGCAATTTCCAGGTTGTATGGTAAGTGAAATATATTTTCCCTGGCTATAGAATTCTTGGTTGACAGTTTTTTTTTCTTTTCGCATTTAAGAATGCCATACCATTGTTTCTGGCTTGTATTATCTATAGATTTTTAAATTTTATTTTATTTTATTTTATTTTATTTTATTTTATTTTATTTCATTTCATTTCATTTCATTTCATTTCGTTTCATTTTATTTTTGATCTTGCTTGGGGTTTCTGAGTATTCTTGCATCTATAGTTCTGCTATATTTTATTATTTCTGGGAAATAAGCCCCCTTCAAACCACAGCTGACTTTACATTAACAAGGAAATTGCATTTTATAATAAACCAGTAATCCAGTAAATAAACTATTTCTCTGAGTTCCTTGAGCCAGTCTAGCAAATTAATGGAACCCAGGGTGGAGAGGAGGGCAGTTCGTTTTGAGTCTCCAATCTATAGCTGGTCAGCCAGAAGCACAGGTAACAACCTGGACTTGTAATTGGTGCGTGCAGCAGTGGGAGTCTTGTAGGACTTAGCCCTTAACCCGTGGGATCTGAGGTTATCACTAGGTAGACAGTGTCAGAATTGAATTGAATTGTAGTACACCCAGCTTGTGTCAGAGAATTGTTTGGTGTTGAATTCCACCACCCTCCCCCCCCCCACCCATTAGAATTGGTATCAGAATCAGAATATAGTTAGAAGTTAAGATGGATTTGGGTTTTGTTTTGGCAATGATTACCTTAAATGCATCACGAGTTTCAAATATCTCTGGAATTTTCTCGTGCTTAGACCTGAGGTGCTGGAAAGTTTTTCCTCAATGTCTTTATTCTCCCCACAGATTTCAGCTTTCCTTATGTACCTGCACCAGGGTCTTCTGTCTCTCTCCAGGTGGCTTAAGAATTTTTGTTATTTAGGAAGGAAGGTTTCAGAGAGACTCTGCCTTTCTCACAGAGATGGCTACTTTTCTCCTCTAAGTCTATAATCCAAGGGGACAATTTCTCCAGTCTCCTCTCCTGCCTCCAATCTTTCTTATGAATGCCACATAGAGATAGATAGAGGACACTGTGGGTAGGTGCAAACTCTTTGGGTCTGTAACACCTGGTATTCTATATCTCCATGGTAGTCCATACTCATTTTGTTTTAGCATTTCATTAAAAATCTGAAATTCTTTCCACCTGATGGTATGATGCCTGGCGTCTCTTCCGCCTATGCTCTGCCACAGGTGAGCCATATTTGGACCCATCCCCTTTTGGAGGCAACCGTCTTTCCTTGGATTTGAAGCTACTTCTTTGCCCTACAATTTATCTGTCTATGGGTTTAGGAAAAGTTACATTTTTAAATTGTATTCAGCTTTCTCTTGTCAGGGCGACAGCAATATTGTTTTCTAGCTTTCTATATCTTAGGTGGGAGTGGAACCTCCTTACAGAGTGTTTGAGTCACTGCCAAGGGATCCCGCGTAACACTGTGTCAGCGGCCAACTTTCATCAGAAGAGGTATGGATGTGGCTCCATGACCTGGGCTCACTGGCTGTGTACATACCAGACCACCCAGAGGCTGTCAGCCTGGGAGAGTGTTGGGATGGATGCTTAGATGCCACTGAAGCGCAGAGGCTGTGCCCTGTGAGGATGGTGCATCATCTTCCAAGATGTAATGTCTGCACTGAACGAGAGGCCTGTGTACAGTTCTCCATGCCCACTGGGAAAACTGCATGGATCTGGGAGCTAAGCATAGAGGCAGGAGTGGCCCCACTTAGCATTAGTCCCAGTGACCCACTAAGAAACTTTGTGTTTTCTGACCCCATGACTCTGAGGTCTGCAAAAGGAGTGTGCTCTCACCAAGAGATAAGCAAGGGTCCCACTAAATTACAGTCCATGGCTGCTGACTGGGCACTTTGGGCTACTAGTGTCTGGAGACTTGCAGGCAAGGAGAGGAGTCACCATCTTGGCAGAGATAGTTGACCCTGACCACCAGGAGAGTGTGAGGTTGTTGTCATACCGTGGGGGAGGGGAAGAGTATGTGTGAGCCTTAGGTGACCTACCTGGGTACCCCTTGTGGCTGACTGGACAAGGGCAGCAACCCTGCCAGAGAAAGGAATGGTTACCAAGGACTCAAATCTTCAGGAATGAAGATTTGTGTCATAATGCAAGGTAAGCTCCCAAGGCTTGCAGAGGGGGTAGCTGAGAGCAAGATGAATTGAGTAGGTGGTGGAGGAAGGAGACCATGAATACCAGGTGTAGTGCTGAGACTAACCGCACTCATGGGAACTGATTTCTTCCCACTTACCTTCTTCTTAGGAGGTAAATTTGTCCTTAGGAAGAGCAACCCACTGGAAACTTAGGGGCTGATCCTGAAATGTGTATGGAGAAGGAGATCTGTGAGGACCAAGAGGTGGACTGTGGTAGACATGGAGGTCCATCTTTTGATCTCCCTTTAGGAAAGGACTCGCCCCCAGCTATGAGAACTGTGGTTTCCTGGAAGTCTCTGTTAGCTCCCTCAGGATCCAGCTCAGTGGTTCTTGAGGCCACCTTCCTCCTGGCGAAACCTCAGCCAAGGACTGAGTAAGGTGGTGGTAGCCCAGAGCACGTGTTCCTCAGGGTGGCTGCCCTGGCAATGACTTAGAAAGTCAGTGGCACAAGAGCCTGCCCATCGTGAGACATAGTGGGTTCAGGAAGAGTTATGATTTTATTTATTCATTTTTATTTAAAAAAAATTTTAAATGTTTATTTTTGAGAGAGAGAGAGAGACAGAGTGTGAGCAGGTGAGGGACAGAGAGAGAGAGGGGGAGACAGAGGATCTGAAGCAGGCTTCATGCTGACAGCAGAGAGCCTGATGCGGGGCTCAAACTCATGAACTGTGAGATCATGACCTGAAGCGAAGTTGGACGCTTAACCAACTGAGCCACCCAGGAGCCCCCACGAGTTATGATTTTAAAATTTATTCAAGCTTTGTCTTATTCTAGGGTGGTAGCAAGATATTTTCCTGCCTTTTCCTTCCTAGGTGTAGGAAACCTCTTCTCTAGAGCTCCCATTTGGTGGGGAGATGGTTTATCAGGTCTGTATCATGGTATGACAGCTCCTTGGCTAATTTTCTTTCAAAGGTGTTATTCCCCAGTAAACTTTTTGCACTCTGAGCTCTTAGTGTCTGCTTCTTGGAGAACTCAAATGTAACACAGACAATTCTGAGAATTGAATTAAAGTTATGGCTCATTTTCCCAGAAAAATCCAACTATGCCTGGAAACCCCAAATTCTGAATTTAGGGTATTCATGGATTCCTCAAAGCCCATAGATCCACCTGAAAATCCTTGAGATTTGACTCCCACTTGCACTGGGTACGCTGTCAGGGATGTTGCTTTCAGGTCTAATGGGGGCAATGGCTGCAACATGGGTGAGAAAGCCTTGAGAGGCAGTGGGGTGACAGGACTCTGTGGGTGACACGCATCCTCCCCCATGACCCTCCTCCCTGAATTTTAGGAGTGAGCCTTTGCAAAGAGGAGGTAACAAATTCTTTCAAAACCTTTTGGTGTCCAGGGGGATTTTTGTATTTGGCTCTAGAGAAGTAGGGTAGCAGACATCGGAATCCAGGAAAGCTGGCATCTTTAGGCTCAAGGATGAGGAAAAAGTCCATTTTCAGGCTCTTCCTGGGTTGGCCAACCCAACCAGGGCAAGGGAGATGGTAGGGAGTCTGGAAAATTGTCACATTTATTAATAAAGAGTATGCATTTATTGAGAGTTGGTATTGTATTCTCAGACAAGCCTGTGGAGTGAAAGGGAGCTGGATGGGGATTTTGAAGCAGGAAAACAAGCACTTCAAAATCCTGAGGTCTAGGGTTTGGCAAACTAGATTCATCAATACCTCGTTTACATTTGTTTCTGTCTCACCTTCCTCCATAAAGAATGATGCTAGCAGATACAAGACAACACGCATTTCTGAGAGCTTGTGCAAGATGTGTTATGATTTGGAGGATGGATGCCGAGGGAGGGAATGGCTGAAAAATCATGAAGAAGTTTGGGGGTTGGCTGTGCAGGAGGGGCGGGTCGGAGGAGGGGTATTGCGGAGAGGGGAAACTGAGCAAAGACTGTGTATTCTCAGGGGATAGTGGCTTTATGTTTGGCGTGATAGGTACAGAATCTTTGAGAAGCATCTCAACGATTCCCAGGGTGACCAGGGCTTAAAAAAAATCAATATGGCAGCAGCAATGTGTATTCATGATAACAATTCACATAATAGACATTTGTAGAGTAAGAACATGAAAGTCCCTTTTTACTGCACTGCGGCCCCTCCATCCTAAGTCCATTTCCGTGGAAGTAACTACTGTTGCCAGGAGCGTGTTCTGGAGTTTCTGTGTGCTTCTCATTCTGGGGGGAAGGGAGGGGTATAGGGCTTCTTCAGTGGGGAAGACTCATTGAGGGTGTCCGGAGGACCCCCCAACAGTGTTCTCATTGGACCACCTGCTCCTTCTCAAGACTGGCCCTGGGGGCAGGTGTGCCTTGCAGTGGCCCCAAATGGCTCCTCCTTGATGGAGGCCATACTGGCAGAGTGGGGAGTTCTGAGGGCACATCACCTGCTTTCTTTTTTGGGTAGGGGTGTCATGATGGCCTTGAGGTTCAAGGACAGTCTGATTGGCTGACAGCTTTATCTCTTGGAAGCTCAGACGTGGACAGAAAGTTCAGAAGGACGTGAGGTCTCCTGTCTGTCTCCGGAGCTGTGTTTCAGTTTTCTGCCAGCAGACTGTGGCCGGCCACATTCCTGCCAACCATCACTGTGCTGTTTTGACTTGAAACAGATGCTCATTCCATGTTTACACCCGACCACTATGATTTGTCTGCTGTGGCTTTGTAGTGATTGATGTCACTTACTCCACTGTGGAAAAATCCCAGGAGCCTCACAGATCAAGGGCCTGAAGGAAGTCATGTGGGAGGCCACTGACAATCTGTGTAAAGGGGAAAAATATTATTCCCAGCAGGCAATCCCTCCATGGGGCTGTGGCCTCAGGCCATTGCATGGAGCTCCAGCTTTGTGGTAAAATGGGAATGTGTCATGTACAAACATGAACAGTCCTGGCAAAGACTTGGAGGCCAAGGGAGATTTTCCAAAGCTGCCTCCATCCATGTGCTTTCTCATTACCCTGCTGCAGCTCCAGTCCATAACCTGAGATCCGCATTTCCCCACATCCCACGGTGTCCAGCACAGTGCCTGACAGTAGGTGCTCAATATCCACGAGAGGAAGCCTTTCAACAAGTATTTATTGAGTCCCTTACATGTTCCGGATGCTGGGGATTCAGTGGTCAACAAATCGGACAAGAATTCCTCTTCTGATGATCCCTGATAAATTACCTCCCTCGACACATTTTCTTCCTCTCTGGTATATCCTCTACTCTTTGTGTTTACCTCAATTTATTTGGCTTTCTTTCCCCTGAAAGAAAAAAAAAAAAGTCACGCTGTAGAGGGAGTACTCTTGTTCAGGTCATAAACACATATTAAGAGTTCATTCTCTCTCCTTTGCTCTCACCTGGCAAAATTCCAACGCCGGTTGAATCTAATGATCTACTTCCTTTGTCCTTGAACTGAACAACTGAATATTGTTGGAGAAACTAATACCCTGCACTGACTGGCTTCACAATACATTGCAAGCCTTAGGTGAAAGCTCAACTTCACATGGAAATTCTGTTTTGCTTCCCTACCAGGTTTTCTACCGGCTGAGATGTCTATACCTTTCTCCTTTGCATTTTCTTTTGCTGACTCCTCCTTCTTTTCCTGCCGGTTCCCCCTAGATAATCCTGTTATGGTTTTTAAGGACACATCAATTTTGGTAACACATCAAAAAGAGTATCGAAGACACTAACATTTAATTCTTGTTCAGTTGTTTTCCTCTGTTCTATCTTTTGCTATGGGCTATACAAATATGCTTTCTTCTCAACTTACATTTTGCAAGTTTTTTCTTCCTTAACATTGGCTTTAAAATGAACTTTTAATAATCCCCAGAAGGCTTTACTGTTTTTTTTTTTAACAATGACTTAAAAAAAACCCAAACCTGTTTGTTATCGAAGTATAGTTGGCATACAATGTTATGTTAGTTTCAGGTGTTCAACATAGTGATTCGACAGTTCCATACGTATTGTATGTTCATTGCAGTCAGTATGGTTACCATCGGTCACCATACAACATTATTATAATATTACTGACTATCTTCTCTATGCTCTACTCTTCATCTTTGTGACTTACTTCTTTTGTGACTGGAAGTGTGTACTTCCTCCTCTCCTTCACCTGTTTGGCTCATGCCCCAAGCCCTCTCCCCTCTGGCAACCACCAGTTTGCTCTCTGTATCTATGGGTCTGTTTCTGGTTTTTGTTTGTTCATTTGTTTTGTTTTTTTAGATTCCACATATAAGTGAAATCATATATTTGTCTTTCCTGCCTGACTTATTTCACTTAGCATAATGCCCTATAGGAGAATCCGTCATTGCAAATGGCAAGATTTCATTCTTTTTCATGGCTGAGTAATATTCATTGTGTGTGTGTGTGTGTGTGTGTGTGTGTGTGTGTGTGTGTGTACATATATATCACTTCTTCATCCATTCACTTATCAGTGCATATTTTGGCTGCTCTCATATTTTGGGAATTGTAAATAATGCTGTAATAAACATAGGGGCACACAAATTTTTTCAAATGGGTGTCTCTGTTTTATTTGGGCAAATGCCCAGTAGTAGAATTACTGGATCATACAGTATTTCTGTGTTTAGTTTTTTGAAAAACTTCTATAATGTTTTCCACAGTGGTTGTACCAATTTGCATTCCCACCAACAGTGCAAGAGGGTTCCCCTTTCTCTACATCCTTGCTAACACAGTTGTTTCTTGTGGTTTTGATTTAAGCTATTCTGACAGGTAAGATGTGATATCTCAATGTGTTTTTGATTTGCATTTCACCGATGAGTGATGTTGAGCATCTTTTCATGTATCTGTTGGCCATCTGTATGTCTTCTTGAAAAAATGTCTTCAGATCCTCTGCTCATTTTTAATTAGATTATTTGTTTTTTGGGTGTTGAGTTTTATGAATTCTCTATATTTTGTATGTTAACCCGTTATAGGATATATTATTTACAAATATCTTCTTCTATTTGGTAGGTTTTTGTTTTGTTTATGGTTTCCTTTGCTGTGCAAAAGCATTTTAGTTTGACGTAGTCTCAATAGTTTTTGTTTTTGTTTTTGTTTCTCTGGCCCGAGGAGACATGGCTATGTTGCTAATGATGATATCCAAGAGATTTCTACCGATGTTCTCTTTTAGGAGTTTTATGGTTTCAAGTCTCGGACGTAGGTCTTTAAGCTATTTTAAGTTTATTTTTGTGTATGGTGTAAGAAAGGAGTTCAATTTTATTCTCTAGCGTGTAGCTGTCCAGTTTTCCCAACACCATTTATTGAAGAGACTGTCTTTTCTGCGTTGTGTATTCTTGCCTCCTTTGTTATAAATTAATTAATCATATAAGCATGGGTTTATTTCTGGGCTCTCTATTCTATTCCATTGATGTATGTTTCTATTTTTATGCCAGTACCATACTGTTTTGTTTGGTACAGCTTTGTAGTATATCTTGAAATCGGGAATTGTGATACTTTCAGTTTTGCTCCTTTTTCTCAAGATTGCTTTGGCTGTTTGAGGTCTTTTGTGGTTTAATACAAACTTTAGGATTATTCAACAGTGAATTAAAAAAACAGAAGAGGATTAAAACTATACTTATTGGGGCGCCTGGGTGGCGCAGTCGGTTAAGCGTCCGACTTCAGCCAGGTCACGATCTCACGGTCCGTGGGTTCGAGCCCCGCGTCGGGCTCTGGGCTGATGGCCCAGGGCCTGGAGCCTGTTTCTGATTCTGTGTCTCCCTCTCTCTCTGCCCCTCCCCCGTTCATGCTCTGTCTCGCTCTGTCCCAAAAATAAATAAAAAACGTTGAAAAAAAAAAAAAAAAAAACTATACTTATTTTGATGAGCACTGAAAAATAAACACACAGAAACAAACTAATAAAATGGACTGATCATGGACCTTGGAGTCTTTCAGTCCTGGTTTTGAATTTTGGCTCTGTGGTTTGACTCTGGGCAAGTTATTTACTGTTTCTGAGGCTCGGTTTCTCAAATTGTAAAAGTAATTACCATAATACTTATATTTTATTGTTGTGAGGGATATATAGGGTAATGTTTATGAATACATCTAAGTCTAGTCATTAATGAGAAGGAAAGGAAAAAGGAAAGGAGGGAAGAAAGGAAGGAAGGAAGAGCCTGTAGAGAGGAATTAATTCCATGAGTGACAGAAGGTGCAGGTGGCACTATGACTGAAATGACCTTTTTTGGAATCAGTCAGAGGTTTCTCCTAATGACATCTTCTGAAATAATGGAGAAAGGAGAAAGGTAAATTAAACCAGCTGATATTATGACTTCTTCAAATCGACTCTGATATTCTTCTTTTTTAAGTTTTTATTTATTTTGACAGAGAGAAAGAGGGAGAGAGAGAGAGAGAGAGAGAGCAGGGGAGGGGCAGAGAGAGAGAGAGAGAGAGAGAGAGAATCCCAAGTAGACTCTGTACTGTCAGCACAGAGCCTGACGCAGGGCTCAAACTCACGAACTGTGAGATCATGACCTGAGCCAAAATCAAGAGTCGCACGCTTAACTGACTGAGCCACACAGGCACTCCTATTCTGATATTTTTATGGGATAGGTGCCATAAACCTATCAATCTTTTCTCTTCCAAAGGGTTAAAAGAACTTCTTTAATCCTTCTGGTGATTGAACCTGTTCGAACTGTTGTAGTGACTTCAGAAAGCCATCTTTTGGGAGTCATCTAATGTGTTTCTGACACCTTGTCGTAACATCCACAGCCAAATTTCTTTATATTTGTTCTCTTCTAGAACTCAAATCAGATTGTGGTACTGGGTACATAGCACATGGGGTCGAGGGAAGGGATTATGCAGAGTGCTGAGTGGGAGACACGATGGGCAGGGTTATTTGTTCTCTGGCCTGATCTGGACAAAGCTTATTAACGCCCATCATGCTGATGTTCCGAATGCCACTGTGACACGAAGTCTCCAGTTTGGAATTGGGGTAGCAAGCCCACCTCAGTGCATCCTTGATCTCTCTCGTCCTCCTCATCCCACTCGACTCCAGGCTAGTTTCCTCAGCAGACTGTGAACTCCCTTGAAAACAGGGGTCTTCTATCACATTCATCCTTACATCCTTTTCCCTGCTTCTCTCCCATTGGTCAAGACCTAGCCCAGTGTTTTGCACACGATGTGTATTTGCTATATAAATAATCTAATCTTGCTATTTTACAAATGAGGAAACAATTTCCCCTAGAGATACAGAAACTTGCTCTGGGTTGCACAGGAGGACAGGTGAGGATCTGAGGCCAGGATCGCTAACTCCACGACTCTGCACAGCAATTAAAGGAGCATTGGTGCCACTTTGCACCCATCAGATGGTCATGATATATATACCATAACATACGTAGACAGAAAACAACACACAGTGGGTGACGACGTGGAGAAATTGGAACCCTTGTGTGTTGCCGGCGGGAATGGAAAATGCCGAAGCTGCTGTGGGAAAGAGTTTGGTGGTTCTTTAAAAAAATGAAACATAGAATTATGTAAAAATTCTGCTTTTGGGTATATACCCTAAAGAACTGAATGCAGAGACTCAAACAGATCACTTGAACACCCATTTCACAGCAGCATCATTCAGAAAAGCTGAAAGATGGGAACAACGGACATGTCCATCAGCGGATGGAAGGAGACACAAAATGTGGTCTGTCTACACAACGGAATATTGTTCCAACTAGAAAAGGCAGGGATTCTGACACCTGCTACAGCAGGGCTGAATCGGGAGGACCTCACACTCAGTGAAATAAGCCAGATGCAGAAGGACAGAGGCAGGACGTAGAACGGGTAGGCGCCAGGGGCCGGGGGGCAGGGTGGAGTGGGGAGTTAGTGGTTAATTGGTAGAGAGTTTCGGTTGAGGAAGATGAAAAAGTCCTGGAGATAGATGGTGGTGGCCGTTGCACAGCAGTGTGTGTGCTTAATGCCTTTAAACTGTACACTTAAAAATGGTCAATATGACATCCCCAAAGGCAAGGGAATTAAAAGCAAAAATGAATTACTGGGACCTTATGAAGATAAAAAGCTTCTGCACAGCAAAGGAAACAACCAACAAAACTAAAAGGCAACCAACGGAATGGGAAAAGATATTTGCAAATGACATATCGGACAAAGGGCTAGTATCCAAAATCTATAAAGAGCTCACCAAACTCCACACCCGAAAAACAAATAACCCAGTGAAGAAATGGGCAGAAAACATGAATAGACACTTCTAAAGAAGACATCCGGATGGTCAACAGGCACATGAAAAGATGTTCAACGTCACTCCTCATCAGGGAAATACAAATCAAAACCACACTCGGATATCACCTCACGCCAGTCAGAGTGGCCAAAATGAACAAATCAGGAGACTATAGATGCTGGCGAGGATGTGGAGAAATGGGAACCCTCTTGCACTGTTGGTGGGAATGCAAATTGGTGCAGCCGCTCTGGAAAGCAGTGTGGAGGTTCCTCAGAAAATTAAAAATAGACCTACCCTATGACCCAGCAATAGCACTGCTAGGAATTTACCCAAGGGATACAGGAGTACTGATGCATAGGGGCACTTGTACCCCAATGTTTATAGCAGCGCTTTCAACAATAGCCAAATGATGGAAAGAGCCTAAATGTCCATCAACTGATGAATGGATAAAGAAATTGTGGTTTATATACACAATGGAGTACTACGTGGCATTGAGAAAGAATGAAATATGGCCTTTTGTAGCAACGTGGATGGAACTGGAGAGTGTGATGCTAAGTGAGATAAGCCATACAGAGAAAGACAGATACCATATGGTTTCACTCTTATGTGGATCTTGAGAAACTTAACAGAAACCCATGGGGGAGGGGAAGGAAAAAAAAAAGAGGTTATAGTGGAAGAGAGCCAAAGCATGAGAGACTCTTCAAAACTGAGAACAAACTGAGGGTTGATGGGGGGTGGGAGGGAGGGGAGGGTGGGTGATGGGCCTTGAGGAGGGCACCTATTGGGATGAGCACTGGGTGTTGTATGGAAATCAATTTGACAATAAATTTCATATGTTGAAAAAAAAAAAGAAAAAATGGTCAATATGGCCAATTTTATGTTGTATTTTACCACAAAAAAGAAAAGAGGGGCGCCTGGGTGGCTCAGTTGTTAGAGCGTCTGACTCTTGATTCTGGCTCAGGTCATGATCTCATGGTTCATGAGTTCCAGCCCCACTTCGGGCTCTGTGCTTACCGTGCGACAGTGTGGAGCCTCTTGGGATTCTCTCTGCCTCTCCCCTACATGCGCTCTCTCTCTCTCAAAATAAATAAGTAAACTTAAAAACCCCATAAATCCTCTTCTTACAAATATACACATATACATAGAAGCTTTAGTGTATAGTTTTTAAAATAAAAAGGATTGTTTTAAAACTTTCAAAAATGAATGTGTGAATTATTATTTTATTTATTTATTTATTTATTTATTTATTTATTTTAATGTTTATTTTTATTTGAGAGAGAGAGAGAGAGCACGAGCAGGGGAGGGGCAGAGACAGAGGGGGACACAGAATCCGAAGCAGGCTCCAGGCTCCGAGTTGTCAGCACAGAGCCTGACGCGGGGCTCGAACTCATGAACCATGAAATCAGGACCTGAGCTGAAGTCGGACGCTTAACTGTCTGAGCCACCCAGGTGCCCCAATATGTGCGTTATTGCAAACGTAAAACACAAAGAGCAAAGAACACAGAAATCATCCATAATCACAAGCACTTTACATTTGATCTTGACCTTCTAAATTACTCTTCCTATTGTTCTGGAGTTAAGATCACTGAGTATGTATCATGATTTTTCATATGTCATGAATGTTTACCAAAGTCCCAAAGTCATGAGTGTGTGTGTGTATGAGAGAGAGACAGAGATACAGAGAGACAGAGACAGAGGAGAGGGAGAAGAAGAGAGAGAGAAGGAGAGAGAGAGGAGAGACAGAGACAGAGAGAGGGCAGAGAGAGAGAGAGGGGGAGGGAGGGGGAGAGAGCGAGAGAGACACCTGGAAGGGTTCTAGGACTTCAGGGTATGACGCCAGGGACCTCAGGGTGACTCACCTGAAAGGCCACTCTTCTTGGAACCATTAAATACGTTTTGCCAGTTACCTTGTGATCTTTGGGCTCATAGATCCTTCCAGAAAACCCAGGAAGAGTGCTGACATTTGCCGGAGAAGGGAAGAAAGCCCCGTGTAAGGATAGCACAGTGAACAGAAGCAGTACCTTGCATGCAGGCCTCCCAGAAAGAGAAGTAGGAGCCCAGGAAAAGCCACGAGTGGTTTTTTAAATGTGTATTTATTTATTTTGAGAGAGAGGGAGAGAGTGTGTGAGCAGGGGAAGGGCAGAGAGAGAGAGAGAGAGAGAGAGAGAGGGAGAGAGAATCCTAAGCAGACTCTGTGCTGTCAGCATGAAGCCTGATGCAGGTCTCGATCTCATGAACTGTGAGATCACGACCTGAGTGGAAAACAAGAGTCAGACACTCAACTGACTGAGCCACCCAAATGCCCCCATGAATATGTTGATCACCAAAAATACACTACACCAACTCAATCAGGAAAATAATTATAATCTTGTTTTTCACGGCAACAAAAACTTCTTAAAAGACAAAAATGGCAGCGGCACTCTGAATAAAGATAGTTTTTCAGAATTAAATTAAGAGGCACCCGGGTGGCTCAGTCAGTTGAGCATCTGACTCTTGATTTCTGCCTGGGTCATGATCTCACAGTTTGTGGGTTCGAGCCCCACATCGGGCTCTGGGCTGGCAGTGCAGAGCCTGCTTGGGATTGTCTCTCTTCCTCTCTCTCTGCCACCCCCCTACTCGAGCTCTATCTCTTTCTCGCTCTCAAAATAAATAAACATTAAAAAGAGAATTAAATTAAAATGCAGCCTCCCTTAATGACCAGTTTAAAGTGAGATATAAAGCAATAGAACACAGTACGTATAATGCTTCTAAGGAAATGATCGGATCGTCCGATTAAAACAGTCGCAAGAAGGTATGTCGCCATCGAGTTCTTGAACAGGGTCCTCATACAGCACCTGCCCGGAGACGCGCACACTCAGCGGTGGTTGTCATCAAGACGGAAACATAAACACAGCATCGCAAGCCCTTCCCCGAACTTCCTTCTGTCCCTCCGCCGCCGGCCCAATGAACAAGCTGTGATCGGGAAGTTTAGAACATCAAGAAAGGGTGCATATGTCACCAGGTACTTGTGGTCAGCTGCGTGTGCCTCAGTGAAGAATAACATGTCCCCACGGAACAATGGTTATAATAGGAAAATGTCTTCTAAATATGACCAACATGGCCTAGCACTCTTCTTCTGATCGCCGCCTGAACTTAACTGGAGCCTACATTTTGGGGTTTTCCCAGACCTCCGGAGCTCGTTCGTGAACCTTCCAGAGGTTCAGAGCCCACGTGAAGAGCCCCTCTTACTTGGGACTTTTATGTGCTTCTTACTGATTCCACAATTGATTCGCTAAAGGAGAGAAGGCCTTTAGCAAACTCTTTCAATGCTTTCCAAGTAGGGCCATGCCTCGGAGAAGTACATTTCCAGTCATTGAACTGTCATTTGGCCCTGGGTCTCCGCCCAGGAGAGGAGTGTTTGCCTCCCAAGGTTCCTGGCATTTTGGAAAGAACTCTAAGCCGCAGCCAACTTTGCTTTGGCAAATCACTGCCTTCCCTTTCTTTCCCTCTTTCCTTTCCCGTGGAATCTGCTCCCTCCATCTGTCTTTCAAAGCCCGCTTTATAAATGGCAATTCAAGTTTTATTTTCTTCTTGAATGCACTCTCTCTGTGAAAGAGGCTTTTCACCAGGAATGTGGTGTCTGATCGCTGTCTTGCCAATGGGTTAAACAAAGGTCTACATGCTGGGTAAAACTTCTACAGACCCATTCACACATGCCTGCTTTTCTTATACTTGGCTAAAACCAAGGGATGCAAAAATCCTTCCCCAACGGAAACTGAGAAATGACTTCGACATAATGTTATTAGATCACGTCTGTTTTGCCACTGGCTTTTTCTGGAATGCACCAGTTCAGATAGACGCGTGCAAAACAGGTCCTACATCTACGTACGTGAAAGGTATAAGCAAATGCACCTGTTTAGGTTATCGCCCAATGTTGAACAATGATAAAATCATCGGAAGTTGGAAAACATGTGGTTCATCTCACACAAGCACGTAAACTTCTATGCGCTGAGAGCTTTCAAAAAAATTCCGAGCACAAGTAGGAATTGTTCCCTGTCTCCAAAGGAGCGTGTAAGAAACTAGGAAGATTTCAATTTCGCTTTCACCTGTCCCTTCAAGGGCATCACGGCGGATAGTGGCCTTTATCTGGGCTCCCGGATGGCATGAAAAACCAACAGGAAAAGAAACAAAACCAGCACGTTCGAGATCACCAGCCAGCCTGCGTGCCGTGATCTCAACCACGTGATCTCAAAGTGGTAGCTGCCGGAAGTGCAGGGCTAAGCAAAGGTCTAGGACGGGCAACTTGCCCGCGTGTTTGCTCCTCCAGCTCTTTCCCATTGTATCACGGCGGAACCAAAGCTAGGAATTAAACCACTTCTTCTCTTCTGCTTTTCCTTCTACGATTTTCTATTTTCTGTCCGTACACCATCTACCACCTCCCAGACAGTTCGAGAGAGCTCTGCACACAGGTGGAGGAGAGAACTGATTCGTGGCTTGCTTTGAAGGAGGTGAGAAAATCCTCGAAGGCCCAGATTCCCTTCTGCTGATACGAGTGAAATTCCCAACGCTGTGTTCTCCAGAAGAGTCACACACGCGGTTGTTAACAGTGAGTGAAACACTTGTGGGTTAGTTGATAATTTACCTCTTCCTGAGCCTCTGAGTCGAGCCTCCCTCTTTCTCAGCCTCATTGCCGGCATGTGGGTCTTCCCTTTCCCTCTCTTAGGTCATCTTTACACGAAGCGTCTGGAACTTCTCCAGGAAGTGCATATATTGTGAGGCTGAGTGGCCTCTGATTCTTGAGAGGGAGACAAAGACACAGAAATGTATTCAGGAGACTATAAAGCAGAAGAGGAGAAAAGGGTGGCCAGGAGACAACCCCCCGGGAGAGGAGACAGGGCTGGTTGGAATGAACCACTTGAACGCTGGGCAAGTGGAGAGCAGGGACCCAGACGGGAATCCTCTGTGGGTTCGGCTCGCCCGTGCAGCAAAGGGCATCTATTTTGTTCTTCCTGGGCCAGTGGTTCTCATCCTGAGCACATATTAGAATCAACAGCGGCACTTAAAATATCCAGACCGCGCCCCAACGCCAGAGTCTTTGGGGGCTGGTTGGCCCGTGTATCGGCATATAGTTTATATTTTAAGCTGTCCTGGTAATTCCGGTATGCCAGCGAGGCGGAGAACTACCGCCTTGCAAATTTAGGCAAGTTTATGGTTCCTTAAGCACCTCCCCTGTGTCAGGCATGTGTCTGGTGCCGTGTCAGACGCCCGTTACGGGCTGAAGGTTTGTGTCCTCTCCCCCCAGATTTACACGTTGGAATCCTAACCCCAGTGGGATGCTATTTGGAGTTGGGGGCTGTGGGAGGTGCTGGGGTCATGAGTGTGGAGCCCCCTGGTGGGATTAGTGCCCCGGTCAGAAGAAAGTTGGCTGGCTCTGGTCTCCGCCACGTGAGGGGAAAGTGCCACGCTGGTCATCTGCAGACCAGGACGAGGGCTCTCGCCACACACTGGATCCGCCCGCACCCTGCTCTCGGACACCCAGCCTCCGTAGCCGAGAGAAGTAAGTGTCTCTTGTTTCAACCACCCAGTCTGTGGTGTTGGTTATAGCACCCCAAATGGATAAAGACAGATGCTGAGTGTGTGAAGAGGAAGGTGGTGTCAGGACTGAAGAGGGCACAGGCTGGGGGCTACACAGCCAAAGACAGAAGGGAGCCCCCGTGTGCTTGGTCGCGGGCTTTCCCCTAACACTTGTGTGCCTGGGGACCACCTGCCTGCGTCCTCTCCTGCCAGCTGCCGTGTGCTCAAGCTTTGTTAGAAACTTCAAACGTGGGCCACCTGGGTGGCTCATTGGGTTAAGCATCCGACTTCGGCTCAGGGCTTGATCTCACGGTTCGTGGGTTCGAGCCCCGCATCAGACGCTATGCTGACAGAGCCTGGAGCCTATCTCGGATTCTGTGTCTCCCTCTCTCTGCCCCCTCCTGCTTGTGCTGTATCTCTCAAAAAAAATAAATATATGTGAAAGAAAGAAAGAAAGAAGAAAGAAAGAAAGAAAGAAATGTTGAACAGCCAGGACTTCAGCTTGCCACACAGCAACCCTTGATCGTGCCCATGGAGAATCTCAGTGGCTTTTACATTTTTGGTGCTACTGCTTTTCTGTGTATAGGAATATAACCCGTCACAATTTGGAAGTGGCTAGTTTAAAATCATTGCATATCAATAGTAATCGACAATTGGGCAGTGCTTTATGTTTTTTTTTTTTAATTTTTTTTTCAATGTTTATTTATTTTTTTTGGGACAGAGAGAGACAGAGCATGAACGGGGGAGGGGCAGAGAGAGAGGGAGACACAGAATCGGAAACAGGCTCCAGGCTCCGAGCCATCAGCCCGGAGCCTGACGCGGGGCTCGAACTCACGGACCGCGAGATCGTGACCTGGCTGAAGTCGGATGCTTAACCGACTGCGCCACCCAGGCGCCCCGTTTTATGTTTTTACAAAGATAAAGTGGTTCTGAACCAGGGGCGCCCTCCTCACTTCCCCACCAGGGAACATTTGGTATTGTCCAGAGACATTTTTGGTCGTCCCAGCTGCTGAGAGTGTTACTCCAGTAGGTAAAGTCCAGGGTTGCTGCTAAATATCCTGAAATGCACAGGACCGCCCACAACAAAGGATTATCTGACCTAAATATCTGTAACGCCGAGGTGGGGAAACCTGGAAACATGGGTCCTCATTTAATCTTTGCGGTGACTGGATGAGTTGGATGTTATCACAATTCCTTTAACCGATAAGGACCCCCAGGGCCAGGGGTGATGAGTTATTCCTTCAAAATTGTAAATCACGAAGCCAGGCAACTCATGCTAAGCTTGTTTGTTTGTTTTTCCCCACCCAGCTTTATTGAGGTGGAATTGACAAATAAACATTGCATATATTCGACATGTACCATGCTATGTTTTCTAACGTTTTTTTAATTTTTAATTTTTATTTTTTTAAGATTTATTTATTTTTGAGAGAGAGAGAGAGAGAGACAGAGCATGAGCAGGGGAGGGGCAGAAAGAGAGGGAGACACAGAATCCGAAGCAAGCTCCAGGCTCCAAGCTGTCAGCACTGAGCCTGATGTGGGGCTCGAACCCACAAACTGTAAGATCATGACCTGAGCCGAAGTCGGATGCTCAACCCTGGTGCCCCTATTTTTTTTTTTTTTTAATTTTTGAGAGAGACAGACAGAATGCAAGTGGGTTAGGGGCAGAGAGAGAGGGAGACACAGAATCCAAAGCAGGCTCCAGGCTCTGAGCTGTCAGCACAGAGCCTGATGCGGGGTTTGAACTCACGAGCTGTGAGATCATGACCTGAGCCACAGTCGGCCACTCAACCGACTGAGCCACCCAGGCGCCCCGCGATGTTTTGATATCTGTATATATTGTTACCCAAATCCAGCTTATTAACATGTCTATCACCTCACATAGTAATCTTGATCTTTTTTGAGTGTGTGTGTGGTCAGACAGTTAAGATCTACTCTCTTAGCAAATTTCAAGTATACAATAAGGTACTATTGACCATCGTCACTATACTGTAAGTTAGATCCTGAGAATTTCTCATTCAGCATAACTGAAATTTTGTATCCTCTGACCAACACTTTCCTCCTTTCCCAAGCCCCTGGCAACCGCCATCATGCTTTGTTTGTGCTGCTGTGAGTTTCACTCTTTTGGATTCCACATATAAGTGAGATAATGCGGTGTTTGTGTTTCTGTGTCTGGCTTATCTCAATTAGCACATGTCTTCAGGTTTATCTATGTGGTTGTAAATGGTAGGATTTCCTTCTTTTTTATGGCCGAATAATCTTCCTGTGTGTGTGTGTGCGTGCGTGTGCGTGTGTGTGTGTGGGTCACATTTCCTTCATCCTCTCTTCTGTCAGTGGGCACTGTGGTTGCTTCCATGCCTTGACCATTGTGAAAAATGCTTAGTGAACACGGGGGTGCAGATATCTCATCAAGATGCTGATTTCATTTCCTTTGCATAAATACCCAGACGTGGGGTTGCTCAATCATAAGATTGCTCCATTTAAAAATTTTTGAGGAACCTCCATACCATTTTCCATGGTGGCTGCACCAGTTTACATTTCCAGAAACAGTGCAGAAAGGTTCCCTTTTCTCCACATCCTCACCAATGTTTGTTATCTCTCGTGTTTTTGACAAAAGCCATCCTAACACAAATGAGGTGATATCTTATTATGTATTTTTAATGACAAATTTATCTAAATAAATCCATATACGTTTGCAGATATGTTAATACACAGTGCTTTCAGAAACAAACGGAAGTGGACCGAAATGTTTATGTGACACGTACGTTGGTCACATTTGAAAAGTACGACCAACCGTAGTGATTTTGATTTGCATTTTCCTGATGGCTAGTGATGCTGGGTATCTTTTCATGTACCGGTTGGCCATTTGTATGTCATGCTAAGCCTGTTTAACCACAGGCTAGCTTCACGCAGAACTGCCGTGGTAAGGACAATCCAGGAGCTTTACTCTGTGCTTCTGCTTAGATTAGACACCCTCCGTGAAGCAGAAAGTTGTGTGGGGTCACTTTCAGCTGAACGAAATAATTTTCTTGACCTTGTCTGATTCCTTGGTCTTAAAACAGGTTATCAGGTTTAAGGAATGGAAAGTTTGGAGCCTGCACGTTTTATTTGGCACTTTTCATTTTGGTTTTAATTGTAGTTAAGAATATTTTGGCTGGCACAGAGAGCGCCAACCAGACTAATCTCTGACCTTGTCCTTGAAAATCCCCAGCTAGGAGCCAAACCATCTGAAAGCTCAATGCCTCCTGCTTGCCGCAGCCTAAATGGAAGACAGAGCCTCTCCCCTGCACTTGGTGTGGGCGAGGCGGGCCTCTGGGAGATTTCCTGGCGCCCAGTTATGGAGGCAATCACAGGCAACGAAGCCCACGTTGGTCTGTGCCACCATGGCCTGGGGGTTGGAGAGGCTGCTGGCCAATTTTCAGTCTTTCTGCCCTGCTTCTGGCTTGGTCCAAGCTGGGAATTCAGAGCCTGGAGTCCAGAAAACTTGCCTGCGGTGTGACTCAAGAAAAGTCCCATCTCCTTACACCAGTTTTCCATCTGTATAGAAAGAAGATTTTCTAATCTGTTTGTATTAGTCAAGGTTCCCTGGCGAAGCAAAACCAATAGGATATATGCATATACATATGTACACATATGTGAATACATATAAATTATAAGGAGTATATATGTTAGGTATAAGAAATAATATATGTATGAGGAATATTATATAAAAATAAATGATAAGGAATTGACTCATGTCAGTTATGGAGGCTGAGAAGTCTCCAGATCTGAGGTGGCAACCAGAGACCCAGGAGAGCTGATGGTGTGATTCTAGTCTGAGTCAGTCCTAAGGGAGGAGAAGATCTACATCCCAGCTTGAAGGCAGTCAGGTTCACAGTGGATTGGAGGAGGCCCACCCCGAGTGGGGAGAGCAAGCAATCTGTTTCATTCAGTCTGTCGATTCAAATGTTCATCTCATACAGTACTATATAGCTGAATATTTGTGCCCCCCCCATTCATATGTTGAAATCTAATGCCATGACACTGGGCATCAGTGGGGCCTTTGGGAGCTGATAAAGTCATGAAAGCAGAGTCCTCGTGAACGAGATTGGCACCCTTATATAGGAGACCCCAGAGAGCTCCCTTTCAACTTGTGTCATGTGAGGTTACATCGAAAAGACAGCTGTCTGTGAGCCAGGAAGTGGCCCTCACCAGACACGGGGTCCACTGGCACCTTCATCTTGAATTTCCCCCCTCCAGAGCTGTGAGAGATCAAAAACAAAACAAAACACTCCAAACGCTCGATTCGAGAACTGTAGTGAAGATACAAGATCAAAACGTAGTGGTGAAAATATTTCTAATTTTTGAGCCAATGACTGCTGTTCAGAAAATATAATGTACACACATATGGAAGTCTGTGTTTGAATTTTGGAAGATTAATTTTAGTATACTCACGTGCTTGGGTTTATTTAAAAAGGCCTCTGTTTCGTACACCTTAAAATAGGTATACCCTGGATTCTAAATTCTTAGACGAAGTGTTGCCTTCTCAAGTGAAAAAGTCATCACCATAGTGTTCTGGCAAAAAGAGCAGAGTGCTGTGGATTTCTAGAATAAAGAACAAAAATGTTCTTGCCAGATTGAAATAATCTGTTTCTTCCACAGTGAAGCAGAATTTTATGTTAGACTGCAAAATTGTTAAAGTAGTAACTGCTCCTTTCTGGGCAAGGATCATAATTCCCAGCGCAAGAGATCAGGCTTGGCCATGTGTCTTTGGCCAACGAAGTCATTGTGGGTTTTCACTGTCCCCCTTTTCCTTCTGTCTGAAGACAGAAGATAGAGGCTGCCTCCAGCTTTGGTTCCAGACGTGGAGCTGAGCCTTAGTTGACCTCCAGTGGACACGCTGTCAGCTGGAAATAAATTGTCTGTTGTTGCAGGCCATTGGGATTTTGAGGTCGTTTCTCATTGCGGCATGACCTAGCCTGCCCTGACTGTTATTTGACCTGATATTTTCCCTACACTGTAACATCCATCCTCGGAAAGCCCTCTCCACTTGAGAAATCCGATTGACTCAAAGGATATGGTTGTGTTTCATTGCACTGAGGATGCTTCAGACAAAGAAATGGGCTTTCCCGGGATTTCAGTGAAGATAAAGCTGACTCTCATTTATTGCTCCCAGAAAACACGTGAAGGCATCGAATTTGGAATCAGACAGTCTTGCGCTCAAATCCCGGTGCCTCCACTCACCTGCTGGATGTGCTTAGGGACTTACCCAGTCTTTGTGAGAGTCCATTTTCCTTTCCATGAACCTGCCATTAAAATAACCTATATTTCAGGATTACATGAAGATGAAATTATATCATATATAGAAAGCACTTAGCATAGAGTAAGAGCCCAATACTATGGGTCTACAGGATATAAGAACTCAACAAAGTGTAGTCATTATTAGCATTATGTCTGTACACATAGAGGCATTTAAACAACTTATGTACACAGTCTGAATGCTGATAACACATCCACGGATACAGAGAGAAATGTGCTAACTGAAATCACTTCCTAGCATAACTGGTGCATCATATGTTTGCTCTAATTGCAATATGGCTAGATAGCAATTTAAATGTTTAACGGTTATCTAACACTTGAAGAACCAAGTGGATTTGAAACTGTTTTTGGAAAGAGGAAACGTTCGTAAACTATAAAAGTTCTGGAGGTGTATCTAAGCCACCGAATCATTTCCATCAAACTTACAAATCATGCCCGCTGAGGCTATGGCTCTGGGTTGGGTTAGCAACAGGCGAGCTCAAAAAAACGCAGAAAAACATCCCATGTGGTTCGTACCCCGGCTGGTTTATGTTTGATGACAGAAATGGGCACGTGAGCAGGTAATGATCTCAGGAGATGGAAAGACAGCAGCCCGGAAGGTGAAGTAGTGAGCTCAAGTTATACTGGGGTGTGTACCATCATGGGTTTGAGGTGATGGTATTTCAGTCTGCCCTGGTTGCCGTAAAAAATCCTGTAGCCTGGGTGGCTTAAACAACAGACGTTTATTTTCTCACAGTTCTGGAGGCTGGGAGTCTGAGATCAGGGGCCAGCATGGTTGGTTTCTGGTGAGAGCCCTCTTCCGGGCTTACAGATGGCTGTCTTCTGGCTGTGTCCTCACACGACCTTTCCTTAGTGCAGGGAGGGAGGTAGGGAGAAGGAGCGACAGAGCTCAAGCTCTCTGTTGTCTGTCTCTTTTTTATAAGGGCACGAATCCCATCAGACCAGGGCCTGGCCCTCATGATCTAATCACCTCCCAAAGGCCCACCTCCAAAGACCATCCCATTGAGGATTAGGGCTGAAACAAGTGGCTTTTGGTGGGGCCACAATATTCAGTCTGTGACAGACGGATGGCATGACATAATAAGGAAAATGACAACGATCACAAAAAGCCATAATGTAACAGGGATCTTCATTCATTCCGTCACGTGATCCAGGCTGTGGATAAGAGTGGGAACTCAGGAATCAGGACACCTGATCTCAGGTTTAGACGGTGGGCTGCAGAGGACCAGCTCGGTGAGGAGTTTCCGGAGGACGTGACGTTGAAACTGCAGGAGGACGGAAGAGCAGAAGAAAGGAGATTTCAGGCATGGGGAAAGTCTGCGTGAGGGTGGGCAGGAGGAAAGGGCTTTGTGCCCCTGAGTGACGGGAAGAAGATCAGCGAGGCTGGAACAGGGCATGGGAGGGGCTGAGGGACCTGGTGAGGCCGGATAAGGCCAGGGCAGATCAGGCAAAACCGGAAAACTACTGACTTGCTCATCAGGTGCAATGGGAAGCCGTCAAAGGACTCTAAGGAAACACATCATCTGACTAATGTTTTCAAAAGTTTGTTATGGTTCCTCAAGAAATGAAACACAGAATTGCCATTTGATCTGGCCGTTCTACTCCTGGGAACATCCCCCGAAGAACTGAAAGCAGGGACTCAACCAGATAGTTGTACGCTCATGTTCTTGGCAACATTATTCTCAACAGCCAAAGGGTGGAAAACTAAATGAAAGAATAAACAAAATGTGGTGCATATATATGCAATAATATTATCCAGACTTAAAAAGGAAGGGAATTCTGACACAGGCTATGACACGGATGGACCTCAGAAACATTATGCTAAATAAACTAAGCCAGATACAGAAAGATAAACACTGTATGATTCCACTTTTATGAAGTCCCTAGAGTAGTCCAATTTGTAGGCAGAAAATTAGAATGGTGGTCACCAGGGGCAAGGTGGTGGACGGGAGGGGGAGAATGCGTGTAATTATTTAATAGGTACAGAGTTTCAGCTGGGAAAGATGAAAAAGCTCTGGGGATGGACGGTGGGGTTGGTTGCACACATTATATTTACGCTACTAAATTATACACTTAAAAATGGTTAAAATGGTAAAATTTATGTAATGCATATTTTACCATAATAAAAAAAAGTTTGCTCAGTTGCTGTACAGGGAGAAGGGAGTGGGAAGGAACACGGGGGCTGGAGAGACCAACCCTCAGGCTCTTGCATAGTCCTGGTAAGGGAGCAGGATGGAGTGGTGGAGAGGAGGAGAAGTGGAGGGAGTCTCAGTTCATTTTCAAGGTTGACTGCACTGGCTTGGCCATGGACCAGGCAGGGGTGGTGGGGGGAGATGGGGAAGGAAGTGTCAGGGAGGGAGGGGTCTGAGATGGCAGATGTCACCCTGGTTTCTGGCACAAGCAATGAGAGACTAAGAACACCATTTACCGGGGTACCTGGGCGGCTCAGCCGGTTAAGTGTCTGACTCTTGATCTCAGCTCAGGTCTTGATCTCAGGGTTGTGAGTTCAAGCCCCGAGTTGGGCTCCGTGCTGGCTGTGAAGCCTACTTGAAACAAACAAACAAACAAACAAACAAACAAACAAACCATGTACTGAAATGGCAAACACTGGGGGAGGAACGTATTGGAGGTGGAGGGTAGGTGGGAGTTGGGTTCCAATTAATGTTCAGGTGAGGATACACTGCCATTGAAATATCTGTGAAGGATCCAAGTGCAGCCATGAAATAGGGTTCAGGTACACAGGCCAGGACCTCAGAAGGGTAGTTACTGTACCACGTGGGAACTGAGAGGTGACAGAAGGTAGACACTATCACAAACCACAGGATCAGGTGAGATTGTGTAAACACAGAGTGTACACCAGTGGGTAAAAATGCAGTCCAAGAAATGCAGTGAGCCCAGGTCTGATGGGTTGACGTTAAATTCCGGTGAATCAGGGGCGCCTGGGTGGCTCAGTCGGTTAAGTGTCATGTTCAGGTCATGTTCTGATGGCTTGTGAGTTTGAGCCCCTGCATTGGGCTCTGTGCTGAAAGCTGGGAGCCTGGAGCCTGCTTTGTATTCTGTCTCCCTCTCTTCTCTGCCCCTCCCCCACTCACGCTTGCTCTCTCTCTCTCTCTCTCTCTCTCAAAAATAAATGAACATTAAAAAAATAAAAAAAATAACTTTCACTGAATCAGGTTGCTTTTCTCTTTAAACCAGTGACATGAGCACTTGAAGAAGAATTCCCAGTGTCTAGATATTGAAACTATGCATGGAAACCAAGTGCACAGGGCAGGTTTCGAAGCCCGGTAGTGCCTGCCGGTCACCCTGATTCTCCCAGATGCAAAATGGAGACCATGGGCTACCTGAGTGGCTGGACAAGGGGCGGAGCATGAGCCCACGTGGTCTCTGAGTGTCCTGTCTTAATAAGCCAACCTCAGCAGACCCTTTCTGCCTGCACGTGAGAAAGCCCAGCCATCATGGCCAGGAGAAGGGTGTAGAGTAACTAAATTCACAATCTACCTCAAGACATGCCCATCTATTGGTGTTTGAATGGTTCCTCTTCACTTTTCCTTCAACTTTTGATATCAGCGGGCAACACAATGAACTAACCCAGGGGCTCCTGGGTAGCTCAGTCGGTTGAGCATCTGACTCTTGGTTTTGGCTCAGGTCATGATCTCAAGGTTCACAGGTTTGAGCCCCACATTGGGCTCCATGCTGGCCGTGTGGAGCCTTCTTGGGGTTCTCTCACTCTCTCTCTCTTTCTGCCCCTCCCTGGCTCACTCTCTCTCTCTCTCTCAAAATAAATATATATTTTTAAATGAACTACCCAGACAGTAAACATTGTCATCTCTAAGTGAGATGTCATACCAATCTCATATTATAATGGTTATAAAAATGTCAGCTACTCTACCATGCACATATATTTAAGGGAATTCGTCCCCCCCAGCCCCGCCCCCCTTCCAGGAGACTTATTTTGGAGCTTACAGTTGGTTCCCATTTCCTGGACATGTTCCAGTTGACCCAGGAGTGGGTACCAGTGAGGACCTAGTTTGGAAACACTCCTGATTTTTCTGAATATGTAAGAACTTCCTAAGAGCAAATGCCACCAAAAATTGATATTTCAGTTGGGCAGAACGTACCACTCCCAAACTTGGACTAGGCTAGGGTCTAGGAATAATCCACGCCGGCGTCTAAACGGAGGGGGAAGCGTCTGCCGGTGGGGGTGATGTTGGCGGGTACAGGAGATCGAGAAAGAACTCGGCTGCAGGTGTGGGCGAGTCTTGCGAGGCCGGGACCGGGCAGACAGGCTGTAAAGCTCAGGGATTTAGAGCAGGCTTTGGAAGTTGGTGCCGGTGCAGGCGGGAGGACAGAGAAGGCCCTGGGGCCCGAGTCCTGGGACCGGAGGAGGAAGGGGAGGACCGGCAGCGTGGGTGCAGAAGAGTGGTGGGGCTGTGTATCAGGTAGGTCTCCGCGGCCATGCCAGGGGTGGTAGAAGTCAGCGGCGGAGGGAGGGCCCAGATACTGGGGCGCGGCCTCCTGGGCGGGAAGCCGAGCGGAAGCTGGCTGTCCCCACGCCGGCCCCATCCCCTTCGCTTCCTGCTGGGCAGCGTTGTGGGTCCGAGACCGGGGTGCAGGGCCCCTACGCTGAAGACCTGAACAGCGCGAGGACGCACCGGACCTTCCGGGAGCGCGAAGCCCGGGCGCCTGCGCTCGCGCACGTGCGCTCCCGTGCGCCTGCGCGCGCGTGCTTGTCGCTTTCAGGGCGTTTGGCGCTCCGGCCTCTGCGCGGCGCGCGGTTCTTCCGGAGGCCGGAGCCAGCCGAGGGCGTCGGTCGGTGCCCCTCGGCGTTTCTCGCGCCGGGGCGCTGCCTCTGCGGAGGGCACTCTAGGGGCCAAGTGACTGCCGCGTCCACTGGCACGGGCACCGTTCACACGTGCGGTCCACGCGGCGGCCTGGCGTGTCCTCGCTCTGCCTGCGGCATCAGGTGGGTTCCACGGGGCGCTGGCGGGGACGAGGGCAGCGGGGGGAGGGGGAGGCAGGGGACGTGCCGGTTGGACCGGGCTGCCGTGTGTCTCCTCTCTCCCTGTGATCTCGTGGCCGCGCCAGGGCGGTGGTGTTCCGAGGAGGGTGCTCTTATTCTTTCCTGCTCATTCTAAAACGGGCAGGAAGGGCATGCCGTGCTGTGAGGTCGATCTAAGGAGAGGAAGTTGCTACCAGAAGCCTGTTCTGGTTAGAGTTCAACAGTAGAAATGCCAGCCTGGGAGCAAGCTCAGAGACTGCCTTTCTCCCTCTCCGTGCCTCGGTTTCCCTGTCTCCCATTCCGTGCATCTGTCCCCATGGAACGCGGAGACGCGTTTAGGGAGGCTGGAGATGATACCTCTCTCGGGTCAAGCAGAGCTTAGCCAGATCTAAAGTCAAGATTGGAAAGGGAACCTTGCTGGAGAGCTGCCTCCGGGGAGCTCAGATGTTCCGAAGTAGGGAGAGGAGGAAAGAACCGGGCAGCGGTGCAGTGAGCAGGGATGCAGGGGCCCTGGGGACCACGGGTCACCTAGGCTTCCCTAAGGGCGTTTGGGGAAGGAGCGGTGTGGGAGACGGTCACCTGCTTATTCCCTCCCTGTCCATGCTTATCCCAGAGGCCAATGAAAGCAAACATGGGGAGTGTTTGGTTTAAGGACAAAAGTAAGGGAGGGTTGGGGGAGGGGAGGAGACTGGGGGCAAACAGTATAGTGCTATGAGGGTTCCTTGATAACCAGGCCAGAACGTGAATATATTCTTTTATTTTAAGGAACCAATAACTGTGCAAAAATGATCCAGTTATCTCCACCACGGCTCCAACGAATTAGAGAAAGAATGTCTTTTTCACAGACAGTGACTAGGTGAGGTTGGATAAATATACCTGGTGCTGCTGTAAAATCGCCCAGCAAAGAGGTACACTTGAGGCCCCCCTGCTGACTCCTCCAAGTGTTGTTTGCCCAAACAGAGCTCAGCCGTGGACAGGATAGGATATGATCAAGAAAGAACACTGAAGAAAAGTTACGAGCGGAGTTCCTAAAAAGAAGTAGAGATTTTGAGTAGTGATACTTCGTAATGTGGAACATTGAGAGCCATTTGGTTTATTATTTGGGTAGTTTGGATGGTTTGCCCCCAGAAAGAGTTAGTTAGTTTGTTTGTTTCTTTCTTTCTTTTCCTTGCTTCCTTCCTTCCTTCCTTCCTTCCTTCCTTCCTTCCTTTTTAAATGTTTATTTATTTTTGATAGAGAAAGAGACAGAGTGTGAGCCAGGGAGGGTCAGAGAGAGAGGGAGATACAGAATCTGAAGCAGGCTCCAGGTTCTGAGCTGTCAGCACAGAGCCCGATGTGGGGCTCGAACTCACAAACTGTGAGATCATGACCTGAGCTGAAGTTGGACACCCAACTGACTGAGCCACCCAGGTGCCCCCCTTCCCCCCGGAAGAGTTTCTGAGAAATAAACTCAGCTTTTCCTCCAAAATAGTTGAATGTTTGTCCATCTGTCTGTCTGTCTATCTATCCATCCATCCATCTACCTACCTACCTACCTACTTATCCAGTGTTTCAAGTCACACTGCTAGACACTTTATAGACACAATACTGATAAGAAACCCAGGAAGTAAGTATTATCTCCATGCTACATATTAGGAAATGAGGTTAAAAATAGTTCGGTAATTTGCTTGAGGTCAGAGTGCTAAAATGCAGCATATTTGGATGTATCTATTTGGTTCTAAATGTTACACATTGAATTGTTTTTCTGGGTTAACTTGGAGTGGTTTATATGTCTACCTATCAATCAGAGAATTCATCTCAGCCAAGGCATAGACCCCGGGGCAGATCTTATTTATTTATTAAAAAAATTTTTTTAAAATGTTTATTTATTTTTGAGACAGAGACAGAGCATGAACGGGGGAGGGTCAGAGAGAGGGAGACACAGAATCCGAAACAGGCTCCAGGCTCCGAGCTGTCAGCACAGAGCCCGACGTGGGGCTGGAACTCACAGACTGTGAGATCATGACCTGAGCTGAAGTCGAATGCCTGACTGAGCCACCCAGGCGCCCTGCTGGGGCAGATTTTCTTAAAAACATTTATTTGACGGCTTTTGATATAAGATTTTGTGAACAACCTATCCTTATTTACCCTGCTCTCTAAAAATTTCTGTAAAAATCCCAGTGAAAAGGTGTGATGTTAAAGGCCATCAGATAAGTTGCATAAGAGGAAGTCATTTTAGCGGCAAAGACTAACGAAATGCAGATCTCCATCGTCCATAGAAATGGAACCCTGCTGGATGAAGACATTCCATCAGTTCAGATTTCTCCACCTTCCATACCATGCCTTCCTCAGACATAACCACATAGAAGAAAGTCAGGCAGACCCTTGTCCTAAATGCCAGTCCTTTGCGGGATATCTGAATTATATATTTGATCTACTTCCTAGCTGAGCGTGTACTCTTGGCCCTTCAGAGGAAGTAGTATTTGGCGTTGATCTCCAAATCAACCCCAAAGGTCTCTAATATGTAGTTATTTTAATTCTGTGGCAGTGTAGTTTTACATGCTTTGTGATACAGTACGTGCCCCGTCCAACCCATGTCTAGGATTATACAGTTTGTGAGGGCGTGAGGGGACTAGCTAGCCCCGTGAAGCTTTTCAGGTGATGAAATATTCCTTTTTTGTTAGAAATACAGCAATTTTGTATGAGGGAAAACATTAATGCATGTTGAAAAGACGCTTGTGGGAGGAGATTTCTAGAACTGTGACTTGGTGGGCACATGACTCCAGGAAGTCAGGAAGCTGTTGAAACATTTAATCCCATACTTTGGAGCTCTCTAAAGGTCTGGGAACATATCCTTACATGTGTACAAGGTCTGTCGCTCTCTGATGGGGCGGGGGGGGGGGGCGGGAGACCGAGTAATTGACGATTGTTATAAAAATGTGAAACACTTGTAAAAGTGAAATTTATGTGCACGTCTAAATATTACCATGTACCTCATTACTGCATTCAGTTTCCTGCTATTTTTACCTTGTAACAAACCAACATATAGATACACTTTCTTGGGCATTTTTGCTGCTTCTGTTGGGGGAAGAAATCATTATTTTATCTGGCAGACATGACGTGAATCTTGACCAGTTCCACCCACAGAAATATAGTTTCCTTTCATTCTAGGGACGTTTCCCTATATGAGCAGGGGTTGAAAGCCCAGAAATGTTAAGGACGCATATCCTTGGTGATGGCCCTGAGGCTGGACCGAAAGCCCCTGCGTTC
The DNA here is from genome assembly GCF_022079265.1 of Lynx rufus. Classification (NCBI taxonomy): domain Eukaryota; kingdom Metazoa; phylum Chordata; class Mammalia; order Carnivora; family Felidae; genus Lynx; species Lynx rufus. The sequence continues at coordinate 5,557,513 of NW_025814889.1, forward strand.
AGCCACGGGGTTGGAGCATTTCTGGTCACCTGATGCCGGGTAGCCCAGAATTCTCCTCTGCATAATGTCATATCTCTGGAAAGTACCTTCTATGCAAGGCAGTGGTATAAGGTCCTACAGGACTTTCTCAGGTCCACAGGACAGGATGGTATGAACTGGTTTCTACTGGTTTCTACTGCTTGCCTAATCAACGTCTATGTATGTGATAGGAAAAAAAAAAAAAAAAAAGAAACATAGCTTCCTTTGCCGTGTGCCTGCTTGCTTTTCTGCAGCCCATACCAGAGCAGGGCACATTCTGTATGGAGTCTCAGGTACCAGACAGCAGTCATCTGAGAAGGAGATTCAAATCAAGAGAAAAAAATTGGGGAGAACTGAAGCGCATCTGGCAATCGGTAAGAAGGAACCAACTTGCTTTGAAGTGATGCAGCCATTTCTGCCCGTTGTTGGCTCCTTCCACTACGGCGTCTCCCCCATTCATGCAGATGTGGTCCTTGAAACGGAGGCTCTTCTTGGGCAGAATGACCAAGAAACTCTGGTTTGGACTTGCCCACGTGGCTGGAGAGGGTGCCGCGCCCCTCGATGTCAACTCCCCACTATAGGGAAAGGGGGCGCTCGCGGTGGCCGTCACCAGCCATCCCCTGGCATGGCCGAGGACCACTAACCCCTTTCAATTGGATGGCTCGGCATCTCTAATTAAGTAGGGGAAAATGTGGGGGCAGGAATTAGCGGTCCAGCCTGGAGCATTTGGCTGCCTTCTGTCCCCTCCCCTTCCAAGTCCTTGTGCTCTGTTTGAAATTAAATGTATGTTTTCTTCCAAAGTGAATGACAGAGAGGAAAGGAAAAGCCACCCAGGGTTGAAAAGTGGTAGCTCCTTGCAGCTGACTTCCTGCCTTTGCCAAGAAGGCAACTCTGCTGTCCTCAGCTCACCCTTGCCGGGGGCCAGGCTCTATGCAAATGAGAAGCTGTTTCCACGTCTGCCCATCTGAGGCTCCTAAGTAAAAAAGAAAGAAAGAAAAGAAGAAAACCACCGTCACCACCAACAAAAAAACCCCAAGACCAATTAATTCCAGTAGATTGCAGCAAAGCAGGGGCCTTGGTGGGGACACATCCTGTTTTGACATTGAAGCTGTCAGCCCCCATGCCATTACCCTCCCTGATGAGCCGTACTCAGTTGTGAAAGAAATTGGGAGTGACAAAGAATTCAGAACAGTTGCAGGACAGTTTTTCTAACCTCTGGTCACTTGGAATGCTATTTTTTTTTTTTTCTTAGACTAATTTGCTTTGATGGGAAAAATAGGAAAAGCAAACCTAAGTCTTAAACGATGCCTACAGATCTATTTTAGAGCTGGACCTGAGGTCATCTCAGTTGGGTTTTGATCTTGCAAGAACCATCTTTGCCTTTTGACAGCGGTGATCCAGTGAGACCACTGCCAGGCAGGAGGGTCCCTGTCACAAGGACAAGTACCCCTGTCCTTTGCTTTTGTACTACTAATACCCATGTTTGCTTTGTATTTATTTATTTATTTTTTTGTGTTTATTTCTTTTTGAGACAGAGACAGAGCATGAGCAGGGGAGGGCCAGAGAGAGACAGAGAGACAGAGAGACAGAGAGAGAGAATCTGCAGCAGGCTCCAGGCTCCGAGCTGTCAGCACAGAGCCCGACGCGGGGCTGGAACTCAGGAGCCGTGAGATCGTGACCTGAGCCCGAGTCTGACACTTAACTGACTGAGCCACCCGGGCGCCCCTACCCATGTTTGATTTGAACAGACACCCACCTAAGCAACACCGGATGATTATGTAATCACCAGTTCTGTGTTTTATTCCAGGACCAGGTAAAAAATTGAGAGCCCAGCCAGAAAGATTTAGTTGAGGCTGTGGGCAAAGAGTATATTGAATAGACTGAATTTAGTGGAGGTGAGACCAGGAAACGGATTTATTTATTTATCTTCTGTCTCTGCCGTCAAAGAAGCCATCTTGGACGGATTTCTTTAATTCACCCCTTTCCCGCCACCTTCATCCCTAAGCACAGCTACCTTTTAGATCATGAAGACTCACTTTCAGGGTTCATAGATCCTGTCCAGTCTAAATAGGACAGTAGCTGCACATCTGACCCCAAACTCCCTTCTGTAACCTTGCAGGGAGTTTTCAGGTGAAGCTGTGGGACAGTTAATGGGGCCAAACGAAAGAAAACGTCACATCTACCTCTTTGCTTTTCTCATTCTCTCTTAGTTTCTCTTTCGTGCGTGTTCTAAAATGTGCCTAATCGTGGTTCGGTAGGGCGTTTTTGGTTTGCACATAAATATGCATATATTTGGGGGTGGGCTCAAAGTTTTGCACTTTATGTTTGGGGGGGAATGTGAAGGTATGCTGGGGGTACCCTGCAGTAGCGGGGGAGGGAGACCGAAGGACAGACAGCAGCTGGAGGCAGTCAGTGGTCCAGGGGAGACTGTCAGCTGAAGAAGCCCCTCTGTTCCCGGGGGGGGGGGGTGGGGGGGCGGCGGGGAGCTAGAACCGGAGGAGCTGGTCCCTGAAGGGGTGAGGGGTCTGGGAGCGGGGCTGCTGAGGCCGGGGTTTGGCTTGGCCTCTTTCTTGCCTGGTCCGTTCCAGGACTCCGCCGTGACTGGGACAAGTTCACGTTCACCCCAGCCCGAGCGCCCTGAGGCCCCGTCTGATTGCCTGGCAGAGTGTCCAGGCCGTTCCTGGAACCCCTGTCTCCCCAGCCTCAGTCTCCCCTTTGCTTTGTCTCTCCAGTCGGGGCTGTTGCCGTCTTTCTGCCGCGTCGCCTATGCCTTCGGCCCTCCTCCCGTGCCTGGTACCTTTCCTGCCTCTAGGTTGACGTCTGGTGCTGCTGTCCCTGCCTGTACCTTCCAGTGTTTTCTCCCTTGTACACCAGCTTCTCCAGAGGGGCTTTGGAGAGCCGACCTGGCTCTTGTACCTTGGCCTCCTTTGCCCAGCGTGGTGTCGCAGTAACATCAGACACAGCTTCGTGCTGTAAGGACTGTTCTCTTCCTGTTCTACGCTGGCCTGCTCAGGCAGCCCGACTTCTTCAAAGACTTTTTTTCTATTTTTTCTTTTTTCTCACAGCCTCATGCAAATTAGGGGCTGTGGCTGGCTGAGAGTCTGAGCCACCCAGGCGCCCCGGAATCCATACATTTCTTTTAAAAAAATTTTTTTTTTTTACGTTTATTTATTTTTGAGACAGAGAGAGACAGAGCATGAGCGGGGGAGGGGCAGAGAGAGAGGGAGACACAGAATCGGAAGCAGGCTCCAGGCTCTGAGCCATCGGCCCAGAGCCTGACGCGGGGCTCGAACTCACAGACCGCGAGATCGTGACCTGGCTGAAGTCGGACGCTTAACCGACTGCGCCACCCAGGCGCCCCGGAATCCATACATTTCTAACAGAGTCTTGCTCCGACCTGACTCCAAACCCGGAAACCCAAGTACCTACAGAGGCCGTAATAGAGAAGGTGCGAGGGAAGGAGGATGAGTTCATATCTGACCCGTTGAATTTGAAATGTGTCTAGTGGCTGCAGTGATGTCAATGTCTAGTCATCTACTAAATATGTAGATCCGCAGAACAGGAGGAAAATCAAAACAATGTTGGAGAGGAAAAACTTTCCCTCTACTCTCTTAGGTTCTGTCATTGGAGGCCTGCAAGTTAAACTCATACTAACAGACTAGCAAGAGGAAGGACAGATTTTAATCACATTAGGTACATATGGGAGTTTACAAAGAAACGTGACTCAAGGGGCACTTAGAATCTGGGTTTATGTACCATCTGACGAGGCGAAGGGGAGGGGGAGAAGGGCACTTGTAGAAAAACAATTTAAACATTGAAACATAAAATGGTTATCTGTATTTTTGGAAACATAAATGGTCCCTTTGGAAATGGATGGGAGATAGGACAATTTTGTGACAGTGTCTGAGTGTGGTGCTGAATTGTCTTCCAGAGCATTGTGGTTGTTCTCAAGGTTTATGCCAGCTGACTTCTTTTAGGAGGCTCAGTGTTTAGGGGTGCCTGGGTGGCTCAGTCAGTTAAGCGTCCGACTCCGGCTCAGGTCATGATCTCACTGCTTGTCGGTTCGAGCCCCGCATGGGGCTCTGTGCTGACAGCTTGGAGCCTGGAGCCTGCTTCAGATTCTGTGACTCCCTCTCTCTCTGTCCCTCCCCTGCTCGCACTCTGTCTCTGTCTCTCAAAATAAATAAATGTTAAAAAAATGATTTTTAAATATAAAAAAAAATTTTTAAAAAAGGAAGTCTGGTGTTTAGACAGATAAGCCATTTTAGGAACTCAAATGCCTTCAGTTAAAAATAATTTTTATGTCATAGTGGCTTATTCTGGACCCCTTAACAGGACTGTTCCAGATCACTGAATGGGGAAGTTGAAACCATAGGTGAACTACGATGTACAAGTGACCAGGCATTCTTGGAGAAATAGCTGATCCAAATTTGGGTAAGGAACTGTACCAGAGGGGCCAAGAACATCTTATCTAATCAGCACGGAAACCATGAAAGACTACTGGGGTCAGATCAAAAGGGCACAGATGCTCCCATGGCCAAAGACAGGACAGTCTGAGCATCGGGAAATATAATGACTACAATGGATCAAAACACATAAATATGTATAAATCCATGAACTCGTAATGAACTTGAAAACAGCAAACTAAATTCATTTGTTTCTTTTGGAGAAATCTGTAATGTGGTTATTCTGACAGCTAGCTAAATAAAAGGGGGAAAATCAAGCATTTATTCTGTTTTTAGATCTAACTGCCAGTTTATAGAACAGAAATTATATAGATACAATGAACAAAATCTAGCGTATTGGGAACTTTATAGGGCAAACGACCCTGTTACTTCAATAAATAAAACGCAAGGAGAATAGGGAGAGCGAACCTAGAGATTTAAGAGACAACAACAGTTCAACTAGTGCGTAGCCTTTATGTGCATCCTAATTTGAACAGGCCAGTTGTTGATAAAACTTTATAAGACATTTGGAGAAGTCTTTGGGCACCTGGGTGGCTCAGTCGATTAAGCGTCTGACTTCAGCTCAGGTCATATCTCACAGTCTGTGAGTTCGAGCCCCGCATCGGGCTCTGTGCTGACAGCTCGGAACCTGGAGCCTGCCTCGGATTCTGTGTCTCCCTCTCTCTCTGCCCTTCCCCCGTTCACACTCTTTCTGTCTGTGTCTCAAAAATAAATAAAAACATTAAAAAAAAAAAGACATTTGGAGAAGTCGTTATTTTTTGGCAATACTTACTGAAACTTTTACAGACGAAATGATATCTTTGAGGTTTGCTGCAAAATAATCCAGTGGTGTTGGGAAAGAAAGTGGGGTGGGGTACAAAATGAAACAAAATTGGCCGTGTGTTGACATTTGCGGAAGCTGGACGATGAGTGCTGCTGGTCCTTTGTTTTTGCATGTGTTTGAACATTTCCGTAATCATTTAGATTGAGGAGAAAAGAGGCCTAGACCTGATCGAGGAGGCGGACCAGTGCAGGGGATACGCTACAGAAGAAATAGGATAAAATGGGGCCGTGGAGGCCCATGGAGGCGAGAAAATCCCCAGGGACCTGTAAGTTTGGAAGTTTTCAGCTGAAGGAAAGCTTGAATGACAGGAGAGCGATCTTCATTTTCACTCCTTATTTGCCTACGTTTCCTAAATGATACCTCTCTAGGCCTCTGAAGATATCACGTCGTACCACGCAAGCAATATAATTGTTTGTGGTCGTACATCGTGTCACATATGTAATATGGGGATTGTATGCAGTCCTGTAGTCGTTTAGTCAAAGAAGTTGGATTTTGATCTCCCTCCTTTTGTCCATCTGGAGTGAGTCAGCCTCCCGAGTCAGGAGTGGCTGTTTGTCTTCTTTGGGAAGGGTAAGGTGTTAACACGTTTGGAGGCTTCGGTTCCCACTCAGTAAATCTTTGAGTGTCCAGTTGTTTTCATTTTGGCAGAAACCCTGCTGGTGTTCGAACAGACCGATTACAAGAAGAGACCTGGTGTCCTAGGCCTCCTAGAACTTGGATTGTAGCGGATACACATATTAGACAAACAATCACAAAAACAAAAAATAAGCGTCCAGTATGAGAAGGGCAGGGAAGGAAGGGCACGCGGTGCTTTTGACAGCTGAAAACAAAGGAACGTGACCGAGTCTGCAAAATGAGTTCAGGGCAGCTTCTTGAGGAGGTGACTTTGGAGCTGAGATGTAGAATGGGTAAGAGCGAGCGGAGTAACAGGAGGAGGAGAAAGGGAGGGCTTTCCAGGCAGAAGCAAGAGCACGTGTGACGCTCCTGTGGTAGGAAGGGGCCTGGCCCACGGGAGGATCGGAAAAAGCCCAGGGTGGCTGTGGTACACAGAATGAGGGGCGGGAGAGGCAGACGGTTGAGAATGCCTGTCCAGGCAGGGCCAGATCATGCAGTTCCTTGTAGGCTGTGACAGGAGCCGTGGGGAGGCACAGCAGTGACTCACATCAGAGGCAGAAAAGGAGAGGTGGGGGTAGACAGGACACTCACGTGCTGGGATCTGTCTTTGGAAAGATCCTGCTCAGTGCTTTGCCGCTGCTGAGAGTTCTCCTTCCTACTGTTTTCCTCGTTTGCCTTGACTCACAAAGATCAGGGGCTCGAAAGGTAGTGGCTGCTTATAGCCCTCACTGTTTGGTTACCATAGGCCACTGGGTTCCAACACCTGGACTGAGTTTTTGCTGAGGGATCAGGGTGGGTACTGTAGGCAGCCCGTACCGTGAGGGTTACGTTTATCAGACTTAGCAAATCTAAATGTGGTATGCCAAGTCAGATTTGAATTTTAGGTCAGTAAATAAGTTCATGTAAATGTCAGATGAAGAACGGCAGGTTTTTCATAATATGGGACAGCGAATCACTTCAAATTAATTGATGCCCTGTGTTTTTATGTGGCGGCCTTAACCAGAATATCTGTGTTACTGCGCAGACTAAAAAGAGTTTGAGGAGTTATCAGGGATGCATACAAATGCATCCATATCGATCATCCGTCGATACCCACCCATCCTTTCCTACCTGTCCATCTGTGTCCGTCCGTCTATCCATCCATTCCGTCCAGATATTCTTAGTGAGCTGGACACTCTTTGGGGGCCGAGGGTACTGCGATCAATAAAACTCCATACCTTCATGATGCTTATGTTCTAGGGGCGCGGTGTTCGTGTTAGAGTGATGATAAACCCTTAGAGATAACATTGATGCCCACCACTAGAGGAATGGATACCTAATAAGACGAATTGTCATGTAATCATTACAGAAATCACATTTTCGAAGGCTATTACATATCATGGGGGATCGTTTCCAACGTAAAAGCAAATTAAATAAAAGCAGCCCACAAAACCACGCACAAGGTGGCATGTAAATTAAAACTGCAAGGCACGGATGTATATTGTGTTAATATCTGGAAAGCGGTGCATGGATAGTGGCTGTATCTGAGTGTAGAAATCATGGCCAACCTTTCATTCAAGCTTCATGATTTTATTTTTTCTTACGCACTTTCTACAAAAAGTCATGGATTAGTTTTATATTTGGAAAAGACTTTTTTTCCCCCAGAAGCTCTGTGGCAGCCATGGAAAGACTAAAGATTGGTGCTACATCTGGCTCCACCATTGGCTTTCAGGACAGCCTTGAGCAAGTCACGTCTCTTCTCTGGGCTTTATGTTGTCGGATTTAAAATGAAGAGACTAGGGGCGCTTGGGTGGTCACTTAAGCGTCTGACTCTTGATTTCGGCTCAAGTCGTGGTCTCACGATTCATGAGATCAAACCCCGCGTTGGGCTCTGCACTGACAGGGCAGAGCCTGCTTGGGATTCTCTCTCCCTCTCTCTTTGCACCTCCCCTGCTCCCTCTCTCTCTCTCTCTCTCTCTCTCTCTCTCTCTCTCTCTCTCAAAAATAAACATTAAAAAAATGAAGAGACTAAGCTGTGATTTTTGTGTGTCATTAAGAACCAAACAAAGGTTAAAAATAACGTGCCTATTTTTATGGAAGGAGCTCGGAGGCCCCATCATTTTACTCTTGTGCGTCTTTATGAAACCCGTCTATCATAGTTGTATTCTTTTGTTTTATCTAGCTGTTATATTGTCTGCAAAATTTACTTTTGAATATTTTACTTTTCAGGTTTACTTTTAAACATTTCAGCATAGATTGTGTGTGCATGTGTGTTTCATTTTTAATCCTCTATGGGGTTGTTAGAGAAATCTGAAATATCCTAACAGGACATATTCTTTAGGAGTATTGAGGGGTTACTATACGGCTTTAGAGATGTTTATCTCTGGTCAGTCCTAGAGGGTTCCCTAATGAGCCTAATAAATACGGGAAGCTGTTTTTCATTGGAGACTTGAGTGCTATTCGTGATACATGAGTTGGTTAGAACTGTTTCAAGACACTTGCTTTTGCATGGATAGGGTTTAGGAATCCGGCAACACTAGCAAATTATAAACTTTGCAGTGATGTCTAGGCCAGATATACCAATTTGTCCTGTGTCCAAGTATTAACAAAGGGTTCTAGCAACTCAGCTCACTCCCACTAAACATGGTAGCTGAATTCTACTGCTAGAATACTGTTACATCTGGTTTGAGTTAACGTTTCATGGAAAGGTAGGAGCCTTGGTAATTCACTGAGATTACGGGAATGGCTCTTTTTTTTTTTTTAATTTTTTTTTTTCAACGTTTATCTATTTTTGGGACAGAGAGAGACAGAGCATGAATGGGGGAGGGGCAGAGAGAGAGGGAGACACAGAATCGGAAACAGGCTCCAGGCTCTGAGCCGTCAGCCCAGAGCCTGACGCGGGGCTCGAACTCATGGACCGCGAGATCGTGACCTGGCTGAAGTCGGACGCTTAACCGACTGCGCCACCCAGGCGCCCCTGGAATGGCTCTTTTTATGCCTACTCACTAATAAATATTTCTAATTTGTGGCAGAATTTGGTCTCGGACATGCTGTTTGAATCACATATCTCCTAGTAGCTTGGTAATGGATGAGGAGATCCATAGTTCTTAGGGTTAGTTATTGGATGTCTGATAATTTTGAATGATTGGATTGAGTCACGTCGCTTGGAAACAATCATAAATCTATGTCTAGAACTCCATCTACTTGGATTTTTAAAAATTTTATAAAACAAATACACATTTTGGGCAAAAATTAAACAGTAAAGAAGAACATAAAATATCTTACCAGCCCAATTCCTATTTCTATTAATTAGACGTGTATTTATTATATATCTTTATTTTGTTGGATAGAGCTATGTCCTATAAGTTCTCTTTTTGGGCTTTTATGTGCAGTAATTCATTAAAAATGGCTGCTGGGTTTGTAAAGTGTCACCTGAATGCTAAATATCAATGGACAGCCTGGTTCTGCCTCTTTGGAGAGAGTAAAGGGATGTTTTGGCAGGAAATATTGGATATAACTGGCTTCTCTTACAGCTTTCATTTTGATGAGTTAATTTAAATTTATTCCATCTTGAATTTTACATTTCTTTTTTTAAATAGGAAATTTATTGTCAAATTGGTTTCCATACAACACCCAGTGCTCATCCCAATAGGTGTCCTCCTCAATACCCATCACCCACCCTCTCCGCCCCCATCAACCCTCAGTTTATTCTCAGTTTTTAAGAATCTCTTATGGTTTGGCTCCCTCCCTCTCTAACTTTTTTTCCCCTTCCCCTCCCCGATGGTCTTCTGTTAAGTTTCTCAGGGTCCACATAAGAGTGAAAACATATGGTATCTGTCTTTCTCTGTATGACTTATTTCACTTAGCATAACACTCTCCAGTTCCATCCACGTTGCTACAAAAGGCCAGATTTCATTCTTTCTCATTGCCGAGTAGTATTCCATTGTATATATAAACCACAATTTCTTTATCCATTCATCAGTTGATGGACATTTAGGCTCTTTCCATCATTTGGCTATTGTTGAGAGTGCTGCTATAAACATTGGGGTACAAGTGCCCCTAGGCATCAGCCCTCCTGTATCCCTTGGGTAAATTCCTAGCAGTGCTATTGCTGGGTCAGAGGGGAGATCTATTTTTAATTTTTTGAGGAACCTCCACACTGTTTTCCAGAGCGACTGTACCAGTTTGCATTCCCACCAACAGTGCAAGAGGGTTCCCGTGTCTCCACATCCACTCCAGCATCTATAGTCTCCTGATTTGTTCATTTTAGCCACTCTGACTGGCGTGAGGTGATATCTGAGTGCGGTTTTGATTTGTATTTCCCTGATGTGGAGCGACGTTGAGCATCTTTTCATGTGCCTGTTGGCCATCTGGATGTCTTCTTTAGAGAAGTGAATTTTACATTTCTTAATGCCAAAGAAGGGAAAAATACCACTCAGTACACTTTTTCCAGTGTTTTCCTGTTAAACCACTTGAAAGCTAGGAAGAGTCACTTTAGGCGAATTCGGTTCTAAAATTGACCCTTGACCCTGGATAGTCATCGTGCGGACTAAGCACTATAATTACGCCTAGGATCGTAACCTGTGCATAATCTGGTCCCCAGTATGGGTGGGGGTGCGAGGTGAATACTGGCGGTATATGGGAACTCGGACTCAGATTCAGTTCTTTGTCTGCCAGTGGCTGGCTCAAGGGAGCTCAGGTGATCAGGACATGTCTGTGTGTGACCAAGCCACCGCTTACAGAGCAGGACATGTCAGACCACTTCATTTGAGGAGAAAATTCAGCAAAACCTTTCTTGGGAGACCTAAAGATGCAGGCAGTTGTTGTTGTTGGTGGTGGTGGTGGTGGTGGTGGTGGGGTGTGTGTGTGTGGGGGGGGTGATATGGCAGAGTGGGGAGAGTCAGAGTTTCGGCAGCAACCAGTGTGACCTTGGGCAGGTTGCTTGTCTTCTCAGCCTTGGTTTCCTATCAGCAAAATGGAGATATGGACTGCGTAATGGAGATAGACTGCGTAAGCAGATTGCCCTCCCTGATGTGGGTGGGCTTTATCCAATCAGTTGAAGGCCTGAATAAAGTAAGTGGAGATATGGAGTAAGTCAATCCGCTCATTCATTCTAGATGATGTTCCGAGCAGCACAAACCTGGAGGTGCCTGAGACACAGTTTCTACCTTCTAGGAGTTGATAGTGGGAAATAGGATCTATAAATAAGCAAACCATCAAAGTCTGATAAACACTGTGCTCGTCACCTTGGAGAAGAGTTTTCAGAGCAGGTAAAGCCTGAGCTGATCCATTAAGGATGTGTGTCAGGTGGAGGGGTGAAAGTAGGTACACTTATGTGTTACAAAACCGTTCTGCAGTATAATTTAATTTGATTTAATTTAATTTAATTTAATTTAATTTAATTTAATTTTACTTTAGTTTGGTTTGAGAGACAGAAAGAGAAAGAGAGAGAGAGAGAGAGAGAGAGAGAGAGAGAGAATCCCAAGCAGGCTCCATGCTGACAGCACGGGGCTCGATCTCACAAACCATGAGATCATGACCTGAGCCGAAATCAAGAGTCAGACGCTTAACCGACTGAGCTACCCAGGTGTCCCAAGTATGTCTATTTTATTATCGCTGCTGGTCGTATTGTTGTCCTTGTCTTTGAAGGCTGATGGTACTGGGGGGGAAATGTGTCCATTAAACCTGGAAGATGCCACATAAACAGCAGCGGCCAACAAATCCAAGCTGTTCAGAGCTAAGCGCTTGAGGGCTAGGGGGACGTGAGACGAACAACAGACATTTCCCGAACATTGACTGGGCGTGATGGACTGTAATATCTCAGTGTGCCTTCCAGTTGAGTATCCTTATGGGTGAGCCAATTTCTTGACCCGAATCTTGGTATTTTTAAGAAATGTTTATTTTTATTTCTTCTTGAGAGGGTGCAGGCAGGGGAGAGACCGGGAGAGAGGGGGGCAGAGAGAGAGGGAGACAGAGCATGCAAAGTGGGCTTGAACTCACAGACTGTGAGATCATGACCTGATCTGAAGCTGGACGCTCCAGCCACTGAGCCGCCCAGACGCCCCACACGGAATCTTGTTACTAAGGCTAAGTCATGGGGCTGGAGTTGGGAAGGAGGGGGTCTGATGTAGGTGAAGCCCTAATCATAAAGGAAGGGGAAGTAAGAGAAAAAGTGTGTCTTTTTTTTTTTTTTTTTTTTCTGTCCCTGGAGATCACCTCACTGCCAAAAGTGTGGTCTGCGGACCAGCAGCACCAGCAGCTCCTGGGACTTTACGAGAAATGCTGAACCTCAGGCCCCACCCCAGACCTACCGAGCCATGATCTGTGCCTTAACAAGAGCTCCAGGTGATTTCTGTGCCCTTTCTAGTTTTAGAAGCTCTGCTGTGGCCTGACCACGTGCTAGAACGGATGTGCTCTTGAAGACCAGTGGTCTGTGTGGTCCGGAGGGTGGGGACTGTGCTGGTCGGCTCTGTCACTGTGAAGATGTGTCTTGACTGTGGGCAGTACCTTCCTCTCACGAGGGGATTAGCGTGCCAGGCTCTCAGAGCTCAGCGTGCCGTCTCTTACAGCAGCACATCTCTCAGAGAAGGAGCCTCCGGTCAGAGGTGTTGAAGAAATGCTGCACGTGGTATTTGTGACGGTTAACTTCGCGTGTCAACTTGACTGGGCTGTGGGGTGCCCAGATATTTGGTCAAACGTTATTTGAGGTATTTCTGTGAGGATGTTTTCAGAGGAGATTCACGTTGAAATCGATAGACTGCATAAAGCAGATTGCCCTCCCTGATGTGGGTGGGCTTTATCCAATCAGTTGAAGGCCTGCATAAAACACGAAGAGTGATCCTCCCCCGAAGAAGGGGGAGTGCCACCCATCTGCCTGCCTTCGAACTGGGACGTCAGCTGCTTCTTGCTTTCCTGCTGGAACCCAAACATTGGCTCTTCCTGGATCTCGAGCCTGCTGGCCTCTGGATGAGACCTATGCCATCAGCTCTCCTGGGTCTCCAGCTCGCTGACTCACCTGTAGATCTTGGGATTTGTCAACACCCACGATCACATTGGTCATTTCCTTATAATAAATCTCTATGTATGCATAATTTTGTCAATAATTTCCTAGTTCTCTTTCTTTGGAGAGCCCTAATACAAATACAATATTCTTTTTCAATGTGCTTGCGATTTGTTAGACATCTCAAATCTGTGCATTTATGCCCTTCATCGTGACAGATCAGTTCATAGCCACTGTCTCCTTTAGTGCCTCTCTGTGATTCTGTCTTTTGTTCTCCTGTTGCCTCTGTTCCATTCTCTTTACTTCTGGAACTTTAATTAGATGAACGCCTTACCTTCTTTATCTGTCATGATACTTGTTCTCTCCTTCACCTTTTCATCCTCTTTGACTGTCCGGACTGTCTTCTGCCTAATTTCCTCGTATGAAATTTCCAGTTCATCAGTTCTCACCCGTGTGTCCAATTTGCTGTTAGACTTTGTTTATTCACCTTTGATTTAAAATATTCTGTTTTTTTTTATTTCTAGAAGCTTTTTTTCTCCCAAATCTCGGTTGTTTCAAGTCTCTTGTTCTTTATTTGTTTTTAGCCCTTTTATTTGTGTAACGAGTATTAAATATGCTTTTTCCATGTTCCAGTAACTCTATATCCTATGTCTTTGGTCTGTTTCTTTTCCTCTTTTTCTATGGGCTCTCCTACACGGTTTCTTGTTGCATGTGTGTGTATGTGTACACGCACATATGTGTTGCCTGTGCACATGTGATATTTTTGACTGGGATCTCGTGTTTCTCAAAATTCATTCCGGGAGTGCTCTCAGGTGTGTGTTGAGGGCACGAATTTGCGTCTGCCAGGTGCCTGGGGTCATCACCAACCTGGGGCCACTTTAAACAGGATTTCCAAATGGAGACTTTTGAGATCAGCACAACTGTGTGGCTTTGGATTGCAGACTTACATGGGGGCTGGCTTGCAGCTATAGACTCTCAGGGGAGTATTGTCTGCTAGTTAGTACCTTGGTTTGAGATAGGCAGCTTTCCTCATAGTGTCCTAAGTATGAGCGTATTGTTTTCATCTTACTGCGGATGTGATTGGGGCTGTTTTCTAGTAGACTTCTTGTCACCTGGAGTTGGCTCTGGGCTTTATTTCCATCCACTGTACCATGGGAACCTGTGAGTGCCCAAGTTCACATCCACTTGGTGGTAGAAAATACCATCAATATGAGAGCAGATTTACTTCCTTGAGTGTCTTCTTATTTGGAGTTTAAGTGCTCTTCCCTTTTTGGCCATCTCAGGGCTCCTTTTAAAGAGATGTTTGAAAAAAAAAAAGATGTTTGGCCAGCCTTTTACTTAACTTCAGTGGGAGAATTGATGAGGACATCTAGTCTGCTATACAGCTGAACATGGAAAGTGTGTTATGTCTTTACAGTAGTTGCCACAGGACTGGTGTCCTGGGAAAAATGTTGAGAGGATCCCAGAAGCCCATGACCTCTTAACTTCCATATACAGCAGGGAGGAGATGAAAAAGATCATGCATTTTCAGCCCCTGCTCATTGTGTGCCCTGCCTGTGTTGCTTCATAGGCTATAAATTCCCAGGTAGCAGATATCCTTTTTATTTTTATTATGCCAAATGCCTTGTGTATCATCAGTTTCATCAGGATCCTAGATTTTTATCAGTTACTGTTCATACAATTCAGTTTGCTGGTGTCACACACCAAGAGCTGGGCTTGTTTCTAATAGAAGCGTAAAGATTTTGGCATTACACAGATCTGGGCTCTGATTTCCGATCTGATATTTTCTAGCTGTGCGACTTTCACAGAGTCAGTTTACTGCTCTAAATCTTAGATCCTCTATTTCTGAAATGGGGTTATTCATACCTACTTATGGGGGTGTCGTGTGGCTTAAATAAAAGACATCTGTAGAGAGCTTGGCACATAGTAAGATTTAATAGATGATAGTCTATTCATTAATCTTTAATTTTTTTCCCAGCGAGTTAGGATTGGAGGATTCTAGGATTAGAAGAAATCACGAGAGCCTGGTCTCAGGCATAAATTGCCTCTAAACTGAGAGCGTTCTGTTGTAGGCCCAATTTTAGAAGATCTGGCATCTTGATCTGGAATTTAAATTAACTGCTCTTACTTCATTTTATTGCTGACAGACTGAGAAGCTATCATAAAAAACTACCAAGGATATTTCTAATGGAGGCTTTCAAGAAGGATCTAAGAAACGTGAAGTTGATATTCCAGAGGAACTCAGGCTTAATTGCCTTCAGGATAAACATATCAGCGTCCTAGTCTAGAACTGGAGTTCGGAGGTGAATACCACATCTACTATTTTTACCTCATCTAGACATTCTTGGATTTTCTCGTAGCATGTATTCTTTCCACCCCCGCTTCAGGAAGTTAGCACCCAAGAGAATATAGACCAGGTCCAGTAAAATTCAATGTGGACCATGACTTGGATAAGGGTTGATCTCCCTTACTGGGCTAAACCATTCCTAACATACACATATGATACACATATCAGACCTTCAGCCTGCCTATCTCAAACTGTGCAGTAGGGTAAGAGGGAATGGAAGAACTTGTACAAGACACAAAGGCCATTTTAGGATATAGCATTTGGGGTGGCCAGAGAGTAGAATCAGAAGGTTGAAACGATAGAGGGGGACTTCGAGGTCGTGGGAGCATGGCTAATATTTTCACAAGGTTAAGATGATAAAATTTCCACTTTTCTTAATTACAGGAGCACTTTACCTCTTTCCTCTTTTTGCTATTTTTTTTTTTTTTACTTTTAATTGTAATACAGTTATTTGTGCATCAGCCCGTTTCTCTTACTAGATTATACGGATCTCACGGGCAAGATCAACACAATCCTCGTGTCTGCTCAGCTTTCTGTGGCCATGTCTGCTGCAAATTATTAAACATACGCAAAAGATGTGGCCAACAGGTATACCTGTTAATATTCATAGCTGGGGAACTACCACTGAATACTCTGAGTCGTAAAAAAGCCTTAAGGCTCACACTCTGTTGGACATGTCTCAAAGGACTCCTGTATGGGGAAGGAGTTGAGGTGGATGAGCCTTATCTGGGAGTACATGACCAGTGCAATTCACTCAGTTGCGAGTTACCAATCCTGTTATGCACAAGCGAAGATGGCATTTTTGTCCGGCTGCGTGGGATCACTGAGCACCTGATGCTTTGGCACATATCCTGTCTTCTCAACAAATAACACCCTTGGGACGGCAGCAGAGAAAACACTTCCACCCTCATCTGGCTGCTTCCAGAGGCATTCAGTCTTGGCTGTTACTCTGCCTGATGTTCTGGGTCGCTGTGACCAGAAGGGTGTTGGGTTCTCTCTCGCATGTCAAGCCTTGTTCTCACTTGGCGCTCAGTGTGACAGTGTCAGGGGCCGATGCGCCAGTTACCTGTGCTAAAAAGATACTTGCTTGGGAGAGAGTTACAGGCCAGTTTCCTCCAGGCTCCATTGTGACCACTACTGAAACAAACTAGAAACCGCTACACCAGCCTTGAAAATGCCTTCCATCTTTTTCTTTAGAAGTGTCAACTTTGTTTGAAAAAAATGCCTGCCGTGTCTGTTTCCACGTTTCTGTTTTTGCTGCTGCTATTTATTTCAGACCTTTAACTCTTGTGTGGACTCCTGCAGGAAGTGCGTGAGGCACCCATCTCTTCTTCCCCGGATGTGCGTATTTAACTGGAGCTTGCACCTGAGCACAACCCCAAGGAAAATTTTCTGTGGCTGCCCTCCGATCAAGTCAAATGGTCTCAGCGTGATTTTCCAAGCCTAGAGCAACCTGGGACGAGCATATCTTTCTGACTTGTCTTCCTGGGCTGCCCTGGTGACCCAGTGTCCCAGTGGGGCCCGACACCTTACCCATTCCCTACTAGGCCACGTGCGTTCATGCCTCTGTGGCTTTGTTCCGCCTGTTTCCTCCACCTGGACTATTACTCTCTCCCTCCTTTGCCTGGTGTGTGCTCATTCGTCCTTTAAGTGGCAGCCAAATGGAATGGAATCTGTACACATTCCCTTATCGGACAGGATTGATACAGGCAATGGCTGGTCAACCAAAAGAGTCAGTGAAGGAAGAAAATTTAAAAAAGAACAAAAAACAACCTATGTAAACATTCTCACTTATATCAAGAACATTCATTTATTAACTCTTTGGTGTAAGGTTTTTTGTTTTTAACATTTATTTAGTATTGAGAGACAGAGCATGAGCATGGGAGGGGCAGAGAGAGGAGGAGACACAGAATCCGAGGCAGGCCCCAGGCTCTGAGCTGTCAGGACAGAGCCCGACATGGGGCTTGAGCTCACAAACCCCGAGATCATGACCTGAGCCGAAGTCGGATGCCCAACCGACTGAGCCACACAGACACCCCCAGTGTAAGGTTTTTTGAGTGCATTTTCACTGATTACAATTCTCCATTGACTTTCTTCACGAACCATAGTCAGAAAGTCTTGTTTTCCACTTTGGGTCTTTAAAAAGTAGTCTGAATGCAGAGTTCTTTTATACTTAAATGATTTCATCTCCAGTTTTTTACCATTGTCTCCTAATTAAAGAGCATTACCCCCCACCCCCAATTTTGCACAACAATGCAAATGTACTTAATGCCACTGATGTAACACTTAAATACGGTTAAGATGGTGTATTAGTCTGCGTGGGCTGCCATAGCGAGCCTGAGTTTGGGTGGCTTAGACAACAAGTAGACTGGTAGTCCATGATCAAGGTGCTGGCAGATTTGGCTTCTGGTGAAGACCCTCCTTCTGGCTCGTAAGCAATTGGGTGTCTTCTCACTGTGTCCTCGCGTGGCCGTTCCTCTGTGAACATGCAGAGAGGGCACACATGCCCCGATGTCTTATAAGGACACGAATCCTATCAAATGGGGTCCCACCCTTATGACCTCACTTAACCTGAATTACTTCCTCTGAGGCCCCATCTCCAAATAGAGCCACACTGGGGTTAGGGCTTCCACATACGAATTTTGAGGGGATACAAACATTCAGGTCATAACAGCTGGTTTTATGTTATGTGTGTTTTACCACAACTAAAAGAAAGATATTGCCAAATTGTTTCTAAAGTAAGAAAATGGCCATTCAATTTCCTGGTAACAAAGCCCTCTTTTGTGCTATTTCCTCACATGATGTAGTGTTTTCTTAAAGTGGCATGAACAGTCTTGGGAATGACTGTGGTTGACTCTGGTCAGTAGATACTCTAGCGTCTGCCTCTGGAGACCAGCCTACTGGCTAGGAACTTTGACGTGCTCTGACCAGGAGAGAGTTATCTTGCAGAGGGACATGAAGGGCTGTAGTTAACCTTTTTTTATTTCTTTTTTTTTTTTAATTTGTGTATAGTTGACCCCCAATGTTGCATTAGTTTCAGGTGTGCAATATAGTGATTCAACAAGATTGTACCTTATTCTGTGCTCAGCACAAGTATGGCTACTGTCTGTCACCATACGTGGCTATTACAATATCATTGACTGTATTCTTTATGCTGTACCTTTTTTCTGGTGACTTATTTATTCCATAACTGGAAGCCTGGATTTCCCACCCCCCTTTACCCACCTTGCCCATTCCCCCATGCTGCTCCCTCTGGGCAACCAGCAGTTTGTTGTCTGTATTTATATGTCTGATCGTGCGTTTTGCTTATTCATTTTTTAGATATCACTTATGAGTGGAATCATGTAGTATTTGTCTTTCTCAGTCTGACATGTTTCACTTAGCATAACACCTTCTGCATCCATCCATGTTGTCTCAAATGGTATGATCTTATCCTTTTTTTATGGCTGAGTAATATTCCTCTGTGTGTGTGTGTGTGTGTGTGTGTGTGTGTGTGTATGTGTGTGTGTACGTACCACATATTCCTTATCTGTTATTTATTTATTTTTTTAATTTTCTTCTTCCCACTGTCTGTTTATTGATGGACACAGGTTGCTTGCTTCTCTTGGCTGTTGTAGATAATGCTGCTAACGTTTTGAGTCAGTGAAGTGTAGAAATAGAGCTGAGAGACTTTCTGCTGAAAGGCTTTTGCTACTGTCAGTAGGGGGCATGGCCCTCAGACCCATACCATTTGCAGTGAATGTTTCCCTAATGAAGCGTTACTTTGCATTGGAGTCTGATGTGTGTGTATGCCTGACATCCTTAAGGCACTGAAGTTTTTGTGGATAAGTTTAGTTTTTTATTGTGTTAGGCTTTTTGCTGTGATAATGCTCTATAACTAATGGCTCCAAAACCTCCGAGGTTTTTTTAACAATTATCATTTACTTAACACTCTGGGTCAGCTGGTCATCTGTATTTGGCTGCCCATAGAACCAGAAGCTAAGTGAGTGGCCTTGAGAGGTGTTCCTTTTCGCCACAGTGGGAGCCCAGCAAAGGTCACTGCTGGGATAAATTTCTCTCCAGATTTCATCTACCCTGGACAACTTTGGATGCTCTTCTTGGACTTTATACCTGTCTGTCTTCTGGTGACACATTCATTGCGTGGGGAGATGATGACCTCTCATTGAGGACCTTCTGCATGGGGTGCAAGGTGGTGTACCCATGACTGACTTAATAATTTCTTTGTTGATTGAATACTGTCTCTGTTTACACATTCTATGCTTCTATGCACAGCATGGTGTGAGGAGTTCCCTAGTGTCTGTAGTGATGCCACAAGGAAAGATGCTTTTCATTTAAAAAAAAAAAAAAAGAGTTGTTTACTACCCACCTACTTCCCTAAAATTAACACCTTCCTTTTCATAAATGTGGCTGAATACAAATACCTTGGGAGAGGTAATATGCGGATTTAAATTCACACAAAAGCATACATTGTATATTTCAGGTTCTGCCTTCGACCCATGACCGTGAACAGGAGGATGGGGCCTGAGGGGACTGAAAGATCAAAACAGTAACTTGTTAAAAGTGACACTTTGACCACTGAGTTCTTAATACATGTGGTCATCGTGCCGTGAGTCCTATAAGAGAAGCAGTAGTTAGGACAGCAGGGAGGGGTGCAGAATCAGGAAGCCGGGGACCCTAAGCCTCTATCACCATTCTCACAGCTATGCTAATCACCAACCCTGTTTAGCTAAAGTTCTCTTGTCTGACAGGCATATGGTCCAAGGAATATGAATACCTAGAAACACAAAATCCTGCGGCTGGTGCCCAGATATGTGCAGATGGTCCTTAAAATACCCCTGGCTCCGGACCTTTGCTGGTTTTGAGTCTCGGGTACACAGCTGCCCTTGTATCCACAAGGGGTGGGTCTGGATCCTTTCTACTTTTCCGTTGATTTCTGCGTTGCATTATGCATGGTGGAACATTGGTACAGGAAGAAAGGCTGTCGAGATCATCTGACTCAATGCCTCACTTGACAGGTGAGGAAGCGTGAACTCCAGGGGGCTAAGTGATTTGCTCCAAACATCGCAGCTGGTTAATGTCCAGGAAGGGATGCTAACTACTGCTCCTTCTAAGGGAACTGCCTCATCTGCAGCCCTAGGTGTGGTCACCTACTGAAACTTGTGACCCCAGTTCCCCATGAGAGTCAGTGGAGCTGGGATTGCCACCTGACCCACGCACAGCCAATGTCTTGGCTGTCCCACAGCCTGTGACCCATTAGTATGGCCAGTCAGATGGTCTTCCTTAGAAATTTGAACCCAGAAGTGGGAGCTGAGACTGCTAATGTCATAATATGGAAGGCATTTAGATGGCGATGGGGAAGCCATGCCAGTCAGAGCGGTGAGGGAACACGAACTGTGATGAACAGAGGAGAGAGGAGAATGGAATACGTTTGGGGGGAAAAAGGTCCTTGAAGGAGAGATCGTGCAGCCTGAGGGAGAGACAGAGGCCTCAGCCTTGCATGGTTTCCATGGGTTTTCTGGTTCCAGTTGTAGAGCATTTGTATCCAGGAATGACCGATTCCCCCTGTTTTCTTAAATTAAAGATGATCTTGGCATCTCCTCCTTGCCACCAGCAGAGGCTGATTGGAACAGTGGCAAAGTCAGGACTAGCTGCTAGATCTCCTGACTCTCAACTTACTTTTTCTACTCTGCCAGGTTCCATATGCCTGCTAGAGTTTGAACCCTTTGAGGGCCAACACGAGTTTCCTTAACTTGATGTACCTTTAATAACCTGCGTGGCGCTTTGCATATACTTGGAGCTCCAATATTGATTGACTCCACAGCATCATCCACTTGGCCTCCAAGCCAAGAGAGCGCTTACAGCTACTGCAGTGCCACTGGTGGCGTTCGGGAGCCACCGAGAGGATGATGAACCTTCCTGGGGGCACAGAGTGCATGTCCTGGAGAAGCAGGGACCCCTTAAAAGCTCATGCTTCTTCCATATGCTGTTTTTTTTTTTTTGTCTTAAAAAAAAAAACTTTATTTTTTTACAGCAATTCAAAGGAAACTTGAGAGGAAAGTACGGAGATTTCCCACTGACTCATCACCCTTCCCCATCATCACCCAGAGCCCATGGTGTGTATTAGGGGGTCACTCATAGTGTTGTACATTGTATGGGTTTGGATAAATGTATCACGACAAGTATCCAACATCGTAGCATCACAGAGAGTAGTTTTACTCCCTGAAATATCCCCTGTGCTCTGCCTGTCCACCTCCCTTCCTCAAAGACCACCAACCTCTTTACTGTCTCCGTAGTTTTGCCTTTCCCAGAATGTCACCTAGTTGGAGTCCTACGGTATGGAGCCTCTTCAGACTGGCTTCTTAAGTTTTCCCTATGTCTTTTCATGGCTCGATAGCTCACTTCTTGTTAGTAATGGTTCATATTTCATTTTCTGGATATACCATAGTTTATTTATTCATCTACTGAAGGATATCTTGGCCGCTTCCAGGTTTGACAGTTATGAAGAAAGCTTCTGTGAACACCCACGTGCAGTTTTTTGTGTGGACGTACGTTTTTAGCTCTTTGGGGTAAATAAGGGGCGCGATCGCCAGATCATACGGTAAGAGTATGTTTAGTTTTGTCAGAAAGTGCCAAACTGTCTTCCACAGTGGCTGCCCCCGCTCTGTGTTCCCACCAGCAGTGAATGAGCATTCCTCTTACTTCTCATCCTCCACGGCATTTGGTGATTTGGCGGTGTCCTCATTCTGGATCGTGGCCATTCTAATCGGTGCGTAGTAGACTTTGTGCTAGTTACGGTTTTTAAACCATAAAAACACAGAAGATCTTCACCCACCGTTTTTGTTAACTGCGGAGAAGGAAGGGAATAAGCAGTGCTTTCAAGGGAAGGAATTTCTCACCTAGAGGCAATGCCGATACCTTTTGCCAAACTCGGGGAAGTGGAAATTCTGCTCAGAATCCCAAGTGGAGACAGATTCCCCCTCCGTCCTTGCCGTTCGCAGACACGTGGGAAGCTTGATGTTTCCGTGCAACGTCATTCAATGTTCTTTTTTACACGTAAAATCTACCCTGGGGGCTCCAATTCATCATGGAGCTGAGCTCTCCTACGATGAGAAGAAAAGAGAGAGGATGTTACCTTTTGTCACCTCAGTCTTTTCTGCCCCAGCCAAGTTGAACAGGCTAGCTCCGTGCCTTTTCTGCTGGTGGCAAAGTCAGTCCTGCCCTCTCATGTCCTTCCTCCCTGTCCCCAGCCCCGTCTGCCAGAGACCTGGCAGTCTCGTAAGGACCAGTAGCCTTCCTTGGGCAGGGCAACAAGTTGTATTGGTTTCCTCTCCTGAGTCCCTAGAGCTTTTAAAATTAGAAAGTCTGCGCCTCTACTCAGGTTATTTTTTTTCTGAAATGCTTTGTTCCTTTTTTGCTCTCTGGTTAAATCTTACTTTACTCAGCTTTAAATGTGCATCTCTTATGTAAAGCCTTACTCCATCCCCAAAAAAGAGAAACGTGCTCTCTGCTGTCACATTTCAGCAACACCTTCGTGACAGACGTTGGTGTGCTGATAACCATCTCAAAGACAAAAGCAAACCGAACCAAAACAAAACAAGCCACCAAAAAGCAAAAACCACGCAACAGAAACCAAAACAGTGGTAAGACCCTCATCTGTAATGGTGGCCGGTTTCTACAGTGGAAATACGCCTCCCGTGGTTGATTTCACGCCACCGTGACATTTCTAAATGCGGCGTTGGGGAGACCTGCGTGCTGTTCTCCCGTAGAATGCCGGAGTATTGAGGACATGGAGACGGGGAGCAGGTCTCGTTTGTCTCTGGTGACTGGGGACTCGTCCTGTGTCTGGCCTCTGGCAAGCTCTCAGTGTATATCTGCTACTAGGTATTTATTCTGTGACTGACTAGCTGGTCACGTCTCTCCATGGACCGGCAGCGGGATGAAGTCTGCGGATGGGGCTGTGACTGTCCGTCCGGTAGTAGTCCAAACAGAGGGCGCCCTAAAGAAAGCCACTTTAGCCGGTGAGATGCAGGGCAGGTATCATACATGTGACCGTCTTTATTCTGGAAACGGGGGGCAGGGGTCTGAAGACTCCTGTATCAAGACCTGTTTCCCCATGAGTTGCCCATCAAGCTCTAGGACATTAACATTAACATCAATCCACTGCGTAGCTGAGGCTGGGGGTGCGTGGGCGCCGTGAGAGGTTGTCCGAGCACAGGGGCAGGAGCGATTTGGCCACTTGCTGCTAAAATGAGTTGCCAGAAAAATGTTAGGCCAGAACTAAGCTTTAGCTCTCCACATAGTTCGTGTGACATTATTACCCTGCGGTGCAGCTGAAAAGGATGGTTTTTTGGATGGGAAAGCCTGCGGGGAGTGGCCCGTATGCAGGTGTCAGCACTCGCGGGCATGGGGAGGACATCTGTGCAGCTCAGCCCTCTCCTTTGCCGCTTCCCATCCTGCTTGGGGTTGGCTCAGCGGTGTGGGCTCTGACTAAAGTTTCCTGATCGTTGGTGGCTGAGCAGATGGTAAGCAAGAGGACACTTCTCGCGGTGCAGTGCCTTCGCCCGAAGCCCCGACTGAGGAGGACAAGTTGATATCAGACTTGCTTTTCTTCTTCCTGGGCATTTAGACCGCAGGGGGCTTGGTCAGAGGGGACACGCTTTGGACAAAAGGCTCGGAGAGGATGAGGCTAGATGTTCTAACAAGTGAGCCGACAAAGGAGGGACCTGGGGACTTGTCCTCTTGCAGTAGGAACTTGACAGTCACTGAAGCAGTCTGCCTCAGTTTTCCTTTTTACCCTGACCCCCTCTCCTTCCACCTCTGTCAACACATCTCTCTCCTCTGGCTTCAACCTCTCCTTATTTCAGGAGCCCAGTTCTCTCAAGATGTCCGTATGAAACATCCCTGCTGTGGAAAACTACTCCGGGTGCTCTAACAGTCATCTACACGTTAGTATAAATTTAAGCTAATGTTCTACCTCCATCTGTGGCACTACGTTTAAAATCTCTAAGCTGGGCACTTTTCCAGGTGCTTCCCTAGGAGCTACAAGATAAAAGCCAGCCTTTTGCAGGTTCTCTTACCCTGTTTCTGTATGAACACAGGTATAGGAGGGAGCTATTTTGAAATGACTACACGAAACTTCGTATTCCTTTCGCCTGTAGTCAGATATATTTGTTCTCCAGCCCCTACTCTTCATAGCTCAAACACACCAGCATCTCCTCTCTTGAAAGTTCGAGGGTATGAGGACTGGAACTCTGGAATTGTAGCGCAGGAACCTCTGCGGCTGGAACCGAGTTTCTAAAAATGTGCCACGTTATATAACCCAGGGGAAGGGATGGAAAAGTACCAGCTGGTGTGAAGCTGGAGACTTTTCTGTCTCTGACTCATTCAGGCACAAGCCCTTGAATTAAGATGCATCTCAGAAAAGCCAAACAAAACCCATTCATTCTCTAGGGTTTCGCCTTCGCTGGTGGGGGAGGAGTTGGAACGTCGTGTTGTGACAGAGCCCTCCTGGGCACAGTTGTGAGAGTTTACCAGGACTTTTCCTGTGACCCTCAAGGCCTGTTTCCAGGGCCTTCTGGTCCCTTTTAGATGCCCGTCGCCTTGCTCCTGTATCTAGGGCCCCACACCCCCCCCAGGCAGGCTGCCTCCACGGCCCCAACCAGCTTCCCTTGTCAACACTCGCCTCCCCTCTGTCCTGTGGCCTCCGGCCTACACTTGTGCTGTTTTGTCGTTGATGGATCCTTGCCATCCAGAGCTAACCAAACAGAGCACCTTTGAAAGCAGCAACGTTTGAGCCCAGACCGGTGCCTAGCTACTCACACGGTGACAGAATTGGCCCTCGTATCCGGAATAATGAGCCTGATGGGAAGGGCAGGTCTCTGGCCAAGCGGAGCCTTGGGGCTCCCTCCGGTCACATTAGTCACTAGCCAGCTGCCTTCTCCACCAAGACAACTATGGGACGGGGCCGGCGGGCGAGCTCTTCCCCTTTCCCCCAGCGCCCTCGCTGCTCCGGGCTTTGAGAGGAAGCAGTCTGCCACCTCAAAACCGGTGCCTTTGGCGACACCGGGTTATTCTCGCTGCTCCACCGCCAGACAAGCTGAGGGCCTGCTGGAGTGCGAAGGGCCTGGAGGGGTCTGGTGGAGGCCGTGGGAGCCTTGTGGGAGGTGCTCCTGAAATGCCAGGGGTTATGAGCGGGGGCGCAGGGGGGCTTGGCCTGTTAAGAATGCGGGGAGGGGAGATGTGCTTTCCTCAAGGTGGAGACTTTCCACCAAGAGGGATGGAGACGGCCTGTGTTCCGTTCCCAGTGCTGGTCGTCTAGGGGGACGGAGACAGCCACGGGCACGGCTCTGCTGCCCTCGGTGACGGCCCGCTGCCTCCCTGGGCGGTGCGCTTGCCCCCCGGGGAGGGAGCAGACGCTCACGGTGGCCCGGTGCCGTGCCAGACGTGCACCGCAGAGGGAGGATGGGGACGCTGCCCTTCCATACGGGGACCGCCCGATCTAGAAGGACTTAGTTAAAAAAAAAAACAAAACCAACCCTCTAAAATACAGGCTTGCCTGAGACAAGAGATCCCAGGAAGAGAAAGCAGGCAAACAGAAAGGAAGAGTGCAGCAGACCTCTTGCCCTCAGTTTTCTTAGAGAACGTGGGTGTCTGACCTCCAGCAACGGCGCGAGGCTTCTTCATTACCCTGGAAGCCGCCCCGAGAGCCTCTTAGATCTTCAGGTGACCGAGAGGCCCTCGCCTTCTGGAACACCTGACGTAGTCTAGAGAAGACGTGATGTTTCAGGTGGGGCTGTGTGAGCGATGGTGGGGAGACTCAGACCACCAGGCGCCCAGACTGACCAACCACGGCCGTTCCCTCATCTGCTAGGCCGTCACCTCTTCAGACTGATGTCAGAGTTGTGAGGGGCCGGGCATCTGTATTTGAAGGTTCTGGAGGTTTCAGTGTGTGGCCCGCATTTTGAATCCGGCTGAGGCACGTGTGGGGAATGCTGAACCCTGCAGCAAATCCTCTGGTTCTGTAGACGGGAGAGCAGCCTTCTGGGGGTGTTGACCCTTTCTACCCTTAGAGACGGTTACTAAGGCAACTTCTGCCTCCTCAAGTGTGACTGTTCATTTCGGGTCTCCTCTGCCGTGGTTGACGTCTGTGTGCCCTGGTCCTGCAGACCCCAGGCTCTCCGTGTCCTTCTCCTGCTGTGGGAAGCAGGAGACAGAGGTGCCCAGGAGGCCTCCGTCGTAGCATCTGGTGGGGAGGTTTCCTCACCTGACATCACAGTAAGTCGCTTCCCAGTGAGTCACACACAGTGTTTTCTTAGGACGTCATTAAATCTATTTCAGAAAAGCTTGGACAATGATATTTACAGAGCCCACTGATGGATGGATTACCTGAATCCGACCATATTGTTTCTAGAAGGCACAATGCCCTACTTCCAGGGTTACATTAGGTCCTATGAATCATTTTTGCTGAATGGTTTCTGTGGCTAACTGAAACTAAGTCAGTTCATGTTCCGGGAAGGCTGGGTAGTTCAACAGAATAGAATTTCAGAGGTGGAAGGGAGCATGGAGGTCATAGGGTCTTATGTTCTTATTTTACATACAAAGAAACTCAAGTCTGGACAAGTGAATCAGCGACTAAGGTCATACACAGATAGGTGGCAGAGAAAACATTTCCGTTCAGGCTGTCTGACTTCCAACCCAGTAGTGTCTCCACTATGACCGGTCTCCTGCTGCTTTTCAGTTGTCAGTCATCATCCTGTGATGCACCTTAGACACATGCCATTTTTAAAAAAACGTTTATTCATTTTTGAGAGAGAGACAGAGAGAGAGCACGCACAATTAGGGGAGGGGCAGAGAGACAGGGAGACACAGAATCCGAAGCAGGCTCCAGGCTCCGAGCCGTCAGCACAGAGCCTGATGCGGGGCTCGAACTCATGAACTGCGAGATCGTGACCTGAGCTGAAGTCGCACGCTCAGCCGACTGAGCCACCCAGGCACCCTGAAACACGTGATTCCTGGCCCCGAAGGCATTCATCATCTCTGGCCTGTACTATTGTTCTCTTTGTTTGCACCAATCACTACGAGTTATTTAGGAAATATTTCTTGCCCCAGAATTGTACCCATTGTAAGTAAAGCATAAGGAAGTGCCTAAAACCTGGACAAAATTAAGCCATTATCCACCATGCTGAAGAGACTCTTAATAGAACACATGTGCTGTAGTTAAGCAGAACCACATGCACGTTACTTTCTATGGAGTCATATGCACACACGCACACGTGCACACATGCACGGAGCATATCTATGCACCATTGAGGATGTAACATTATTTAACGACATCCAGAGCCTTGCCATGTCTCGTAGTTTATAACACCGTTTGTAGGTTTTAGGTCATCTGTAGAGACTGGTGAGTGTTGTTTTGATCTGGAGAGCTCTAGAGAACAGTGATAAAGCTTTTCATACTTACCTGTAAGAAAATTTAAGTTCTTTCCAGGTGTAGTGTCTCTTTTCTTCAAGATCGGGTGAGCCACCCATGGCTGGTACTATCTTTCAATACTTGGTAAAGTTGATACGACCTTAAATGGAAGCGAGTGACATTTTAGTGACCAGCCCCCCCCCCCCCCGGGGTGTGCATTTCCCAACTGGGATTTCAGAAAGATGGACTAGCGTCTCTCAGATTCAGCTTTCTGATCCTCCCTGACATCCTGAACTTTTATTCCCACGCTCTTTGTATAGTGTGTCCCACCCGCATGGCTCACAAGCCTACTTTTGTGCCTCTGGTCTGTGTAACCTAGTCTTCTCCTTCTTGTATGGTTTGATCTTTGATTTTTTCCTTTTTGATTGTTACGTTTTGTCTTATGGTGAGCTGATGGACAGAACTAGCAGAATTCCAGGTATTTTCAGATGAACCCTTCTCTTCGGGGCAGTGGCCTCCCCAAGCGACAGAACTAGCAGAATTCCAGGTATTTTCAGATGAACCCTTCTCTTTGGGGCAGTGGCCTCCCCAAGCGCCAGAATCATCCTGCAGGGTTTCAGTAGGCGCTGCTTGGCTGTTTCATAGACCGACGGCCTGACCTCCAGAAGGGAGGCTTCCTGTGTTACTGTGGGAGGAACCAGTCCAGCTAAGCAGACTTGGAGATTCTAACCCTGTGGCCCTACGAGTCATAAGAATCAAAGGGAACTTGGTAAACTGAGCTCCAGGCCCCATCCGTGGCTCGGTTGGAACATTTTACACACCCTCGGAGAGAAGAGAAGTGGTTAGCACGACGCCCCTCCATTTTGAAACTGAGGAATTCTAGACTTTTGAAAGTTCGTGTAAGAACCTTTGAAAGTAAAGAGCTTTCCTTTTGCTTAGTTGTGGTAGAATCGAATCACAGGATGCCAGCACCGTGGTAACTCCCTCCCTTTCTGGAGGAGGACGTTGAGATCTCTGGGAGGTGGACTGGTACATCCCACGCGCACAGGCTGTTAGCGCCTGAGTGGGGACTGGAAGCCAGTTGTCTCGACGTCTGGTATCAGCTTTCCCCACCAAGTCACGCACAGCCTTGTATCCCTATCTTCGTGCAACTGATGCGGTGAAGCATATTGAATTCTACATATCCCTGCTCAGGCCAGGTGCTTTGAAGTAATAAAAGAAAAAAAAAAAGCATCATGAAGTTTTTGTGAACATTCCCCAGCAAGAACGTAAAGGCCGGGAAGGAGGAGTTCTCCGCCTTCGGTAGGCCTACCGCAGGGGCCTAATCACAGGGGCCACGTTGCCGGACTGAAAATGCTTTGCCTCCGGCTGGAATCTTTAGTCTTCGGATATGGAAACGTTGGATCATGGTGCTAACTGGAGGGACTCAGCCTGGAGATGTGAATGAGTTCACACATCTTGGGGTGAAAACAGGCTGAAGGAGTGAGGTGGGGCGCAGCTGGGAAGCTCCATGCCCCATGCAGGGAGCTCTGGCCATCGAGACAGGAGAGGGGGAAGCAGTTGGCTCTTAATTCCTCCCCCTCCCTCCCCCCTCCCTCCTGCCCCCCCCCCCACGCATGATCTTTTCGGGTACAGTGGTGCCATTTGACCGCCCCAAGATGTTCCGTGTGGCTGAGCAGACGGCTGTATTTTCTCCTGAGGTGATGACAGCTGAGTAGCACACACCTTGTTCTTGCTGCTCTCTTGTCCTCCCTTCCCTTCCCTTCTCCCCTCGCTCTGGCTGCCCTGGGGACTGCACCCTCGCCTCCCTAAAGCATCAGCCGGTAAAATTGTGAGTGTAACCAGGAAGCAAGGAACATGCCCACCGAGAGTTCCTCTCGCTCGGCCGGCCTGTGGTTTTCTTGTGGTCCCAGAGCGTCCGCTTCTCTGGGTGTTTGCCGAGACCCCTTCTTCCCGAGTAGCCCGTTCTTTCCGTATTATTTACACTGAATCTCATCAAGACCCAAACAAGTTGGTTTGACCGATTACTGTCACGCTTCCCGGGCAAATATTTTGTCCCGGCGCTGGGAAGCAAAGTAGGAAAGACACAGTGGGAAACATGCTTGGAGAGTTGGCAGGTTGCACAGTGAGGGAGGATGAGGAAAAGAGGGGGTGAACGCTGAGGGCACCGCTCGGCTGGGAGGCCACGGTGGCTGCCCGGGCCCCAAGTGCTCATCTGCAGCGGAGAGGACACTGCTTGTCTGGAGGCCACGGCACTGCCCGGGCCCCAAGTTCTCATCTGCAGCAGAGGGAGAGGGAGAGCAGGTGGGGGGTCTTGGAGGTGGGAAGATAAAGAAGAACCCAAGCTGCCCCCCCGCATAGTGTCACCCTGTGTCACTCCCTGCTCCGAGGGCCTTACTTGGATTCCTTTATTTAAGCATCAGAGCAGCCTAAAGAGGTTTCACAGATGAGGAAGCTGAGACTCAAAAAGGCACAGTAATTTGCCTGTGGCCCCGCCATCTGGAGGAAGGAGGGGTCAGGGTCTGGTCCTTCCCATGCCCTGGCCTCCCCCCGCCCGTCCCCCAGCCTTCCGAGACTGGAAGACGCGACATCCGTTGAAAACTGCCAGGTCACTCTCTAGCACGTTTTTGGTAAACAGTTTTACCGTTTAGGCCAAAGCGTGTTACCTTTCTGTTTAGAAACAAGTCACGGTGACAGCAGAATGGCGGGCCTGTGTCACAAGTGTGACCGGACCTTTAAGATTTCGTGTGAACTCTACATCTTATTTATTCACTTAATTATTTACTTAATATTTTAATATATTTTTATATTATGTTTTATTATTTTTTGTTT
Source organism: Lynx rufus (assembly GCF_022079265.1). NCBI lineage: Eukaryota > Metazoa > Chordata > Mammalia > Carnivora > Felidae > Lynx > Lynx rufus. The sequence goes on from NW_025814889.1 coordinate 5,588,002, forward strand.
GTTTTTTTAATTTTTGAATTTATTTAAATTCAAGTTAGTTAACATACAGTGTAGTTATTAGGTTCAGAAATAGAACCCAGGGATTCATCGCTGACATACGACACCCAGGGCTCATCCCAACAAGCGCCCTCCTGAATGCCCGTCCCCCATTTAGCCCGTCCCCCCACCGAACACCCCTCCCAACAACCCACCAACCCTCAGTTTGTTCTCTGTTGTTAAGAGTCTCTTATGGTTTGCCTCCCTCTCTCTTTTGATCTTAGTTTCTTCTTCCTTCCCTTCCCCTGTGATCATCTGTTGTGTTTCTTAAATTCTGCTGTGCGTTTAGAATCCCATTCATTTGTTCATCCATCCAGTCACGCAGCACGTAATTATTGAGCTCCTTGTGTATACTGTGCTCTGTAATGACCTTGTGTTGGGCCCTGTGGTCACAACAGTAAACATGACAGAGTCCCTGCCTGTCCTCGTGGGCCCTTTGAGCTGTGCCCTGGTAGCCACCAGCCACTTCTGACTGTTGAGCACTTGATACGTGGTTGGGCCTTGTCGAGATGTCCTGGAAGTGTAGAACACTGATTTCAAAGAGTGTTAACAAAGGTAAAATATGTCATTAGTACATTTTTTCAATGTTTATTTTTTGAGAGACAAGAGACAGAGTGCGAGCAGGGGAGGGGCAGAGAGAGAGGGAGACACAGAATCCGAAGCAGGCCCTAGGCTCCGAGCTGTCAGCAAAGAACCCGATGCAGGACTCAAATTCACGAACCTTGAGATCATGACCTGAGCTGAAGTTAGACGCTTAACTGACTGAGCCACCCAGGCACCCCTGTCATTAATAATTTTTTACATTGATTCAATGTTGGACCGATAATGGACATAATGGGCTAAATAGAATGTTTTGTTGAAGTTGATATCACTTGTTTTTTTTTTTTTTTTTTTAAATTTTTTTTTTTTTTCAACGTTTATTTATTTTTGGGACAGAGAGAGACAGAGCATGAACGGGGGAGGGGCAGAGAGAGAGGGAGACACAGAATCGGAAACAGGCTCCAGGCTCTGAGCCATCAGCCCAGAGCCTGACGCGGGGCTCGAACTCCTGGACCGCGAGATCGTGACCTGGCTGAAGTCGGACGCTTAACCGACTGCGCCACCCAGGCGCCCCATTTGTTCTTTTTTTTAACCTCTTTAAACATGGCTACTAGAAAATTTAAGATTCTACATGTGGCTTGCGTTATATTTCTGTTGAAAAACGCTGGTCTGGAGAGAGCTCTGTATCCTGAGCAAGTACTTAGAGCACAAAACGTACTCCTGAGGTGGGAGCCATTGGTGTGAAATATTGTCTCCTCTAGAAGCCAAGGAAGGATGTGTGGAAAGAAGCTTGTGCGTCCAATAAATGGTAGATTTTGTTATTTTCGGTGTTATTTCTAAGAGCAGCTATCTTTACTGTGTAGCTGTTTTAAGGTATAAAGCATTCATTTGTTTCTTCTCTAGACTTGGGTCACAGATAGTGATTAGATGAGTACAGCCCACGTGTTAATGAAGGCCTGACTGCATTTTGCAGATAAGCTGTGAATGGTGTTGTGTGTGTGTGTGTGTGTTAAAGGGCAGCACTGTATTTTAATTGCGGTGGGTACCATTTATGGAGAATTTGCTTTGTACCTGAGAACGTCTTCTAAGTGCTATTTTTGTCTTACCTCCTGCATCCTGGGACAGGCCTCTGAGGGGGTCTCGTTCTTATCTCCTCCTTATGAATGTGGGGTGGGAGTCGGGAGGTCCAGGAGCTCCCTTTGGGCACATCGCCTGTTTGTGACCCATCCAGGATCCAGACCCCGTAGTCTGTCTCTCAGGTCACATCTCTTGCCCTGGGTTTGATTTCCAGTTCTGCCACATGCGGGCACTGAGATCTGGGTAAAAATACTCAACTTCACTGAAATCTCGGTTCCATCCTTCATTAATCGCGGTCGTGGGGTTACCTTTCTTGCAGTGAGATTTGGAGATAACCATACAGGGTAAACATACCCAGCACAGTTCCTGGCACTTAGTATGTGCTCAATAAACTGTAGCTATTATTATCCTATTTAGAGCCTCCGATGAGAGTGGATTATTGCATTAAAATCTCCTATTTTTATAAACCCAGGCTAGTTAGGTAGCTGTACCGAGTGTATTTATCACCTAAATAGATGATACACAGGCTCATGGCACAATGTGGAAAGGAGGGGACACATCTACTTCCTGTTCAGTCCTAAAAGTGTGCTGGAGGGGCGCCTGGGTGGCTCAGTCGGTTCAGTGTCCGACTCTTGGTTTTGGCTCAGGTCATGATCTCACGGCTCGTGCGTTTGAGCCCCGCATTGGGCTCTGTGCTGACAGTGTGGAGCCTGCTTGGTATTCTCTGTCTCTCTCCCTCTCTCTCTCTGCCCCTCCCCTGCTCACACGCTCTCCATCTGTCTCCGTCCCTCAAATTAAAAAATAAAAATGTGCTGTATGTGAACCCGCTGTACTATCTCAAAGGGCACTCAGCTGTTTGCCAGCTTTTTTTTCTCTCCTGAAAACTCTCTCTCTTGGGGTCTGGCATCACAGGAGTTGGATCATTTTTCATAAGGGAGGTCATCTCAAGCTGGTGCACACATAATGGATCCTAACAAGTGGAGTACAGTTTCAGCCAGCAGAGAGCAAACAGAGAGATTCTTCCGTAGCCGTGGAGGCAAGACCAGGCATGCCATCACCCCGGAGACCCTGGGGCTTCAGCTGGAGGTAGTTCAGGGTTGGGGGTGGTCACCTTGCAGCCTGTGCTGTCCCCCAACATCTGATCCCATGCAGATGGAGTAGTGGAATGCTTGAGTTAGTCTCTTCTCATCAAAAATTGTTAAGGTGACGGTCTTAGGGCGCCTGGGTGGCTCATTCGGTTAAGCATCTGACTCTTGACTTTGACTCTGGTCATGATCTCATGGTTCATGAGTCTGAGCCCTGCACTGGGCTCTGTGCTGACAATGCAGAACCTGCTTGGGATTCTTTCTCTCCGTCTCCCCTGCTCCCCCACTCATGCACACACACACACACACACACACACACACACACATACATACACACACTGTCTCTCTCTCAAAATAAGTACACATTAAAAAAAACATAACAGCCTTCTCCAAAACTCAAAATATCCAGCCAGGATTCCTGCCAACAAACACAGATTGGTTGGTATTAGATTAATTTCTCTAGGTTCATCAGAGAAACAGAACCAGTACATATATGCACACATAACATACACACCCACCTGTATCTATCATCTATATGTATATTAGAGAGAGAGAGAGAGAGAGAGAGATTTATTACAAGGATTGTCTCATGCAATTACAGAGGCTGGGAAGTCCCAGTCTGCCATCTGTAAGTTGGAGACCCGGGAAAGCTGGTGCTGTAATCAGTCCAAGCCAGGAGGTCTGACAACCAGAGGAGCTGATGGTATAATGTGCAGTCCAGGGGCCAGGGAAGATGAGATGTTCCAGCTCAAACAATGAGGCAGGAAGAAAGGGGTGGATTTCTCTTTCCCCTCCCTTTTGTTTTATTCAGGCTCTCAACAGATTGGGTGATGCCCATTGGACATGGGGCAGGGCTGTTTACTTTATTGAGTCTACAGATTCAACCGTTCATCTCCTCTGGAAACACCCTCAAAGACACACCCCGAAATAATGTTTGATTTGGGTACCTGTGGCTGGTCAAGCTGATATATAAAATGAACCCATCACAAGCTCTCAGAGATCTCATTCGTTCGTTCGTTCAGTATTTACTGGGCACCTGTTCTTTTCCTGGCAGCGTGTGGTGCTCGGGAATCAATGAGGAGCAAGAACAGACAAGGTCTCTGCATCCTTGGAGCTGGTTTTTAGAGGGACAGGCAGACCATAAATAATTTGAAAGGCTCTGGACTAGAGAGAGGATTTCTGGGGTCCCTTGCCACTCTCTGAAATTAAATAGTTCTCTTCAGGCTATGAACCTCAGAACTCATCAAGAAGAGAGTCACCGATTCCTGGCAGTCCGAGGCCCCAAATGGACAGGAGCTTGCCTGGCTTGCTGGGGAGAGTTTCCTTGACTTGGCTTTGGTCAGCAGTACCACCCTAAGCAGCAGTCGAGGCCTGCCATTCTGGAGGCTCCTCCCTCCGCTTCACTGGCCTCCCCCCATTGCCCTGGCTTGCTCTTTGTTTGTTTTGGGGGAGTGGATCCCGTCTTTGGTGACGAGTACCGACTGGCACTGCAGAGCTGACGCCTGGCTGGTGTTGAGCATGACATATCCTGGCTGCTTGTCTGCTCTCCTGGCCATTAGCTCGTGGCTACCTGGTTTGCGTCGTGGGGCTGGCCTCTGAGCCACCCAGCCACTGTCACCCACGAGGGCTCAAGTGGATCTCTTAGCCAAGGGCTTCCCCTCACCCCTTGTCTTTCAGCTTCACCAATTCTAGAACTTCCCAGGCTTCTCTACTGGATTCTATGCTCAGTTGGGAGGCCCATTCATTTACCTAACAGGTACTGAGTACCTTCTGTGTGTCAGGCCCTGGCTGGATGTGGAGACTCAACAAATCCAACGGTGGGACCTCCTATTTCATTAGGAAAAAAAGGAAAAAAGTAGAAAGGACCCAGTGTGGAACACACGTGCACGCATATGCGCAAGTGCACACATGCACAAGCGCATGCACAAGCACACACACACACACACACAAGCACACACACGCACAAGTGCACGCACGAGCACATATACACATGTAAAGCACACACGTTCACACACAAGCGCACACATGTACAAAGCACGCATGAGAACATATACACATGCACAAGCATGCACACGTGCACACACGTGCACATGTGCACAAACACGCACAAGCACGTGTGCACACACAAGTGCACGTTCATGCACACTCACAAGCACACGCAAGAGCACATATACATACACGTGCACGCACACAAAGCACGCATGAGCACATACACACACACACATAAGTGCACACACGCACAAAGAAGATCCAAGCACATATACACGCGCACAAGCGCACACACAGAGCCAGAGGAAAGGAAGAAAGATGAAAGGATACGGGGTTTAAGGAAACAGAAGCTTTGATACAGAGAGAGAAAGTTTGAGGTGGTAAAAACTAGAAACGATTGAACGAACCCTCACGGGTGAAAACAAAAGGAAAATTTATCCGAGGAAAGCCGCCTGAATCTTTCCACTCTGTGGAAGTCAGAACAAGGAATTCAGATGAGACAAAAAGAAACAAAGAAGCACATTTGAATCGTGTGGCGAGGAAATCTCGTTAAGCTTTAGTTTTTATCCAGGTCGCGCGTTCACCAAGTTTCAAGAGTCGAACTTGCCCCCGCGCTCAGCCTCTCCACCGGCCCTTCTCCTCCTTCCTCAGAGGCCGTCACTCTCCCTGCTCTTCCTGCCTATTTCTGCTTTGTCTTCTCGTCTTTGGCACCGTGCTGGCCTCCCTGTGCAGAAGCGGGGGCTCTCCTCGCTCCCCACACCTTCCACCTGGGTCCTGGCTTTGCCATCCTGTGTCTTACGCTTTGGTCAGGGTCACGTTAAGTTCCGTGTTTAGCGGACCGGGACTGTGTACGTGCTGAGCCGTGCAGTCGAACGCACTAGTTGTCGATTTCTGCACGACCGATGACCTCACCGCTTAGCTGCTTAAACCCACAGACAGTTATCATCTCGCCGTGTCTGTGGTCAGGAGCCCAGGTGTGGCTCACCCGGGACTTTGGTTCACTCCCACGCCGCCACGAAGGCTGCTGGCTGGGGCTGCGGTCACCTCACCCCGGGGAGGGAGGGGCATTTGTCTACAGACTCCCTCGCGTGGCTGCAAGCAGGACGCGTCAACTCCTTGCCGCCTGGGCCTTTCTAGAAGGCGGCGCACGACGCGGTAGGTGCCTCCCCTCAGAGAAAGAAAGAGAGAGCAGGACAGAAGTGGGAAGGGTTTGTGTTGTCTTCTGCTGCGTAACTGTAACGTATTTATCATCTCCGGGTTTTTGTGGGTCAGGAGTCTGGCCGTGGCCGCGCTGTGCCCTCTGTGGAGGGTCTCAAAGCCGCAATGAGGGAGTCGGCCAGAGCTGCCTCCGAGGCCTGACCAGGAAGGGATCCATTTCCCAGCTCATCCAGGTTGTTGGCAGAACTCAGTGCCTTGTGGTTGCGGGACTGAAGGCCTCAGTCTCTTGCTGGCCCCCTGCTGGAGGCCACCCTTCGCTCCTCCGGGACACCCACATGTCCTTGTCATACGGGGCTCCCCAGCGTGGCTGCTCGCTCCGTTGAAGCCAGTGATGAGAGAGAGTCCAGCAAGACGGGCGGGCCGCTGCCATCCTAACGTGATGTAGTCACACTCGTTCGGTCATCTTTGCTGTGTTCTCTGGGCCAGAAGCAAGACACGGGTGCCACCCACGGTCAAGCGGAGGGGATCGCACAGGACGTGAACACCAGGAGGTGGGGATCACGGGGACACCTGTCGACTCTGCCACAGGCTCACACGAGGGTGGGACTATCTAGAGGCTGGGTAATTGTGGGCTGTTACGGACCAAACGGTGTCCTCTCCCCTTACCCGTTCATATGTTGAGGCCCTAATCGTCCATGTGACTGAATTTGGAGAGGGAGTGTTTGGGGAGGTAATTAAGGTTAAATGAGGTTGGGAGGGTGGGGCTCTAATGTGATAGGACTTAAAAAAATTCTTTTTAATGTTTATTTTCGAGAGAGAGACAGTGCGAGCCGGACAGAGGCAGAGAGAGAGAGAGAGAGAGGGAAGGAGGGAGGGAGAGGGAGAGGGAGAGAGAGGTAGGGAGAGGGAGGGAGACACAGAATTGGAAGCAGGCTCCAGGCTCTGAGCCGTCAGCACAGAGCCCGACGCGGGGCTCGAACCCACAAGCCGTGAGATCATGACCTGAGCCGAAGTTGGATGCTTAACCGACTGAGCCACCCAGGCGCCCCAGGACTTTTATAAGAAGAGGAACAGACACCGGAGAGTTCCCTCTCTCTACTCTGTGAGGACACAGAAAGAAGATGCCGTCTACAAGCCAGGAAGAGAGCCCTCCCCAGAAACCCACCCTGATGGCACCTTGGTCTTGGACTTCTGGCCTCTAGACGTGTGAGAGAGAAATAAATACCTATTGTTTAAGCCATGCAGTCTGTGATATTTTGTTCTGGTAGCCTGAGCAGACTAACAACACAGGGACCATTTTAGAGACAGTCTGCCATATGTACTATTATTATTATTATTAATTATTTAAACGTTTATTTATTATTAAGATACAGAGAGAGACAGAGCATGAACAGGGGAGGAGCAGAGAGAGAGGGAGACACGGAATCCGAAGCAGGCTCCATGCTCCGAGCTGTCATCACAGAGCCCGACGCGGGGCTCGAACTCACGGACCGCGAGATCATGACCTGAGCCGAAGTCGGACGCTCACCCGACTGAGCCACCCAGCTGCCCCATGCCACGTGTACCATTATTACTTTTTCTTTTGAAATGATTTTAGAAATATAGCAAAATCGTAAAAAAATAGTACAGAGTTCACATTTACTCTTCCTCTAATGTTAAGCCTTAGGTATTTTTCTTTGTTGACACAACTTTTGTTTTCTCTGAAATTAAACCAGACTTGATAGTTCATTTTTTTAATGCATCTGTCACTTCACTCATGAAACTCCACATTGTTCCACCACATCTCCCCTTCAGACATTTAGAGACCTGAGGTGTTCTGTTTCGTGTTCCTGAAGAGGTCCTCTCATTGCCTTCCAACCTGTTCTGTTCCTTGACGACCTGAACTCTGTCGTGGGGGTGATGGCTGTCATCTTGGGATTTCTCTTCACCAATGTCTCCGGGATTCCCTTACTCTGCTGTAGGATTATCTGTTTCTTATATTTCCTGATTTCCTCTTTCTCAGCTTATTCTCTCAGCTTGTTGGAGGATTCTCTGATACCTTCTTGAAACTTGTGCGTGGGAGGTATTGGTTTTTACTTCCCGTAACTTTTGCACGTCCAAAAATGTCTATACCCCGTCCTAACACTTGAATGATGTTTTATCTGGATATACTAGCTTGGGTTGCGAATACTTTTTCCATCCGGATTTTGAAGACATTGCTCTGTGACCTTTTATCACCTGGTGGTGTTATTGAGAGATGTGATGTCATTCTGATTCCCGGGGTTTTGAACAAACCTGTTCTCCATCCCACGTGGAAGGCTCTAGGATCTCCTCTTGTTCCTGGTGTTCTGAAATTGTGCGATAGTATTTCTTGGGGCGATGTTCTTTTGTTTTCTTGAATTTTTGGTAATACCTTTTAATCTTCACATGCATTACCTTTGATTTGGATAAATTTCCTCGAATTACTTCCCTGGTGATTCTGGCTCCTCTCTTGTCTCTATTGCTTTCTGTATTTCCTGGTATTCAGGGGTTGGACCCACTGGACTGACCTTCTAATGTTCTCGTCTTTTATTTCCTTTGATCCATCTCTTTATTTTATTTGCCTTCCCTTATAGGATATTTCCTCAACTTTATGTTTCAGTTCTCCTATTGTTTTTCGCGTTTTTCATTTTCAAGAATTCTTCGCTATTGTTGTCCTTCAAGTGTTACTCTTACATAGCATATTTTCTTGTGTCTTGTTTAACTCTCTTATGCTGTTAGTGATAGCTTCTCTTTTGGGAGTTTATTTTTCCCTTTATATGTAGACTTTGTTTTCTCTAAATTGCCTTTTTTTCTATTTTTTTTTTTTTTTTTTTTTGATTTGGCCTCTGTCTTTCTTATTAGAGGTTTTCCTCAGCTATCTGATAGTCTGTGATTGTTTTCTGATGACCGGAGATCAACCCCGACTTTGATAGAGATCTATGCATGTGAATGGAGCATGGTCGCTGAGCTTTAGAGAAGGGCCATCCAGCTGCGTTGTTGCTTTCGGGAACTCCCTTGGCTGTCCTGCTCTCCTGTCTTCTTGGCTGGAGCAGATTCCACAGAAAAGTCGATGGATCTCTTGTCTGGGGTAAAGGCCTGAGTCTGAGTTCTGAGAGTCAGAGAGAGAGAGAGAGAGAGAGCTGGGAAGGTCTCAGCATCTGTATATATGCACTTAATCCCTACCGTGTAGGCTCTGGTATCCCCCAGATACTAACATGCAGGGAGGAGTGACTTCATAGAATACACAGGAAAAGGAAGCTGCTATGCCATTTCTGTAGGACTGCTAAAGTCTGCTTAGCTTATTTGCATTAAGTGCCTTTCAGTGTACTCCTTGTCTTTGGTGGTAGGTGGGATTTAGCAAAGACCTGAGTGATTTTGACTTTGACACACCCTAGGCCTTCCCCATCTGCCTCCCTGTCTTACATTGGGAAGCCTGGTTTCCAGAGAAGTGTTGTGTCTCCACAGTCTGCTTGCTGATTCACAGGGCAAATGGCAAACCATTGATGGCTTAGGGGCTTGAACATTTTTCTAATCTGCCACTTATTTCCTGGAGCAGAGGGGGAAGAACTAAAATATGTAAATATCTATCTAAAAATATCTGAAAATGCAGGCGAGACCTACAAGTAGCCAGCTTACCGGTATCAGCTTCAATGAGCAACACCATTTCTCTTCCTGGTTGTGAGCGCAGCTTGGGGACTGGTTGTATTATGTGCCAGGGGCACCTGCTTACTCAGACACTCAGAGCCAATATATGTGCCTCTTTATTGCGACTGGAAAACACACTGGGCAACCTGTTGAAGTAAATGAATTTAGCTCAACAGCCGATTGAGAAAAGAGGAAGTTACAGTTGAAAACCCAGGAGGAGGAAGAAAACTCGGGTTGCTTCCAAGAATGGAGACAAGTTTTATAGTCTTATTTTCTCAACAGTTAACGATGAGTATGCCAGAACAAGAGTGACTGAATACCTGAGAATGTTTTTCTCCAGAAATGCATCTTTCAGTCCTTCTTATGAATATTTCCCGGAGGACTTCCACACCCTAGGACAGAGCTGCAGTCCTTACAATCGACACCACTGAGGCGCTGTCTGTCAAAGCACCCTTTTGCCTGCCTCCCTGCTTTTCTCAGCTATCATGACAGGTCTGAATGAACCACCGTAGTATTTCCCTACCTTTCTCTATCAGTAACATGCAGACTTGCTGGAATCCCCAAGTTGTAAGACCTTCCAGCTTAAGAGACACAAAAAATTACTAGATACTAAAATCACCCCATATCAAATAGCTGTTGATAGTGATATCATTTCTGCTCTGGGAAGGTAAATGCTAATATTGTCACACTTCTATAAATCATAAATTAAGAATCATCACCTGTGCTAGGACCCAACAATGAATTCTCATTATCATTTGCTAGATTGTAATTCCTTAGCTACAACACAAGCTTTTTTTTTCCTTAAAAAGTTGATTTTTAAAAATAAGCATTATTGAGATATAATTCACATACCACAAAACGCACCCTTGTAAAATATACGATTCAGTGGTTTTTGTACAGTTACAGAGTTGTGCGGCTACCACCATAATCTAGTTCTAGAACATTTTCATCACCTCAAAAGAAATCCCCCCATTCCCCCGTTCTCCAGCCTAGGTAACCACTCATCTGCTGTCTGTCTCTAGATTTGCTTAGGCTGGATATTTCGTAAGAATGGAATCATATAATAAGTGGTCTTTTGTGACTGGATTCTTCCACTTAGCATAGTGGGTTTTTTGTTTGTTTGTATGCGTGTTTTTTAAAGGGTTCACAACAAAGCATCTTTATTTTTCGCAAAATTTTCCGTAAAGTCAATGACCCGTGTAGGGAAGGAAATTTTTTCCCTTCTTCCCTTCTAGGTTCTTCGGCTGGCTGATAATTAAGTTGACAGAAATCAGATTAACAGTAGAAGAACAAATTTAATTTCATACATACAGGAGCCCATAAAAATTTGAGTCTCCAAGAAGTGATTAAAGCAGACAGTTTTTATACCCCTTAGAAAAAGAAAAAATAAATTTGTGATGGCTTTACAAGACAAAGGGCTTAGTAAATTAATGAAGAAGTAACAACAATTGTGTATATAGCCTTCTTGGCCCTAAATTCCCTATCTCTGGTGATAAGGATATCTCTCTTCCTCCTGGTAGAGAGAGGGTACCTTTCACATGGGAGATTTATTTCCTGCTTCCATGGGGGACAGAAGAGGGTCAGAGTATCCTTCTTGCGCTGGCTGTTTCTTAAGTCACTTTAAAATAATCAGTATTGGGGCACCTGGGTGCCTCAGTCGGTTAAGCGTCCGACTTCGGCTCAGGTCGCAGTCCATGAGTTCAAGTCCCGCGTCGGGCTCTGTGCTGACAGCTCAGAGCCTGGAGCCTGTTTCAGAGTCTGTGTCTCCCTCTCTCTCTGACCCTCCCCCATTCATGCTCTGTCTCTCTCTGTCTCAAAAATAAATAAACGTTAAAAAAAAATAAAAAAATAGAATAATCAGTATGGCATATTTTGGGGTGGCATATTCTGTTCCCCTTCACCCAATATCACTCATTTCTCTGTCGTTGAAAATTCAGTTTCTGCAGGTTTGTTATGAAAACATCTCCAGGCATCACTATTTAATGCTTTAAGAATGGGCTTTTTCAAAATTCCCTCTGCTTCACTTTTTTCTAACCTGGGGAGGCTTTCAGTACACAAAGAGAGTACTGTGTTCTTCTCTGCTGTGTAACAAAAGAATTTCATTTTAATGAACTGTAAATAATAATGTTGATATTTGGTCCAATTGATTACAATAGGATTCCATTCAAAGTGTCCGAAGTTTAAAATAATGGGCTTTAGTGTCCTACACTGCCTTTAGGAAAGGCATACTCTGTATCAGGGATGTTAGGCTTGGGCAAAGCACAATGACCATATTGGTTATACTTGTAAACTGCCTTAAGAGTGGTATTTCTCAAAGTGTGGGCATAGCCGAGCATTTCAGAATCACGGAGTGGCTGCTAAAAGGCACATTTGGAAACCTGCTCCTTACCTGCTGAATGGGAATCTGTGTGAGGCGTTCCCATCCAAGTTTGAGCACCAACCTTGAAGCCTTTGAGGACCATTCTTAGTCATTGTCATCCACAACCCAAGAACCTTAGCACCTCTTCCTTCTAGGGTTTTGTACTTACAAACCAACACAGACAAAGAACACGGCAACAAATAAACCCAAACAGAAAGAGAGAGAGGACTAAGAAATATAGATTCCTTATGAGCACTGACGGGGCGGTGGACTGGAAAACAAATGGGAATTTCACACGTACCTCCAAGAAATCAAATTGCCGTGTACGTGCTTGCTTTACATTTTATTTACAACTCTAAACCCCTCATGTAAAACTCTTGGGTCTAAATGCATTTCAGAGTTTGGATTTTTAAAAATATTCCAGAATGTTAATAGGACTTATTTCCCCCTGGCAAGGTCTGAAGAGGCCTCTTACAAAGTAAGTGCACTAAAATTTCTCTAGTAAAGACATGTTTACTCTGTGATCTAGCCATTTCACTCCTAGGTTTCTTCACTCCAACAGAAACAGGTACACATGTGAACCCACAAGCTAGCATGAACACGTGCTCATAGCAGATTTACTTGTCCTGGTCCCAAACTGGAAACAAGCCGGAAATGACCATCAAATTTTATGTTTTAGAAAAGTCACTCTAGGGGCGCCTGGGTGGCTCAGTCAGTTAAGAGTCCAACTTCGGCTCAGGTCATGATCTCACGGTCCGTGAGTTTGAGCCCCACATCGGGCTCTGTGCTGACAGCTCAGAGCCTGGAGCCTGATTTGGATTCTGTGTCTCCCTCTCTCTCTGCCCCTCCCCTGCTCATGCTCTCTCTCTGTCTCAAAAATAAATAAAACATTAAAAAAAATTGAAAAAAAAAAAAAGAAAAGTCACTCTAGGAGTACTATCAAAAGTCAGAGAGTGAAGATGGTAAATTTTATGTCATGTATATTTTATATTAATAAAGGATGTCTCTCTTCCTCCTGGTATAGGGAGGGTACCTTTCACATGGGAGATTTATTTCCTGCTTCCAGGGAGGACAGGAAAGGGTCAGAGCATCCTTCTAGCACTGGCTGTTTCTTAAGTGATTTTAATTTTTAAAACAATCAGTCTGCCACGTGGCATATTTTGGGGTGGCATATTCTGTTCCCCTTTGCCCAACGTGACTCATTTTTTCTGTCATTGAAAATTCAGGTTCTGCAGGTTTGGTATGAAAAAATCTTCAGGCAATCATTAAGAGTGGTAAAGCTGTAGGCCCAGTCTTGGGAAAAAGTGATGAAACCCTGGACCAAGGGAAAGGCGGCTGGGATAATGTGATGAAGGATTCAAAGGCATGAGAGACTTTTGGTGGAGTCGTTAGGGTTTTCTATACAGTATCATATCGTCTGCAAATAGTGACAGTTTTACCTGTTGCTTACTGATGTGGATGCGTTTTATTTCTTTTTCTTGTCTGATTGTTGTGGCTAGGGATTCCAGTACTGTGTTGAATAAGTGTTAAGAGTGGGTGTCACTGGGGCGCCTGGGTGGCGCAGTCGGTTAAGCGTCCGACTTCAGCCAGGTCACGATCTCGCGGTCTGTGAGTTCGAGCCCCGCGTCGGGCTCTGGGCTGATGGCTCAGAGCCTGGAGCCTGCTTCCGATTCTGTGTCTCCCTCTCTCTCTGCCCCTCCCCCGTTCATGCTCTGTCTCTCTCTGTCCCAAAAATAAATAAACGTTGAAAAAAAAAATTAAAAAAAAAAAAAAAAGAGTGGGTGTCACTATCTTGTTCTTGACCCTAGAGGAAAAGCTCTCAGTTTTTTGCCACTGAGGATGATATTAGTTGTGGGATTTTCATATGTGGTCTTTATTATGTTGAGGTACATTCCCTCTAAGCCTACTTTGTTGAGGGATGTTATCATGAACGGACGTTACTTTATCAAATGCTTTTTCTGCATCTGTTGAAAGGATTGTATGGTTCTTTGTTTCTTTGTTTCTTTTTTTTATTTTTAACTTGTTTTATTTTTTATTTTTTTAAATTTACATCCAAATTAGTTAGCATATAGTGCAACAGTGATTTCAGGAGTAGATTCCTTAGTGCCCCTTGCCCATTTAGCCCATCCCCCCTCCCACAACCCCTCCTGTAACCCTCAGTTTGTTCTCCATATTTATGAGTCTCTTCTGTTTTGTCCCCCTCCTTGTTTTTATATTATTTTTGTTTCCCTTCCCTCATGTTTATCTGTTTTGTCTCTTAAAGTCCTCATATGAATGAAGTCATATGATTTTTGTCTTTTCTGACTGACTAATTTCACTTAGCATAATACCCTCCAATTCCATCCACGTAGTTGCAGATGTCAGGGTTTCATTCTTTTTGATTGCCAAGTAATACTCCATTGTATATATATATGTGTCTTCTTTATCCATTCATCCATGGATGGACATTTCTGCTCTTTCTATACTTTGGCTATTGTTCATAGTGCTGCTATAAACATGGGGGTGCATGAGTCCCTCCGAAGCAGCACACCTGTATGCCGTGGATGTTTGCCTAGTAGTGTAATTGCTGGGCCGTAGGGTAGTTCTATTTTTAATTTTTTGCGGAACCTCCATACTGTTTTCCAGAGTGGCTGCACCAGCTTGCATTCCCACCAACAACGCAAAAGAGATCCTCTTTCTCTGCATCCTCACCAACATCTGTTGTTGCCTGAGTTGTTACTGTTAGCCATTCTGACAGGTATAAGGTGGTATCTCATTGTGGTTTTGGTTTGTATTTCCCTGATGATGAGTATTGTTTAGCATTTTTTCATGTGTCGGTTGGCCATCTGGATGTCTTCTTTGGAGAAGTGTCTATTCATGTCTTTTGCCCTTTTCTTCACTGGATTATTTGTTTTTTGGGTGTTGAGTTTGATAAGTTCTTTTTTTTTTTACATTTATTTATTTTTGAGAGACAGAGAGAGCACAAGTGGGGAAGGGGCAAAGAGAGAAGGACACACAGAATCCAAAGCAAGCTCCAGGCTCTGAGCTGACAGCACAGAGCCCAACGCGGGGCTCGAACTCACAAACCGTGAGATCATGATGTGAGCCAAAGTCAGACACTTAACCAACAGAGCCACCCAGGTGCCCCTAGTTTGATGAGTTCTTTATAGATTTTGGATACTAACCCTTTATCTGATATGTCATTTGCAAATATGTTCTGCCATTCTGTTGGTTGCCTTTTAGTTTTGCTGATTGTTTCCTTCACTGTGCAGAAGCTTTTTATTTTGATGAGGTCCCAGTAGTTCATTTTTGCTTTTGTTTCCCTTGCCTCCGGAGACATGTTGAATAAGAAGTTGCTGCGGCCAAGATCAAAGAGGTTTTTGCCTGCTTTCTCCTTGAGGATTTTGATGGCTTCCTGTCTTACATTGAGGTCTTTCATCCATTTTGAGTGTATTTTTGTGTATAGTGTAAGAAAGTGGCCCAGGTTCATTCTTCAGCACGTCACTGTCCAGTTTTCCCAGCACCACTTGCTGAAGAGACTGTCTTTATTCCATTGGATATTCTTTCCTGCTTTGTCAAAGATTAGTTGGCCATATGTTTGTGGGTCCATTTCTGGGTTCTCTATTCTGTTCCATTGATCTGAGTGTCTGTTTTTGTGCCAGTACCATACTGTCTTGATGGTTACAGCTTTGTAGTATAGCTTGAAGTCTGGGATTGTGATGCCTCTTGCTTTGGTTTTCTTTTTCAAGATTGCTTTGGCTATTTGTGGTCTTTTCTGGTTCCATACAAATGTTAGGATTATTTGTTCTACCTCTGTGAAGAATGCTGGTGTTATTTTGATAAGGATTGCATTGAATATGTAGATTGCTTTGGGTAGTATCGACATTTTAACAATATTTGTTCTTCCTATCCAGG
Source organism: Lynx rufus (assembly GCF_022079265.1). Lineage (NCBI taxonomy): Eukaryota > Metazoa > Chordata > Mammalia > Carnivora > Felidae > Lynx > Lynx rufus. The sequence continues at coordinate 5,603,785 of NW_025814889.1, forward strand.
AGCATGGAATCTTTTTCCAATTCTGTGTGTCTTCTTCAGTTTCTTTCATAAGCTTTCTATAGTTGTCAGTGTATAGATTTTTCACCTCTTTGGTTAGATTTATTCCTAGGTATTTTATGTTTTTTTTTTGTGCAACTGTGAGTGGGATCGATTCCTTGATTTCTCTTTCTGTCACTTCATTGTTGGTGTATAGGAATGCAACCGATTTCTGTGCATTGATTTTATATCCTGCAATTTTGCTGAATTCATGAATCAATTCTAGAAGTTTTTTGGTGGGAACTTTTGGGTTTTCCATATAGAGTAACATGTCATCTACGAAGAGTCAAAGTTTGACCTCCTCATGGCTGATTTGGATGCCTTTTATTTCTTTGTGTTTTCTGATTGCAGAGGCTAAGACTTCCAATAGTGTGTTGAATAACAGTGGTGGGAGTGGACATCCCTGTCTTGTTCCTGACCTTAGGGGGAAAGCTCTCAGTTTTTCCCCATTGAGGATGAGATTAGCATTGGGTTGTTCATATATGGCTTTTATGATCTCAAGGTATGCTCCTTCTATCCCTACCTCCTTGAGAGTTTTTATCAAGAAAGGATGCTGTATTTTGTCAAATGCTTTCTCTGCATCTATTGAGAGGATCATATGGTTCTTGTCCTTTCTTTTATTGATGTGATGAATCACATTAATTGCTTTGTGGTTATTGAACCAGCCCTGCATCCCAGGTATAAATCCCACTTGGTCGTGGTGAATAATTTTTTTAATGTATTGTTGGATCTGGTTGGCTAATATCTTGTTGAGGATTTTTGCATCCGTGTTCATCAGGGAAATTGGTCTATAGTTCTCCTTTTTAGTGGGGTCTCTGTCTGGTTTTGGAATCAAGGTAATGCTGGATTCATAGAAAGAGTTTGGAAGTTTTCCTTCCATTTCCATTTTTTGGAACACCTTTAAGAGAATAGATGTTAATTCTTCCTTAAATGTTTGGTAGAATTCCCCTGGAAAGCCATCTGGCCTTGGACTCTTGTTTTTTGTGAGATTTTCTATTACAAATTCAATTTCCTTACTGGTCATTGGTCTGTTCAGATTTTCTATTTCTTCCTGTTTCCGTTTTGGTAGTGTATATGTTTCTAGGAATTTGTCCATTTCTCCCAGATCGCCCATTTTATTGGCATATAATTGCTCACACTATTCTCTTATTATTGTTTTTATTTCTGGTGTGTTGGTTGTGATCTCTCCTTTTTCACTATTGATTTTATTTATTTGGGTCCTTTCCTTTTTCTTCTTGATCAAACTGGCTAGTGGTTTATCAATTTTGTTAATTCTTTCACAGAACGAGCTTCTGGTTTCATTGATCTGTTCTACTGTTTTTTTTTGGTTTTGATAGCATTAATTTCTTCTCTAATCTTTATTATTTCTTGTCTTCTGCTAGTTTTGGGTTTTCTTTGCTGTTCTTTTTCCAGCTCCTTAAGGCATAAAGTTAGGTTGTGTATCTAAGATCTTTCTTCCTTCTTTAGGAAGGCCTGGATTGCTGTATACTTTCCTCCTATGACCGCCTTTGCTGCGTCCCAGAGGTTTGGGGTCATAGTGTTATCATTTTCATTGACTTCCATATACTTTTTAATTTCCTCTTTAACTGCTTGGTTAGCCCATTCATTCTTCAGTCTCCCAAGTATTTGTTACCTTTCCAAATTTTTTCTTGTGGTTGATTTTGAGTTTTATAGCGTTGTGGCCTGAAAATATGCACGGTATGATCTCAATCTTTTTGTACTTACTTAGGGCTGATTTGTGTCCCAGTATATGGTCTATTCTGGAGAACGTTCCATGTGCACTGGAGAAGAATGTATATTCTGCTGCTTTAGGATGAAATGTTCTGACTATATCTGTTAAGTCCATCTGGTCCAGTGTGTCATTCAAAGCCATTGTTTCCTTGTTGATATTTTGATTAGATGATCTGTCTATTGCTGTGAGTGGGGTGTTGAAGTCTCCTACTATTATGGTATTACTGTCGATGAGTTTCTTTATGTTTGTGATTAATTGATTTATATATTTGGGTGCTTCACATTTGGCGCATAAATGTTTACAATTGTTAGGTCTTCCTGGTGGATAGACCCCTTGATTATGATATAATGCCCTTCTGCATATCTTGATACAGTCTTTATTTTAAAGTCTAGATTGTCTGATACAAGTATGGCTACTCTGGCTTTCTTTTGTTGACCATTAGCATGATAGATGGTTCTCCATCCCCTTACTTTCAATCTGAAGGTGTCCTTAGGTGTAAAATGGATCTTATCTTTTCTTTTATTAATGTGGTGTGATTACCTTGATTGATTTGCAAATATTGAACCACCTTGCAACCCAGGAATGAATCCCACTTGATCACGGTAAGTGATTTTTTAAAATGTATTGTTGTATTTGGTTTGCTAATATTTTGTTGCAATTTATGCATCTATGCTCATCAGAAATATTGGCCTATAATTTTCTCTTTTTTTTGTCTTGTCTTTATCTGGTTTTGGTAGCAGGGTGATGCTGGCCTCAAAGGATGAATTTGGAAGCTTTCTTTCCTCTTCTATTTTTTTGTAATAGTTTGAGAAGAATAAGTATTAATTCTTATTTAAATGTTTGGTAGAATTCTCTTGTGAAGCCATCTGGTTTTGGACTTTTGTTTGTTGGGGGTTGTTTGATTTCTACTTCAATTTAATTGCTGGAATTCAGTCTGTTCAAATTTTCTGTTTCCTTCTGATTTAGTTTTTGGAGGTTATATGTTTCTAGGATATTATCTAGCATCACTAATCACCAGGAAAATGCAAATCAAAACCACAACGAGATATCACTGCACACTTGTCAGAATGACTGATATAGGGGTCCCTGGGTGGCTCAGCTGGTTAAGTGTCTGACTCTTGGTTTTGGCTCAGGTCATGATCTCATGGTTTTGTGAGTTTGAGCCCTGTGTAGGGCTCTGTTCTGGGAGCCCAGAGCCTGCTTGGGATTCTCTCTCTCCCTCTCTCTCCGCCCCTCCCCACTCGCACTGTCTCCATCTCTGTCAAAACAAATAAACTTAAAAAAGAATGGCTAATAGAAAAAAAACCCACAAGAAACAACAAGTGTTGGCAAGAATGTGGAGAAAAAGGAATCCTTGTGCACTGGTAAGAATGCCAGTGGCACAGCCACTGCAGAAAACGGTGTGGAGCTTCTTTAAGAAATTAAAAATAGAATCATGGTATGATCCAGTAATTCCATGCTGGGTAGTTGCTCCAAGAAAATGGAAACACTAATTCAAGAAGATATATACACGCCTGTGTTTATTGCAGCATTATTTATAATAGCCAAGGTATGGAAGCAGTCCAAATGTCCCTTGAATGATGAGTGGATAAAGATGTTGTGTGTGTGTGTGTGTGTGTGTGTGTGTACCCAGTGGAATATTACTCAGCCATAAAATAATGAAATCTTGCCATTTGCAACAATATGGATGGATCTAGAGAGTACGATGCTAAGTGAAATAAGTCAGAGAAAGATAAACACCATGTGATCTCCTCACTTGTGGAATTTAAGAAACAAACTCGTGAAGAAATAAAGAGACAAACCAAGAAACAGACTCTTAACTATAGAGCACAAACTGGTGGTTACCAGAGGGGAGGTGGGTAGGAGGATGGGTGAAATTAGTGAAGGGGATTAAGAGTACACTTGTGATGATCACTGAGAAATGTATAGAATTGTTGAATCCCTATATTGTACACCTGAAGCTAACGTAACACTGCATGTTAATTATACTGGAAGAAAGGTGCACAATTTAATGATTTTTGGCATATGACATTGTTAGTCTTTTAAACTTGTAAAATAGATGTGACATACATGTTCCCATTTCAACCATTAAGTCAACAAACAAAGTTATGAGAGAAACAGAACGGACAAAAAAGAGTGGCTGCTTTTTGTGGGGAAAGGGAATCCAATTCGGGCCATTCGGCCGATGGCAGAGTCATTTCCTTGAGAGGAATACAAGAGGAAAAGCAGAAGTGGAAAATCTCATGTGGCAACGACTCACGTGTGATTGGGTCTGGAGCTTAGAACAAAGGTCTGAGCTGTAGATAACGTTGTTTGGGGAATCCTCAAACGAGAGATGGAAAGTGAATCTGAAAAGGATAAAAAAGAAAAGAAAGAGTGGAGGACAGGGGTAGAAAGTCCACCTGAAGCCGGTCTCGGTTCCTTGTGCCCACGAATCGTTCTCATAAATAAAATGAGGAATGCTACGTTGTTGCAAACAAAGCTATTAAGCCATGTTATTAGGCAAAAACCTAAATACTCAAACACTACTCGAGCGCACACTGACTTCTCATTACAACACAAATAACCTCGTTAAAAAACCACATAGACACAGCATCAATACGTGATTGGTTTTATGTTGCAAGAAGCCGGATTTCTCCCATACACACGACTCCCTGAACTTTCCTTCTCCGCCGTCTCCAGTTAACATCATCTTTGGTGCCCCAAAGAAGAGAATATTTCATCTGAGAGCATTTGTCTTATTTGGAAAGCTGACAGTGAGAATATCAAAGAACCGGTCTCTTCTAAGTGGAACTAAGGGACACCAAATTCACATCAAGCTCCACTCGGAAGACCTTTGCTAGGATGTGGCTCTTGCTTATCTTAGCACAAAGGACCCCTCAGGGCTTGATCTGGCCAATAGACGAAGAGCGACTTTAGACTCCCCAGCGTCCTGGCAGAACCTAAACTGACATTTAATTTTAAGAGGATTTTGCTAGTGGTCATCATTAGTTTTTTTTTTTTTTTCCTATTAAAGGCAGTTCTCAAACCATCTAAGAATTAACTGCTTACTTAAGAGTAAATCCTGCTTCATTCATCTACTCATTTAGAGAAATATTTACTGAGTGATTGCTGGATGCCAACTAGCATACTAGGTGCTGGGGTAAGTATATTTATATTAATAGCACTTTTCTTTTTACCTTTTCCTATAAATAAGCCCCCAGGTGATTTTCTCTTTCCATTGAAATAGACCTTCATGTATAATTGGGTGAATTTAAAACAAACGAAAAGGCTCACAAGCTCCTTATGAGTCTGTCTACCAAAAATTTAGCAGACATGGAAAAACTCTACAGGTTTGTGGTCAGTTTTTGAAGCTCTAAGACATCTGCTTGGGTTAGTACTAGCCTGAAGAGGTATCCCAATGAATTCCCTCATCAAGTATGTTTGAGATAAACCTATGGAAGAGAGTTTTATCCATGGCGTGCCTGGTTTCTTCTGTCACAATAGTACACATCATGTGGCTTCTAGAAAACTCCTCTCTCTATGCCCTCATGAAAGAATAGCCGTGGGAAAGGCAAATGATGTCTTAGCATTACAAAAACAGCAGTGACCTTGAGTGCCCTTGAAAGGGTCTCAAGGTCCGCCCCAGACCACACTTTGAGAACCCCTGCCCTCGTCTAATCTCCTTGTTACATACAAGGAGGCTGGGTCTCACAGAGAATACGCTAGGGAAGATTCCAGATGGTTTGGCTTAGGTTTCCAGTCAGAAACCTGGGAAGTATACCCAAATGACCTGTCCTGTTCACTGTCGTTGCAAGGACTGTCACAATACAGCACCAAAAACTGTTCTGTTTTAAATAAAACGGAAGGGGAAAATCCACAAACACAATAAATTCTGCAACAGGCATATTGAGCTGAATTAGGATGTCCATTTGAGCTGCTGCACAGCAGGCATCATAGAGAAGAAATACGGAAAACAGAACCACCAAACGTCACCATTTATCACATTTTCTGAGCCTGAAATGCAATTCGTGACATAATGCCAGAGAAAGTTTCTCAAGTACTGGCTGAAAGGGTGATGGGAATATCAAGAGAGGGCACATAGACTGGCAATCATCTGGAACTTTCTAGATACAGTGGAGTTCTGAAACGTAGATGCGTTTCCTTCTCTAACTGGACCGTATTTTGTCTTCTCTAAGTGAATCAGGTTATCTTCTTGTTCCCCTAGAGATGATGTCCTTTGTATCCTGCCAGATGGTCCGAATCTTCTTTAAATGGGTCATAGCCTTGTTCCCTTAAGCAACATGGTGCCCAGAAAGGCCGGTCCAGTGGAGAAGCCTGCCAGCCTCCTTTCAGCATTCATTTTTTTTCAGGCTCTGTGTTTCATGGTTCTGGATCACGAGTCATCCACCCCTCCTTTTGTGAATCTAGTGACGTGATGCTAATTCTCTTCCCCAGCAAAATAATTCACAACGGAGGCAAAGCGAACACTTCTCAGGTGAAGAGTTACTTCTTCCCTGCTCCTCCTTTGCGTGCATTCTTCCCGACCGTCACTGAACTCAGATGGGCCCCAGGAAGTTGGAACCTGCCCCTTATCTCTTCCCCAGGAGGACGCAGCGAGGATGCCTGCAGCTGCTCACCACTGCTCCTACCCCAGCTCCAGGAGCCTCCCCAGCAGCTCCATGCAAAAGGTCATAGGGCGGGAGACTGTGGGGAACACGGCCCTTAGCCTGGTGTTTTTGAGTTTGATCCATATCGGAGCCTGTGTTGGACTTCATTCCTTTTTATTGCTGCATAGTATTCTGTTGTATGAAGGCCCCCCATTTGTGTTTCCTTTAATCATTGGGCGAACATTTGGATCGTTTATACGTTTAGGCTATTACAAGTAATGTTGCAATGAAGCTTTGTGCGCAGATCTTTGTGTGGACGTATGTTTTCATTTCTCTTGGGTAGATAACCTATGATAGGAGCCGCTAAGTCCTCTGGGGGCTGCATGTTTAACATTTAACCGCCAAACTGGTTTTCACAGTCAGTGAGTTATCATATGTTCCTGTCGGCAGTGTCTGGTGGCTCTGATTTCTCCGAATCCTTGTCAATACTTGTGATGGTCCATCTTGGTAATTTCAGCCTTCCCGGCGGGTACAAAGTACCATCTCCTTGTGGTTTTATTTGCATTTCCCTAATGATCGAGCCTCTTTTTCGTGTGCTTATAGACTATGTGTCTTCTTTAGAGAACTGTCCGTTAAATTCTTTTCTCATCTTAAAATTAGGTCGCCTTTTTTCTTGTTAAGTCGTAAGAATTGTTCATATATCCTGTGCGCTATGCCCTTGTTGGATATAGGCTTTGGAAATATTTTTTTCCAGGTCTGTTGGTTGTCTTTAGACTTACTGTTGCCCGAAGCAACATTAAGATTGGTAAACTGGTAAACCCAATTTATCAGTTTTTTCCTGTGTCATCTGATCTTTTTTTTGTTTTGGTGTTATTGTTGTTGTTATGTCTAAGAAGTCCCTGCCTAACCCAAGGTCATGAAGATTTACTCCCGTATTTTTTTCCCCTGAGTTTTGTAGTTTTATTTTTTCATTTAGGTGTAAGATTTATTTTCAGTTATTTTCTGTGTGTGGTGTGCATGCGTATTCATCCCTTTGCAGGTGGGTGTCCCTCGCGTGGGAATATGCTGAATCCCTTTCTGCGGGCTGACTTTCTCATTTAAAGATCCCTTTGTGCTCCCTGGCCAGCCTCAGGCCATTGACAATGCTTTTGGCAGTCCGCTTTGCCCTGGAGCCTGCACTTGCCCTTTCTTCCTTTTTTGGCCCAGGGTGTCTAGAGACAGGTTGAATAACCACCCTGGAGTTCCGCCAGAGTCACAAGATGAGGAAGGGCAAGAGGTACACACAGGAGACAGAGCAGGCTGGGGGGTGGGATGCAGAGGAAGTTCAACATCATGTGGTTTCACTGGCTCAGCCATGCTTAAGTGCCAGTATTAGTTCAAGCAGTTGAGACTTCCCAAGAGCCTGTCCCTTCCCCTCCAAGTCATTTGTTTATTCCCGTCTGGTGGGCTTGTCTGGCCGTCTCCCCAGACTCATGAACACAGAGCAGGCAAGCAGTTCCAGGGACGCAGCATCCGGTGTGAGCTAGGCCGTGGCCCTAATCAAGCCATCGGTTGTGGCAAAGGTCTGGCGAACGTGGAGGATGCGGAGTTGAGTTTAAGAAAGGATCACCAGGGGGCGCCCGGGTGGCTCAGTTGGTTGAATGTCTGACGCTCGGTTTAGGCTCAGGTCGCGATCTTACGGATTCATGAGCTCGAGCCCCACGTCAGGCTTTGTGCTGACAGCTCAGAGCCTGCCCGGGATTCTCTCTCGCTCTCTCTCTGCCCCTCTCCCACTCGTGTGGTCTCTGTCCTTCTCAAATGAATGAATGAATGAATGAATGAATGAATAAATAAATCGTTAAAAAAAAAAAAGAAGGGATCACCAGATTTTGTGAGCTTCCCTCGGCCACTCACGGAGGAAATGAATTTGCATGTGGGGTTAGGTGCACATCAGAACTGAAATAGAAAACAGTGTCGAGGTCGAAAGCAGGGACTGGAGACAGATCACCTCAGTTGGAACAGGGGCTCAGTCATGGCGGGCAATCTACGTGATATTGCCACAGCCACATTTTCTCTCTTCGTATGCTATGTAGTTTATTTGTTATGTTTATAGTTTACTGTCTGACTTTCTCATCCCCTCCCCTTTAATGACAGAAATCTTTGTTTTTGTACTTGTTTTTTTAAAAAACTATTTAATGTTGATTTATTTTTCAGAGAGGGAGAGAGAGAGTGAGAGAGCGAGACAGCAAGGGGCGAGAGAGAGGGAGGGAAAGAGAATCCCAAGCAGACTCCACCATGTCAGTGAAGAGTCCAACATGAGGCTTGAATTCATGAGCTGTGAGATCATGACCTGAGCAGATAGCAAGATAGCAGATAGCTTAACTGAGTGAACCACCCGGGTGCCCCATAGTTGTTTCTGATGTGTCCCAAGAACCTAGAGGACTTAAGACATATAGTAGATGGCCAATAAATATTCGTCAAATATGATTAATAATAGTATCAACCTTACTGTATTGTTGTAAAGATTAAGTGAGTTAGTACTATAATATGTTTGGGGCAGCACCTATGGTGTACTAAGTGCTATATAAGACATAAGTGTCTTATGTCCTGGCTGGCCTGGGACAGTCCTGCTTTTGACCCATTTCCTGGAGTAATTGCTAATACTGTTTCCTTTCAGTTAAAAAAAGAAAGGTTTGTTTTAGATGAAAAATTGTATGGTTTTCCTACATGTGTTTTTACTCATTCATTTAAGAAACTTTAAAAAAATTTAGCTACTATTTACCGGGTACCATGTCAGATGCTAACAGCAAGGGTCTTACCTCCTTCCCTTCGAGAACTACGGTTTATGGACTTTGCCTGGAAAACTTAAGAGCATGATTAAGCAGACGACCTTGAATCCTGAACTCATGGTGAATACTTAGGATCAGACTTGCGTCCATGTAGTTCTTTGCTGTTTTGTGGGGAAGTTTCTCGTTTCTAAGTTTATATAGCAACGCAACAAGATGGAAACCATTACTGTGGCTCTCGTACTGATGAAAAACTGGGGTTCCGAGAGGACCAGTCACTTGGTAAGGATTGCATAGCTAGAGAGCATGTGGTTGAAGGCTGTGGTTCCCACATGTTTTCCAGCACTGACCTGACGAGCCAATAGCCCTTTATGGCTTGGACTCATTAATTCTGCATTGTTCTACAATAAGCAGCTTTTTTCTTATTCTTAGGGAATGTGTCTGTTACACTGATTAAATGTAGGTACACATTTTGAATGAAGGACGAGGCAGAAGACTCTAATTCTTCTGATTTCTGATCTCGCCTGGTCAAGGCAGTAACGCGTTCTCAGATCGCGGTCTAGGGTGGTCCTGTCTGGTGGCCACTGCAGCTTTTCTCACGTTCCTCTGCCTCCCTCTAGTGACTGAATCCCAGAATTACTACTATGTATCATATGTGTGCATTTTACATGGATGTATTTTACAAGCACACACATTTGCAAGGACACAGGAGCTACCAAAAAAAAAAAAAAATACACCTTGGCAATCTCTCTAAGGACCAAAAGAAACAAAGGGGACTTAAAATTTCAAAGAGTGGCGTCTGGGTGGCTCAGTTGGTTAAGCATCCGACTCTTGATTTCAACTCAGGTCATGATCTCACGGTTTGTGAGTTTAAGCCCTGCGTTAGTGAGCGCAGAACCTGCTTGGGATTCTCTCTCTGCCCCTCCTCTCCCTCCCTCCCTCCCTCCCTCCCTCCCTCTCTCTCTCTCTCTCTCCCTCTCAAAATAAATAAATATTAAAAAAATAAATAACTTAAATTTTTTTTCAAAGATGAGTTGAAGTAGCTATTCCATTTCCACTCTTTCTTCTACAGAGTTAACCAAGTTAAGACTTCCTTTCACTCTTTAATTCAGTGCGTGCTGTATTCTGACCACTTTTGTCCTTTTTCACTCCTTCCTGTCTTCCTCTCCCTATTCTTCCATTCCTTCATCAGGGCTTTTTTATTTTGTGTTTTTTTTTTTTTAATTTTTTTTTTCTTTTTTTTTTTTCAACGTTTTTTTTTTTATTTATTTTTGGGACAGAGAGAGACAGAGCATGAACAGGGGAGGGGCAGAGAGAGAGGGAGACACAGAATCGGAAACAGGCTCCAGGCTCTGAGCCGTCAGCCCAGAGCCCGACGCGGGGCTCGAACTCACGGACCGCGAGATCGTGACCTGGCTGAAGTCGGACGCTTTAACCGACTGCGCCACCCAGGCGCCCCTATTTTGTGTTTTATGTCTTCTGCCAGTCAGTGTTCTAGGCAAGGAAGTCAGGGACACCCTCGGGGCTCTGCTCAAGCCTGCTGGCAGCTCTCATGCCCAAAGGAATGGCTCCCCTCCATGCTAGAACATTCAGTTTCTAGCAACTTGTAGACTGTAAACACGCAGAGGCAGGGCGGGGCAGGAATCTGGCTTCTCAATGACACTGTGATCACACAAACACAGGAATTTGCCATTAGTCACCTAGTCAACACAAGGCAAGACCACAGTCTAGGTGATCCCTTCTAGTTGGAAACCAGGAAAGGAGGGAAGGGGTTCTAGCACGTTCTCTGTACCAATGGATGTGAAGGGAAGAAAGTATTCTTCCTCTCCCCTTTAGAGTCTTCCCGCTGGACTCGGAATAAAATTTACGTGCGACAGATTAACAGGAGAAAAAGCCCCAAAGCTTTATTACCCGCGCGCAAAGACCCGGAAATGAAATTGAGACCTAAGGAATGACTGAGGCGTGCGGTTTTTATACTTTTTAGACAAAGAGACAGTAAATCTGTGAGGAATTGACAAGACAAAGGAAACTTAACCTTGAGAGCTTCCATTAGTGAGGAATTATAAACAGACTTTGGGCTGTGGTAGTAAATCAGTAAAAAGTAACAAGGGTTGTTCCTACAGCCTTGTGGGCTCTAAATGATCCTCCCTCTGGTGGCAAGGAGGTCTCTTTACCTCCTCAGGGAGGGTGCCTTTCACCGGGGAGATGTATTTCCTGCTTTCAGGGGGACAGGAGAGGTTCTGAGCGTTGTTCTTCCACGGGCTGTCTCTTAGGTGGCTTTTATTTAAAATAATCAATATGCCGAAGTGGCACATTCCTGGAAGCTTACCCTCGGCCCCTACAGGTTCAAGTGGCTTGATTGCCCCACCCAATACCTGAGGAGTCTAGCTTAGCGTCCAGGTCCCCATCACTGCTCTGTTGCCCCTTGTTGCTGCCCAGTGTCCCTGGACCATGAATTCCTGGATCGCTTCTATGGGACCTTTGATAGCCACAGAATCCGTCCCTGAAGGGAACTTGGGAAAGGTGTTACATGAATGTTTCCTCTAGAATTGCAGGCAGTTTTAACCTGTGTGCTTCTTATCATTGTACCGAAGCACAATGTATTATAATCCAGCGTTTATCTTGCCTACTAGGATGGAAACAGGGATGTGTGGTAGGAGGGGTCTTCAGGACTCTATAATCTTCAAAGTGGGAGATAAGACACAAAGGTAATATGAAGATGAGATAGAAGATTACAGGGTATGAAGGCAAACAAAACAAAATAAAAACAAACCAAAAAAAAAACAAAAACCAAAACAACAAGGCAAGCGCTAATAAAAAGTACCTACCGATTCTGATGACCCAGGGACAATTTCTAGCCATTATGGCCACAGATCTAGCAGTAAGAATAATAAACACAGAATTCAGCCCTTTCCTTGCCCAGGTTAATTAAAGGCAAAACCACAACCGTCATCAAAGAGAGTATGGTATTATATGGAGACTGAGGCAGGCAATAGGTAGAGGACATACTCAAATCTCACATAAAGTGTAGATAAAAAAATTCTCTTCAGTGCCACTCTCTTTGACAACGGGTTCTGTTTTCCATATTCAGCAGATTTGCTTGTTCTGGGCAGTAGTTTTCCTTCTAACAGGTCTATGCATTAGGCAGCTCTAAACTGGCCTTTACTCGCCTTGACTTTCATGTTCTCCTTGTCTGTGCCTCGGCCCACGACCTGTGGCTTTGCCTGCCTTATTTTAGGCAGGTCTTCAAATTAAGTGTTAATTTCCTGTGCAATTGGCGCTTTAATGAGGGAACTCCCACGCCCTGAAAATCTTTCTGATCTAGGATATTAACTAGACTTATTAAGGTGATATATACACACATACACACAATGTATCATAATATATACATCTGTCAACCGTCAATTATATCTTAATTTAAAAAATCAGATTTTATGTCAATTATGTCTTAATTTTAAAAAAAGAACCAGATTTTTAATAGCGACGTGTTAAGGGTGGGTGGGAAGACAGATGTTTTGGAAAAGTGAATTGCCTGGTCTTTCAAATTACCCCCGGGAGGTGACTCAGTTCTTGGTTCTTTTCTTTCCAGAAGGACATTCACATCACATGATTTTAGAGGCTGATACCTGAGGCACCAGGCTTTGAATGGAGGATGTGGGAGTACCGGCTGCTTTGTGCAAGTGTCCATGTTCCCTGTTGTGCCCATGGGAACCGTGACAGCTCCAGAACCTAAGGCAGCTGTTGCCAGTGAGACCCTCTGGGTAGAGTGGTGACTCCAGCTTGGTGGCATTTGAAGTCAGGCGTGTAGGCTTCCTCGTTTGCACACCCAGAGTGTCCCATCTTTGAGGGCAATTTGGCCATTTGTTTTGGGCCTTTGTAGCACCCAACACTTTTCATATTTTATCAAAGTGGCAAAAAAAACCATAATGATAACTATGTCATTTGAAATTGAGATTGGTTTCTTTTTCTATTTATTTTTTATTAAAACAATTTTTAATGTTTATTTACTTTTGAGAGAGAGAGAGACAGAATGTAAGCCAAGGAGGGGCAGAGAGAGAGAGGGAGACAGAATCCGAAGCAGGCTCCAGGCTCTGAGCTGTCAGCCCAGAGCCCGATGTGGGGCTCGAACCGCAAGATCATGACCTGAGCTGAAGTCGGATGCTTAACCGACTGAGCTACCCAGGCACCCCTGATCATCACCCTTTTAAATCAAATAATGTAGGTACCACAATTGGCACACAGGCCATCAGTAAATGGAGGGAATTATTTCCACATACAGCTTGTCCTCACTTTACTGCAGAGGCAGTTTTTCATAAATGGGGAAAGAAACCTTGACAACTGTGTATTGTAATTTTATGTATCATAATATCGTAATAGCAAAAAATTAGAAACAGCATGAATGTCTATCAGTGGCATAGGAGTAGCATGTTCGCCCAGTGAACGCAACGCAAGAGTAAAAATTATCCAGAATGTCATCTCCGTGGAGGAGTGGAATTGTGAGATCTTCATATAGATGTACCTTTATTATTACTATTTTTATTTTATTTTATTTTTTTAAATTTTTATTTATTTTTGAGACAGAGAAAGAGCCTGAGTGGGGCAGGGTCAGAGAGAGGGAGACAGAAACCGAAGCAGGCTCCAGGCTCTGAGCTGTCAGCACAGAGCCCAACGCGGGGCTCGAACTCACGGACCGTGAGATCATGACCTGAGCCGAAGTCGGACGCTCAGCCGACTGAGCCACCCAGGCGCCCCTAGATGCACCTTTAATGCACATTACTCCCCCAGGTAGTTTTACCCATCTACACTCCTTCTAACAGCGTGTGATGGCTCCCACTTCTTCATATACCCACCAACACTTGGAGTTGTCGGATCTAGATTTTTTTTGCCAATCTGAGGAAATTCTTTTTTGCGATTAGAGAGGTTGGGCAGGTCTTCCTATTTTTATTTGCCATTGGATTTTCCTGTCTGCGACTAGCCTGTTCCAATCCTTGTTTCATTTGCCTACTTAGTTATTTGTAATAGCTCTTTACATATGGATGAGAACTTCTCAGCCAGTGTGCACTTCTTTCAGCGGATGGCTTGTCTTCACGCTTTCACAATAAAATCCTCTTGTCATACAAAAGTTTTATGTTTTATATACTACAAAAGGTAGTCAAGTTGATAATTCGTTTTCTTTGTGGCATGTTTTATTTTGTGTGTGTTTGTGTTTATGCAGTCCTTTGCTACTTTTAAGTCATAGAAATACTCCGCCATAGTCTTTTGAAAGTTAAAACAATTTTTTCATCCAAGTCTTTAATTCTTTTGTATTTGATTTTACGTACGGTGTGAGGTAAGGAACTAATGACAATTTTATGAATTAATGGTCCTGTCACCATCTATTGAACTACAAATTTTTACCCTCCTAAGGCAGTGGGCTGTGGGATCAAATTGCCTGGGTTCAAGCTCTAGCTTCACTTTCAATTAGGACTGTAATCTTGAAAATGCCACTCAATTTCTCTGGGCTTCAGTTTCTCCATCTGTAATACAATAATAATAATAATAATAATAATAATAATAATAATAGTAGTAGTTGTGTTGTAGGACTTTTGGGGGTATTAAATGAGTTAAACCTAAAATGAGTTAAATCCAAAACACTTAGTGCCTATCATAAAGTTAAGACTCAATACGTGTTAGCTATTATTTTATTTCTAATTTCTTATGCCGTCCCTGCCATATATCCACTTTCCACTTGTGTCTTGGTCTAGGTCTGGATTCTCTATTCTCTTTCTCTTTGTCTAGTTTTCTGTCTTTTCACCAATGCCCCATGATGTAACTATTACAGCTGCATAATAACCTTATCTAATAGGGCAAATCTCCACCATATTCTTCAAAATTATATTCAGTAATTTTTGTCCTTTACTCTTTCCATATAGATTTTAAGGTCAATAATTCTAGTTCCCCAAGCAAAAACACCACCCCCCTCCCAACACACACACACGTCAGTTCTTCCGGGAGTTTGGATGAAATGTGCATTTAATCTTCTGATTGATTTGTGGAGATTTCCCATCTTTATGATATTGATTTTTTCTCCTGTATGCGAACAGGAAAATTTAATACAAAAAAGTCATTACTGAGTAAAAGAATGTTAGAAAGAGGTAAAGCTGGGCTCTCGGCAACGTAGGAATGTGAGGTGCAGGAAGCATCCACTACCTCAACAGCAAGAGGGGGTGCAGACAGGGAACCAAGAACCAAGAGCCTGGAAGGCAGCTCCCCAGACAGGCTGAGAGCTGGTGGCAGAGGAGGTGGCCGCCCAGACACATGTACTGGGTGCTGATGAAGAAGCTTGCCGGACACATTTGCTGCAGTGCTGACATGTCAGTGACGAGCCAAAGGAACACGCTCTCTAAGGTGCTGGAAAAGCTGCCTGGAGGGCTGAGCACCGGCTCACGTGCTCCCAGGAGCTCCTCCACAGGAAGACAGTTTCCTCTCTCAAGCTTCCCTGCTTCCTTCCACCCCTGCCATTTCCCCACACTGCTGCTCCAAGGGGACCGCTGCAACTCTGTGACATTTTCAACCAGTGCCTTTTATTATTTACCAATAATAGCTAGTTACATAATTAACATGTACAACTCAGATGCAATGAAAAAGTGGAAAGAACAAGACGCTGGAATAAGTGTTTTGGGGAGGTGGCTAATAAAGCTGAACGAATGCATGCAGAACGTGCAAAATATGATGTGACTCTTTATTACTGTTGAAGCAGAGCTGACATGAGGTGTTATGTTCATTTCAGGGGTTCGGTATAGTGGATCCGGCAACCCTGTGCACAGTGCTCACCACCATAAATGTAGTCACCATGTGTCATTATATTATTGATTAAACTCCCTCTGCTGTATTTTCATCTCTGTGGCTTGTTTATTTTATAACTGGAAGTTTGTACCTATTAATCCCTTTTACGTATTTCATCCCTACCCCCACCTACCTCCCTTCTGGGAGATTGTTTTCCTGGATTTGAGTTTTTTTCTGTTCTTTTATTCGTTTGCTTGCTTTTTTTTTTCTTTTTTTTTTTTTAGATTTCATATGTAAGTGAAACCACATGGTACTCGTCTTTCTCTGAATTAGTTCATTTAGACTAATACTCTCTAGACCTATTCATGTTGTTGCAAATACAAGATGTCATTCTTTTTTACAGGTAATATTCTATTGTGTATATACATGTATACCTCACATCTTCTATATTCTTCTATCACTGGACGCTTAGGTTGCTTCCGTATCTCAGCTATTGTAAATAATAGTGTAGTAAACATAGGGGTGCATATATCTTTTTGTGTTAGTGTTTTTGTTTTCTTTGGGGAAGTACTCAAAGTAGTAGAAATACTGGATCAGATGGTATTTCAATTTTTAACTTTTTGAGGAACCTCCATACAGTTTCCCATAGCAGCTGCACCAGTTTGCACTCCCACCAGCCGTGCCTGAGGGTTCCCTTTTCTCCACATCCTTTTCTTCTTGTTTCTTGCCTTTTCGATACTAGCTGTTCTGACTTGTATGAGGTGATACCTCTTTGTGGATCTGATTTGCGTTTCCCTGATGATCAGTGATGTTGAACGTCTTTTCATGTTTGTGTCGGTCTTCTGTATGTTCTCCTTGGAAAAATGTCTGTTCAGGTTCCTTGCTCATTTTTTTTGAAGTTTTATCTTACTTATTTTGAGAGAGAGAGAGAGAGAGAGAGAGAGAGAGAGAACGAGAGCGAGCAGGGGAGGGGCAGAAAGAGAGGGAGAATGAGAATCCCAAACAGGCTCTGCATTGTTAGCGTGGGGCCAGACACAAAGCTCAAACTCACAAACTGGGAGATCATGGCCTGAGCCAGAATCAGGAGTCAGATGTTTAACTGACTCAGACACCCCTCCATGATCATTTTTTAAATTGGATTGTTTGTTTTTGGTGTTATATAAGTTTTTAAGTGTATTTTGGATAATAATCTCTTATCAGATATATCATTTGAAATGTCTTCCATTCAGTTAATTGCTTTTTTGTTTTGATGGGTTCGTTTGCTGTGCAAAAACTTTTCACTTTGGTGTACAACAAATCATTGACTTTTGCTTTGGTTTTCCTTGCCTGAGGAGAAATATCCTCAAAAATGTTGCTAACACCAATGTCCAAGAGGTTACTGCCGTTGTTTTCTTTTAGCAGTTTTATTGTTCATATTTTACGTCTTTAATCATTCTGAATTTATTTTCGTGTATGGTGTAAGAAAGTGGTCCAGTTTCATTCTTCTGCATGTAGCTAGCTGTCCAGTTTTCCCAGCACAATTTACTGAAAGGAGTGTCCTTTTCCCCCATTGTATATTTTCATCTCCTTTGCTGTGGGTTAATTGGCCATATAGGTGTGGGTCCATTTGTGGGCTCTCTATGCTGCTGCATTGGTCTATGTGTCTATTTTTGTGCCCGTACCATACCGTCTTGACTTCTGTAGCTTTTTTTTTTTAAAAAAAATTTTTTTTCAACGTTTATTTATTTTTGGGACAGAGAGAGACAGAGCATGAACGGGGGAGGGGCAGAGAGAGAGGGAGACACAGAATCGGAAACAGGCTCCAGGCTCTGAGCCATCAGCCCAGAGCCCGACGCGGGGCTCGAACTCACGGACCGCGAGATCGTGACCTGGCTGAAGTCAGACGCTTAACCGACTGCGCCACCCAGGCGCCCCTAATGTTTGTTTATTTTTGAGAGAGAGAGAGCAAATGGGGGAGGGGCAGAGAGAGAGGGAGACACAGAATCGGAAACAGGCTCCAGGCTCTGAGCCATCAGCCCAGAGCCCCGCGTCGGGCTCGAACTCACGGACCGCGAGATCGTGACCTGGCTGAAGTCGGACGCTTAACCGACTGCGCCACCCAGGCGCCCCCTGACTTCTGTAGCTTTGTAGTACATCTTGAAGTCTAGGATTATGGTGCATCCAACTTTGTTTTCTCTCAAGATTGCTTTGATTATTTGAGGTCTTTTGTGGTTCCATACAAATTTTAGGGTGATTTGTTCTTGTTCTGTGAAACTTGATATTTTGATAAGGATTACATTGAATCTATAGATTGCTTTGGGTAGTATGGACATTTTAACAGTATTTGTTCTTCCTACTCATGAGCATAGAATTTCCATTTGTTTGTGTCATCCTCAATTTCTTTGATGAATATCTTACAGTTTTTAGGGTATGGCTCTTTTATCTCCTTGGCTAAATTTATTCCTAGGTATTTTATTCTTTTTGGTATAGTTGTAAATAGGATTGTTCTCTTAGTTTCCGTTTCTGCTAGTTCATTAATAGTGTAGAGAAATGGAACAGATTTCTGTATATTAATTTTGTATCCTGCCTGGTCACTGAATTCATTTATTAGTTCTAGTTGTTTTTCGGTGGACTCTTTAGGGCTTTCTGTAAATAGTATCATGTCATGTGCAAATAGTGGCAGTTTCACTTTTTCCAGTGGATGCCTTTTGTATCTTTTTCTTGTCTTACTGGCGCATCTAGGACCCCCAGTACTATGTTGAATGAAAGTGGTGAGGGTGGACGTCCTTGTCTTGTTTCCTAAGAGGAAAAGCTCTTAGTTTTTCACCATTTAGTATGATCTCAGCTGTGGGTTTGTCATATATGGTCTCTATTATGTTGAGGTATGTTCTTTCTAAACCTACTTTTTTGGAGAGTTTTTATCATGAATGGGTATTGTATTTTGTCATACGCTTTTTTCTGCATCTAATTAGATGATCATATGGTTTTACCCTAACTTTGTTAGTGCCATGTGTCACATTGATTTATTTGTGAATATTGAACCACCCTTGCATCCCTGAAATAAATCCCACTTGATTGTGGTGAGTGATGCTCTTAGTGTATTGTTGAATTTTGTGTGTGTGCATGTGTGTGTGCGTGTGTGTGTATATATATTAGAGAGAGAGGGATCACACATGAGTGGGGGAGAGGGGCAGAGGGAGAGAGAGAGAATCTTAAGCAGGCTCCATGCTGAGCACAGAGCCTGATGTGGGGGTCATACCCATGACCTTGGGATCATGACACGAGCTGAAATCAAGAGTCAGATCCTCAACCAACTTAGCCATCCAGGCACCCCGGTTTGGTAATATTTTTCTTGAGGATTTTTCAATCTGTGTTCATCAGGCATATTGGCCTGTAGTTTTCTTTTTTTAGGTGCCTGTTGTTGGTTTTGGTATCAGGGTGATACTGGGCTCATAAAATGAATTTGGAGGTTTTCCTTTCTCTTTTATTGTTTGGGAACAGTTTGAGAAGGTTAGGTATTAACTTCTTTAAATGTTTGGTGGAATTCACCTGTGAAGCCATCTGATCCTGGACTTTGGGTGTTGGGAGGTTTTTTTGATTAGAGATTCAATTTTGATATTAGTAATCCATCTGTTCAAAATTTCCTTTTCTTCCTGATTTAGTTTTGGGAGATTTTATGTTTCTAGGAATTTACTATCCATTTCTTCTAGGTTGTTCACTTTGTTGACATATAATCTTTCATACCATTCTCCTATAATTCCTTATATTTCAAAGGTATTGTTTGTTATTTTTCCTCCTTTATTTTTGATGTTATTTGACTTTTTGCTCTTTTTTTTCTTGATAAACCTGGTTAAAGATCTCTCAATTTTGCTTTTCAAAGAACTAGTTTTTGGTTTCATTAATCTGTTATTTCTTTAATCTCTTATTCATTTATTTCCTTCCTAATTTGTATTATTCCCTTCCTTATACTCACTTTGGTCTTTTTTGGTTCTTTTTTTCCTAGTTTCTTGAAGTATGAGGTTAGGATTTTTAGTTGAAATTTCTCTTGTTTATTGAGGTAAGCCTGTACTGCTCCCTCTAAGCTTCCCTTTTAGAACCAATTTGTGTCTCAAAG
Source organism: Lynx rufus (assembly GCF_022079265.1). Taxonomy (NCBI): domain Eukaryota; kingdom Metazoa; phylum Chordata; class Mammalia; order Carnivora; family Felidae; genus Lynx; species Lynx rufus. Next base: position 5,623,765 of record NW_025814889.1, read on the forward strand.
ATGTTGGACTGTGTTTCTATTTGTTTGTTTGTTTGTTTATTTATTTATTTTTATTTCCTCTTTGACTTATTCATTGACCCGTTGGTTGTTTAGTAGCATGTTGTTTAGTCTCTAAGTATTTGTGTTTCTTCCAGTATTTTTCTTTTAATTGATTTTTAGTTTCATGCCATTGTGGTAAAGAAGATGCTTAATATGATTTCAGTCTTTTTAAATTTATTGAGACTTGTTTTTTGTCCTAACATACAGTCTATCCTGGAGAATGTTCAATGTGCATTTGAAAATAATGTGTATTCTGCTGGTTTTGGATGGAATGTTCTGTATTCTGTCTGTTAAGCCCATCTGGTCTAATGTGATATTCAAAGCCATTGTTTCCTTGTTGATTTTCTGTTTGGGTGTTTATCCTCGTTGATGTAAATGGGGTATTAGAGTTCTCAACTATTGTCAATTATTATTGTCAGTTTTTCCCTTTATGTCTGTTAATATCTGCTTTATGTATTTATGTGCTCTTATATTAGGTGCGTAGATATTTATAATTGCTGTATCCTCTTATTGGATTGGTCCCTTTAATCATTATGTAATTCCCTTCTTTGTCTCTTGCTACAGTCTTTGTTTCAAAGTCCATTTTGTCTGATATAAGTATCACCACTACTACTTTTTTCACTTCCATTTGCATGGAATATATTTTTCTGTTTCATCACTTTGAGTCTGTATTTGTCTTTAGGTGTGAAGTGAGTCTATTGTAGGTGGCCTAGAGATGAATCTTGTTTTTTTTTTTTTTTTAAGAATATTTTTAATGTTTGTTTATTTTTGAGAGAGAGAGAGAGAGCACAAACAGGGGAGGGGCAGAGAGAGAGGGAGACAGAAAATCTGAAGAAGGCTCCAGGCTCTGAGCTGTCAGCACAGAGCCCGATGTGGGGCTCGAACCCACGAACCGTGGGATCATGACCTGAGCTGGAGTCGGACACTTAACCGACTGAGCCACCCAGGCGCCCCCAGATGAATCTTGGTTTTTAATCTATTCAGTCACTCTATGTCTTTGGGGGCACTTATTCCATTTACATTTAAAGTAATTATTTATAAGTATGTACTTATTGCCTTTTTGTTAATTGTTTTCTGGTTGTTTTGGTAGATCCTCTCTGTTCCTTTCTTCTTTTCTTACTCTCTTCCCTTGTGGTTTGATGGCTTTCTTTAGTGTTATGTTTGGACTACTTCCTCATTTTATGTATATCTATTACAGGCTTTAGATTTGTGGTTCCTATTGGGTTCATATATAACCTTTTAAGTGTAGAGCAGTCTATATTAAGTTGATGGTCGCTTAAGTTCAAACACATTCTAAAAACACTACATTTGTACTCCGCTCTCCATGTTTACGTATATGATGTCATATTTTTACATTTAAAAATTTTGTGTATCCCTTCACTAATTTTTGTAGATCTACTACTTTCGTATTTTTAGTTTTCATTCTGGTATCATACATGATTAATCTACTACTTTTATGTGTGTTTGCTTTTACCTATGAATTTTTTTTCCTTCAACAATTTTCTTATTTCTAGTTATGACCTTTTATTTTCTACTTAAGTCCCTTTCATGTTTCTTGGGAGGGTGGTTTAGTAGTGATGAACTCCTTTAGCTTTTGTTTGTCTGGGAAACTCTTTATCTTCCCTTCAGTCCTGAATGATAATCTCGTTGGATACAGTTTTCTTGGTTTTAGGTTTCTTCCTTTCTGTCTTTGAATGTATCATGTCACTGCCTGGGGCCTGCAAAGTTTCTGATGAAAAATCAGCTGATAGCCTTATGGGGTTTCCCTGTATATAACTGTTTTTTTCTGCTACTTTTAAGATTCCCTTCTTACTCCTTTTTGCCATTTTAATTATTATGTGTCATGGTGTGGACCGCCTTGGATTCATCCTTTTGGAGGCTCTACGCGTTCCCTGGACCAGATGTCCATTTCCTTCCCCAAATTAGGGCAGTTTTCAGGTGTTATTTCTTCAAGCAAATTTTTTTTTTTTGCCCCCTTCTCTCTTTTCTTCCCTGGGTCCCGTATAATGCAAATGCTTGATGATGTCATAGAGTTCCCTAATCTGTTTTCATTTTTTATTCTTTTTCCTTTTTGCTGCTCAGTGTGGTTTCATTCACGTCCCTGTCTTCCAGATCACTTATTCATTCTTCTGCATCCTTTAATCTGCTATTGATTCTCTCTAGTGTATTTTTGTATTTCCATTATTGTATTCTTCAGTTCTCTTTATGTTTTCTATGTGGTTGCTGAAATTCCGAGTTCATCAACTCTTTTCTCAAGTCCAGTATCTTTATACCATTACTTTGAACTTTTTATCAGGCATATTGCTTGATGTCTGTTTTATTTAGCTTTTTCTGTGATTGTGTCTTGTTCCCTCACTTGGGACGTATCCCTCCGTTTCCTCATTTTGCCCGATTCTGTGTTCATTTCTTTGTATCGGCTAGGTCAGCTCTGTCTCTGGCCTTGGACGTAGTGGCCTTGATTAGAAGAGGTCCTGATTTTCTCTACAGTGCAACCCCCTCCCTGATTACCAGAACCTCCTAGAGTGTTCCTCGGTGGGCTGCATGTGCCCTCCTCTTGTGGCTGGGCCATGATTGCTGTGGACATGCTGATGGTGGGGCTAGCCTGCAGCCCAGCTGGCTGCAACGGCCTACTTTGCTTGCTGTGGGCACGCCGGGCCAGGTGTGGTTCCTGTGCCGTTGAGGGGCCCAGCTGCAGCTGCTAGGGGCTTGTTGGTTGGTTGGGCCAGCACTCAGCCCGGCTGTCTGCAGTTAGCCTCTTCCCCAGGTGCAGGCACACCATATGGCCAGGCATGCTCTCTGTGCAGCTGAGTAAGAGGCGCGGCCACAGGGACTTTGGGTATGCTGGTGTATGGGGTTGTCTCTCCCCTCCCCAGGGCAGGAGTCACTTTGGGGTGGCATCAGCTCTGGCCAGGGCTGCCTGCTGGGTGTAGCAGGGCAGGATCTCCTTCAAAGGGACGCCTGCTAAGGTGGATGGCTTGGGTGGGCCGGGTCTGCAGGGGAATGCTGGGGTGGAGCTTGCAGTGCTAGCGAGGTAGATGGAGAGTTCTAGAACTGGCTCTGCACGGGTCTGGCTATCTAGGCTGGGAGAGGGCAAGAAAAATGATGCCTCCCAGTACTTTTGTTCTTGGAGAAATCTGCAGATCCCTGCCCCTCTGGCATACTCACATGTTCTAAGATTAGTCAGGAAATCCCTTTTACATATGCCCCAGGTGTTTTCCAAACTGCTGCTTCTGTGCTGTGTCCAGGGTAGAGTTATTTAGCTTGCTGGCTCTTTAAGGGCAGGGACTCCATTTCCTATAGCCCTCCTGCTCTCGTGTCTTTAAGCCCTGTTTAACTTTTTAAAGTCTTTGGAGTTAAGCCCCACTGATTTTCAAATCCAGGTGTAATGGGGACTCGTCTTTCCAGTGCAGGTCCCAGGTCAGGCATGTCCAGTAAGGGGTCTCATACCCTTGCTCCTCTGTGCTTGTGATGTCCCTCCCGCTTACGGTCAGGTGTCCAGGGGGTTTGGTTCCCAACTGTGTCTTTATCTCCACTACCTTTTTGGATGTGGTCTTCCTTCTTCCTAGGAATAGCTGTAGAAGATTTGTTCTACCTGTGTCCAGGTCATTTTTCAGAGTTAGTTAGATGTCGTTGCCCACGGGACACAGTGAGCTCAGGATATTCCTATCCCCCCATATCCTCAGGAACCCATCACGGTGTAACTTTTGTTGTCTGGAGGGTAAAGGCCCTTTGAAAGATCAACGAACTAAGTTTAAGGAACACAGACACCATTTTCTTCATTGAATAACTGCAAAAAGAGCTTTAGAGCCTCATAGATCGCTCTAAAGGATTTAGTAACTCATCAATTCATTCATACATTCATTCATTCAGTTACTCCTCACTGTGGGCCTACTGTAGATGAGGCATTCTGTTATTGACTGGTGATGTAACTAAGACAATTCTATTTCTGGCTGAGCTTTCAGCGAAGGAAGTAATAAGCAACTTTGAATGCCATCATGAGGGTGAGTGCACAGTGCAGGGGAGGAAGAGATGCATGAGGGGGGTAAGGAAGGCATAAAAGGCATCTGGCTGAGGTGTCCCTTAGCAGAAATCAGAAGGAGGATCAGAAGTCCAGGTGAATGGGTGAAGCTCTCCAGGCAAGCTTGTGTCAAGGTGTCGTAGTCCTTTCGGACTGCTATAACAGAACACTGCAGATTGAGTGACTCATAAACAATAGACATACATTTCTCACCATTCTGGCAGCCGGGACCTCCAAAATCATGGACTTCTTGCTATAACCTTGCATGGCAGATGGCATGTAGGATCTTTTCCAGGCTGCTTTTATAAAGGCATTGATCCCATTCCTGAGGGCTCTTTACCTGTGGCCCAATAACCTTCCAAGAGCCCCACCTCCAAATGCCATCACTTTGGGGCTTAGGATTCAACATATGAATTTTTGGAGGACACAAACACTCAGACAATATCACAGGGACTGGAAATAAGAAAACATGTGGGATGTTTGGGAAGCTGAAGAAAAGATTTTTTTGAATGTGAGTGAGAGTGTGTGTGTGTGTGTGTGTGTGTGTGTGTGTGTGTGTGTGTGTGAGATATGAAGTCGAGGGAGCACAGAAAAATTGTGGAGGATGAGGTGGATAGGTCCTAGAGGTGATAGAAAGGTAATGAACTCTTCATGTTACACTAATCATGACTTTTCCATTTTCAAGGGACCAAAACCCAATTCAAACTAACTTAAATGAAAGGGAGATTTATTGCTTTTCCTAACTTGAAAGGTCAGGATTGGACATTCACGTGCAGATCAATCCAGGGGCACAAGCAATGTTTTTAGGCCTGATTTTCTCAACTCTGCTTTGGATTTGCATATTGAGTCTAGGGTGATGATCACTAAAAACCCCAGCATCATACCCTGTCAGCAATGTGTTGAAGCCTCTAATGAAAATTGCAGATTTGTCTTTCTCCTTGAGGTTTTATCATAGTTCACTTAGTGTATTTTGAGACTTGTAATGAGACGCATACATATTTAGAATTATTAAGTCCTACTGATAAACTGACATCTTTATCATTATGAAATGACCCTCTTTGTCTCTGATAATATTCTTTGCTCTGCAGTCTCCTGAAGATTAGTTTCTACAAGTTGGCCCTTGTGGGGTATAATGTGAGTTGCTGGGTATCTTGGCATATTCTTGGCATTCTGGATGGTCTCTTTCTCATTACAATACTAGCCACCCCTCATGATTTCTTCCTTGTTCCCTATATTTTGCATCTAGAGCGCTTCTCTTTATTCACCTGATGGCTGTCATGGCAGTTTTCCAGATTATTTATGCACTCCAGGATTTGTGTTGGTGAGGATTATTCAGTAAAGCCTTTTCAGCTGCCCCCAGGTCAGACCCAGCCCTGCCCTCATGCATCTAGGTTTCCTAGACCTAGAAACAATTCAAATGCTAGGTTAATGGGTAGGAATTTATGTCTCTCTGTATGTGCATAAACAAGTGTGTAAATGTACGTGTGTCATGTTTGTGATGTAGATGGGCAGGAAAGGAGTTTGGGGAAGCTTAGAGGCACGGATAGATTAGAATGATAGAAACAGGTTGGGGTGCCTGGGGGGCTCAGTCGGTGAAGCGTCTGACTCCGGCTCAGGTCACAATCTCACGGTTCGTGAGTTCAAGCCCCGCGTCGGGCTCCGTGCTGACGGCTGGGAGCCCGGAGCCCGCTCCGGATTCTGTGTCTCCTTCCCTCTCTGTCTGTCCCCTGCTCACACTTTGTCTCTCTCAAAAATAAATGTTAAAAAAAAAAAGAGTTATAAAAACAGGACCAATTTACTTGCCCGTAAAATTTTTTTATACACGACTTAGTTTCGATATGGTAAAAGAAATTGTTTTCTGTACATATGGCCGAGAATACCTTCTGGCATTCCCATGATTCCAGTTTGAAATAAGTTGGAGCTACCAAGTAGCTCACCATCGTAAAGAAGATGACTCAGGTCTCTGGATTGATTTGTGAGGGACTGTAAATCTGGAAAACCAAATAGCATCCATTTCTTTGAAAACAAATTAGTCTTTCTTTAAAAAATTTTTTTTAATGTTTATTTATTTTTGAGAGAGAGAGACGGTGAGAGCCAGGGAGGGGCAGAGAGAGAGAGGGGAGACACAGAATCCAAAGCAGGCTCCAGGCTCTGAGCTGTCGGCACAGAGCCCGATGCGGGGCTTGAACTCACGAACCGTGAGATCGTGACCTGAGCCAATGTCGGATGCTTAACCGACTGAGCCACCCAGGGGCCCAGTGTTTCTTTAATAAGATTACTTTGTCCAAGTTGATCAACAAAATGTACAAATCTTCAGCAAAACAAACACCAGTTAACTTCTGGTTAAATCTTGGCTTTTAAAGTTCCTCTGGATATCTCAGATTTTTTTTTTTCAACGTTTATTTATTTTTTTGGGGACAGAGAGAGACAGAGCATGAACGGGGGAGGGGCAGAGAGAGAGGGAGACACAGAATCGGAAACAGGCTCCAGGCTCTGAGCCATCAGCCCAGAGCCTGACGCGGGGCTCGAACTCCCGGACCGCGAGATCGTGATCTGGCTGAAGTCGGACGCTTAACCGACTGCGCCACCCAGGCGCCCCAGGATATCTCAGATTTTTAAATGAACTAACTCAGCCCTATTATCCTTGCTTCTCTACATTCCTTTCAGTTTTGAGCATTCTGCCGCCGTTTCCTCAAAAAGAAGAAAGGTAAAAAAGAGACATTAAAAAAAATCAAGATCTCCTTTTTTAATGCACTATGGGAAATTCTCTCAGGATCTGGGAAAAATGAACCGATTGGGAAAGTAGTAACTGAAAAAGTATACTCCATAGGCTGGGATTAGTCGGTTCACTATTGAGGAACGAAGTGTGCTTGTTGATAACTCTGAAAGGCCGTTCTTTCCCTAGAAAGATTGTAAACAAATGAAAGAAGTAAAAAGGAAGATGGAGGACAAAGCAGAAAGGATGCAGTGGACGTTAGTGGATCCAGGCACAAGCAGTGAAAACAGAGAGAAGTGATGGTGGGTTGGTGAGCGGCGGAAAATACTTTCTTAAAGGGCGGAGAACTTTACCATGTGGGTGTCTATCCCGTGGTAGTCCAGCAGGGCGTCCTGGGCCCCAGGAAAATAGTGTTCCCCACAGAGAGTTCCACAGTTTTAATTTGTTTTCATGAGCTGAGAAACCTCCTTCAGACACGGGGTCCAGGCAGGGACACAGGCCATACTCCTCTGTCTCACGGGGAGTGACTTTAGCTCCAGTATCTTGAAGGAGTGGAGTTCAGAGTGCTTTGAAAATTTCATAAGTGTGACGTTAAAGACACAAGTTAGATAAAACATTTTCTAAAAGGTACAAGTTAATAACATTAACTTCCCTAGATATAGCAATTATGTATTCATCCCATGAGGGTATTTGACCTGTTAGACCAATGTCTAGATAGTTTCCAAGCCTTCAAGGGACATAAATCCCTATCTTAATTCTTTTTCAGGATCTAGGAAAAGCAAATGATACTCATTTTAGGAAGCTAATGTAACATTTATTTAAAACCAGACCTACAAAATATGGTAATATTACATAATAATCTTACTAGTGAATTTAGAGACGAAAAGTTAGCAAATCAAGTTTGCATTATATTAAATTATACATTATGACCAATCCACATTTTTCCCAGATATGTGATGATGGTTCCCTTTCAGAAAAATTTATCAGTGTTCTCTTCCTGACTGACAGATTAAAGGAGAAAAGCCATATGATCAACATAATGAATGCAAAGAAAGTTTTCAATGAAATCCAGCATTCATGATAAAACAAACAAATTCTCAGTAAACGAGAGTAGAAAGGAATTTCCTTAATCCAATAAACACAGAAAACATCATATTTGATGATGAAATTCTAAAATAATTTCTATTAAATTTAGAAACAAAAAGCCTTTATCATACCATTATTAAATATCATTCCAGAAGTGCTAACCTATGTTGAAAAGTAAGGAAAAGAAGAAAAACGTACAAGAGTTAGAAGAAAAAGATAGTCACGAAGTCATTATTTTGAGATACTAGTGTTACTTATGTAGGAAATTTAAAAAAAACTGCAGAAAACTGTTTGAACTAATAAGAAACATTAGTAAGATTTCTGGACCCAAGATTAATATATAAATATCAATAGCTTTTCTATAGGTTAGCAATAATCATTTATATAATGTATAAGAAAGAAAAGACACTATTTATAATAATTGAAAGGTACCTAATAATAAATTCAATGAAAGATGTAGGAGATACTTGTGGGAAAAATATAAAATGTTATTGGTTGACAAAAACAAGACTATGACAAATGAAACAACAGAAAACGATAATTGTGGATGGGAAACCCATAAAGATGGTGTTTCTTTCCATATAATCCATAAATTCCCTTATAGTAAAACTGTAGGATGTTATAAAAAAATGACATTTGACAAATTAATCCCTAAATGCTTCTACATATACAGGCCAAGGATATACATTTTTTAAAAAAGGAACAAGATAGGAAAAGGGATGGTATTTGTAAAACTAGACATTGAGACATGTTTATAGAAGTATGGTATTGGTTCAGATCAGAGAGAGAGAGAGAGAGAGAGAGAGAGAGAGAGAGAAAAGGGAACAACAAAGTAGAGAGCTAGGACAGACCGATATAGGTATGGAGGCTTGATAAATGATAGAATCGTATTGTGAAGCAGTAGGGAAAGGATCTTCTATTCAGCACATTCTGGTCCAATTGGTTATCTGATTTAAAAAAAAAAAGAAGAAAATTATATCACTACTTATATCACACACAAAGTAAGTTCCAGTTGGAAAACATTTTGAGTCCTTACAAGGAAATATGGGAGCAAATCATTACTCATCAGCCCTAAGGATCAGGAAAAGACTGATAAATTTGATTAAAGTGAAAGATTTTTCTGAATGAAAGGGACCAAATTTAAAAGGTAAGCTTTCAGTGAGCAGATAATGTTTGTAACATGCAGACTTGATATAGGTACTGCATCCCGGAAGTATTGATCTGAGGGAGAATTCAGATGGGGAATTGCAGGGGAATAAGAAAAGGTACCAAAAGGCTAATACCAGAAATTGAGGAGAGATGGAAAGCAATGATGGAAAACAGGCTGAAGGTAGAATGGCTCATCTGCTTCCAAGCACAAGAATGAAAGTGAACAAGAACACAAAGAATCTGATCAGAGATACCTGCCGAAGTCGTCTTTGCCCACTGGTGACTGCCCAGATAATGAGACTTTCATGGTAATAGCATTATAGTGAGGAAACCACACGCAAATGAGGCAAACGGTGCTTAAAGAGATACTGAACGGCTTTCCCCAAATGGTGAAAAATATCAAATTATAGATTGAAGAAACTCAACAAACCCCAAGCAGGATAAATGCAAAAGAAACCGTGCGAAGGCACAGGTAATACTGCTGAAATCCAAAGATAAGCAGAACATCGTAAATGTAGCCAAACAAAACAAAACAACCAAACACACAAAACCAACTCCAAACAGATCATGTACGGGAAAAACAATAATAATAACAGCTGGCTTCTCATCAGAAGTAAGAGGAGCTAGAAGACAATAGAGTCACTAATGCTAAGGGGAAAAAGTTTTAAAGTACATGTGGTGGGCTAAACGGCCCCCCAAAGACCTCAGAGTTTCGTCCTTGGAACGGTGAATGTGACCTGATACGGCATAAAAAGAGCCTTTGCAGGTGTGATGAATGTAAGGATCTTGAGATGGTAGGTTTATCCTGGGTTGTCCAGCCGGTCCCCAGACAATCACATGTATCCTTGTAAGAGGGAGGCGGAGGGACACTGCACACAAACAGAAGGGAAGAAAGCGGTGTGGCCGTGGAGGCAGAGACTACAGTGATCCAACCGCAGAAGCCGGCAGAGGCAAGGAGCAGATCCTTCCCTGCAGTCTGCAGAGGGAGCATCGCTCTGCTGGTACCTTGACTTTGACTCCGTGAAACCGACTTCACACTCGGCCTCCAGGATTTCTAGAGAAGAAGTAGCTGCTGTTTTAAGCCACCCAGTTTGTGGCAATTTGTTACTGTAGTCACAGAAAACTGATCCATGGGGAGAGAGTGGGGAAGGACATGAAAAACCTTGAGCATCTTGTGCAAGAGTTTATAAAAATATCTTCAGCAGTATATAAACAGAGAATCTGTAATGAGCAAGTGGGCTTTATTCAAGGAGTACAGAGTTGGTTAAGTGTTTGAGAATCGATCATGTTATTCACCACATTAAGACTAAAGGAAAGGAAAAGTACACCATCATTTCATCAGATGTGGTAAAAAAGCACTGGACAAAGTTGAAATCCAGTTTCCGAAAGAACAATCTCGAAAACCGGGATTAGAAGGAAAGTTCAGGGGCGCCTGGGGTGGCTCAGTCGTTAAGCGTCCGACTTCAGCTCAGGTCACTATCTCGCGATCTCGCGGTCCGTGAGTTCGAGCCCCGCATCGGGCTCTGGGCTGATGGCTCAGAGCCTGGAGCCTGCTTCCGATTCTGTGTCTCCCTCTCTTTTATTGCTCCTCCCCCGTTCATGCTCTGTCTCTCTCTCTGTCTCAAAAATAAATAAACGTTAAAAAAAATTAATAAAAAAAAATTAAAAAAAAAAAGAAGGAAAGTTCATCACCCTGAAAAAGGGCATCTACAAAAATTCTTTTGCTAACATCATCCTTAATGGTGAAATATTAACCTTGGTCCCACTAAAACTGGGAACAAGGAGGGGATGCTTGCACTCACCACTTGTATTCAACATCATCCTGGAGGCCATAGCCAGCGTGCCATTAAACAAGAGGAAACAAGCAGAGAGAATCAAGTTGCAGAGAAAGAAGTAAAATTGTCATCATTCGCACATAACATGTTGTTTCAACAGAAAACCCCAAGAAATCTATAAAAAAAACTCCCGAAACTGGATGTAAATTGAGTAGCAGGATACAAAGTCAATATAAAAAATCAATTATGTTTTAAATATACTTGTGCCAAACAGATGGAAAATGAGGTTAAAAATCAATTGCATGAACTATATATGTTCTGAGGCTAAAGATACAGAGAACTCTAAGTAATGGATTACAGCTAGTAGTCTTTTTAACACGGAGGCAAGATAAAGCCGCTTTATATATATATATATATATATATATATATATATATATATATATATATATTCTGGGATTGTGGGTATAAGTAAATATGTTGCAGATAAAAGGAAAAAGAGTTTTCACTGTTGGAGAAGGTAGTTACAAATATGAAAAGGGGGAAAGAGCATGAATGCTATGGTGTTGGGCTGAAGTTGGGAAGTATTTTGAACTCATGGGTTTTAATATATAGATGTAGACGTAAATACATAGGTAGATATTGAAATATATATTTGCAGACACACTTATTTATAGTACCTGCTTCCTAAGTCTGTCTTCTGAGAAATTCAATGACACCACAGTAACAACGTATATGGTTCCCAGGTCTTGGTTTCTGGGTACCATTTTTTACTAGAAAAAACAGTGCTCTTTGGAGAAATGGTTGATTCTTGGTCTAGAACAGGGAGAGTGTAGGATGAACCTGAACTATCTTACTTACCAGAAAGTAGGGAAATGCTTAGAGAATGATGTGGGCAGGTGGAAAGAAAACAGAAGCCAGCCTGAAGAAACCCCCATGTATCAAGTTTTGGGCAATTTGAACATCAGTAAAAATTATTACAGTAAAGATTTATCATCCATAAAGTGAAATAAGAATCCAAGAAGTACATACAGATAAAAATAAATGCATCAACAAGTAAAGATAAATATAATAAATAAAGGAGAAAGCAAAATAAACTTATGGCGCAGAAACTTGGTAGATCACCACCTTAACCAAAGGGTGACAGTTAACATCACCAGTAATGGTAAAAAATAGATCATGTACTAAAAAGTTAAATTCTACTCTAGTTTGCTAGAAACTGCCTGCCTGACAAAGCATTGCCTAAACTTTCACTTTTGGGGGTTTTTTTGGTATGTTTGGTTTATTTTGGTAATTACTTTTTCAAATTTTTAATTGAGCATAATTGACATACAATATTACGTTAGTTTCATAGCATAGTGATTTGACAATTATAAAAATTATGCAATGTAAGTGTAGTTACCATCTGTTATCACATGAAATGATTACTGTATTATTGACTATATTTCCTATGCTGTGCTTTTCATTCTCATCACTTACTTATTTTATTAACTGGAAGTTTGTACCTCCTAATCCCCTTCGCCTATTTGCCCATCCCCCCCCCCATCCTGTGGCAACTCCCAGTTTGATTTTTATGAGTCTGTTGTTGTTGTTGTTTGTTTTTCTGTTTTTTCTTTTAGATTCTACATAGAAGTGAAATAATACGGCATTTGTCTTTCCTGTATGACTTATTTCTCCTTATCCTCTTGCAAAAGGCAAGATCTCATTACTTTTTATGGCTAATATTTGATCGGGTATACATACCGCATCTCTATTTATCTGTCAGTGCTCACTTAGCTTGCTTCTAGATTTTGTCTATTGTAAATAATGCTGCAATAAATATAGGGGTGCACATATCTTTTCAGATTAGTGTTTTCATTGTCCTGGGTAAATACCCAGAAGTAGAATTCTGGACATTATGATTCTTTTAGTTTTAGTTTTTTGAGGAAACTTCATAGTGTTTTCCAGAGTGGCTGCACCAATATACATTCCCAAAACAGTGTATTACGGTTCCCTTTTCTCCATTTCCTGCCAACACTTGTTATTTCTTGTCTTTTTGATACTAACCATTCTGACTGGGGTGGAGTGATACTTTATTGTGGTTTTGAATTTCATATCTCTGATGATCAATGTTGTTGAGCATCTTTCCATGTGTTTCTTGGCAATTAGTATATCTTTGGAAAAATATCTCTTCAGGTCCTCTGACCATTTTCTAATTGGATTATTTGTTTTTCTGCCATTGAATTATATGAATTCTGTGTGTGTGTGTGTGTGTGTGTGTGTGTGTGTGTGTGTATGTGTGTGTTTAATTAAAAGTGTTTCCATGTTGGTAAATACATCTCCAGGACATTGTTCTTTGCGGCTGGAAAGCATTTTATTTCAAAGTAAATTATTATTTATTTAATAGTCTCTTAATTGTCGGATATGCAACTGCTGTGCATTTTTCTCTATTAAGCTGTGGATCTTTGTGATACACATACATTTCTTGTCAATATATTTTTTATTTTTTGATTTTTATTTATTCCACTTTCCATGTTGTCTTTTAATTTATATTTGGCCTTTTAAGGGAGTTATTTGAGTTTTTAATTCAAATACAATTAACGTACAGAGTTATATTACTTTCAGGTGTACAATACAGTGATTTAATAATTCTGAACGTTACTCAGTACTCATCATGATAAGTTTACTTCTAATCCCTTTCACTTACTTCATCCATTCTCTGACCCTGGTAAGCATCAGTTTGTTCTATATATTTAAGAGTCTGGTTTTTGTTGTTGTTGTTGTTGTTTGGTTTTCTTTTATTTTTCTTTGTTTTGTACATTCCACATGAGTGAAATCATGTAGTATTTGTCTTTCTTTGACTTACTTCACTTAGTGTTATACTTTCTAGCTCCGTCCATGTTGTTGCAATTGACAAGATTTCATTATTTTATGTGGCTGAATAATATTCCATTGTGTGTGTGTCACACACACATACACACACACACACACACACATATATATGTGTGTGTGTGTGTATATATATATATATATATATATATATATATATATACATACATATATCTCACCTCTTCTTTATCCACTCATCCTAGCTATGGACACTTGGGCCACTTCCATGTGTTGGCTATTGTAAATAATGTGCAATAATCATAGGGGTGCATATATCTTTTTTTTCATCTTTGGGTAGATACCCCCTAGTGGAATTATTGGATTATATGATGAATCTGTTTTTAATTTTTTTGAGGAACCGTCACACTGTCTTCCACAGTGGCTGCACCAACTTGTGTTCCCACCACTGGTGCGTGAGTGTTCCTTTTTCTCCACATCCTCTACAACAATTGTTATTTCTTGTATTTTTGATTTTAGCCATTCTAACTGGTGTGAGTTGCTATCTCATGGTGGTTTTGATTTATTTTCCCTGATGATTAGTGATGTTGAACATCTTTCTATGTGTCTCTTGGCCATCAGTATGTCTAATTTGGAAAAGTGTTTATCCATGTCCTCTGCCCATTTTGAATCAGATTATTTGTAGTTTTTTTGGTGTTGAGTTGTATAAGTTCTGTATATATTTTGTGTAGTCCTGATAGTTTAATTTTGCTTTTGTTTCTCCTGCCTGAGGATATCTATCCATAAAAATATTGCTAACGCCAATGTCTGTGAGTTTACTGCCCATGCTTTCTTCATGTCTTACATTTAGGTCTTTATTCCATTTTGAATTTATTTTTGTGTATGGTGTAAGAAAGAAGTCCAGTTTCGTTCTTTTGCATATAGCCATCCAGTTTTTCCAGTACCATTTGTTGAAGAGACTGTCTTTTCCCCATTGTATAGTCTTGCCTTCTTTGTCATAGATTAATTGACCATATATACGTGGGGTTATTTCTAATATTTCTATTTCTAATTTCTAATTAGAATTTCTAATATTTCTAATTTTAATTTCTAATTAAAAATTTCTAATAGAAAAGAAGGAACAGGGAAGATGGCGGCATAGGAGAACACTGGGCTCACCGCGTGTTCTGCTGATCACTTAGATTCCACCTACACCTGCCTAAATAACCCAGAAAACCACCAGAAGACTAGCAGAATGGAGTCTCCAGAGCCAAGCGCAGACAAGAGGCCCACGGAAGAGGGTAGGAAGGGTGGAGAGGCGGTGCCCGCTACACGGACTGGCGGGAGGGAGCCGGGCGGAGGGGCAGCCCGCCGGCCAAGCAGAGACCCCGGGTCTGGCTGGCAAAAGCTGAGGGGCCGGGCGGAGTGTGTTCGGACAGCAAGCAGGACTTAACATCTGGAAGGTTGTAAGTTAACAGCTCTGCTCAGAGAGCGGGAAGGCTGGAGGACAGTGGGAGGGAGAGTTGTTGAGCCCTGGACGACAGAGCTCAACTTGGCGGGGAACAAAGGCGCTTGCCAGCGCCATCTCCCCCGCCCATCCCCCAGCCAAAATCCCAAAGGGAACCGGTTCCTGCCAAGGAACTTGCTTGCACTGCGCAAACACCCAACGCTGTGCTTCTGCGGATCCATCCCTCCAGCTGCGGGTCTGACTCACTCCCGCTGCTGCAGGACCCCTCCGGAAGCCGATCACCGAAGGATAAGTGAGCTGAGCCTGCCCCTCCCGCCCCTGTGCACCTTGCCTACCCACCCCAGCTAATATGCCAGACCCCCAGCACCACAAGCCTGGCAGTGTGCAAGTAGCCCAGATGGGCCACACTACCCCACAGTGAATCCCGCCCCTAGGAGAGGGGAAGATAAAGTACATACCAGTCTGACTGTGGCCCCAGCGGTGGGCTGGGGGCAGACATCAGGTCTGACTGCGGCCCCGCCCACCAACGCAAGTTAATCAAGACAGCACAGGGGAAGTGCCCTGCAGTTCCACACCACTCCAGGGACTATCCAAAATGACAAAACGGAAGAATTCCCCTCAAAAAAAACTCCAGGAAATAACAACAGCTAACAAACTGATCAAAAACGATTTAAACAATATAACAGAAAGTGAATTTAGAATAATACTCATAAAATTAATCACTGGGCTTGAAAACAGTATAGAGGACAGCAGAGAATCTATTGCTACAGAGATCAAGGGACTAAGGAACAGTCAGGAGGAGCTAAAAAATGCTATAAACGAGCTGCAAAATAAAATGGAAACAACCATGGCTCGGATTGAAGAGGCAGAGGAGAGAATAGGTGAACTAGAAGATAAAATTATGGAAAAAGAGGAAGCTGAGAAAAAGAGAGATAAAAAAATCCAGGAGTATGAGGGGAAAATTAGAGAACTAAGTGATGCACTAAAGAGAAATAATCTACGCGTAATTGGTATTCCAGAGGAGGAAGAGAGAGGGAAAATTCTGAAAGCAGCTGGGGATAAACGTGCTCTAACATATAAAGTGAGACCGATAAGACTCGTGACAGATCTCTCTACTGAAACTTGGCAGGCCAGAAAAGAATGGCAGGAAATCTTCAATGTGATGAACAGAAAAATTATGCAGCCGAGAATCCTTTATCCAGCAAGTCTGTCATTTAGAATAGGAGAGATAAAGGTCTTCCCAAACAAACAAAAACTGAAGGAATTTGTCACCACTAAACCAGCCCTACAAGAGATCCTAAGGGGCATCCTGGGAGACAAAGTACCAGAGACATCGCTACAAGCATGAAACCTACAGACATCACAATGACTCTAAACCCATATCTTTCTATAATAACACTGAACGTAAATGGACTAACTGCGCCAACCAAAAGACATAGGGCATCAGAATGGATAAAAAAACAAGACCCATCTATTTTCTGTCTACAAGAGACTCATTTAAGACCTGAGGACACCTTCAGATTCAAAGTGAGGTGATGGAGAACTATTTATCATGCTACTGGAAGTCAAAAGAAACCTGGTGTAGCCATACTTATATCAGACAAACTAGACTTTAAAGGCTGTAACAAGAGATGAAGAAGGGCATTATATAATAATTACAGGGTCTATCCATCAGGAAGAGCTAACAATTATAAATGTCTATGTGCCGAATACAGGAGCCCCCAAATATATAAAACAATTACTCACAAACATAAGCAACCTTATTGATAAGAATGTGGTAATTGCAGGGGACTTTAATACTCCACTTACAACAGTGGATAGATCATCTAGACACACGGTCAATAAAGAAACAAGGGCCCTGAATGAGACATTGGATCAGATGGACTTGACAGATATATTTAGAACTCTGCATCCCAAAGCAACAGAATATACTTTCTTCTCGAGTGCACATGGAACATTCTCCAACATAGATCACATACTGGGTCACAAAACAGCCCTTCATAAATATACAAGAATTGAGATCATACCATGCATACTTTCAGACCACATGCTATGAAGCTTGAAATCAACAATAGGAAAAAGTCTGGAAAACCTCCAAAAGCATGGAGGTTAAAGGACACCCTACTAAAGAATGAATGGGTCAACCAGGCAATTAGAGAAGAAATTAAAAAATATATGGAAGCAAATGAAAATGAAAATACAATAATCCAAACGCTTCGGGATGCAGCGAAGGCAGTCCTGAGAGGAAAATACATTGCAATCCAGGCCTCTCTCAAGAAACAAGAAAAATCCCAAATACAAAATCCAACAGCACACCTAAAGGAAATAGAAGCAGAACAGCAAAGACAGCCTAAACCCAGCAGAAGAAGAGAAATAATAAAGATCAGACCAGAAATAAACAATATAGAATCTAAAAAAACTGTAGAGCGGATCAATGAAACCAAGAGTTGGTTTTTTGAAAAACTAAACAGAATTGATAAACCTCTAGCCAGGCTTCTCAAAAAGAAAAGGGAGATGACCCAAATAGATAAAATCATGAATGAAAATGGAATTATTACAACCAATCTCTCAGAGATACAAGCAATTATCAGGGAATACATGAAAAATTATATGGCAACAAACTGGACAACCTGGAAGAAATGGACAAATTCCTAAACACCCACACGCTTCCAAAACAATCAGGAGGAAATCGAAAGCTTGAACAGACCCATAACCAGCGAAGAAATTGATTCAGTTATCAAAAACCTCCCAACAAATAAGAGTCCAGGACCAGATGGCTTCCCAGGGGAGTTCTACCAGACGTTTAAAGCAGAGATAATACCTATCCTTCTCAAGCTATTCCAAAAAATAGAAAAAGAAGGAAAACTTCCAGACTCATTCTATGAAGCCAGTATTACTTTGATTCCTAAACCAGACAGAGACCCATTAAAAAAAGAGAACTACAGGCCAATATCCCTGATGACTATGGATGCAAAAATTCTCAATAAGATACTAGCAAATCGAATTCAACAGCATATAAAAAGAATTATTCACCATGATCAAGTGGGATTCATTCCTGGGATGCAGGGCTGGTTCAACATTTGCAAATCAATCAACATGATACATCACATTAATAAAAGAAAAGATTAGAACCATATGATCCTGTCAATCGATGCAGAAAAGGCATTTGACAAAATTCAGCAACCTTTCTTAATAAAAACCCTCGAGAAAGTCGGGATAGAAGGAACATACTTAAACATCATAAAAGCCATTTATGAAAAGCCCACAGCTAACATCATCCTCAACGGGGAAAAACTGAGAGCTTTTTCCCTGAGATCAGGAACACGACAGGGATGTCCACGCTCACCATTGTTGTTTAACATAGTGTTGGAAGTTCTAGCATCAGCAATCAGACAACAAAAGGAAATCAAAGGCATGAAAATTGGCAAAGATGAAGTTAAGCTTTCACTTTTTGCAGATGACATGATATTATACAAGGAAAATCCGATAGACTCCACCAGAAGTCTGCTAGAACTGATACATGAATTTAGCAAAGTTGCAGGATACAAAATCAGTGTACAGAAATCAGTTGCATTCTTATACACTAATAATGAAGCAACAGAAAGACAAATAAAGAAACTGATCCCATTCACAATTGCACCAAGAAGCATAAAATACCTAGGGATAAATCTAACCAAAGATGTAAAAGATCTGTATGCTGAAAACTATAGAAAGCTTATGAAGGAAATTGAAGAAGATATAAAGAAATGGAAAAATATTCTGTGCTCGTGGATTGGAAGAATAAATATTGTCAAAATGTCAATACTACCCAAAGCTATCTACACGTTCAATGCAATCCCAATCAAAATAGCACCAGCATTCCTCTCGAAGCTAGAACAAGCAATTCTAAAATTCATATGGAACCACAAAAGGCCCCGGATAGCCAAAGTAATTTTGAAGAAGACCAAATCAGGAGGCATCATAATCCCAGACTTTAGCCTCTACTACAAAGCTGTAATCATGAAGACAGCATGGTATTGGCCCCAAAACAGACACATAGACCAATGGAATAGAATAGAAGCCCCAGAACTAGACCCACAAACATATGGCCAACTAATCTTTGACAAAGCAGGAAAGAACATCCAATGGAAAAAAGACAGTCTCTTTAACAAATGGTGCTGGGAGAACTGGACAGCAGCATGCAGAAAGTTGAAACTAGACCACTTTCTCACACCATTCACAAAAATAAACTCAAAATGGATAAAGGACCTGAATGTGAGACAGGAAACCATCAAAACCCTAGAGGAGAAAGCAGGAAAAGACCTCTGTGACCTCAGTCGTAGCAATTTCTTACTTGACACATCTCCAAAGGCAAGGGAATTAAAAGCAAAAATGAACTACTGGAACCTCATGAAGATAAAAAGCTTCTGCACAGCAAAGGGAACAACCAACAAAAGTAAAAGGCAACCAAGGGAATGGGAAAAGATATTTGCAAATGACATATAGGACAAAGGGCTAGTATCCAAAATCTATAAAGAGCTCACCAAACTCCACACCGGAAAAACAACTCAGTGAAGAAATGGGCAGAACACATGAATAGACACTTCTCTAAAGAAGACCTCTGGATGGCCAAAAGGCACATGAAAAGATGCTCAACGCTGCTCCTCATCAGGGAAATACAAATCAAAACCACACTCAGATATCACCTCACGCCAGTCAGAGTGGCCAAAATGAACAAATCAGGAGACTATAGATGCTGGAGAGGATGTGGAGAAACGGGAACCCTCTTGCGCTGTTGGTGGGAATGCAGATTGGTGCAGCCGCTCTGGAAAACAGTGTGGAGGTTCCTCAAAAAATTAAAAATAGACCTACCCTATGACCCAGCAGTAGCACTGCTAGGAATTCACCCAAGGGATACAGGGGTACTGATGCATAGGGGCACTTGTACCCCAGTATTTATAGCAGCACTCTCAACAATAGCCAAATTGTGGAAAAAGCCTAAATGTCCATCAACTGATGAATGGATAAAGAAATTGTGGTTTATATACACAATGGAGTGCTACGTGGCAATGAGAAAGAATGAAATATGGCCCTTTGTAAGCAACGTGAATGGAACTGGAGAGTGTGATGCTAAATGAAATAAGTCATACAGAGAAAGACAGATACCATATGTTTTCACTCTTAGGTGGATCCTGAGAAACTTAACAGAAGACCAGGGGGGAGGGGAAGGAAAAAAAAAGAGGTTAGAGTGGGAGAGAGCCAAAGCATAAGAGATTCTTAAAAACTGAGAACAAACTGAGGGTTGATGGGGGGTGGGAGGGAGGGTAGGGTAGGTGATGGGCATTGAAGAGAGCATCTTTTGGGATGAGCACTGGGTGTTGTATGGAAACCAGTTTGACAATAAGTTTCATATATTGAAAAAATAAATAAAAATAATTGCAAAAGAAGACCAACACCATAGAGAAAAAAATTCTGATATTTCTATTATGGTATTTTGCCAGTACCATACTGTTTTGATTACTATAGCTTTGTGGTATATTTTGAATTCTTGGATTGTTATACTTCCAGATCTGTTCCTCTCTCTCAAGAGAGATTTTATATTAGGATATTTTGTTGTTTTTACAAAATTTAGAATGTTTTATTTTAGTTCTGTGAAAAATACTATTGGTATTTTGATAGAGATTGCATTGAACAAGAGTGTCTTCTGTAGTATGGACATTTTTAACACTATTAATACTTTCAACCCATGAGCATGGTATATGTTTCCATTTGTTTGTACCTTCAGTTTCTTTCATCAGTGTCTTGTAGTTTTGATCTTAGAGGAAAAGCTTTCAGCTTTTCACTATTGAGTACAATGTTAGCTGTGGTTTTGTGATTTATGGCCTTTATTATATGAGTATGTTTCTTCTATACCCACTTCATTGAGAGTATTTTTCATAAATGGATGTTGAATTTTGTCAAATGCTTTTTTGTATTTATTGAGATGATCAAATGATTTTTATCCTTCGTTTGTTAATGTGGTATATCACATTGATCTATTTGCATATACTGGACTATTTGTGCATCCCTGGAATAAATCCCACTTGATTGTGGTAAATGATGCTTTTGATGTATTGTTGAATATTGTTTGCTAATATTTTGTTGAGAATTTTTGCATCTATGTTCAGCAGAGATAGTGACTTGTAATTTTCTTTTTTTTGTTGTAGTGTCTTTTCTGATTTTGGGGATCAGGGTAATTCTGGCCTTGTAGAATGAATTTGGAAGCTGTATTTTTCCTTCTGTTTTTTTTGGGGGGGGAATAATTTAAGAAGGATGGCTATTAACTTTTTAAAAAAATGTTTGGTAGAATTCTCCCTGAAGACATCTGGTCCTGGACTTTTGTTAGGATCTTTTGGTTACTGGTTCAGTTTTATTACTTAGTAATTGGTCTGTTCAGATTTTCTATTTCTCTGTGATTCAGTCTTGGAAGGTTGTATGTTGCTAAGAATTTATCTATTTCTTCTAGGCAGTCCAACTTTTTGACATAATTTATTATACTAGTCTCTCTCTCTCTTTTTTAAAGTTTATTTATTGATTTTGAGAGAGAAAGAGAGAGAGTGCACAAGTGGGGAAGGGGCAGAGATATATGGAAGGAAAGAATCCCAAACAGGCTCCAATGAGGGGCTTGAACTCATGAACCACGGGATCATGACCTGAGCCGAAGTTGGATGCTTAACCAACTGAGCCACACAGACACCCCTATTGTAGACTAGTAATTCTTTGTCTTTCTGTGTTTTCAGTTGCAACTTCTCTTTCATTTCTGATTTTATTTATTTCAATTCTCTGCTTAACTTGATGAATCTGACTATATGCTTATAAATTTTGTTTATCTTTTTAAGGAACTAGCTCTTAGCTTTATTGAGCTTTTCTTTTTTTTTAAGTGTCTATTTCATTTATTTCCTCTCCTCTTTATTATCATTTCTTTCTACTTTGGGATTTTTTGGGTTCCTTTTCTAGTTCCTTTAGGTGTGAGGTTAGAATGTTTTTTGAGATTTTTCTTGTTTCTTGTGATAGACTTTTATTACTGTAAACTTGCCCTTTCCCTCAGGTAAGGACTGATTTTGCTGTGTTCCAAAGAGATTGAATTGTAGTGTTTCCATTTTTATTTATCTCTAGGTACTTTTTAATTTCTTCCTTTGTTTCCTCACTATTCATTGGTTGTTTAGTAGCATGTTGTTTTGCCTTCACATGTTTGTTGTTTCTTCCAGTTCCTTCCTTGTAATTGATTCCTAGAGTCATACCATTGTGATCAGAAAAGATGCTTGGTTTGAAAAATTTTTAAAGTAGGCTTCATTCCCAGCATAGAGCTCAATGAGGGGCTTAATTGAACTCATGACCCTGAAATCAAGACCTGAGCTGAGATCAAGAGTCAGATGCTTAACTGACTGAGCCACCCAGGCACCCCTGATTTGATTTTAATCTTAAGTTTATTGAGTCTTGTTATATTGCGTAACATGTTATTTATCCTGGAGAATGTTCCATGTATATTTGGAAAGTATGTGTATTCTGCTGTTATTGGATGGAATGTTCTGTATATATCTGTTAAGCTTATCTGGTCTAATGTGTCATTCATGACCACTGTCTTCTTATAATTTTTTGTCTATATTATCTAATCATTGATGTAATTGGGGTATTAAAGTTCTCTACTGTTATTGTATTGCTGTCCATTTCTCCCTTTGCACCTCTTAATACTTGTTTTATATATTTGAGTGCTTTTATGTTGGGTGCACATATATTTCCAATTGTTGTATCCTCTTGTTGGCTTGATCCCTTTATCATTTTGTAATGCTCTTTTCTGCCATCTCTTGTTACAGTCTGTGTTTAAAGTCTCTTTTGTCTGGTATAATTATTGCTACCCCACGTTTTTTTCCCCACTCCTATTTACATGGAATATCTTTTTCCATCCCTTCATTTTCAGTTTGTATATGTTTTTAGGTCTGAAGTGAGTTTGTTGTCGCATATCTAGCATATAGATAGGTCTTGTTTGTGTATTTGCTTTTTAAATCTGTTCAGGCACCCTATGTCTTTTGGTTGGAGTAATTCATCTATTTACATTAAAAGTTTTGTTTTTACACTTATTTATTTTTGAGAGACAGAGACAGTATGAGCAGGGGAGGGGAGAGAGAAAGGGAGACACAGAATCCGAAGCAGGCTCCAGGCTCCGAGCTGTCAGCACAGAGCCCGATGCAGGGCTTGAACCCACGAACCGTGAGATCATGATCTGAGCCGAAGTCAGACGCTCAACTGACTGAGCCACCCAGGTGCCCCATCATCTATTTACATTTAAAGTAATTATTGGTAGGTATGGATTTCTTGCCAGTTTTGTTAATTGTTTCCTGGTTGTTTTTCTAGTTCTGCTTCTTTCTTCTCTTACTGTCTTTCCTAATGGTTTGATGACTTTCTTCAGTGTTATGCCTGGAATCCTTTCTCTTTATTTTTGGTTTATGGTTACCATGAGGTTCATATATAACATCCTATGTACATAGCAGCTTAAATTAAGTTGGTGGTCACTTACGTTGATGGTCACTAATAGCAGTACATTTTTACTCCCTTCTCCACATTTTATGTATATGTCATATTTTATACCTTTTTATTTTGGTACCCCGTAACTAATTTTTGTAGATATAACTGACTCTACTACTTATGTATTTTTAACCTTCATACTGGACTTTATAAGTGATTATTCTACTACTTTTATGTGTAGTTTGTTTTTTCTGGTGAATTTTTTTCCCTTCACAAGATCCTTACTTCTAGTAATGATCTTTTCTTCATACTTAAAGAATTCTTTTAACATTTATTATAAGCCTGGTTAGTGGTGATGAACTCCTTTAACTTTTGCTTTTCTGGGAAACTCTTTATTTCCCCTTCAGTTATGAATGATAATCTTGTTGGATATAGTATTCTTGGTTTTAGGTTTCTTCCTTTTAGTACTTTAATATATCCTGTCACTCCCTTTTGGCCTGCAAAGTTTCTGCTGAAAAATCAGCTGATAACCTTATGGGGTTTCCCTTGTATGTAACTTTCTTTTCTTCTGCTACTTTTAAGATTCTCTCTTTATCTTTAGTATTTGCCATTTTAATTATTATGTGTCTTGGTGTGGACCTCCTTGAGTTAATTTTTTGGGGGCTTTATGTGTTCCCTGGACTAGATGTCCATTTCCTTTCCCAGAATAGGGAAATTTTCAGCTATTATATCTTAAAATAAGTTTTTTGCACCTTTTTCTCATTCTTCTCCTTCTTGGACCCCTATATTGTGAATGTTATACTCTTGATGTTGTTCCTGAGGTCCTTTAACTTATCCCCACTTTTTAAAATGTTTTTTTAATGTTTATTTATTTTTGTGTGTGTGAGAGAGGCAGAGTGTGAATGGAGGAGGGACAGAAAGAGAGAGGGAGACACAGAATCTGAAGCAGGCTTCAGGCTCTGAGCTGTCAGCACATAGCCTGATGTGGGGCTTGAACTCATGGACTGCAAGATCATGACCTGAGCTAAAGTAGGATGCTTAACTGACTGAGCCACCCAGGCCCCCCCTTACTCTTTTTTTTTTTTTGAGAGAGAGAGAATGCAAGCAAGGGAGGGGGAGAGGGAGAGAGCATCTTAAGCAGGCTTCATGTCCAGCTCAGAACCTAATGCAGGTCTCGAGCTCATGACGGTGAGATCATGACCTGAGCTGAAATCAAGAGTCAGATGCTTAACTGACTGAGCCACCCAGGTGCCCCTATCCTCACTTTTTAAAATTATTTTTATTCATTGCTCTTTATCCTGGGTTCTTTTCCTTGCCCTTTTCCAGCTTGCTGAACCATTTTTCTTCATCCTCTATTTGTTGCTGATTCCCTATAGCGTTTTTTAAAATTTCAGTTATTGTATTCTTTAGTTCTGATTTTTTTCATATTTTTCTCTCTATTTGTTGAAGTGTTCATGGAGTTCATGCACTCTGTCTTCTAGTCTGGTGAGTATCTTTATGACCATTATTTCAAACTTTATCAGGTAGATTGCTTCTTTCTCTTTGGTTTATTTCTTTTTCTGTGATTTTGTCTTATTCTTTTGTTTGGAACATATTCCCCTGTCTCCTCTTTTTGTTCAACTCTATGTTTGTTTCTGTGTACTAGGTAGGTAAGCCATGTCTCCAGGTGTTGAAAGTAGTGGCCTTGTGTAGAAGGAATTCGATGGTACCCTGTAGCACAATCCCCCTGGTCACCAGAATCAGGTGCTCCAGGGGTGTCTTCTGTGTGGGCTGTATGTGCCCTTCTGTTTTGACTGGACTGTAACTGTTGCAGATGCACTGGTGGGCAGGCCTCGTTCCTTACATGGCTGCCTGAGATGCCCTGCTATAACCACTCTGAACATGCTGGTGGACAGGGCTGGCCCTCAGACTGCTGTCTGCAATGATTAGCCACGCTGCTGTAAATGTAATGGTGGGAAGGCTCTGTTCCCAGTGCAGCTGGGTAAGAGGCCTGGTTTTGGATACTGTGAGTACACTGCTGTGTAGAGCATTTGCTCCTTTTTGGGTCAGAAGTCTCTTTGGAGGGGCCCTGGTCTCAGCTGGGGTTGCCTGAGTATTATGGTGTGGTAGTTTCTTTGGGGGAACGCTGGTCCTGACTGAGGATGCCTGCTGGGTGTGGCAACACGGGAGCCATTTTGGACAGGATGTCTGCTGGGGTGGTAGATTGAGTGGAGTGGCTCTGCAGGGGAATCCCAGGGCAGGGCAAACTGTGTTAGCAACGTAGAGTGTCCAATGGAGAGTGTTGGAACCAATTGTCTCGAGCCTCTAGCTATCTGGGCTGAGGAGGGCAAGAAATATGGTGCCACCAGAACTTCTGTTTCCCCGGAAAACTCTGGTAGATCTGTGCTCCTTTGGCACATGTTCGAAAATTAGTTAACAAATCTCTTTCATGTATAACCCAGGCACTTTTCAAATTGCTACTTCTGTGCTGGGTCCCCTACTGAGCGATGTAGCATGCTGACTCTTTAAGAGCAGAGACTGGTTTTCTGCAGCTCTCCTGGAGTTAAGCCCTACTGATGATCAAAGCCAGATATTATGTGGTCTCATCCTTCCAGTGCAGCTACCCAGAACCGGGGGTGCCTGGTATGGGGCTCGATCCCTTTGTTCCCCCATGCTTGTAATGTACCTTTTGTGTGTGGGGAGCCACACAGCTGGTTTGGTTCCTGACCCCATCTCTGCCCCTCCTACTGTTTTTGATGTGGCCATCTCTTTATGACTTTTGCTGTGGCATATCTGTTCTGCCAGTCTTCAGGTTGTCTGTCCTCAGAGTGAGTTGAAGTACATTTAGTTGTTGCCTCGGTGTGTCCATGGGAGGTGGTGAACTCAGGTTCCTCCTACTCTGCTATCTTTCCTCTGTCCTGTAATTACTTTTGATTTCTCTCCTTCCCTCCGTGTCTCTCTCTCTCCCTCCCTCCCTACATACACACACACACACACACACACACACACACGACTAAAATATGTATGGATACATTGAAGTGGTCATGTACTTATTTTTTATTATTGTAGAACTTTATTCTCTCGACTACCCTTTTCCTCCTTCTATCAGGACCCTCATTCCCTGTGTCATCAATTTAATATGTATAGTTTCATATTTTCCCCCACACTCATATCATCCTAAATAGACCTATAAATAAATATAAGTATGTTGTAGTTTTTCTAACCCAAACTGGGAACCTAGGACTTACCAAGAAAATAAATAGAAAAATGGATAAATGATATGAACACAAAGTGTCATATAAGATCAAACATAAATGGTCAGGAAATACATGATGTTGTGGTTTGCATGCAGTTAGGGAAATGTAAACTGTACCAGCAACAGTGAGGTATCACTTTATACATAACAGACTGGCAAAATTAAAAAGAACCATGTTGCTTGTGGGAACTCAAGGGAACATGTTTGCATTCATCATGGTTGGAATTGCAGAGTGCCTTTTTGGAAAGCAAAGTGGCAATAGACATTCAGCGTGGCACTTACTCCCCCGAATATCTGTTTCATGGAAATAAAAGCAAATATACAAGGCTATTTATTACTATATTGTTAGTAGCACTCACTACTAACATTCAGCATTCAGCATTTAAACTGAATGTCCATCAATGGGGAAATGGTTGACAAAATTGTGAATATTTGCTCTAGAATATGATGCAGCCGGGGCACCTAGGTGGCTCAGTCAGTTCAGCGTCTGACTTTGGCTCAGGTCACGATCTCGCGGTCCGTGAGTTGGAGCCCCGCGTCGGGCTCTGTGC
This sequence comes from Lynx rufus, assembly GCF_022079265.1. Taxonomy (NCBI): domain Eukaryota; kingdom Metazoa; phylum Chordata; class Mammalia; order Carnivora; family Felidae; genus Lynx; species Lynx rufus. Next base: position 5,651,085 of record NW_025814889.1, read on the forward strand.
TGACAGCTCATGAGCCTGGAGCCTGTTTCAGATTCTGTGCCTCCCTCACTCTCTGACCCTCCCCCATTCATGCTCTGTCTCTCTCTGTCTCAAAAATAAATAAACGTTAAAAAAATACAAAAAAAAAAAAGAATATGATGCAGCCGTTAAAATGAATGAATTAGAAATTTACCAGATGCCACGGAAAGTTTCCACGAGGAACTATTGGTTGAGAAATACATGCATTAAAGCATAATCATTTTGTGTTTATAAAACAAAAAGCTCCAAGCACCTTGAAGCTGCTGTCTGTATCAGTTTCATTCTCCCGTGTCCCTAGGTATCGTCTACCTTGTCCAATCTGGTGTGTAGCTCCAGCACTCCATGAAGACTGTTTCCGGCAGTCTCCCGTGATCTCAAGGTGTGCCAACTCTACTTGTCACATTTTAGTTTTTAGGTCTTTGCACCCAACCTTGGGTTCTCTTCTCTCCAACACGTTCTCTATGGGTAACATAATCCTTCCCTAAACAGTTTCCATATGCTAAGACTACCGAGTTTCAGATTTACACTCCATAGCTTTTAATCTCCAAGATCATATGCTGTCTCCTAACATCACCACTTTGTTGTCTCGCTTTTCTCCCCAGATCTTTTTTCTTCCCTATTTAAGTAAAATCCACCCAAACCTCAGCTCATGCCAGAGACTTGGGAATTGTTCTTGAGACCTTCTTTTGCTGCCTTTTCAGGTAATCTGTAACCAAACTCCGTAGATTCTATACCTAAAATATAATCCAAAATTTTTTTTCTCCACCTCTGTAATTGCCTCCCTACTTGCGGCAGCTTCCTGGCTGGTACCCTCTGTTTAGGTCTCTCCACTCCAGACTATTCTTCATATGATCCCACAGAGCAATCTTCTGTATATATAAATCTGATCACGGTACTCCCATGTTTAAAATTCCAGAAGTTTGCGATTGTGGTGAGAAATGGTAAATACTTGTAGCTAAATGCTACCTACAAGCATCTACCTGATATTCCCTACCCATGTCTCTAACTCAGGCTCCAGCCACACCACCCTTCTTCCAAAGTCTTGGATGTACCAACCTCTTCTACTGCAGTACCTTCAAATTCATGATTTCTTCTGTTAGAAAAGCTGTTTTCCTCTTTTTTAAAAAAATCTGATAAATGCCTGCTTACCCATCAAGTCTCAGTTTGTTTGTTTGTTTGTTTATTTATATCAAGTCTCAGTTTAAATGTCACTTCCTTGGAGCAAGTTTTCCTGATCTTTTTTTTTTTATATCTGTTTTTTTTTTTGTTTGTTTGTTTGTTATTCTTTCTCACAAATCCCTCTTTCTTCTTCTCCCCCTCCCTTCTTCATAAGGCACTTAACATCATCACTAACTATACACTTGTATGTTTACTTTATCAAACTCTAAGCTCATGAGAATAGAGACCTATGTCTGTGTTAAGGTCTGTCCTGAGCATAGTGACTCAGTAGGACTGTGTGTTGGTTAGATCAGTGCCAACGCAGTAGAACTTTGTTTTTTTTGCTCATGTGAAGTTCAAGATAGATGTCTGTGATGAATAGATGGGTGGGTGGAGGATTCTGTTCCATGCAGTCCCCAAGGACCACTGTCGTATTCAACACGTGGCTTCTATTGTATCCCTAGCTGTAGATGTGCTGTTGGCGAATAGTAAAAAGAGAATGCACAGCATTATGGGAGGTTTTTGTGGGCCAGGTCTGGAAGTAGCTTACATTATTTTCTCCCACATTTTATTGGCTAGAACTTGGGCTCCGTGGCATTGTCTAACTGCAGGGGAGGCTGTGAAAACCTACCCGGGCTGTGTGTTCAGGATTAAGAATGAAAAGTATGTTGGAGAACAGAGGGCAGTCTCTGCCATGGTACTCACTACACTTTTGTTGAGTAAATTATTAATAAGAAATTCACACATAAACAAGGAATTTCTTTTCTGTTTCTGGTTTTTAAATGAGTTTGGGAACCTACAGTTGGAGGTCGTAGCCTTTCAGCTTCAGTGATCCTCAGTGTAGACATAACTTATGATTCCCTTGGAAATATCTTTCCTCTAATGCTTGCCCTAAGTCAGTAGGACAAACTGAACACTAATTCAGTGAAATGCATAGTACAACTTATAAATATTCTGTCAAAGCCAATTATAAAGTCTCTTGGTACTTGAATAATTAACTCTCAATTATCAGTAGGACTGTTTTCTGAAGTGAATCATACCCTGAAGGTTTTAAATAAGATATGAATTGTAAAAAAAAAATCTAGGCATGCTAATCTTTAGGAGGCTTTATTTAAATTCAGCAAGCTATACAACTAATTTCCGGTTGACACAGGGTGTTATAAGGTCCCTAAGGTCAGTGTTGATGATGGTAACATATTTTGGTTTCTTTAAAATTTTTGAAAAATAGAGTATACATAACACTATAGGAAAAAGTAAATGTGCAGTTTAAAAAAAGTAACAAATACCCATATATTCACCCCAAAGGCCAATATGTATAGAGCATAACCCTATCTCAGGAGTTTTCTGTGTCGCTCCCTAATCTCAGAGTTGTCCTCCATCGGAAATTTGCTTTAATTTCTTTACTTTATGTTTTTTAAATCAATTTTTTGCTTTTTATTTTTGTTTGTGAACTTTACATATATAGAATCAAAGTGTATGTATTCACCTTTGACTAGTTCTTGTAGTCAACTTTGTGTCTTTGCAATTCAAACGTGCTAATGCATAAACTGCATTGTGAATACACAGTTAACTGTTGTATTTACATGCCATTGAATGAATATACGATATATAACTGTCTCTTTTAAAGAATTTTCTTTATTACATGGAGAATTCCAACCGTATACAGATACAGAATAGTATAATAAATCTCCAGGTACCCATTTCCTAAGTTTAGTAACTACCAATTCTTGTTTCATCCATGTTCCCATTGAATTCATTCTTGCCATTCTTTTTTAAAAATTTTTTTTTTCAACGTTTATTTATTTTTGGGACAGAGAGAGACAGAGCATGAATGGGGGAGGGGCAGAGAGAGAGGGAGACACAGAATCGGAAACAGGCTCCAGGCTCTGAGCCATCAGCCCAGAGCCCGACGCGGGGCTCGAACTCACGGACCGCGAGATCGTGACCTGGCTGAAGTCGGATGCTTAACCGACTGCGCCACCCAGGCGCCCCCATTCTTGCCATTCTTGAGGCAAATCGCATCTCATTTCACTGTATCTCTAAATACATAAAATACTGTATTTCTAAACTTCTCTCAAGAAGTTTTTAAAAAACATAACCACAATACCGTTATTATACCAAGGATATTATCAATAATTCTTAATATCACCAGTTCTTCAGTGTTTGAATTTCCAGTGACTTCCGATTTCCCTTTTACCTTAAGTTTATTGAAGAAAACCTTTGTCTTATGGAAATGCCCAGTTTGGATCTTGTCGACTCCATTCCCTAGGTGTGCTTTGACATATTATTCTGTGTTCTTTTTCTGTTTCCTATAAATTCATACTCGGAGATAGAGGTTTGGACAGACTCAGGTTTGATTTATTTTTTTACTTTTTGGCAAGTATAACAGTGTTCTGTTCTTTGCTGAGGCAAAATGGGGTTGTCTTTCTTTTGGAGATGTTAGAAGCTGTGGTTGCTTTATGCCCAGATCTATTAATTCTTTAGGTGTTACTATTCCTCCATTCAAATGTTGATGGGCATTTGGAATGGTTCCAGGGCTTTGCTGTTACACACACTGTCGCTATACACATTTTCCTGCTGTCTTCTGGTTAATAACTTTAACAATAATTTCTCCATAAATGAAATGGCCGAGTTCAGGGTACATTTAGGTTTAACTACACTAGTCAACGCCACACTGTCTTCCAAAACAATTGTCCGAAGTGACATCTCTACCAGCAGTGGGTGAGAACTCTTACAGCTTCATTTTCTTGTCCAAGTTAAGTTTTGTTCATTTGACAGATGTGTGATGGTATTTCATTGTGGTTTTCATTTTCAAAGTGATAGAGAGGGCTAAAAGGAAGTTTAGTGTAGAGGTTTTACGTGACCAAGGACGTTTTTCACCATCCAATCTGAGTTGCCTCAGAGGATTTATGGAAAAAAGAACTAAATCCAGATGTTTGCTGCTCCTTGTAGCCTCATTTTACAAGACTTAATAGTGGTGTTCCTCCCCCACCCCTCACTTGGAGTATTTATATCTTTTTCATTTTACATATGCTTTCTAGAATTTCTAATTGGAATTCCATTTCAGCTATTCCTGAACGGACTTCCAAACACCACAGTTGGATAACAGTAGTATAATCTCCTTCACTTCGGTTAAAGTGAGTAAGCCTACAGTAGAGTATCTTTCACTTTGTAGCATAGAGGAGATATTATAGCAGGAATGCCAACATAATGAAAAGCTATCATTTTCATGGAAAGGGAAAAATAGCTAGGATTAAGGTAGCAAACCAAGAGGAACTATCTTTGTTCATGCATTTACTCCCAATGGCAAAATTGCAAGTCTTGTAATGTAGAAAGGTTAGTTCATTATGCCTTTGGTGAAATGTGTTAAAAGGTTGGTTAATGACATGACAAGCACAAAACGTAAGAGACCTTTTTTAACTCTGGAGTGCCCTCCATCAGAAGAAGTCTGGCAGTATGCTCATTAACTGTGTAGAAAGATGTTGTGGGGACAGAGCACAAGCCAGTCCTTTAAGACTTTTTGGGCACTCACTTGTCAATAAATGTCTTCATTTATTGACTGGTTGATCTTGAGATGATTTGCAATTTGTTCTTATTAAGGGACACTTATGGGATTGTTTAAAGTGTTGCCACATTGGCAGGATATGTGATTTTAAAGTTATGTGAATCTTTAAGTAAATGAACAAAGCTAAGTTGTAATTTCAAGTGCCAGGGATCACAGCTGGTTTTCTGTTTGGAAGCCTTCATCATCCTGGCTGAGTGAGGCTAATGAGAAAATACCTTTTCCTTCCATGGCCTCTGCCTTCTTGGGAGGAAATCTGGGGCAGAAGGTGGAGCTTTATCTCTAGGTCAACAGCTACCAAGGTTGACCCCAAACAACTTCATAATCCAGGACTTTAAGGAGCAGTGGTGTTTGGAAATGCATAGGGGCATTTTTGGATTTTAAATTGAAACCCCCCCCCCGCCCCCCCCCCCCCCCCCCGCTCCGGGTGGTGGTAGTGGTTGGTAATCATTGGTATTTAGTCCTTGGGGACCGGGGGGAGGGGCGCAAAGTGTCTTACAGCTCCAACCAGCAAATAATAGTCCTTCCTCTAATGCCAGTATTTCTTTTGAGAAACACTGCAGACTTATTAGAGGGACTTTGATCTCTGGGTTTTATAGAAAACCCAAAGGGTTTTTAGGCAGAAAGTAATTTTTATTTTAGCCTCTAGCTTATAATGAGAGCAGAGTCTGGTGTTCAAAGCCCAACTCAATTCTCTAGTAGTGATGTAACCTTGGCCTGGTTACTTAGCCTTTCTGTTCTTCAAATTTCCCATCAGTTAAGTGAGCATAACTGCTTAGTACCTACTTCATGTATTTATAAAGATTAAATGAATGCATTTGAAGCATGTAGAAAGTTCTCTGCCATGTAATAAGTACTCAAAAGTTAGCTATGATTATTTTCCTCTTGGGAAAACTTGCTATTGCCTGGCAGTTACGGCAGAAACTTCACTCTGACTTGGGAAATCCCCAAGAATCTGACGTTATTTACAGTGAGACAAATTCCTATGATGCCGAGTCACTTCAGAAAGACAGAAGGGATCAGTAGAAGACATGGGAGCATCATGATCAGATATAAATGGCTTCTCGACATTTTCTAGGGATGGGAGAATGCCCAGTCCTTGGACAAAACTCTGTTTTGTAAATAAAGTTGTATTAGTACACACATTTGTGTCCATACTGGCTGTGGCTGTTTTTGTACAGAGGTTTGAGCAGCTGCAGTGAGACTGTATGGCCTGCGAAGCCTAAAATGTTTACTGTCTAGTCCTTTACAGAAAAAGTTTGTTGACTTCTGGTTTAGCGTATAATTTACCTTATGATGTGGCTACTTATCACTGTAACCCAGTGGACATTTATTAACATAGCTCAAAAAGATAAAGGCTTTCTTTAATTTTTTTAAAATGTTTTATTTATCTTTGAGAGAGAGAGTGAGAGACAGAGTGTGAGTGGGGGAAGGGCAGAGAGAGAGGGGGACACAGAATCTGAAGCAGGCTCCAGGCTCTGAGCTGTCAGCACAGCACCCGACGTGGAGCTCTAACTCACGAGCTGTGAGATCATGACCTGAGCCGAAGTCGATGCTTAACTGACTGAGCCACCCAGGTGCCCCAAAGATAAAGGGTTTCTATATTAATTATGATACTGGTTATAATAGCTAGCATGTGTTTGCCTACCATGATGAGACATGGTTCTAAGTATGTTAGAGGTATTAACCCTTTTAAATGAGCACTTATGACAGTGTCTGGTATCTTAGTATGTTCCTCAAGTTTATTCAGTTAGTAATTGGCAAAACCAGCTTATAAACACAGGCAATAGCTGGATGTTGAGGAGAAGCTTTTAAATGTGATAAATTGATGGTAAGAAAAACGTAGGAAGCCGTATTTAGGCAAAGGGGAATTTAGTTATCTTAGAATTTGGTTTAAGATGTAAAAGAAATTCATTATACTAAAATAAGTTTATAAATGGAATAAAAATATTAAGTGGGAGTTTCAAAAGTGAAATTTAAGGTGATTTTAAATTAAATTTGTGATGGTAAATATGTAAGAATGTACAAGAAAACGTGTTTGAAATAGAACAATTGCCTTGCAAGATATCAAAACAGTTGTTGGTAGAAGACTAAACAGCTCAATAGATAATAACGGGGAGTACTCAAAGATGTCTATGGCAAAATGATACACGACAAAGATAAAATCTTAAGTCAGTGGGGAAAGGATACATTATCCAGTCAGTAAGCAGTATTGAGTCAGTTGGTTATCCATTTGAAAAAATCAATAAAATTACAGCCCTGCCTCACACCATATATGAAATAAAATCCTAATTGATTAGATCAGAACATCCTAACCACGCCTCTGCACACTGGTAGAATATAAGTGGATAACAAGTGGCTTGAGTTACTGATTCCTTCAACAGTTAGGGAAGCTAGGCCCAACTGATACTGTTAGGAGTCCTAGGTTTCTTGCTATCTTCTGCAGCCATTCATGAGTGCAGTTGCTCATGTACCCTAGTTTTCTGTACAAATATTTTAATTTTCTATGTGTTTTCACAACTCTGAAGCGGTTAGGCTTGCATAAAAAAATAAATACAAATGAACTATAAATATTAAAACTTCCCGTCAGTGTCACCAATAAGAAAATGACCTCTTTTGCATTCCTTAGGCCCTCCATAATCAGGCTAAATATTTTTAATCCTAGGTAGATTTGGATATGAGAAGATCAAAGATTCTCTCTCTCTCTCTGTGACACACACACACACACACACACACACACACACATACACCCCACATGATTAAGAAAAATGTTGAGCATTTCACTTTGGGCCAAGATGGAGTAGCAGGGACTGGATTTACCTACTTGCCTGAAATAACTAAAAAACAACAAAATAAATGAAATAACAGCTCTCAAGTCATTGAGCATCACCTAAGAAAGGACCGTGATCTCCAAGAGACAGGAAACAAATGAGCTGAACATTAGCATGGTGCCAGCTGATTCAAGTTGTTGGAAGGGGAACCAAGGCAGACTCTGGCAATTTCCTGGAGTTGAGCTGATGGAACCAGGAGCCCAGAGAATCTAAGGCAACTAGAGTTCACAGGACAGTGCAACAGAAAGGTGGGGACAATTCAGAGAGAGAACCAAGACCTGTAGGGGGCCCCACTCCAGTGTTTACACATGCATAGGAGGAAACTGCCCATGGCTGGTGGAGAAACTACCAGAAAGGACTAGAGAGACGAGTGCCCAGAGCTCACAAAGGGCCAGAGATTGTGCCTGTTTCCAACAGCCAGAGTATAAAACCTCTTCTTCCACAGGCAGTGGCTGAAGTACAAAGAAGGATCTTGCCTCAGTAGTGCAGAAAAACTGAACATTTTTCTGGTCTTTTCTATCAGAGCTCAACGCAAGATCTGAAGGGAGCAAGCAGTTTTGAAGTAACTTTATGACATCACAGAAAAAAGCCCAAAAATAGTTTTAGAGGTACAAACATATCCAGTAACCAAAAAGAAAATTTGCCATGTCTGATATCCATTCAAAAGACTACCAGGCAGGTGCTGGGAAAACTGGACAGTGACATGCAGAATGAACCTGGACCACTTTCTTACACCATACACAAAAACAAACTCAAAATTGATGAAAGATCTCAATGTAAGAGAGAAAGCCATCAAAATCCTTGAGGAGAAAGCAGACAAAAACCTCTTTGATCTTGCTCATAGCAATTTCTTACTCAATACGTCTCCGGAGGCAAGGGAAACAAAAGCAAAAATGAACTACTGGGACCTCATCAAAATAATAAGCTTCAATCAGCAAAACTAAAAGGCATCCAACAGAATGGGGGAAGATATTTGCAAATGATATATCAGATAAAGGGTTAGTATCCAAAATCTACAAAGAGCTTATCAAACTCAACACCCAAAAAACAAATAATCCAGTGAAGAAATGGGCAAAAGACATGAAGAGACACTTCTCTAAAGAAGACATCCAGATGGCCAACCAACACATGAAAAAATGCTCCACATCACTCATCATCAGGGAAATACAAATCAAAACCACAATGAGATACCACCTTATACCTGTCAGAATGGCTAACATTAACAACTCAGGCAACAACAGATGAGGATGCGGTGAAAGAGGATCTCTTTTGCATTGTTGGTGGGAATGCAAGCTGGTGCAGCCACTCTGGAAAACAGTATGGAGGTTTCTCAAAAAACTAAAAATAGAACTACCCTATGACCCAGCAATTGCACTACTAGGCATTTATCCAAGGGATACAGGTGTGCTGTTTCGAAGAGACACATGCACCCCCATGTTTATAGCAGCACTATCGACAATAGCCATAGTATGGAAAGAGCCCAAATGTCCATCGATGGATGAATGGATAAAGAAGATGTGGTATATATATACAATGGAGTGTTACTCGGCAATCAAAAAGAATGAAGTCCTGCCATTTGCAACTACATGGATGGAACTGGAGGGTATTATGCTAAGTGAAATTAGTCAGTCAGAGACAAAGACCAAAATCATATGACTTCACTCCTATGAGGACTTTAAGAGACAAAACAGATGAACATAAGAGAAGGGAAACAAAAATAATATAAAAACAGGGAGGGGGACAAAACAGAAGAGACTCATAAATATGGAGAACAAACTGAGGGTTGCTGGAGGTGTTGTGTGTGGGGGGATGGGCTACATGGGTAAGGGGCATTAAGGAATCTACTGAAATCATTGCTTCACTATATACTAACTAATTTGGATGTAAATTTTAAAAAATAAAAAATAAAGTTAAATCAGAAAATAAAAAAATAAAAAATAAAAGAGAAAAATGGCAGTCTAAAAAAGATTTATTACAAACTGTGCCTTAAAGATAAAAGATTTCAGATGCCATTACCAATCCCCGAAGTCATTTAGTCGCCAGTATGAGCTGTAATGGATTATTGATCTCATAGACTATAAAGGCTCTCAAAGATCTATGATAGGCTATTGGGTTAATCTGGAGACTGAACATGCATACTTATTTGTCTATTGTCTGCCTTCATTCTCGTGTATAATTCCTCCTTCTGGAGTTAATGGGAGTTAGTGCCTGCTTCCAAGGGGAAAGAAATACTTTTTTAGGTTTCATGCTCCAAATCCCAATGAAATAATAGCTCAGAGAATAAAGCCTCTGAATGTTTAAAAAAAAAAAAAAGACTACCAGGCAGAAGATAACACAAAGAAATGGAAAGGCATTCCAAGCCCATGGACGAGATGAGACAGTATTGTTAATATGTGTATACTACTCAAAGCAGTCTACACATTTAATGCAATCCCTATCAAAATACCAACAGTATTTTTCACAGGACTAGAATAAACAATCCCCAAATTTGCATGGAACCACAAAAGACCCCAAATAGCCAAAGTAACTTTGAAAGAAAAAAGCAGAGCTAGAGGCATCACATTTCTGGACCTCAAGTTATATTACAAAGCTGTAGTGATCAAAACAGTATGATACTGGTACAAAAACAGATACATAAATAATAGAACAGAACAGAAAACACAGAAATGAACGCACAATTTTTTTGTCAATTAATTTTCAACAAAGGAGAAAAGAATATCCAATGGGAAAAAGATAGTCTCTTCAACAAATGGTGTTGGGAAAACTGCACAGCAACATGAAAAGCATGAAGTTGGACCACTTTCTTACACCACACGCAAAAATAAACCCCAAATGGATTAAAGACCTAAATTTGAGGACTGAAACCATAAAAATCCTAGAGGTGAATAGGCAGTAACCTCTTTGACGTCAGCCACAGCAACTTGTTTCTAGATATGTCTTCTGAAGCAAGGGAAACAAAAGCAAAAATTAACTATTGGGACTTCATCAAGGTAAAAAACTTCTGCACAGCAAAGGAAATAATCAACAAAACTAAAAGAAAACCTATGAAAGGAGAGAAGATATTTGAACTGATGTACCTGATAAAGAGCATCCAAAATATATTAAGAACTTATAAAACTCAACACCCCAAAATGAATAATCCAATTAAAAAATGTGCAGTAGTCACGAATAGACTTTTTTTCCAAAAAAGACATACAGATGGCCAGCAGACACATGAATAGATGCTCAATATCATGGATCATCAGAGAAATAAAAATCAAAACCACAATGAGATATCACCTTATACCTGTCAGAATGTCCAGAGAAATACAAATCAAAACCACAATGAGATGTCATCTCATACCTGTCAGAATATCTAAAATCAACAACACAAGAAACAAGTGTTGGCAAGGATGTGGAGAAAGGGGAACCTTCTTGCACCGTTGGTGGGAATGCAAACTGGTGTAACCACTCCAGAAAACAGTATGGAGGTTCCTCAAAAAAATTAAAAATAGAACTACCTAATGATCCAGCAATTGCAGTACTAGGCATTTACCTAAAGAATACAAAAAATATTAATATAAGGGGATACATGCACCCCTATGTTTATAACAGCATTATCTACAATTACAAATTATGGAAACAGCCTGTGTCCATCGACTGGTATATACACACAATGGAATATTACTCAGCCATAAAAAATGAAATCTCGTCATTTGTAATGACATGGATGGATGTAGAAAGTATTGTGATAAGTAAAATAAGACTCTTAACTATGAGAATCAACTGCTGGTCACCAGAGGGGAGGTAGGTGGGGGAATGGGTGAAATGGGTGATGGGGATTAAGGAAGGTACCAGTCGATGAGCCCCCGTTGATGTATGGAAGTGTTCAGTCACTAAATTATACACCTGAAACCAGTCTTACACTGTATGTTAACTAACTAGAATTCAAATAAAAACTTTATTTTATTTTATTTTTTATTTTTTAAAATTTACATCCAAATTAGCATATAGTGCAACAGTGATTTTAGGAGTAGATTCCTTAGTGCCCCTTACCCATGTAGCCCATCCCCCTCCCACACCCCCTCCAGTAACCCTCAGTTTGTTCTCCATATTTATGAGTCTCTTCTGTTTTGTCCCCCTCCCTGTTTTTATATTATTTTTGTTTCCTTTCCCTTATGTTCATCTGTTTTGTCTCTTAAAGTCCTCATAGGAGTGAAGTCATATGATTTTGGTCTTTGTCTCTGACTGACTAATTTCACTTAGCATAATACCCTCCAGTTCCATCCACGTAGTTGCAAATGGCAGGACTTCATTCTTTTTGATTGCCGAGTAACACTCCATTGTACATATATACATCTTCTTTATCCATTCATCCATTGATGGACGTTTGGGCTCTTTCCATACTATGGCTATTGTCGATAGTGCTGCTATAAACATGGGGGTGCATGTGTCTCTTCGAAACAGCACACCTGTATCCCTTGGATAAATGCCTAGTAGGGCAGTTGCTGGGTCATAGGGTAGTTCTATTTTTAGTTTTTTGAGAAACCTCCATACTGTTTTCCAGAGTGGCTGCACCAGCTTTGCATTCTCATAAATAAAAACGTCTTAAAAAGACTGCCAGGCATGAAAGGACATTGTAAAATAAATCCCCTAATAAAGGAGGTGAAAAATCAATTAATCAGAACTTACCCAGAAATGGCACAAATAATAAAGTTAATAGTCAGGGGCATTGAATGTGTTATTATAACTGTATTTATAAGTTCAAAAAGCAGCAGAAATATTGAGCATGTTAGTATTGACATGGACGGTATTTAAAAAAACAACCTTCTAGAGGTGAAGACTGCAGTGTCTGAGATCAACGAGGCACTGATTAGATACTGCAGAAGAAAAGATTTGTAAACCTGAAGGTGTAGAAGTAGGAAACATCCAAGATAAAACCCAGAGAGAACAGTGACTCTCATCCCCCCACGAAAACAACAGAACATTGATGAGCTGTGGGAAAAACCTCAGATGGTCAAATATATATGCAGTTGCAGTTCCCAGAGGGAGGAAGAGAAAGGAAAAATATTTAAAGAAATAATGACCCCTAATTTTCCAAATATGATAAAAACTTTAAACCAGCAGATCCAATAAAGTCAATGAGTCCCAAACACAAGAAACATGAAGAAAACTACATCAGGCATATCATAATCTAAAAACAGTAACAAAGAGAAAATTAACTTAAACCCAAAGGGGAAAAAATACACACACATACATACATGAATATGTACACACACAAAATTGGGAAATCTTGGCTCATTGACAAACTCCAGCTTAAGAACTCCCTAGTTTAGATCAGGAGGGTGAAGGCATGAAGACAAACTCATGGTTGGGGAGAGGTAACGATCATACTGAAACCCAGTGGTTAAAGTTTGGTTACCACCATCCACAAAATTCCATTTATGTTGAGAATCCAGAGAGCGTATATTTCCATGTGTGGTTCTGGGATTGGCGGGCTCAGTGTATGGATGGAGCTCCATTGTTGGCAATCTTCCCCCCCCCCCCAAGTTTTTATTTAAATTCCAGTTAGTTAATATATTGTGTAATGTTAGTTTCAGGAATAGATATTAGTGATTCATCACTTAAAACACCTAGTGCTCATCACAAGTGCGATCATTAATATTCATCACCCATTTACCCATCTCCCCACCCACCTCTACTCTGGTGACCAGAAGTTCGTTCTCTATAGTTCAGAGTCTGTTTTATAGTGTGTCTCTCTCTTTCCCCCTCCCGCCCCCCCATATTCATTTGTTTTGTTTCTTAAATTCCACATGAGTGAAATCATATGGTATTTTGGCTTTCTCTGACCTATTTCACTAAGCGTAATATTCTCTCCATCCATGTCGTTGCAGTTGGTCAGATTTCATTCTTTTAGAGCTGAGTAGTATTCCATTGTGTATATCTCTGCCACATCTTCTTTATCCATTCATCAGCCGATGGATACCTGGGCTGTTTCCATAATTTGGCTATTGTAGATAATGCTTCAATAAACGTGAAGGTGCAAGTATCCCTTTGAGTTAGTATTTTTGTATTCTTTGGGTAAATACTGAGTAGTGCAATTGCTGGATCACAGGGTAGTTCTGTTTTTAACTTTTTTTGAGGAACTGCCATAGTGTTCTCCAGAGTGGGGCAGTTGGCTCTAATGGTTTTTTTGCCTTCTGAAAAAGGATTGGGCCAGTACCTCCTCAGGGAGTCAGATATTCACAGTGACAAAGCAGTTAGGATTCTTCTTACGGTTGAGCAGGCATAATGAGCGCAAAATACAAAAGCACAGGCTTTTGTGCTGACAGGCTGACAGCAGCGAGCCCTGCGTGGGGCTCGAACTCGTTAACCGCGAGATCATGACCTGAGCCAAAGTCGGATGCTCAACTGACTGATCCACCCAGGTGTCCCCAAAAGACTATTATTTTTATTTCACTCTGAGATTCAGCCATTTTAGGACCAAACTTGGCCAGTAGGATCAACTTTCCTCTCGATAAATTCTTCATCATAAATACTAATGGTGTAATTTATTCTTGGAGGAAATACAATTTTAGGACACTAGAGGTCTCTGCCTTACCATATCACAAAGACCTCTAAGAGGAAAACTTTAAAAGCACAATTTCCATGGCAACGATGAGTGGGTGTCTTGTGGGAGAGGTTAAAGGGGAGGGGATTGAAGAGAGAAATCTTTGTGACCAAGAGGGACAGTTCAAAATGGGTAGTTTCTAGTTTCTCTTGGGTGGATGTCATCTGTTGGCGTTTTGAAATACTGACTGAAATTTGAGTAGGCTTCGTTGGACTTAGATTTTCCACTTGTTTTTCAGATTTCTGTCTTTGGTTGGACACCCAGAGCTTCTTAAAGCCTGAAGCACTGGAAAAAAACAATAACCACATGGTCATTACTATAAGTGTTGCAGAGAAATACTCTTTCCCTTTAGATTTAAGCTGACTTTTTCTAAATAACAACGTCTTTGTTGTAAAATCAATTCCATGCTGCCATTTGCATTTTAAAGTACCACCTGTGAATTCAGAGGACTTTTGCATTTGTTAAAAAGAAAGGAAAAGATCATATCTAAAATATGTGAGGCAGAATCGGTCTTTGAGTATGAACAATTTTTAAAAAAAATTTTTTTTTTGAACGTTTATTTATTTTTGGGACAGAGAGAGACAGAGCATGAACGGGGGAGGGGCAGAGAGAGAGGGAGACACAGAATCGGAAACAGGCTCCAGGCTCCGAGCCGTCAGCCCAGAGCCCGACGCGGGGCTGCAACTCCCGGACCGCGAGATCGTGACCTGGCTGAAGTCGGACGCCCAAGCGACTGCGCCACCAGGCGCCCCTGAGTATGAACAATTTTTTGATTGGTGAGATTTCTTGGTATTTGTGTCTTGCCAGAGGACACTGATGAACTGAGAACCCGCAGGAATGCTCAGAACACGGTCTGGTGTAAATCCCCACGTACTCCTTCCTGGGAGAGTCCAGTGTGGGCCGCTTCTGACTTCCCCAAAGACACAGGAAGCAAAGCGAAGCCTGGTTCCTTCTTGTTGTCATCCCTGCCCTTTCTCTCCAGCTGTGGTGGGCTGCCGCAGCAAGGGGGGCGGGAAACCTGTCTGCTGTTCCCTTCAGGACTCTTCCCAGCCCTCTCCCCACTCTGGGCACTCAATTCCGGAGCTGTCAGTGCCCCTCCCGATCTAAACTCTGACAGCTGCTTACAAAATCATAGAGGTTAGAGGGGGACTTGATTGATTCCATTATAACCAGAATCTAATGCTTGAAAACCCTCTAAATGCTTCTGACAATGTGGTTATATATTCTATGTTTGATTAGTCACAGCTCCAGGGAACTTTCTCTTTCCCAGGGAGTCAGTCTGTATGTCTCATCTATTTGTCTATCATCTGTCAGTATCTGTATCTATATCTAATCTATCAATCCAACCATCCATCCATCAGCTATCTATCTATCATCTATCAATCCAACTATCTATGTGTCTATCATCCATCCATCCATCCGCTATCTTCTATCAGATGTTTATTGCCTTTCTGCCTGCCTGCCTGCCTGTCTGTGTGTCTGTCTGTCTATCTGAATACCTACCCACCTATCTATCATCACCTGTCTCTCCCTTTACCTATGTAGATGTGTGTGTTCAAAGTAGTGAGTGCACATAATTTAAACACTCTTTAGCTGTTTCTCCTGAATATGTCTCAAGTAGATCTGTGTATTGCCCTTCTGTGATTTGTAAATGTTGAGATTATCTTTTGTTGTCCTGATAATAAAGATGAGAATTTATTTCACCTACTCCTCCCATGCTTGCCCTTCACTTTTCCACTAACCTCCCATTTTGGTTATAACTCTCAGTTTGATTAACTTTGAATTTACATAATTATTGGCATGTGACTGTTATTCACAGTGGACCTATTTAATGTATTGTCATTATAAATTATTTTATCCAGAACTAATAACTACTTCGTATTAATAAGCTTGGTTTTTCTATGTATCTATCACTAATTTACCTTTAAATCTCTGAGAGAAATGAAGTCTCTTTTTCATGCACTTACACCCACCATATTCTCTTCTCTGTATTGAGTTGATTTCCCCTCAGGGCGAACCTTCTTGTAACCTCTGTTGCTTGCTGTAGTCTGAACTGGTTTCCCTCTAGGGCTGTACCACAGTGTAGCTACTGTGTCACATTTCATAACTGGGAATTCAGGCTCATAGTTACAGTTGATCTCATTTTCACTTGTGCCAGTGTTCTGTCTTCTCTAAATGAAATAAGTGTAGTCTCTCCTTCACATACCCGTGGCCTTCAAGTATTTGTCCATGGGACCATAGCTTCTCTTTTCCTTCTATCTTCTCTTCTCTAAGCCCACCACCTCCAGGTCTTTCGACTGTTCTGGTGTGACGTAATCTGGTTTCCCTTTGCCTTCTGGATAATCCCCCTCCATGAGCTGTAGTTCTTTGAGGTCCCTTTTAGAATGTGTCACCTAAACTCTTGACATGGCCTGATAATTTCAGAATATGGCACCGTTGTTTCTGGATTCTCTACTTTTAACCCACTACCGGGTCTGTTCTGGGGGAGCAGAGGCCTTGGCATCCAAGGTGGGAACAGAATAAATCTTCCCGACAGAAAGAACACAGTATACTGTAGTAGAGTATTCGTCAAATTGGGACGTTATCAGTTATCTGAAGGGTCTCACTACACGTTTGAAACTTGTGTATATACACACATGTATGTATGTTATTTTGGTTTCATATATGTATACACACATTTTTTGTTAACGTACATTATGGACCATACAAGTGACTGCCTTATAACCAGGTTCCCTCATGAGGTTTCAGATCTGTGCTGTCAGTATGGTAGCTACTAGACGCATATGACTGTTTAAAATTAAGTTGTTAAACTTGGAGAGCCTGGGTGGCTCAGGTGGTTAAATGTTCGACTTTGGCTCGCTCAGGTCATGATCTCACAGCTCGTGGGCTCAAGCCCTGCGTTGGACTTGGAGCCTGGAGTCTGCTTTGGATTCTGTGTCTCCCCCTCTCTCTGCCCCTCGCCCGTTCTCTCTCTCTCTCTCTCACACACACACACTCTCACTCTCTCTCTCTGTCTCTCTCTCTCTCTCTCTCACACACACACACCCTTTCTCTCAAAAAGAAACATTAAAATGTTTTTAGATAAAATAAAATTAGATTATTGAAAATTTAAAAATTTAATTCATTGTCTTGGTCTAAGCCACCTTACAAGCAATAGCCACGTGTGGCTGTTGGTTACCATTTTGTGCAGCACAGACCTAGTACCTTTCTGTCATTGCAGAAAATTCTATCAGATAGTGTTGGAACCCAGAGCTGGTGGTGCATCACAGCTGTGTTGGCACCAATGGAATTACTTTGTCACGTGCTGTAAGAAAAGAGCTGAAGTGCGCTTTAGCGTTTGCGACAACGGAAGATCAAATACGAGGACAAGTAGCTGATTCTTCTTTGATAGTTCAACAGAGCAAAGCAGTGGATGGACTGAGTCATCACACAGTGCATGGTCCTCTAGGCCAAAGCCAAACGAATTTATACGGTGGTAGGACACATTTGTACTGAGAGCGGTGGTCTGGGTTTGGCTTCCGATGCCATCAGCACGTTAAATTAGTATTTGTTCATTTCAGTGTTGTTACTTTTGTAGTTCTATTTGTCTCAACTTTTGCAAACTGTAACCTTATGCTGCTTATATAGCTGCGTAAGAGCAATAAGGTAGAGTTTACATATATATATACACATGTACACACACGTACACATACATATATATATTTTATTTATTTATTTATTTATTTGTTTGTTTGTTTATTTATTGATTTATTTATTCCTATTAAAAGTTTGATCCCCTCCTTTGGTGGTCAGATAGAATTGTTTTTCCTCTCAAAGGGATCTCTGAATCATTTGTTAGGATATGTCAGTGTAATAACAATGCAGACATATTAGCGGGTACTTATACCTCAGGAGATCTTCTAAGTGCTTTGCATGCATCACTTCTCACCATGTCCCTGTGGGGTTGGCATTGTTATTGCCCTCCTTCCAGAAAGGAAGGGACTGAGGCACATAGTGTTTAAGTGACTTGTCCACGGTTCCACATCGGGCAGTAGTAAAGCTGGGACGTGAATCAGGCAGCCTGACTACAGAACTGCTTGCTCGGCCACGATGCCGTCGTGTATCCCCTTACAGTGGTGGGAGACACGGGCATCGTAACCAAGCTTTTAAAAAATTTGTTTTTAATGAAGACTCTGAGTGAGATACCTAACCTTCCCAAATCTCAGTGTCCTTACTTATAAAATGGGGGCGATTCTGCTGTCCTCATCGGGTCATTTCGAAGAATAAGTGAAATACATAAAGCCTCTAGCACGGTGCCTGGTACTTGGCAAGAGTTCTTCCCGTATGGAAATCTTTTACTCCCCACTTGCCGTCTAGAGGCTGACCCAATACCCTCTTTATTAATGAAGTGAGTGCGTTCTAGTTAGCAGCAAAGCGCTACAGAAGGCAGGTTCCTTTCCTGTCTCCCTGGTGGGATATCACTCGATCTCCCAGAGGAAGCCCCCTGGGTGTGAGGTGCTCCCACCCTTCCAGGGGCTTCCTGACGGTGAGTCGAGAGCTACACAAAAACCACCTACTCCATCCCCAAATATCTTTGGACTCTTGTTTGGGCCTGCTTTCGTGTGCTGTCATTTTGTGTTTTTATTTATTTGTTTGTTTGTTTATTTAAATGTTTATTTTTGAGAGAGAGAGAGAGGCAGAGCATGAGCGGGGGAGAGGCAGAGAGAGAGAGAGGGAGACACAGAATCTGAAGCAGGCTCCAGGCTCTGAGCCATCAGCACAGAGCCCAACGCGGGGCTTGAACTCACCGACCGTGAGATCATAACCTGAGTCAAAGTGGGACGCTTAACCGACTGAGCCACCCAGGCGCCCCTCACGTACTGTCATTTTAAAAGACAAAATGAAGGGGAGAACATCCCTGACCGGTGTCCACTGACATGGTCAGCAGAGGCCTCATGCGGGAGGTTGGAGCCTCAGTGGGGCCTTGGGGAATAAGTTGGTTTTGGGGTTGTTTACAAGATATGGGAGGAACTTTTGGGCTGGTAGGAGGAAATGAGTCAAAGTTCTGGGACAGGAATACACATCAGGTACGTAGGGAACAATGAGTCAACCAGTTTGATACTAATAACTGTGTGGTGTATTTTGCAATCATTAATCAGAGTCACTCTCAGGACTCTTTGGGCTCCAGGCCTCTGAGGAGTCATAGAGAAACAAGGCAGTCAGGACCCCGCTCGTTGCTAGCCTTCGTGGAGACTGCACGGGCAGTGCTGAGAGAACGAATGCATCCGGAGACTTGGGTTTCCTCGCTTGCCTTCTGATTGGAGGGTCCTCCTGCATTTGCCAGGAGGGTTCCCTGACTGGGAGTAAACTCAGTGAGTTAGAGAACCAGCACAGGACTGACTTGAGGGTTGCCTACAAAACTCCCCAGCGACCTTGTGGACCCCTCAGTAACTCCAAGATGTGAGAGCAACTCTAGGTGCCCCAGAATTGGTTGGTTCTTGGTCACTATTCTAGTGGTTCCCCATTACGGTGATAGACTATACTCTTTATCACCTTCGATAATTGCTTTCTACTCCTGGGTTTTGCTGTTCATCCCTTTTGATGCCTGGTAGCTTCTGTTTTGATGCCTTCTTTCTTGCTAAGCTGGTTTCTGCCTTTCCTAGAATTCCCCAAGAGAGAGAATCTAATACCAAAATTCTTACAAAGCACTTACCACTAGACCTCATTAACTAGCCCCATACATTGATAGATGGTCATAGTTAGGTGCTCACCTGCAGTCTCATTCATTCATTCATTCATTCATTCACTCATTCATTCACTCACTCATTCATTCAATGTATTGAGCATTTGCCAGGGTCATAGGATTGGTGACAAAAGGGCAGGTGACCTGTATATCCAAAATCTCTCATGAATGCTGTGGCTCCAAGAACAACATAATCTTGGATCTAGTACACGTTTGTGTGTAAGCAAACAGAACTCTTAGGGTAAAACAAAACAAAACAAAATAAAACAAAAATTTATTATTTTTGCCTACCATCCATTCAAATCCATTCTGTGATGTTAATTATTCAGCCTTTGAAATCTGGAAGGCCCCCTGGCATTTCTGGTTATTTTAGGTGGTTGGAAGTGTCACTCATTCACTTCTGGCCCTCCCTCAAGTCTCATCTCAGTATTTAAATGTGCAGTGCTATGGAAAAATCCACGGTTTATTTAATGTGAGTCTTCGCCCCTCCTGTAGTTCCAGTGGGCTGCATGCTGGGAGGGAGGGAGGGAAAGAGACATGCAACTTCCTTAGGATTTCTCTTCCCCCCATGCATCAGTCTTGTCCTTTTCTGGTTCAACAACCCATGGTTTCTGCCCTCCTGCCCTTTCCCAGGTGGGGAGAGGGGACATAAAGAGGAAGGGGAGGAAGGAGAAGTCTTCCTTGATTTGGACTGTTGTGAATGGATTCTGGCATTTTCTGGGCCTGGTAGGTGGTTAAAGCCGACGGTTTCTCTCAGGGGCTTCTTGGTGAGTCTATGCAAGACAGATGCTCTGAATACCAAGATGTCCGCCTGCGTGTTTTGGACACATGCAAAGGCATCTTTCCTCTGGCTGCTGGCGTCTGACTTCTTCCTTCACACTTAAGCGTTGGTGGGAAAAGCCCAGCAGAGTGGCTGCCCCAGGTGTTCTTGCTAACAGGTTCTGAGAAAAACCTGGGCAGGTGCTGTCTCTATGGCCTGCGTCTTCTATGCAGGAAGTACTCATGCCTCCTTATTTGTCAGCATGTGCAGTAAAGGTTCCATTAGAACAGCCAAACTCTCAGTCTGTACCTTCCCTAAAGAAACAATGATCTCCCTTTTTTCAATACCCTTGACTAAGGGGCTCCTGGGTGGCTTGGGATTGATTCTCTCTCCCTATCTCTCTGCCCTTCTCCTGCTCTCTCTCTCTCTCTCAAAATAAATCAATAAATTAAAAAAAATAAAGTCTTTAAAAATACCTTTGACTGGGCTCCAAGGAAAAGTTCCCATTTTTATTGGCAAGATTGAGTTTTAGGCAGAAGTATGATGTGGGAGAGCACTGGGGGAGGTGGTGAGGGCTAGGCTTCCATGAAACTGTCTCCTTGTGCTGATTTCCCTAGAAATGGAACAGGGAAAGCCAGGTGTGAACCTGAATCAGGCGAGTCAATTTAAGGCTCCATGTAGTAAGTTACAAGGATACAACATGATGGATAGATGCGGGAGTAAAGGAGGATCTGATGTTAAGAGATCTGGGTTCAAGTCCCCGCTCGGCAACTTTCTACGTCTCTGAGTCTCAGCTTCCTCACCTATTAAATAGGTGTGTTAATAAGCAATTTCAGAGGGCTCCTGTAAGAATAGAATGAGATGTGTAAACACTTTGCATACTCTGAAATATGAAGTAAATATTGTCATTCACCCAACAAATTCATATGGGCAACATTTATTAAAAGCGAATTATGGATTAAACATTATTTTGGGGTACTGTGGAGGGGATACCAATCTGAACGTGATTATTTCTAGGAGCCAACTCTTTGTAATGTCTCCGGCTGGGGTCTGGGTGGGGGTCTCTGGGCAGGGGGTGTGTAGGGACCCAGACCAAGGTATGCTGAGAGGGAAAGAGGGGCTGAGGCTTCCCTCAGGTCTGCAAAACACAGAATTAGTGAGTTTCTGTATGTGTGGAAAGTATTGTTCATCGACCTTTGCAGACCTCAGCCTTTTGATTCAGATTAGAACCAGGAAATGTTCAAGCTAGAGGGGATCATAGATATCATCTTCGCTGACCCCTTATTTGAGGCCCCAGGAGATTAAATGACTTGTTCAAGGTTTCACAGTGAGTGAGAAGCAGAGCTGTTTCAGAACAAATGACCCAGATGTTTCAGAACCTCAGTCCACGGCCTTTCACTCCTCACTTCCCTTGTCCACTTTCTTCCTCCTGCGAGTAGGAACGTTTGGTAAACATCTGTGAGCATTTTCTTCTGGAGCAAAGGAAAGAGAAGTATTGATTTTCTGTATAAATAAGAGAACTGTGGTATTCTGTGATATTAATAGCACTTTTGGAACAAAGGACCCAAACACTGGGTGCTTCTGAAGATAGCTACCTGTTTTCACCTCATTAGATGGAGTTCTCAGGCTTCATTTCAGCAGGATGTCTATTTTTTTAAAATGCGATAATAGCCTCAATATAGTCATGATCATTTCACAGCTCACCTGTGAGACTATCAGCTTGCTTTTATTATCACCTCCGGTAACATGGATTCCGTAGCCCTTTGGCCTACACGATGGTTTATTTTCCTCAACAGGCTTTTTACATCTGGAACAATTCTGTTTCATGTGCATTTATAGATTGCTCTTTGCATAGGTCATCATGGTACCAAAAATGGAAAAAAAGGCAAGCAAACAGAGCAGCTCCAAAATGGGTTTAGCTTTATACTTGTGTTTAATTTGAAGCTTGAGATGCCAACTCCACCTGATTGTTCTTTCCCTGTAATCACCTTTAAAATTTTTTTAAATGTTTATCTATTTTTGAGAGAGAGAAAGAGAGACAGACAGACAGAATTGGAAGCAGGCCCCAGGCTCTGAGCTATCAACACAGAGCCCAATGCAGGGATCAAACTCATAAGCAGTGAGATCGTGACCGGAGCTGAACTTGGACACTTTACTCACTGAGCCACCCGGCGCCCCACCTTGTAATCACCTTTTTAGGGGATTTATCCACCCCCACTCCGCCCCATCCACCCACCCCCACCAGCAAACATCTGGCAAGCACTGATATCTATATTGTTTCCATAGTTTTGCCTTTTCCAGAATGTCATATAGTTGGAGCTGTGTATCCTTTTCAGATTAGTGTCTTTCCCTTAGTAATATGCTTTTAAGGTTCCTCATGCCTTTCCATGGCTTGAGAGCTTCTTCATTTATAGTACTGGATAATTGTCTTTGTCTAGATGGACCATAGTTTATTTATCCATTCGCCTACTGAAGGACATCTTGGCCAAGTTTTGGCAATTATGAACAGAACTACTGTAAACATCTCTGTGTAGGTGTTTGTGTGGATAGGAGTTCTGTGCTCCTTTAGGTAAATATCAAGGAGTACAATTGCTGGATTGTATGGTAAGAGTATATTTAATTTTGTAAGGAAATACCTAACTGCCTTCCACAGTGGCTGCACCATTTTGCATTCCCGCCAGCGACAAGTGACCGTTCCTCTTGCTCTACATGCTCATGAGCATTTGGTGTTGTCTCTGTTCCAGATTTTGGTTAGTCTAATAGGGATGTAGTGACATGTCATTATTGTTTTCATTCGAACTCTCCTGATGACATATGATGTGGAAAATCTTTTTGTATACTTATTTGCCATCCATATATCTTCTTTGGTGAGGTCTCTATTAAGGTCTTTGGACAAGTTTTTAATTGGGTGGGTTTTTTTAAAATTTTTTAAATTTAATTTAAATCCAAGTTAGTTAACATATAGTGTAATCATGATTTCAGGAGTAGAATTTAGTGATTCATCACTGACACATAGCACCCAGTACTCATCGCAACAAGTGCCTTCCTTAATGTCCATTGTCCACTGAGCCCATCTCCCCACCCAACAACCCTCCAGTAACCCTGTTTGTTCTCTGTATTTAAGAGTCTCATATGGTTTGTATCCCTCTCTGTTCTTATCTTATTTTTCCTTCCTTTCCCATGTTCATCTGTTTTGTTTCTTAAATTCCACATATGAGTGATATCATATGATATTTTTCTCTGACTTACTTCACTTAGTGTAATACACTCTAGTTCCATCCATGTTGTTCCAAATGGCAAGATTTCATTCTTTTTCGTTGCTGAGTAATATTCCATTGTCTGTATATACCACAGTTTCTTAATCCAGTCAGTGAACATCTGGGCTCTTTCCATACTTTGGCTATTGTTGATAGTGCTGCTATACACGTTGGGATGCATGTGCCCCTTCAAATCAGCATTTTTGTATCCTTTGGATAAATACCTAGTAGTGCAATTTCTGGGTCATAGGGTAGTTCTATTTTTAATTTTTGAGGAACCTGCCTACAGTTTTCTGGAGTGGCTGTGCCACTTTGCACCAGGAGTGCAAGAGTTCCCCTTTCTCTGCATCCTCACCAATGTCTGTTGCTTCCTGAATTGTTAATTTTAGCCATTCTGACAGGTGTGAAGTTGTGGTTTTGATCTGTATTTCCCTGATGATGAGTTATGTTGAGTACCCTTTCATGTGTCTGTTAGCAATCTGGGTGTCTGCTTTTGAAAAGTGTCTGTTCATGTCTTTTGCCCATTTCTTCACTGGATTATTTGTTGTTTGGGTGTTGAGTTTGATAAGTTCTTTATAGATTGTGGATACTAACCCTTTATCTGATATGTCATTTGCAAATATCTTCTCCCATTCTGTCGGTTGCCTTTTAGTTTTGTTGATCATTTCTTTCACTGTGCAGAAGCTTTGTATCTTGATGAGGTCCAATAGTCATTTTTGCTTTTGTCTCCCTTGCTTTGAGAGACATGTCTAGTAAGAAGTTGCTGTAGCCAAGATCAAAGAGGTTGTTGCCAGTTTTGTCCTCTAGGATTTTGATGGTTTCCAGTCTTACATTTAGATCTTTCATCTATTTGAGTTTATTTTTGTGTATAATGTAAGAAAGTGGTCCAGGTTCATTCTTCTGCATGTCGCTGTCCAGTTTTTCCAACACCATTTCCTGAAGAGACTGTCCTCTTTCCCATTGGATATTCTTTCCTGCTTTTTCAAAGATTAGTTGGCCATACATTTGTGGGTCAATTTCTAGGTTGTCTATCCTATTCCATTGATCTGTGTGTCTGTTTTTGTGCTCATACATACTGTCTTGATGATTATAGCTTTGTAATACAGCTCGAAGTCTGGAACTGTAAGGCCCTGAGCTTTGGTTTTCTTTTTTAACATTACTTTGGCTATTTGGAGTCATTTCTGTTCCATACAAATTTTAGAATTGTTTGTCCTAGCTCTGTGAAGAATGCTGGTATTATTTGATTGGGATTGCATTGACTATGTAGTTTGCTTTGGATAGTATTGACATTTTAACAATATTTGTTCTTCCAATCCATGAGCATGGTATGTTTTTCCATTTCTTTGTGTCTTCTTCAGTTCCTTTCATAAGCTTTCTATAGTTTTTAGCATATAGATTTTTTACCTCTTTGGTTAAGTTTATTCCTAGGTATTTTATGGGTTTTGGTGCAATTATAAATGAGATTGATTCCTTGATATCTCTTTCTGCTGCTTCATTATTGGTGTACAGAAATGCCACAGATTTCTCTACATTGATTTTATATCCTGTGATTTTTCTGAATTCATGTATCAGTTCTAGCAGTTTTTTGGTGGAATCTTTTGGGTTTTCCATGTAGAATATCATATCATCTGTGAAGAGTGAAAGTTTGACTTCTCCCTTGCCAGTTTGAATGCCTTTTATTTCTTTTTGTTGTCTGATTGCTGAGGCTGGGACTCCCAACACTATTTTGAATAACAGTGGTGAGAATGGACATCCCTGTCATCTTCCTGACCTTAGAGGGAAAGCCCTAAGTTTTTCCCCATTGAGGGTGATATTAGTGGTGGGTCTTTTGAATATGGCCTTTATGATCTTGAGGTATGATCCTTCTATCCCCACTTTCTTGATGATTTTTATCAAAAAACTATGCTGTATTTTTTCAAATGCTTTTTCTGCATCTATTGAGAGGGTCATGTGGTTCTTATCTTTATTAATGTGCTGTATCACATTGATTGATTTGTGGATATTGAACCAGCCTTGCATCCCAGGAATAAGTCCCACTTGGTCATGGTGAATAATTCTTTTAATGTATTGTTGGATCTGGTTTGCTTAGTATCTTGTTGAGAATTTTTGCATCCATGTTCATCAGAGAACTTAGTGGGCTCTTTGGTTTTGGAATCAAGGTAATGCTGGTCTTGTAGAATGAGTTTGAAAGTTTTCCTTCCATTTCTATTTTTTTTTTTTTTTTTTGGAACAGCTTCAAAAGAATAGGTGGTCACTCTTCTTTAAATATTTGGCAAAATTCCCCTGGAAAGCCATCAAGCCTTAGACTCTAGTTTGTTGGGAAATTTTTGATTTCTGATTCAATTTCCTTAATGGTTATGGGTCTGTTCAAATTTTCTATTTCTTTTGTTTCAGTTTTGGTAGTTTATGTGTTTCTAGAAATTTGTCCATTTATTCCAGCTTGCCCAATTTGTTAGCATATAATTGCTCGTAATATTCTCTTATTATTTGTATTTCTGTGGTGTTGGTTGTGATCTATCCTCTTTCATTTGTTATTTTATTTATTTGGGTCCTTTCCTTTTCCTTTTTGATAAATCTGGCTAAAGGTTTATCAATTGTGTTAATTTTTTCAGAGAACCAGCTCCTGGTTTCATTGATCTGTTGTGTTTTTTTATTTCAATATCATTGATCTCTTCATTTATAAATCTTTATTATTTCCCTTCTTCTGCTGGTTTTGGGCTTTAGTTGCTGTCCCCTTTCCAGCACCTTTAGGTGTAAGGTTAGGTTTTGTATTTGAAACACTTCTTTCTTCTTTAGGAAGCCAGGTTCACTATCTACTTCCCTCTTATGACTGCTTTTGCTGCATTCCAGAGGTTGTGATTGTCATGTTTTCATTTTCATTGGCTTCCATGTACTTTTTAATTTCCTCTTTAATTTCTTGGTTAACCCGTTCATTCTTTAGTAGAATGTTGTTTAATCTCCAAGTATTCCTGGTCTTTCCAAATTTTTTCTTGTGGTTGATTTCATGTTTCATAGTGCTGTGGTCTGAAAATATGCATGGTATGATCTCAGTCTTTTTGTACTTGTTGAGGGCAGATTTGTAACCCAGTATATAATCTATTCTGGAGAATGTTCCATGTGCACTCAAGAAGAATGTGTATTATGCTGCTTTAGGATGAAATGTTCTGAATATATCTGTTAAATCCATCTGGTCCAGTGTGTCATTCGAAGCTATTGTTTCCTTGTTGATTTTCTGCTTGTATGATCTGTCCATTGTTGTAAGTGAGGTATGGAAGTCCCCTACTGTTACGGTATTATTATCAATTATTTCTTTATGTTTGTGATTAATTGATTTATATATCTGTGTGCTTCAATTTGGGGGCATAAATTTTTACAGTTGTTAGATATTCTTCATGGATAGCTTCCTTAATTATAATATAATGCCCTTCTTCATCTCTTGTTATAGTCTTTATTTATTTTTATTTATTTAAAAAATTTTTTTAATGCTTATTTATTTTTGACAGAGAGAGAGAGAGAGAGCGCGAGCGTGTGTGAGCATGAGTGGGGGAGGGGCAGAGAGAGAGGGAGACCCAGAATTCAAAGCAGGTTCCAGGCTCTGAGCTGTCAGCACAGAGTCCGATGCGGGGCCCAAACTCACGGACTGCGAGATCATGACCTGAGCCGAAGTCAGACGTTCAACCAACTGAGCCACCCAGTGGCCTCTACAATCTTTGTTTTAAGATCTAGTTTGTCTGGGGCACTAGGGTGGCTCAGTCAGTTAAGCATCCAACTTCGGCTCAGGTCGTGATCTCATGGCTTATGAGTTCAAGCCCTATGTTGGGCTCTGTACTGACAGCTCGGAGCCTGGAGCTTGCTTCAGATTTCAGATTCTGGGTCTCCCTCTCTCTCTGCCCCTCCCCGACTCATGCACATGTGCACATGCTCTCTCTCTCTGTCTCTCTCTCAAAAAGAAATAAACATTAAAAAAATAAAATCTAGTTTGATGTAAGCGTGGCTACTCAGGCTTTCTTTTGATTGCCATTAGCATGATAGATGGTTTCCATTCCTCTACTTTCAATCTGTCGGTGTCTCTAGGTCTAAAATGAGTCTCTTGTAAGGAGCATATAGATGGGTCTTGTTTTTTTTTTTTTTTAATCCATTCTGATACCCTATGTCTTTTGATTGGAGTATTTAGCCCATTTATATTCCGAGTGATTTTTGAAAGATATGAATTTAGTGCCATTGTGTTACCTGGAGAGTTGATGTTTCTGGTGATGCTCTCTGGTTCTTTCTAGTCTTTTGTTGCTTTTGGTCTTTTTTTTTTCCTCCATTCAAAGAGCCTCCTTTAAAATTTCTTGTAGGGTTGGTTAAGTGGTCACAAATTCCTTTAATTTTTGTTTGTCTGGGAAACTCTTTATATTTCCTTCTATTTTGAATGGTAGCCTTGCTGGATAAGAGTATTATTATCGGCCTATTTTTCCCATTCAGCATGTTGAATATATCCTGCCACTCGTTTCTGGCCTGCCAAGTTTTTGTGGACAGATCTGCTGTGAACCTGGTCTGTCTTCCCTTGTAGGTTAAGGGCTTTTTTCTCCCTTGCTGCTTTCAAGATGCTTTCCTTGTCTGTGTATTTTGTGTGTTTGACTATGATATGTCTTGGCGATGGACAGCTTTTGTTGAATTCAGTGGGAGTTCTCTGTGCTTCTTGCATTTTGATGCCTGTGTCCTTCCCCAGATTGGGGGAGTTTTAGCTATAATTTGCTCACATATGCCTTCTGTCCCCTTTTCTCACTCTTCATCTTCTGGGACTCCTGTGATATTATGAATGTTATTATGTTTTGATAATTTGCTGAGTTCCCTAAGTATGCCTTCATGATCTCTAACCTTTATTTCCCTCTTATTTTCAGCCTAATCATTTTCCATAATTTTATCTTCTATATCGCTACTTTGCTCCTCTGCCTTGTCCATCCTCATTTTTATGGCCTGCATTTGGGTTTGCATCTCAGTTATAGCATTTTTACTTTCAGCCTGATTAGATTTTAGTTCTGTGTCTGCAGAATGGGATTCTCTGTTGTCTTCTATGCTTTTTTCAAGCCCAGCTAGTACCTTTATAAACATTGTTTTAAATACTAGTTCAGACATCTTACTTATACCTGCATTGACTAAATACCTGGCCATCATTTCTACCTGTTCTTTCTTATGAGGTGAATACCTCTGCCTTGTCATTTTGGAGAAAGAAAAAACAATAATAATAGTAATAAAATGAAATAAAAATTTAAAAATTAAAAAAGTCAAGTAAAGGAACTATATCCTATGTGTGTTTTGATTTGCTTGTTAAGAGAAGTTTGATAGAAAAAAGAGGAGAGAAAGAAATTTTAAAAAATATTAAAATTTTCTAAAAATTAAAAAAAAATAAATAAACTTTGCTCTTTCTGTATCCAAAAAACAAAAGGTAAACCACAACAGCAAAAACCAGAACAGAAGCAACAGCAGAAAAACGAACAAGCAAATGAACAAACAAAAAACCCCAAATGAATCTAAATCCAGTTTCCCCTAGGCCTTAAAACTGCAGCAGTCTGGGTTCAGTATGCTAAACTCATGGAAGGGATTTGTGCTGGTCTCCTAGGGGAAGAGCCTGCTGTTCTGATTCTCAGGCCTACTTCCCCTAGTGGAGACGTGCGAGAGGGCGCCAGGGTGTGAGGCTTGGTGTAATGGCTCTGTTCTCCACTTGATGGCACTGTTTAGCTCACTGGGGTTAATCACTGTTGGTGGACTAATGGTGAAAATGGGCCATTTTCAGGCCACTCTAGTCTTCAGAGTAGGAAGTTTTTGCCCTCTCAGACTCGGGATCAGTCATCCCTCCTATGTCCCCCACTTCCATTAGCTTCCTGCTTTTCCCCATCTGAGTCTGAGCTGTCTGTCTACCACGTGGCGCCTCTCTCCGGAGTTTTGTCCCAGGCCCCACTGTGTTTCAAAACCCCATACTCACGAGACCCTGCCGTTGGGACCCACAGTGATCTTCTCGGGGAGGGTCTGGCAGTGCTGTGGCCAGGGCTGGCTTGTCTCAGGAAACAGTCATGGTACTCTGTGGTGCAGCAGCTCAGAGTTTATGGTAAACTGCAACACACAGCAAGCGTCTTTGTTCCTCTGTGGGTGAATGTGGCAACTTGATGACGCCTGCTATCTTTTTCTTTTAGCATCTTGAGGGTATAATCCTACTGTCTTCTTGCTTTATTTCTGAGGAAATCAGCTATCTATCTAATTGTTGCTCCTTTGAATATGTGTGTGTGTGTGTGTGTGTGTGTGTACACACACACACACACACACACACACACACACACACATCTTTTCTTTGATCAAGATTTCTTTGTCATCTTTGTAAGATATGCCTGGATCTTTTCTTTCTAGTCTTTGAATTTCAAAGGTCAGGAGTTTATAGCTTGAAGTCTTTCATTATTTATAAAATTTATCATCTGTTACCTTTTCAAATATTGCTTTTGCCCATTTTTTCTCTTTTTTTTGACCAATAACATACTTTCTTTTCTAGACCCTATATCTTTTACTGTCTCTTCTGTATTTTCTACACTCTTGTCTTTTCATACTTCAATATAGATGGTTTCTTCGGATTTATCGTCAAGTTCATCAATTTCTCTTCTTATTATTACCCACTGGGGTCTTATTTTGATTTTACAAAATTTTTATACTTTTATAGCCAACAGTTCTCTCCTGAAATCTTATTTGTGTCTTTGAAAATATTTAGCGTAATTATTGTAAGGTGTATATGATGACACCTGTTGTCTGAGTGTCCTGTCAGTCTTTGGTTTTCTTTTATTTTTATAGTGGTTTCTATTTTTGTTATTTTATATTCCCACATGCCTTTTTTTTTTAATGGAGCACTGGACATTGTACCTGAAAAACTGCAGAAATAATTTCAACCCTATCATGATACTGTCTTTCTCTAGAGAAGATTTAAGTTTGCTTCTGGCAGTCCTGTAGCAGTGGTAGTAATCTAGGATTATTTTCATTCAATTCCAGTGACTTAGATTATTGATAGCTGGGCTTTTTTCTTCTTCTTCTTCTAAAACCAGTCTTCATTCACTCTTATTCTGAGGACGTGCTTTCATCTTGGGGTTGCAGCTACAAGTGTTTATGAATTTCCAGTCTTAGCAAATACCAAATTCCCATTTCTAGTCCCTGGCATGATGAGATTATCAAAAACATTGCTCAGGCTCTGAGCCACTTGTTACAGAATCAGCAGTTACCTCCAGGAAGAAAAAGTGGTACAGCACACCGGTTCCCTCGTCTTCCTACTTGTAGTCTTGTAATTAATTCCTCACTGGTCTTTTAGCCCATCAGTCTTCATGCAGATTGCTTTTATAGGTAAAAAATATGGTAGGCATCCTTAGGAAGCTTGTCCTGAATTTTTAAGTCTTCATTTTACTTCTGAAATCTATCAATAGGGTGGTTTATTTTATTTTATTTTATTTTATTTTATTTTATTTTATTTTATTTTATTTTTTGTTATTTATTTATTTATCTATTGAGAGACAGAGAGAGGAGAAAAGAGAGAACAGGAGAGGGGCAGATAGAGAGAATCTTAAGTGGGCTCCATGCTGGGCAAGGAGCATGACATGGGGCTCAATCTCACAACCACGAGACCATGACCTAAGCTGAAGTTAAGATCTCGTCAGATGCTTAACCAGCTGAACCCCCCAGGTGCCCAAGGATGGCGCATTTTAGACGGTTTAAGTGAATTAAATAAGTAAGGCTGATATAATCTTTTCTTTTTTATGGGTGTGCTCTGCCTGTAGATTTAGGTATTAGGATTTTGTTCATTTCATGGAATTAAGTTTGGAAACTTTCTATATTTCTTCACTCAAAAAACTTTTATAACGTATGTTATATGCTTGTTAAAGATTTCACAAAATTTATTTATAAAAAACATTAGGGCTAGGTAATTTCTTGTAATTGGCTGGGAACTCTGATTCCCTTCTCTATTTTTCTTTCAGTTTTTTTTTTTAATATTAGGATTTAAAAATTTTTAAATTGTGGTAAAAAACACATAACGAAGTTTACCATCTTAACCATTTTTATTTTTTTGAAATTTATTTATTTATTTTGAGAGAAAGAGAGTGTCTGTGTGTTATCATGAGCACGGGAGGGGCAGAGAGAGAGGGAGAGAGAGAATCCCAAGTGATTCCCCATGCACTGTCAGTACAGAACCCAACGTGAGGCTGGACCTCACAAACCATGAGATCATGACCTGAGCTGAAATTAAGAGTTGGACTCTTAACTGATTGAGCCACCCAGGCACCCCTACCATCTTAACCTTTTTTTTTTAAATTTTTTTTCAACGTTTATTTATTTTTGGGACAGAGAGAGACAGAGCATGAACGGGGGAGGGGCAGAGAGAGAGGGAGACACAGAATCGGAAACAGGCTCCAGGCTCCAAGCCATCAGCCCAGAGCCCGACGCGGGGCTCGAACTCACGGACCGTGAGATCGTGACCTGGCTGAAGTCGGACGCTTAACCGACTGCGCCACCCAGGCGCCCCCTTAACCTTTTTAAAGTACACAGTTCAGTGATAGTCACATTCTTGTGAAACTATCACCACTATCCATCTCTGGAACTCTTTTCATCTTGCAGCTTTGAAACTCTATACTCATTGAATAAGAACTTCCTATTCTTCCCTATGCTCAGGCCATGGCCACCACTCTTCCACTTTCTGTCTGTATGAATTCGATTCTTGTAAGTAACTCATGTTTGTTAATCATACTGTATTTGTCTTTTTTGTAATCAGCTTGTGTCACTTAGAGCATAATCCTCTAGGTTCATCTATGTTGTAGCATGTATTAGATTGTCCTTCCTTTTTAAGGCTGAATAATATTCCATTGTATGTTTATAATATATTTTGTTTATTCATCTATCAGTGGAACTTGGCTATTGTGAAAAATGCTGCTACAAACATGGGTATACAAACATCTCTTAGAGACCTTGTTTGTGATTTTTTTGGATATATACCTAGAACTGGGATTGCTGGTTCATATGATTATTTCATTTTGAACTTTTTAAAATCATTCTACACTTAAGTTTACCAATGCTTACATTTTAATGACAATGTTACTTGAAAGGTTTATTTGTGCGCAGTGTAGTTTTAGGAGGTAAGCTTAAGACACTTTGTACATGCGTCTACAAAAAAAAGGTTACATACATATTTCTTTTAATGAAAGAAGATGTTACTTCAGAGAAGGTTTATACACAGTATTGTTTCCATGAGTTAAGCACACGGCTATTCTAATATGCTTCTACAAATACTTTCAAAAATACTTCTACGTTAATGATAGAAGATGCTACTTGTGGAAATGCTTAAGTGCAGGGTAGTTTCAATTAGTTAAGCATATGGCTATTCCCTTATATTTATTCCCTTATTTTTATAAGTTTGTAAACTTATGTTTACAAACACTTGTGTCTTAATGAAAGAAGATATTACTTGAAGGAAGCTTCATAAACAGTGTAGCTCCAATCAGTTAAGCATACGGCGAGTCCCATAGACAGTAAACCTTGGATTGTAACTTGTTCTGCAAATGTTCTGCAAGATCAGCGAATGTTCCTAATAAATTTTAACTTGATAAATGAGTGACGTCATGCAATATGAGTAGTTTGTGATGCTGAATGCCACATGATCACAACTGAGCCAATGGTTCTTCTCTCTCTCTCTCTCTCTCTCTCGTTGCGGGATTGTAGGTGATGATGGTCTCCCATGCTCAGATGCTCGATCATAGGCCGCAGTGTTTGGCAGGAATCAGTGATATTTCAGAACGCTGGAAGGTGCCTACAACTGGCAATAGTGTATTTTTTGTCACTTCAAAGCACCTATGGATGGTCCTTTGCTTTTCCACCCAAGAATGAGTTTAGGAATGCTTTGCCTCATTCTAGGTCAGGCTGCCTGCAGATATAGACCCTTTCCTCTGCTGCCTTATTACCAAGTTACATTAAATACAGTGTATGACACAGTCACAGTATATGTACTGCAGTCAACATCCCTGCAAGCGTGTACGATGGCCCTCCTGTGGAAAGCGGTGGAAAGAACGGCGGTAAGAAGGAGATGATGACTGTGGAAGTTAAGAAGGAAATCAGTGAGAAGTATAAACGAGGTATGCACCGAAATTGCAAAATTTTATAAGAAGTTTACACCTGCATCTCGTCTGCAGAGGAGGAGGAGGAGAAAAAAGTGGAGGAATCCCTCACTTCAAATGAGATTAGGGAGATGTGTAAAATGTGGGAAACAGTGCAAAGTTTTGTAGAAAAGCACCACCTGAATAAGGCTGTAACAGTGCAAGCAATGAATCTGTTTAATGACAACGCAATGTCCGTTTCTGTGAAATCGTCAAAAGAAGGTGAAAGCAAGTGCCACTGGATAGGTTCCTTGTTAAACTTGCAGGATGGGGCGCCTGGGTGGCGCAGTCGGTTAAGCGTCCGACTTCAGCCAGGTCACGATCTCGCGGTCCGTGAGTTCGAGCCCCGCGTCAGGCTCTGGGCTGATGGCTCAGAGCCTGGAGCTTGCTTCTGATTCTGTGTCTCCCTCTCTCTCTGCCCCTCCCCCGTTCATGCTCTGTCTCTCTCTGTCCCAAAAATAAAATAAAAACGTTGAAAAAAAAAAAAAAGAAAACTTGCAGGAAAAGAAAAAGAGTCCATTGAGCCAATAGATAGCAGTGATCCTGTTAGTGAAAGTCGTCCTACACAACAGCCCTCCTCTCTCTTGCCACCCTCACACTAGCCACAAAGGGTTTTAAAGGTAAGTGTAGGTCCATTTATTCATTTTTCTTTATATTTTGTATTTTCTTTATTGTTTTGTATTATATCACAGAATTTTAATCCTTTTTATATGGATATTTTTGGGTTGTGGAATGAATCTTTTAAAGTTCCCGTGATTTCTTATGGAGAAATTCGCTTTGATACACAAGTGCTTTGGATTACAAGCATGTCTCTGGAACGATTTATGCTCACAACCCGAGGTTTTACTGTACTTCAACACATCAGTTTTTTTTTAAGTTTTTATTTTAATTCCAGCAGTTAGCATACAGCGTAATGTTGGTTGCAGGTGTACAATATAGGGATTCAACACTTGCGTACATCACCCAGTGCTCGTCACAAGCGCCTGCTTCATCCCCCATCACCTAGTCCCCCCGTCTCCCCACCCTCCCCTCGGGTAACCAGCAGTGTGTTCTCTGTAGTTATGAGCCTGTTTCTTGCCTTACCTCTCTCTCTCTCTCTTTCCCTCTTTGCTCTTTTGTTTCTTAAATTCCACATGTGAGTGAACTATGGTGTTTGGTTTTCTCTGACTGACTTACTTTGCTTAGCATAATACTCTCTAGCTCTGTCCATGTCATTGCAAATAGCAAGGTTCCATTTTTTGTTTGACTGGGAAAATAACTTTGTTTTCTTCTGGGGTGTGGGCAGATGACTAGTCTCAGAACTTCTGGAATTGCCTCTTGGTGCCAGTGACCTTTGTGACTTTGAGCCTGTTGCAGTGCACAGCCTTTTTCAAGAGCCAACACCCACTGTGACAGTGTTGCCAGTCTGGACATCCCCAAAGCAGACAGGTGCACGGACATGTTCTTGTGGCATTTCTCAAAGCAGTTGTACTTTTGGATGCGGTGGAAGTAGTCTC
Source organism: Lynx rufus (assembly GCF_022079265.1). Classification (NCBI taxonomy): domain Eukaryota; kingdom Metazoa; phylum Chordata; class Mammalia; order Carnivora; family Felidae; genus Lynx; species Lynx rufus. Next base: position 5,686,632 of record NW_025814889.1, read on the forward strand.
AGCAGATGACAGTGGTTCTCTGTGTCTTCATCTTGGACACCACACCAGGCAGAATCTGCCCTTGGATGGACACATCACCAGTGAAGGGGCATTTCTTGTCAGTGGGCTCCTTGGGCTTCTTGAAGCCTAGAGCAATGTTTCTGCAGTATCATAGCAGCTTCTTTTTGCCAGTTTCTCTAAGCAGGACCCTCTCTTGACTTTGAAAGTTGGTTGTCTGTTTTAGATGGGCATGGTGAGTCTAAAAGTCTGCCATCTTCCCAGCCACCTGAAGAAAGGACAAGATTTTATTCTTTCTTATAGCTGAGTAATATTTCATAGTTTATATATATATATAAAGAAGACATGGTATATATATATATATATATATATATACCACGTCTTCTTTATCCATTATCAATGGATACTTGGGCTGTGTCTGTAATTGCGCTATGTAGATTGTAGATAATGCTGCTGTAAACATCAGGGTGCAGGTATACCTTTGAATTAGTACTTTTTGGATAAATACCTAGTAGTGTGATTGCTGGATTGTATGGTAGTTCAATTTTTAACTTTTGGAAGAATCTCCATATTGTTTTCCAGAGTGGCTGTACAATTTGCATTTCCACCAAGAGTGCAAGAGGGTTCCCCTTACTCCATGTCCTTACCAACACCTGTTGTTTCCTGTGTTGTTGAGTTTTGCAGTTCTGATAGGTGTGAGGTGATATCTCTTTGTACTTTTGATTTGTATTTCCCAGATGATGATGAGTCATCTTGTCATGTGTCTGTTGGCCGTCTGTAGGTCTTCTTTGGAAAAATGTCTGTTCCTATCTTCTGCCATTTTCAGTTGGATTATCCATTTTTGGGGTGTTGAGTTTTATAAACTCTTTACATATTTTGGATACTAATCCTTTATCTGATGTGTCATTTGCAAATATCTTCTCTCATTCTGTAGGTTGTGTTGTGTTTTGCTGATGTTTCCTTTGATGTGCAGAAGCTTTTTATTTTGATTAAGTCCCAATAGTTTATTTTGCTTTTGTTTCTCTCGCTCTGGAGACATATCTAGAAAGAAGTTGCACTGCCCAATGTCCACAGGAAAGCAATGCCTGTGTTCTCCTCTAGGATTTTTTATTTTTGTTTTTACTTTTTTTTTTTAAAGTAAGCTTTGCTCGCAGCACCAAGCCCAATGTGGGGCTTGAACTCATGGCCCTTAGATCAAGATCTGAGGTGAGATCAAGAGTCAGATACTTAACTGACTGAGCCACCCAGGCACCCCTCCTCTGAGATTTTTTTGTTTTCAGGTCTCACATTTAGGTCTTTCAACCTTTTGAATTTGTTTTTGTGTATGGTGTAAGAAAATGGTCCAGTTTCATTCTTTTGCATATTGCTTTCCAGTTTTGCCAACATCATTTGTTGAAGAGACTGTCTTTTTCCTACTGGATATTCTTTCCTGCTGTGTCAAAGATTAATTGACCATATAGTTGTGGGTTTATTTCTGGGTACTCTATTCTGTTGCATTGATCTGTGTGTCTGTTTTTATGCCAGTACCATACTATTTTGATCACTACAGCTTTGTAACATAACTTGAAGCCCAGAATTCTGATGCCTCCAGCTTTGCTTTTCTTTTTCAAGATTGCTTTGTCAATTTGGGGTCTTTTGTGGTTCCATGCAAATTTTAGGATTGTTTGTTCTAGCTCTGTGAAAAATGCCTTTGGTATTTTGATAGGGATTGCATTAAATGTGCATTGCTTTGGGTAGTATAGACATTTTAACAGTATTTGCTGTTCCAATCCATGGACATGGGATGTCTTTCCATTTCTTTGGGTCATCTTCACTTTCTTACATTAGTGTTTTATGGTTTTCGGAACACAGGTCTTTCACCTCTTTGATTAGGTTTATCCCTAGGTATCTTACTGTTTTTGCTGCAAATGTAAGTGAGATTGATTCCTTAATTTCTCTTTCTGCTGCTTCATGTTGGTAAATAGAAATGCAACAGATTTCTGTACATTGGTTTTGTGCCCTGTGACTTTACCAAATTCGTGTATCAGTTCTAGCAGTTTTTTGGTGGAATCTTTCAGATTTTTTACACATAGTATCATGTCACCTGCAAATAGTGAATGTTTTACTTCTTCCTTACCAATTTGGATGCCTTTGCTTTCTTTTTGCTGTCTGATTACTATGGCTAGGACTTCTAGTACTATGTTAAGTAAGAGTGGTGAGAGTGGACATCCCTATCTGTTCCTGACCATAGAGGAAAAGCTCTCAGTGTTTCCCCACTTAGGATGATGTTAGCTGTGAGTTTTTCAAATATGGCCTTTATTATGTGGAGGTATGTTCCCTCTAAACCTACTTCATTGATAGTTTTTATCATGAATGTATATTGTACTTTGTCAAATGCTTTTTCTGCATCTATTGAAAGGATCATATGGTTCCTCTCCTTTCTTTTATTAATGTGGTGTATCATGTTGATTAATTTGCAAATATTGAACCATCCTTGCAACCCAGGAATAAATCCCACTTGATTGTGGTGAATGATTCTTTTAGCATATTACTGGATTTTGTTTGCTAGTATTTTACTGAGCATTTTTTGCATTAATGTTCATCACAGATATTGGCCTGTAGTTCTCTTTTTGAATGGTGTCTTTGTCTGATTTTGGTTTCAGGGTAATTCTGGCCACACACATTGAATTCAAATAGTTTCCTTGCTTTTCTAATTTTTGGAATTGTTTGAGAAGCATAGGTATTAACTTTTCTTCAAATGTTTTGTAGAATTCACCTGTGAAGCCATCTGGCCCTGGACTTTTTTTTGTTGGGAGCTTTCGATTATTGATTCAGTTTATTTGCTGGTTATTGGTCTGTTCAAGTTTACTATTTCTTCCTGTTTCTGTTATGGTATTTTATATGTTGTTAAGAATTCATCCATTTCTTCCAGGTTGTCCAACTGGTTGGCATATATTTTTTCATAATATTCTCTTAAAACTGTGTTTCTGTGGTGTTGGTGGTTATTTCTCCTCTCTCATTTGTTATCTTAGTCATTTGGGTCCTTTCTTTTTTCTTTTTCATAAGTCTGGCTATAGGTTTATCAATTTTATTAATTTTTTCAAAGAACCAGCTGCTGGTTTCATTGGTCTTTTCTATTGGTTTTTAGTTTCTATATCATATATTTTTGTTCTAATCTTTATTATTTACTTCATTTGGCTTCCCTGAGGCATTGTCTGTTACTCTTTTTCTGGCTCCTTTAGGTGTGATGTTAGTTGTTTGAGATTTTTCTTACTTCTTGACTTAGGCCTATATTGCTATGTGCTTCCCTCTTATTTATTTATTTATTTTGAGAGAGAGAGAGAGAGAGAGCACAAGCTCAGGAGGAACAGAGAGAGAGAGGGAGAGAGAGAAAATCTCAAGCAGGCTCCACGCTGTCAGTGCAGAGTTCGACGTGGGGCTTAAAGCCATGAACTGTGAGATCATGACCTGAGTTGAAATCAAGAGTCAGACGTTTAACTGACTGAGGCACCCAAGCACCCCTGATCCTCTGTTGATTTTTTTTTAATGTTTTATTTTATTTTTGAGACAGAGAAAGACAGAGCATGAGCAGGGGAGGGGCAGAGAGAGAGGGAGACACAGAATCCGAAGCAGACTCCAGGCTCTGAGCTGTCAACACAGAGCCCGACACGGGGCTCGAACTCACGAACCGCGAGATCATGACCTAAGCCAAAGTCAGATGCTTAACCAACTGAGCCACCCAGGCACCCCTCCTCTCTTGATTTTTTTAAAAAAATTTTTAACTTTTATTTATTTTTGAGACAGAGACAGAGCATGAACGGGGGAGGGTCAGAGAGAGAGGGAGACACAGAATCCAAAACAGGCTCCAGGCTCTGAGCTGTCAGCACGGAGGCCAATGCGGGGCTTGAACTCACGGACTGTGAGATCATGACCTGAGCCGAAGTCGGATGCTTAACTGACTGAGCCACCCAGGTGCCCCTCCTCTGTTGATTTTTTAATCAGATTATTTTTTATGTTGAGTTTTAGGGTTTTTTACATATATTTTATATGTTATTTCCTTATCAGGTGTATCATTTGTGAATATCTTCTCCCATTGAATAGGTTGCCTTTTCATTTTGTTGATGGTTTCATTTTCTGGTCAGAAGCTTTTTTAGTTTGGTGTAATATCATTTGTTTGTTTTTGCTTTCGTTGTCCTTGTCTCTACCAAATAGGAAAAAACAATATCACTATGAGTGATGTCCAAGAGTTTACTGGCTATGTTTTCTCTTAGGAGTTTTATGGTTTCAGGTCATATTTTAAATTTTAATCCATTTTGAGTTTATATTTGTATATAGTGTAAGATAGTCATCTCATTTCATTCTTTTACATGTAGCTGTCCAGTTCCCCCAATATCATTTATTGAAAAGATAGTCTTTTCCTCATTCTATATTTTTGCCAGTTCTTCATAGATTAATTTGCCATATAAATATGGGTTTATTTCTGGGCTCTCTATTCTATTACATTAATCTGTGTGTTTTTGTGCCAGTACCATACTCTTGGGTTACTGTCACTTTGTAGTGTAGTCAGAAATCCTGGAGCATGATAATTCCAGCTCTGTCCTCTCTCAAGATTGCTTTGGAAATTTAGGGAATTTTATGGTTTCATACAAATTTTGTGATTTTTGTCTTAGTTTTATAAAAAATGCTGTTAGGTGTTTTCATAGGGATCTCATTGACTCTAAAGATTTCTTTCAGTATGGAGATTTTAACAGTATTAATTCTTCCAATCCATAAGCCTGGTATATTTTGCCATTTACTTGTGTTATCTTCAGTTCTTTTCATCAGTGTCTTGTAGTTTTCTGAGTACAGTTCTTTCATGTCTTTGGTTCAATTTTTCCTAGACATTTTATTCTTTTTGATGACATTGTAAATGAAATTGTTTTTAAATTTATTTTTCTCAGGTTTATTATTAGTGTAAAGGATTTTTGTGTATTGATTTTGTGTCCTGAAACTTTATTTATTTGTTCTAATAGTTTTGGATGGAGTCTTTAGGGTTTTCTTTATAGAGTATTATGTCTTCTGCAACAAGTGGCAGTTTTACTTCTTCCTTTCCAAGTTTGATGCATTTTATTTCTCTTTCTTGTGTAATTGCTATGGCTAGGTATTCCAATTCTAGTCTCAGTAAAAGTGGGGATAGTGGACACCCTTGTCTCATTCCTTATCTTAGAGGGAAAGCTTTCAATTTTTCACCACTGAGTATGATATTATCTGTGGGCTTGTTATATATTGCCTTCATCATGTTGAGGTATGTTCCCTCTACACCAACTTTGTTGAGAATTTTTATCATGAATGGATATTGAATTTTGTTAAATGCCATTTCTTCATCTAATGATATGATATGATTTTCATCTTGCTATATTTTAATGTGGTATATTACATTGATCAATTTATGAGTATTGAACAAACTTTGTATCCTCCAACAAATCCCACTTGATCATGGAATATGAATTTTTCCTTTGTGTTCAGGAACAAGACAGGGATGTCGACTTTCACCATTGCTATTTGAGATAGTAGTGGAAGTCTTAGCCCCAGCAATCAGACAACAAAAAGAAATAAAAAGCATCCGGATTGGCCAGGAAGAAGTCAAACTTTCACTATTTGCAGATGACACGATACTCTATGTAGAAAACCTGAAAGACTCCATCAAAAAATTGCTAGAACTAATATATGAATTTAGCAAAGTCACAGGATGTAAAATCAACATACAGAAATCTGTTGCATTTCTATACACCAATAATGAAAAAGCAGAAAAAGATATCAAGGAATCAGTCCCATTTGCAATTGCACCCAAACAATAAGCTAGCTAGGAATAAACATAACTAAACAGGTAAAAGATCTGTACTCTGAAAGCTATAGAACGCTCATGAAAGAAATATGAGAGGACACACAGATATTAAAAAACATTCCATGCTCATGGATTGGAAGAACATTGTTAAAATGTCTATACTACCCAAAGCAACATACAAATTTAATGTAATCTCTACCAAAGTACCACCAGAATTTTTCACAGAGCTAGAACAAATAATCCTAAAATTTGCATGGAACCATAAAAGACCCTGAATAGCTAAAGCAATCCTGAAAAAGCAAAGCAAAGCTGGAGGCATCATGATTCTGGACTGCAAGCTATATTACGAAGCTGTAGGCATCAAGACAGTATGGTACTGGCACAAAAACAGACACATAGATCAATGGAACAGAATAGAAAACCCACAAATGGACCCACAGATATATGGTCAACTCATCTTTGACAAAGCAAGGAACAATATGCAATGGAAAAAGACAATCTCTTCAACAAATGGTGTTGGGAAAACTGGAGAGTTACATGCAAAAGAATGAAACTGGACCACTTTCTTACACCGTACACAATGATGTAAGTATTGTTATTTTTTAAAATTTTTTAATGTTTGTTTATTTTTGAGAGAGAGAGAGAGGTGAGAGAGAGCGAGGGAGGGGCAAAGAGAGAGAGAGAGGGAGACACAGAATCCGAAGCAGGCTCCAGGCTCCGAGCCGTCAGGACAGAGCCCGACATGGGACTCAAACCCATGGACCATGAGATCATGACCTGAGCCGAAGTCGTTCGCTTAACTGACTGAGCCACTCAGGTTCGCCCTGATGTGAGTATTGTCCCTCTTGCTTTCTTTTTATTTCCACCTAAATGGGTTATCTTGTTCCGTCCCTTCACTTTTAGGCTGTGTGTGTCTTTAGATCTAGTCTCTTACAGGCAGCATACAGATGAGTTTTTTAAATTCATTTGGCCACCTTATGTCTTTTGGTTGGAGCTTTATTCCGTTTACATTTTAAATAATTACTGGTAGGTTGGTATTTATTGCCACTTTGCTGATTGTTTTTGGGGTGCATTTGTAGGTCTTCTTTGTTCTTTTGCTTTCTTGTGATTGATGACTTTCTTTCATATCATGTTTCTCTCTCTTTTTTTTTAAAGGTATCTATCAAAGGTTTTTGGTTTGTGGTTACCGTGAGGTTCATATATCACAACTGATATGTATGGCAGTCTGTTTTAGGTTGGTGGTCATTTCACTGTGGGTGGGAAAGCAAACGGGGTGCAGCCACTCTGGAAAAGAGTATGGAGGTTCCCCACAAGTTAAAAAGAGAATAAAAGTTAAAAAATACCCTAAGATTCAGCAGTTGCACTACTAGGTATTTACTTAGAGGATACAAAAATATCAATTCTATGGGATACATGCATCCTGATGACTATAGCAGCATTATAAACAATAGCCAAACTATGGAAAGAGCCCAAATGTCCATTGACTGATGAACAGATGCAAAAGATGTGGTGTATATATACAATGAAATATTAGTCAGCCATCAAAAAAATGAAATCTTGCCATTTGCAATGATGCGGAGGGAGCTAGAGTGTATTATGCTAAGTGAAATAAGTTGATCAGAGAAGGAAAGATACCATAGGATTTTACTCATATTTAAGAAACAAAATGGATGCACACAGATGGGGGGAAAGAGAGGCAAACCATAAAACAGACTCTGAACTGTAGAGAACAAACCCAGGGGAGGTGGGCAGGGGGATGTGTTAAATGGGTGATGGGAAATATGAAGGGCACTTGTTGCGATGAGCAGTGGGTGTTGTATGTAAGTGATGAATCACTGGGTTTTACTCTTGAAACTAATGTTACACTATGTTAACTAACTGGAATTTAAATAAAACATGGAAAAAATTATTTGGTGGTCATTTAAGTTCAAATGCATTCTGAAAGCACTACATTTTACCCCCCTGCTTATGTTCATATTTTTGATGCCATATTTTATATCTTTTTCCTTAGTTTTACTCATTAAGTCACTATTGTAGATTTAGTTGATTTTTACCGCTCTTATCTTTTAATTCTCTTATTTTATAAGTGGTTGATTGATCCACTGCCCTATTTTTATGTTTGCCTTTACTTATGAAATTTTTTTCTTTCCTATGTTTTTTTTTTTTTACTTCTAGTTATGACCTTTTCTGCTTGAGGAAGTCCCTTATTATTTCTTGTAAAGCCTGTTTGCCTGTTTAGTGATAATAAACTCCTTTAGCTTTTGCTTGTTTGGGATATATTTACCTACCCTTCAATTCTGAATGATAACCTTGCTGGATAGAGTGTTTCTGGTTGTAGGTTTTTTCCCCTGCCAGTACTATGAATATATCTTACCACTCCATTCTGGTCTGTTAATTTTTTATTGAAAAATTAGATGAGAGTCTCATGGGGGGTTTCACTATGCATAATTAATTGCTTTTCCCTTGCTGTTTTTATAATTTTCTCTTTCTCTTTAATTTTTGACATTTTATTTCTGATGGATCTTGGTGTGTATCTCTTTGGATTCATCTTGTTGTGAACTGTTGCTTCCTGGACCCGGATTTCTGTTTCCTTCTCCAGGTTAGGAAAGTTTTCACTATTAGTCTTAAAGAACTTTCCTGCCTCTTTCTCTTTTTTCCTCTGGGGTGCTATAATAAGGATATGAGGATGCTTGATGTCTCAGAGGCCCATTAAACCACCCTCATTTCTTTTAATCCTCTTTTCTTTCTTCCATCTTGAGCCTTCCTCTTCATTATAGTTTTGATTTGCATTTCACTAATGATTAATTATGCTGGTCATCTTTTCATATACTTGCCAGCCATTTCTGTATATTATTTGGTGAAATGTCTATTCAAGTCCTTTGCCCATTTTAAGTCAAGTTACTTGGTTTTTGTTTTTGCTATTGAGTTAGGAGTTCTTTATTATTCTGGATATTAATTCCTTATGGGATGTATGATTTACAGATATTTTCTCCTATTATGTAGGTTGCCTTTTCACTCTGTTGATTGTGTCCTTTGATGCACAGAAGTTTTTAATCTCACTTTAATCCAATATCTATTTTTACTTCTGTTACCTGTTCCTTTGGTTTCATATCCAAGGTATCACTGTCAGACTTAATGTGATGCAGATTTCTCCCTGTGTTTTCTTCTAAGAATTTTATTGTTTTAGGTCTTATATTTAAGTCTTTGATCCATTGAAATTTTTGTATATAGTGTAACATAAGGGTCTAATTTTATTCTTTTGCATGTGGATATCCAGGTTTCCAAGACCATTTGTTGAATTGACTGTCCTTTCTCCATTAAAGATTGTTAGCCCCTTTTTTGAACAAAACAAAACAAAACAAAACAAAACAAAACATTAAACCATAGATGTGAGGGCTTATTTCAGGGCTCTTTATTCGATTCCATTGGCTTATATGTCTGTTTAGGCTAGTACCACACTCTTCTGATTACTGTAGCATTTTGTCTTATCTTGTTTTGTTTTGTTTTTTGTTTTGTTTTGTTTTCGAGAGAGAGAGCAGGGGAGGGGCAGAGGGACAGGGAGAGAGAGAATTTTAAGCAGGCTCCAAGTGTGGAGCCTGATGTGGGGCTTGATCTCACAACCATGAGACCATAACCTGAGCCAAAATCAAGAGTTGGATGCTTAACCAACTGAGCCATCCAGGCGCCCCTGGTTACTGTAGCTTTTAAATAAGTTTTGCAACCATGATATATCTAAGTTCTTTAACTTTGTTTTTATTTAAGATTTTTTTTTTAACTATTCAGGGTCCCTTGATATTCCATATTAGTGTTGTTGGATAATTTTTTTTTTCTACTTCTGCAAAAATTGTTCTTGGGATTCTAATAGGGGTTGCAGTAAATCTGTAGGTAATTTTGGGAATGTTAACATCTGAACAATATTAAGCCTTCCAACTTATAAACATGAGATTTTTAAAAAGTAGGATCTGTACCCAATGTGGAGCTTGAACTCACAACCCTGGGATCAAGAGTCAGATGCCCAGGTGCCCCTAAACATGAGATGTTTAATTCATTTATGTCTTTAATTTCTTTCAGCAGTATCTGGTAGTTTTCAGTGCACATACCTTTCATCTCATTAGTTAAATTTATGCCTAAGTATTTTATTCTCCTTGATGCTACTGTAAGTAGAATTGTTTTTTTAATTTCCTTTTTGAATTGTTCATTGTTAGTATATAGAAATGCAGTGGATTTTGTGTGTATTGGTTTTGTATACTGTAATTTTGCTGTATTTGTATTTAGTAGTTATAATAGTTTGTGTGTGTGTTCGGTGGGGGAGTTCTACATATAAGATCACGTTATCTGCAAACAGAGATAATTTTACTTCTTCTTTTCCAATTTTGATGCCTTTTATTTCTTTTCTTGCCTGATTGCTCTGGCTAGGATTTCTAGTTCTATGTTGAATAGAAGTGGTGAAAGCAGGCATCCTTGTCTTGTTCCTGATCTTAGAGGAGAAGCTTTCAGTCTTTTCCTATTGAATATGATATTAGCTTTGGGCTTTTCATATATGGCTTTTATATCTTGAGATAGTTTTCTTCTATATGTAGTTTGTTGAGTATTTTTTATGATAAAAGGGTGTTGAATTTTGTCAGATGATTGTCCTATATTGTTGAGATGATCATGTGTTTTTCCCCCTTCATTCTGTTAATATGGTATAATAAATTAATTGAGTTTTATGTATTGAACCATTCTTACATAAATAAATCCAACCTGGTCAGGATTATTAGATTTTTTAAGAAACCCATTTCTTGAAGTCAGTTTTAATGATTTATGCTTTTTTTCTAGGAAATGACCTATTTCATCCAGATTTCCAAATTTATTGAGATATAATTACACATGATAGATTTTTATAATTTTTAACATCTATAATTGCCTTTTGTTTTTGTAATTATAACAAATGACATCTCAATTATTAACAAGTAGTCAAATAGTTGTTTACTTAAAAAATCAAATTTTGGATTTACTGATGAAGTATACTACATAATTTTTCTTAATTTTTGTTTTTTATCATTAAAATTTTCTTTTTTCCAATTTTTAAGGTTTCTTTGCTATTATTTCTGTGACTTGTTTTTGGTTAGTTCATTTTTAAATACTTTTTTTTTACACATGAAACTAAAGTACTTTTAATATGGAAAGTTTCACATACACGGAAGCAGAGAAGATGCTACAAAAACAATCCCTGGGCATCAATCACCTAGTTTCAACAGACATCAAGTTTTTTCTGAATGTGTTTCATCTTCTTTCCTCTACATTTAAACTTGTCTTTCTGGAGTATTTTAAAGCAAGTCCCAGATGTCATATTTTTCAGTTGAATACTTGTATTTCTAGCAGATAAGGACTTTTTTTTTTTGCTGGTTTGTTTAATAAAACCACGAGTTTCCCTTATTTATCTTCTTTGTTTTATAATATATAAACTTAAGTTACACATTTTTCTTTGAGTACTTTTATGGCCTATCCCAGAGGTATTAACCTCTATATTCTTATTGTCATTCATTTCTAAATAATTTATAAATTTCATTTTGATTTTCTGTTTAATCTAGAGGTCTTTGTAAGTCTGTTCTAAATTCCTCATGTAGATAGAATATTATTGCTGTCTTCCTACTGCTGCTTTCTAATTGTGGTCAGTGGCTACAGCCTTTTCACTTTTTTCCTTGTAGAATTTGTTGACACTTTCAGTGGCGGGTTTTTAGAACAACAAGGGCGTATGCCTATTGAGTATTTACTGTGTGCCACACACTAAGTATTTTCCATATGTTAACTCATTTCATTCTCATACCAACTCTGTGAGGCAGGGTACATTTTTCCTGGAAAGAGTGTATTATCAGTGTTTATGGACTTTAAAGTTCTCTTTTTATTTATTAGGTCAAACTTCTTAATTCTGTTAGTGAAATATTCTTTGTCTTTACTTATTCTTGTTTACTAATGATGAAGGAGCATGAGGCAGGCTGAGGGGCAAAGCATAAGCTAGCACCCCCGCCCCCCCCCAGGTGGGATCTGTGTGATGCTCCTCGGACACTCCCAGCTCCCCAAGAACAAAGGCAAGGGGTTTAAGTGCTTGCCATGGTGATGTGGGAAACTAAGGCAAATGAAAAATTAGGGGCGCCTGGGTGGCTTAGTTGGTGAAGCGTCCGACTTCAGCTCAGGTCGTGATCTCGCGGTCTGTGAGTTCGAGCCCCGCATTGGGCTCTGTGCTGATGGCTCAGAGCCTGGAGCCTGCTTCGGATTCTGTGTCTCCCTCTCTCTCTGACCCTCCTCCGTTCATGCTCTGTCTCTCTCTGTCTCAAAAATAAATAAAGGTTAAAAAAAAAAAGAAAAATTAAATTCCCCTACTGCCTACAGCCCATTGAGAAGTCCTTGAAACCTGCAGAGTGACCTCTCTCTAGGAGCTCAGCGGCCTCAAGGATGGCACTTTGCTGGGGGCAAAAGAGAACCTTAGCTTAACATTACCCCAACCTCGAGGATCCTGTAAGTCAACTTCCTCTATCTCAGCTGCCCCAAGATATGTGCTGGCAATCATCTTCCAAGCTTATGCCCCGCCCCCCCCGCCCCCCCCCCCCCCCCGCCCTGATATACTTCTAAAGGGTCTCAGGACTGAGGTTTTATTAAATGGTAGTAAATGGTGTTTATTTAGCAACCGCTAGCGCCTCAAGGTCCTGGAAACCTTGCTTCTAAAATTCCTTAGAGACTTACTCTATCCCTGACCCCCTCCCAACCCGAGGGTATATAATGAGTTACCTGGCAGGACCCCAGTGCAGCTCTTCCTGCCCCTGGGTCCTGTCCCCATGCTTTGATAAAGTCACCTTTTTGCACCAAAGACGTCTTCAAGAATTCTTTCTTGGCCGTCAGCTCCGGACCCCACAAACCCCCATTACCCCAAAACTTCATCACTAACACATGGGTATTTTAATGCTTTCCATTTTGACAATGAATGTATCTTTCTTCTTTTTCTATCAGTTTTGTTTTTTATAGTCTTAAAATCTTTATTTTTACATGTATTTTCATGTTTTTCTTCAATCTGGAATGTATTTGTTTCAATTCTGTTTTATCTGGCATCAGTATTACTATACCTGATGTTTCTTTCCTTCTTCCCTTACATTTGTTTCCACCTTTTTTTTCTTCCTTCCTTTACCTTTCTTTCCTTTTACATTTGACTAGTATGTCTTTTCTTATTTTTTTCTCCAAACTTTCTTGTCATTTGTTATGGGTCTACCCCTCTTAAAAAGCATTTGACAGGCTTTTTTTGCCTTACGAATCTGAGACTCTATCTTTTATTATAAAGATCTAACTCATTGGCATATATTATGATTACTGTCATGCTTGAATTTATTTCTCCCTTTTACTATTCCTTCTTGTAATTGTTTCCTTAAACTTTATTTGTTCTATTTTTCCCTTCTAATTGTTTGTAAGTAAAACAGCCTATTTCTTTTTTTTTTATTTTTATTTTTATTTTTTTTTAATTTTTTTTTCAACGTTTTTTATTTATTTTTTTGGGGACAGAGAGAAACAGAGCATGAACGGGGGAGGGGCAGAGAGAGAGGGAGACACAGAATCGGAAACAGGCTCCAGGCTCTGAGCCATCAGCCCAGAGCCTGACGCGGGGCTCGAACTCACAGACCGCAAGATCGTGACCTGGCTGAAGTCGGACGCTTAACCGACTGCGCCACCCAGGCGCCCCTAAAACAGCCTATTTCTAATCCTCTAGTGTCTACCCTTATATTAAAAGAAAACATTTAAACCTTGTGTGCTTTTTGCCTCTAATTTTTTTATAGATTTAGGCAAATGATTATCTTTTTTTTTTCAAGTTTACTTATTGTTTCCTACTCTTTGGCCATTTTACTATTTCCATCAAGATCATCTTTATGAGGGATGAACAGGGTGCTGATTTCCTTCACAAAAGCTAATTGTTCCCATGAGTAAACAAGTATTTGGATTTACAGTCTACGGACATTTTAAGTGCCTTGGAATTTCAGGGCAGAGATTCCGACTTGGGTAGACCTATGTTGACCTTTTTAATATGGTCAGTGGGTCTTAAGACAACAACTTATCCTTCTGAATTTACAATGTAGTTTCTTTTAGGGACCATCTTTGTTAGAGTATGTGCAGAGGATTAGGAGTTGCAGTATTGATGACATTTTCCCCATGCTCTGCAAAAATGCTTGAAGGGCAAAGATATTGAGCCAAATGGCTAAGAGGGAATTTTTTGGATCATATCAGCATTCTAGTTATATTGTTCTTCCTGTCTTTATGTCATCATTGATTATTGGCAGTTGGCCTTTTGGGAGAACAGGAAGAGGAATGAGGTCTTAATAATGCTGCCTCTACTTCATATTTCATTTGTGCATTCACCACATATTATTGAGTACCTGTGATGTGCTAGGTATGGTTCCAAGGGCTGAAGGTGTGCTCGTTGTCCCATCCTCAGAAGTTCAGTCTGGTGGCAGAAAGTCCAGCATAAGAAAAGCCAGGGGAGAGGTGTGCAAGGGTGCTGTGGAACCATAGAGGAAGGCCCTTAATTTGGCCAGATTGAGTCAGGAAATGTTTCCCAGACAAGGCAATTTTGGATGAAAAATTGCAGGATGGTTGGGAATTGGCCAAGCCAAGAAGTGGCAACACTATTCCAGGCATGGTCAACTGGATGTTTAAAGCCAAGAAGTGAGCAACAGGAGGGTTCCATGGACTGTAAGTGGCTGAGATTAGGAAGTGGGTGGAGGGAAGGAGGAAAATGAGGATGGAGAGGGAGGCAGGACCCGGATGTGAAGGAAAATGAGGAACCATAAAACCTGGGTTCTTAATTTAGGCTCAATGGAGAGAATTTAGGGAGCCCCTTTGACAAATTGCATTCAGAAAAGGTCCGAATCATTGCTTTAAAGGAACCTAAGAAGTAGAAGTAGGAATGACACAATCACTAACCTGTTCGAATGATCTTGAGCTGCCCTGAGGATGCATCAGAGGGGTTGTTACTGTGGCTGGGAGACCCTTAGGACACCCTTGCTCTGGTGCAGCCAGGAGGAGATGAGAACTGGACCTAAGTTTATAGCAATGGAGGTGGGGGGAAGAGGACAGAGGGGAGAGGCAGACAAGATAAGACTTGGGGTCTGATAAATAGGGGGAGAGGGGGTGACATTTCAGGATGAGACCAAGGTTTCTACCTTGAACTTCAGGTGGAGGGGTTGTGCTGACCTTCCCTGAAGTTTGTATGACACTGTAGATTTTATGTAGTATCTTTAATTTTAAAATCCTTGCTTCTGAAGTGTGTCTCATTCTCTGCACATTATAAATGTACAAACCATGTTATAAAGACCTTAAATGGCCTTTCCAAAGTCAAAACCATGATTTCTGACATCAAGTCTGGTGTTCTTTCCACCACACCATGGCTACACCATGTCAAGGCAGCATTTGGGGCAAAATAAAAAGGACTCATTGCAACTATTACTAATGATCTATGATTCTGTATAATAGGCAGGATGCTTTTTATTAAAAATTTTTTTTGTATGGAAATAATTTCAACTTTATAAAAAAATGCAAAAACAAAAATAGTGCAAAGAATACCCAAACACCCATTACTGAATTCGCCTGTTTTTTAAACTTTTTTGTCCCCTCTGCTTTATTATTTGTTCTCACAGTATTTTTTCCAAGCCATTTGAAAGTAAGTGACATACATTATGGCTCTTTATCTGTGAATACCTCAGTGTATCTTTTCTAAGAATGAAGATAATCTCTTATGAAATTCTAGTTCACTGATAAGCTCTAAAAATTTACAGTGATACAATATTTTAGCTAACATACCTTCCACGTTCCAATTTGCCAACCGGCGCAGAATTGGTGCATTTTCTCTGCAGTGTGGGATTCAGGCTGAAGGCAGGCATGTCATGAGTCATTAGCCTCCTTTAATGTGAACATTTCCAGAGTTCCTTCACCTTTTATGACATTGATTTTTTTTTTGAACAATATTCTCCTCTCTTTCTCAACTCTTCTTTTTATTTTTTAAATAGAACATTTCACATCTTGTACTCAAGTGATGTTTTCTCCTCAGGATTATATTGAGGTTAGGCATTCACGGCTGGGATACCACATAGGTGATGTGTCCTTCTTAGCGTAGATGGTTTGGAGAATCACAATATCCTCCTGTCCCTCGTTGGTGATGTTACCCTTGGTTACCTGGTTGATGTATTGCCTAGTTTCTGTACCACTTAATCACTGTTTTTTTTTTTTTTCCTTTCCTTGCTAAGGAAGTGTCTTCATGGAAAGACACTTTAAGGCAGTGTAAATATTCTGCTCCTCATTACAATTTCCCCCTAGATTTAACATCCATAGATGATTCCTGCCTACTCCAAATGACTTTCCAATTCTACCAATATCTCCATATTTACCATTCACCCCCAGCTTTCTACTGGAGGCAGACTCCATTCTTTCTCACTTATTTGCCTATTTATTATTGGTACGGACTCACAGGTTCCTTGTGTTCAGTGATTTAGAATTCATTACTATACTGAATTATTTTGATGCTCAAACTGTCCCTGATGTGATCATTGGTAGCCCCTTCCATCTGGTGCCTTTTGACATGCTGCCATCATTTTTTTGAGCATTTCATTACTTTGTGGTATGACAAGATGTTTTGGCTCATGTCACACCAGCCCTTGAATAAGCCATTTCTATAAGGGATTCTGGTTCCTCTAATGAGGAATAGTATTGGAGACTAAGACAAGGTGCTCATTGCCAATGGAGCGTCCTTGGCCTTTTCAGCAGAAAGAGTTGGGAATATATGCACGTGAGAGACATACTCATGTATATGTGCGTATACACAGACATATGCACACACACATATATATGCACATATGTAGATATATCAGCACAGAAATGTGCTTATACCCAAACGTGTACGTAGGTTAGAAATCGTGAGCCCATACTGATTCCTGCAATTCCAGATTACCACCCAGGTTCTTTCTCATCTCTCCTGCATGTCCCTTCTTCCACAGTGATAACCTTGGCTTCCAACATCAACACATTCAATCATTTGTTCAACCCTGTATCACATCTAAAGCACTGTCACAATTGCTTTGCTGATACTACTATTGTTAAAACAAAATTTTGGAAAGGAGTTCAGGACTTGTTTGCAATTCTTCCATCCACTCTTCCTGGACTCAGGATATTTGTTTAAAGACTGTGTTCATGAGTTACTGGGATTAGTTTTCTTTCTTTCCCCCCTCTTTTTTCTTCTCCTTACCAAGGTTATGTTGTTCATTTGCAATACAACTGGATTGCTTTGTTTTAGTTGGCTGACAGAGATCTTTATCCCCCTTCCTATTTTTCTCTACTCTGATTTTGTTTTTGAATATGTAGAATATCAGCATACTTTTCAAAGTCAAAACTATACAAGAAGTGTTCTCAGAGAATGCCACTCTCTCCCAAATATCTTCTGTCACCCTGGCTTATCCTTCCTGTCGTCCTTCCTGCAACGATAAGCAAACGTGTAAAGCTTTTCCCTTTATTTAAAAAAATACTGCATAGGATACACAGTTGACCCTTGGACAACACTGGTTTGAACTGCACAGCTCCACATATATGCAGATTTTTTACAGTACATGCTGTAAGTGTATTTTTTCTACCTTACGTTTTTCTTAATAACATTCTCTTTTCCCTAGCTTACTTTAAGAATACAGCATATAATACATACAAAGTATGTGTTAATCAACTGTTAATGTCATTGGTAAGGCTTCCAGTCAACAGTAGGCTGTTGTGACATTTCCGGGGAATCAAAAGTTGTATGCGGGTTTTCTGCTGCAGAGGAGGTGGTTGGTGCCCCAACCATGATGTTGTTAAAGGGTCAATTGGATCTTCTTGCACTTTTTTGTCTCATCTACTGTTGTCTCCTAGAAAGCGCTCCCTATCAGTCTTAGAGATCTTTCTTTTTTTAGAGTAGGCAAATGCTTTTTGAATAAGTTTTTTAGTATTAGCTTGACTTCCATCGTGAACTTCATTTACATAATTTTAAGCCACAGATAATACTGAAATAAAATAATTATACTGGAGAATTTGGTGAGGCACAATACCAGGCACCCAGAGAGCACCCTTTGCCTTCTTCTCAGGACCTCTCCCAGCTCCACCTTCCCCAACTTGAAATCTGATCGTGTTGGTTTCCTGCTGCATACTTCCTGTTTTCTGTAGGATCAAGTTCAGCCTCCTGGGCTGTGACACGTTGGCAGGCTTGCCTAATGCCTCCTTCCTTTTCACTTCAGATTTTCTGGACGTTCTTCAGTTCCCCACACCCACCACATTCTCCCTCACCTTCGAGTCTTTGGAACTTTCTTCCCTTTTTGCATCATTCACATGTCTCTTCTCCAGGAAGGCCTCCCTTGACCCACTATTTCATTTACTCCCCACCATGTGCACCTGCAGCACACCCTGTGTTTCATACTCTGTATTTGTTATGATGTAAATGGTGTGTTTGTTGCACACTCCACGAAGGTATAAATTGTGAATCATCCTTGGTGATTCATTCCCTCATATCTAGCATCATGTTTGGCCTATGTTCAGCACCCAGGGAACGCTGTGGGACTGAGCTCCAAAACTGAGAATGTGCTCCAGGTTTTCTGAATGAATGAGTGAATGAATGAATGAATGAGTGAAATGATGCCAAGCACTCATTTAGGGTGATGGGGTGTAGGATGTTATACTTATTAATCAACAAGTAATAATTTGCTGTCATTCCCCATGGCCCCATTGGAAGGGAAGCCTATGGGGATTATGGCAGGAGTTGTCATAACCCGTGGATGTCATTATGATGCCCGGAGCCTCATGACAAGCCTCCTGTGGAAGTCTAACTTTGAGGTCGGGTATTTGGAGGTACCAGTTTGCTAAAACAGCGTTTCCTGCCCCCTCCTTTGGTCCTAGGGCTCTGTTGTTAACCTAGCGCTGGTAAGGGTTTTCTCCACACGTTCCAAGCTAGAAGTACACAAAGGAAAAGGACGGCCAGTCCGTGGTATTCTGTTTTGCCTCCAGTTTCCATAGGAGAAAGAAAAGGGTGGATGTCTGTCTCTTCTTGCCACACACTGCTATGGGTGAAAATACTTCATAAAAGCCGGAAGATCTAGTACTTTTAAAGATCTGCAAAATTGTGATGTCTAAAAAGGTCTCCCCCCCCCCCTTTGCCTCTTTTATGCCTTCTTCCTCCCTTTCAGTGATCATGGGTTATCAGATGTTTCTGGTCACAGAAGAAGACAGGCTGGTTCCTTCCAAGTTCTTAGCAACTGTAACCAGGCACCAGTCCATGGGACCTTATTTTTGATAGGAGTGTTTTGTACCGTAAGGAGGGATTTCAGGGTCATACTCCACGGGTAATAACCTACACTCAGGGCAGCCTTGCCTAGGCAGCCTTTCC
Organism: Lynx rufus; assembly: GCF_022079265.1. Classification (NCBI taxonomy): domain Eukaryota; kingdom Metazoa; phylum Chordata; class Mammalia; order Carnivora; family Felidae; genus Lynx; species Lynx rufus. The sequence goes on from NW_025814889.1 coordinate 5,705,843, forward strand.
AGCCCAAGTACCAGTAGCCTGTGAGGGCTCTCGTCTCATCCTTTGGTCTTGGAAGGGAGGGAAGGCATGGCAGTCCGGATTTTTTCTCACAGTCCCATCCTCTGTAAATAGACCGACTTGTCAAGATCATGGGTCAAGAAGCTCGGAGGGAGGATCGAGAGTAACACTGCAGCCCTACACACTCACCTGCCCACCCCTGCTTTTGTTACTGGGCAGTGATGAAAAATAAAGGAAGGTGCTGGAGAGAGAGAGAGCTTCCTGGACTATAAGTCCCCTGAGGGCAGTGACGGTGGCTTTTCCATGCCAACAAGGTGGGATGTAGGTTCAAAAAAGGAATGGTGTGGTGTAACGTGGAGGGAATGGCCCCCACATGGAAAAAACAGCTGGTTCTGACTACAGTTTAGTTTGAAAATGGAGAGAATTAGGAAAAGCATGTTGTCAGAATAAAAGTTGGAGATTCGAAATGAGAGAGACCTGGGTCCAAATTCTGCCTTGGCTAATTGGTTGTAAAATGGGGCAGTGAAATGGGTACGTAATACGCGACTCATGGGGTTGTGTGGATCTACTCTCTTCCTGATACATCAGATGCTTAATCAATATTGTTTCTTCACCCAACTTCCCTTCTCTAAGCGAAAGCTGTGGTGTGGAAACTTTGTAATCTTTATCTTCCACACCATTGTTGAGGAAGCAATGGATTGGGTCATAAAGACCCAAAAGAATTTTAGGAATGGCATCTACCGTCCGTCACCCTCCCACCGTGACTTTATGGATGCCACCTGTCAGCTGGAAGTTTTTGTTTCCTTAAATGCAGATGGAGGGGGTTGGCTAGCCAAGTACCCTCCAGTTCTGAAATGTAATGAGGTACCTCTGTATTAGGAGGCCATAGCCATCTCCCTTCGTGCCCCCTTTCTGGGAAGATGATAGAAGATCCAAGGAGAGAGTGAAACTCGGTGATCAAGGCTAGAAGTTTGATCTCCAGAAATCAGAATCTGTATTAAATTAACAGAACGCTTTCATCCCATTTTCAAAAATCAGACCGTCACCCGCTGCTATAAATAGACTATATAAGTATATATAAATGTCTCCAATGTGCTTTTGTCACAGAAGCTGTGACATGAAATGAACAAAGAAACCAAAGTGGATACAGATTTATTCTCAGAGTTCCCACACACATCTGGAGGGAATGTGTGTAAGATTTACAGTGATATAAGGCGACGATGTCCGGAAAAAGGAGAGCTTACTTTGAAAGAAATGGTGGGCTTGTGACCCAAAGACCAGGAGTTTGTGAGCGTGAGATTAGAGGTCTTCTCACTTTCCTGCATTGGAAGGAACCTCAGTTCTTCTGAAAAGGCCAGGAAAATTGCATTGACCAAAAATAAAGCTGGTGTCAAGTTCATTCTAAAAATCAACATCACAAATGCACTAAAATCCCGAGAACTAGTTGGAGGGCCTGTCGGGCTGATTGGTCAGCCCGGGAAGACCCACCTGGGTGCAGCCAAGGGACCCATCGGCTTTGGTCTGACGGAAGAAATGAGCACTTGCTCATCTCCTTGTCCCCACAGTGCAAGTGGGGGCCTCTTCTGGGGCTGAGATAGATCTCTGTGTTCTCTGCATGCAGGTGGCCTTCTCACCAAGGAATCGCGGAGAGCTCTTTGCAAACAGTTCACCAGAACCACAGGGCCTCCACCCAGACACGGGGACGGCAAGGCCAAGGGACAGGGGGCCAAGTGCTTGAACTGTGATTCTGGCTCAGCTACTCTGTCACTCTATCTTCTGGTCAATGCATTTTTTCTCTTACCATCTTCCTTCTGTAAAAACTGAATCCACTTTTCTAGCACTGATGCCTCAGGCACCTACCGGTGCAAAGGGCTGAGGATACGCACACGCTCCCCCATTCATTACATAGAAGCTCACACGAAATAAGCAGCCGTGCAAAGCATGTGTAAGGCCAGCTTAATATAGAGAGATTATTTACCTCCTTGTGTTTATGTTGGAGGTTCTTCTTAAAATTATTTTATTATTTTTTAAATGTTTATTTTTGAGAGAGAGAGAGAGAGAGACGGAGACAGAGACAGAGAGTGAGCGGGTGAGGGGCAGAGAGAGAGGGGACATAGAATCCGAGGCAGGCTCCAGGCTCTGAGCTGTCAGCACAGAGCCCGACGTGGGGTTTGAACTCACGGACCACGAGATCATGACCTGAGCTGAAGTCGGACGCTTAACCGACCAGGCCACCTAGGCGCCCCGAGGTTCTTTTTTAAAATTAAAATTTTAAAATTTCTTTAATTTTTCCCCAGCTATACTTAAGTGCATAATTGACAAGACTTAAATATGTAAAGTGTACAACTTGATGTTTTGATATATGTATACATTGTGAAATTTTTCCCATAAGGTAATTAACATATACATTTCCTCACATGCGTACCTTTTTGTGTGTGTGCGCGTGTGTAATGAAAACACTTACAATCTATTCTTTTGGCAGATTTCAAGTATACAAGACAGTACTGTTAGCTATAATCACATTGCTCTAGATTAGAACTCTGGAATTTACTCATTTTGTGTAACTGCAGCTTTGTATCTCTTGACAGGAATCTTCCCATTTCCTCCTTGTCCCAGCCCCCCGGGCAGCCCTCATTCTACTCACTGCTTCTATGAGTGTGATTATATATGTAAGTGGGGTCATATAGTATTCATCTTTCTCTGGCTTATTTCACTTAGTAATGACGTCCTCCAGATTCATCCATGTTGTTGCAAATGGCAGAATTTTCTTTTTTTAAGGCTGAATAACACTCGTTGTATATACACACCATTCTAGCTTCATCCGTTCATCCATTTGTGGGCATTTAGGTTGTCTCTGTACCCAGACCAGTGCGAATAATGCTGCAGTGAACATAGGATTGCAGGTCTCTCCAAGATACTGGTTTCATTTTCTTTGGACGTGTACCCACAAGGGGAATTGCTGGGTTATAGGGTGGTTCTATTTTTAATTTTTTGAGGAACCTCCCTACTGTTTTCCACAGTGGCTGCACCAGTTTGCATTCCCACCAACAGTGCACGAGGGTTCCCCTTTCTCCACATCCTCTCCAGCATCTGTAGTCTCCTGAGTTGTTCATTTTGGCCACTCTGACTGGCGTGAGGTGGTATCTCAGTGTGGTTTTGATTTGTCTTCCCCTAATGATGTAGTGACTCTGAGAACCTTCCATGTCCCTTTTGGCCACCTGGATGTCTACTTTGGAGAAATGTCTGTCTAAGTCCTTTGACCATTTCCAGTTTTTATTTTTCTGCTATGGAGTGGTACGAGTTCCTCGTATAGCTTGGGTATGAGCCCCTTAACCCCTTAGTGTCTGCAGCAGCAGAAGGGCTGCTGGGGTCCTTGGTGTGCAGGCTGCTGGAGTCTCCTGCTCCTCTCCTCTTCAGGGAGAAGCCATGTCAGGTGTTTCAAGAGGATCCCTTGCTGCTGAGGGCTGCCAGCGCGAGGAGGCGTGATGGGGATAAAACGCACCGGTACAGCTGACCCTCAAACAACACGGGTTTGGACTGCACAGGTCCACAGATATGCAGAGTTTTGTTTTGTTTTGTTTTGTTTTGCTTACAAATACAGTACTGTACAGGTGTTTTCTCCTCTTCATGATTTTCTGAACACTTTTTTTTCCCCCAGCGTACTTTATTGTAAGAATACAGCATACAACACGTTGGACGTACAGAATAGGTGTTAATCAACTGTTTATGTGATTGGTAAGGCTTCTGGTCAACTGTAGGCTATTCATAGGTAAGTTTTGGGGGAGTCAAAAGTTATTCATGGATTTTTGACAGCTCAGGATTTGGTGCCCCTAACTCCCCATGTTGTTGAAGGGTCAACTCCATCTTTCTATGTGGCCATTGTTGTTTTTTTGTCCTCCACTGGGTTGTTGGAGCTTCTCAGTGCACTCTGGACCTCTCCCAGAGCTACTTGCCTCCATAAGTATTTGTTCAGTCATTGTTTTTGTGGGGGTGTGAGGGCCAGGACCTCTTACTCTCCCATCTTGCTGATGTCCTCTAACTCAGATGATATGATCTGATATGTAGGAAATTCTGAGTGGGTCTTCCCTTCAGAAACTTTGCCTCCAGTTTTCCAGAGAAAACTCTTTTTTTGTTTTAATTAATTTTTTTTTCACTTATGCTTCTGGTGCTTGTGCTTTGAGAGTTTCATTGTGCTCTGTTGGCATAATTTCAGTGGCTCCACCTTGCTCATGGAAGGACATTCAAACTCTTTATCCAAATTTTTGTAGCACTGGAAATCTGGCTAGAATATACTTTTCTGTCCTTAATCTTCTGTTACTCTACGGGCTTCAGCTCATCTGTTGGTTTGCTTACTGTCCCCTCAAGCCCAAGCAGTTTTTGCAATAGTGTGGAGGTTGTCACCAGGAAAAGGCCAGCTGGTTCTGAGAACAAACAAAACCACCACCTTGACTTGAATATAGTGGAAGTTCATCTGCTTTCCTCACAACTCAGAGCAAAGGGAACTCTCTGCGAGGAAGCAGCAACACTAGCCCTGAAGACAGCTTCAGGGAATTGCTTAAGGAATAGCATCACCATTTAAGAAAAAAGCTTTTAGTCTGTGGGAGAAAGATATGCAGATAGAAAAAATCATGTCTGTGACAACTGCAGTTAGCAGATGTTGGCTAAAAAATTTTGAGGAGCACACATCTTGGATGCAATAGGGAGTAGGTAGGAGGATTCACAGAGTTCCTTGAGAGGTAGGACTCGTCTTGAAGATAAGCTGCGTACTTCTGGGTACATAGCAGGTGCACAATAAATATTTGTTGAATGATTTTCTGATTGGGAAATGAAAAAATGAGAAATAACAGACTGACTCAATGGTTTTCTAATTTCTTATTAGTGTTTTAGGGAGAAACACAAGAATGTGCCTTTAAATAGAATATTAGAATTTTCATGCCACACTATCTTTAAGGTAAATTGGAGGGAGGGTGGGAGGGAAGGAGTCACAGGCAGGGAGTCAAAAAAAAATCCTCCTTGTGTCTTCCCAAATCCCTTCCTTATATTGAACGGTAGGAGAAGCTGGTGTTGGGAAAATATAATTAAAAAAAAAAACAAAAAACAAATCATCTCTCAATCCAGAAAACCTCTCCACAAGAATGGGAGAGAAAAAAACCACAGTTTTGTTACTGAGTAGGCATTCAACCAGATTATAATGTGAATCACAGGCAATCTGCTCAGGGATTGCAAAGACAGGAGGAATCCCGCCCCCTTATACAGCGAAGCAGATACAGCCTCTCATAGATACATGTCCTCACGATAAGTAAGAGGATGCTACAGCATCTTTTGCCACATGTAGTTCATCCTAACATTTCCATGGTAACTGGGGAGACCACCTGTGCTGGTTTTATCCAGGGGAGAAATTGACTCCTCATCTATTTAGAACAGGAGGTAGTTCTGCAAATGGAAACAAGGTGCCCAGTGAAGCTAGCCTCTCATCCTCCCAAGAAAGCTCCCAATGGAGTTATCTCCCTTGATGTTTTCACTTCAAAACCATAGCCTCTCAGTCATAGAGGCCGTTTCTGTGCTACTTGGTAGAGACAATCAATAATTATTTCTCTTGTTGACAATTTGACTTATAAGACACACTGGATATATCTCAAATCTACCTAAACATCCATTTAAAGATACAGATTTGTCTGCGTGTCTATCCATCTTTAAACAGGCTTATCTCATCTTATTGTGCTTTGCCTCATTGCATATTGCAGATAATGGTTTTTTTTTGTTTTTGTTTTTTGTTTTTGTTTTTTTTTTTTTTACGGATTGAATACTTGTGGCAATCTTGCATCCAACAAGACTATCAGTGCTATTTTTTCCAGCAGGCTTTGCTCACTGTTTCCCATTTTGGTAATTCTTGCAATGTTGCAAACTCTTTCATTATCATTGTATTTGTTATGGTGATCTGTGATGTTACTATAGTAATTGTTTTGGTTGCCATGAACTGCACCCATATAAAATGGCAAATTTAATCGATAAATGTATAGGTTTTGACTGATGCATCGACGGGCCATTTCTCCATCCCCCCCCCTCTTTTAGCCTTCCTACTCCATGAGACACCATAATATTGAAATGAGGCCAGTTAATAAACCTACCATTGGTCTCTAAGTGCGCAAGTCAGATGCAGTCACATGTCTCTCACTTAAATAAAAAACTAGATATGAGAAACTTAGTGTGTAAGGCACATCAAAAGGCAAGATAGGCCAAAAACTAGCCGTCTTGTGCCAAACAGTTAGCTAAGTTGTGAATACAAAGGAGAAGTTCTTGAAGAAAATTAAAAATGCTACTCCAGTGAACACTAATGATAAGAAATCAAAGTGGCCTTACTGCTGATATGGAGAACATTTGAATGGTCTAGATAGAAGATCAAACCAGTCACATCATTCCCTTGTGAGAGAAAGGCCCAATTCTCTTCAATTCTGTGAAGCCTGAGAGAGGTGGGGGAGCTGCTGAAGTAATGTTTGAAGCTGGAAGAGGTTGGTTCATGAACTTTAAGGAAAGAAGCCATCTCCATAACATAAAAGAATAAGTTGAAGCAGCAAGTTATCCAGAAAATCTAGCTAAGATAATGAAGGTAGGTAAACTAAACAACAGATTGCCAATGTAGATGAAGCAGCCTCCTATTGGAAGGGATGCCATCTAGGACTTTCATAGTCAGAGAGGAGAAGTCAATGCCTGGCTTCAAAGCTTCAAAGGACAGGCTAATTCTCTTGTTAGGGGCTAGTGTAGCTGGTGACTTTAAGTTGAAGTCAGTGATCATTGGCCATTCCAAAATCCCTAACACCCTTGAGAATTATGTTAAATCTATTCTGCCTGTGCTTTATAAATGGAAGAATAAAGCCTGGATGACAGCACATCTGTTTACAACATGGTTTACTGAGTAGTTGGAACCCATGGTTGAGACCTACTGCTCAGGAAGATTCCTTTCAAAATATGACTGCTCATTGACAATGCACCTGGTCACCCAAGAGTTCCAATGGAAATGGATAATGAAATTAATATTGTTTTCATGCCTGCTAACACAACACCCATTCTGTAGCCCTTGGATCAAGGAGTCATTTCAACTTCCAAGTTTATTATGTAAGAAATACATTGCATAAGGCTGTCGCTGCCATAGACAGTGATTCCTCTGATGGATCTGGGCAAAGTAAATTGAAAACCTTCTGGAAAGGATTCACCATTCCAGATGCCACTAAGAACATTTATGATTCATGGGAAGGGGTCAAAATACCAACATTCACAGGATAATTGGAATTGGGAGAGGTTCATTCTAGCCCTCATGAATGACTTTGAGGGGTTCAAGACCTCAGTGTAGGGAGTCACCGCAGATGAGGTGGAAACAGAGAGAGGACCGGAATCAGAAGTGGGGCCTGAAGATGGGACTGAATTGCTACAACCTCAGATTGAACAGATAAGAAGTTGCTTCTCACGGAGGAGCAAAGAAAGTGATTTCTTGAGAAGGAATCTACTCCTGGTGAAGATGCTGTGAAGATTATTGAAATGATGACAAAGGATTTAGAATATTTAGCGGCGCCTGGGTGGTTCAGTCGGTTGAGTGGTTCCGGTCATGATCTCGCGGTTCACAAGTCTGATCCCCGCATTGGGCTCTGTGCTGACAGCTCAGAGCCTGGAGCTTGCTTCATAGTCTGTGTCTTCCTCTCTCTCTGCCCCTCCCTGCTCATGCTCTGTCTCTCTGTCTCTCTCAAAAATAAATAACCATTAAAAAAAATCAGAATATTACATAAACTTGATGAAGCAGCAGCAAAGTTTGATAGCATTGACTCCAATTTTGAAAGAAATTCTATTGTGGATACTATCAAATAGCATCACTTGCTACAGATAAATCATTTGCAAAAGGAAGAGTCAGTTGCTACAGCAAACTTCATTGTTGTCTTATTTAAGAAGTTGCCATGCCACCCTAACCTTCAGCAATCACCACCCTGATCAGTCAGCAGCCATTACCATCAAGGCAAGACCTTCCATCAGCAAAGATAATGACTCACTGAAAGCTCAAATGATGGTTAGCAATTTTTAGCAGTATTTTTACATTAAGGTATGTACCTTGATTTTTAAAGACATAATGGTATTGCACACTTAACAACTACAATATAGTGTAAAGATAACTCTTGTATACACTGGGAAACCAAAAACTTCATTTGACTGGCCTTATTGTGATACTTGCTTTATTGTGGTGGTCTGGAACTGAACCCACAATATCTCTGAGATATGCCTGTAGATATGTATCTCTATATGTAGATATCTAACTATCTCTATAGCTATTTATCTAGATAGGTAGGTAGGTAGATCTAGATAGATATCTTCTGGTAGGCTCACAATCAACTTGAAAATATCACAGTAGCTCTCATTTAGGAAATATCTGCTAAATCCCCCCCACTGTGCGAGAACATCTCTTATTGTCATAACAACCCAATATACCTTGGACAAGGGGCTCCATTTTATAGGTGAGAAAATCCCATCCAGGAAAGTCAGTGACTCCCACGATGGTGCAAAGCTTATCACTGCTAAGTTGGGGCTTGGACTGAGGTCTGTCTGGTTCACCCATCTACCATCTTTCTACAGTACCCTATGGCCTCACAGATCCAGCTCACCTCAGTGTACACATGAGATCATAGGAACTTCACTTCTTCTCAACAAGTATGATCACATCAGGGAGGACAGTAGCCTTTCAGGACTGTATAGAAGCAGCTGTTCTAGCTAAACTAATTGTAGCCCCAAAGCTGTTGCAATGCTATGACTATGATCTTTGCTATAAACCCTGACAAATAGTCTCTCCTTGACCAAACTCTGTTCAGGCTCCCTTGAATTATTTGTCAATGAGGCATGACTTTTGGGCTTCTGTGTTTGTCTCTGCATTGTTCAATTTTAACACAAGTCCTAGCAAATCAGTTTAAGCAGAACCCTGCCCACCCTCCCCCCCCCCCCCCCCCCCCGCCCTGGCTGCCACCATTCTGGATATCTGATTGAGTTCTTGGTTCTCTAGCATCTCTCAGGTGATGTCTGATCACCTGGGTGCCTTCAGCAAGAATCCTGGGGTTTGGGCAGAATCCCCCTTATTCCTGATGTTTCCTCTTAGTAACTCCCTCTTTGCCATGATGTATTTGGAGTTGAATCCAATCTCTCTCACCCCCTGCAAGACCCCATTGCAGGGGTCCCTATACCTATTGTGATGCCCCCTTCATCTTACTAAGGGAGGCAGGAGAGGGCAAAAGCAGGCAAGAGAAATGAGATAATAGAAAAATGCAAGGAAGAGTGAGAGCAACAGTGGGGAATTCCTACGGACAGAAAGTTGAGTGATATGGGAAGTTACATCATAGGAGAAGTGGTGTGAGGGTCCGGCAGGAACTAGAAGTCCCTGTTTGCATGTGTGGTGGCCAGGGTGGGCAGGGATGCACAGAGATCCTTGTAACCTCCTAGTGCACTTCTGGGTTTCATTTAACAGTGTGTATTAATTTCCTGTGGTTGCTAGAATAAATGACCACAAACTGGATGACCTAAAAACAACAGAAATCTATTCTCTCATGATTTTAGAGGCCAAGAGTTCAAACTCAAGTGTTGGTGGGGCCACTCTCCCTCTGAAGGCTCTGTGGGACAGTCATTCCTTGCCTCTTCCAGCTTCTGGTGGCTCCCAGTGTTCCTTGGCTTGCAGCCATACTACTCCAATCACTGTCTGCCTCTTCACATGTCCTGCTCTTCTCTGCATGTCCCTCCTAAGGACACTTGACACTGGATTTAGTGCCCATCCATACAATCCAGGATTCCAGGTGGACATCTGTTTTGAGGGGTCACCATTCAAATGCTCCTCATTGGTCCAGTGACTCTTTTGGAGCTCTAATACACCACTGACCCCTAAACAATACAGGTTTGAACTGTATGGTACAATTGAACATCCACTTATACATGGATTTTTACAGTATGGTACTATAAATGTATTTTCTCTTCCTTATAATTTTTTTAATAACATACTCTGTACTCTAGCGTACTTGATTGTAAGAGTACAACGTATGATACATACAACATACAATACGTGTTAATTGACTGCTTACATTATGGGTAAGGCTTCTGGCCAACAGTAGGCTATTAGTAGTTAAGTTTTGAGGGAGTCAGAAGTTACATGTGGATTTTTGACTGTCTGAGGGGTTGATGTCCCTAACCCTGTGTTGTTCCAGGGCCAACTGTACAAAAAAACTGTAAGAAGTATAAAGACAAATTGGACTGAGATCCTGTCCTTGGGGGCGTACAGCCTACAAAGGGAGGCAAAACACACACTTCCATAACTTGATAGGTGCCATGAGAGAAGGACAGAGAAACACAATCCGACGGGAGCTCAGAGAGGCGGGAGCTACACCAGCTTCGTGGATACACCCGGACGGGGATAGTTCTTGGCAGATGCATCAACTGAACTGGATCTTGAGAGACAGGAAGACATTGAATGTGTGGGAATGGGGCATTCTAGGCAGGCATACTAGTATCAGGAGTCACAGAGGCAGGAAGTAATGGGAGTTTATGGGCAGTATTAAGAAATGTAGATTGACCAGAGCACAGGTGAGTGAAAGGTGGAAATGGAGTCAGGTAGAGAGGTTGGGGACAGGTTGGTGGCCCTGCATGGGTTTTCGCCAGTGAAGATGACACAGAGTTTTGAACATGAGTATGATGGGATAACAACTTTGATTTGTGGGGATGATAGTTTTATATTTCATAAATAATAAGGATTATTTTAAGCTAAAGACACTTGGGATTCAACAGATGCGGAAAGAGGCTTTCTGGAAACTTTCCTTATCTGACCCAGAGCAGAAATTTCAGAAAAATGAGGACAGCCATAAATCCTTCAGGGTGGGTCTGTTCATAGGAGCGAGACCAAGAGTAAACATACTTAACCATAAATCCTCTCTCTGTGGAAATTTTATGGCCCTGACCACTCATAGCTGTGTAGACATTCTTATCTCCTATGTATTTTCCGGAAAACCCATTTACATTTCCTAAAGAAGCATATTTGTCCTTCCTATAGGAGCCTTTCCCCCCACCCCCACTTCCCTTTCTCCTGCCAAGCTAGGTGTTTAAGCCCCAAATTCTAACTACTCCTTTCAATTGCTAATCACTCCTGCATATATGTGTGTAGCATGTGTAAGTAAAAGCCTGCTTCTCTTGCTAATGTCATTTGTCAGTTTAATCAGCAGGCCCCAGGTTCTTAACATAAGAGGGCAGAGGAAAAGTTATTCCTACTCTGTAGTTTATAATGTCTGTTATATATATGAATTAAAATGAGGAGAGAGACTTAAGGTGGGGAGACTGATCCAGACATGAGTAGCAGAAAGAAAGTAGAGATGTGTATGTCTTTTGGAGAGACTACAGAGGAAGAATCACAAGGATTTAGTTAAAAAAATAGGGAAAGGGGACAGTCAACAATGACTCTGAGGTCCTGAGCCTGGATGACTCAGGCTCCTGGCACCTGGATGGTGCCGTTAGTGGAAGTAGGAAATACAAGAGAGGTAGAGATTGTAAGAAAATAGAGCTAGTCAGTGGAGACTGTTTAAAGCCTAGAAACCAGGTAGTATTCCATTGTATATATAAACCACGTCTTCTTTATCCATTTGCCAGTTAACGGACATTTAGGCTCTTTGCATGATGTGACCATTTGCAGCAACGTGGATGGACCTGGAGGGTATTATGCTAAGTGAAGTAAGTCAGGCAGAGAAAGATACCATGTGTTTTCACTCATATGTGGATCTTGAGAAACTTAACAGAAGACCATGGGAGAGGGGAAGGGGAAAAAAATTACCGAGAGGGAGGGAGGGAGGGAGGCAAACCATAAGAGACTCTCGGATACTGAGAACAAACTGAGGGTGGATGGGGGCCGGGGAGAGGGGCAGGGAGGAGGGCACTTGTTGGGATGAGCACTGGGTGTTGTATGGAAATCAATTTGACAATAAATTATATTTAAAAAAAGTCAAGCAAGCAAGCCTAGAAGGCACAAGGTGGTGGGAAAGAACCAAGAGAAAAGTGGAAACAAGATGGGCAGAGAGGCCTTGGAAGTGACGGCGGGGGGGGGGGGGGGTTAGGAGGAAAGGGGCTCGTCAAGGGAGCAGTCGCAGGTGGAGGGGGCGAAAGGGGAAAGTGCTGTGTTGCAGTGATGATGGGCTCAAGATCAAAGGAGGGTCTTTCCTTGTATAAAAAAACTGCAGAAAGGTAGATGAGGACCTAGTGCATTGCACAAGGGCCGGCAGGAAGGTAGTTCTGAGAGGAAGCAGTGCCTGGGGACAGATAGGAGGGCAGAGCTGGATCTGGGTGTTGGAGGAGTAGACGCAACATGTGTAGACCTGTAGCAACATGTGTGGGTCACTCCCAAGAGATCTCGTGGTGAAGGGAAAGAGGAACATAGTAACAGTAACTTAAAAGTTATGAGTCTCTCACTCTTTTGGGGACCTTTAGTGATTCCCCAAATTTCCAACATCAACTCAACGCGAGCGACACTTTGATGCCAGCCATGACAAAACCAAGTTCTTGCGGGGACAAGTAGGGAATTAAACTATTAAGAGGCATCTTTCTTTCTTTCTTTTATTCCATTTTTACATATCCACCTCTGTCATTAAGTCACAATATTTTATCAAAATATACAAACAACACAGATCCTTAAAAATAGCTAGAATTCTCATCAAAGAAGATCGACTGCTACAAGTAGCATGCATGGGTCTTTTATTTTGACTAATGCCTAAAGGGAGACTTATGAGTCATGAACTCACCATCAAGGGTGTGATAAGAGATTGGTTTTCTTTTCTCTTGGAAGCACTATGCCCTTCTTGTTACAGCGTGAAAAGGATTGTAGTGAGTGGCTTCCACGATATTGAAATCAGCTGAGAGTGGGTGGATGGGGTGGTTCCACTGGCAGGAGTAAATGAGTCTATCTTTGTTGGACTCTAAGTGTAATATCTATGTTGATAAGATAGCCAGAGTAGGTGTTTTATTAAACCCTCCACCTCAGCGACATGATCTCTTTTCACTTTCCATTTTCCTCTTTCCCAAGAATGCCATGGCTAATCAGAATGAATGGATTTGTAAACCTCAAGTCACAAGCGATGTTTATTGTGAAGAATTCCCATAAAAACCTACCCAGGGCTTCCCCCATCACCATTTACACTTCCCCAGACGTGAACAGAATAAAACAGGTCACTGGCTACTTGTCTGTGGCTGAATGAAACCCGCTTTCCCACCAGGCGACGCGCTGTTTCGGTCTCCAGAAGCCCGTGCTCACTGTGCCCCCTTCCGTCATCAAGTATTTCACCGATCAGCCGTTGGTGCCCACGTGAAGAGCCACAGTTTAGGGCAGTGTTAAGTTTTCAGATCTTTCACAGTGTGGAGGAGAACCCTCGTTCCAGTAAATAACTATGGTTAGTGATGACCTAACATCAGGGGTGGCCGCAGGAGAGGACAGGAGAGACACCGAAGGGCGTTGTAATGAGTGGAGCTGGGTTCTGCTGCAGATACAGAGTCAGTGGGGAGCTCGAAGGTCTTAGCCGGTGTTATTGAGTGTTTCTTTTCTTTTCCAAGGTGAAAAGGAATCCAAGGAGTGTCACTTGAACCAGTTCGCAGAGAAAAGGCAAAGTCCCTCGTGTGTCAGGGGAAGTGGTTCAGGATATCAACCTCTCCATCCCTGGGTTGATGAAGGAAAAGTTTCTGAACATATTCTGGTCCATACTGTTGATGAGGGTTCTGTCAGCAAATGATAGCCGGGGCTTCTCATTTAAGAACTCTTTGTCGAAATTGCTGCAGTCATACGGTGATTTCTTGATCAGAGTTCGAGGGAGGGAGGAACAAAAGGAAGAAAATCAGCCACTGCATTAATTATCTTTCTTTTTGTTACCTAGGCTGTCATGTGTACATGACACTGCATGCTATCCGCATTGCAGATGAACTGAAGTAACACTCATAGATGGTCATAGGTGGATTCATGGAACATTCCTAAGATCCCGAGGCATTAGCTTGTCAACAGTACACTTAGATTCATGTAAAGGAATTTCATTACATACATCCAAGTAGGGTCTAATGATTCTGGTTAATAGTTTACCTGAAACAGGATTGGCCACTTCTGAAAAAGAGGCGGGGCCAGATGTGACCTGTATCCTTTTAGTTTTTAGGGGGTAACTGAGGGGGAAGAGGGGAGGGCTGGAGGATGGGAGTGGAGGCAAGGACTTTTACAGATTATATATTCCTGTTCTTACATCAATATCCTTCACTACTGCTGGCTTCTCCACCCATGTTCATTTTATCATTAACCATCTTGGACCGTCTTCCATAGATGGATGGGGACAAACTCCCCTTGAGCCACCTAGCTCACTGGTGCCCATGAGACAAAAAAAAAAAAAAATGTAAAAACAAACACCTATTTATAAACACTGCTTAGTATGGTGTATAGTTCAGTTTTTTTTTTAAGATGATCAAAAGTCACCCTTATATATATGAGCATAACTAAAAGTCAGAGACTCTCCCTCCCCTCAAGGGGGCCCCTGGGCTGGTGAAGCCAATGGCCTGTGGCCTCTGCCTACAAATAGCTGCTTGGACAACAGGTCAGGGAAATTCCTTCCTACTGGCAGAACTGGGAATTGTCCTGTAGGGAAAGTGTAGATCAAAAGTCTGATTTTTAGATGGACACTATCAAGTCAATTGTAACGTACTGTGAAAGTTGAGGCATGAGTTACATTGTTCTGATGAGCGAAACTAGGTAAAAAAAAAAATCATTTTATCACAAATTATTAACCCACGTATTAGGGATGGTGCTGGTCCAAATAGTAAGTGCTAGAGACCAGCCTGTGGAACCCTTAGCGCGTCCCCAGAGCTTGGGACAGTGTTGTGTCCTAGGAACACACTCACTTCGTCCTCCCCCCTCCTGAGGAACAGCAGTGGCCGTTTTCTAGAGCGAGGCACTCTGCTTCGGGACCCACGAGCCTGTGCCATTTCCATGCAGGAGATGGTAGAGATGGTTTATATCCATACTGACCAGGGACGGGTAAAGCTGGCATTTATCTACCATTTGCCTTACCCTTTAAAACAACTATTTTTTGGGGCGCCTGGGTGGCACAGTCGGTTAAGCGTCCGACTTCAGCCAGGTCACGATCTCGCGGTCCGGGAGTTCGAGCCCCGCGTCAGGCTCTGGGCTGACGGCTCGGAGCCTGGAGCCTGTTTCCGATTCTGTGTCTCCCTCTCTCTCTGCCCCTCCCCCGTTCATGCTCTGTCTCTCTCTGTCCCCAAAATAAATAAACGTTGAAAAAAAAATTAAAACAACTATTTTTTGAGGGGCGCCTGGGTGGCTGAGGTGGTCACACATCCCACTTTGTCTCAGGTCATGATCTCACGGTTCGTGGGTGCGAGCCCCGCGTCGGAATCTGTGCTACAGCTCGGAGCCTGGAGCCTGCTTCGGATTCTGGTTCTCCCTCTCTCTGTCCCTCCCCCACTTCCTCTCACAAGCAAATAAAAACATTTAAAAATTAAAACAAAACAAAACACTCATATCTTGGCAAAATGTCACCACTGGTAAAAGCCAGGCAAAGTGCTGGGGCGCCTGAGTGGCTCAGTCGATTGAGATCCAACTTCGGCTCAGGTCACGATCTCGTGGTTCGTGGGTTCGAGCCCCGCATCGGGCTCTGTGCTGACACCTCAGAGCCTGGAGCCTGCTTTGGATTCTGTGTCTCCCTCCCTGTCTGCCCCTCCCCTGCTCACTCTCTCTCTCTCTCTCTCTCAAAAACAAACATTAAAAAAATTAAAAAAAACCCAAAAACTATTTATTGTAAAAACTGTAGTAAAATATACCTAACCTAAAAGTGACCATCTGAACGATTTTTAGGAGTATGGTTCAGTGGCTGTGTGCAGTCACGCTTACCAACATCCGTCTGCCGAGCTTTTTCATTTTAACTGCACTTTACTTTTTTGTAAGTTTATTTACTTATTTTTAGAGCGTGTGCGTGCATGTGAGTGGGGGAGGGGCAGAGAGGGAGAGAGAGGATCCCAAGCAGGGTCCGAGCTGTCAGTGCAGAGCCTGACCTGGGGCTTCACACAGGGCTCGATCTCATGAACCGTGAAATCATGACCTGAGCCGTAATCGAGAGACGCTTAACCCACTGAGCCCCCTGGGGCGTCCCTTCTTTACTCTGTCTTCGCTTTATGGTGGTTCTGCACATGGACAGGTCATTGTGCCTTTTCTCATGGACGTTAGTGACTTTCACTAGTGAGCATACACCTGGGAATTTAGAGACTTGTCTCTTCCTCAGCCCCAGTGTAATTTTTCCTTAAACCGAGTAACACTGAACGATTGCCATTAGGGAATATAGTTAACGTGAACCACTTGCAAACGTCAGGCCAACTTTAATAAATAGCCATGGAAAAGAGGGTTGCAAGATCCCCCGCATACACGTTTGGGTCACAGAATCTGTGACTGTGGGGCACGGATGCATCCTGTGCAAAAGCGCCGTATCTCATCAGAGAGCCACCTGGCACATGCAGGTTACGTCTGAGGCATGCGCCCAGCAATTCATTTTTCATGCAGGTACATTTTCATCGCACAGGTTAGATATTGCAAAACAAGAGTAACATCCCCCCTGCACCCCACCCCCCCCCACTCCCAGCCAGGTAACCTGAATTATGGTTAAGGAAGCACTTTCCTCCAAGAACTGCACCCCGGAGGGAAGGTAGGGGCTCAAGCAGGGGTGAGGGGCAGGCAGGCAGCCCGGGAGCCAAGCTGGAACCAAATGGTCCTGGGAGGATCCTTACCACTTTAGGCCGGAACGGTGGGTCAATCTCCTTCCTTTCAAGCTCTTCCCAGTTGATCTCCCGGAACAAAGGATGCTGGCGGATGTCTCCCCTCACTCCTAGTCTCTTTTCAGGTTCCCTCACGAAGAGCTGAGAAGCGGCAGAAAGAAAACAGTTACTTCCCAGGGGACCAGCCAGTTAGCCTCAGACGAGGCTGCATTTCATAGTGTGTGAGGCGCAAGTCACGAGGTAAAGACTGCTTTTTGAGGCTTTTCTAACCCGATTTTTCCACTCTCGAGTATCAACTGTTGTCTCCAAACTGGTGACAGCACTCTCCCTCAAATGAGCCGTCTGAATATTCCAGGGTCTGGGTTTTCGCTGCCTTGCTCCTGGCCCTAGAAATGCAGTCTCTTGAGTGATATAGACCGGTTTTGAAATCAGCTTTGCCTTGTATTATTTACGGGACCTCTGGCAAGTTGCAGGAGTCTGAGTCTGTGTCGTCCCCTGTAAAGTGAATGAACTATCCTTCCCGCAGGGCAGTTCTGTGCGTGAGAGGAAATCACACACACACACACACACACACACACACACGCACGCACACGCACACACATGTGCACACGCACGTATGCAGTGATTCGTGGTCTGTAAAACCCAACAACAGAGAATAAGTGATCAATTTATTTGTTGCTGAGTTGACCGCCCATTAATTGACTTTGATTTCCTACAAAGCTGCCTTCAAAGGATAACAGTGTTGCTTTGATGATATCCTATAAGCTAGTCCCTGACGGTCAGCTTTGGATAAGGCGTCTGAGTAGTGAGAATCATTTCTGCTTCCTGCAAACCCGCTGGTAAAGTAATACTTAATTCAAATCCTCTTTAATGACCTCTGGTCTGTTACAGATATATTTTCTTCTTTGCACTGTTCCTTCTCCTGTTACTATGAGGTCACGCTGAACCTTGGCCAGGACAGGAAAGGAGCTTGGAAACTCTTCAAACTCCAGCACAACGGGTCAAGGGCAGTACGGAATAGGAGAGTCCGAACACGAGACCTGGGGAGTCACGGGTCCCAAGTGCCTGAAATAGTTACCCCTTTTTATCCCGCAGCTCGATGTTTGTTTATAGAGTAACTTCTAGCTGCAGGGTGTTCATAAGGACACCGTGGGGTCTCTGAAACAGGGATATTCCACGAGGCTCTGGCAGGACCGGACCTCCGGTAACAACTAAATTACAGAGAGCTCTTGCTTTTATCTCTTGTAAGAATAGCCAGTCTATGTGTTTCCAAACACTGCCTTACTTATGTTACCTTCCTACTTGAAAATCTTCAAAGGCTCTACCGAAAGGCCCCCAAAAAACCCAAAACCAAAAGAAGAAAAAAAACACAACGTGCGGTAGCAAAGTGGAGATTTTTTTCTTCCTTTTAAAAATCAGGATGATCTTTTTAAAAGTCTAGGTGGCATCCCCACGTAACCAGCTAGTGCAGCCACACGGTCAGCTGTCCCTCTTTACCATACGGTGGCGGCTGAGGTCTCTCGATGGAAACTTGATGTGCCAAAGCTCCGTTAGAAAACCACTAACATGAGGCTGTCACCCAAGAGACTTCCTACCCACGTGGCCTCGTGCAAGTTTTCCGAGTCTCCATTTCCTCCCCTGGAGAATGCAGGGTGAGGCAAGGTCATCTCTATGCCCTGGTGAGTCCTAACATCCTCCGAGCCTGGCTGGTCATCCCAGGCTCTCTGTGGCCTCTGCAGACACACATCCTTCTGTCCCCACTGTAACCCTCTCTTCTGTCCAGACGTGTCTACTCACTGAATACGCCACCTGCCTTTCCCACCTCTGTCCTTCGCTATGGACATCTCCATCTCGTGAGGAGATACGTCTCCCCACATTTTGCCATTTCCTTCACCTCAGCTTTCAATCCCAGCCCATCACTCAGGGTTCAGCTTATGCTCCTTCTTCTTTGTGAAGCTTTCTTTGACTCCCTCAACTCCTGGTGAGCCCTCCCTGCCCTTCAACTCATACTCGTTGTCATATGGTTGGTTCCGTGACTGATTCCAACCAGCGTTGAGAGTCAGGAGTAGTGCCAGATGCCTCCGCCGTATCGGCCTGACTTTGAAGACAGATTCTAAAAGCAGAGATCACTGTCCCGATCATCAGTTAAGGACACGGGGGCTCAGAGTAGCTAAATAACTTGCTCAAGATCACAGGTCTAGCCAGGGGTAGAGCCCAAATTATAAACAGCCTCTCTAGTCTCTCCTCTGGGCTCCATAGGACATCTGAATATCTTCCCTCCATTAAAGAAGGTATCTGTCTATCATTTTTAATAGTATTTTGTTAACGTTTTTATTTTTGAGAGAGAGAGAGACAGAGAGAGAGCGAGAGAGAGAGAGAGGCAGAGAGAGGGAGACACAGAATCCAAAGCAGGTTCCAGGCTCTGAGCTGTCAGCACAGAGCCCAACGTGGGGCTCGAACTCAGGAACGAATGAGATCATGACCTGAGCCAAAGTCGGATGCTCAACCGACTGAGCCACCTGGTTGCCCCAAGAGTATTTTTAAGAGTATTTTTTTTTTAGTAGAGTGTAAGCTATGGAGGGCAAACACCACTTATGTTTCTCTTTCTTACAGAACCTAGCACAGTGCTGTGCACAAAGTAGATGCACGATAAATGTTTGTTAAATAAGTGAGCAAGTTGTCTTTCTACTTTATTACATGCAGACCATAGATCTTCAGGCCTCACCTTCTGCCAGAATCTTGTCTTCAGCATATATAACGGCACATAGAAAAGGCACCAAATTCACAGTAAAATTTTTCTTCTGTAGACTCGAACACCAATGTAGGCCAACAGATGGAAAAGCAGACTGATTCTTTAGAAGCAGAGGGAATAAGTGACTTGCCTAGAAACGATCATCACACCTTACTGGCCCCTACTTTTTAAGGACGTTTTCATGAAACAAGATGAGAGAGAAGGCGGGAGTGTCTCTAGCTCACGTAGTTATAATGAAAGGCTTTACTGAATACAGGGAGAAGTAATTGCCCTATGCCAAGTGCGGACCATGCTGTTTCCTGTTGGATTTTTCCAGGACCATGTGTCGTTTGTATCTAGAGCATCCTGACAGAGCCTTCTGAGACTGACCCATGTACCTGTGAAATTTAAAAAAATATACTTTCAAAGATAAAATATGTAATGAGAATATAACATGACCTCATGTTCGAGACTCAGATTTCTTTCCCGTCCTGCACAAGAGTGAGTTACTGTCTTCTGTCCCCTGCATCAAAGCACGCCCCCCCCCCCCCCCACTTCCAGGTCTGGTGACCTTGCGGGAGGCCATCGGCTCTGTGCTGGAGAAGCTGCACCAAGGGACTCCGTGTTCATGAAGAAAGACTTGCTTTTGTTCACAGAAGCTGTCAGAGGGCGGTTTACATTAACAGGAAACAGCACACCTCGTACACGAATGGCCAGGATGTAGCTGTCGTTTGTTTGAATTTACTCGACTGTCTGGGCTGGGGAGCCGTGCTGGGCGGCTGAGGAGGGCCACCAGCGCTTAGCCCCTGTCCCTGGAGAGGGGTCTTCTCCCCTCTTCATTCCCTGCGCAGATATATCCTTCTACAGAAGGGAGAGGTGCTTCTGTTCGGGATCTTTCGTTTTCCGCCCGTTTCCAAACAAATGGACGGGACATCCTGGATGAATACATGAGGGAGAAAGGGGTGTTTCTTTTCAAGACTCAACTGAACAGCGGTGTCCCAGTTGCAATTCATGATGCAGCACAGCCTCTTCTGCACAGTTGTTCAGTACACTACCTGCATCTATGTGCTGTGAGGACTAAAGGGAACAGAGAGTGATATTGATGCAGCTGCTGTAACAGATTCCTTTTTTTTTTTTTTTAGGGGACTCATTACTTCTGGGTTTTACATTATAATTCTCTACAGGAAGTTTCTCAGAAATGATGCTACCTTTGATTTTTGCAGAAAATGGAACTCAAGGATGAGGGGGGCAGTGGGACCTAAGTTATAGAGCAAACCAGGAGGAGAGATGAAACTAGAAGCCATGTTCTTGTCAGCAAATTGCATGAGGAAACTAATTTTTATCAGCCTTACTTCTAGAACATGGCAGAGGACTACCTTCCTTGGGGCAAGGATATGGAATTTTTACCAACACCTACGGGAAAGGATAAGCCCGGTCTCCTCCACGTGGATTTAAGACCTCTTTCGCCGACGAGTCCCACTCTCTCCCACTCTTTATTCTTACTTGTCTTGGTTTCTGATCTGTTCAGCCAGATTTATTTACTATTCTTCTAGCAAATCTTTTTCCCGCTATTGAAAGTGCACATGATTTTGGTTTTGGTATTTGCTGGCATTAACCCTTACATTGTATTTTGTTCTTAAACTTTTTATTTTGAAACAATCACGGCGTCTTAGTCTGCTTGGGCTGCTACAACAAGATGACACGGACTGAGTGGTGCCTTAAACAACAGACATTTACTTTTCATAGTTCTGGAGTCTGGAAGTCCAAGATCAAGGTGTCTGTGTGGGCACTTTCTGGCGAGGACCCTCTTTTTGGCGTGTAGGTGGCCGCCTTCTTGCTGTGTCCTCACATGGCCTTCCTCTGGTGCACGCACTCGGAGGGGGGGATAGCTCTCTCTTCCTCTTTTTATAAGGGCACTCGTCCACTGTGGTGACCCCACCCCGATTATGTCATCTCTGCCTCATTATGTCCCAAAGGCCTCATCATTTTGGGGGTTAGGGCTTCAACATAGGATTTGGGGCCGGCACATTCAGTCCATACATATCAATTCACAGGATGTTAAAAGCTAGTACAGGTGTCCTGTGTCCCTGTCACCTAGCTTCCCCTAATGCCTGTAGAGGGATCCCCCTCTACAGTCGCTGTCCTGCCTCCACTCTCCCCAGCCCCGCTGCCCCTAATCTGATTTCCATCTCCACGGTGCCCTTTGGAGAAGGTTACACAAGTGGACGCACAGTATGTGACCCTTGGAGACTGGCCTTTTTTCACTCCGCACAACACCCTTGCAATCCACCCAGGTTGTTTTGTAGATCGATAACCGTTCCTTCCTTTTTCTTGCTGAGTAATATTCCTTGTATGTGACTTGTCATCTTTCCTCTCTACCTGGAACTGATCCTTCTTCCCACACCGTCTTTCTCTCCTGTGAAAAACCGTCACTTCCAGCATTAACTTCTGATGAACTCCACCTGGCCCCGTGACTCCTTCACCCTCCCTCCTGGCCGTGAGCCCCCCCACATCCCGAGGCGGCACTGGGTTTGGAAGCATAGCTGTTGAACTTCCGCAGAACATCAAGGGGTAAAGGTGGGTCGCCTCCAGGCAGCCCCCGGGCTGTTTCCTTATTCCCTTCTGGGGGGTTTCGTTGGCCCAGGGCTTTTCAGTGCACCCCCACACTACGAGACTGAAGCGTGTCTCCTCAAAAGTCACACATCGAAGCCCTACCCCCCATGCGAGTGAACTTGCAGGAGACAAGTAATTACGGTTAAATGAGGTCATGTGGGTGGGAGCCCGATCCAATAGGATCAGAGTCCTTATAAGAGGAAACAGCAGAGAGCTCTTCGCCCGGGTGTGAGTGAAGATGCGGCAAGGAGGCACCTGTCTGCAAGGCAGGAAGAAAGCCTTCGCCAGAAACCGACCTTGCTGGACCTTGCCTTCGGACTCCCAGCCTCCGGAACTGTAAGTAAATTTGTTGGGTGAGCCCCTCAGTCTGTGGTATTTTGTTACAGCAGCTGGAGCCCACCAGTCCTACCTCACCTCGAGCCCACGTGCCCAGTCCGGGTACAACCCATGCAGCAACTGTAATAATGTCTCAACTTGCCTTTGCGTAAAGCAACACTGCTTCCATCCCAATCCTGATCATTTTTACTGTTGTCATCTTCTTAATTGGTTAATTTTGAAATCAGCTTTCATTTTATAGGTGCGTTGTTCAGTCATTGAAAGTGTGTTTAATGGGTCATTCCGAGGGTTTTCTAGGTTTGTGGTTTCTTCGGATAACAGAAACAGAAAGCTGAGTTGAGGTGGCTCAGACTTGCAGTGCCATCAGCCTCGGGCGGGGTGTCCTGGGGGGGCTCTCTCCGCACTGGACTCCTGAGGGAGGGCTGCAGAGTTGCCTCAGCATCTCAGACTCTGGACAAGTTGCCGGTCGTATTAGAGCAGGAGAAGTGGGTGCCCTTTAAATCCAGGTAGTTCATGAGAAAAAAGTAGACTTGTGAAACAAACAAGATGGGCCTGGTAATTGTTTTTAGATTTAAAATCCACTGGGGCGCCTGGGTGGCTCAGTCAGTTAAGCGTCCAACGTCGGCTTGGGTCATGATCTCACGGTTTGTGGGTTCAAGCCCCGCGTCGGGCTCTGTGCTGACAGCTCGGAGCCTGAGGCTGCTTTGGATTCTGTGTCTCCCTCTGTCTCTGCCCCTCCGCTTCTCACGCTCGCTCGCTCGCTCTCTTTCTCTCTCTCAAAAATAAATAAATGTTAAAAAAAAAAACCCTTAAAATCCACCGAGAACTTCTAATGTTGAAAGGTCTTACTCTTTGCTCCCCCTTTTCAATATAAAGACAGCAAGACTGAAAATTATTTTCCTATATGATTTTTAAAGCCAGCTGAGATGGGAGACGCCCAAATTCAAAACACCTGTGCTCTTGGTCCACTTCTTTTAGATTTGTTCGCTTCCTGATCACCTCGGTGTATCTCCTTGATCCAAACAGTTGCTGGGACAGCTCAGTGAGTGCTGGTCGTTGTTATTACATGTAAGAGCACGTTGCACTACCGTGACTTATTGTTTGTACTCACACTGTGGGTGTTAATTTGCGTCCTCAACAGAGGGAAACCAGGACTCCGCCTATAACCCCAATCTTTAATGATGGCTCTCAGGTGCTGCTTAGGTCTCTTCTTTGGCTTTCCCTGGGAGCTCCTGGTTCATGGCAAGTGATTCTTAGAGCCCGGTTTCCATCTGTAACACTCAATTCTCCCCTGAGCCTGGACTGTCGTGGACTGGGGTGTGAGTCTTGCTTTGATGGTGAATTCTGCAGGGATGGTGACAGTCTGAATTCTGAGTTACAGGGTGAAAGATGCATCAGTGTTTCCAGTGGACATGGGAAGGGGATGTGATCTGCAGCATTTTAAATACTGCTGAAGGGGCCCTCTCAGGCAGTGAGCAGTGAGGGTCTCTGTGAGATGGAATGCTGTGAAATGGAGTTTGGTGTAGTATCTGGGCCAGGGAACAGACTAAACAAATGGCCTGTGTGTCAAGGGCTTTGGCCAAAAACATCCCCGGTGATCATTCTTACTTCCAAAAGACCTACTAGAATGTCTCACAGAAGTTCTGGCTTTCACAAACCACCAGACTCCAAGCATGAAGCCACCCAGCCATTAAAGAACAACGGTTTCTCCTTCTTACTCCTCTGTCCTCTCCCTGCTTTTAACCTGGTCTGGTCTGCAGCAGAGACCCAAGAGCTGGAGAGGAAGAGAACAGGACACAGTAGGCCACAACATGACCACATTCCCTTCTCCCAAAGTGAGTGGCCACCAGCCCTGAATCTGACTGGAGAAGAGGGATTAAAAGTCTTGGCTTTAGAGATCTGGTTGACTTGCTGACTTCTTTCACGGGCTGAACAGTTTTACCTTCTCAACTGAGACCGTGTTTTATGGCCTAGGGGTGATGTGAGGTTTGTGTTTGGCTGCAGAGTTGTGCATTCTGTCCAGGTGGGAAGGGGAAGATGAACTGGCCTGAGTAGGCTTAATGGGCATGATGGGAAACCAAAGGCTGAGTTTTAAGCTACAAACTGGGCTTGTCAGTGGGCCAATTTCCTCTCAAAGTAAGGGTTTCAAGAGTCATGGAACTGGTTCCTGGGCATTTCTGATGTAAACCAGGCACACGAATGTTTATCTTCTCATTTTGGTATCTAACGTCCATCCTACTGGTGCCTCAGTTGAAATACATGGTGAGAATCCCATTTAAATCGAGTTCAAGATGACTATTGTTTACCACGTATAAATCAGAACCTAGAAATGAATGTGAGAACTGATCAGAATACCCAATACTAATTCTACAGAGTCTCCTTGGCTTCACTTCTTACCTTCACCAAAAGATCCTTCGCCTCTTTCTCAAGCCATCGGGGGTAAAAGGGATTGTCCATGCGGATGGAGTGGAAAAGCTCCTCTTCATCTTGCCCGTGGAAAGGTGACTGCCCAATCAGCATCTCATAGAGGAGAACGCCGAAGGACCACCAGTCAACAGAATGGTTGTATTTCTGGCCCAGCAAGATCTGTGTGGCCAAGAGGCAGAGGCATAATTAATGAACACGAGGTGGATGAGCGAAAACCCTGCTTGAACTTTTCAAGGCCACTCAGTAAATAGTCGATGGTGATGACCGTATGTGGTTTTAACACCGATCACACTGAAAACTGTAGCTTTTGAGATGCTGACGGCAGAAATGAGTGAACAGTGCCCAAACTGAGCAAACAGTTTTTGGTTTTAAAGTCTCCTTCCCCTGTGGCCTTAAGAGCAACCACTGGCCTGTGCCGTTAGCCTTCATTTTCCCACCTGTGATGTGAGGACTTGGGTAGTCGATTCAGACCTAAGAAAGCTGGTGTGTGTGTGTGTGTGTGTGTGTGTGTGTGTGTGTGTGTGTGTATGCTGTTCTGTGACTAAACCAAACCCACGTGTTTTACTGAAGCCTGTCCTGAGACTTTGCATAAACTTTCAGTAGGTAATCACACCTCCAAAGAGGTCATCTCCCTAAATCCATCCTGTAAAGCCTCTCGGGCCACAGTTGTACAACTAAGGTGTCCCATCTGTGGTCGCCATTAAAGAGTCAGAATTAGTGAGTGTGCTGAGAGAGACCAGGATAGCAGACTTCAGTTCCAGAAATTCTCTCTCTTAGAGTGATGTGCAGCTTAACAGCAGTGCTTTGAGTAGAACTGGTCTGGTCTGTCCTTTAGGGAAGTGGATTTAAAGTCTGGGATCTCACCTAACATTTATTTTTCTAAAAAAGATTAAGCAGGGGAGAGGCAGAGAAAGGGGTGGGGGAGAGAATCAAGCAGGCTCTGCACTGTCAGCACAGAGCCTGACCAGGGTGGGGTGGGGGTGGGGGGCTCAAACTCACAAACCACGAGATCATGACCTAAGTTGAAACCCAGAGTTGGATGCTTAACCAACTGAGCCACCCAGGCACCCTCCACCTAACGTTTAAAAAGATTTCTACCCTTTCATCCATCTACTCTCCTGGCAGAAAAGACTGTATTCTGGGCTTTCAGTGGCTTCCTTGTTGAATGTTGAAAGGTAGAGAGTGTACCTGTGACTCTTGTCATCCTAGCAAACCAAGCTGTGACATTTTCCAATGCCATGCGTGAGGTCCATCAGTGGCTGAATGGATAAGCGATGTGATCTATACATACAGCGGAATATTATTCAGCCTTAAAACAGAATGAAATCCTGACACGTGATCCAACCTAGATAAACCTTGAGGACATTGTGCTAAATGAAAGAAGCCGGACTTGAAAAGACAAATACTGTATGAATTCACTTGTATGAGGTCCCTGGAGGTGTCTGATTTATAAGGACAGAAAGTGGGACAGTGGTTGCTGAGGGTTTGGGGAAAACGGGTGGTCGTTTAATGGCTATAGAGTTTCAGTTGTGCCTGATTAAAAAAAAAAATTCCAGAGATTCGTTGCACAACAATGCGAATATACTTAACACGACTGAATAACACTCTTAGAATGGTTGGATGGTATATTCCATGGTACGTATATTTTACAATGAAAACCAGTACATAGTAGGAACACAGTAACAATTTGTTAAATGTTGAAGACAAGAAAACCCTTGTGTCTCATGCCTGCTGCTCCCACGATGGGGGTGGGGACAAGATGCTTTATTACCAAAATGGAGAAAGTGAGGATAGTATTGAAGTGCTAAATTAAAAAGCGAGGCTGGGACCCTCTGGAGATGGCCATCCTTTCCACGCTGGCTGCATTTTAAGACCTAGGTCAGTCCCCTGTGTGTGAGCACATACACATAAACACACAGGTCATTTTACTATTAGAGGTCTCCGTTTGAAATGGAAGGTCTTCTTACGTGGGCCTGTGGAATATATGGTACAGTTGCAGCAATGGCGGCCTTAGGAAAGAAAAAGGATGTTACAGTCTAGACATTGTAGCATTTCTAGTAAAGCTGCATGTCTCGATGCTGGTGATCCTTTGATACAGTGGGCTAGTGTGCATGTCTGCTGTCTCTGAACGCCACCCCACTCCACCTCTGTCCTTGGGGAATGAGCTACGTGTGGTCTGAAGCTCGGGAATATGGTGGAAGTGTCTCCCAACACAAGAGTTGATAAACCACAACGAAACCGTGATGGCCATACAAAATGTTGTGGGTTCTACTTCTGGCTTAGTCCCCCTAACGTATAGTTTGGGGCAGATTCCTTCACCCTCTCTGGGTCTCATTTGTTAAAAAAAAAAAGTGGTGATAACATCTGGCTGACTTACTACTGAGTTATTGTGCGAATCCAGTGAAAAGCAGGGAACATGCAGTGCTTTGTCCTATGGAAATGACTGCATGTTCTACGATAACTATCCATCTTGATCAACTGGCACCCGTTGGTGAAAATAAAGATCAAGTTGCAAACAGAATTTTGCAATCTGCCACTGACTTCCAGCATATAACTGCTAGCCAGTATCCTTAATAAAGTTAACTTCAAAGTTTAGAGAAGATGGATTATTCCTTAGGGAAAAGTTTAAAAGTAGATACAGAGAGAGTGATAAAGATGTGTACACACACACACACATCTCAGTTAAGGTGAATTTGCCTCAAATGGGGACTGGTTCACACACAATTCCCAAGTTCTGTCACAAGGGGGAGCCCAAAGCAACCAGAAACTGCTCTGAGCATCCTGTCTTTCTAAACTTCATTTGGAAGGACAGATGAAAAGACATTTGGAGGACAGGAGACAGCTGTGGTGGAAATTAAGTCTTCTAGTGCTCGGTGATGTTCATAAAGAATTCCTCGTAAGTTAGGAGGAAGAAGCAAAATGCAGAGTGACATTGCCTGAACAGAAAATTTGCAGAAGTATGCTGACATGTGTTAGGTATCTGTGTCTTATTTATAAGAATTCCTGAGGTAGGTCCTGGGACCCCTGTTTAATAAAGGACAGGGATTGGACTTTGGGAGGTTACTGTCTTATTTAAGATCTAGTTAGGGAGCTGAAGCTATGTTCTGAACCCTGCTCCTTGGGAGATTTTTGCTACATAATGTTCCTTTTATCTTTAATGTCCCATGGATTAAATCTCAACCTAACAAGGTCATGCTCACACTGTCTACATTTCTAAAGAAACTGGCAGGGAAACACTGGCTGAAGCAGCCCCTTTTTCTGTCTCAACCCCTGCTGCCTTTTTAAAAATATTTATTTTGAGAGAGAGAGAATGAGCAGGGGAGAGGCAATGAAACAGAGAGAGAGAGAGAGAGAGAGAGAGAGAGAGAGAGAGAGAGGGAGCGCGCGCGTGTGAGCATCCCAAACAGATTCTGTAGCACAGATCCCAACAGGGCTCGATCTCACAAACCGTGAGATCATGACCTGAGCCAAAATCAAGAGTTGGATGCTTAACTGACTGAACCACCCAGGTGCCCTTGTTTCAGCCCCTGCTGCCTTCGTATGGCCTCATCCTCTTTTGTCCTGTTCCCTCCCCCCCATCTTTACTCAAAGAATTCAGATACTAAAGACGTTGCCACTTTATGTCAGAGTCTCTCTCTCTAACGGTGAAAGTTATCATCGGCAACTGCATCCTCCTGGTAGAGCTAGTGAGTTACATCTCTATAAAGCTCACTGTGTTGGTGTGTGGTCATAGTTTACTAGGTGACCAGCCAGTCCCTTTATAGTGTTGGTCCCCAAGTGACTCCTGGTCTCTCCAGGGAGCTGCTTCTGTGTATTGGAATCCCACATGGAATTACTAAGTGGCTTAGCGAGTAGGGTGTTTAATTGTTTCCCTAGTCTTGTCAAAATGGGCTTGGACCTCCGGTTACATGTTAGACCCTTGGTCCTACAACTGGAAGACACAGGGAGTCATTGAGTTTTATGTCTTAGGAGACATGGACTGGGGACATTCCCCGGCTGTGGGGAGTGCGGTCTGTATTTTTGTGTGTCATTCCTGATGCCGCTCTGAAGTGCATTTACTTCTGTAATTCGGGTTCTCCCATCAAGAGATACTGGCATCTGCCAGGTGGGCTCCATGGCCCTTGTCCTGCTCTGTGCTCCTGTGTGTTTCTAGTGACTTGCCTGGTCTCACTGGCTTTCTGTTTGCCACAGAGTCCCTTCCCTGGAGATAACAACCGAATACATATAAAACCAGTACTAAGTAACATATACTTAGAAACACAATAAGGGAAAGTTAAATTATTAAGGCTCGGAGGCAGGAGAGCACAACTGTTTTTTTTTTTAAATATTTTTTTAAGTTTATTTTTGAGAGACAGATGCAAACACATAGAACATAAGAAAATGGCAGCAGAGAGGTCTCTCTTGCTCTCAGTACAAGTTCTTGGTCACCTACATTATAAGGAAGCTAAAAGAGTATCATTAGTTATGACAAGAACTTAGCTAAAGGTCAGATGTATCAAAGACCTTGTTTTGAATTATGGAATGATTTGAATTACAACCTCCATTGTCAACAACGAACCTTGCCTAAAATACGTATTGTAAAGTCTAAGTGATACTGTGCCTTTGTGAGCTATCCTTTCCAGCTATGATGGCCAGTGAAACCAAGAAGTAAAAAGCTAATCAGACCTTTGAATCTGAGTCCTAGAGTGTTCAACCAAGATCTTAAGTTATTTAATCTCATTATTTGGACAAAGCATAAACTATCAATAAACAATAAAATTTAGTTACTTAAAATAATTGTAGGGGTGCTGGGTGGCTCAGTCAGTTAAGTGTCTGACTTCGGCTCAGGTCATGATCTCACGGTTCATGAGTTCAAGCCTTGTGTTGGGCTCTGTGCTGGCCGCTCAGAGCCTGGAGCCTGCTTCGGATCCTGTGTCTCCCTCTCTCTCTGCTCCTTCCCTGCTCATGCTCTCTCTCTCTTTCAAAACTATTTAAAAATTTTTTTAAAAAATTGTATATTTTGTTTTAATTTCAACCTGATCGTATCCTTCTATATGCATTTTTTATAATATACAGACTATATTAGTTGGCAATAGTGTGTGAGATTCATATACAATATACATATACTGAGGATGCTTTTTTTTTTTTTTTAAATAATGAGGGAGCATCTCTTACAAAAATTTGGAACTATGTAGAAGGTAAACTGGCAGTTGGATGGTGACAGAGAGGAAAGCCAGAGGGTGCCCCCGGCGTCCAGACAAGAGCTGCTCAGGGCCTGGAGTAGGGTAGCGGCAGGAAGTGGGGGAAGGAACTGGAGAAGCATTGGGGGTCCAACCAAAGGGACTCACTTAGAGAATCAAGGAATAATCACGGGTGATTCTTAATGCAGTCACAAGATCGGGGAGGGGAAAGAATAGATGTCTCTGAGGGCTATATCTAGAACTTCTGGGTGTTTGGATAGGGGAAGGGTAAGAAGGAAAGAAAGAAAACTCAATTACTCTGGTTTTCTGGTGAGGTTAGTAGGTGGATGAGTGTGTGATTTACTAAGAAAGAGATGAAGGGAAAGGGGGTGGTAGGCGGAGCAGGTTCAACAGAGAAAGTGAGTTGGAGACCTGTTATGTTTGAATGGCCTGTGGCCGCAGAAGCAAGAAGTTTGGGCTGGCCATATTGATCTTGGAGTTACAATCATAGTCTTTAATTACTGCTCATGGAGAATGTATAGTAAGAAGACAGCATGGTGGAAGGTAAGAGACAGAAGATGCAGAGAGAGAAGTCAGTCGCTAACACTAAATTCTGGAAGATGCAGAAGCAGACAGGAAAGTCAAAGGCCATAATTTCTGGTTGACCAGTGGCCAGTCTTGCATTTAAACAAGGTTCAGTCAGACATAGGGTATCAGAATGGATAAAAAAACAAGACCCATCTATTTGCTGTCTACAAGAGACTCATTTTAGACCTGAGGACACCTTCAGATTCAAAGTGAGGGGATGGAGAACTATTTATCATGCTACTGGAAGCCAAAAGAAAGCTGGCGTAGCCATACTTATATCAGACAAACTAGACTTTAAATTAAAGGCTGTAACAAGAGATGAAGAAGGGCATTATATAATAATTACAGGGTCTATCCATCAGGAAGAGCTAACAATTATAAATGTCTATGCGCCGAATACGGGAATCCCCAAATATATAAAACAATTACTCACAAACATAAGCAACCTTATTGATAAGAATGTGGTAATTGCAGGGGACTTTAATACTCCACTTACAACAATGGATACATGATCTAGACACACGGTCAGTAAAGAAACAAGGGCCCTGAATGATACATTGGATCAGATGGACTTGACAGATATATTTAGAACTCTGCATCCCAAAGCAACAGAATATACTTTCTTCTCGAATGCACATGGAACGTTCTCCAAGATAGATCACATACTGGGTCACAAAACAGCCCTTCATAAGTATACAAGGATTGAGATCATACCATGCATACTTTCAGACCACAATGCTATGAAGCTTGAAATCAACCACAGGAAAACATCCGGAAAACCTCCAAAAGCATGGAGGTTAAAGAACACCCTACTAAACAATGAATGGGTCAACCAGGAAATTAGACAAGAAATTAAAAAATATATGGAAACAAACGAAAATGAAAATACAACAATCCAAACGCTTCGGGATGCAGCGAAGGCAGTCCTGAGAGGAAAATACATTGCAATCCAGGCCTATCTCAAGAAACAAGAAAAATCCCAAATACAAAATCTAACAGCACATCTAAAGGAAATAGAAGCAGAACAGCAAACATAGCCTAAATCCAGCAGAAGAAGAGAAATAATAAAGATCAGAGCAGAAATAAGTAATATAGAATTTAAAAAACTGTAGAGCAGATCAATGAAACCAAGAGTTGGTTTTTTGAAAAAATAAACAAAATTGATAAACCTCTAGCCAGGCTTCTCAAAAAGAAAAGGGAGATGACCCAAATAGATAAAATCATGAATGAAAATGGAGTTATTACAACCAATCCCTCAGAGATACAAGCAATTATCAGGGAATACTATGAAAAATTATACGCCAACAAACTGGACAACCTGGAAGAAATGGACAAATTCCTAAACACCCACACGCTTCCAAAACTCAATCGGGAGGAAATCGAAAGCTTGAACAGACCCATAACCAGTGAAGAAATTGAATCGGTTATCAAAAATCTCCCAACAAATAAGAGTCCAGGACCAGATGACTTCCCAGGGGAGTTCTACCAGACATTTAAAGCAGAGAATGTACCTATCCTTCTCAAGCTATTCCAAAAAATAGAAAGGGAAGGAAAACTTCCAGACTCATTCTATGAAGCCAGTATTACTTTGATTCCTAAACCAGAGAGAGACCCAGTAAAAAAAAGAGTACAGGCCAATATCCCCGATGAATATGGATGCAAAAATTCTCAATAGGATACTAGCAAATCGAATTCAACAGCATATAAAAAGAATTATTCACCATGATCAAGTGGGATTCATTCCTTGGATGCAGGGCTGGTTCAACATTTGCAAATCAATCAACGTGATACATCACATTAATAAAAGAAAAGATAAGAACCATATGATCCTGTCAATCGATGCAGAAAAGGCATTTGACAAAATTCAGCAACCTTTCTTAATAAAAACCCTCAAGAAAGTTGGGATAGAAGGAACATACTTAAACATCATAAAAGCCATTTATGAAAAGCCCACAGCTAACATCATCCTCAACGGGGAAAAACTGAGAGCTTTTTCCCTGAGATCAGGAACACGACAGGGATGTTCACTCTCACCGCTGTTGTTTAACATAGTGTTGGAAGTTCTAGCTTCAGCAATCAGACAACAAAAGGAAATCAAAGGCATCAAAATTGGCAAAGATGAAGTTAAGCTTTCACTTTTTGCAGATGACATATTATACATGGAAAATCCGATAGACTCCACCAGAAGTCTGCTAGAACTGATACATGAATTTAGCAAAGTTGCAGGATACAAAATCAGTGTACAGAAATCAGTTGCATTCTTATACACTAATAATGAAGCAACAGAAAGACAAATAAAGAAACTGATCCCATTCACAATTGCATCAAGAAGCATAAAATACCTAGGAATAAATCTAACCAAAGATGTAAAAGATCTGTATGCTGAAAACTATAGAAAGCTTATGAAGGAAATTGAAGAAGATATAAAGAAATGGAAAAACATTCCATGCTCATGGATTGGAAGAATAAATAGTCAAAATGTCAATACTACCCAAAGCTATCTACACGTTCAATGCAATCCCAATCAAAATTGCACCGGCATTCCTCTCGAAGCTAGAACAAGCAATCCTAAAATTCATATGGAACCACAAAAGGCCCCGAGTACCCAAAGTAATTTTGAAGAAGACCAAAGCAGGAGGCATCATAATCCCAGACTTTAGCCTCTACTACAAAGCTGTCATCATCAAGACAGCATGGTATTGGCCCCAAAACAGACACATAGACCAATGGAATAGAATAGGAACCCCAGAACTAGACCCACAAACGTATGACCAACTAATCTTTGACAAAGCAGGAAAGAACATCCGATGGAAAAAAGACAGTCTCTTTAGCAAATGGTGCTGGGAGAACTGGACAGCAACATGCAGAAGGTTGAAACTAGACCACTTTCTCACACCATTCACAAAAATAAACTCAAAATGGATAAAGGACCTGAATGTGAGACAGGAAACCATCAAAACCCTAGAGGAGAAAGCAGGAAAAGACCTCTCTGACCTCAGTCGTAGCAATTTCTTACTTGACACATCCCCAAAGGCAAGGGAATTAAAAGCAAAAATGAATTACTGGGACCTTATGAAGGTAAAAAGCTTCTGCACAGCAAAGGAAACAACCAACAAAAGTAAAAGGCAACCAACGGGATGGGAAAAGATATTTGCAAATGACATATAGGACAAAGGGCTAGTATCCAAAATCTATAAAGAGCTCCCCAAACTCCACACCGGAAAAACAAATAACCCAGTGAAGAAATAGGCAGAAAACATGAATAGACACTTCTCTAAAGAAGACCTCTGGATGGCCAACAGACACATGAAAAGTTGCTCAACGTTGCTCCTCATCAGGGAAATACAAATCAAAACCACACTCGGATATCACCCCACGCCAGTCGGAGTGGCCAAAATGAACATATCAGGAGACTATAGATGCTGGAGAGGATGTGGAGAAACGGGAACCCTCTTGCACTGTTGGTGGGAATGCAAATTGGTGCAGCCACTCTGGAAAACAGTGTGGAGGTTCCTCAAAAAATTAAAAATAGACCTACCCTATGACCCAGCAGTAGCACTGCTAGGAATTTACCCAAGGAATACAAGAGTACTGATGCATAGGGGCACTTGTACCCCCAATGTTTATAGCAGCACTCTCAACAATAGCCAAATGATGGAAAGAGCCTAAATGTCCATCAACTGATGAATGGATAAAGAAATTGTGGTTTATATACACAATGGAATACTACGTGGCAATGAGAAATATGAAATCTGGCCCTTTGTAGCAACGTGGATGGAACTGGAGAGTGTGATGCTAAGTGAAATAAGCCATACAGAGAAAGACAGATACCATATGGTTTCACTCTTATGTGGATCCTGAGAAACTTAACAGGAACCCGTGGGGGAGGGGAAGGAAAAAAAAAGAGGTTAGAGTGGGAGAGAGCCAAAGCATAAGAGACTCTTCAAAACTGAGAACAAACTGAGGGTTGATGGGTGGTGGGAAGGAGGGGAGGGTGGGTGATGGCTATTGAGGGCACCTATTGGGATGAGCACTGGGTGTTGTATGGAAACCAATTTGACAATAAATTTCATATATTGAAAAAAAAAAAAAGGTTCAGTCAAAATTAAATACCAAATAAGCACAGGACAAAGCCATATATTTCTTAAACTCAGGGCACCACAATTACGCTCTTGATGACAGACGTGCTAATTTTTGACCCGGGAAATCAGAAGTCCATCCCTGTCAAACCACCATCCCCCTTTATGAATTTATTAATAGTCATTCATTCATTCTTCCCACCTGAGGGGAAGTTGTATTAGCAACTTAATGCACCAATCCCTGTGCTCAGTCATTGGATATAAAAGTGAATAAGAATCTACGAGAAGTGAATCTACACATGAGATCACATGGCACAGAACTGGACACACATTGTACCAATATCCATTCCCTGATTTTGGTGTCGTGCCATAATTATAGGAGATGTAGCCACTGGGGGAAATGGGTGGCGGATATATATCGGTGACACTTCTGTACTATTTTTGCAACTTCTTGTGAATCTATAATGATTTCAAACTAGTACAGAGATTTTATTTTAATTTTTAAAAAATTTTTAATGTTTATTTTTGAGAGAGAGCACAAGTAGGGGAGGGGCAGAGGGAGAGGGAGACACAGAATCTGAAGTAGGCTCCAGGCTTCGAGCTGTCAGCA
Source organism: Lynx rufus (assembly GCF_022079265.1). Lineage (NCBI taxonomy): Eukaryota > Metazoa > Chordata > Mammalia > Carnivora > Felidae > Lynx > Lynx rufus. The sequence continues at coordinate 5,741,180 of NW_025814889.1, forward strand.
CAGAGTCCAACACGGGGCTCAAACCCGGAGATGGTGAGATCATGACCTGAGCCAAAGTCAGACACTTAAGTGAGCCATCCAGGTGCCCCATAGTACAGAGATTTAAAAAAGTGGATAGCTTGACTTTAGAGCAATTATCCACTGGTGCATGGAGATTGAGATAAAAAGCAATGAAGAAGGTCCAGGTGTTAAGGGGGTGTCCAATCTCCCTCAGGTGGGCAGCTGGGGAGGACTCCATAACAAGGGGGGCACATGGGTAGAGTAGGAATGATGAATGCCTTCTGAGCAAATGCCATTCTTCTTTTTTTTTTTTTTTATATGAAATTTATTGACAAATTGGTTTCCATACAACACCCAGTGCTCATCCCAAAAGGTGCCCTCCTCAATACCCATCACCCACCCGCCCCTCCCTCCCACCCCCCATCAACCCTCAGTTTGTTCTCAGTTTTTAACAGTCTCTTATGCTTTGGCTCTCTCCCACTCTAACGTCTTTTTTTTTTTTTTTTTTTCTTCCCCTCCCCCATGGGTTCCTGTTAAGTTTCTCAGGATCCACATAAGAGTGAAACCATATGGTATCTGTCTTTCTCTGTATGGCTTATTTCACTTAGCATCACACTCTCCAGTTCCATCCACATTGCTACAAAAGGCCATATTTCATTTTTTCTCATTGCCACGTAGTTTTCCATTGTGTATATAAACCACAATTTCTTTATCCATTCATCAGTTGATGGACATTTAGGCTCTTTCCATAATTTGGCTATTGTTGAGAGTGCTGCTATGAACATTGGGGTACAAGTGCCCCTATGCATCAGTACTCCTGTATCCCTTGGGTAAATTCCTAGCAGTGCTATTGCTGGGTCATAGGGTAGGTCTATTTTTAATTTTCTGAGGAACCTCCACACTGCTTTCCAGAGCGGCTGCACCAATTTGCATTCCCACCAACAGTGCAAGAGGGTTCCCGTTTCTCCACATCCTCGCCAGCATCTATAGTCTCCTGATTTGTTCATTTTGGCCACTCTGACTGGCGTGAGGTGATACCTGAGTGTGGTTTTGATTTGTATTTCCCTGATAAGGAGAGACACTGAACATCTTTTCATGTGCCTGTTGGCCATCTGGATGTCTTCTTTAGAGAAGTGTCTATTCATGTTTTCTGCCCATTTCTTCACTGGGTTATTTGTTTTTCGGGTGTGGAGTTTGGTGAGCTCTTTATAGATTTTAGATACTAGCCCTTTGTCCGATATGTCATTTGCAAATATCTTTTCCCATTCCGTTGGTTGCCTTTTAGTTTTGCCATTCTTCTAAGGGCTCAGAATATGAGCACTATACCTCTCTCTTTCTCTTTTTTTTTTTTTTTTTTTAACTTCCATAGGCTCACCCATTTTAGACTTACAATAACATGGGACATAAATATCTCATTTGATAGAAGAGGGGTTGCAGGTCACTAGACTCTAGCAATCTCTCCAAGGTCACACAATGGCAGCTTGGAAACCACAGTTCTGGTTTTTCTGGTCCCAAGATGAAACCACTTGACTTATTCAAGTGGATACTTTTGAGCCTGTTCAGTGTCCACCTGGTTCTTCCCCATCATTTCCTCTGTTTGGTCTGAGTGGAGTGAATACAGTTTGAGTCTGTGGTGGGGAGGAGTCCTAGCTGAGGAGGACATGTTGAATGGGAGACCACCCCCTGCCCCTCTGCCATTCAATAATAACACAGTCCCCGTGTGCGGCTGCATTCATGAAATACTAAGAAAAACAGATACAAATACTGAAACACACTACTTTAACTCTTCTGATTTTTTGGGACAGGAAGAAGCAGTGGCACTTGGCCAGGGATGTGCAGAGCTGGGCAGGCGCCCACGCACTCCCTTCCCACAGCACATCCGTACCTCCGGGGCAATGTAGTCCGGGGTCCCGCAGAACGTGTTTGTCTTGGCATCTCCTAACATGTTCTCCTTGCACATTCCAAAGTCTGCTATTTTGATGTGTCCATCTTTGTCTAACAGGATATTATCAAGCTTCAGATCTCTGGAAAACACAAGCAAAGCAACATCTCACGGTGATACATACATTTTTTGTTAAAATAGAATTGCCACGTGAGGGGCGGTCACTTGTCACATCACAGCCTGAGGTCATCAGGGGAACATGCTTGCTGGTCCTCCTCTCCCTTTCAGCCCTGTTCTTCAGTCTCCAGCTCTGCCCATGGGCTCACTGCCGTCTCCTAGGTCTTTCCTCCTTGACAAGCATCTCGTGCTCTGGGACTTCACCAATAGTCCTTCTCGGCCCAGGCCAGTCTTCTTGGGCCTGGCTCTGACAGACTCTGGTCCCCCCACCCATGCCCAGTAAAGCACTTGGTGCATCTCTGGAGCTATGTGTGGATGGCTGCATGGGTGGTGGAATGGATAATGTAATGGGTAGGTGATGGGGAGTCTCTCCAGTGTAGCATCCTTCAGTTTTAAGGGGCCTTCGAGAAACAATATTGGGATATAAAGGACAGCTAGTTGTGAAATAAATGTCTTTAGGGGTTCGTAGTTGGGAATGTGCCATAAGGTGGTATTTAATACCACACAACGCATACACCTGCCTGCTTGTGTACAAGATAGCAGTAGAGAGAGCATTGACTCTTCAAGGGAATTATTGGTTGCTGCTGATTCCTCTGTCTGATTTACCAAGGGGTGCAGTTCAGTATGATCACAAAGGTAAGATACAGACCTGAGGCTCTTTATCCGAGTGCCTTACTTTCATGACGAGGGAACAAAGGCCTGAAAAACTCATTTCATGCGATTTTCCAAGTATACCTGTTTCTTCATGGATAAATTATACTGCATCTAATTCCAAGACTAATGGAAGAAGGCTTCCCTTGACTAAGAATAATTCTAGAACTAGAACCCATCTGATGCCAGAAACCATGTCAATAAATTCCTCTTTTCTTGGAGAACCAATATCCTTGTAAAGTACCCTTCCATTTTTAGGGTAATGTGGCTGATAAGATTAAAAAAAAAAAAGCCAAATTGTGATTTGCCTCCTTGTGATTATACATAGAACACTTTATATTCTTACCCATGATAACTCTGAGTATTTGAAAAGTGACCTCAACTTTTGTCTTGTTTTTCCTTCACTGAGTTAAGTCCTCCAGATGTATAAATGTGTTGGTGCAGATGTCAGGGGTACTGCTGGCTTCTGTCATGACCCCCTTGTCCATCCCCGCTATGGCCCAGCCACTGCCCTGTTAGGTTCTGATACTTGGTCACAGTAGCGGGTAACCGTGAACTTAGTATAAACTAAAACCTCCAGGTATCTTTTCTTTTCCTATACAAATTGCCATCATACCCATTTCTTCTCATTCTGTACCTGTGAAATTGATGTTTTTAAAGATCATCCAAGTGTGGGGTGCCTGGGTGGCTCAGTGGGTTAAGCATCTGACTCTTGGTTTCGGCTCAGGTCACAATCTCACAGTTCATGAGTTCGAGTCCCATGTTGGGTTCTGTGCTGACAGTACATAGCCTGCTTGGGATTCTCTCTCTCCCCCTCGCTCTCTGCCTCTCCCCCTCTCACTCTCTCTGTCTCTTTCTCAAAATTAAACTTTAAAAAGATCATCCACATGCTAACATTTGACATCAATGACTTAATTTTTTTTCTAGTTTGTTATAGAAGACCTAGTTTTCTTTTTCTTTATGTCCTCTGCCCACGAATTTCTGAACTTTCTGAAACCTACGTCTAGGATGTGTGGTTGGTGATGGCCACCATGGTCTTCCTTCTTAGTGAAGGCGACTTGGGAGAGAATAGGAACAGCTATTGTGCTTACTCTTCACTTCCTGTTAGAGAATTGGCTTAAAATTCCCTTCTCAAAGACTCTGCTCCCAAAGGGCCTTGCAAATAGCCCTGTCTCCTTCAGTTCAGGTGACTGGACTCAACTGGATGATTCAGGTTTTCTCTTTGGGGAGGTTGGGATTGTGGGAAGGCGGCCCTAATCTGTCTCGGTGGGTGACCGGTAATCAGGACTGCTGACGGATGTCCTCTAGCATGGCCTTAGTAAAGGAGAAAGCTGAAGGGGCTTGGCCAAGAGCAGAGACAGAGGCTATGTAAATCCAAAGAGACACAGTGATGAGAGAGAGGTACCTTTGGGCTCCGATGGGTCTGCCTTCTTAGTTCCAGTTTCTCAAGGAGGCTGAGATTTCGCTTAAGCCAAACTGTGGGTGATCTTTTATTGCTTGTCATCAATATTCATATCAGCCTAAAGTTCCCATCATGATTTGCTGTGCCTCTTGCTAAACTGTGAGGCTCAGGAGGGTAGAAATGTGTATTGTGTGCTATACTGTGACAGCCTTGGCAGGAGGTGAGCATGTAAAGAGCATTCAATAAATGTTTGCTGAAGGAACCATCACCCACCAGGGACTGGCTCACCCACCAGGCATTATCCGTTGCAATTAACTCCTGAGGAACTGTTCCCTTCCATTGCTCTCTCCACCTTCTGCTGGAGCAAAGCAGCCAGAGAGAGTGAGCATGGGCTGCAGCTGTGTTTTGGTGGAGTGACACTATTAGCAGATGTCCCCAGAATTGACCTCTTCCATCTGGGCCAGCTTGGTTCATAATCTCCATGACCAGGGCATCATAGACCGTTCCTGTCTGACTGGGTGGCCAGGGTATCTCCAGGACATGTGAATATGTATCTCATGTTCCTATCCATGTCGGTTCTGCTTCTCTCTCCTAACTCAAATGCTGTCATAACTTTCATTATCAGGATGAATATGTCTAATATGTCTGTCTTTCCTTAGGTCTTCTGCCTTGCTGTTCGTTATTTTAATGAGGTACACTTTCACTGTGACTTACGAATTCCAATAAATCCAGGTCTGGATCATATTTTACTCCTAATGCTTACAGTTGCAGATTCATTTTCTAATCCACACTCTATGCAATATTGGTATCATTTTGGGTTTCTGCTACATGAAACCTATTTGCATCATTTATAGCCACATACACATGTTCCTAGAACTTTGGCTGAAGGATGGTTTGGAGGTCATCACTAGGGAACCAGACATCTAGCTGCAGTGCTATATGCAAATTCTAAGGATGATGAAGATTGTATGTAATACTTGCATTGGATTTTCTTGCTCTCACATGCACTTCACCATCTGATTCTCATAGCAGCCCTTTGATATGGAATTACTATCTTTATTCATATTTTTCTGATTGAAAGAACAGGCTCTTAAAGGTTACACAATTTATCCTAGCTCACGGGTGGGGTAAACCAACTTGGTTTGGACGCAAACCAAGGCCTTCTCTCCTACATCCTCATAAACCAAGCTGACCCAGTCTTTCTCATCGAATTGGTCCTGCTGAGAGCCAGAGTCTTCAGTGACTCGGGGTGAATTTTAATCAGTCCTAAAAATAAGTGTTCTCTGAGCCTCAGGCTAGGAAAATGAGCATCATGTTTGATTTTCATTCCACCCTCTAAGGTGAACCAAGTGTTAGGGGTTGGGAGAGAAAAGGTCATTGATGCTTTGAGAGATTAAGTCAGAATGGGAAAAGTCTAAAAGTCGTCCACGCGGAGTCAGACCTCCATGAGGGTAAGGAGTGGAGGCAGAGGAGGGATAACTGCACCTGCCACAGAATCCAATGGCCAGAGTGTTCACAGGTATGTCAGCTAATTACTCCTCACATACACCTTATAGGATACCAGGGCACCCAGAAAGGAACTTTGGAGTCCAGATCAGCTGGCGTGGCTCTGGTAAGCACCCGTGTGCCCCAGGGGCAGCGCGTCAGGTATAATAGAATTCAGTGGAAGCCTTTCATTCAGTTGTGTGGTCAACATAAGCAAAGCTTTTCCATTTGCAAGAGGCAGAGGGTGGGTGTCAGAAGAACTGTATTTCAAATCCCAGCTTTATTGCTAAGTTGCTCAGCCAAGCTACATCCCCTCTGAGCCTCCAGTGGCTTATCTGTAAAAGGGGTACAGTGGTGCCTGCCTTCTTTATCCCACAGGACCTTTGTTAGCATAGAATGAGGTAACCCATGTGAAAGCATTTGTAAATGGCTTCAAAAACATGGGTTGGGCCAGTGCTGTCACTGCTCAGCTATCCTCATATAGCCTTTCAGTTCTAATAGTTGTAAGATCAGAGATTCTAGATTCTTCTCTTTCCATGTCTGGGTATTTTCCAGCTGCTTGTTTTTTACATTTAACCCAAACCAGGGCTGAGGCATCTTTTAAGATGTCACTACTTTTATAACACCAGCAGGTGGTAAATGATGTTGGCACCTGTTTCTCTACATCGCTTGGCCTCATTTCTTGTGGCTGCTTAGCAAAAGCCTTTCCAATAAGGCTGGACCCATTTGTCTAATGTTTCCTCCTTGACCTTCTGCTTCTGTGCCTTTTCTGGAATCACTTCTTCCATTTGCAAAGGCTTTCTCCTCCTCTAAAAAAAAACAAAACTCTTTCTGATAGGAATTTATTTTTTTGGCAAACCCTCTCCCACTTCTGAGGCTACCATTTTCTTTCCTATTGATACCTTTAATTAGAATCTTACTCACTGGGACTGTTTTTGTTAGAGTGTGGTGCCTATGTCTTGTCATGCACTTCTACTTGATCTCCAAAAAAATACACAATAAAAACTCAGAAAGTGTCGTCATTAGGTACCCAGGAATTGGGACTTTGGTAGCTTTTGTGTACACAGCAATGCTTAATGAAGAACCGTACATTCAGGGGTCAGTCTGTCTACATCACCAGCTGTGGAGCATTGAATGGTGGCCCCCAAAAGATAAGTTCATATTCTAACCCCTAGAACCTTGTGGATGAGACCTTCTTTGGGAGAAGGGTCTTTGTAGATGTAACTAAATTAAGGATCTTGGAATGAGATCATCCTGGATTTTCCAGGGGGTCAAGTGTCCTCCTAAGAGGCATACAGGGAAGACAAAAGAGGTGCACGGAGAAGAAAAGATCATGTGAACACAGAGGCAGACAGGAGGGATGTCCCCCAAAGCCAAGGAGCACCTGGAGCTATGAGATGCTGGAAGGGGCAAGGAAGCATTCTGCTTGAGAGCCTTGGGAAGTAGGCTAACCCTGCTGGCACCTTGACTTTGGACCTCTGACCCCTGAACTATGAGAGAATAAACTCCTGTTGGTTTAAGCCATCAAGTTTGTGGTAATTTCTATGGTATATGTATGTGTGTATATATATATACATATATCTCTATATATCTATATACATACATACACACACATATATATATATACACGTATATGTGTGTGTGTGTGTGTGTGTGTATATATATATAAATTTTGTGTGTGTGTGTGTGAACAAACCCAGAAATCATAATCCCAAGTGGTTAGAAGAAGGAAATTAATAGAATCCCCTTGTTAATTCGGTTGCCAAATGGACAGTTCAGGTCAGTAAAGTTGCAAATGGGGAGTTGAATGGTTTTTAATGCAAGACAGTCCCATTCTCCAGTACTTACTAGATGACTTCTCCTTAGCTTGAATTATTTGATGGTGTCTTTCAAGGATTCTCGAGAACTTCAGCAAATACACTACTAAATAAACCCAATATTCTTTCTTATTGGTGCATAAAAGGCCATAGAAACCATGATTTCCCATTAAGGGATGTAGTAAGAGCCCTCTACTGGGTACAATTTGTGATATTAAAGACCATTAAGGACCCTGTTGTTCCTTTCTGTTCTGTCAACTAACAAGACGAGATGCTAGAAAAAAAAGCATTGTGCTATGGAGAGACAGACTATACTGGGGCATGTGGGCTTTTCTCTCATGAGGTTCCTTTGAGCTCTGATCTCTCTCTCTCTCTCTCTCTCTCTCTCTCTCACTCTCTCTCTCAAATCTTTTTTCTCCCTTCCATCCATCCTACACAAGCTACTGAGTTCCCCAGTGATATGTATTTCATATATATTGCAGGCATTACAGATAACAGAGAGAAAAAACAAACCATAGATTCTGATCAGGGTTTTCAATGTTCTGATGGGTATTTTTCATTTTCTTGGAGATTAAGGAATTGTATAAAACAGTTGTTTAATACATTATTTTGTAGATGGACACCCCCCACCCCAAAGCCCATTGTATCCAAAGGTTGCCAAAGAGACTGCTTAAGATGACTTCCAAGCCTTCCCTAAAGTTGTGTTCTGTGGCTCTAAGTATGGCAACTTTCCCTTGACTGTGCCCTCTGGGAATGGAGAGGTTTCCCGAAGTGAATTTTCAGCCAACCCTGTAAGCTGCTCAGTATTGACCATCTCTGATGGGATGCTTCTGGCCTGTATTATACACAGTTTGCTGTCGTCAACACTCAGTGTGGGACACCATTTAACCTTTCTTTTAATATTGTATTCAGGTGTACAACACGGTGATTCAACAATTACATACTTTATGCTGTGCTCTCCACAGCGTAGTCACGACCTGTCACATACAACACTATCACGATATTATTCCCTGTGCTGTACTTTTCATCCCCATGACTTATTTACTTTACAACTGGAAGTTTGTACCTCTTACTCTCTATTTCTCCTACCCTTTCACCGTCCTATCCTCTGGCAACGAGCAGTCTGTTCTCAGTATTTAAGAATCTGCTTCTGTGTATGAGTCTTTTTCTGTTTTGTTTTTTAGATTCCACATATAAGTGAAATCATATGCTATTCGTCTTTTTATGTCTGACTTCACTTAGTGTAATACCCTCTGGATCCATTCATGTTGTGAATGGCAAGATTTCATTCTTTTTTATGGCTGAGTAATAATTACATTTTGTGTGTGTGTGTGTGTATATGTGTGTGTATACACATATGTATATGTATATATGTGTGTGTGTGTGTGTGTGTGTGTATATATATATATATATATATATATATATATACACCACACCTTTTGTATCCATTCATCTTTTGATGGACACCTGGGTTGCTTCCATAGCTTGACTACTGTGAATAATGCTGCAATAAACATATTAATGCATATGACTTCTCAAGTTAGTGCCTTTGTTTTCTTTGGGTAAATACTGAAGTGGTAATACTGGGTGATAGGGTATTTATATTTTTAATTATTTTAGGAACTTTCCTACTGTTTTCCATAGTGGCTGCGTCAATTTACATTCCCACCAACAGTGAATAAGGGTTCCCTTTTATTCATATCCTTGCCTACGCTTGTTATGTCTTGTCTTTTTGATTCTAGCCATTCTGACAGGTGTGAGGTGATATTTCATTGTGGTTTAGATTTATGTTTCCCTGATGATTAGTGGTGCTGAGCACCATTTTGTGTGTCTCCTAGCCATGTGTTCTTTGTAAAAATGCATATTCATGTCCTCTATGCATTTTTAATCAGACTATATGTTTGGTGTTGTATGAGTTCTTTATGTATTTTGGATAGTAACCCCTTATTGCATATATTATTTGTAAATATCTTCTTCCATTCTGTAATCCATTCTGATGAAAGAAATTGAAGACAACACAAAAAGTTTTTGTTTGGTTTGGTATGGTTTCCTCGCTGTGAAAAAGCTTCTTAGTTTAATATAGTCCCAAAAGTTTCTTTTACTTTTATTTCCCCTGCCTTTGGAGTCAGATCTAAAAAACATCATTAAGACTGGGGTCAATGAGCCTTATTACTTCCTATATTTTTGTCTAGGAGACTTACAGTTTCTGGTATTAAATTCAAGTATGTAATCCATTTTTTAGTTTATTTTTGTGTATGGTGTAAGAAAGTGGTCCAATTTCATTCTTTTGCATGTAGCTATTTATCCTAACACCAGTTATTGAAGAGACTGCCCTGTGTTCTTGCTTTCTTTGTCATAGGTTAATTGGCCATACATGCATGGGCTTATTTCTGTGCTCTCTATCCTACTCCACTGATCTGTGTGTCTGCTTTTGTGCTAATGCCATACTGTTTTGATTATTATAGCTTTGTAGTAGAGTTTGAAATCAGGAAACTTGATATATCCAACTTTGTTTTTCTTTCTCAAGAATGTTTTGGCCAGTCGGGGTCTTTTGTGGTTCCATACAGATTTTGGAATTTTTTGTTCTAGTTTGGTGAAAAATGTCATTGGAATTTTGATAGGGATTGCACCAAATCTACAGATCTTTGTGTAATATGGACATTTTAACAGTGTTCTTCCAAAACATGAGTATCAAATATCTTTCCTTTTATTTGTGTTGTCTTCAATTTTTCATCAGTATGTTAGTTTTCAGTATACATGTCTTTCACACCCTTAGCTAAGTTTTTTCCTAAGTATTTTATTCTTTTTGATGTGATTGCAGATGGGATTGTTTTCTTGGTTTCTCTGATAGTTTAGTATACAGAAATGCAGCAGATTCTGTATATTTTGTATCCTGCAACTTTACTGAATTTATACTTATTCTAATAGGTTTTTTTTTCTGAAGTCTTCAAGGTTTTCTATATATAGTATGTCAAGTACAAAGAATGACCATTTTAATTATTTCTTACCAATATGGATGTCTTTTTGTTTTGCCTGATTGCTATGGCTGGGACTGCCAGTACTATGTTGCATAAAAGTGGCATGAGTGGACATCATGTCCTGTCCCTGATTTCCAAAGGAAGGCTCTCAGTTTTTCACCATTAAGTGTGATGTTAGCTGTGAGTTTGCCATATATGGCCTCTATTATACTGATGTGTGTTCCCTCTAAATCCATGTTGAGAGTTTTTATCATGAAGGGCTACTGAATTTACTCAAATGCTTTTGCTACATTTATTGAGATGATAGAATTTAAAAACAATTTTTTTAACTTTTATTCATTTTTGAGAGACAGAGCACAAGCGGGGGAGGGGCAGAGAGAGGGAGACACAGAATCCGAAGCAGGCTCCAGGCTCTGAGCTGTCAGCACAGAGCCCGAAGCAGGGCTTGAACCCATGAGACAGGAGATCATGACCTGAGTTGAAGTTGGATGTGTAACCAACTGAGCCACCCACCTGCCCCAAGATGATAGGATTTTTATTTTTCATTTTGTTAATGTGGAGTATCACATTGATGAGCGGCTATTTAGCTATTCTTGTGTCCTTGGAATAAATCCTACTTGATCATGGTGAATGATCCTTTTAATGCATTGTCAAAATTGATTTGCTAATAATTAGTTGAGGACTTTTGATCTATGTTCATCAGGGATATTGGCCTATAATTTTTTCTTCTTGTAGTCTTTGTCTGGTTTTGGAATCAGGATAATGCTGGCCACATAGAATGGATTTGGAAGCACTCCTTCTTGTTCATTCTTTCGGAATAGCTTGAGAATGATAGTATTAACTCTTCTTTAAATGGGTTAAACCCAGGGGCGCCTGGGTGGCTCAGTCGGTTAAGCGTCCGACTTAAGTTCAGGTCATGATCTCACAGTTCATGAGTTTGAGCCCAGCATGGGGCTCTGTGCTGGGAGCCTGGAGCCTGCTTTGGACTCTGCGTCTCCCTCTCTCTCTCTGCCCGTCCCTGCTCATACTGTCTCTCTCTCAAAAATAAATAAACGGTAAAAAAATTTAAAAGTAAATGGGTTAAACCCTTCTTTAAATGTTTGGTAGAATTTACGTTTGAAGTCCTCTGGTTCTGCACTTTTGTTTGTTGGGTGTTTTTAGATTAGTGATTCAATTTTGTTACTAGTAATCAGTTTGTTCAGATTTTCTGTTTCTTCTTGAGTCAGTTTTGGAAGACTGTAAGTTTGTAGGAATTTATCCACTTCTTCTAGGTTGTTCCAATTTGTTGGCATATGATTTTTTTTTTTTTAGTAGTCTCTTATAACCTTTATATATTTCTGTGGTGTCAATTGTAACTTCTCTTTCATTTCTGATATTTTTTATTTGGGTCCTCTCCCTCTTTTTTTTTTTTTTGTGATTACTATGCTAAAAGTTTGCCAATTTTGTTTATCTTCTCAAAGATCTGTCTCTTAGTTTCATTGATCTTTTCAATATTTTTTCTTCTCTATTTCATTTACTTTTGCTCCAAACTTTATTATTTCCTTTTTTTCTATAACTTTGGGCTTTGTTTATTCTTCTTTTTCTTGTTCTGTTAGGTTTAAATTCAGATTTTTTTGAGACTTTTCTTTTGTCTTGAAGTAAAAATTATAAATTTTCCCTTAGAACAGTTTCCTGTGTCTCAAAGATTTTTGAGTCACTGTGTTTCCAGTTTCATGTGTCTCCAGGTAATGTGAATTTCCTCTTGATTTCATTTACCTATTTATTTTTTTTGGTAGCATGTTGTTTAGCCTCTGTGTTTGTATTTTATCCAGTTTTTTTTTTCTTCTGAGTTCTAGTTTTATACTGCTGTGGTTGGAAAATATGTCTGATATGATTTTGCTATTCTTAAATTTATTGAAACTTGTTTTGTGGCCTAACACATGATCTATCCTGGAAAATGTCCCATATGCACTTGAAAAGAATGTCTTCTGTTTTAGGATGAAATGTTTTGAATAAATCTGTTATGTTCATCTGGTCCAGCGTGTCATTCAAAGTCACTGTTGCTTTATTGATTTTTCTGTTTAGATGATCTTCCTGTTGCTCTAAGTGGGGTGTTAAAGTCCCCTACTGTAATTGAACTACTGTTAATTTCTCCCTTTATGTCTGTTAATATTTGCTTCATATGTTGTTTCTATGTTGGATGCATATTTACAATTGCTCTTTTGTTGGATCAATCCCTTTATGATTATGCCCTCCTTTGTCTCTTGTTACAGACTTTGTTTGAAAGTTGATTTTTGTCTTATATAAATATTGCTACAGTTTATTTTTTTGCTTCCGTTTGCATGGATTATCTTTTCCATCGCTTTACTTTCTGTCTGTGTGTCTTTTATATCTGAAGTGAGTCTCTTGTAGGCAACATATAGTTGGGTCTTCTTTAATCTATTTAGTCATCTGTATCTTTTGACTGGAGCATTTAGTCCATTTACATTTAAAGTAATTATAGATAGGTATGTACTTATCCCTATTTTGTTCATTGTTTTCTGGTTGTTTATGTAGTTCTTCTCTGTTCCTTTCTTCTTCTCTTGCTCTCCTCCCGTGTGATTGATGGCTTTTTAGTGATATGCTTGGATTCTTTTCTCTTTTTTTGTGTGTATCTATTATAGAATATAAATGTGGTTACCATGAAGTTTATATAATACCATCCTGAGTATATAGCAGTCTCTTGTAAGTTCATGGTCACTTAAATTCAACACATTCTAAAAGCATTGCATTCTTAGTCCTCCCCACTCCATGTTTTATATTTGTAATGGTCTGTTTTACATACACTTTTATATTGTGAATCCATTAATTGATTTTACTTTTTAACCTTCATACTAGGTTTACAAGTGATTGATTTACTATATGTTTACTTTTACCAGTGAAGTTTTTTCCTTTCATAATTTTCTTCAAGGCATTTTCTTTTCTGCTTGAAGAAGTCCCTTTAACACGTCTTCGTAAGGCTGGTTTGGTGGTGATGAACTCTTTTAACTTTTGTCTGGGAAACTCTTTATGTCTTCTTCAAATCTGAATGATAACCTTGTTGGGTAGAGTATTCTTGGTTGTAGTTTTCTTCCTTTCAGCACTTTGAATCTATCATGCCACTCCCTTCTTACCTTCAAAGCATTTGCCAAAAATCTGCTGATAGCCCTGTGGGGTTTCACTTGTACATAACTGGTTGCTTTTCTCTTGCCTCTTTTAAGATCCTCTTTAATTTCGTACATTTTAATTATTATGTGTTTTGGTGTGGACCTCTTGAATTCATCTTGTTTGGGACTGTCTGTGCTTCCTGAACCTGGTTGTCTGTTCCTTCTCTTTAGCTATTATTTCATCAAATAAGTTTCACTCCTTTGTTTCTCTTCTTTGTCTTCTAATATAAATGTTAGCATACTTGATGTTGTCTCAGAGGTCCTTTAACCTATGCTAACTTTTAAAATTCTCTTTTCTTTTTGCTGTTCAGCTTGGGTGCTTTTTATACCCTATTTTCCAGATGCTGATCTGTTCTTCTACCTCCTCTAATCTGGTAGTGATTCCCTCTAGTGTATTTGACATTTTTGTTTTTGCATTCTTTAGTTGATTTGTTCTTTTTTTGTATTCTGTTTGTTGAAGTCTCACAGGGTTCATCTGCTTTTCTCTGAAGTCCAGTGGGCATCTTTATGACTAGTACTTTGAACTCTTTGTCAGGTAGATTGCCATCTCTATTTTAGTTCTTTTTTGAAGTTTTGTCTTCAATTTGGAGCATATCCTTCTGCCTCCTTATTTTGACTTTTTCTGTTTATTTATATGAATTAGGTGAAAAAGGCACCTCTCCCAGTCTTGAAGGAGTGACTTTGTGTAGGAATGTCCTCTGTATAGACTATATATGCCAGGAAGCTTTGGCTGGCTGGCTGTTATCACATTGGGGTGCTCTATGCAGAGGGCTTCTTGGATGGCTGGTTGGAGCTGAAGCAGGCATAGACCAAGGGATCCTGGGGCATTCTGCACCAGGGCTATCCTGGCAGGAAGTGAATATAGGCTGGTGGGTCCTGGGGCAATCCACATCAGTTTGCCTTGGTGGGATGGTTGGAACTAGGGTGGGGAAAGGATAGGGGTGTCCTAGAGTACTTTATATTTGTGCTGCCTTGGCTAGATGGCTGGAGTCATAGGGGGTACTGTCTAGGAGAGCCCTGGTGTGTATCATACTGGGGCAGCCTTAGGGAGATGGCTGGAGCTGTGGCAGGCATGGGTGGGGGGCCACCTTTAGGGGGATGGATGTATCTGGTGTAGGCTGGCATACCGGGGCTCACTGAAGCAGCAGCCTGGCTACAGTGCCTGGACCCTGCTCCTGTCTGCACTATCAAAGTGGAGGGGGAGCTTAAACAATGGCACCCGCCAGCACCTCTGGCATTGAGGAGAGTTCTACCATCTCCCTCACCATTTGGTGGACATTCAGAGTCTAGTTGTCCCTTAAACTACTTTGCCCCCAGAGGGGCAAGTCTGCATGGCCCTCTTCAGTGCCATCCCTCCCCCTGCAGTTGGTAATTGGGGGTGGGGATCTCATCATTACTGTGCCTCTATCCTTTGTTGAGCACAAACTTTCCAGTTGGCCCTCAGTCCTTCAAGAGGAATTGCTCCTTTATATGTTGGAGTAGATTTGTGTGTCCCTGGGAGGAGGTGCATTTAGGGTTTTCCTATGCTGCCATCTCGGACCCCCTCTTACCATTGAACCTTACTGATGACTCTGGTCCAGTGTTATGAACACTTGCCACAGAAGGGCACATAATCCCACTCTCCCAGAGCCTTTTGATTGACTTGCATCTTCCCTTTATATTGGATTCAACATGACCCTCTCACTTTGCTCACTGGGCCAGCCTCCAGCAGCTTCGCCAGCCTCCTGTCTGGCTCTCTTTTTTTTTTTTTAATTTTATTTTTTCCCCCCTAATCTTCAGTGAGTCAGAAACCAGACAACCAAGCTTTTGGTGATTTCTATGTTAAATAAGAGTCAACTATATTTTGAGCAAAGAAGTAAGGAGATTAAAGTACAATAGCTTTCCTCTGAGAAAGGTGTGAACAGATGGTGTATGATAGAGACATTTTGGATGGACATCCACTCATGAAAGAGAGTATACATGGCTTCCAATGCACTTCTACCGGGTGCAGGCAAGTAGGTTTCCACGGGTGTGTATGAGTGTTCAAGGAAGAGCTCCCCTCTTCCCCCACCCAAGAGAACATTCAACAAGCATTCTAGTTGGCCCAAGCAAAAATCAGGAAAAGCGAGCTATGAAAGAGACAGAAAGAGAAAGCGATGATTAAGATGCCAAAGGGAAAGCAGGGTAATGGAAGGAGATGAGAAAAGTGGAGGTGAGTGGGGAGAATAACTATATAAGGAAGGACCAGAATAAAGAGCAAAATGAGAGCAGAACCCTACTTCTTTGGAGATGGGAGTTCCTGACTTGACTGTCCTCACCCCGGCCGTGCAACTTCCTGCCACAAAGCACACTGGCCATTTCACATCACCAGAGTAGAATGATTAAATTAACTGGACAGGGAATCAAGATATCTCTGTATGTGTTTCCAAAGAATAAAATTTACCTGTACACAATTCCTTTGGAATGAAGGAACTGCAGACCCAGAATGATTTCAGCAGCATAGAACCTGAGGGAAGGAAAATCAAAGTTCAGTATGGATGCATTGATGGAACAAAGTAAAATCCCCATTTTAAATAGTGGGTACTCTGTGCAAGTACTGTCTGAGGTGTACACACACAACTCTGTACACACATAATTTCGTTCAGTCCTAACAAAAGAGAGATGTCCGTTCTATACGTTCAGCCCCAGTCCTCATAGCATGAAACAAAGCTTAACATAGCATGAAACTAACCTTAAGTTAGTCTTACCTGCATCTAGTACTTATTCTTCTATTTTAAACTATAATGCTCAAACTCTTTTTTTTTTTTTGCTAATAAAACACACATATACATTAAATGTAATTGTATAAGTATTACAGAAAAGTAATTTTCCATTTTATTTTAAACTCTGCTTGGAGCCCTTAGACCTGTGTGCAGGGTCATTCCAAATAGACCCGGCTTGTTTATGGGCAAGAAATGCAGCCCGAGAGGCAGAGGAAGGCAGATGGAAGATGGGAGTGGGATATGCTCTCCATTTGCAGTGATGACAGACACCTGGGAGGCATTGAGGGCACGACAGACAGCATGTGTCTGTGATGGCGTTCATGCCTTCCAGAGGTAGTGAGGAAGGTGGGCGGAGAGAATCCGTTAGCACGAAAACTGCCTGATGATTTCTCTGCTGCGGAAATCCCATAAAATTCTCTCTGAACACGTTGCTGATGGTTCCTGGAGGTGATGAGCTTAGTGGTGTGCGAGCCACTGGCTTTGACAAAAAGCCATTTCAGCCAGAGTTTCTGTGGGAGCTGGTGGGACCCGTCCATCTTTCAACCCAGCTCAGCCTACACCACTCGAAAGTGCTCATTAGGGGTGAATGAAAGATTACTGAGCACCGGGAAAAGGAAGCTAGTGTGTACCCATATTTTTAAGTGGCCCTAGTGGCACAATTTTCTTTTTTCCTGAGTGTCACGGTTTTATTACTGAGGAAACAGGGCCCACGGGAGGAAGAGAGGCAGGGGGTTGTGTGGGACTCAGCTTCATTTCCACCTGGCAAATGCAGTCTGCCTGGTTTCGAAAAAGGTGAAGATTTATTCTCAGAGAGTAAATACCTCTTCTGGTTTCTTAATTCTCATCCCCCCCACCCCCACTTTAGCCAGATGTTTTATGCCTTCACCTTGAGCTTCCCATCAAAGGCCTTAGAGCTTCATCCCCATGACCACCTTTAAGATCTGTGTTTCATTTGACTGCTTCTTTTCAAAGGGCAAATATTTGCTTCTGGGTTTAGATTAATTAGAAGCTTGATGAGCTAAGTGGTTTCTTAAGAGACTAAGTTCTTGATTTCAAAACATGGAGAAATGAAACAAAACAGACTCCAATTTAAGCTTCACAAATGGGGAAAACAGTTGCCTTGTTGGATAGGTCCCCAGGGCGTTACCCTGACCTGAGGTTGTGGCATGCTGAGTGAGGAAACAGGAAAAATGCCACAAGGGAGAAGTATCGATGGGCATCGCAGGTGCTCAGTACCTGACAAGAACAGTGGAAAAACCCCAAACCCTTTAGAGGGCTCTTACGTGGCTCTGGAAAGATCAAACTTGTGGCAACTTTGGATGTGGTACATTAAGTCTCCTCCATTGAGATACTCCATCACAAAAAAGAGGTTTTCCTAGGGAAAAACAAAATCAATTCCAAATTTCAGCTTTTAAAAAAAATAAGGAAACAAGCGCTACTTTCTGAGTGGATTTAGATTATTTCAGGGGAACCAATTCTATCTTGAGATCACTTATAAAAAGACCAAGATAATTTAGCTGATCTACAGCATTCCGAACACCAAGAAGAAGCTTGGGGCATCTGGGAGGCATATGCGTAACATTTGCTGGGATACTTACACGCTATGATGCAGCTGATGGGGCACGGCATGAGGAAGGGTCCACCCGGACTTGCCCACCCAACAGTGATGGTGTTGGACCCTTAATGGTATACAATGCTGATTGTATACCTGTGGAAATTGATAGTGTGTTGGATGGTAAGGATAACACAAATCAGGTCTCTGACTCCAGGCACAGGGCTTGGAAGCATGCGTTCAACACAACACTTAGTAAGTAGTTCTGAACATACTCTCCAGGTATGGCCCTGTGGTAGGAGTGAGAGTGGGGATGTGCATTCCTGCCTCACCCATCAGATTTGATGAAACACAGTCCTGCCTTCAGCTGACAATTAAGTGTAGCCTTATCTCTTGCCGGTCCTGATTTCACTTGTTGCAAGACCTTGCTGATGAGCTAGCATGTTGCTTCCACCAGAGGACATCATGCATGTTACTAGAGCTGGCCCCCTTGAATGGCCACCATCAAAAGTAATGTTGAGTGGTCTTCAGGTTGAAGACCTCTTCAGGTCTACAGGTCTTCAACATTGTAGTGAGAGCATCAGAAGCGGCTACAATTCCAGTGAGCCTGGGCTCCTCCTCCTATGTGAGGCAATGCTTCCTCAATAAGTATATATACGACACTTTGAGCATCTCAATTCTAGAGAGTCCTCATGAGCCACAGAATTAGTCATCCTTAAAGTGTGAAGACCTTTAGCATGTCTGCTCATGAATTTGCACCCCAAAGCCTCACTTGGGTGATTTTTTAACAGAATTAACCTTTGAGTTTTCATGTGAGACTAACCGAGGCCCTGGGGCAGATGAAGTGACGGTGTTCTGGTCTGATAGTGACCTACATTTCCCACACTGAGGCCAGTTCTCCACAGAACTGGGGAAACCAAGTCTTGTGGTAAATATCTCAATGATTTAGGTAAAGATCAGTGTCATCCCGCTTTTTCTAAAGTTGACCACTGATCTAATTTACTGATTTCATGTATCTTTAACTGGAGCCCTTTCCCTTATGGACAGGCCAAAATCTCTAGTGATAGATGTGCCAACTTAACATTGATATTTAAAATATAGCTTGAGATTAATCATTTATTCAGTCCGCACACATCTGCTTCATCAATAGCACATGTTTCCTTTAGCTCTTATTCTTGTAAGTACCGTGTGGACCACTTCTAATCACCTTTTTTTACCTAAAACTATAATGGTCTGTACGTACACAGTAGTGGAATCTCCTATGTGCTCAAAAGAACGAAAGCTATAAAAGCTGAAAGGCCATTTATAACAGTGCTCAGATGAAGGGTTCTTCTTAAGTGTTAGGATGCTTATAAATCCTTATAAAACTTGAAAATTTGGAATTTATATGTTGTCAGCTAGGACTCGAGGCAAAAGGCCAACCCTAACTTCTACACAACACTGGGCACAGTGGTCCCATCAGTTCTCATGTTTAAGTCAGGTCTGTACCTAGCTATGAAGGGTTGGGGGGTTGAACCTGTGTGGCAAAACACAGACTCTAAGGTACCACAGGGCACAGTCATTGTTTACTCCCTTGGGCATTCCAAGAAGACCATACTACCATAGTGATTATTAATTAAATAGTAATGGAGATTTATAGCATCTTGGATGCCACACTTAATCCCACTAAAAGATCTTATGTCTCCACGATAAATCTTTTAAAACAATCTCTTCTAATTCTCATCTTTATATTAAGCCAGAGGCACTGAAAAAAGCCAATCGATTGCCTTTGGTTATTTATGATGGCATTTTGCTTCAGTTGAAGTGCTTGGTTTGGGTGAATACCAGATAAATGTGGGCTGCTTATAGGGAATAAGGGCAGTCCATGCCTGGAGGTCCAGCTTGGGTGGGCAGGGTGGGGAAACCTGTTATCCTTCTAGAAGGTGCTGCTCTGAGTGTCCTTGCCTTTTTCTAAGGGGTTCTGGATGCTGTTTGGAAGTCCCGGGAAGACATTCATCCAGGGAACTCTTGGGTCTACACTGGGCCCAAGGAGATGGCTCGGTGATGAAGTCGGAATAAACATAACACACACAAACCATGCAGTCCTGGGGTCTGGGTTTCAAGGATCACGTTTTGAAGGATGGATAAATCTTTTAAAATTTGAATCCCAAGCCCCAGTCGTACATACAAACATACATGCACATATGACAGACTCAAACTTTCATAAATGGCAGAAAAATGAGTACTCTGAGCTGAAGGTGACCTGCCACTGACCTGGAACCCTTAAGCACCGCTCTCGAGAAGAAAAGCCTGCCCACTGGAAGGATTCCAGATTGACTCAGGTAGAACCAAACCCAGAAGGACAAGACTCAGGGTAATGGTCAAGACCAGGGCTTTGCCCTTACTGAGAACCAAGTTCGTATTTCTTCTATTTGTGACCATGGAGAAGTTAACCTCCCTTGAGCATTATCTTCTTTATTTGCAAAACAGAGGGATAATATTCCTGTCTCGAGAGGACTGTCATGAGTATTAGATGATACATGTAGAAAACTGACTCAGGGTTCGCATTCAGCATGCCCTTAATAATTGGTAGCTGTTGTCCTAGGAAAACAATTTAAAAGCTAATCAAAAGACCCCAGCAGATCAGAAGAACTAAATAAACGGAGAGAGATTCCATGTTCATGAATAGGAATATAATATTGTCAAGATGTCAATTCTTTCCAACTTGACTTATAGGTTTAGTGAAATCCCGGTCAAAATCCTATTGAATTATTTGTGGACCTCTATAAACTGATTCTAACGTTTACACAGAGGCAAAAGACCCAGAATAGCCAAAAAAATTTTTGGAAGAACAAAGTTGGAGGTCAGAACTACCCATCTTCAAGACTTACCACAAAGCTATAGTCATCAAGGCAGTGTGGTGTTGACAGAAGAATGGACAGATCAAATGGAACAGTTTAGAAACAGACCCTCACAAATACAGTCAACTGATCTTTGAAAAAGAAGCAAAAGCAATAATACAGTGGAACAAAGGTAGTCTCTTCCAGAAATGGTGCTGGACATCTATATGAGTAATTCCGCCTTTAATTTTCATTACATCTTCTGGAAAAAAATTGCATGACGTCAAAAACCAAACTCCAGCAGATCCTTCTCAGCAAAAGGACTCCTCAGAAAAGAGGAAAGCAGAGAGCCAGGTCTCCTCCATGCTGTCCTATCTTTTCTGGTCATGAGCTGAGAGAAAACGTGAAGCAGGGTAATGAGGAGCGACAGGGCGGGGGGGGGGCTTATGACCCCCCACACACCAGTAAGGACCTCTCTTTACACCGGGAACTACATTAACTAACACACACGATTCTTTTGGCGAGTCAGAACTGAAGTTGTGAGGGTCTGGGGGATAGTGTGCTCCAATCTGCCCTGGACTTAGACTTTGCCAGCAGTTCCTGGGATAGCAAGCACGGAGTAGAAATTCTGGTCTCTGTGCCACCACTGACTGGCTGGGTGATCAATAGATCATGCCATCCTTGGGCCTCAGTCTCAACCTCAGGGAAACAAGAAGTGCTGATGAAATTCCCCTTCAGTAGCCTCAACACTCCCTGGTTTTCACCATACATTTAATTTTTTTTCCCTTGGGGAAAAAGATGACATTAATAAACTATTAAGTACATTATAAGATCCATGCGGTGCTTCTCAGGTGATAAATACCTATAAGAGGATGTGATGCTTGCAAAATTCTTCAGAGAGGTCTTTGAAACAATGCATATTTGAAGTAAAATTAGGGACACCTGGGTGGCTCAGTCGGTTGGGCGTCCAACTTCGGCTCAGGTCATGATCTCACGGTTTGTGAGTTGGAGCTCCGTGTCGGGCTCTGTGCTGACAGCTCAGAGCCTGGAGCCTGCTTCAGATTCTGTGTTTCCCTCTCTTTCTGCCCCTCCCCTACTTGCACTCTCTCTCTCCCTCTCTCAAAAATAAACATTAAACATTTTTTTTTTTAAAAAAAGGATAGAGATGAGCCTTTCTTTAGAACCGTCCTCAAAGGAGAGGAAGTGTTATGGCCCACCATGCCACCCCAAGGAAGGTCCTACAATAGGGGTCAGATGGCTTCCTCCCATGTAAGTAGTCTCCTGGTTACGCTCCTAGAACATGGCGATCGGTTGGGGGCAGATACCCCTGTGTCCCAAGGGTCCTGACTGCTTTAACATTTAAATCAATCCCACCAATGGCTGAAGATCAGAATATGTTAGGGCAGAATTTGCCTTAGCACTGTTTTGAGTAGACATCAAATGGCAAGAAAATAACTTTTTGACTGGTCTTTCGATTTTGTTTCTGAATCACGCGTTTTATTCTCTTAGAACTCAAGCAGGCCTGCTTAAAGAAGAACATTTCTGACTTTGGAAAAGAATAGAAACAAAGGAGTAGAGCCTGACAACCTGTAGAGCTATTGTCCCCAGTTCAATCAGTGAGTTTTTTCATTTTGCCTACGTAGGAAAAAACATAGCGTTTTGTCAAGTAGCTCTGTGGAAAAGCGAAATTTGTAAAAGGAAGGTTGCCTCTCTTAGCTAGTTCCCTGCAGGACGAAACCCATTAAGGTTCTTGCAATCTCTGTTGCTGTTAACTCAAATGGACGGATTTGTAAAGTGAATGTTCCAGTAAGGGCCCGTGTCTATACTATTCGTAGTCTTTACAGTGTGAGTTCTCTGAGCGTCCTTCCATCATCCACTGATTTTATTAATGAAATGATAAAACACTGAGCATATTTCCTGACCTATCCTGTCAGGAACGTAAGTTGAGTTGCGGTTTGACAGTACAAGGACATTGGGGCCACTGGAAGAAGTGACTGACTGAATAGTCCTTAAGAACCTCTGACCAACCAGAAAGTATTTGACATACCATTCAATTACATTTATTTATCAACTTTCCCGATTATAACTATGGCATACAGGCTGTTTGTATGCCAGACCACAGAAACAAGAGTCACAGTTATGTATTGCTTTGCTGTGATTTTCTGACAGCTGAGCACAATAATCAATGCTGATATTCTGTAGATAGATGGGTATTCAATGCTCTGTATTTTTTTTTTTTTGGTGCTTTAAAAAATGGTATTATTATATTCTTGTAAGATCACTTAAATATTATATATCAACTACTTTCAAAAATTCAAAACAGCCTAGCATTTTTGCGAAGAATTCTGTAGGTGTGTGTACAAAGTCCTGGATATTTTCCAGTTTCCACAAATATGTCGTTACTTGGCTGACGGAACATTGTAGTTGGCTCTCCTATGTTCTTACAAAAATATGAGCTCACTGTAGGGAGACTCCAATGTCTAAGTACTTTTGTATTCATTTTCTTTATGAAATATCTATATAAAATTTAGCTGTAACAGTAATTTATACTGATAAAAAGGAAAGGAAGTAAACATTGTACATAAGAATAAAAATATCTAAGTATTTTGCTAATCTAAGAACTAGAAAAAGTCATGAAAAGATTTTTTTTGAATGTTTATTTTTGAGAGAGACAGAGCATGAGCAGGAGAGGGGCCAAGAGAGAAGGAGACACAGAATCTGAAGCAGGCTCCAGGCTCTGAGGCCCAATGCGAGGTTCGAACTCATGAACCCTGAGATCATGGCCTGAACTGAAGTCAAATGCTTAACCGACTGAGCCACTCAGGCACCCCAGAAAAAGTCATTTTTTAGATAATATCTTATGTACTCACTTCAGTGGTATTCAAGGCCAAATTCCTTTAATAATTCTCGTCTAAATTTAAGACCTTGCCTTTGAACCTCTCCCTTAGTGACTCCCATCATTTTTACTTAAGACTCAGCACATGGAGAGTGTAACTCGTGTCAGAAGTAGGGGTGGGGTCCCCTTGGGAGTGTGAACTACCTCAGAAGTTTTTACTTCTACTTATCGTTGCCCTAAAGCAAGGTTCTGGTTGAGAATTACAACCCGTGAGAGCTGCCTTTTTGACATCCTCAGCTCTGTGGTCGTGCGGAAATGGGGGCGCTTCCTGTCTGGGAGGGCACAGAGCTGGGGGCAGGGCTGCCCAAGCTGTGTGCTCAGAACACGGCAGGCACAGAGTTTGCATCCGGTGGGTACATGTGTGGGGCACACTGGATGTTGGGCTCACCCATATAGTTTTACACCCTCTGTCAGTGTGGTCACACCAGCGCTCAATTTCTTAGGTGTGCCTACAGTTTAGAAGGCTGGGGAATTCTGAAATCTGGAGTCCTGTATCTATCGCTTTCTTCCATATTGAGCTATAAATTCAAACATCCTATAACAACAGGCTTATTTCCTTTTTCATTAGGGACATGTCCTCAAAAACAAACAAACAAACAAACAAACCAATAGATAATCATTTGTGTACATTTTATGTCTAAATATGGAGTGGGGAGAGTGGGGGAAAGAGATTGCTCTCTGCAGACCTGCAAACTCGTTCATTAGGGGTTGTTTATATTTCTACTATAAACTCTAATTAGTAAAATTCACTGCCTTTAATAGACCTATTAGTACATTTCAGAAATAATGTGCCTGAATTTCTAGAGATTTGTACCTTGCAACGGGAACTCCGGCTCAGTAGGTGTTTCCTGGCTTCATTGTCCCACAGGGCCTTTTTGCATTAACTAACAAATTATTTTCTTTCATAACAAAGTATAAACAGGACTCCATTTCATGCATTTTAAAATGGTTCCCCCTGTTATGATAAGGTCTCTACTGAGAAGCAATGTAGCAGTTAGGCCTATGGACTTCACCACTGAACTGCCTGAATTGGAGCCCTGGGTCCCCTGCTTGGCAGGTGTTTGACCTTTGATGGGTTGCTTGTCCCCTTAGGAGCCCCTCAGTTCCTTTATCTGTAAAATGGGGATGATAACATGGTCTACTTCGTAGGGTTGCTATAAAGGCTAAATGAGCTAAAATACTTAACACACCTACAACCTGGATCGGCACCTGGTGAATGCTCTATAAATGTCAGCTGTTCCTACATTTACAGCTACAGTTACATACATGTCATACATGTACATGTATGATATATGTGAAGATGTATGTTGAAACCTATATTCACAAGTACAAAATAATCTCAGGAACAGGCTGAGTTTTAACATAAAAGACGAGTTAGGAATATATGGTTTTGATGTAGAAATGGCCTACTTTGCTGAAGATTTTAGTCCCCAAATTATTAATACTAGATTTAGTTAATTAAACTAAATTACTTAGTTTCTAAATTAGTTACTAAAAAAAGATGAAAAGGAACATAGAAGTAGAAATTTGAGTACTACCTTTTGAGTGCCTTTGAATATTAGAACTTGGAATGAGTCTCTTCTTTTTATAGTACTTTTACGCATTTTCCAATTTTTAAAGTATGTTTTGGTGTAATTTTATAATTCAGGAACATATTAATGGGATTTAATTATAAGTCAGAGACAAATATGATGTCACTCACATGTAGAACTTAAGAAACAAAACAGATGAACACAGGGGAAGGGAAGGAAAAATAAAAACAGAGAGGGAGGCAACCCATAAGAGACTCTTAACTACAGAGAACAAATAGGGTTACTGGAGGGGAGGGGTGTGGGGGATGGGCATTCTGGAGGGCACTTGCTGGGATGAGCACTGGGTGCTATATGTAAGGGATGAATCACCGGGTCCTACTCCTGAAACCAATACTACACTGTATGTTAACTAGAATTTAAATAGCTGGGGCCTTGCACTCTGGCCAATGTATCCATTCCAAAGAGGTCTGGAATAAGTCAGAATCACTGAGAGATCAAAAGTAGTATTGTTATCTGTAGCGCTGGTGTGGGAATTTAGATTAAGCATCTGATGTAAAGCAAGGTGCTGGCTGGTGTAGACCATCCAAGTTGAAAATGGCAGGTGAAACACTTTGATGAAGGAAGGGCCAGGCACAGGGCAGGAGTGTCTTCTGATTACATACTTTTAACATCGCCTCTAATGAAAATGATACAAATAGAGTCATCCTTTCAAAGAAGACCCAAAGTAACTGAAAAGACCTAAAAAGGGAAGCCTCATGAAAATAAAAATCTCTATTCCTAATAGGAAAGAGAGGATTCTAAAATTACAGAGACAGATTTCAAAAAAGTAGTTGTGTAATCCCCACAGGGCTGCTTGCACACACAAGTGTCATTTAGAGAAGTGAAGAGTTCTAGAACTGTCAACACATGTCCCTTAAAAATATTGTTTTCAATATTGATATTTTGTGAATAAGTAATTTTTGAGAGAGAGAGAGCGAGCGAGCGAGCATGAGTGGGGGAGGGGCAGAGCGAGAGTCCCAAGCAGGGTCCAGCTGAGCTGCCCAGGTGCCCGTGAATGAATATTCTAGAATTCATGAGGGGGGAATTGCAAAGGTAGACTCAAAAGTTATATTAATATAATGTGCCTTCTATACTGCCTTCTCCTTAAGAATGATCATAATCCCTTTTCAAAAAATTTTTCAGCTTTTAAATTTTTGAGAGAGAGAGAGAGTGCAAGCAGGGGAGAGGAGCAGAGAGAGAGAGAGAGAGAAACTCAAGCAGGCTCCACACTCAGCAAGGAGCCTGATGCGGGGCACGAGCCTGATGCGGGGCACGACCCTGGGATCATGACCTGAGCCAAAATTAAGGGTCAGTCACTCCATCAACGGAGCCACCAGGTGCCCGGATTAAAAATCCTTTTTACTAAGAGAATGAAAATAAAGAGCCTGGGACATTATTTAGTGCTAACTGCTATTCAATATAGTCAAACACTGAATAAATAAGAGAACAGTTGCCAAATGTGCACATGTTATTGGATGCATGTGGACTTAATGGCACTAAAGACATTCATAATCTTATCAAACCAGGAGCAATTTTGGAAAAAAAAACTTGGCAAGTAGGCAAATATCATGCAAATGAGGTCAGGAATATAGACTCCATCTCTGGAAAAAGGAGGAAACAATCCTAGCTTTCTGTCCTCCAAAGGCTAGTAAGTTACTGTCACAAATCATATATGGAGAAGACCTGCATGGTCTGAAGAAATAAGACTGGAATATTAGAAAGTAGTGCCTCTTTCAGAGTATCCTATGTGAAGCATATTTACTAAATGCTGTAATATCCAATATTATAGGATAAGACAGAAATTGGAGAGTAGAGTTAGACTCTTTGGGATCTACCCTAACTGAGCCAGTGGAAAGGGTGGGAGGTGCACCCTGGAGAACAAAGAACATCTCGTCCAAACCAAATGAAAAAATACACCTATTTAGCCCTGTGCCTGGGATAGTGTAAGAATGGATTACATATTAACCTTTCCTGTGTAAAGCATTAATCTGTGTTATAGTCAGAGCAAGGCTGGCCCCAACATCTGCAAAGTCTAGAGCAAGAGTACCAATGGATGCCAATGCCATATGTAAAAACATTTAAATGTGACAAATCAACCATGCCCACTATTGCATTAAATATATTCTATGTTCCTATATATTCATATGTACAGAGTGCTAGACAGCTCCCCCTCTGTTGCTTGGTTCCAAGGTTGAGATCACGCAAAGGATACTTCCCTAATGAGTTGTGAGTTGGATTTGGTGTTTAGGCACCTTGAAATCTCAATTTTTTCTAATTTTGGACAGATGATAGGATTTAGAAAAGAGCATTGATGTGATCAGCTAGGCTGATCTTCGGATCTCCATTTCTTTTTAAAAATTTTTTTTAAATGCTTATTTATTTTTGACAGGGAGACAGAGCATGAGCAGGGGAAGGGCAGAGAGAGAGGGAGACACAGAATCTGAAGCAGGCTCCAGGCTCTGAGCTGTCAGCACACAGCCCAACACGGGGCTCAAACTCACAGATCGTGAGATCATGACCTGAGCCGAAGTAGGACGCTCAACTGACTGAGCCACCCGGGCACCCCATTGATCTCCATTTCTTTAGCTGCAATATGAGGGAAGCTGTTGACCCCCAAAATCGCAACAGCTCCTTCCTACACTTAAACTTCTAAAAATTTATCTAGATAAAATTAACACACAATATTCGTTTCAGGTGTACGACACAGTGATTCAGCACTTGTACACATTGTGAAATGGTCACCTAAGTATAATTACCATCTGTCACTTTATAATATGCTATCATAGACTGCGTTCTCCATACTGTACATTACATCCCCATGACTTATCCATTTCATAGCTAGAAGTTTGTAGTTCTTCATCTCCTTTGCCCATTTCACCCTGCTAATCCCCCTCCCCTCTGTCAACTGTCAATCTAGTCTCTGTATCCATGAGTCTGGGTTTTGTATTGTTTTTGGTTTTTAGACTCCACGTAAAAGTGAAATCATGTGGTATTGGTCTTTCTCTAATTATTTTACTTGGCATAATACATTCAAGGTCCAAACATGTTGTAAATATCAAGGTTTCATTCTTTTTTTTTTTTTATAGCTGAGTAGTAGTTCATTACACACACACACACCCCACACATACATATACACATCTTCTTTATCCACTCAGCCATTGATGGTCACTTAGGTTATTTCCATATCTTGACTATTATATCTTTTCAAATGAATGTTTTCATTTTCTTTGGATAAATAGCCAGAAGTGACTGGATCTTATGGCAGTGTGATTTTTACATTTGTGAGGAACCACCATACTGTTTGCCATAATGGCCACACCATTTACATTCCTACCAATAGTACACAAGGGTTCCCCTTTCTCCACATCCTTGCCAACTCTTGTTATTTCTTGACTTTTTGACTTTAGCCATTCTGACAGGTGTTAGGTTCTAGCTCATTGTGGTTTTGATTTGCATTTCCCTGATGATGAGTGATGTTGAGCAGCTTTTCATGGGTCTGTTGGCCATCTGTATTTCTTTCTTTCTTTTTAAATGTTTGCTTGTTTTGAGGGAGAGCATGAGTAGGGAAGGGGCAGAGGGGGTGGGGGGAGATAGGAAATCCCAAGCAGGCTCCGTGCTGCCAGTGCTGAGCCCAATGCAGGGCTTGAACCCTTGAACTGTGAGATCATGACCTGAGCCTAAACCAAGAGTTGGATGCTTAAATGACTGAGCCACCCATGCACCCCATCTGTATTTCTGAATTGAAGAAATGTCTTTTCATGTCTTCTGCCCATTTTTAAAATCAGGTTGTTTTTTGGATATTGAGTTGTATCAGTTCTTTATATATTTTGAATGCTATTCCTTTATCAGTTATCATTTGTAAACATCTTCTCCCATCAGTAGAACCCCTTCAGTAGGTTGCCTTATCTTTTTGTTCATGGTTCCTTTCTGTGAAAAAGGTCTTTAGTTTGAGGGAGTCTCATTTATTTTTGTACTTGTTCCCTCATCTGAGGAGACAGATCTAAACAAATATCACTCAGACTAATGTCTAAGGGCTTACTGCCTATGTTTTCTTCTAGGAGTTTTGTAGTTTAACTTACATTTAAGACTTTATTTTGAGCTTATTTTTGTGTATGGTGTAAGAAAGTGGTCTGGTTTCATTCTTTTGCATGTAGCTGTCCAGTTGTCCCAACACCACGTAATGAAGAAACTCTTTTCTCCATTGTATATTCTAGGTTCCTTTGTCAAAGATTGACTGTAAAAGCATGGGTTTATTCCTGTATTCTTTATATTTTATTCTCTTCTCTTATGTGTGTGTTGTGCCAATATCATTCTGTTTTGATGACTATGACTTTGTAGTATAGCTTGAATTTAAGGAGCATGATCACACAAGCTCTGTTGTTCTTTCTCCAAGATGTTTTGGCCATTGGGTTCTTCTGTGATTCCCTACAAAAATTAAAAGTTTTGTTGTTGTTCTGTGGAAAATGCCATTGGTAGTTTGGTAGGAATTGCACTGAATCTGTAGATTGCTTTGGGTAGTATGAATACTTTAACAGTATTAATTCTTTCAACCCGTAAGTACTGAATACATTTCTATTTATTTGTGTCATCTTCAATTTCTTTCATCAATGTCTTATATTAGTCATAGTACAGGTCTTTTACTTTCTTGGCTAAATTTATTCCTAGGTATTTTATTCTTATCAATGCAATTGTAAATGGAATTGTTGCCTTAATTCCCCTTTCCACAACTTCATTATTGGTGTATAGAAATCAACAGATTTCTGTATATTAAATTTTTATATCCTACAGCTTTACATGAATTAATTACTTCTAGTAGTTTTCTGGTGGAGTTTTTAGGGTTTTTTGTATGTATAGTATCATGTTATCTGAAAATAGTTTTACTTCTTTTCCAACTTGAATGCCTTTAACATCTTTTCCTTGTCCGATGGTTGTGACTAGGGCTTCCAATATGAGGTTAAATGAAAGTGACGAAAGAGGACACTGTTGTCTTTTTCCCAGTCTCGGAGTAAAAACTTTCAACTTTTCACTGTTGAATATGATGCTAGCTGTGGGTTTGTCATACATAACCTTTGTTATATTACGTGCCCTCTGTAACCACTTGGTTGAGTGTTTTAATCATAAACGGATGTTGAAAATTATCAGATTCTCTTTCCGTATTGAGTGATATTATTATTATCCTTTTTGTTAATGTTGATTAATTTGTGGATGTTAACCATCCTGCGTCTCTGGAATAAATCCCACTTTATCATGGTGTATGATTTTTAAAAATGTATTCTTGAATTCAGTTTGCTAATATTTTGCTGAGAATTTTTGCATCAATGTTCATCAGGGACATAGCCTGTACTTTTTGCTCTTTCATTCTTTTTTAACGATTTATTGTCAAATTGGTTTCCATAAAACACCCAGTGCTCATCCCAACAGGTGCCCTTCCCTTCTTTCACCCTCCCACCCACTTTCCCCTCTCCCCCCACCCCCATCAACCCTCAGTTTATTCTCAGTATTTAAGAGTCTCTTATGGTTTGCCTCCTTCCCTCTCTGTAACTATGTAATTTTGTTTTTTGTGGTGTCTTTGGTTTGGAATGGGGGTAATTCTGGCCTCACAAAATGTGTTTGGAAGTGTTCCTTCCTCTTCAGTTTTTTGGAACGGTTAGAAAAACATAGGTATTAACTCTTCTTGAAATGTTAAAAGAGCCTGATGCAGGGCTTAAACCCACAAACCGTGAGATCATGACCTGAGCTGAAACCAAGAGCCGGATGCTTAACCCATTGAACCACCCAGGTGCCTCCATTTGTATTTCTGAATTGAAGAAATGTCTATTCAGGTGCTCTGCCCATTTCTAATCAGGACTGATCATGGACTTTAGCCATCTGATCATGGACTTGTGTTTGAATCAGTAATACGAAAGATCCTATTTCATTACTTGTCATCAGTCCGATCAGATATTAGTTCTTGATTCAGTCTCAGAAGATTGTCTGTTTCTAGGAATTTTTCCATTTCTTCTAGGTTGTCCCATTTGTTGGCATATAGTGATTGGTAGTAGTCTTTTATGATCCTTTGTATTTCTGTGGTGTTGGTAACTTCTCTTTCATTTCTGATTTATTTGGGCCCTCTTTTTTCTTGCAGCTGGCCAAAAGTTTATCAATTTTATCTACCTTTTCAAAGAACTAGTTCTTAGTTTCATTGATATTTTTTTTGGTCTTTATTTCATTATTTCTGCTGTAAGCTTTAGTATTTCCTTCCACTAACCCTGGGCTTTGTTTGTTCTTCTTCTTCAGGTTCTGTTAGGTGTCAGGTTTTATTGTTCGAGATTTTTCTTTCCTCTTGAGGTGGTCCCATATTGTTATCAACTTCCCTCTTAGAACTGCCTTAGGGGTGTCCCATGTATTTTGAACTGTTGTGTCCCACTTTCATTATCTCCAGGTATTTTAAAATTTCTTGATTCCTTCATTGCCCCATTGTTTAGAAGCATGTTTAGCCTCTACGTGTTCATGTTTTTTCCAGTTTTCTTCTTGTAATTGAGTTTTAGTTCCATACGATTGTGGTCAGGAAAGAAGTTTGGTATGACTTCAGTCATCTTAAATTTGTTAAATCTTATTTTGTGGCCTCAAACATGTGATCTTGGCTAGAAAATGTTCCATGTGCACTTGAAAAGAATGCATATTCCCCTGTTTTGGGGTGGAGTGTTCTGGATATATCTACCAAGTCCATCTGGTCTAACGTGTTAAGGCCAAAGCTTCCTTATTCAGAAAGGCAGTGGGAGATGCCTTGGTTGTACATGACTGTGGGCTTCAGTAACGCAGCAGGAGAGTGCCTTGTCTGTGCACGTGTGCTGGCTTTTGGCAGGTTGTGGGAGAACACTGTGACCGCTGGCATTCAAGGCAGCAGGGGAGTTTTACAACTGCCTGCACCTGCAGACTTTAGCTGGCGAGCAGGAGAACTCCATGACCATTTGCACAGTCCTGCGCCAGGCAGGGAGCAAAGGACAGCCGCAACCATCTGCACGTTCCAGCCTCAGCATGTACTGTGACTGCTCGCGGCAACCTGTTCCAACAGGTGGTGGAAGGGGGCCATGTTAGAGTCTGCCTGCCCTTGCTAATGGGCCATGTGGAGAGTGCGATAGTGGCCTCTACCAGTGCCTCCATCTGCCCGGAGGGTCACAGCTGTCCTCTACTCCTCCAGTTGATGTCCCCAAATCAGCAAATGAATCTGTCCCACATATATTCTAGGCATTTTTCAAGCTGTTGTTTTCCCACTGGATCTTGAGGTGAGTGAGACTGTGTGTGAGCCCTCCAGGAGGGGAGTCTTGGTTTCCCATAGCACTTTGGGACCCTGGCTATCAGCCCTGTTGGTTTTCCAAGCCCGATGTTCTGGGGGTTCTTCTCTCCGGTGTAGATTCCAGGGACTAGCGTGTCTGATGTGGGACGCCAATTCCTTGCTCCTTTGTGAGAAGTACCTATCTGGTGAGATCCCTCCCTATTATGTGTTGCTGAACTGAGGGTGAGGTTTCTGCAAGACTGTATCTCAACATGATCCTTTTATCCTTTGCTGTGGAAAGCAATTCATCTAGTTTTCAGATCTCCTGCAGAGGGAAATGATCCATATGTAACTGTGGATTTGGTCTGTCCATGGAAGAACACGAATTCAAGATCTTCATATAATGCCATCTTAGACTCCTTCCCTAATGCCTTATCTATGGAGGCTGCCATTGTAAGAAAAAGAAATGAGTATAGCAAATCAAGTTAGTGGCTATAAGCAACCAAGATATCCCCCAGTGGGTGAATGTATCAACAAGCTGTGGTATATCCAGACAATGGAATATAATTCAGCAATGAAATAAGCTGGAAAGTCATGCATTTAAAGTTCCTCCATGGCTTTTCATATCATTGAGTGCCAGGAGCCAGTATGAAAAGTCATCCATACTGAATGATTCCAACTACGTGACATTTTGCAAAAGGCGAAACTCATGGAGACTGTAAAGAGATCAGTGGTTGCCAGGGGTGGAGGTAAGGGAGGAAAGAATATGCAGGGTACAGAGGATTTTTAGGGCAGTGAAATGGCTCCGACTGATACCATAATAGGGGGATACATGTCATAGATTTATCAGAATCTATATGATGTTCAATACAAGAAGTAATCCTAATGTAAAGTATGGACTTCAGTGAATAATGTATCAATATTGATTCTTCAGCTGTAACAAATGTACCACCGCAGAAACTCTGGGGGGCTGGCAGGGAGGAAGGGGGACTATCTACTTTCCACTCAGTTTTTCTGTAAACCTAAATCTGCTCTAAAAATTAGTCTATTAATTAAAAAAAAACACTAGTAGTTCTAGGCTAGCCATACAAAGTGATGCTAATATAGGACTAGAAAAAAACATGTTTAAGATTCTTCCTCATGTGGAATTCATACAAAGATTGATAAAATAATGACAGAAGAATATGGGGACTAGTAAAGCTCTACTAAATTCTTACAATGTTTATGTGTCCTATACAGGTAGAAATTTACACAAACAAGGTAGCATTTGGGTTCTATGTGAAATCTTCCTTGAAAATATGTCCAGAAACATTTATATTTACTTTCCACTTTTATATTTATACTTATATTTACACTTAGTATATGTGCTGCCGAAGCGAGCACTATTTATATTTACACTTAATCAAAATATTTGTAACTGCTCTTCTAGAAAAAAATGTAATAGTTTCCTGCAGAATTACTGCTTGTGTCTCTTAGCCTATGGAACACTCAGGCTTTCTAAGAGCTCATTCACATTCTGGATAAATGCAAATCCTTGTGGATATAGAATGCATGTGGATGGATTTCGACTTCTTTGTCCAAAGGCTGTTTTCACCTGGCCACCTCCCATCCTGCACCTTCTCCTCAAACTCTGGCTCTGATGATACCTCGCAGTTCATGCTCTGTCTTGTAGGACTCCTTATCGCTGCCCTCACTGTGGATTTTATGGGCCTTTCGATGTCTCTGCGCTGTTCATTCCTGTCCCTGTCGTGTCCAGTCTGAGACAGCTTCCTTCTTTACCATAGTGACACAACCATGATGTGCACTCTCGAATGTTCTCTCCTGCCTCCCGCGCTCACTTCATCACTCAGAAGTGCCCCTCTCTGTACCAGAGTTTGCTCTACACCCTACCCTAAGCTTTGCATTTTCTAAAATCTTCCCCCCATGAATTTCTCCCTTTTGTCTGGCTTCTTCCTCCATCTCAAGGGTTCTCTGCTAACCCTAGAGCCCTGCAATCACACAAACTTCCATTTTCAGAAACATGCTTTCTGGAAGACTCGGATATAACCCCTGAGTCTACCCACCCGCCACTCACTCAAGACTCTGTAACCTGACCTAGGCCTTCATCCTTCTGCGCGATGCCTCTTTCTGTTCTTCCTGAACAACCAGGCAGCACCCCCCACCACTCGGTATACACAGTCCCCTCTTTCTTGAAAGCCTTCCCTCTCCATTAATTCTACTCCTCTGATCCTCCCCTCCCCTCCCTGAGGGGTCTTTCTCTGTCACTTACCTTTGCTCCTGCACTTCTTAAAGAGGCGGACAGTGCTTTGCTTTGGTACTTGAACCTCCTCAGTGGGTTGATTACAACTCACATACATTCCTATACTTTCAACTACTGCCTGTTTGCAAAGAGTCCCACACTTCTCCCTTCCTCAGTGTGTGTGTGTGTAATCTCCTCAAATGCAAAGTGGCCTTTAGTTTTGTTAAAAAAGAGACAGAAGACCCAAAATGGAGTCACTTTTTCTGAGCCCATGCGAGCAAACCAAAACTTAATATCTAGCCTCACTGCAGGGTCGGCCTCTCTCGGGAATGTGACTTCTAACCAGTGAACCTGGAATTACCCGGCCATGCCTTGTGAGGTAATCTGCCTGATAGATCCTTGTCCTTCCTCCAAGGGAAAGTGACTTGCCTGAAACAGTACACTTCCTTTGTCTGGTCTCCTTCCTGCCTGTAACGGGCCTCCATTTCACACAGCTCTTCAGAGCTCCTTCCTATTTGCTAGACGGGACGCTGCCTAATTCGTGAATCCCTGGGTAAAACCGGTTTGATCTTTAGATGTGTTCAGTTGAATCTTTAACAGATTTGGTGGCAGCGATGGGATCCAAAGCAAACTTCCGGCAGCATTCAGACACAAGAAACACAGGTGTGGTACCCCTGAACTCTTTGGCGTCCCCCTCCCCTGCCCACTTTTGGAGGGCCCTGGGTAAGCTCCTCCCAGTTCTGCTCTCCTAACAGGGATGTTACCTGTTTGAATGCTCACCACATAACGCAAAGGCTTCCATGCTGGGATAAAATCTCTGTGCAGGGAGGTGCACTATAAAAACACCACACGACCCCTACCCAGCAGCAGCACGTGCCTCTTAGGTGTTAGTGTGGTGCCAAGAGACCCAAAGGCTCACTTGAAAAACAACAGCAAAAAAGATCCTTGAATTCTAAAAAGTTAAGCATGCTACCTCTTATGGTCCTGGAAGCTATAAATATCGACAAAAATGACAAAATCTTACACAAGACAACCTAGAATTACGACGGCGACCATTATGGGAAGCATTGCAATTTGTCAAGACAGTTCATTTAAGAAGCGCACTTGAAAGAACTCCCCGATTCAACAGAATGGAATACCTATTTTCATTTATATGCAGAACCTTCCCAAAGGCCTCAAGATTCCAAAATTGCTTTTTAAAAAAATTATTGCAAAAGGCTAATGAAAAAGACACAAGGGGTGCCAGAAATTAAAAAAAAAAAGATAATAAAACTGATAGGACTCCCCTGACCTCTTTTGCCTGGGTATTCATGGTCCATTGGTCCTCAGTTTGAACTGCTTCTTCACTCTGAAGAGACTATTAAATAGTTACTTGGGTTTTTCTAAACATATTTATTTTGAGAGAGAAAAAGTACGCATGAGCTGGGGAGAGGCAGAGAGGGAGAGAATCCCAAGCAGGCTCCACACTGTCGGCACAGAGCCCGACATGGGGCTCGAACTCGTGAACTGTCAGATCATGACCTGAGCCAAAGTCAAGAGTCAGATGCTTAGCTGACTGAGCCACTCAGGTGCCCCTAAACAGTTACTTTTTAAAATAGAGCTACCCAAGGTGGTAAGAAACCTTCCTCAGGTGTCTTTCATTCCTTGGTCAAAACTGGAATGTCCATAGATAAAGGATTTCCTAAACCTGGGGAGGGTACCCAAAAGTTTCTGAACAATCTAGAGTCATCAGGTCGGGCTTCCAGATCTTTATCCGCTTGTGCACATGCTGGTCGGAAAAAGTGGATCCAAGAAGCAGGATCATGTGACCCAAGGATGATATCCAAGATGGTCACCTTTCAATATGGTCCCTTCATGGACCAGAAAAAGCTGGCAGGGTAGCAACTGATGTCTTAAAAGTCATTCTTGGAATCTTCCAGGCCCACGTTGATTGGTCTATCATTCAAACATGCAAACAAACCAAAGAGGAATCTGGGGCAGACTTTAAAGCCGGTCTGGAAGCTCTCTTCCTATGGCACTCCAGGTTCCAAACAATAAATATGGGCACCCAAACTGCTCTAGCTTCTCTGTTTGTACATGCATTATCTCCTAAGATTAGTAGATTAAACAAAAGGCAGCAAATGGGATGGGGGGACACCAGTTTGAACTTGTGACCATAGCTGAGCACTTTGAAAGGACTCTGGAACAAGACCGCAAACAAAAGTCCACCAAGATATTGTCCTTATAGCTACAGAAGCTCCAAGGCCAGGCACCTGACATAACACCTGGGCCCTTCCCACATCACTCCTCTAGGGGTCCTTCATCAAAACAGAGGCCCTAGGTCAATTATCTGGGACACCAGGAAAAACAGTGTTCTCAAAGGTCCTATACAAATTCTTCAACATCAATTCAAATGGAATAGATGTGTCCTGCACAAACATTAGTAAAAATCTTTAGCCATCTGAGCAGATAACTTTAACTTACTATGTCTACCAGGAAAAACTTGGATCCAACTTCTTTATAACTAGTGAGCTTTGTACTGTACCTGATTCATGGATTCATTTAAAATCCAGTCATTTTAGATGGAAGTTATAAAGTCTCTCTGTTTACGTATGTCTGTATGCTGATGTGTGTCTAAATATATGCTTTGGTAGATGTGTGGAATTTTTCTTCCTCAGGATGGTAATGCTACAACTAATTTGTAAAAGAGCTCTATTTAATTGGCTTCAAGGAAAATAAGCACTTTTATGAATTAAAGTGTTCCTAAAATTCTCAGAGATATAATAGAAACTCACAAATGCTTTTTACGTTCACATGTGCTGGGAAAATACTTATTAAAACTAAGTTTGTGGGTGTAATTAAAATAGACATGTCTTTATGGGGCGCCTGGGTGGCTCAGTCGGTTAAGTGTCTGACTTCGGCTCAGATCATGATCTCGTGGTTCGTGAATTCTAGCCCCATGTCTGGCTCTGTACTGACAGCTCAGAGCCTGGAGCCTGCTTCAGATTCTGTGTCTCCCTCTCTCTCTGCCCCTCCCCTGCTCGCACTCTGTATCTCTGTTTTTCAAAATAAATAAATGTTTAAATTTTTTAAAAAATAGACATGTCTTTAGCATTGTCAACATTGAATATGACACAGACATACAACTTTTATTCTGCCTGGGTTTACTAGTCAAATAAGTTCATTGCCTTTCTATTAGAAAGCTTGTCAGCAAAAAATATAAAAGCTGGTATGTTGAAATTTTCATAAATGATCTAAATGTAATTATTGAGAACAAGTGAATTAAATACATGTAAGCAAAATAAATGTTTTTAGATGAATTTTAAAAATAGTTTTCCCAATCTTTTGGTAAGTTAAATAGTGAATAGTCATTAAATATTGAGATCATTTCCAAATAAGATAAAATACTAGAACAGTAATTGCTGAACATAGGTTTATCTCCTTTGGGCTTGCTTTTACAGAGGGACTAGAGATATTTGGGCTTATTAAGTATATTTTGTGCCATGCTGAGATATTAACTTGAGAAAGCATGCATTTCTAGAAATTATAAAAAGTATAAGTCTGCCAATTCACTAAATGCTAGTGTAAAAGACAACACATAATTGTTTATTTGCACTAAAAAGTCAGTTTTTAGGGTTAAAAATTCTAATATATGTAATTAAAGCCTCTACGTTTTGTGGAAAGGAATTATAGCCGTGGTCAGAACTGGCTAAGATTGGAATGAATTTAATTAAGTTGAATGAGTTTTAATATCAAAAGTAAGCTAGTACAAAATTAGAATTTGCTTTTCTCTTTGTTAAAAAGGGAAAGTTTTCTGGATAAGAGATTGTAAACATTTTTTTCTTTACCTTTTTAAGTAATATGCCTAGAAAACAAAGATTTTGTGTCTTCTTAAAATAATTTCCTATGTTTCATGTTGTTTTATCAGATGTTTGATTACTTTAAAACAATACGTAGTTATTCATCTAACCATAATGACAAGAGAGTTAAATAGTTGCAAAACACTAACCTTAGGTTTTTTCATAGGGAAGACTCCATTTTTTTCTCATCTATGATCCTATGTGACCAAGTGTTTTTAAACCCTTTTGAGATTTTTGACAAGCTTTCTTTCTTTTTTTAATTTACAATGTCAATTTATTAAAAGCAGATTAACAGTTTAAGAAAACTTTTAACAAAGAGAAAACAAAAATTTTAACTTTGTATCAGTATATTTTTTCTATTAAAAGTCATTTACTTAAATTTATTCCACTCTTAGCCAGCACTGACTGCACAGTTTCCTTCTAAGGCTTCCCTCACTGCAACTTTACTCTGTACATCCAGATTTTGTCGTAAGTGTTCCTTCTCTAAATAACCAGTCTCAGGTTAGGACAAAATTACTTTCTTTTCCTTCAACATAAAACACAGATGATATTTTTCTTGCATACGGAGTTGTGTTTCTTATTTCAGCAGTCTTAATTACATGTATTAAAATTCCTAGGTCTTAGAATCCTTAGCTTCTAGTGAAAACTAAGTAGTAAGCGATTGTGAACTTTTGTTATCAGTATCTTCAGATTAGCCAGCTTATGAATATAGTTACTGAAATTTAAATAAAAACTTTAAAAATTATACGATTTCTGACAAACTTTCAAAAGTCAAATTCTAAACGAAGCCTTTTTGACCCAACTAACTTTGGAAGGGGAATTTTGAAGGGGTCCATAGAAAATCACAAAGAATTTGTTCACACTCTGTTAAAAGATAGTGAAATATTGATTAGGCTTATTTGGTTATGTTGAATTACCTGGGGAGAACTGTCCAACAATAAGCTTAGTTATATTTGTATAAGGATGTGTTGTAAGTGTCCCAAAAGTTATATGAAATTCCTAAAAATCAGGTATAATATGACTAGCCATAATTTCATATAGCACAAAATAACCATATATCCTTGTCAATTCTGTTATAATGAATTCTCATCAGGTTTCTATCCATGGACACTAAAAGTGTTCCTGCAAAAATTCTTCATCCTTGAGGAGATTCATGGAAAGGACTTCAACATCATAAAACTGAACTGGTTAAGGATTTCCAGCACTAATGGAAAAAGCTAGATTCAAGCAGAACAAGAATTAATATCAGGGGACTGAATGAACTCAGGAGGGGGATTATGGTTTTATGACTGCTCGTTTGAAACACTGTTGGTTCATGAATGTTTTATTTTTCCAGATTTGAGAAAACTTTTTCTGCGAAGCTATTTATGACTTACAACAACTTGGTAAAGTGTATCTTTGGTTTTTTTTTTCTTCCAACCAGATCCTTCCAGCACTGGGAAACTCTTGAGTATCTATTTCATGACAGTATAGTTAGTTACGTAAGTTCAGTAAGATTCTGCACAATTGAAAACATTGGCTATATCATAATAGCTTTGATTAGAATGGTTTTGCAGGTAAAATCTGATGGTGAATCCTTGGTTTAGCTTCCTGGCTTCAAAGGTTTTTAAGAGTTCAGTCTGATATTCTATATGAAAAGCTCCAGCACCCATCAACCCTCAGTTTATTCTCAGTTTTTAAGAGTCTCTTATGGTGGGGGGGGGGTGGTGGGAGGCAGGAGAGGGTGGCTGATGGGTATTGAGGAGGGCACCTGTTGGGATGAGCACTGGGTGTTGTATGGAAACCAATTTGACAATAAATTTCATATTAAATAAGTAAATAAATAAATAAAAATAAATAAAAAAATAAAAAACATGAAATGTGAAAAAAAAAAAAAAAAGAAAAGAAAAGCTCCAGCAAAAAGTCTTTAAAAAGAGCTTGTATGCAAACTGGTGCAGCCGCTCTGGAAAACAGTGTGGAGGTTCCTCAAAAAATTAAAAATAGATCTACCCTATGACCCAGCAATAGCACTGCTAGGAATTTACCCAAGGGATACAGGAGTACTGATGCACAGGGACACTTGTACCCCAATGTTTATAGAAGCACTTTCAACAATAGCCAAATTATGGAAAGGGCCTAAATGCCCATCCACTGATGAATGGATAAAGAAATTGTGGTTTATATATACAATGGAATATTACATGGCAATGAGAAAGAATGAAATATGGCCTTTTGTAGCAACGTGGATGGAACTGGAGAATGTTATGCTAAGTGAAATAAGTCCTACAGAGAAAGACAGATGCCATATGTTTTCACTCTTATGTAGATCCTGAGAAACTTAACAGAAACCCATGGGGGAGGGGAGGAAAAAAAAAAAGTTAGGGAGAGAGCCAAACCATAAGAGACTCTTAAAAACTGAGAATAAACTGAGGGTAGATGGGGGGTGGAAGGGAGGGGAGGGTGAGTGATGGGCATGGAGGAGGGCACCTGTTGGGATGAGCACTGGGTGTTGTACAGAAACCAATTTGACAATAAGTTTCATATTTAAAATAAATAAATAAAAATAAAAAACAAAAAAAAAGGAGAAAAGAGCTTATATGGTCAATTACCATTCTTCCTGCACTTATGTAAATAACTAGGCCAAATTTAATGCAAACAAATTCATTTCACTGTGATTATCTTTGATGTAAAAATGGGGGTAATTGGAGAAATTGTATCTGGATCTTTGTGGATATTAGATTCTAGTCTTGTTACTTGTATTTGAGATTTTGTTATGTATCTATGAACTAGACTGGGTCCTGAGTTATTCTAGCTTCCTTAAATATCTTTTTAAAAAATTTTTATTAAAATTTTTTTAATGTTTATTTTTGAGAGAGAGACAGAGCATGAGTGGGGGAGGGGCAGAGAAAGAGGGAGACACAGAATCTGAAGCAGGCTCCAGGCTCCGAGCTGTCAGCCCAGAGCCCGATGCTTGAACTCAGGGACCATGAGATCATGACCCGAGCCAACGTCAGACACTCAACTGACTGAGCCACCCAGGCGCCCAAGCTTCCTTAAATATCTGGCTACGACTCTCAAAACTAACATTTCCAGTTTGCTCCAACCCTTCTTAAGAATTTGGAACCACAGGGGCGCCTGGGTGGCGCAGTCGGTTAAGCGTCCGACTTCAGCCAGGTCACGATCTCGCGGTCCGTGAGTTCGAGCCCCGCGTCGGGCTCTGGGCTGATGGCTCAGAGCCTGGAGCCTGTTTCCGATTCTGTGTCTCCCTCTCTCTCTGCCCCTCCCCCGTTCATGCTCTGTCTCTCTGTGTCCCAAAAATAAATAAACGTTGGAAAAAAAAAAAAATTTAAAAAAAAAAAAAGAATTTGGAA
This sequence comes from Lynx rufus, assembly GCF_022079265.1. Taxonomy (NCBI): domain Eukaryota; kingdom Metazoa; phylum Chordata; class Mammalia; order Carnivora; family Felidae; genus Lynx; species Lynx rufus. Next base: position 5,782,998 of record NW_025814889.1, read on the forward strand.
CCACTAAGAACAAAGACTGATCTCGAATCTTCATGGAAGGGATTATATCACCTCCTCCTCCCTACCCAGATAGCAGCCAAATTTCAGGGACTAGAACCTGAAGCATATATTTCACAGCTAAAGAGAACTTTGCCTGACATCTCTTGGTATATAAATCAAATTAATGAGGAAGAGGAGTAGCTTGACATCCATGTAGACTACTTCATCCCAGACACCTGGCCAAGGCTTCATACTTTAAGTAAAATCCTTTCTTCTCTTTTTTTCTTTCACTACAGCACTGCCCTGGAGAGAAAACCACATCATCCATATCTCCTAGGCCACTGCTAAGGGGTGGAGGTAATCTTTCAGACTGCAGGATTTGGCATCAAAAACTTTGATCATTTCCCTAGCTCTTGGTTAACAACCCCAAACTTGGAGAACTTTGCATTCAGGCTCTAGGCAAAGAAAGGGACACAAGGCAAAGGTAACTAGAATCAAACTGCCTATGTGGTCTATATACCTGGGACATTTTACTGGTCTCTGGTGGTCACCTTTCCAGTCCCAAGCCACATATTCAAACAGGAATTTGCAAGATGCGTTCAGGGTTTGTGTACTTTGGCAGGGCCCTGTTTCCCTGGCCGAAACCACCTGATGCACTTTGGAGGAAGCTGAAACTTAGTTACCCTCAGCTTGAGAAGGGGACTCTGTCAATAGGGTCTTTCTTTGGCTTTGACTTTTGGAGTCTTTGCTTTTAATTTCTTTCAGTCTTGAGGACCAGGGCTACAAAGGGAATTATTCTGCCTATAATAATCATAGTAGGTTCTCTGGCACTCCGTATTCTCTCCAAGGCTGACATGCATGTTTGCAGCCACTAGCCACCAGTGGTGGCTCCCTAAGACTGGAACATCAGAAAAGGAGCACAGAGAATGACCAACTTAGAAATTGGAACCTAAAGTCGTAGCGTGGGAACAGCACACAAGGGATCAAGAAGCCTCTGAGAACTTCAGGGTGGTCGCTGGCAGTGATGCTAATCCCTTACATTTTGACCACATTTCTCAGCTAAACTGAGAGTCTGATCAAAAAAGGGAGGGTTGTTAGAAAAGAGGCAAAAGGCCCCAAGTAAGAGGCAACCGTGTGCAGCTCACAACAGCAAACCAAGACTTACTATCTAACCTACCTGTAGTTTCAGCCTCTCCCAGGCACGTGACCTTTAAGCAGTCAACCCGGAATTACCTGGTCAGCACTAGCGTGGTAAGGTGCTTGACAGACGCCCGACAAAAGCAACCAGGCCTACAACAATACACTCTTTCTAGGTCTTGCCCCCTTTCTGCCCATAAAAGCCTTTTTTTGGTGGGTTGTTTCACAAGACTCTTTGGACCTCCTTTCTATTTGCTAGATAGGACGCTCCCCAACCCGTGAATCGTCGACAAAAGCCCGGGTGAATTTTTACAAACCGATTAATAAGGGCCATCCAAGTACCCTGTTTTGGGAAATTACTGCTGAGAACAATACATCTTAATCTCCATGTGCTATTTATCGTGTAGTTCCTCTAAGATTGTTAGCTGAGGTCATTGGAAGCAACACAAGTTTTAATGTGGAGAGACAAGGAATGATTTGGAGATGAAGGCAGAGAGTTCACAGGACTGTAGTGGGCACAAGAGGAACCCCAGGGGAGGGTACTTGCTGAGGATGGACCGCCTCTCCCCGGCAGCTATCTCCAGAATCTGGCGGACATGTCACAGCCAGCCAATATAATTTACTCTAGGACATTTCTTTTTCTTGCACTACCCCCACTCAGGACCTTGGCATTCTGTGGGAAAATATAAAAAAGGAAAAGAACAAAACTTGTTTCTCAATGTGAAGGAATCAGAATAAGTACATATGAAAGCAATCACAGAAAAGGCCAAGTGATACAAGACAAACCCTTTCTAGGTGTTGTAAGCTGAGAAGCCTGAGGGGGTGAAAAGATCATGGTAATTAAGAAGGATGCAGTGAATCTGAATGCTGTTAGGGAGGAGAGTCACAGAGCAGGGGCCTTTTCCTACTCTTGAAGGAGATGCACAATGTCCGCGTCTTGAGGGAAGTTGGTGACAATACTTTGGGGGCTTTGAGAGAACAGCTGACAGAAGAATGGACTGACGGTGTGCATATAAGCCCTGAAGAAACATCACAAAAGTCTTACTCGAAGGTGAGAAAATATCTGTGGGCTTAAAGAGCAGATGTGCAGAAAGGACCTGACATTTCAGACTCACCAGGCAATGCTCGTAGTCAAAGACTTCTTGAATATTTACTTACTAATTGCTGATGATCTCCAGTGTTTGGTGGAAAGCAGGAATCGAAAACAAACTTTGGGGGTGTTATACTAATGTAGTATAACTCTATCATCTGCCAAATTAATTTGGTCGCACAAAAAGAGCATCTGAAGCACATCAAAGTGAGGTGCAGTTTCTGAAATAACAACTTTCAAATATTCTTAGTATCAAAAAACTGCCGAAGTACTTTAAAGAAAGACTTATAAGTCACTATAAATGGGACAGCACAAAGTTAATTCTTACTTCATGGATAAGTGTTTTTGAGGATGTGGTTTGTGTGGCTTTTTCTTTTCTTGCTTACAACTGTGATAATTACCAGCACTGTCAACTGCAAGGCTTATTATGGATTAAAGTTTTACAGCTTCAGATGAGGCAGTTCCTGAGTAAAATGCTTGAAATTAAAGACCTTCTGGCAATCTTAGATGGTCTTTGCCTGCAGACCATGGAAATACCAGAATGACCTACTACAAAAATAAAAACAAAAACAAGGTGAAGGGATATTTCTTCTGTCTTGAATAGTAATAATACCTTGTAGTCAGTATGGTACTTTATCCACAAGGCTTCAAACTTCTCTGTAAATGCTGTTTTTAAAAACCTGATCCTTTGGGAGGCAAAAAGAGGAAAGCCAAGGATATAAACCTGTTGAAAGGCACACAAAGCATCAGGCATAAACTCCTACCCTGAAATCATAAGCAGAGGGATGTCTACGGTGAGGTTGGCCCGGAAGTTAAGCTTTGTGTGTTCTGTATATGGAAAGTGAAACTCCTTTTTTTTTTTTTTTTTTTTTATAAAATCCTATTTGCAAAGTAATATTGACACGAAGGGCTCAACTGGTTCATACTGGGAGTATGAAAGTTAATATATATTTGACTATAAATATATGAATTAATACTAGCATCCTCACTCCTGACATCATGCTGGAGAGGCTGCACACAGAGACCTGCAAAACCACAGTGCTTTCACTCACACTCAACTAGAGGGGCCCAGAGCTGTTCTCGTGCAATCTAACATTACCTGAGTACAGAGAGACCTTTCAAAATTCAAAGGAGAAACAAAGGAAGGGAGCCTATCATTTCAATTTCTAAGGAAAGACTATTTCCTGAAACAAAACTGAGTTTCCAATCCACGGGAATACCCCAACTCACCTTCTCTAGGGACACATCAAATCTAGGCCTATTTATAGAGCAATTCCTCCTGAAGAAGAACTAAGGGATGACTAAACAGATTCTGCACAACAAAACATATGGAAGACAGGAAAAGAGATGGAAACATGGTAATGAACCCCCACCCTCAAGGCTGGGAACTGCAGTGGGGAGAATAGTACTGAGGGTTCTGGGGGACAGAAAAAAGCTGAGATCTAAAAGGGTAACTAGTGGGGCACCTGGGTGGCTCAGTTGGTTAAGTGCTAGACTTCAGCTCCGGCCATGATCTCATGGTTCGTGGGTTCGAGCCCCGTGTCGGGCTTGGGCTGACAGCTCAGAGCCTGGAGCCTGCTTCACTGTCTGTGTCTCCCTCTTTCTCTGCTTCTCCCCCACTCATGCTCTCTCAAAAATTAAGGTTAAAAATTTTTTTAAACCGCAATTTCTTTATCCATTCATCAGTTGATGGAATACTACTTGGCAATGAGAAAGAATGAAATCTGGCCTTTTGTAGCAACATGGATGGAACTGGAGAGTGTTATGCTAAGTGAAATAAGTCACACAGAGAAAGACAGATACCATATGTTTTCACTCTTATGTGGATCCTGAGAAACTTAACAGAAGACCATGGGGGAGGGGAAGGGGAAAAAAAAAAAGAGGGAGAGAGCCACACCATAATAGACTTTTAAAAACTGAGAATAAACTGAGGGTTGTTGGGGAGTCGGAGGGGGGGAGGGAGGGTGATGGGCATTGAGGAGGGCACCTGTTGGGAGGAGCACTGGGTGTTGTATGGAAACCAATTTGACAATAAATTTCATATTAAAAAAAGAAAAATGTCATAAATAAAAAGATTGATACATTTATATCAAAATTAAAATTTCAGTATGAAAGAAAAAAACTAAAATTAAAAAATTAAAAAAAATAAAAGGGCAACTAGAATATAAAGGAACCAGCCCTAGAACCTTGCCAACCTGGGAGAGCTGCTGGAGTCTCTCTGGATCAGAGGAATAGGCACATACCATGGATTATATCTCCTCCTCACCCTGACAGCACAGATAATGGCAAGGTCTGGGTGTCCTAAGCAGTCTGCCATCTCAGTAAGCCCTAGGCCCCTAGCCCATACAAGCTCTGGATGCTCTAGAACACGGAAAAGGAGCTGTGGCTTAGAAGAACAACTAGACTATAAAAGATTCAGACCTAGAACTCCACCAAAAGTTGTGGTAGTGGCTAGAACTCTCTCCAGGTAGAAGCCATAGTTTACATTTCCCTTCCACTTTGACAGCACAGATAGGAGCACTGAGTATCTGCGTCCCTTCGCCAGTCTAATGCCCCAGCCCTGAACACTCTGAGACCTGTACCATCTCAACTTCAGTCGTCCTACCAGGGTGCTCTCTGCACAGAGAGCCCAGGGACCACCCTAGCCAATGCCCACTTCAGCTTCGGCCATCCCAGCAGGGATGTACTCTTCCAGCACAGAGTGCCCTAGGACCCCATCCCACACCAGGTATAGCTCCAGATAGCCAAAGTCACCAGGTGCATGGTCTACAGAGGGGAGGACCACACACATGACCATTCCTTCAAGGTAAGGAGAAGCAGCTCTTCTGTGTAATTCATAGAAACACAGAAAGTCAAGAAAAATGATAGGACTGAGGAATCGACTCCAAATGCAACAGCAAGATATTGGAATGCAAATAATATGCTTGATAAAGAGTTTAATTATCATAATGATCCTCACTGGACTAGAGAGAAAAGTGGATCAACTCCGTGAGATCTTCAACAGAGAATTCAAAAATATAAAGAAACCAATGAAAGCTAAAGAATAAAATAGCTGAAATGAAAAATATACTGGAGAGAATGAAGAACAGATTAGCAGGTACGAAAAGGATCAGCAATCTGGAAGACAGGAGAATGGAAAGCACTCAGGCTGAACAGCAAAAAGAAAAAATTTTAAAAAAGAGACCAGGTTAAGGAATCTCTTGGGAAACTCCAAATGAAGAAATATTCACATTATAGGGGTCCTAGAAGGAGAAGAGAGAGAGAAAGGGGGCAGGAAACAGACATCCAGGTTCACGAAGCACAGACAGTTCCAAATAAGATGAGCCCAAGGAGGTCCACACTACAACATGATAATTAAAATGTCAAATGTTAAAAATAAGAGAGAATGTTAATAGCAAGAGAGAAGCAAATAGTTACATACAAGGGAAACACCATAAAGCTACCAGTTGATTTTTCAGCAGAGACACTGAAGGTCAAAAAAGAGTGGTGTAATATACTCAGAGTGCCAAACGATAAAAACCTACAACCAAGAATACTCTACCAGGCAAGGTTATCATTCAGAACTGAAGGAGAGATAAGGAGTTTTTCAGACAAAACTTAAAGGAATTAATCACCGTTAAATTAGCCTTACCAAAAAAAAAAAAAAAAAAAAAATTAAAGGGACTTCTTTAAGTGGAAACGAAAAGGCCATAATTAGGAAAAAAATTTTATGAATAAGAAGACGTAAAATATGATAGCATATATATATATATATAATGTGGAGGGGAGAAAAGTTCTTTTAAAATATGTATGAACTTAAGTGATCATCAACTTAATATAGGTTCCTATACACTTAGGATGTTATATATGAACCTGATGGTAACCACAAACCTCCCAAAACAGAAAGAAAGCCAAGCATAACACTAAAGAAGTCATCAATCACTAGCAAAGAGAGCAAAAGAAGATAGGAGCAGAGGAGAGTTACAAAACAGAAAACAATTAACAAAATAAATATTTACCTATGAATAATTACTTTAAATGGTCTAAACGCTCTAACCAAAAGAAACGATGACACATTGGATAAAAAACCCAAACGCATATATATGCTGCCTGCACCTGACTCACTTGAGACTAAGACACGTACAGACTAAAAGTGAAAGGATGGAAAAATGAAATGCAAATGAAGCAAACAAAATGGCAGGGTAGCAATACTTGTATCAGATGAAATTGACTTTAAAGCAAAGACTGTAGTGAGACAAAGAAGGATATTAAATAATGATAAAAGGATCAATTCAACAAGAGGATATGACAATTGTAAATATATATGTACAAAACACTGGAGCACCTTAAATACATAAAACGTTAACAGACATAAAGGGAGAAGTTGACAATAATACAATAATAGTAGGGGAATTTAACATCCCATTTACATCAATGGATGTCACCCAGGCAGAAAATCAATATGGAAACAATGACTTTGAATGATACATTAGAGTAGATGGACTTAACAGACATATACAGAACATTCCATCCACAAACAGCAGAGTACACATTCTTTTAAAGTGCACATGGGGGCACCTTGTTGGCTCTGTTGGGTGACTGACTTTGGCTCAGGTCATGATCTCACAGTTTGTGGGTTCAAGCCCTGCATTGGGCTCTGTGCTGACAGCTCAGAGCCTGGAGCCTGCTTCATATTCTGTGTCTCCCTCTCTCTCTGCTCCTCCCCCACTTACACTCTGTCTCTTTCTCAAAAATAAACATTTAAAGAAAAAGAGAAAAAAAATAAAGTGCACATGAACATTCTCCAGGATAAATCACACATTAGGACACAAAACAAGTCTCAATAAACTTAAGAATAGTGAAATCATATCAAACATCTCTTCTGACAAAAGCAGCATGAAACTAGAAATCAATTACAAGTAAAAAATTGGAAAACAACCCACACAAGTAATCAATGGCTAAACAATGTGCTGCTAAGGAACAATGAGTCAAGAAATCAAAGAGGAAATAAAAAAACACATGGAGACAAATGAAAATAGTGCAAAATCTTTGGGATGCAGCAAAAGTAGTTCTAAGAGGGAAGTTTATAGCAGTCTAGACCTGTTTCAAGAAATAAAAATCTCAATCTAATCTTAAACCTAAAGGAACTAGAGAAGGAAAAATAAAGCCCAGAATTGGTAAGAAGGAAATAGTAAAAATCAGATCAGAAATAGAGACTAAAAAAGAAAAAAGCTGGCTCTTTGAAAAGATAAACCTTTAGCTAGACTCTTCAAGAAAAAAGAGAACCTGAATAAAATCAGAAATGAAGTAGGAATAACCACTGACAACAGAAACAAAAGATTATAAGACTACTATGAAAGTTGTATGTCAAGAAATTATACCACCTAGAAGAAATGGATAAATTTAGAAACATGCAATCTTCCAAAACTGAATCCAAAAGAAATAGAAAATCTGAGCTGACCAATTGCTAGTATGAAATTGAATCAGTAATCAAAAATCTCCTCACACAAAAAAGTATAGGACCAGGGAAGATATTGGGAAGATGGCAGAGTAGGAGAACCCTAAGTTCACCGCATCCCATGTTTACAATCATAGATCACTCATATCCAAGTAAATAAACTAGAGAGCACTCTGTAAAAATCAGTCAAGAGAAGCACAAAATAAAAGGATATAAAACATGGTACCAAATATATGAAATGTGTAGGGAAGAGGAGTAAATAGTGGGTTTAAAATGAAGTGACTATTAGTTTAATATAGACTGCTATATGAAGAAGATGTTATATATAAAGTGAATGACCACAATTCAAAAAACAGTATTAGATATGCAAAAAATAAATAGTAAGAATCCAAGTCTTTCACTCAAGAAAGCCAACTAATCATGAGAGAAGATATCAAGAGAGGAACCACAAAAACAACCATAAAACAATTAACACAATGGTGATAAAGACACACATATCAATAATTACTTGGAATATAAATGGGTTAGATGCTCCAGTCAAAATACATAGGGTGAAGGAATGGATGAAAAAAAAAATCAGTATGCTGCCTACAAAAGATTCATTTCAGATTCAAAGACATGTTGACTGAAAGTGAAAGGATGGAGAAACATTTAATATGCAAATTGAAGTGAAAAGGCCAAAGTAGCAATACTTACGTTGGACCAAAAAAATAGACTTTATTTATTAAATGTTTATTCATTAAATTTTTTTACATTTATTTATTTATTTTTGAGAGACAGAGACAGAGCACAAGTCGGGGAGGGGCAGAGAGAGAGAGAGGGAGACACAGAATCCAAAGCAGGCTCCAGGCTCTGAGCTGTCAGCACAGAGCCCGACGCGGGGCTCAAACTCACAAATCGTGAGATCATGACCTGAGCTGAAGTCAGACACTCAACCAACGGAGCCACCCATGTGCCCCAATGCTCATTAATTTTTAAAAGAGAGGGAAACAGAAGATCTGAAGTGGGCTCTTTGCTGATAGCAGTGAGCCTATTGCGGGGCTTGAACCCATGAACTGCAAGATAATGACCTGAGCTGAAGTCTGATACTCTACCAACTGAGCCACCCAGGTGCCCCAGACAAAATAGACTTTACAACAACGGCTGTAACAAGGGAGGATACAATATAATCATAAACAGCAAAATCCAACAAGAGGATAAAACAGTAGTAAATATTTATGCACCCAATATGAAAACACCCAAATACATAAAGCAGTTATAACAAAAACAAAGGAAATTATTGGTAGTAATACAGTAATAGTAGGGGACCTTAACACCCCACTTACATCAATGGACAGATTATCCAAACAGGAAACCAACTAGGAAACAGTAGCTTTGAAGTACACATTGGACCAGATGGATCTAACATATAGTTAGGACATTCTATCCTGAAACAGCAGAATACATATTCTTTTTCAAGTGCATATGGAACATTATCCAGAATAGATCACATATTAAGCCACAAAGGAGGTCTCAACAAATTCAAACAGACAGAAGTCATACCATGGATCTTTTATGACCACAATACTATGAAACTAGAAATCAACCACAAGAAAAAACCTGAAAAGCTCACAAATATATTGAGGTTAAATAACACGTTACTAAACAATGAATGGGTCAATCAGTAAATCAAAGGTGAAATAAAAATACATGGAGACAAATGAAAATGAAAACACAATGGTCCAAATTTTTGAGATATAGCAAAAGCTGTTCTAAGAAGGACATTTATAGTAATACAGGTTTATCTAAAGAAGAAAAATCCTAAACAAACAACCTAAATTTACATCTAATGGGACTATAAAAAGAACAAAGCCCCAAACTAATAGAAGGAAGGAAATAATAAAGAGCAAAATATAAAATATTTAGAGCAAAATATTATTTAGAGCAAACATAAAGTAGAAACTAAAAAGACCATAGAACAGGTACAGATCAATGATATCAGAAGCTGGTTCTTTGAAAAGTTCATCAAAATTGATAAACTTTTAGCCAGGCTCAGAAAAAAACGAGAGGGAGCACCCAAATAAAATCAGAAATGAGAGGGAAGAAATAACAACCAACACCAGAGAAATACAAAAGATTCTAAGAGAATATTATGAAAAATTATATACTAACAAATTAGACAACCTAGAAGAAATGGATAAATTCCTAGAAGCATATAACCTCCAAAAATTGAATCAGGAAGAAATAGAAAATTTGAGCAGACCAATTACCAGAAGGAAATCAAATCATTAATCAAAAAACTCCCAGGAAACAAAAGTCCAGGACCAGATGGCTTCTCAGGAAAATTCTACCAATTTTTTTTAATGTTATTTATTTTAAGAGAGAGTGAGTGAGCAGGGGAGGGGCAGAGAGAGAGAGAGAGAGAGAGAGAGAGAATCCCAAGCAGTCTCCACACTGTCAGTGCAGAGCCCAACACGGAGCTTGAACTCATGAACCATGAGATCATGACCTGAGCCAAAATCAAGAGCTGGATGCTTAACTGACTGAGCCACCGGGTGCCCCTCTACCAAACATTTAAAGAAGAATTAATACCTATTTTTTCACAAACTGTTCCAAAAAACAGAAAAGGAAGGAAAAATTCCTAATTCATTCTATGAAGCCAGCATTACCTTGATACAAAAACCATGTAAAGACACTACAAAAAAGAAAACTTCAGGCCAGTATTTCTGATGAACACAGATGTAAAAATCCTCAACAAAAATTTTCGCCAACTATTCCAAAAAACAGAAAAGGAAGAAAAAATTCCCAATTCATTCTGTGAAGCCAGCATTACCCTGATACAAAAACCATATAAAGACACTACAAAAAAGAAAACTACAGGCCAATATTTCTGATGAACACAGATGCAAAAATCCGCAACACAATATTAGCAAAATAAATTCAACAATACATTTTAAAAAATGATTTACCACAATCAAGTGGGATTTATCTTTGGGATGCAAGGATGGTTCCATATCTGCAAATCAATCCACATGATATGGCAGACTTACAAGGAGGAGAGAAATCACGATCATCTCAATGGATGCAGAAAAAGCATTTAACAAAATTCAACATCTTTTTTTTTTTTTTTAACGTTTATTTATTTTTGGGACAGAGAGAGACAGAGCATGAACGGGGGAGGGGCAGAGAGAGAGGGAGACACAGAATCGGAAACAGGCTCCAGGCTCTGAGCCATCAGCCCAGAGCCTGAGGCGGGGCTCGAACTCACGGACCGCGAGATCGTGACCTGGCTGAAGTCAGACGCTTAACCGACTGCGCCACCCAGGCGCCCCTCAACATCTATTCTTGATTAAAAAAAAAACTCTCAACAAAGTAGATCATAATAAGGCCACATACGACAAACCTAACAGGTCACATCTTACTTAATGGTGAAAATCAAAGCTTTTCCTCTAAGATCAGGAACAACACAAGGATGACCACTCATACTACCCTCATTGAGCACAGTACTATAAGTCCTAGCTATAGCCATCAGACATGAATAAATGATAGCTAAATTGGTTAGGAAGAAGTAAAACTTCTATCTATATTTGCAGATGACATGATCCTATACATAGAAAACCCTGAAGACTCAACCCAAGAACTAAAAGAATAAATGAATTCAGTAAAGTTGCAGAATGCAAGATTCATATACGTAAATCAGTATTTCTGTATGCTAATAACAAAGTAGCAGAGACATTAAGAAAACAATTCCATTTACAATTGCACCAAGATAATAAAATACTTAGAAATAAACTTAACCAAGGAAACCTGTGCTCTGGAAACTAAAACTGTGATGAAAGAAACAGAAAATGGCACAAAGATATTCCGTACTCATGGATCAGAAGAATAATATTGTTAAAATGCCCATATTACTCAAAGCACTCTACAGATTCAATGCAATCTCTATCAAAATACCAACAGCATTTTCCACAGAACTAGAACAAATAATATTAAAATCTGTGTGGAATCACAAATGACCCTGAATAGCCAAAGCAATTTTGAGATAGAATAAAGCTGGAGGTATTACAATCCCAGATTTTAAGATCTACTACAAGGCTGTAGTAATCAAAATACTATGGTACTAGAACAAAAACAGACATGTAGATCAGAATAGAGAGCCCAGAAATAAACCCACATTTATATGGTCAATTAACCTATAACAAAGGAGGTAGGAATATGCATTGGGGGAAAAGAGAGTCTCTTAAATAAATGGTTCTTGGGAAACTGGACAGCTACATGCAAAAGAATGAAATTAGATCACTTTCTTACATGAAAATAAACTCCCAATGGACTACAGACTTCAGTGTGAGACTTGAAATCAAAATCTACATGAAAACATAGGCATTAATCTCTTTGACATTGGCCTTAGCAACATGTTTATGGATATATCTCCTCAGGCAAGAGAAACAAAAGCAAAATTTAACTGTTGGGAGTGCTGCAAAATAAAAAGCTTTTGTACAGTGAAGGAATCCATCAACAACATGAAAAGACAACCTTGAATGGGAAGAGATATTTGCAAATGATATCTCATATAAGAGGTTAACATCCAAAATATATAAAGAACTTAACACCAAAAACCTAAATCTGATTTTAAAATGGGAAAAGAATCTGAATAGACATTTTTTTGCACAAAAGACATGAACGTGGCCAACATACACATGAAAAAAATGCTCAACATTACTATCAGGGAAATGAAAATCAAACTACAGTGAGATATCACCTTACACATATCAGAATGGTTACTGTCCAAAAGACAGACAATAGCAGGTGTTGGCAAGGATGTGGAGTAATAGGAACCCTTGTGCACTGTTTGTAGAAATGTAAATTGGAGAGGTCACTGTGGAAAACAGTATGGAGGTCCCTCACAAAGTAAAAAATAGAACTACCTTATGACCCAGCAAACGTACTACTGGGTATTTACTCAAAGAATACAAGAACACTAATTCAATGGGCTACATGGAAGCAAAGTACTGTGGATGATGGAACAGATGATGATGGAAGCAGGTAATGCCTGGATCTTCAATGACACCGTGGAACTGTCATAGCTGCACCGAAATGCACGTCTCACTCCTTTTAGATGAAGAAACACTTCCAGCTCATTGAAGGCATGTACCTGTTACTAGCAACCAATGGCAATTTCTAGTTGACCCTTACTTCACATTTAGACAATCTTAAAATTTGGAGATAGCTTCTAATATATACAATTTTAAAACCATTGTTTTATCAAGAAAATTAATAGTGCATCTAGTTATTAATGATATATTAAGATCAAGAAAGTGCAAAATTTTTCCAAGTGAGGTAGGACTTTGTTTTCTAATTAGAATTAGGTGGGAAAGGGAAATAGCTTTGTGATTTAATCCACATACAGTTTTAGAGTCTTGCCTCTTTTGGGGAAACCTAGAGAATTCACAAATTAGTAGGTCCACAATAAAAATTTGAAGTAAGTAGTAACCTTTGAAAGTAGATTGTGAAATGGATGTTTTTCAAGGCTTTATGATTAATTTGATTCTGATAATTTTTAATTTACCTGTTAGTACAGAGAAAGGATTTATGACAGTTATTCTTGTAGATAAAACTTTATTATGGATTTTCCTACTTTTATGCTTTTTTTTGGAATGTAGGTGATGGAAAATAGGTACTGAATATACAGGCTTAAAATCAATAGTGTGAAGTTGGCTGGCATACATACTGAAATTGATTCCAAGAGGGACCATGCAATTTTAAGCCCTGTGGACTTTCATATGAGACATGGAAAATAAAAGTATTGAGAAATAGAGAACTGTTAGTAAAAATAAGGAATAAGAAGCCATTCCCACCTGCTAACACAAATTCTCGTAATACTGATTTATACTAGACTTTGATAACAATAATTTATGTCATAACCTTAGTGATGTACAAAGTTATCTTGTTGTGTCACAGAGAAAATTTCAAAAACAATTTTTGAGCCTCACTCAGATTCAGGTTGAGATTCAACTGATACTGTTTTGCACACTTAGGTCCCAAGCACTGTGATTTCATGTATGGCACCTGGCTTATACTCCACAATCCCTCCTCATGCTAATTCTTACTCTCTACCTGACGCAGGGGAGGAAGGGAGCCTCACAGCCCTGCTGATAAGTGGTTGAGCTGGGACTAAACTGCTTGAGAACCAAGTCCACAGGTATTTTCATGCTGTGTAGCTTCCTAAATGGCTTTGCCATATTTTTACACTTCAATCGGTCATAGGTCCCTCATGTTGAACTTTAAAAGCCTTTAATGATTTAAACCACTTGCCCAGATAAATAATAAATGAATAGGGTCAGTCCAATATGGTGGCATAGGAAAACCCTGAACTCACCTTCTCTTGACAAAACAAATCTACACCTACATATAAAGCAATCCCTCCAGAAAAAGAACTGAGGGCTAACTGAACACCTTTTGCTCAACAAATGAAAGAGGGACCGCATAGAGAAGGGCAGGAAAGATGGAGATAAGACAATAATGGGAACTCTACCCCTGATGCTGTGACCTGCGGTATGTAGTGATATCACTGAGAGGCTGGTGTGCACTCACTTGAACTGGGGCACAGCAGAGCAAATAATAAAAATCTGAATTAAAGGCAATGGGACTATAAGTGAAAAATCCTTTTACAAACCCTAGAGTATCTGCCAATGGATGGGGAACTGTTGGAACTCTGTCTAGGGTTGGAGGTGACAGCAAGTGCCATTTTTCACGTTCACTCTCCACCTTGATAGCGCAGACAGGAACAGGGTCTAGGTGCTCTAGCCAGCCTACTAGGGCCACCCCAAAAAGCCATTGTCTGCACCAGCTCCAGCAGTCCCCTCAAGGTGGCCCGAGCACAGTGTGCCTCAGGTACCACTATCTGTGCCTGCTCCAGCTCAAGCCAGCTCACCAAGGCAGCCCCAGCAAAGTATGCTTCAGGTCCCTCAGCCCATGCCTACTCCATCTCTAGCCACCCCTCCAGGGTGACTGCAGTGCATACTGGGAAGTCCCAGCCTGCACTGTAACCCTGCTATTGTACCAAGGTGGCCTGGGTGCCATGAATCTCAAGACCACTCCCCAGCCTGTGCCCAATCCAGCTGTTTAATCAAGATAGCTATAGTGAAGTTTCTTCTAGTGCCCATAGCCCACAACTACTTCAGCTCCAGCTGTTCTGCCAAGGCAGCCCGGGGGAAGCAGGCCTCAGGACTTTCTCATCCATGCCAGCTCCAGAATCAGCCATCCCTCAAGGTGCCCCAATGCAACATGCCCTGGGAGCCCCAAGACTGTACCTGCCTCAGCTCTAGCTGGCCTGCCAAAGCTGCTAGACAACTCATCATCAAGGCGATGCTCCTACACAAGGCCACCCCTCCAAGACTGGGAGATGGGGGTGTTCCACTTACCGAAGTTCATAGAAACAAACCCGGACAGTCAAACAAAGTGAGACAGGGGAATATGTTCCAAATGAAAAACACGATAAAAGCCCAGAAAAAAAATCTGGATTAAATGGATACAAATTACCTGATAAAGAGTTCAAAGTTGTGATCGTAAAGATGTTTACTGAACTTGGGAGAAGAATAGAGGAACACAGAATTTCAACAAAGAGAAAATATGAGAAAGAACCAGTTCAAGATGAAGAATATAGTAGCTGAAGTGAAAAATACAGTAGAGGGAGGCAACAGAAGATTACACAATATTGAAGAATGGATCAGTGATTCTGAACACTGAATAGTGAAAATCACAGAAACAGAATAACAAAAAGAAAAAAATTAAATGAGGAAAGTTTAAGGGACTTCTGGGGCAACGTCAAGCATCCTAATGTTCACATTATAGAGGACCCAGAAGAAGAAGAAAGAGAGCAAGGGGCAGAAAACTTTTGTGAAGAAATAATAGCTGAAAACTTCCCCAACATAGGGAAGGAAATAGACATCCAGGACCAGGAAGCATAGAGAGTCCAAAACAAGATCAACCCAAGGAGATCTACAGCAAGACATATTATAATTAAAATGGCAAAACTAAAGATAAATGGAGAATCTTAAAGGCAGCAAGAGCAAAACAGTCACACACAAAAGACCTGTAAGGCTATCAGCTGATTTTTTTTTCAGCAGAAACTTTGCAGGCTAGAAGGTAATGTCAGGATATATTTAAAGTGCTGAAAAGGAAAAACTTTCAGTTAAAAGGAAAAACTTCAGTTAAGAATACTCTACTCAAAAAGGTTACCGTTCAGACCAAAGGAGAGATAAAGAAGTTCTCAGACAAGAAAAAAGGAGTTCATCACCACTATACTAGCACTTACAAGAAGTGTTAAAGGGTTGTTTTTGGTGAAAGAGATCATAACTAGAAATAAGAAACATATAGGAGTAAACATTGAAGATGGCAGAGTAGGATGATCCTGAGCTCACCTTCTCCCCATGGACACACACACCCAACTTATGTGGGGCAACCCACTCAGAAAGACCTGAAGTCTAACAGAGCAGATCCTCCACAACTAAAGACATAAAGAGGAAGCCACATTGAGAAGGGTAGGAGAGGCAGAGATGAGGTCAGGAGCTAAACTCTCAGCGTGCAAACTACAAGTGGGATGGATATCACAAGTGCTGAGGTTCTCTCTGAGGAGTGAGGGGATTAAGCCCCATACTGGGCACACACAGTCCCTGGGGACCTGTACTTGGAAGACAAGTCCATATAATGTCTGTCTTTGAAAATCTGCAGGGCTGAACTCCAGGAGCTTTGAAAATTAGTGGGGCCATAGGAAATCAAGACCCACTCTTAAATGGCCAGCATGCTACAGGACTCAGTTTGAGACCTACCACAGAGGTGGCATTTAAAAAGCACCATGTGGGGTGCCTGGGGTGGCTCAGTCAGTAAAGCACCCAACTCTTGATTTCAGCTCAGGTCATGATCTCGTGGTTCATGAGTTTGAGCCTCACATTGGGTTCTGTGCTGATAGTGCAGAGCCTGCTTGGTATTCATTCTTTCATTCTCTCTCTCTCCCCCTTCTCTCTGCCCCTCCCCTGCTCTCTCTCTCTCTCTCAAAATAAATAAATATTAAAAATTTTTAAATAAAAAAAGCACCTTATTGTATGTGAAGGAAGAGATTTATTGACTAATTTTAGAACATGTGCTAGAGGGCGAGGGATCTTTGGGAGCTCTCTCCAGAAGGAGAAATCCCGGCAGGCACCATTTTTCTTGCCCTCCTTCAATCTAACTAGCCACTTTTGGAAGGCCAGTTCTGACACTTTACATCTACCTTGCTAGTGACTGCTCACCCCACTCAGATTATTCCCTGTAGACTTGCCCCATCCAATACACCTGCCCTAGCAGACACCCCATCCAAAGTAGCTCCTACCCAACCACCTTTGGTGGGCAGCCTTTGTCAGGACTGTCATATCCCCAATGTGACTACCTCTTGCCACACCCAGCAGACAGCCTTGGCAAAGACTGATGACTCTACAAGGTGACTTCTTCAGCATGGGGGGCAGACCAGTACGCCTGTAGCAGTTGCAGGAGACCTCTCAACCAGCTGTGGTAGGGCCAGACACACCCATAAGTATACCTGCAGTAGCTACAGCTGGGCTTCTCAGCCTGCCATGCCAACAGTCAGCCCTGCCTACCAGTGCTCCTGCATTAGTCATAGCTTATCATTGCTGATACCTAGGTTGAGGGCCCCATCAGAGTGCCAGCAGCAGTTGTGGACCAGCCACAAGAGGAGGGTGCATGTAGCCCACAGAGGGGACACCCTGGGCTCCCTGGTTCTAGAGAACAACAAAGGATTGTGCTACTGGGCTTCACAGGATGCCTATATAAGACCACCACTTTTAAGATCAGGAGACATACCTGACTTGCCTAATACACAGAAACAAACCCACAGGGTCAGACAAAATGAGAAGACAGAGAAGTATGTTCCGAGTGAAAGAACAAATCAAATCTCAGAAAAATAACTAAATGAAACAGAGATAAGCAATCTTTTTGATAAAGAGTTCAAACAAGTATCACAAAGATGCTCACTGGACTAGAGAAGAGAGGAAGAACCAAGAACTTCAACAGAATTGGAAAATATGAAAAAAAAAGAACCAAGCAGAGCTGAAGAATGCAATAACTAGAATGAAAAATGCACTAGAGGGAATCAGCACTGATTAGATAACATAGAAGAGCAAATCAAGGACCTGGAATACAGGGTAGGGGAAGGCATCCAAGCTAAACAGCAAAAAGAAAAAAATTAAAAATGAGGCTAGGTTAAGAGACTTATTGAAAAACATCAAGTATACTAACAATTATATTATAAAGGACCCAGAAGGAGAAGAGAAAAAGAAGCAGAAAATGTATCTGAAGAAATAATAGCTACAGAGTGCCATAACCTGGGAAAGGAAACAGATGTCCAGGAAGTACCATAAGACCCAAACAAGAAGAACCTGAGAAGATTCACACCAAGGCAAATCATTAAAATTTCAAAGATTGAAGATAAAGAGAGGATCTTAAAAGCAGCAAGAGAAAAATCAAATAGTTAAAACATGAGAAGCCACATACCAGCTGATTTTTCAACAGAAACTTCACAGACCAGAAAGAAGTAGCACGATGTATTTAAAGTTCTGAAGGTAAAAAGCCTATATTCGAGAATACTCTTCCTTGCAAGGTTATTCAGAATGGAAGAGGTAGTTTGCCAGACAAACAAAATTTAAAGGAGTTTACCACCACTAAACCAGCCTTACAGGGAATGTTTAAGGATGTTCCTTAAGCAGAAAGGTAAAGGCCATAGCTACAAGAAATTTATGAAAGGAAAATTTTAATGGTAAAAGCAAATACATAGTAAAGGTAGTAGATCAGTCACATAAATCTAGTATGAACATTAAAAGGTAAAATTAATTATAGCTTCAGAAATTAGATACATTCGCAAAATGAAAAGATGTAAAGCATGACATCATATCCATAAAATGTGTGTGGGGGGGGGCAAAAAGGTAGTGCTTTTAAGTATGTTTGAAGTTAAGTGACCACCAACAATATAGACTGCTATTACATAATAATGCAGAGTGTTATAGAAGAACCTCATGATATAAATACCCAAATGATAAACCTATAATAGAAACACACACACACACACACACACACAAATTAAAACAAAGGAATCCAAGTATAGCACTAAAGAAAGTCAACAAATCAAAAAAAATGAGAGCAAGAAAAGAGAACTACAAAAAAAGCAAGAAAACTTGAGAAAAGTGGCAATAAGTATACATATCAACAATTAATTTAAATGTAAATGGACTAAATACAGCAATCAAAAGACTGGGTGACTGAATGAATTAAAAACAAAAGAAAAAAATAAGACATATCTGTTAGCTGCCTACAAGAGAATTACTTCCACCTAAAGACACATACAGACTGAAAGTGAAAGGATAGAAAGACATCCCATGCAAATGTAAACAAGAGAAAGCTGGGATAGCCATACTTATATCAGATAAAATAGACTTTTATTTTTTTAAATTTATTTTCCTAAATTCAATTTAGTTAACATACAGTGTAGCATTGGTTTCAGGAGAACTCAGTGACTCATCACTTACATATAACACCTAGTGCTCAATCCAACAAGTGCCCTCCTTAATGCCCATCACCCATGTAGCCCACTCCTCTACCTACTTCCTCTCCAGCAACCCTCAGTTTGTTCTTTTTATTTAAGAGTCTCTTATGATTTGCCTCCATCTCTGTTTTTATATTATTTTTCTTTTCCTTCCCCTATGTTAAAATAGACTTTAAATCAAAGACAAAGAGACAACAAAAGACATTACATGATTATAAAGGTACCAATCCACAAGAGGATATAACCATTGTAAATATTTATACACCCAACATAGAAGCACATAAATATTAAGAGACATAAACAAATTGAAATACAATAATAATGCAGGACTTTAATACCCACTTACATAAATGGATAAATCATCCAGACATAAAAAAGGAAATAGTGGCTTTGAATAACACATTTGAGATCAACTTAATAAACAGAACAGTCCATTCAAAAGAGCAGAATACATGGTCTTTTTAAGTGTACATGGAGAATTCTCCAGAATAAATGACATGTAAGTAAGCCCACTGAACAAGTTTCAATAAATTTTGAATACGGAAAATATATCAAACATCTCCCCTGGCCACAACAACAGTATGAAACAAACTCAATTACAAGTAAAAAAAACTGTAAAAACACATGGAAACTAGACAACATGCTACTAAACAACCAATGGGTGAGTAAATCAAAGAGGATATTCAAAATAATATATGGAGACAAATGAAAATGGAAACACAATGGTTCAAAATCTTTGGAACACAGCAAAAGCTTTTCTAAGAGGGAAGTTTACAGTGATACATACATACCTCAAGAAATAAAAAAATCAAATAAACAATATAATTTTACATCTAAGGAAATAAGGTTATGGTAAACCAATAAAGCTGAAAGTACTAAGAGGGTACAAATAATAAAGATAAGACTGGCAATAAATGAAATAGAGACTAAAAACACAATAGAAAGGATCAATGAAACTAAGTGATGCTTCTTTGAAAAAATAAACAAAATCAATAAACATTTAGTCAATTGCATCCAGAACAAAAAGGACTGAAGTAAAATTTGAACTGAAAGAGAAGTATATCCAACACCACAGAAATAGATAGTATTATGAGACTACTGCACAAAATTATATGCCAATAAATTGGACAACCTAGGAGAGATAGATAAAATTCCTAGAAACATACAATTTTGCAAGACTGAATCATGAAAATACACAAAATCTGAACAGACATGTTACTAGTAATGAAATTGAATCAGTAATCAAAAAACTTGCAGCAAACAAAATCCAGGACTAGTTGGCTTCACTGGTGAATCTACCAAATATTTATTTTTTTTTTAAGTTTATTTATTTATTTTGAGAGACACAGAGACAGTATGAGCAGGGGAGGGGAAGAGGTGGGGGGGAGGGAGAGGGAGAGAGAGAATCCCAAGTAGGCTCTGCACTGTCAGCACAGAGCCCGATGTGTGGCATGAACCCACGAAACGTGAGATCATGACCTGAGTAGAAACCAAGAGTCTGATGCTTAACTGACTGAGCCACCCAGGCACCCCTACCAAATATTTAAAGAAGAGTTAAGATTTATCTTTCTAAAAATATTTCAAAAAACAGAAGATGGAGGAATACTTCAAAATTTATTCTTCAAGGCCAACATAACTCTTACACAAAACCAAAGAAACCACAAAAAAAAGAAATTATACACCAATATCTTTGGTGAATATAGATCCAAAAATCTTCAACAAAATATTAGCATATCAAATCCAACAATATAAAAGGGTTATTCAGCAAGATCAAGTGGGGTCTATCTCAGAGATGCAAGATAGTGTGACATCTACAAATCAATGTGATACATCACAATAATAAAGGGTAAAATCATATGATCATCTCAATCGATGCAGAAAAAGCATTTGACAAAACTTAGCATCTGTTCATGATAAAAACCCAACAAAGTGGATTTAGAGGGAACATATCTCAACTAAATAAAAACCATTTATTACAGACACACAGCTAACATCATACTCAGTGGTGATCAGGATTAAGACAAGATCAGGAACAAGACACAAGACATTTTTGCCATTTTTATTCAACATAGTACTGGAAATCATAGCCACAGTGAACAGATAAGAAAAAGAAAGCCATCCAAATTTGTAAGGTACAAGTACAACTGTTAGTATTTGAAGATGAGATGATACTATATATAGAAAGCTATGATTAGTCCGCTAGAAACCTATAGAATAAATCAATTCAGTAGTTACAGAATATAAAAATATAAAGAAATCTGTTTCACTTTTATACACTAATAATGAACAGAAAAAAGAATTAAGAAAACAATCCCATTTACAATTGCATCAAAAAGCTAAAATATTTAGGAATAAATTTAACCAAGGAGGAGGAAAACCATGAATTCTGAAAACTTGTAGGACACTGATGAAAGGAATGGAAGATGACATAAACGAAGGGACAGATATTCCATGCTCATGGATTGGAAGAATATTGACGAAACGTCCATACTACCCAAATCAATCTACAATCCAATGTAATCCCTATCAAAATATTAATAGTATTCACAGATCTACAACAAATAGTTGTAAATTTGTATGGCACCACAACAGACCTCAAATAGTCAGTGCAATCTTGAGAGAGGAGTAAGGCTAAAAACACAATCCTAGATTTCAAACTATACTACAAAGCTACAGTAATGAAAACAGTATGCTACCAGCACAAAACTGGACACCTATGTCAATGAAACAGAAAAGAAAGACCAGAAATAAATTCATGCTTATACTGTCAATTATCTATGACAAAGGTCGCATGAATATGCAGGGAGAAAATAGAGTGTCTTCAGTAAATGGTTTTTGGAAAACTGGATGACTGTGTGCAGAAAGAAAGAAGGAAAGAAAGAAAGAAAGAAAAAAGAAAGAAACAAACAAAGTAGACCACTTTTTAAAAAATATACACACATACAAAATTTTAAATGGATTAAAATCTAACTGCAAGACCTGAAAACAAAGAAGACTTAAAGAAAAAACATAGGCAGTAAAATCTTGGGAAAGCAGCCTTCGCAATATTTTTCTGGATCTGTCTCATTAGGCAAAGGAAACATAAGCAAGAGTAAATATTTAGACATTAAATTATAAAACTTTTGCACAGTGAAAGAAACCAACAACAAGACAAAAAGGCAACCCACCAGGTGGAAGAAGATATTTGCAAATGATTATTCAATAAGGGGTTATTATCCAAAATATAGAAAGAACACCAAAACAACAACAACAACAACAACAACAACAACAACAACAACAACACCATTTGGTTAAACAATGGGCAGAGCACTTGAACAGACATTTTCCAAAGAAAACATACCAATGGCCAACAGACACATGAAAATATGCTCAGAATTGCTACTTATTGGGGAAATGCAAATCAAAACTACAATGAGATATCACCTCACACCTGTCAGAATTGCTAGTATTAAAAAGAAATAACAGGGGCGCCTGGGTGGCGCAGTCGGTTAAGCGTCCGACTTCAGCCAGGTCACGATCTCGCGGTCCGTGAGTTCGAGCCCCGCGTCGGGCTCTGGGCTGATGGCTCAGAGCCTGGAGCCTGTTTCCGATTCTGTGTCTCCCTCTCTCTCTGCCCCTCCCCCGTTCATGCTCTGTCTCTCTCTGTCCCAAAAATAAATAAACGTTGAAAAAAAAAAATTTAAAAAGAAATAACAACTGAAACTAATGTAACATTGTGTGTCAACTATACTCAGCTTTAAAATAAGAAAGAACAAATGTTGGTGAGAATATGGAAAAAATGGAACCCTCATGTACTGTTGGCAGGAACATAAATTGGTGTAGCCATTATGGAAAAGTATAGAGATTCGCTCCCCCCAACGAGATTAAAAATAGAAGTACCATATAATCTTGTAATTCTACTTCTGGGTATTTATCCAAAGAAAACAAAAACACTAATTCAAAAAGATATATGCACCCCATGTTCAATGCTGTGTTATTTACAATAGCAAAGATGTGGAAGCCACCTAAGTGTCTATCAATAGATAAATGCTAAAGAAGTGGAGAGTGTGTGTGTGTGTGTGTGTGTGTTTGTGTGTGCATTTGGCTGATATTTGGCATATGTATATAACATATTTTTCCATATTCTATATGTTATATATGTATATACATATATATGTATATAATATATGTTATGTATATGTATATGTATATGTATATATGTATATGTTATGTATATAACATGCTGTATATATGTACATATATAACATGGTATATATGTATATGTTATATACATATGTATATATACATATATATGTTATATGTATATATATAAATTAGATCTTGCCATTTGCAACAACATGGATGGATCTAAAGGGTATTAGGCTAAGTGAAAGAAGTCAGACAGAAAGACAACTACTATATGATTTTACTTTTATGTGGAATACTAAAAAGAAAACAAATATATAAACTAACAACAACAGAAAGGGACTTATAAATAAACTGGTAGCTGCCTCAGGTGAAGATTTATATGGATGGGCAAAATAGGAGAAGGAGATTAAGAAGTATAAACTTCCAGTTATAAGTCACAGGGAACAAAAGTTCATTATAGGGAATATAGTTAATAATATTGTAATACCTTTGTATTTGTGTACACACACACACACACACACACACACACACACACATCCATCCATCCATCCATCCTGGTACTGAGAAACCAAAAATCTACACTAGCGTAGATATACACAAAGTAAAGAGAAAAGAACCCAAACATAACACTAAATAAAACCATCAAATCACAAGGAAAAATACCAAGAAAAAAAAAAGCTACAAAAGCAACCATAAAACAACAAAATAGAAGTACGTATCCATTAACAATTAATTTAAATGTAAATGGTCTAAATGTTCCAATCAATAGACCTAGGATAGCTGAATGGATTAAAAAAAGGACCGGCTTATGTGCTGCCCCACAAGAAACTCACTTCAGATCTAAAGACAGACAGACTGAAAGTAAAGGGATGGAGCAGTACTTCTATCAGTCAAAACAGGCTTAAACGCTGTTAGAAAACACATGTGCACGCGCGCACACACATACACACACCATTACCAAATAATAAAGGGATCCATCTAAGAAGAGTCTATAACATTCATAAATATTTATGTACCCAACATGGAGCATCTGTGTGTAATAAGTAAACATTAATAAAATATAAAGGAGAAATTGATAGCAATACACTTGATAATAATACCATAAGAATAGGAAACTTTAATACACCACCTCTATTAATGGAGACATCATCCTGACAGAAAAGCAATAAGAAAACATTGGCATTAAATGATACACATTAGACCGGATGGACTTAATTGATAATACAGAAAATTTAACCTAAAAGCAACAAAATATACATTATTTTCAAGTGCACATGGAAAATTCTATAGGACAAATCATATGTTTGGCCACAAAAGGAATCTCAACAAATTCAACAACAATGAAATTGTATCAAGTATCTTTTCCAGCACAATAGTATGAAACTAGAAAGCAACTACAGAAGGAAAGTGGAAGACATACAAAACAGGGAGACTAAACAACATGTTATTAAACAACCAATGGGTCAACAAAGAAATAAGAGGAAATATAAAAATACCTGGAAACAAATGAAAATGGAAAAACAACTTTCTAAAATCTTTGGGAGCCCCACCAAAAGAAATTATAAAAGTTTATAGTAATACAGGTCTACCATAAGAAACAAGAAAAATTCCAAAATAAATAATTTAACTTCACACATAAAGGAACTAGAAAAAAAGCAAAACACAAAGTTAGTAGAAAGAAGGAAATTAAATAAAGATCAGAATGGAAATAAATGGAATAGAGACTAAAAAAAAACTGTAGAAAAGATTAAAAAAACTAAAATCTGGTTCTTTGAAAAGATAAAATTGATATCCTCTGGCCAGACTCATCAAGAAAAAGTTGAGGGGCCAAAATAAAATCAGAAATGAGAGAAGTTACAGCTGACCACTAGAATATAAAGGATCATAAGAGAGTACTATGAAGAATTGTACACCAACAAATTGAAAAACCTAGAAGAAATGGATAAGTTCCCAGAAACATGCAACATTCTGAGACTGAATCAGAAAGATATAGAAAATCTAGATAGACTGATTTTAAGTAATGATGAATCAATAATTTAAAAACTCCCCCAAAGTACCAGTCTAAGACCAGATGGCTGATGAATTTGACCAAATATTAGAGAAGAGTTAGTACCTATCCTTCTCAAATCATTCAAAAAAATCAAAGAACACTTCATTTTTACAAGGCCAGCATTACCCTGAAACCAACCCCCCCAACACACACACACACACACACACACGAAATTACAGATCAATATCCCTGATGAATATGGATTCAAAAATCTTCAACAAAATTTCATCAAACTGAATCCAATAACACATTTAAAAGATCACTCACCACAATCAACTGGGATTTATTCCAGGATGCAAGCATAGCTCAACATCCATAAATCAATGTGATACATCACATTAACAAAACAAAGGATAAAAATCACATGATTGCCTCAACAGATACAGAAAGAGTATTTAACTAAACTTAACATCCTTTTGGGATAAAAATTATCAACAAAATGGGTATAAAAGTAATGTACCTCCACATAAAAGAGACCATATAAGACAAACCCACAGTTAACATTCTACTCAATGGTAAAAAGCTATAAGCTTTTCCTGTAAGATCAGGAACAAGACAATGATACCAATTTTCACTTCTTTTATTCATCATAGTATTGTAACTTTTAGCCAGAGCAATAAGTCAAGAAGAAGAAACAAAAGGCATCCAAACTGGAAAAGAATAAAACCATGATTTGCAGATGAGATACTATATACACAAAACTCTACAGACTCCACCAGAAAACTATTAGATGTAATAAATGAATGCAGTAAAGTCACAAGATACAAGATTAACATACAGGAACTGGTTGCATTAGTTACTATACACTAATAATGAGCTATCAGAAAGAGAAATTAAGAAAGCAATCCCATTCACAATGCATCAAAAAGAATAAAGTACCTAGGAATACATTTAATCAAGGAGGTGAAATACCTATACTCTAAAAACTATAAAACACCAGTGAAAGAAATTGATGAAAATACAAATAAATGGCAAGATATACCATGCTCATGAATTGGAAGAATATTGCTAAAATGTCCATACTACCTAAAGCTATCTACAGATACAATACGATTTCAATCAAGATACCAACGGTATTTTTCACAGAACTAAAACCAAAAATTCTGAAATTTGTATGGAAGCACAAAAAACTCCAAATATCCAAAGCAATCTTGAGAAAGAAGAAAAAAGCTGGAGGTATCACAATCCCAGATTTCAAATTATACTACAAAGCTATCATAATCAAAACAGCATGGCACTGGCCAAAAACAGACACATAAATCAACAGAATAGAACAGAGATCCCAGGTATAAACTTACACACTTATGGTCAATTAATCTATGACAAATGAGGGAAAAATATACAAGGGAAAAGATAGTGCCTTCAATAAGTAGTGTTGGGAAAACTGGACCACTATCTTGCACTATATAGAAAAAAAATTCAAAATGGATTAAGGGCTTGAACATAACACCTACAACTATAAAACTCTTACATGAGAACATAGGCAGTAAGCTCTTTGACATCTGTCTTAGCAATATATATATATTTTTGACCAGTATCATCAGACAAGGGCAACAAAAGCTAAAATAAACAGATGGGATTACATCAAACTGAAAAGATTTTGTACTGTGAAGGAAACCATCAAGAAAGTGAAAAAGCAACCTACTGAATGGGAGAAGACATTTGCAAACCATATATCTGATAAGGTGTTAATATACAGAATATATAAAGAGCTTACACAATTTATTATTAAACACCCCCCAAACAATTGTTTTAAAAAATGGGCATAGGACTTGAGTAAATACTTCCCCAAGGAAGACATACAGATGGCCAATAGGTATGTGAAAAGATTTTCAACATCACTAATTGTCAGGGAAATACACATGAAAATCACAAATCAAAATCACCTCACACCCGTAGATTGGCTACTTGTCAAAAAGACAAGAAACAAGTGTTGGTGAGGATGTGGAAAAAAGGAAAGAACCCTTGTGCACCATTGGTAGGAATGTAAATTGGTGTAGCCATTATGGAAAACAGTATGGAGGTTCCTCAAAAAGTTAAGAATAGAACTACCCTATGACCCAGCAATTGCACTGCTGGATATTTATCCAAAGAAAACAGAAACACCAATTTGAAGAAACATATGCACCCTTATGCTCATTCTGGCATTATTTATAATAACCAAGATATGGAAGCCACCTAAGTGTCCATTGATAGGTGAATGGATAGAGAATATGTGAGATTATCTATCTATCTAGATATCACACACATATACATATAACAGATATCTAGATATCACACACACATATAATAGAACATTGCTCAGCTGTAAAAACAAATGAAATGTTGCTGTCTGTGACAACATGGGTGAGCCTAGAGGGTATTATGCTAAGTGAAATAAGTCAGAGAAAGACAAATACTGTGTGATCTCACTTATATATAGAATCTAATAAAATAAAACAACAGAAACTGACAAACACACAGGAAGCAAACTGAGTTATCTGAATGGGGAGGGGTTGGGAGAGGTGAGTAGAAATAGGTAAAGGGTATTAAGAGATACAGACTTTCAGGTATAAAGTAAGTAAGTCATGGGGATGTAATGTTTAGCATAGAAAATATAGTTAATGATTCTCTAATAACTTTGTATGGTGATGGATGGTGATTAGGCTTATGAGGATCATTTTGTAATGTATAAAAATATTAAATCAGTATGATATACACTTGAAACTAATAGAATATTGCATGTCAATTATACTTCAATAAAAACAATAATAAATAACAAGTGAAAAACTGTCTTCAGAATCTCCTGAATAATTGGCATTCAACGGGCTGGGCTCTTTGTAGGTAGAAAGCCAATGAATAACTTTTCCTAAAAATAACAATTCTCCAGAAGAGTAAATAGTTCATGTATGTTACCTAATATCTACACTAGTGTGCAAAGGTAAGTGTCATTTCCTCAAGAAAGGCAATTTCCAAAATGCCCCCCACAGCCAATCATTCATTTCAATTATTGCTTTCTATATTCACCTGTGGTATTTAATTGGTTATTCTGTTTGACACGCAAGATCTGAATAATAAATCAGGACATCCCCAAAACAACTCAGTATCCTTGGGAAAGTATCGTGCAAGATTTCTGTCCCTCATCCCTCATTTCTTAGAAATAAGAAAGCACTCCCATTCCTTGAAACCTAAGTAGTGAGCCAGTCACTTTTACATTTGATATACACATTCTCTACCACTTTTCCCCAGGCATTGACTTCTCTGGTTTTGGTAAAACATCACAGCTGCATGGAACCTTAAGAGCATCTCCTATGAGACAAAAAGGAGCAAACACTGCCTGGAGCTCTGATAGACAAGCACAAGAAGGAAAATACTGGTATTTTCTACAAAGCAGCATTCAGAAGAGCTTTTCCTAGAAGACACAAAAACAATTATATATATATATATATATATATATATATATATATATATATATATGTGTGTGTGTGTGTACATGTGTATGTGTGTGTATACACATGCACAGCTGGGAGAAAGTACCAGATGAAATGTGATTACATCATGCTTCTAGAAGCCTGGTCTTAGGTGTATTTAGTAGTTTGATACAAGCCTTACAATATTTCTAGAGAAAAAGTAAGATCATGTATCCCATGATGCACAGAAAATCTGGAACGCAGATTAGGAGTGCATGGCAAAGCCCTCACCTTGTGTTTCGGTAACATATTGACAGATATTTACGATCTCCAGGAGGACATTTCTGGGAGAAAAATCTCTCTAACTCATTATCAGAAATCCCAAATGCCTTCTTGCTGCAGAAAATGAGCCTACCTTATTATTATCCCTTCATTCCTTTATGCTTTCTCTTGAAACCAACCACACCTCTTACTGCCCAAGACCCTTTCTGCCTACTCATATTCCAATTTCTAGTTTCTCTCAGCTCTGGAATGTAGAGTCTGCATTGTGCAGTTTCATACCACTCACCACCGTTAGAAGTATCTCTCTTTCCCCTCTAGTATTACAGTATGAAATTCCTGAGGTCAGGAACTATATTATATATTTCGATATCCTCTGTGGTGCTTTGGATACTATATATGATTATTAAGGTGTATTTAGTAGTTTGATACAAGCCTTACAATATTTTATTGTCCTTTAAAAATACTTACAAAAATAATCTCATTTCTCTTTTTCTTATCTACGTGTATTTATGCATTTATTCCTTCATTAAACATTTGTTGAGCATCTACTGGGGGCTGGAGAAGTAGTGATAAAAGGCCTAGTTGCCATCCACGTTTTCCGACAGATTCCCATGGTTTCCCCACTACTGCTTTCTGTGACTGGGGCAGCTTACAGGCCTTCTGTTACTTATACTTACATCAAGGTAGAACATTATCATGCAGACTTGAAATGGAATAAGAGAATAAAGTCTTCATGCTCTTTGGGTCTTAACCACACAGTCCCACATGGGTCTGCTTATCATTCTAGGCCATGTACAAGGCGGAAGTGTGAAAGAGAGTAAACAAGGAAAAGCAAATCATAATGGTAGTGCATGAAGACCGGTCCACAAGGATGTTCACTTCAGTGTTATTTAAATCAGAACAGAAAGTTAGAAATGTTCTAGTGAGATAAATCACATTGTAGAATATTCATAGATGTGAGGAAATGTATATAAGAGAGTGTTGAAAATACCAGTTGCAGAACAGTAGGTATTTACAATGGGTTTCTATTTTTTCAAATTTTTAAATTTATTATTTTTGAGAGTGAGCAGAGGAGGAGCAGAGAGAGGGAAGCAGAGAGAGGGAAGGAGTTTTGAGAGCCCAATGCGGGGCTCAAACTCATGAACCAAGAGATCATGACCTGAGCTGAAGTTGGACACTTAACTCACTGAGCCACCCAGGCACCCCCATTTCTATTTTTAATTTTACAAAATCCACTGAGTGAAAAAGTCTAGAAGGTTAAACTTCAAAGTATTAGTGGTGAGTATACCTAGATGGTGAGATTATAAATGATTTTCTTCATTAATTTTCCAAATTGTCTAAAATGATCCTGAATAGTTTTTGGTCTGAAAAAAAGAGGCAATTGAATTTTTTTTTAATTTTTAACGTTTTTCATTTTTGAGAGACAGAGCACGAGTAGGAGAGGGGCAGAAAGAGAGGGAGACACAGAATCCGAAGCAGGCTCCAGGCTTTGAGCTGTCAGCACAGCACCCAATGTGGGGCTTGAACTCACGAAACGCAAGATCATGACCTGAGCTGAAGTCGGATGCTTAACCGACTGAGCCACCCAGGTGTCCTGAATTTTTTTTTTTTTAAGGCATAAGGAGAACAGGAAGAGAATCCTCCCAGAATAAGAGCACCTTCTGACAAAATTTACCTTTTTACCTCACTGCTCAGGCCTTGCTCACTGATAGCCCACTGTATGGGCTGTTTCTCTGTGGCCCATATATAGGAAAATAACAGTACACACGCATTTTGACCTACTGTCCAACTTTTGTCTCCTCTAACACACATATGGTAGCTGAACAAATAGTGTCATGTATTTCTCCCTCACAAAGCACTGCTTTGTCAAGCAAGGCACAGGCTGCCTAGAATCCTGGTTGTTACAGAAGTTAAACCAAATTCTAAAAAACAAGCGAAAAGACAAACCCAGAAGGAAAGCCCCTTCTCAACAGACTATGTTAAACAATTCGAAATAGTATCTCACTGGTGTTTGGAGAAGAAGAAGTTTGTTTGGACAGATGGAAGGTGAGCTGAAAGGTAAAGAAAAATATGGGGACAGTTCCCCACATGTCCCAAGGAGGGCGCCACCAGAGGCCCCGGCTTAGACAGGCACATTTGCTGGGCAAGAGGTGGATGAAGTGTTGTCTGAGCAGAAGTCTTACCTTGGTCTGGAATGTACAGAACATGTGCGTTAGGAACGGATGCTCCCAGGCCAAGGAGAGAACTCTCTTCTCTACCATTGTGCACTCAACATCATCGTCCATCAAAACCACATCTTTCTTTAAGGCTTTTATTGCAAAAAATTGATTGGTCTTCTTGAACTCTGCTAGGAAGACCTAGAAGCAAAGGTAAGAAGTAACTTTATTTTAAAATTTGGTCTCTCTCATTAAAGAAGAGACCATGTCCTGAGATCTGTGTTGGGCGAAACAAAGAGGATTTCTTCTCCAACCCCCTCCTTCCCCTTGACAGGAACAAAATAGAGCACTCCATCGATCAGGGATATTACCTAGGAGTTTCACACTTGCTTTGTACCTTTCCAAGGCATTCACAAAACTACTGTACAATTGGATGGGTTATTCTCAGGTTCTGAAAAATTCTGTGTAATTCTGTGTATGACCTGTCTGCCCAGGGACCTGAGTAAATTTATAATATAAATTCCCAGACACTAAGTGCATATTGAAGAAAGCGGCAGCAAGTAGCAGAGAGGAGGACCTGATTATACTTGAAACATCAGTGCAAATGAGCATAAAACTCAGCTCTGAGTTTTACCCAGTTTTTCAGGGTGAAACTATAATACAAGGGGAATAGAGTTTTCCTCATGTGCCTAAAGAGTGTACACCATTTCATCTGATGGCATAGACCTAAGGCCATATTTTGGACCTACTATGTGTCAGACACTGCTACCCTTTACATGTGCAATCTAATTCTTAGCTCAGAACTCTCTGCAAGACAGGTAGAAATAATAAAAAGAACGAACTTCAAAGAGGAATTTCACTTGCTCAAATTCATGGAGCTCCTCAGTGGAAAAATCTAACTCCAAATTTACTTTTTCTACTGGATTTCATGACTTATATGAAAGGACACCAGATGGCACATAATGGGGAGTTTCTACAACTTGTGCTTTTGCAAATGATGCAGCAACAGATGACTGACAGTTGTGAGGACGTGGCATTTGGAAATAGAAAACTCCAGCCTGGGTCTCTTTTCACAGACATTTACTAGCTGTGGGAATGTGGATAAACCAATTAACCTCTCTGGGCTTCAGTTTCCTAATGTGTAAAAGAGATAATTGTCATGACATTCTCTAACTTGCAGGACCATCGTGAATATCAAATGGCTACCACATGGGAAAGTGGTTTAGAAACTATAAAATGCTCTCTAAATGACAGTTATTAAGAATACTTGTCATTTGTTTCTTGACTTTTAGGGAATGTCGAAGTCAATGACACTAAACCAGTACTGAAAATGCACGTGTCTATGTTTAAAAATAATATGGTGCAGATAGCTAGCTTTGGGGTAGCTGGCTTGACAGAGGGCATAGAACTTATGAGAAGGCAGGCAAATGGATGATGTGCATATACCCAGAAAACAATGCTATTTTTTTCTGGACTGCAAAGTACATTGAGATAAGTATATGGAGGCTACCATTTTGTTGAGAAACCATACTTCCTGTATAAAGCCAAAAGAACGAAGAAAAACAAATTTTGGAGTGTTCTTAATGTTGTGAGAAAGGGAAATATGGCCACACTATTTTGCTTTTGTGTTTCATTCTCCTTTCCAGGGGCCCCATGGCCCATCTTCTTCAGTCTGTAGGGACTCAGGGTCCTGATGGCAAGAGCATACTGTTTTGGACATAGAACAGAGGACACCCTAAGGCTCTCAGTGTCCTTCGGGATATTTTACGAAGGCTTGTAGGTTTAACTTAATGTCTTTCTTATTAACCTTGTTCAAATATAGAAACCCACATGGGAACAAAGAATGATAAACATTTCATTAACAATTAAAAGTACTCTTTTGGTAATTGTTTCTTTCCATAAAACATCCCCAAACCAGCCATAGCGGAAGAAGCTGAAAAGGCAATTTCCATCTCTATAATGGGCTTTCAATTTTTGGTAACAGGTTATAATTGCACATTAATTGGTACTAAATTATAATGAAGACTGGCTTTACAATTGCTTATTACACAGATTAACAGCAAATGAGCCTGCTGTGTTTCATATTATTGTGGAAATGAACTCAAAGAATTAATGGATATCAGCTAGTTTGCAGGGCAGAATGCATTTTGCCAAAAGCAATGCACTGGTGTTTAAATCCAACCCAATTGCGGCACAATGTCATTCAGCTGTGGTGATGCTTATTTGCATTCTAGTTTACTATTAAATAAACTGGGTGAGTTTCCCAAAGTCTGGCGAGCAGGTGCAGAGCATATTGCTGGCCTTGGATACACAAATTTATAGAATGGTAGTCTCTGGCGAAAATTTTCCTAGGAGTTTCATCCAAGAATATAAAACAATGAAGGGAGCAATTAATACAGTAGATATCCTTGGCATCTAGAATAACCTCAAGGCCTGTGTTCCATGGTATCCCTCTTTACATTCGCGAACTTGAAAATTATTTTCCATCACTGACAGTTGATGGTTAAATTATGTCATCTTCCTCGTCTTTTCTTCTCGTCTTCTGTGACTGACAGAGACAGCCCGTAACTTGAGTGTGTGGCAGGAAGAATTTAGAGGAGGGACTTTCCCCCATGAAACTTTTCTCATGACTCTCCAGCTACAGCTTTGTTATGAACTGAATTGTGCCCCCTCCAAAAAAATGTGCATGCCAAAGCCCTAAACCCTAGTACCTCAGCATGTGACTATATTTGGAGATACGGTCTTTACAAAGGTAATCAACTTAAAATAAGTTCCCTGGGGGGCTAGTGTCCTTAGAAGCAGAGATTAGGACACAGATACACACAGGGGGATGACCATGTGAGGACACAGGGAGAAGATGACCATTTACAAGCCAAGGAGAGAGACCTCAGAAGAAATAACCCTATCAACACCTAGGTCTCAGACTTCCAACCTCCAGAATGATAAGAAAACCAATGTCTGGTGTTTGAATCACTCAGTCTGTGATACTTTGTTACATTAGTCCTAGCAAACTAATGCAAGACTGAAGACATTTGCTAGGAAAAAAATTGCATTCAAAGTAAAACAACTCTCCAAGTTTGAGAAAGTAGCAAAAGAGAAATAACAACCAAAAAAAAAAAAAAACCCTGTATGAAATAGAAACTATAGACACTGGCTGAGGCAGCTTCCCGTTCCTTTGATATCCATATACATCACACTCATAAGTGTATGGGATATACACCTTTGAAGCAAAATGGCTTGGGAACAATGATTCCCAGGAAGCAGAGGCCACTCTGAGAGAGTTCCAGATTTCCTTTTAATCAGACCTCTCTCTACC
Source organism: Lynx rufus (assembly GCF_022079265.1). Taxonomy (NCBI): domain Eukaryota; kingdom Metazoa; phylum Chordata; class Mammalia; order Carnivora; family Felidae; genus Lynx; species Lynx rufus. Next base: position 5,817,531 of record NW_025814889.1, read on the forward strand.
CAGTCAAAAAATGCACAGGAATGCTCTCTACACACCCACAGCCTTCTCTGCTCCAATGAGTTCAGGAGCTTTGCTTTTCAATTCCTGTTAGTTGGTCTGTAGAATTCTACAGCATGGTATCATACCTTGCCAAAACTTCCTTTCCCCAACATTTTGTGCAAGATAAAATCCTCAATTTTTAGCTTCATATGTAGAGATGGTCTTTCTATGTTCGGTTCAGGTTCTGGACGATGGCGTATGTTCTCCATCCCATCCAAGGGAGACTCCCAAGAGATTCCCTGAGGCTCTGAAAATAGCAAGCCAGTGGTTAAAAGTAAACAAGGAACAATGGAGGGGGCATTTTAGCTACTTTGAGAACACTTTCTCTTCCACTTCCCACTCTGAGGCTCCATCCACAAAAATGGGGGGTAAAAGTCCTCTGCAGGGCAAAGGCAGCACCTTCCTCCTGTGAGCCTGGCATTTGGGGCGTGGACTGCATCTCTTATCTACTCAACTGACTGGGAGAAATTTCATTTTAAGGAACATTCCAATCAGCAGAAGTCCATACATGCAAAACACATGAGCACTTTAAATAATGTCAAATCATGGACAAATAGAGATTTTAACTAAATTTGAGGAAAAATAATTCTCAGGTACTTGCATGGCTCACAGGCTCAGTGGCATTGATTCCTGTGGCTTCCACGTGAGGGATCAGGAAATGAAAAGCAGATCACTGAAAATCTGAATCACATCATCCGTCCCCACATACAAGGTCAGCCAATTTATTCCTCACCCAATGACAGAACAGGTGCAGAAAACTTTTTGGAACCTTCCTCCTACCCCCTTATAACATTTCTTTCCTTTTTTATTGAAATACATTTGACACACCATATTGTGGTAATTTAAGGTGTCCAACATGTTGGCTTGATACATTTATATATTGTGATATGATTGCCATTTTACAGCACCTCTAGCATATCCCATAATTTTGTGTCTTCTTTGTGGCTGGAATGACCTTTTTTATTTTCAGTCTCTAAATTTAACTTTCATCTTCTCCTTAAGTCCAAGGAAAATAATTACAGGAACCGCCCATGTTTTGAAAGCTTGCATTTGTCACTTTGCTTTTGTGAAAGATCTACATCATTACCTGTTTTTGCCAACCAACCAAACAAACAAACAAAAAAAACTGGACAGGATTTTCTCTTTTACAGAAAAAAGAAACATGCAAACAACATTCATCATTGGTGTTGCAGTGAGCAGACAGAGCCAGTGCACCAGAGCAGTGAGAGTGTTGCCATCCAGCCCCTTACCCGGGATCTGCACTCAGCACCTCAGCATCCAGCTGCCAGAGCTTTGAACTGTGTGAGCATCTGGGCCTCCATTAGCAACATGTGTTCTAAGCTATCAGAAAGCCTAAGGTGGTTTTTGGTTCAGGGAATACTCGAAAATTGTTCCATGTAAATTAATGGTAATTTATGCCATTCTGGCTTCCAAAAGAGTTCATAGGGAGTCATGCGGAAGATGGCAGAATAGAAGGATTACCTCATTCCCTGGGCACACCAAAGTAACAGCTACATCCCTACAACTAACACAGAAAATGACCTGAAGACTGGCAGAACAGACCTTCCACAGTTGACTATAGACAGGAGGCCACACTGAGAAAGATAGAAGGGGCAGAGACGTGGTTGGGAACCCAACCCCTGTGAGTCTAGCCACAAATGGGAAGGGCACCACAAGCACAAGGAGGCCAGAGGATCAGACGCCATAGAAGGCATCCCTGGCATGGGGAACCTGTACTGGGAAGACAAGTCTCAATAACATTTGGCTTTGAAAAACAGTGGGGCTTAAAATTAGGAGCTTTAAAAATCAGCCAGGCTTAACCCTGGAGAGGGCAGGAGGGTGATAGGAAACTGAGTCCCTACCATAAAGAACGTAAAGAACCACCATAATAACTTAACCCAAAACAGCACAGAAGCAGCAGTTTAAAAAGTTCCAGGGGGTATAGATGAAGGAGATTTGTTGACTACTCTTAGAATGAGTGCTGGAGGCTCAGGGATCTTCCCCTTCCTAAGCCTAGATAGCCATCTATCTTGCAAGTACCACGTGCCCTGCCCTAGCACTCACCTGTGGACCTGCTCCATTCAATCTGTACACCCTCCAAAGCAGATATTGCCCCACCACCCCCAAATGGAAGCCCCAGTAGGGATCAGTACCACTCCAGAGCAATTCTTCCTCTGGGGTTTAGGGGAGATAACCCCACACACCAGGCACCCACAGTGCCAACAGCTCAGTCTCTAAGGGCAATCCCTGCCCCTCAATGTACCTGCAGCAGTGACAGAGATGCTAACTGCAGAAGATAGGCTGACTACTGGCCCCACCCACCAACAGCCCCACGACAGCTTCAGGCAGGTCTCTCAACAGCATGGGGAATAAATCTTGCCCTGTGTACCCACAGCAGGCAAAGTGGATCAGTGCATCCAGCTGGGCTACAGACAGTTATGGCTCAGCCTCAATAGTAGGATGTCCACAGCCCACCCAGGGACACCTCTAGAGTTCCTAATTCTGGTGGCCAGGGGAATTGAATTACATGACACCAATGGACTTCTTCTGATCAAGGCCACTACCTTCAAGACCAAGAGATGTAGCTGAATTACCTAATACATAGAAACGAACACAGACAGACAAAATGGGGGAGATGGAAGGATATGTCTCAAATGAAAGAATAAGATAAAAATCATAGTTAAAGAGCAAAATGAAATGGCAATAAACAATTTGCTTGATAAAGAATTCAAGGGAGTAGCCATAAAGACACACACTGGGCTTGAGAAAACAGTAGATGAGCTAAGTAAGAACCTCATTAAAGATGCAGAAAATATAAAAAAGAACCAGTCAGAACTGAAGAAGATGTAACTGAAAGAAAAAAATACACTAGAGGGAATCAACAGCAGCTTAGGGAATGCAGAAAAACAGGTCAGCAATCTGAAAGAGAGAGTAATGGAAAGCAACCAAGCTGAACAGCAGAAAGAAAAAAACAGCAATAAAAAATAAGAATAAGTTAAGCAACTCAGCAACACCATCAAGCATAACATTCGCATTATAGAGAATGGGAAGGAGAAGAGAGAGAAAGGGGGGCAGAAAATTTATTTGAAGAAATAATAGCTGGAAACTTCCCTAATCTGGAGAAGGAAACAGCCATTCACATCCAGGATGCACAGAGAGCCCCAAACAAGGTGAACCCAAAGTGGTCCACACTGAAACACATAATAATTACAATGGCCAAAAGTAATGATAAAGAGAGAATCTTAAAAGTGGCAAAAGTACACAGTTACATACAAGAGAAATCTCATAAGGCTATGAGCTGATTTTTCAGCAGAAACTTTTCAGGCCAGGAGGGAGTGGCATGATATATTCAAAGTGCTGAAAGAAGGCACACCTGGATGGTTCAGTCAGTTAAACGTCTGACTCATGGTTTCAGATCAGGTCATGATCTCAGAGTCATGTGATGGAGCACCACACTGGGCTGCATGCTGAGCATGGGGTCTGTTTAAGATTCTCTTTCTCCCTCTACCCCTCCCCCATGCTTTCTTTCTCTCAACGCGCACACACACACACACACACACACACACAAAACAAACAAAAAACAACCAAACAAAATCTAAAGTGCTGAAAGAAAACCCACAACCAAGAATACTCTATCCAGCAAGGCTATCATTCAGAATAAGAGAGAGAAAGAGTTTCCCAGACAAACAAAAGTTAAAGGAGTTCATCATCACTAGGCCAGCTTTATAAGAAACTTCAAAGGGAATTCTTTAAGTGAAAATAGAAGGCCATAATTAAAAGAAAATTATGAAAGGATGAAATTTCACTGATAAAAGCAAACGTATATTAAAGGTAGTAGATTAATTACTTACAAAGTGAAAAGGCTGGTTAGAACACAAAAGTAGTAAAATTATATCTACAAACATTAGCCAAGGTATTCACAAAATAAAAAGATGTAAAACATGACATCATATACATAAAAGGTGGGGCAGGGGTAAGAATTTAGTGCTTTTAGAATGTGTTTGAACTTAAGTGTCCATCAACATAGTATAGACTGTTGTACACATAAGAGGTTATATATGAACCCAATAAACACAAATCAAAAACCAATAGTAGATACACAAAAAATAAAGGGAAAGGAATCCAAGCATAACACTAAAGAAAGTAACGAAATCACAGTGAAAGAGAGCAATGGGAGAAGGAAAGAAAAAAACTACAAAAATAGCCAGAAAACAATTAACAAAATGGCAAGAAGTACATACCTGTCAATAATTACCCTAAAGGTAAATGTACTTCATACTCTAACCAAAAGACAGACGGTGACTGAATGGATTAAAAACAAAAGACAAACAAAAAAACAAGACCCATCTATATGCTGCCTACAAGGGACTCATAGCCCTAAACACACACACAGACTGAAAGTAAAGGGATGAGAAAACATACTTTGCAGATGGAAGCAAAAAAAAAAAAAAAAAAAAGCTGGGATAGCAATGCTTGTATCAGACAAAATAGACTTTAAAACAAAGACTGGATCAAGAGACAAAAAAGGGCACTACATAATGATAAAGGGATCAATCCAACAAGAGGACATAAAATTGTAAATATGTATGTACACAGTATTGGAATACTAAATTACATAAAGCAAATATTAGGGATATAAAGGGAGAAATTGACAGTAATACAATGATACCAGGGACTTCAATACCCCATTTACATCAATGGACAAATCACCCAGACAGAATGTCGATAAGGAAACAGTGACTTTGAACATGTTAGACCAGATTGACCTAACAGACATGTATAGAATATTCCACCCCAAAGCAGCAGAATACACATTCTTCTCAAATGCACGTGGAGCATTCTCCGGAATACATCACATGTTAGGCAACAAAAAACTGTAAATAAATTTAGGGAGACTGAAGCCATAGCAAGTCTCCATTCCAACCACAATGGTATGAAACTAGAAACCAACTACAAGAAAAAAATCTAAAAAGCCCCACAAACACACAGAGCTAAACAACATGCTCCTAAACAATGCACGGGTCAACAAATCAAAGAAAAAAATCAGAAAATACATGGAGACAAATAAAAATGAAAAAACAATGATCTATAATCTTTGGGACACAGTAAAAGTAGTTCTAAAAAGAAACTTCAGAGCAATACAGGCCTACCTCAGAAAACAAGAAAAATCTGAAATAAACAACCTAACCTTACACCTAAATGAGCTGGAAAAAAAAAAACCTAAAGATAGTGGAAGGAAGGAAATAATAAAGAGTACAAGAGAGGTTGCCTGGGTGGCTCAGTCTGACTTCGGCTCAGGTCACAATCTCACAGTTTGTGAGTTTGAGCACCACGTCAGGCTCTGTGCTGACAGCTCAGAGCCTGGAGCCTGCTTCCGATTCTGTGTCTCCCTCTCTCTGCCCCTCCCCTGCTCGTGCGCTCTCTCTCTCTCTCTCTCTCTCAAAAATAAATAAATAAATAAAGAGTTAATACCTATTCTTCTCAAACTATACCAAAAACAGAAGAGGAAGGAAAACTTCCAAATTCATTCAATGAGGCCAGGATTACCCTGATACCAAAACTACAAAAAAAGAAAACTGTAGGCTAATACCTCTGATTAACACAGATGCAAATATCTTTTAAAAATATTAGCAAACTCGGGGCGCCTGGGTGGCACAGTCGGTTAAGCATCTGACTTCAGCCAGGTCACGATCTCGCGGTCCGTGAGTTCGAGCCCCGCGTCGGGCTCTGGGCTGATGGCTCAGAGCCTGGAGCCTGGTTCCGATTCTGTGTCTCCCTCTCTCTCTGCCCCTCCCCCGTTCATGCTCTGTCTCTCTCTGTCCCAAAAATAAATAAAAAATGTTGAAAAAAATTTAAAAAAAAATATTAGCAAACTGAACTCAGCAATACATTAAAAAAAAGTCATTCACCACAGTCAAGTGAGTTTTATTGCAGGGATATAAGAGTAGTTCAGTATTTGCAAATCAATCAACGTGATATACCATATTAAAAAGAGGAAAGATAAAAAAATACATGGTCATCTCAATAGATGCAGAGAAACCATTTGACAAAATACAACGTACCTTAATGATAAAAACTCTCAACAAAGTGGGTTTAGAGGGAATACCCCAACATAATAAAGACCGTACATAACAAACCCACAGCTAACACCATACTCAATAGTGAAAAACCAAAAGTTTTTCTCTAAGATAAGGACAAGATAAAGATGTCCACTCAAGCCATTTTAATTCCACACAGTGCTAGAAATCCTAGCTGTAGCCATCACACAAGAAAAAGGAATAAAAGCCATCAGAATTTATAAGGGAAAAGTAAAACTGTCACATTTGCAAATGACATATATTTGGAAAAACCTAAAGACTGCACCAAAAAACCTATTAGAACTGAAAATGCAAAGTCAAAGAATACAAAATTAATATACAGAAATGTGTTGCATTTCTGTACACTAATAACAGAGTAGCAGAAAGAAAAACTAAGAAAACAATCCAAATTACAATTGCATCAAGAAGAATAAAATAAAAGGAAGAAACTTAACCAAGGAGGTGAAACCTGTACTTTGAAAACTATAAAACATTGACTAAAGAAACTGAAGTGACAGAAACAAATGGAAAGATATTCTGTGCTCAGGGATTGGAAGAATTAACATTGTTAAAATGTCCATACTACCCAAAGCACTCTACAGATTCAGTGTAATCCCTATCGATATACCAACAGCATTCTTCACAGAACTAGAATAATATTAAAATTTGTATGGAATCACAAAGACCTTGAATAGCCAAAGTAATCTTGAAGAAGAACAAAGCTGGAAGTATCATAATCACAGATTTTAAGATATACTACAAAGCTATAATAATCAAAACAGTATGGTACCAGCACAAAAGCAGACATATATATCAGTGAAACAGAATAGAGCTCCCCTAAATAAACCCACACCCATATGATCAGTGAATCTATGACAAAGGAGACAAGAATATACAGTGGGGAAAAAGAGGCTTTTTTTTTAACAGTCCTTTCAACAAATGGTGTTGGGAAAACTGAACAGCTACATGCAAAAGAACAAAACTGGACCTCTTTCTTAAACCACACACAAAACTAAACCTACAGTGGATTAAGACCTATGTATGAGACCTTAAACCATAAAACTTCTAAAGGAAGACACAGGTAGTAATATCTTAGACATCAGTCTTAGCAACATATTTATGGATGTGTCTCCTAGGCAAGGGAAAGGAAAGCAAAAATAAACTATTGGGACTATACCAAAATAAAAAACTTTTGCACAGCAAAGGAAACCATAAACAAAACAAAAAGGCAAGGTAGTGAATGGGAGGAGATATTTGCAAATGCTGTATCTGATGAGGGATTTATATGCAAAATATATAAAGAACTTGTACAACTCAACACCGAAAAAAAAAAAAAAACAGATTAAAAAATGGCCAGAGGATCTGAACAGACATTTTTCCAAAGAAGACATACTAATGGCCAACAGACACATGAAAAGATGCTGAACATCATCAATCATCAGGGAAATGCAAATAAAGATCGCAATGAGGTATCATCTTACGCCAATCAGAATGGGTAGTATCAAAAAGACAAGTAATAGCAACAGTTGGTGAGGATGTGGAGAAAAAGAAACAGTATGGTGGCAGTGGGAAAGCAAACTGGTCCAGCCACTGTGGAAAACAGTAGGAGGTTCCGCAAAAAATTAAAAATAGAACTACCATGCGATCCAGGAATTGCACTACTGGGTATTTACCTAAAGAAAATGAAAACACTAGTTCAAAAAGATATACGCATTCCTATGTTTATTGCAGCATTATTTACAATAGCCAAGATATGGAAGTGTCCATCAATAGATGAGTGGATAAAGAAGCTATGATATATATACAAGGGAATATTACTCAGCCATAAAAAGGAATGAGATCTTGCCACTGTGACAACGTGGATGGATGTGGAGGGTATCATGGTAAATGAAATAAGACAGAGAAAGACAAATACCATACAATTTCACTTATATGTGGAATGTAAAAAACAAAACAAAACCAAACATTTTTTTTTTAACGTTTGTTTATTTTTGAGACAGAGAGAGACAGAGCATGAACAGGGGAGGGGCAGAGAGAGAGGGAGACACAGAATCGGAAACAGGCTCCAGGCTCTGAGCTGTCAGCACAAAGCCCGACGCAGGGCTCGAACTCACGGACCGTGAGATCATGACCTGAGCCGAAGTCAGACGCTTAACCAACCAAGCCACCCAGGCGCCCCCAAACATTCTTAAATATAGAGAATAAACTGGTGGTTGCCACAGGGGAGGTGGGTGGGGGGAGTGCATGAAATAAAGGGGATTAAGAGGTATAAAATTCCAGTTACAAAAAAATAAGTCACAGAGATGAAAAGCACAGCATAAGGGATACAGTCAATAATAATATAATAACATCATTATGGTGACAGAAAAACTTGGAGTAATGTACAGAATTGTTGAATCAATATGTTGTACACCTGAAACTAAGTCACACTGTATGTTAACTATACTTCAATTAAAAAAAAAAAAGGTTTCACAGGAATAGTCTACTTTAGGATAGTGGGGAAAACCTATATTTTATAATGTATGTTGAAACTATTCATCTCCCGGATTCATGTGGGCATATCTTCTCATGAACTACTTTCAGAAAGTAGGCTGGGGAACTTCCATGATGTCATGTATGTTGAGGCACCACTAGTCTTCCCTTTTCTACTTTTAACCTTCCCCAAAAAGTCTCAAAGGTATAGAACAGGATGGCCTACTGTGACATTCCCACCATTGAAATTCATGGTAGATTTATTTTGCAAAACCTTTTAACAGTGACAGGAAGTAACATTCTAAAAATAAGGAAACGTTTGCAGCCCTACTGTAGACCTATATCCCATTCTCTCCCTGCCCTCACCTCCCACCCTCTTACAAAGGTTTCCTAATGGGGCATATTTTGGTTTCACTTCCAAGAAGTAGGAGCCTCCCACCTATCAGACCAGGTAAATGGAGAGTTGAAATCTAGAGGACTCCATTAGGGCTGACCAAGATTAATTGCTGACAATGATTCTACCGAGGATCAGGATAGCTACCTTTTTTCCCAGATGCTGGTACACACGGCAGCCTTGCTTCACCTTTTATGGAGCACGGGAGACCAATTTCAACGGGACCTTCTCTGAAGATGTGTTCACTATCTCTTAAGCAGCGAGCCTAGATTATAAACAAAGAGTCAGACCACCCACCTACCCACCCGCTACGGCCCCATCAGCTCAGCCTGCTGCCCTCGGGGTTGAGATCCGTTTAAGAATCCTAAATGCATAGATAACCAACATCCTTCTTTCCCTCAGCATTCTTTTAGGATCTCATATGCTGTAAGAGTCTACCTATTATATTTTATACACGAACAGGCACATATTCACTTCTTTCATACTTTTCCAGGGGCTAACTGGTTTCTCCTGTACTGTCTACATCATTTAGTCACAAATAAGAATGGAAGGTTAATGGATGGAAAGAGAGCTTACAAAGCAACACCAAGAGGGTTTGTTCTTAGATACAAAAATTCAATTCTAGTCCTAGTGCATGTGAGTAAATGGCAAGGCAAAAGTTGCCCTCGACTCAGTGTTCCGTGCACATTTTAGGGATGATTCTGGCCAGTAGATAGGTACAAAGCTGGTAATGAATCCTCAATGATTTCAATGAATTTGTTTCTGCCCCTGCTCATGCCACAAAGAATTTAAGATCCTAAAAATATCTATAAAACAAATGCATGAAGTAAATCAATATCTCCGAGTGGGGATATGGGCATAAGGATGAAAGTCAGAGGCAAGGCAAATGCTCAGAAACAGACTCCATATTGCTCCACAGATCAAAGGGAAGGAGGACTCGAGTAGTCCTTGCTGAGTTGAAACTGGAGGAACTTAACCTAAAAGCCTTTCCTACCTGTTGAGTGCTCTCAATCATTGCCAGTGCTTCGGCCATCAGCTTCTGATTTATGCCACAAAGGTTGGCCACCTTTGTCTGGCATCTGTGATGTACGTTCATACCACACGCTGCAAAGGAGAGAGAGACACTGTGAGCCAGAGGAACGGAACTCACTGAGCGGACTTTGCACAGGTCTGCTTCAGGTACACATACATTGAAGAACGACTGGCAAATCCCTAGAGCCATCTTCCCAGCAGCAGGAGACACTGAATACAAATAAATGAGGGCAGTGCTTCTACAATGCCACCACGCGTCCACCTCCCCTTCCCAAGACTACACACACAGACCAGAGGCTCCTGGATGTGGTGCTGGGGAGGGACTCCCACCAGAGGCAGAAGCAGAGCTTTGCTGACAGCAGAGGAAGGCTGCTGTCGGTATGCATTTAGACGATGCCATTGCTGAGAGACTAGCACCGATGCTGGCTCTCTCTGGTGAAAATGTGCCAGGCCAGGATAGAAGGTGGTTCACTTCCACTCTAGATTGGAGTCCAAGTATCCCCTTCCCCACATGGGGTGCAAGGAGCTTCCCTCCCCTCTAGGCTGAAGCCTCAGCCTGCATGCATGGTGGGTGTGGTCTGTGCTTCGGGATGGGAGTGGGGAGAAGGGAAGTGGCCTGGAGGCCATTCTCCCCATATGGCAGAGTTGGGCTGGTTGAACCAAATGATCTAGCCTCTAAGTCCTATGATTCTCGGGGAATATTCCAATTTATGAGTCTTGAAAAAAGTGCAGTGAAGGTCCACCCTCCACTGTCTGTGATCCCGTGAGCCTTCCTGGATTGGGATGTGTGCAGACCAGGGCGTCTGTAGAAAGACAGCTACTACTTCAAGTCACTGGTTTAGAAAAATGAAATTCTGCTTATGAAACACTGCTATTACAATAAAAAAAATCTAACGTAAGATTTTCAAACTCCAGCTGATAGAATTCTGTTTTCAAGTCCTATTTCATTCTGTCAAGTCCATCAGTAGCATTTGTTATAACGGCATTAGGCAAGAGAGGCTATAAAACAACACACTTTTACTCTGACCTGCTTTTTTTTTTTCATGTTTGTTTATTTTTGAGAGAGACAGAGACAGAATGCGAGTGGGTTGGGGCAGAGAGAGGGGGAAACACAGAATCTGAAGAAGGCTCCAGGCTCCGAGCTGTCAACATAGAGCCTGATGTGGGACTCGAACTCACAAGCCTTGAGATCATGACCTGAACCGAAGTCGGATGCTCAACCGACTGAGCCACCCAGGTGCCCTGTACTCTTACCTGCTTATTAACCCATTTGTGTGCAAAGAGCTTAGTAAGCTTAGTACAGTGGTTGGCATCAGATGCTCAACAACTACAACTTGTCTTTTATCTTCATTATCTATTCCAAAGAGATATACATTAAACTACTGAAGTGGAATTTGAGCAGGCTTCGGCCCTTAGTTTTAACTGGCTTACTCTTCCTCCAACAGTTCATAATAAAATAGCATTTTCTATGTAAATATAAACCAGTACTTGTCCTGGTATATTGCATGATAGAACCCAAATCCATTCTAAGTGAAATCTTTTATGTATGACTAAAGCCCTTAATATAGTCACTATGCTGTTTATAATGGCTTTCTGCCCTTGTGAATTTCAGCACGACTCCTACTGGATGTGTTTCTGCGGGTTGCACACTGGGAAGTCCCAGCTGCATTTCCTTAGTACCGCAAGGCAAAGGGAGGCAGCTGGCGAGGACTCAGCATGAAGCAGTGGGAAGTTTCACTTTGCTTTTTAACATGGTAGCCAGATCTAAGCTTGTCCCGGATGCTCTGGCATGAAGGCAGGCCCCACCCCCACTATGGTAATGTCCTACGTCTCTGTTACTAACCTATGAGGTGACAACTTGATCTCTTTGAGTGCAAACAGGCCCTTTGGATGATGATTTTCATGGGAATTAAAGTGGACAGAGGAAAGGAGACAGAATCAAGACAAAGGGAGGCCCTACTTAAGAAGGCGGCTTAGAAAAGAACAAGATAGAAAGAGCAGGGCCAAGGCAGAGGAACAGAGTCCAGAGAGTAGAGAGGGAGGAGAGGTGAAGTCAAGGGCATGGGGGGTGAGGACACAGGGATGTCTGTAGGTATCGGCCAGATACCTACAGAGGGTGCTGGGGAGGAAGGGAGGGGAGAAGAGGGAAGAGGAAAGGAAGGGAGAGTGGAGAGGGGCTGCCTGGCATGCAGGAGGTGGGGGGAGACAGGGAAAGAGAAGGGAATGGAGGAGAAAGAACGTTAGGGAGGACGGAACAGAAACAATGTCTGTGAAACAATGGCGAGGAACCGTCGTAGAGGGTTCTAAGCTCAGAGGCAGAGACAGGCTGTTGGCACCACTGGGCAGCTGAGGTGCTCGGGCTCTAGGGAGGGGAAACCTGAGCTGTGAGAGAGACCATCAGAGGACCAGGGGAGCCATCACTCACGCCCCGCTTGTTCCATTCGGGAATTACTTCTTGCCTATGAACTCCTAAAGGTCCTCCAGACTACTAGGCCCACCTGTGTGCTCTCGAGCGGGTATAAACAGCTACGTGCTCAGTGGCACTTCTGGGCTACGGAGGGATTATTGAGATGAATTCTCACTACATCTGGGTTTGGCCTTCAGTGATGGTTTGAAAGCCTAACCTTCCTCCTGCCTCCACTAACATGTCACTCCAGACTCCACCGGGCGTGTAAACGCAACGGGGATGAGGAAGAGAAGGCTGTTAAAGGGGATCCTTGCCTTTATTACTAGAACAGATGAACACAGGGGAAGGGAAGGGAAGGGAAAATAAGATCAATACAGGCAGCGAGGCAAACCATAGAGCCTCTCAACTACAGAGAACAAACTGAGGGTTGCTGGAGGGGAGGGAATGGACTAGACGGGGGATGGGCATTCAGGAGGGCACTTGTTGGGATGAGCCCTGGATGTTATACGGAAAGGATGAATCACTGGGCGCTACTCCAGAAACCAAACTACACTGTAGGTTAGCTAACTTGAATTTAAAGAAGTTTAAAAAAAAAAAAAAAGATAAGAATTGCAGAAGATTTAACCAGTGGCATAAAACAAAATGGGGTGACCAAGAAAAAGTAAAGTGGCTTCTACCTTTAATCATTCAAAACAGAAAGGCCTCTGCCGCAGCAGAACTCCCTCCTTTTCGAAAGTCTGTCTGGCCCTGTTCCACCCCCAGCCCCACTCAAAAGGCAGAAGTGGCTCGTGGGAATCTTTCCCTCCCTCCGGCCTAATCCTGATGTAACAGCATCTCAGTGTCTAGAGGTTATTGCCTTAGCCATTTGAACTTTTAGAGCATTGCAGTGCTTTTTACTCCTTCTCAGGGCAGGTCTAAAAATCTTGACGAGTGCAGAGCTGTGGGCTCAGTCTGGCTGTATTGCCAGCTGCAATGCCAGCCTTCAAGGGGAGATCAGAGGAGGGAGAATGGTAAGAGGGGCGGGCCTCTTACTGGGCACTGTGAGTTTGCAGCACGCTTAGGGCCCAGAGCCTACGGTCTCAGTCACAGAATTCTCATGTGCAGGACCATCCATCAACCAAGCAGATGAGCTGGGCTTGCTCCCTGATGGGCTACACAGAGAATCTGTAGGGCTGGTGTGAGGGAGAGAGGCAGGGTCAGAAGGGGCAGGCTCCGAACACTGAGACACGGCAGGGCGGGTCCCAGCCGGGGGGCCAGTCAGGGAAAATGCTATCTTCCTTTCTCCCCAGCACAACAGGGAACAAGAGAAGGGGGACAGGTCAGGAAACTTGACATTTAGACTCAACGGGCTTGCACTTCTCTGGGCTACAAGCATTAAGGTGTTGGGGTGGAAAGGAAGGAACAGAACTGGTGTCTCATCTTGGGCACTTCACATTCAAGACGTCGGGGTCATCCGGGTCAGCTGGAGAAGTCCAGCCTCTCTCCTCCCCCCTTCCCTCATGCTCTCCATTAAGGGTGCAGAGCCACCCCTTAGGGGGCCCGCAACGGGGCCCACGCTCCTTTCCCACTGGACTCACCATCGCACTTGAGTCCTTGCCTCGCCAGGCCCCACAGCAGGGTCCCACAGTGCTCACAGAAGGTCGGGCTTTTGTAATTGTAGACTTTGAATCTATGCGGCATGTCAATTTTGAACCTCTCCTTGTGGAACTGAAAAAAGGAAGAACGTGTGACCAAACGCGCGTCCCTGCTTTCCAACTTTGGGTGTCTTGGCAGGCACTCGAGTCCAACAGAGCACTGAAAACACTGGAACAATGTGCACTTACCTCAGGGCATAAGTGTTACTTGTCAACCCTTCCGGCCATGGCCAAAGAAGGCAGGCAGCCATTAGCTCTTCCAGGCAAGAGCCAAGTGCATAATATGCAGACGTCGGGTAACCTGGAGTAAGCTGAACGCGTGGGGCGTTCCCACAGAGAGGCTCACAGCTTCAGGAAGAGGGGACTGGGGTCACTTATCTAAATGGGATCTAGGTAAACGTTGCACTGCCCTTCCTATTTTCGTACAAATACTTCCTTTTCTTTTTCAACCCAGAACGAGTATGCTAACCTTTGGAAGATGTTTACGTAATACTTCCTCTAGGGGAAACACTGCTATGGGCTTAACAGTATAAAAGCCTACGTGTGAAGCATGTCACAGCTCTTGCATGTGGATGGAGGGGGTGGCAGGCAGGGAAAGGGGCCTGCCAGGTGCTGGGGACAAGTATGCTGCACATATTACCTCCCACACACGTGATATTGCAAATACCCCCTTGGAAGTCGCCTCTATTAGAATCCTCACTTGATACATGGGGTGGTTAAGCACAGAGAGGGCAAGACTTGTCTAGGTCGCACACGAGCGAGTGGGCTAGGATGTCTCCAAGTCGAAAGTCAGAATCAGCCTATACCCTTTCACCGTTACCCTTTCTCCAACAAAATGAACCTGATGATTTAGGGGATGGGGAGAGGGGAGATGAGAGAGTGATGCTGGTGGTAGATATACAGCAGGATTTTTTTGTTTTGTTTTGTTTTCAGTTTTCTGGAGTTGAAATTATCTCCATTAGCCAACCGTATCACATGAACAGCATCAGCAGCCACAGCATCAGGAGGTTTGATTCCTGGTAAGAATACCGATATTCTTGTGTAAGAAAGAAAGTTTTACCTAAGATTTATCATCTCTCCAGAAGTTCTTAATTAGACAATTCCCTTGGGGATGTGCACAGCAAAGAAGACCTATTCATTCACAGTGATGTATCTGATATTACCACCGAGGATGTTAGCCACCATCGGGTCATTAGAATGGCTGTTTGAAATTATTTAAAAGTTGCCTAGAACCTCTTCTACTCATTTTCGACCAAGAAAAAATAATTTTCAGATCTCAGCTTGTATAAACATTCCCATGTAAATATGAACAATTAATGACAAGGTCCAGGCTGGGAGTCTTCTCCCTCAAATCTAAACCCCAAGCTCAAATAGTTCAAGATATGTCTGGGAAAGACTATAGATTTGTACTTTCCAATATGATATTCATTTAGCCATGTGGGCCAAGTGAGCACCTGCAAGGCGGTAAAACGATACACTCTCAGTATAAAATACACACTGCATTTTGAAGATTTTGTAAGAGAAAAAGAACGTAAACTATCTCATTAATTTTCATGTGAGGATACCTGAAAATTTAAAATTATACTCGTGGCTCTCATTCTATTTCCAGTGGACATTAGCCATTGAGGTTAAGAGACATTCTTATAATTTGGGATTTTTCCAGGAAAGCTGAAGGTATCAGGTAGAGAGAGCAGAAAGGCAGGTTGCGAGGTGGTGACTTGGTTTAAACAAACAAAACACTGGTCTGGCAGAGAAAGACAAATACTGTATCATCTCACTTATATGTGGAATCAAAAACAAAAACAACCCCCCCCCCCAAACTCATAGAAAGAGATCAGACTTGTGGTTCTCGGAGGCAGGGGGTTGGGGGGCAGGGGTAAGTGGAGGAAGGTGGTCAAAAGGTACAAACTTCCATTTATAAGAGATAAATCCTGGGGATGGAACCTACAGCATGGTGACCACAACCAACATGGCTGGGTGATGTACAAGGAAGAGAGTAGATCCTAAGAGTTTTCATCACAAGGAGAAATCCTGTTTTCTCTTTTTATTCTATTTATTATTATTATTATTATTTTTAAGATGAAATTTATTGTCAAATTGGTTTCCATACAACACCCAGTGCTCATCCCAGCAGGTGCCCTCCTCAATGCCCGTCACCCACCCTCCCCTCCCTCCCACCCCCCATCAACCCTCAGTTTATTCTCAGTTTTTAAGAGTCTCTTATGGTTTGCCTCCTTCCCTCTCTGTAACTTTTTCCCCCCTCCCCCATGGTCTTCTGTTAAGTTTCTCAGGATCCACATAAGAGTGAAAACATATGGGATCTGTCTTTCTCTGTAGGACTTATTTCACTTAGCATAACATTCTCCAGTTCCATCCACGTTGCTACAAAAGGCCAGATTTCATTCTTTCTCATTGCCAAGTAGTATTCCATTGTATGTATAAACCACAACTTCTTTATCCATTCGTCAGTTGATGGACATTTAGGCTCTTTCCATAATTTGGCTATTGTTGAAAGTGCTTCTATAAACATTGGGGTACAAGTGCCCCTATACATCAGCACTCCTGTATGTAGCCCTTGGGTAAATTCCTAGCAGTGCTATTGCTGGGTCATAGGGTAGATCTATTTTTAATTTTTTGAGGAACCTCCACACTGTTTTCCAGAATGGTGATGGATATTAGCTGAACCCATTGTGGTAATGATTTCATAGTATATGTAAATCAAACCATCATGCTATATGCCTTAAACTCATACGATGATGTATGTCAATTACTTCTCAATAAAACTGGGGCAGGGGGAACCCCCAACACCACTGCTCTGGGAGATTGAGACCTAAAATTGAGTCCCAGCCTGGCTACTTATATTATAGATGGTTGACTATGGAGGAACTACTGTAACCTCTTTAGGCCTTAGAAGAGTCACCTGTAATAGAAGACTGTCCCCTTTCCAACTCTAAATTTTAGGAGATATTCTGCTCTGCAAAAATTCAATCAATTTGCCTTCTCTGTGCCTGCCCCATGGCTGGAGAAAATCCCACACCTGGCAGGCTGGCCCTTCAAACTCAGATGGACTTTTCACTGTCCTTGGCACTCCTACTGTCCTTCTCTAACCACCTTGCTTTCCCATCCCAAGAAAATTCTCTCACAGATCCTTTCTCCTCAAAGCCACTTGCTGCTTTCTCTTCTTCCTTCCCCCAATCTCCAGACTGCACTGAAGTAGTAAGCTGTCTAAGGGAAGCTCTCTCACCTTCCTGCCCCCAAATCTACAACCCACTGTCATCTGCAACCATCTTCTCCTCCCTTTCTGCTACAATTGATGAACCATCGGTCTGTCCATCACAGACTCATCTCCACATGTGCTTTGGACATCTTCCCCTCTTGCCAAGGGTGGACTTCTTCCCTCCTGACTGCTCTGGTTTTCCCTCTCTCTAGCTTCATCCATCTCTCATCTCTCTCCAGCTATGGGAGTACTGCCATCCTTTGGGTCGCACCTCTTTTCAGCTACTGTTCTACTTCAATGAGCTTCAGGTTAGTCTTCTTGATAGTATTAGCACATAAAATGTCGTCAACTTCCAGGAACCTTCAGTGCTGGTCAATGAAGCGAACACTCTACAATTTTTTGAAATGTCTTGGATCAAGGGCCCCAGATATCTCCATGTGGTCCTTATTTTAGTGGCAATGACCACAATTGACCCCTTTGCTTTCTGGTTTCTGTAACCTCATTTACTGTTAATATATGGAGAGCCTTTTCTGAACTCTTATTCTCAGTCATTATCCCAAGCTCCTTCTCTTCTACCTAATGCAGTTTTAGATTCCTTTGGGGAATTTATATATTCGGTCTATGGGCTCATATAAATTCCAAGTGCATATAAAATTGTCTACTGATACCTCTACTTGGATGTCTACAGGCATCTCAGGTTGGACTTATTAAAAAATGAAATAGTAATTTCTCCTCTAGTCTTACATTGTTATGGTTCTGCCTCTACCCCACTGCTCAAGACAAAAACATGAGCATCATCTTTATTTCCCTCTCTTTTATTTTTTACATCCAATCCACTGGCAAATCCAGTCATTTCTAACATGGCAATCACCTGAAAATCTGCTCACTTTGCTCCACCTCCATTGTTACCATACTGGTAACATCAACCGTCCCCCTTAGGGGAACTTCTGTAGTCACCTCTGGTTTTTTATGTTCACACCTCAACCCACCATTTCCCTACAGCAGTCACCAAGTGGGCTTCCCACTATAGGTGAAATAAAATCCAACCACTTCACTGGGGTCTAAAAACCTCCATCCAATCTAGGTCCTGCCAAGTTCCCCAAATTCGTATTCTGTTTGTTCTCTTGCCCTTGCTGTTTCAGCCTCATGGTCTCATTTCAGGTCCTAGAACATGCGGACTCTTTCCCCCTTGGGGCCTTTTCTGTCTGGAGGCTCTCAGCTTAAATGCTCCCTCCCCTGGGAGATTCCCTGACCTTTGGTTTAAGTAGGTCACTCAGTTATTTTCCACCATCACACCCTGTTGGCTATTTTCTTAGCACTTAATATAAATGGAAACAATACATTGTTGTTAATTACGTAGTTCCCTAATTTTATGGTAAGGTCCATAAAGGCAGGACCGGGTCTGTTTTGGCTCTGCTGTGCATTGTCTATAGTAGAGTATTTTTCATGTATTGGATACACACTAAATACCTGTTGAATGAAGAAGGAAATATCGGAAAAGGAAGTGTGCCTGACTTTCCGGGTCTGCTTCCCTTTCCTAGGGGGTAACTTGTTTCCACGCCATATGCCTCAAAGTTCGTTATGAAAGAAACACTTGCCTCTCCACATAAGAATTATATTTCTGTTACATCTCATACAAACCGTGTAAATGCTTACAGGTATTTTATAATTGTTTTCCTCTATTCTTTAACTGTCCCTTCTGGCTCTAGATGCCACAAGAGTTGTTCTCATATAATTGCCCCAAACTGTGTTTTCTAGCCACTTTCTATCATGCTTTTCCGGAAAAGGTAGAGTCACCGATATTCTTATTAGTCTTTTCTTATTCATCCTCTAGTTTTGGATCTCAGTAACAATCATTATTGAAGAGGAAAGGGTTTTAGGGAGATTGACGGTCATTGATATGCGTAAGGATTCAAGCTCAGGCAGTGCTAAAAATTAGTGGGTTTGTAAAATTTAATGTCAGGATAAAGAGTTCTCATATTTCAGACAAAAAAGAGGAACTTAAACACATACCATGGTTTCTCTGCTATTGATAGCTGATCCTGTGCACTTAGCTATAACTTTATCGATACACTTCTTGTGGATTGCCGCATTACACTCTGGAAAGAAATGATTGTCGCTTAAGATTTTCAGAAGTGAAGGAACAATTAAATACAAAGAATGACAGTAATACAACAGAAACCCTTCTTACTTACGTCGACACTGGTAGCCTTGTTTGTTCAGACCCCTGCAATAAAGCAGATGTTTGATTTATTTGGATGTTCGAGTCAACAGCACCACAAACATTAAAAGGTAAGCAAGATCTCATAGCTTCCTACTATCAGAGCATTTACTGATCAGCAGCCCTGGTCTATCACTGGCCAAGAGTGTTAATATAGTTGTTTGTTTGTTTTTTAAGCTGCTTTGTTAAAAGTCTGATAGTTAAATAAATGAGGAGCTTTTGTTTTCCCCCTCACTTGTGAATTTTCCAAACCAACATGTAGAGATGAAAATGACTGACTGAAAATGCATCACAGGCACCTAGCAGCAAATTTCTATGTCCTACACGTAAAAAGTCATTGTCTCTCTAAGCTCAGTACGGATGGGTAAAGACACCTGTATGATGGTTTATTTTTTCTGAGTGTCTGATAATATTTGCAATTACTAAATTCTTAAGCTTAAGACCCATTCCCGTGTAACACTATTAGAAAGGAAGGTGATTCTAGTCATTCAATGAAAACAGTTGGTGGAAATACACCAAAACACTATTTGACCTTTGGGTACCCTAGCTAGGCTGAGGTTGTGCGTTGATGAATGCTCAAAGAAAAGAACACCCCCACCAAGAGGTGAGGAGGCTGAAACCTGAGACAAGAGTCATTTCAGGTCTCTGCTGTCCCATCGCCTTTGCTATGTGCCTACTGAGGCTTGAACTGATCTCTGTCTGAAGACTGCTAAGACACCCGAGAGCCCTGTAAACATCTAAACCTATTAGCTCCAATGCAGAAGTGTTTCCTTTTGCACACATTAGTACCAGCACAGTTGGGCTATCAAGGTGGTAGAACTTTCGACTGTAAAACTGTGCCAGCAGTAAAGAAGTCTCCCTCTTCTGCCCTTCCCTCTTACGCCCAGTAGCCCCCATTTAATCAGAAGCCAAAGTTCTTGGAAATTATTCCTGCTAGAGCTGGCTTCCTTGCTCTATAGGGGTCACATTATGAAAATACTGTATAGAATCACACTTTCAGCTTCATCCATCCAGGTGAGGCCGGTGAAAAGGCTCATGTAGTATTTATGCCAGCACATCCCACTGAGGTAGAGCACGCCAGCCCTGGCAGGTTAAGAGGACGGGACAAAATGCGTAACGGGAAGCTTGGAGTAAAATGCCAAGTTACCATACCAGACAAACTCATGGCAGACAGAGCAAAATGTGGGTTGGGGGAAAAAGGTGGCGGTAAACTCATGGCACTTGACGTGGTGTACTTTGGCCTGTTTGATGGCTCCTCGGCGGTGATGCAAAGCAAAGAAGCCTTCAGACTCGAATTCACTCATATCCTTTGTGTCTGCAGGAACAGGAAGGACAGAGAACAAAGTGAAGTTCTGCGATATGGCTGTCACAACTGGGTGGGGAGGATGGGGAGATGGGGAAGGGGTAGAGACGGACAAGGAATCAGGCAAGCATCGACACCAGTAAAATTCCAAGTACTTATTAAGGTCGGTATAGCACTAGGCTTCTTTCTTCAATTATATGATACAGAATTATCACAGGGTGTATTACTAGAGGGTTGAAACAATGAGGTTGCATCACTGGCTCAATCCCTCACTCCTCTCTGACTGAGCTGAGCTATCCTCTTTCCATTTTTAAAACCAGAGGTCAGAACTTTCAAGGTATTTATCAACCTCTCCTATTCGCTGTCAATGATGAGTCAGCCAGAAAAAGCAGGAAGTGGCAAATACTTTTCTGCCTGTAATTCTAGAGAATACTGTGGTTACTGATAGCAACTTAGAAATAGCACTTTTTTTTTAAATCTCCCAGAATGCTTTACATCTGGTTGTTTATGGGCAGGGTCCAATAGACTGAGAGGAGGTAGCTAGACTTGTGTGTGAGGGCAAAACCACTTTCGAAAGTTGTTTATGCTCTGGTTCCTGACGTCTATAGTAATCAGGTGCACCAGCTACAGACTATGCTGGTCAGTGTAGAAAAAGCCAGAAATTAATAGATCACTGCAATCATTTGTTAATGTCTAGGTAATCCTGGATGTAACCTAGTCATTTATATCAAATCATCACATTAATTTCTTCAGTTCACCCTGGGTTCTGGCTATTGGTGAAGGTACTATGGAAGTCACTGTCTATAGTGCCCTATGCCCTGATGACATCTTCCCAAAAGGCTAGAATACTAGTGATTTCCTGGCTGAAGCCCAGACTCAAAGAAAACACACAATAGCAAGGCAGTCATGGCTCAACAGTGTGATGAAAACCCCAGCATGCAAGAAAGAATAAAATAGTAAACAAGAAAGGATTTAAAAAGATAATCATCATTACTGAAATAAGGATAATGAATTTAATGATTATAAGTTCTAAAATTATAATTTTAGGGGTGCCTGGGTGGCTCAGTCAGTTAAGCATAGGACTTCAGCTCAGGTCACGATCTCACAGCTTGTGAGTTCAAACCCCACGTCAGGCTCTGTGCAGAGTCTGGAGTCTGCTTTGGATTCTGTGTCTCCCTCTCTCTCTCTTGCCCTCTCTCTTTCAAAAAATGAGTAAACATTTCAAAAAATTTAAAAAAATTAAAATTATAATTTTAAATACCTTGGAAGATTCTTAGATTATTTATTCTATTTCTTATGTTTATACAAGCATAAAACATGGAAGTTTAGCAAGAGTAAGAGGCTCATATTTCACGAATAGAAAGAATTGACAATATTTAAACCAGATTACTTCCATTCTGGTTAAGTAGTGGCAGGGTCTGACAACACGTTTGATACAAATGTCCCTGACATGATACCTTATTTTCCACATCCCTAATAGTGGCCAGGCGAGAAACCTATTGGTAGATAATGAGCAGGGGGCATATGGATGGAGACCTCTCCCCTAGGAATCCACCCAAGTCCTAGGCTACATTTTATGACTAAAGTCTTCTCTACAGTGGTCCACAGGTCTGTTTTATGGCAACTCCAAATTCCCAGATAAAGAGCATTCCCCGTAACTCTAAAAACTTCCACAGATGAGACATAATACTTTGCCTAATACTTTAAGGTTAGGTCATGTAAGTTTTTTTATTTGGAACTGAGCTATAAATAATTGGGTTTGGTGAATGAGGGGTTGAATTCAGGGTCACTGAGGCAACTGCCATTTTCCACAAGTTCTGATATAAGCAGATCTATTTACAACTTGTGACTGGCGGAGTAGGTGGTTTGTCAGTAAGATTTGACTCATTTCTATTTTGGTCCAGATGAAATGCAATAAAGTATAAAATTACTTTTGAATTCAGGCAATGGAAGTGAGTTATTCTGGGAACCCTACTGTATTACTGTAAAAAATTATATGTACACACACACACACACACTGTCTGAGCATCAAACTAGAATACTGTAAATTTTTTTAAAGGTCAGAAGGTACTAGAAATAAGTTGACTCCCTTGGTCCTTTCTCTGATTTTCTTTATCCTCTAACCATTTTGGTCATTACAAGAGAGCAACTGTGTAAAAGCTCAGAATTTCTTGAATTCTTCTGGCATTTATGGTTTGTTTTTTTTTCTGAAGTAAGTTGTTCCTCTGTTTAAGTTTATTTATTTTTGAGAGTGAGAGAGAACATGAGCAGGGGAGGGGCAGAGAGAGGAGAGAGAGAGAATCCCAAGCAGGCTCCACGCTGCTAGTGCAGAGCCTGACACAGGGCTTGATCCCATGGACCATGAGATCATGACCTGAGCCGAAATCAAGAGCGAGATGGTAACTGACAGAGCCCCAATGAATGAGGATTTTAAAAGAGAATGGAGTGATTTGTGTGTGGAGAGCAATGAACAACTTGTTTCCCTGTAGAGTAGAAAACTATTGATGCTTCCATTAAAGAGGGTGTGGGAGGCATGACATTATCTTTTTATTTTTAAAAAAAAAATTTTTAATGTTTATTCATTTTTGAAAGACAGAGAGAGACGGAGCACAAGCAGGAGTGGGGCAGAGAGAGAGGGGGACACAGAATCTGAAGCAGGCTCCAGGCTCTGAGCTGTCAGCACAGAGCCCGACGCGGGGCTTGAACTCATAAGCCGTGGATGAAGTCGGACGCTCAACCGACTGAGCCATCCAGGCGCCCCGACATGACATTATCTTAAACTTTATCCAAGACTGAATGCTGTGTCCTCCCCCAATTGCTTTCTCTTCCCATATCCCCCACTCCTACCACTCCTATTATCATTTTCCTACTCTACTTATTTTAATAAATATGGTCAATGTTTTCCCCTTCATTCAACTCTCATTTTTAAAGAAGTATAAAGCACTTCAACCATGCACTTATAATGGGCATACCCTTTCATCTAAACTGCCGTGAAATCTTATTTTCTTTTGGGCTCTTTATTTCATTCCTATAACGATGCCCCTAGACCAGATTCTCATCACCTCCCCACTGAAAAAATGAAATTGTGTAGGCTCTCTCCCTATCCAGTCTATCTCCTTTTACAGATCTGTCCCACATTCTGACACAAGCAATTTCCCCCAAATACTTTCAACATAACATGGCCTGCTTGCTATGGGACTGTGACTCCTTGTTGGTGACTTTCCTAGGTCTGCACACTCCTCTTGCCTGATTCAAGTCCTCCAAGATCTACCTTGGATTCTTCATTCTGATTTTTTAGCAAGGGCCTCTGATCTGTCCAGACTGGTCTTCCCACAGTTCTGCAATGCATTAATATTTGTGCTTAAACCTGCATGTTTTCCTTCTAGAAAGCAATCCCTCTTCTTTGCAAATTCAACTCTGCCTATCTTTCAATGTCCACTCCTATGGAATTTTCTGGAATGAAGGCAACCCATACTGACCTCATGCTTAATCAGTATTTATGTGGCCTAGGACTAAATTCTTCTCTAATTGTTCAGTCTCTACCACCTCTTTGATCTAGGCTTAAGCTCTTGAGTATGAGAACTCGTGTCTTGGTTTTTTGAATCCTTCCGAAAACTATTTTTTTTTATATATAATAATAAACATTCTTCCAATGGAATGACATTGTATACTTCTGGTCATCAATAAGGAATTTCCTAGTTGGGTTATTCCTTAATAGTGTTTGCTAAAAATCGAGCTTTGGGATATATAAAAATTTAGAAATGGAGTCTCAGTGTGGGTCTAGGTATAAAAAATTTTAAATATGACAAAATTTTACTCTTAAAAAAACCCTTCCTGGACTTGAGTAATCACAATCTGTGAAATATCATTGTTTTCACCTTATCTGAATATTCTCTCTCATTCTTTTTTTAAATCTTTAAAAAAAATTTTTAATGTTTATTTATTTTTGAGAGAGAAAGAGAGAGACAGAACATGAGCAGGGGAGGGGCAGAGAGAGAGGGAGACACAGAATCAGAAGCAGGCTCTAGGCTCTGAGCTGTTAACACAGAGCCCGATGCGGGGCTCAAACTCACAAACTGTGAGATCATGACCTGAGCTGAAGTCAGATGTTTAACCGACCGAGCCACCCAGGTGCCCCATATTCTCTCTCATTCTAACAGAACATTGAAGTTCTATAGCCATAGGATGAGTAACCATGAACTGTTTCTCAAAGCAGCAGTCTTTAAATCATTTACCCAAAATACTCGGCATTCTCATAGAAGACTTCTTTCAGTTTATGTTAGATCATGTTTTGAACTAATGGGAAGAACACACTTCCTCTACCTGAGGGAACTGAACACCATTGGAATTATCATTTGGGCCAGCACTTTCACTTTTTAGGCAGGCCTGGTTATTCAGCTTCCTACAACCACTCTGTATCATTTGGCCAACTCAGAAAGAGTCCAATGCCAAGTATTATGTTTCTAGAGCCTCTACAAGATAAAAGAAGAAAAGTTCAGATTGTATTGCTGCCTCTTTAGGAATCCACTTCTTTACCAAAAAAAAAAAAAAAAAAGGATTATGGAAAATTTTGAATCCATACCAAAGTTGAGCAAATACCGTAATCAATTTCCCAGCGCTGGTCATCCAGCTTCAATAATTACAAGTCCATGACCACCACTCTTTTTCAATATACCCTATCTACTATCCATACCTGCATACCAACGGGTTGTTTTGAAGCAAATTCCTGGTATGATATTATCTATAAGTATTTTGGTATGTACGTTAAAGATGAGTACCTGTTTTAAGAAATAAAACCATAATACCATCGTCGCGCCTAAAAAACGTATAACAATGTCTCAATATCACCAAATGTCTGGTGAGGGTTCAAGTTTCCCTGATTATCTCATCCTATATATATTTTTAATGTATTTGCTTGAATCTGGAGCCAGAGACATTGTATATGTTAAGCCCAGAGCCAGAAAGCACCATAAATCTACACTGAAACTTGTTTCTTGGTAGTAAAACTAATTCAGGAAAAAATAAAATCAATTTGTAATCCGTAAGTACACAGATCCACCCTGAGGTTTAGGGTTTTATGAGTAGCAGCATTTGATTTATTTACACAGACCTTTGGTGACAGTACAAATGCAACAGAAGGAAGAGACAGGCTGTCACAGTTACCAAGCATGAGGGCTCGGAAATGTAAACTCTCTGATCCACGTCTGTGTGTCACGTGGGAATGAAACTCTTTAGCTTTCCTTCCTTCCTGTTTCTAAAAGGATTTGAGGTGATGAACGTGAAGCATTATTATTTTGCTACTAGCATTATGGAAAATACTTACGAGTGTCCCATTTATTTTGTATTTTACTGAGATTGTGATTGCCTAGTTTATCTGTCTATCGATCGATTGATCTATCTATAAATGTTTATTTACTTATTTTGAAGGGAGAGCCAGAGAGAAGGGGAGAGAGAATCCAAAGCAGGATTCTCTTGAGCCCCAATGCCAGGCTCAATCCCACGAACCGTGAGATCATGACCTGATCAAAAATCAAGAGTCAGATGCTTAACTGAGCCAGCCAGGTATCCCTGATTTATTAATTTATACACAATGTATATACACATAGTGACACATAAACAGAGCCTTTTATATTTATGTTACATTCCCAAACTGAAATAAAGACAGACTATAAAAGCACTGAGCACCGAGTTCACACCTTTTGGAAACTAACGCTATATGTGTTTTACAATTCTATGTGTATCTGGCCCAGATAGTATATTTTCAACTAATATTTGAGCACCACTGAAAACTTTTAAGAAAACTCACTGTGTTTCCTTTTCTCCCAATTCTCTTCTGTATTATTGCAAAAGTCAAATAAATTGCATGTGAGGAAAAGGCCCACGCCCTCCGCACCCCCAAAGGAGAAGACAAAATATCACTTGCCACTCATTTCCAGAAAGTATCTTGCATTCATTAGCATTCGGCCCTCAGGTTTTAGCTCTAACTGATGGAGAGAGAGAGAGAAAAAAAAGAAA
Organism: Lynx rufus; assembly: GCF_022079265.1. Classification (NCBI taxonomy): domain Eukaryota; kingdom Metazoa; phylum Chordata; class Mammalia; order Carnivora; family Felidae; genus Lynx; species Lynx rufus. The sequence goes on from NW_025814889.1 coordinate 5,844,342, forward strand.
TATCAGTCAGAATGTGAAATAATCAGGAATTTAATGACATAGTAACTGGCGAGTGTAGTGATGGCCAGAGATTTCCAATGTAGAGCCCGAGCAACACCTTCTTCTTTCGTTTTACTCATATAGGTCATCATCAGAGTAACACAGCCTCCGTGGATACAGCCTTTCTCTCATTAAAACACCCCAGAAACTCATTAATTTTGCTTGGAGATCCAAATTTCCAATAGGAACCAACACAGTTCTCAGTTTCTATTTGATTTTCTTGCCCCGTACTGCTTCCTATCTGTACACTTGCCGTAGGGCAGATTCAGATCGCCACCATGATAAAAGAATCAGAGACACCAGGGCCAGCTAATTGGGGGAGCAGTAGGTCTTTTGGAAGGAAAGATGGATCCTGCCTTGAGGGTGCCTACTCAGTGTCCCTAGGTTAACCAGGGCATTAAGTGGAAACAGTGTTTTCCTTTCGGTAGGAGCGACTGTTTCCTTGGGAAAGTGCTGGATAATCTACCAAGGGAAACTTCAACTAGATGAGTCTAAGAATGGATAAAAATGCATATTTTAATATCGTCATGTAGAAGAGACCAGAACAGAGTGACATTAAAGGGATGATGCAGGATATCATGTGATGTGACGTGGGGGAAAATGACAAATCCAAGAAAACTTGAGTACTATTGCTCACATCTGAAGCCACTGCACTAGGTCGTTAGTATACGGAAAAGACTCAGAAGGTGAGCTGAAGGTCAATATTGGTCATTGCATCCATGGGTTAACCAGAATCACTGAGAAATAGTAAGAAATGTGTGGCTGAACCCAGGACTGAATTGAACCGCGGTTAAATAATTTACTGGCTGTGTGACCTCGTGCGTGTCACTGAGCCTTTCAAGATCTCTGCAAAGCTGACATAATAATGAGAGTTACGTCACAGCATCATAACTATTTGAATTTTATGAGAACGTAAGCATTTATTGCTTGGTCAACTATAAATCTTCACGCAAGCTTAAAACAGATCAGTGAGAACAGAAGTGCTTTTAACATCAAGTATATACACCTTGTCCTCCGGTTTGTGATGTAAGTAATAAAGATGCTGGCAAAAAGGCACCAGGAAGAGCAAGAAATAAGGGGCTCGTTCCCAAGTGAAGTGGGGACAGTTGGTCCCAGGTGACCACCAAGTTTTGGGAATTAGTGATGGCGGAGGAAGTTGAACCAGTTGGCTGCTGGAAAACCAGTAGCCATAGGAAGTCCTGTTTGCACCATGCCTTTGAGAGTGAACCACACAAACAGGTGAAACCTTGGGAAAGCGGACGGTAAGTCTGAGTGCGGTGCGGAGAAACTGGACGGAGTCTGGGGAGGTGAAGGGGCAACTTTCAGACAATAGATATTTTTTAAGTAGAGACATTTTTAAGGAAGTGGATTTCAACAGAGCGAGGGGAAAATCTAAGCCCAAAGCACCCTGTTGGCGTTTAAACACTATAAGTGAAAGCAAACTGAGAAATGACCTTGAAACAAAGAGCTGGACAATGTAAAAAGGTTGCTAGATAAATGAGGATCTGAGGGCCACCAAGTGCTTGTGTCTAAATAACCTTAGAATGCAAAAGTGAAAAGTCTGACAAGAATAAAACCAGGAACAGCCAAGGCAAGAAGGCAAATGCAACTTTAAGATCTAGATATAATCGAAAAGCAACCTTCTCATCAGCGAAGTCTAAATAAGTAATTTAAAAATTAGTTGTCCTTTCGTTACCTGAAAAGGAAATCAAATAGCATGCTATTTAAAAAAATTGGGGATTTGGTGACTTTAAAAAATGAGGCAGGGGGTGCCTAGGTGGCTCAGTCGGTCGAGCATCCAACTTTGGCTCAGGTCATGATCTCGCGGTCCGTGAGTTCGAGCCCCGCGTCAGGCTCTGTGCTGACAGCTTGGGGCCTGGAGCCTGCTTCAGATTCTGTGCCTCCCTCTCTCTCTGCCCCAACCCACTCGTATTCTGTCTCTGTCTCTCTCAAAAATAAATAAACATTAAAAAAACTTTTTTTTAAATGAGGCAGAAGGCAGAAAATAAATGGGAATGAGCAGAATATGGAGGGAGACTTGGTCGAATGAATGTCTTCTCCCAGCCGAGCTAAATACTGCCCTGCCTTAAGCTACAAACAGTCTCAGGGTCTCACATTCTCTGGTTTGTGTAAATCCTTTCATGCCAACTCACACATCTGTGACGTCATTAGATGATTTTGCCTCTTCTTACCTGCCTCCGTAGTCCCTCAAGAGGAGATCTGTTTCCATGATCCTTTCTCCAAGTGGACACGGAATTCCTCCAACAGATATTGCTGGACTACCTTTTCTAAACATACGTAAGCATGGGAACTTAAAAAAAATCTTGGTATATGTCTATCTTCAAAGATTACTTTAGTGTCACCAGCAAAGATGTGTATGAATATATATTCTTCTAAAAAGTACTGATTTTTTTTTTTAAAAATTTTTTTTTTCCACGTTTATTTATTTTTGGGACAGAGAGAGACAGAGTATGAACGGGGGAGGGGCAGAGAGAGGGAGACACAGAATCGGAAACAGGCTCCAGGCTCTGAGCCATCAGCCCAGAGCCTGACGCGGGGCTCGAACTCACGGACCGTGAGATCGTGACCTGGCTGAAGTCGGACGCTTAACCGACTGCGCCACCCAGGCGCCCCAAAAGTACTGATTTTTTTGAGGTCACATGTAGAACACTGACACAAAAATCTAGTTGGTATGTTTCTAGCATTCCCATTTTGAAACCAGTGACTTCAAAACCTTCTGGGTGGAGTTCTTAAAAATCTGAGCTACAGGAAATAAGAAGCAGAAAGATAAGATTCTCTCCTTTTGCATAAATAATAAAGCATTTGAAAACATTTTCTGGGATTCAGGTAATTTAAAATCAGTATTTACCGGTGGGTTTTTTTTCATCATTTTGTAGACCCAAGAAATTTTCATTGGAGTTTTTTTATGCATCCATATTTTACTCTTTTCTTTAACATTTCTAAGCATTTGCTACCCAAGCAGTTATAAGCTAAGTTTTCCAAAACTTGCGGTAACATGGATTGTTTATGACGTACTTTTTACTGCAGAGTGAGCCTTACAAGTGAATAGGGAATTTTTTTTAGGGCTAAAAAAATTGATAGGGCTAGGCAAAGTATGGAGAGGGCAGACAAAATATCACATGGGTCTTTGCTGTTCCTCTCATCTATCTGTATGTTTCTCTAATCTTCGAAGGTATCAAGAGATCACACAGATATGATACCTCCATAAATAGGCAGCAGTTAGGTTCCCAAGTTAAGGGGGATCTGTGATATTTCTGAGCTTACTTTTGCACTTATAAATCAATAAGTGTTCTTCACAGCCTAAGAGACCTTCTTCACCTTAACATAGGAATCAAGATAGAGTGTGTTGATAAGTTTTATAGTCCACAACGAATAGTCACTGTCGTTAGCAGAGAATCTGTTTTCTCAAGGCTAGCGTGTCATAAATTCAGGATGACACTGGAACTACGCTCTTGTCTTTGGTGAATGTGGTGCTGACCACTGAATGGTGCGACCTTTCAAAGAAGCCTGCGGCCTGGATACTTACCCATATCTCCGCCTTGCCGTTGTTCTTCCTGCATCGCTCAGCCAGAGAGGAGAGCTCGACAGTAGTTTCGGATATTAGGTCCACGTTCTTGCCCTTCACAATGATCTGCATGACTCTTCCCTTGTTGATGTGGGCATCGAAAGTGCTGTCCCAGGGTGGGTACATAGTTGGCTTTTTCTGGATATACATTTGCCCATTCTCTGGGAACAGAAAGATATGTTCTCGTTACTCCTTTAGCCAACTCTGGGAAATAATTCCACTTGACGTTGGCACCCATTCTCTCTGTTCTCTAGGATCTATAATTCCCGTTGGAAGGTCAAAAACAACACACACAACACTAGAGACAGGATGAGACAGTCCCAAGGTCTACATGCAAGGTAATGTATTGAAACTTTAAAGTCAATCTAGTAATTTAGACAACAAAAATTGGATCATGTCTTGGACTAGCAGTGTTCTTTCTCTATTCAACAGTTAGTTTCTTCACTTTGAGGGTGAACACCTGAGCAAATAAAAAGACATCAGGGCCTCGGCTTGATGTATTTGGGAGGGTAGAGTGACCTAGGTCCCATTCTCTACATGTTATATACTTTTATGCCTTTGGGGGTCTTCCTTTGTTAATCCGCAAAGGGTGGACACACTAATTAATTTCACTGTCATCTGGTAAAAAAAAAACGACAACTGCTGTGTGTTTATCTGAAAGACTCTGTGGCAAAATTTAAGGTTTATGGTGAGTGCTTCTTTAAAAAGATATTTAGAAGTTTTCTATTTGACATACATGCACTATGAGGTAAAACTTTTGTTCTATTCCATTCTTTATTTTTTTGGGGGGAAGAGAAAGAGTGTGGTGGGAGGGGCGGAGAGAGAAGGAGAAAGAGAGAATCCCAGGCAGGCTCCACACTGTCAGCGTGGAGCCCGATGCAGGGCTCGAACCCACAAACCGTGAGATCATGACCTGAGTCGACATCAAGAGTTGGACGCCTAACCAAATTGGCCACCCAGGTGCCCCAAGATAAAACCTTCAGAACATAAGGAGCCATTATTTGCTTCTCTAACTCTCAGGAAAGGATACATTTTACATGTATCATGCACCCTAAGCAAAAACTAACAGGTGACTCAGAGAGGCGGTGGTCTTAATCCATGGGGTCAGGGAAGCAGGGTATAGACCTACAGGTGAGGAAAGGCAGGCAGCCAGGAGACCCGGACGTGGTTGCTGAGAACCGTGGTCAGGGTGACAAAGAGTAAATAAAACCTTCCCAGAACCACCAAGGTGACTGGGAAAGAGTTTGCTGGTGGAATTAAGTAGTGTTGGTATAGCTTTCATCCCCACTGGATTTTCTACAGTATTTATACTTTAATCATTTCAAAAGCAGCAAACTGCAGCTGTATCTGAACCTCGGTTTCTTGTGATAAACAGCACACTACGTGGCAGATTTAAATGCAGTCATGTTGGTAAAGCAAAAGGGAAAAATCCATCTAAGCACGGAAACAAAGCAGTTCTGACTCCCGATAGCCCCTTCTCTCTCACGCACAATGCCAAAGCGGGACACACGCCTAGCATTTGCTAAATGATTTGAGAAGTATACAAGCACTTGAATAAGTGGAAACTTCTAATTCTAGATAAACCTGGCTATGAAAGGGATAAACTCTGACAACGGTGAGGGTGGAAGAGGAAGGGGAAGATTTTTTTGGCTTGCTTAAAAAAAAATTTAACCAGAGATGGGACTTTTGAAAAATGCCAATGGCAATTCCATAACGACCGGAGTAACATTTTGCTTCTACGGACTGGAAGCCCTTCTTTCTCAGAACTCCTTAGCTACAACCATTCTCCATGCCCTGCATGGGACAGAGATACGTGCACAATGGCGCTTCTCATGCTCTCTCACTAGGTTTGTAAGCACCCAAAAAGAGGACCAGAGCTCAGGATCCTCTCTATTTATGGTACGTTTTTATCATTTTCAAAGGCTCCCAGAATGACAACACTCTGCCCTGTTGACTCATTATGGAAAATGCAGCCTAACACCCTCAAGATTGATAGGGTTTTAAAAATTGGTGCAGCCACTATGGAAAACAGTATGGAGGGCTCTCAAAGCTTAAAAATAGAATTATCATATGATCCAGTATTTCCACTGCCGGGTATTTACCCAAAGAGAACAAAACCACCAGTTTGAAAAGATACATGCACCCCTATGTTTATTAATGCAGCATTATTTATATAATAGCCAAGATACGGAAATGACCTAAGAGTCCACCAATAGATGAATGGATAAGGAAGATCTACGTGCAATGGAATATTACACAGCCATAAAAAGGATGAGCTCGTGCCATTTGTAACAACATAGACAATCTAGAGGGTGGTAGGCTCTAGAGAGAAAGAGAAATACTATACAATTTTACTCATATGTGGAATATTTTTTAAAAAAAAACAAATGAATATATAAACAAAAAGCAGAATCAGGCCTATAAATAGGGGGCACCGATGGTTTCTAGAGGGGTGGAGTGGGGTGGGGGATGGGCAAAATGGGTAAAGGAGAAAGGGAAGTCTAGGCTTCCATTTCTGGAATAAGTCACGAGGATAAAAGGTACAGCACGGGGAGTATAGTCAGTGGTACTGTAATAGTGTCCTAGGCCGACAGATGGCAGTTACCCTGGTGGTGAGCATAGCAGAAGTATAGATTTGTCGAATCACTACAGTGAACACCTGAAACTAGCAAGACATTTGAGCGTCAACGACACTCAAATGAAAAAATCTAAAAAACCCAAACCCCATAAATTGTACAAAAATAATATTTGAATTGTGACGGGCAGAGTGATTTCTCGTCAGAACAAAACCAAAGACAAAATGAAAAACCAAACTCTCCAGATGCCACAGGCTAACCTTTTGGAAAAAACGAAGTTGTCGTCTTTTCTGACAAGGTCTCTTGATCCCCATGGCCGATCCGACCACGTTCAAAGGCAAGGCCAAAAGAAGAGATGAAAAAGAGTCTCTCAGGAGGCAAATGTCAGTGAGGCCCGTGCTTAGAGAGAACGAGCTCCCGGAGACCCATTAAGTGGAAAGCGGCTTTGAGAAACTCAGACATTCTACACTTCAAAGGTTTCTGTGACATTTGAAAGGTTTTAGATCCGGAGCAAGTGCCATTCTCACTTGCAACTAAACAGGAGAGGAATCCGGGCAGAAGGGAAATCAGGATGATTTGGACCTTCTCCTCAGCTTGGTGCACACTCCCCGTGGCTGCAAGGGTGGAGTCCGTCACGAAGGGAGGTCTCTAAGGGAGGGAAAGGCCAGCCTGGTGGGATTTGGAAACCCACGATTTTGAGCTGGAAACAGCTCATTGGAGGTTCTCAGCTGCCGAATTGGGTTCCTCCTGCATCCACAAACGCCACTCCCTGAGACGCCTTTTCAGTACCACCCCATAGGAAATAACACACACTTCTCTGTCCCCAAGTCTCTCTCCCCCCACTTCGCCCTGCTTCGGTTTTCTGCCCAGCACTCCTCATCATTATTCCTTATATTCTAGTTTGTTCCATACCTCTCTCCCTCTGCTAGAGTAGAAGCTCTAAAGGAAAGGCATTTTTCTGCCCACTGGACACTAGGCACTCCATAAATACGTTCTGTGTGACCCACCCGGGATGGCTCCCCTCAATAACCATCTTTAGAGTTCATTGTAAGATTGTGCAGACTTAATCTATCTGTATTCACTGGAAATAACCGGGGTTAGCAGTGCAGGTGCCATGTTCGACTTGAGCTCACCAGTAGATTTTATCACCCCCATTAAGTCCTCACATCACGTCTTCAACCCATTTCTCCTTTTCTTTGTTCCTTTCGCATATGTGAGAAAATGGTGCAGTGAAATGGACTACGAGGGAGGAGACCTGGGTCTCCCCCTGAGTCGGTCACTAATCTCATACGCCCTTGAGGAAGTGCTTGGCTTGGCTGGCCATCAGTTTCCTGAACTGTAAAATTAGTGACAGGCTAAAGTCCTTCACACAAGGACTTTCCTCCTCCCCCACCTCGAATACCCACTCAAGCTTACCTGATTCAACATATTCTTTGACCAGCACAGCACAGTAAGGGTTAACAGCCTCTCCCTGACATGGCTGGCAGGACCCACAGTCGAAGTTGGACAAACCAATGCGAAGAAACGGTGACATGGTTGCTCCCTGCAAAGTGACAAAGACACATGCTGTTGGGGGCTGTAAAATATGTTATTTTGGGTGTCCCATTCCCACTTAAACAGCGCTTTATCACTGACAGCTCAGAGGCTCAAATGGCTCAAGGATCCATTTAAGCAAATACTTTTACTTCCCCTTCTGCAAAGGACATTATTGGGCTCACCCCAAACCCTAGACTGACTAGCCAAGGAAAGAGGCTTCCCGACGTCTGCATTACTCAACCTTGTCAGTTAGAACTATAATTCCACTCCTAATTTAAGGGGGTTACACTTAATAGTTGCAGAAACAGGCAAGAAAAATTTCCAACATTTTATTTCTTCTGTTAAGCAAGCAGGTACCCAAGAAACAACCCACAATAATAAGAAAATGAGTTTAGAAAGGGTGAGTCTATTTTAGTCACAAAAATATGACACCACAAAATTCTTACGTGGGCTATTTATGTGTGTGATGCACTTGGCTCTGAGCATTTAGCAGCTGAACTCTATTTACTTCAGACATTTCAAAAAGGTCTACTTTCTTCGCGGTCATATATGCGTGTGTATATGTACATATATGCACATGTATATACCTCCATATAAAATAAGCCTTTGAACATTCCAAAGCACTTAAAAAAATCCCAAATCATTGCCCACCATAAAAGAATGCCTTATCATCTAAGGATAAATGACAAAAGCCAAATTACCAATAATTATGCATACCTAGGGATATGAGGGGAAAGCCATCATAATGTTGGCGAACAAATTCCAGGATTCTAGTCTGGTTCTTCGTCTGCTATTCCTTCATGTCCTTGTTTGGACACTTACCTCAAGTAACCACCCCTTGCCCCCACTTTTCTTTCTTTTACCTACTTTTCCATGAGGTCCCATTAATCTGAAACTACCATCTGGTATTCAGTGGAAAAGTTACGTCTTTGCTTCTTCTCTCTTCTTGAACTGTTCTCTCCTCAGTCTCTTAAGTAAGCCAAAGATAAGAACAATGAAGCATTAGCTGTCCTTTCTACCTTTGTAGAAAGAAAGACAAGTCCTCAGAATGATAGGACCCCACATGTGAGCGGCAATGGCATAATCCCAAATCTGGCAGGGCCATTCAAGACTGCTGGTTCTCTGAAGTGCTGGGTGGTCTTTGAGTGTTTTCTGAACCTACAGAGAGAGATTAGGGGCTCTTGACAACTGCTGTGAACTTCATGGATTCTAAGAAAGTCTCAATCGCCCACAATTTAGCAGGGTTTAACTAAAGGACACGGTTGTAAAATCATCATATTTTTCAGGTGTCCTTAGTCTCTGAAATACATTCCATATAAGTCACACTGTTGAAACGGTCACCAGATGACTTCTAGATGTGTCTTCAGGGGCCCCCTTCACCCTCTGACAGCCTCTGAGGTTAGTATTCTTGGACGGGAGCCAGGCTAATGACTGACAGCTCTCTGGAGAAAACTTCCTTGACAACAGCCCCTTTCCTGGGTCACGTAGGTCTTCTGGACAAATCTATACTTTTCTGCACTAATAGGAAAGATCGCCAAGAGTGTCCTCATTTACAAGTGTTTACCATACGTGGACCCTCTGAAGATTTCCTCAACACGAGTAAAGTTAAGTAATTAATTCTGAGTCTGGAGGGATCACTGACTCATAAAGCCTGAGTTACAACCACTGTGACCTTTAGTGACGGATGTGTCACTTTGCTATTTCCAGGCTGGGCTCAGAATTCACAGCAGCAACTCAACATGCACCTGGAAAAGTCTGTCCGGGGAGCAGACAGAAACCTCTAGGGTGATGAGGGTTTCCGGATGCAGTAGGGGAGGGAATCATAGCGGAACCCCCTTCTCCTCCAGCACGCCCTGCTTAGCTGATTTCCTAGCCCACCAGCCACCCAGATTTGCTAGCTCTAGCCCCTCACCCATGAGCATCTTGGCATTTTACCCCAGGCATGCATCTGTTTGCTGGCCAGGCCACTGCCTCACTTTTTAAAGGTCTAGTCACAGGGACAGGACCTGACATTTTCACATCTAGAAGACAGAACGGGCATCTGTGTGCTGAACCTAACATGTTTGCTCAGGGGTGCGTGGTTTGTTTTTTAACATTTTTTTTAATGTTTATTCACCTTTTGAGAGACAGAGACAGTGTGTGAGCAGGGCAGGGGCAGAGAGAGAGGGAGACACAGAATCCGAAGCAGGCTCCCGGCTCTGAGCTGTCAGTACAGAGCCTGATATGGGGCTTGAACTCACAAACCGTGAGATCGTGACCTGAGCGGAAGTCAGATGCTCAACCGACAGAGCCACCCAGGCACCCTAGGGGTGCATTTTTTTAAGGTAAAAGGCAGCATTTCATTCCTGAGCTTCTCAGAGTTTTTCCCCTCCTGTAGCTTCAATGTGAAATGTGATCATTATGAAAAATAAATACACAAATTGTAAAAAATCTTCTCATAGTTCCACAGCGGAAGCAAGTCGCTACTACTCTTTTGATGTATTTTCTTTCGTCTTTTTTTAATGAACAGGTTTTGTGGTTTTGTTTTACATGCTTTGCTCATACTGTGTTTACGGGATTATATTTGGCTTTTTAATTTCACATCTTGCCAGGGGCGCCTGGGGGGCTCAGTCGGTTGAGCGTCCGACTTCGGCTCAGGCACGATTCACAGTCTGTGGGTTCGAGCCCCGTGTCGGGCTCTGTGCTGACAGCTCGGAGCCTGGAGACTGCTTCGGATTCTGTGTCTCCCTCTCACTCTGTCCCTCCCCCCCTCTCAAAAATAAACATTAAAAAAACCCAAATGCTTTAATTTAACATTTTGCCATAAAAATTGTCCAAGGTAGTATGTTATCTTTGTAAACATCCTTTAACTTCTTGCACCATCTTCTAATGACCTGTTTTACTAAAGTCTTGTAGTTAAATGTTTAGACACATGTTTTTTCATAATAGAAATAATGCCGTAATAAGCACCTTTTTATAATTTTTTTAGATTTAGGAATACTGCATCAGTGTAGATCACTAGTGTTTTCAATATGACTAGATCAAGTGGTATTACTATTTGTAAGTCTTACACATTTGAAGACAATAATAAAACAAAGTCAAAGAAAATATCTAGAGTAACTACAACAGACAATAACTGTCATTCTTTATAATAAGCATACACAAATTTGAAAAAGCCAAACAAAATAAAAACCACCTATGACCCAAGGAATTAAGTGGCAATAACACAAACTATACCAAATATTAAAAAAACAAACAAACATAGTTTCAATTAGTTATGTGGGAAGATGTTCAGCCTGTGAGCGCTTTAAGAAATGCAAAATGGGGGGGGCGCCTGGGTGGCGCAGTCGGTTAAGCGTCCGACTTCAGCCAGGTCACGATCTCGCGGTCCGTGAGTTCGAGCCCCGCGTCAGGCTCTGGGCTGATGGCTCGGAGCCTGGAGCCTGTTTCCGATTCTGTGTCTCCCTCTCTCTCTGCCCCTCCCCCGTTCATGCTCTGTCTCTCTCTGTCCCAAAAATAAATACACGTTGAAAAAAAAATTAAAAAAAAAAAAAAAGAAATGCAAAATGGGGGTGCCTGGGTGGCTCCGTCGGTGATCCCACTTTGGCACAGGTCGTGATCTTGGGGTTCATGAGTTCGAGCCCTGCATCAGGCTCTGTGCTGACAGCTTGGAGCCTGGAACCTGCTTTGGATACTGTGTCTCCTTCTCTCTCTGCCCCTCCCCTGCTCACGCTGTCTCTTTCTCTCAAAAATAGGTAAGCATTAAAAAAAAAAAAATATATATATATATATACACACACACACACACTAAGAAATGCAAAATAAAACAAGATACTATATAATTGCATTTACAGGACATTCTTGAAAAGACAAAACCGTATGGAGACAACAGTGGTTAGCAGTGGTTTGGACAGAGGACAGGGGGTTATAAAGATAGAGCATGAGTAAGCTTTGGGCGTGGGGAGGTGACCCTGTAGTATAGCCTGGTCACGGTGATGGTCACAGAAATCTAGATTTAAATTCACAGAATTATATAGCAAGAACAACTGTCAATTCTACCACGTGACCATTTCAAGACCAAAATTTAAAAATATGCTATTGGCATTTCAAGGCATGGACTATAAATTCAGAGGTGATATAGATAAAATGCACACCGGTATGGACAAAAGAATATACATCAGGAAACTAAGAATTCATACAACAAAACATTGAATTAAAATCTAAAGTAATCATGAGTAGCTTCGATTTATTAGAGGGAAAATGTCAGAGCCTTAAAAAAAACAAATGGCTTTTACTCTGCTATTGAAGCTCTCTTGAAAGTTTTTGCCTTTTGGAGCAAATAACTGAGAAAAGATAATATTGGAATTTGATAATGCATATTCCTTGGGGATCTATTAATATTCAACTCTTCACAAAACTCTTACAATAAAAAGAGTTAAACTATTTAAATATAAAACACGACACAATAGCATTTTTTTTAAGCCACTGCAACTAGCAAATATTTTTGAAATGCTCTTACCTAACACTGGCAAGGGCAACACAAATCGCACCCTTGTAAACAATGCTGTTGTGAATGTAAATTTCCGCAATCCTGTTGAAGGCTCGCACACGTGTGTGTGTGCATGGGAGCACCAAGATGGTATGTAATAAGCATTCAAGGATGAAATTAACATGCAAGATTTTTGTCGTCAGACCCTCAACCTGCCGGGTCCAAGCAGAACTCAGGGTCCTGCCTTCCAAATGGGCCCCGTCTATTTCACCAGCTCGGTGACGGGTACTGTGGCGCTCTGCCCAGCACTCGGATGTCACCTTTCCCCTCCTGGACCAGAGCTGGTTTGCCTTGCCCCTTCCTTCCCCTTCCCGCCCCACTTGCCTCAGCGTGACTCCAAGTCACCACAACTTACCTGTTGCCCTACCCAGTCCCGACACCTGTCTCTCCCAGTCAGATCTCCACGCTGCAGCCCGAAGGAGCTTAGTTAGGACCATGCGGAGCTACTGCCATTTGTCCAACGTGTCAAGCTGTTGCACGGCTCTGGGCTTGTAGCAATACCGTTCCCTCTCCCTGGAATGCTTTCCTATTTCGTTCCATCCTCCCTCTGCACCCCATCCCTACTTCCTTCATCTTTCAAGCTCCTGCTCAGTCCCTACCTACTCTTTGAAGCCTTTCTTCCCTCTGCCTCCATTATCCTCCCTCCTCCCTCTGTCACTTCTTGGTGGAATCCATTCAGTCCTCCAGGCTCCCTGCCCCCCCCAGCTCCTGGGGCATGGCTTTCAGACAGCACCTGCCATATTTATTTGCCGTGGCTCTGTCATTTCCTATTTCCCAGTGGGGTAGATGCTGTCGCTCCCATGCTCTTTCTCTTGAGCCTCCAAATTTGGGGGGCACAGCAGAGCCCCACCAGGATTTCTCCTGCTTCATCTTTGAGGTACCATGTTCGTCACTCAAACCATAGAAGTCCTTCTGGTTTCATCTAGCAAGACCCCTCCAGAGTCAGTGCATGTGGGTGCCCTACTACGAGACCCAAGTTGTGATAAAGGGTTTTCTCTATTGCCACATTCCTTTGGACATTCCAGTCAGCTTCGTGGGACTGGGGAGGAGATCTGGTGCTCACATTGCCAGATTTCCCTTTAACACTTTATTAGATATATTGGGTCACACTGGTCTTCCCAAATAAGCAGACTGCGGGCTCTGAGAGCAGGGACCAAGTCTTAGTCATTCACGCACCTCCAGGGCTGATCCTTCTGTCTGATAAGTAGTAGATGCTCAATGCATTTTTGCTAAGGAACTTGATTTTCAAAAGCAATGCTTTATATAATCTCTTAATCTTCATGCTTATATGTATATATTTTAACCTGCAAGGGTATGGTGTGGTCCAATCAAGCAGCAGGCAGTATTAGAGGAAGTCGATACAAGAGGAACATCCCAGGCATTGTTACAAAGACCCGAAGCCATTATGGACTCAACTGCAGGAGTTATTTAGTGTCCCTAAGCCTGTCTTCTCATTTGGAAAGGGTAATAATACCATCACTCATTTCAAAGGGCTACACGGACGGAATGGGCAAATGCACGGAGGCGCTTATGACGGGGCTGGCGCAGAGTAAACTCAAAAATGTTAGCTGTTATGATTATTATTGCAACTCTGATATATTTTCCAAGGGACTCTACTGACTTTATTAGTTTGTACCAAAAATGGGCAGGAAGAAAAGTAGAGACCGTCTGTTAGAAGCACATCTTGGCTGAATTATATGGCCTCCCTCTGCACTCTGCCACCGAACTCCCATAAAAACCCACATGTATCTCTCCTAGAGCACTTATTACCCTGTGATAGAGTCATCCCGACGCGAGCACTTATCATGATGGACAGTCAGGATGCCTATCCAATCTTCTGTGCTTTTGCTATCTCAGCTGCAAAATCTCATAATATGTACTTTAAATTTGCAGAGAATCTTTACTCTTATGACTCAATGTTTTCCCCTTTAAGCATGATCTCATCTGTCTTTAGCAGGTAGCTTCGAAGCCAGCAGATGGACAATATCATTGCTCAGCGGCATGGTTAAGGTCATAGACCTCAAGTGCTGAACTGAGAATTCCGGACTCCCTGGGTGCTGACTCACCTACTTACCCACACTGACTCACCTACCACAACTCAAACCTGCCAAATGCTTTCACAGTGATGTTAAGGATTGCCACCACATAACAAAAGCCGAGGAGGAGAAGTTCCACAGAAATAGAAAGCAACAGAAGTTCTATATACTCTCATCAGCAAAAAAAAAAAAAAAAAAAAAAAAAAAAAAACAACCAAAAAATAAGACTTCTCTTTCTTTGCAGCATGTGAAATAGGAATGAGCATACATATCTTTATGTAAATGTTTTTAATGTTTTTAATTTTTGGTGGGGTGGGGAGAGAGACAGAGCTCGAGCAGGGGAGGGGCAGAGAGAGAGAGGGAGACACAGAATGTGAAGCAGGCTCCAGGCTCCCAGCTGTTAGCACAGAGTCTGACGTGGGGCTCGAACCCATGAACTGTGAGATCGTGACCTGAGCCGAAGTCAGATGTTCAATTGACCAAGCCAGTCAGGTGCCCCTACACTTCTTTATTTAAAAACAAAAGCGTGGACAGCATCTGTATTGTTATAACCTAGCAGGAGGTATCTCGGTGACAGAGGGAGAGTCTCACAGAAACAGCAAAACCTCAAACATGTAGAAGAGAGAACACAACCGAATCTGTAGTCAACCCAGGAATAGGACAAAAAGCACTCAATAGTTTCCAAGTGGGTCACCTAAGCCCAAGTTTGGGGAATTAAACATCAGGCAGATGTCGGCAAATGAAGTGGCATCTGTAGCTTTTACATCTCTTTACAGATAGAAAAGTTTCTCGGGTAAAAGTGATCGCTGTAGAAAATAACCTACAAATTAAGAATTACTTGCCTGGAAATGGGCAGAGAAGAAAGGTGGTAATAAGAGAACCATCAAATGAAAAGCATTCTACCCTGGTACTAAGACTTCTACAAAGTAGTACAATATAATAAAAAGAGTCAGATTACATATTAGCCTTGTGGGGCATCTGAGTGGTTCAGTCGATTGAGCGTCCGACTTCAACTCAGGTCATGATCTCATGGTTTGTGAGGTCAAGCTCTCCATCTGGCTCACTGCTGTCAGCTCAGAGCCCGCTTCGAATCTCCTGTCCCCTCTCTCTCTGCCGCTCCCCCACTCACACACTCTCTCTCTCTCAAAAAATGTATAAACATTTTTTTAAAAAAGGAAGAAAAAATAAGTATTAGCCTCTTGGCCACACATGTGGTCTCAAAAGTGAATTAGAATAAGAAGCATGACCTGAAGATAATATTTTAAAATAATCCCTAGAGCATCAGCTGCAAAGACCAAAGAATGTAAGCCTAACATTCCACCAGCTGTTAGAAATGGTCAGGAAGGGGATTTGTTAACAGAGCTGGTACTGCCCGCCTACCTAAAAACATTAACAAGGCACCCCCTCCTTCAAGTGCTAGCGACTGAACTGTGTCCCCCACAAATTCACATGTTGAGACCCTAATTAATTTAACTAAGGTTAAATGAGATTGTGAGAGCAGGACCCTAATCCGATAGGATAGTGTCCTTATAGGAAGAAGAAGAGACACCAGAGATTTCTTTCTCTTCATGGTGTAGACACAGTGGGAAGGTGAAGAGAGCTCTCATCAGACACCAACTTTGAGGACACCGCACTCTTGGATGTCCAGCCACCAGAAACATGACAGCTCCCCCCCCATCTGTGGTATTCTATTGTGACATCCCCAGCAGAATATAACTAATATAACCAAAAAATAGTGTAGAAACAAAACAAAGATCGAAATATAGAAAATGAGCCACCTGGGATGTCATTGTGCATATTCTGACACTAATTTTATTTTTTTTTAATTTTCTTAGTATTTAAAATTTTTTTATGTTTATTTAGTTTTGAGAGTGAGTGAGAGAGAGCAAGCGAGCATGAATGGGGGAGAAGCAGCAAGATAGAGGGAGACACAGAATTCAAAAGAGGCTCCAGGCTCTGAGCTGTCAGCACAGAGCCCGACGCGGGACTTGAACCCATAAACCATGAGATCATGACCTGAGCTGAAGTTGGATGCTTAACTGACTGAGCCACCCAGGTGCCCCCTGACACTAATTTTAATGTGTGACATGAACATTGTCCACTAAAGCTTAGCTCTGATCAAATTATACCGATACTCAAGAAAACTGTCCCAGTCCCTGCTGAATTAAATCGTGGCTTCTTAACCCATTATTTCAGAGCCTCTACATGTTGGCTCCCACTGCCCCCTTGCCACCACCTCCCAGTCCCCACAGCATGCCTCTTAGTCGTATCCTGACTTCTCTGTTTGCTGGGTACATCGCAACCATCCATCTTGGTGGCTATGTAAACTAGTCCCTCTGTTTGGAATGCTGTGTCTTCTCCCCCCCTTAAAAAACTGCCATCCCCTAATTCTTCTCATTTTTTCGAGGACCTCACTTACACACTGCTTCATTCAGAAACCCTTCCCTGCTCCCCACAGAAAGAGGAGTGGTTTATCCGATGGGTAAGTTTTAGACAAGTAAATGGCACCTGTCCAGCCCGGCCTCTTCTCTCCCTTGGGGGGAATCTGTGGACTTTCATAGAACATGTTTCTCCACTCTTCTCTGCCATAAGCAGGGTGGGACCCATCTGCCTCAGTCCTGGGAGACTGGCCATTGTCCAGCGTGGCCTCTGACACCATGAACAAAGACCAACCTATCGCTTGAATACTTTAGCCCATATCCACCAAATCCAGCCTCAGGTTGACTTTTTTTTTTTTTTTTTTGCATTTCCCTGACTTCTGATCGCTCTCTCCATTTGTTCCAAACACAGCACAGCCTAGTGGAGGTATTTATTGGCTCCCCCTACAATTCACATGTATGTGAAGAGTCCATAGTGTATATATGATAGCTCATATTATTCAGTTTTCTCAACAAGTCTACAAGGTGGGTATAATCAACTCCATTCTACGGCTAAGAAACTGAGGCTTCAGTGGGTGAGTAGCTTGCTGAAGGTCACAGAGCTAGCACATAGCAGAGTCTGGATTTCAGCCTTGGTTGCTAAGCACCTCCACCCAAACTAGCACATTATTTCTTGTTAGAAAATGCCTTTTAAGGTTAGGTCAGGAAGGAAGTGAGAGCATGGAGATTTCCCCATAGAATGGTCTCCATCTGTTCTCCCAGCCTCTAATTAGGAAGGACGATTACAACCACCCACATGGGCTCTCTCAGCAGGCCTCCATGCTGCCCTACTTGCTTAATTATCTTAGGTACCAATCGGACGCTTCTCCTTGTCAGTACCTGTGGTTGAAGGATCTTTCTACCCCATAGCTGTGAAAAAAAAAAAAAAACAGGTAATATAATTGGAGTTGAAGTTCCTTGGAACAACGTAAGCTCACATCCAGAAATGAGGTCAACGCTGCAGATCTGAGTAACTTCCCCAGGATGTCACCAGTGTGTGCTCTCCCATCTCCTTGAATCTCCCTTCATTCACACTGTCAGAGATGGCAGATTGGGATGAGTGAGGAATTCCAGGGCCGGGGTCTAGAACAAAGCTAGCTGACTGCTTCACGTAACATTGGGAGGGACTTGGTCTCCTTGGCAGGATTTTCTAGCCACAGTTAGGTAATCACTTACTGAGTCTAAAGATGCTGCCTCATATAGGAGGCACACTGAATTTGTGGCTCTGTCCCTGTGTCAAGATTTACTCTTAAAAGACAGTCTTCAGCACACACACACACCCCCCACACATGCACACACTCACACACACACGCAAAGTAACTATATGAAGTGACGGGTATGTTAATTAGCTTGACAGTGGTCATATTTCACAATGTACAGGTACCTCAAATCACCAAGTTGTATACCTTAAATATATCCGATTTTAGGTGGTCAGTTACCTCTCAATCAAGTTGGGGGGGAGCACGGAGACAATTGTTTCTGTGACTGTCCCTTCCTGGCAACCACTAGCTCTAAAGAGACACGGGATACTTTGTAATCTTCCTAAGGCACTAGAGTAAGAGGGCTTCCTGCCAGGTAGGTGCTCAGTGAGGAAAAGTACACCACCTCAACTCGGGGTGCCAAATCGGAGCCAGGGCCCAGGGCACTCGGGTCAATGGGCACCTTGACTGAGAAGGTGAGTGTGAAATTCTTGGACACACAGTCCGTCTTCCTCTGGCCTTTACGTGCCAGTGGACACAGAGGATGGAGACACACGGATGGGCAAATGACACTGCCATGGCATGAAAGCCAGCTTTTCCAACTGCACCGTCTTCAACAAATGACTGAACCTCTTTGTGCCTCTGTTTCCGTATCTGTAACATGGGGAAAATAATAGATGTACTTCATAGAGTTGTTACGGGGATTACATGAGTGGATTTATGGGAAATGCTTGCAATAGTGTTTGGTGGAATCACATGGGACGTTCCCAAGGGATCCTGAGAAAGTCTCCCTGATGAAAATTAGCTGCCAGTGACGGTGACTTGTTCAACGGACTATGTCCTACACCTAAACTACTGGCTAAGTAACGAAGCGACATACACCATTTTATGTTTTACCATTACTCAGTAAGCGTTTGCTAAACCTGCCTGCTCTGTACAAAGCATTGTTCTGGATCCAAGAAGGAGGTTTTGAGAGCCGGGGCTCCACCTGCTTGCCCTTCTATCCTGTTAATAAAGTGATGTGGCCAGTTAACATGGGCTTTGCGTTAGAGACTCAGAAGACAAGAAATGGCAACATAGGCTCCCACTCCTGGGAGCACCAGTAGCAAAACACCCCTGCCCTCCCAGGGCTGCTCTGATACCACACCCCACTTCCTCCTCAGGGTGTGTGACACTTTTCAAAGAAAATACAGTATCTGGTAGTATGACCACAGCAAGCGGAAATGGCAACGTGCAGTCCACAGACGAACTAAGAGTTCTTCACAGAATAAACATACAGGGAACCCTCCAACAACAGGCAATGCTGCTTTGCATTACTGCCCATCACATGAAGAGTTTCCCAGAGAAGGGGATGGGGTGGACCGGGGATGGGGACCACGAGAAGGAGAAGAAAGAGGCAGAGTGGGGTCAGATGATCTTGGGTGGATGTGTGCGTGTGGATCTAAGGGAGTCGCCCACATCTTGTTGCACAGAGAAATGTCCCCAACTTAGGAATGAGTGGGTTGTCAAAGCACGTTTGTAGTTAGAGCTGAGAATTCACGGGAACAGCAAAATGATTAGGTTCCTCCACTAGCTCAATAACTGACCTATTTATCTGCTCACTCGGAGCCAAGTCAAAATTAATTTATAAAATTGACCACCATTTGTCACTGTTCGAGCTTATGGGATCCTCTACTTGGTTTTCTTCTTGACACATGTCAAATTGATTGTGGGTTTATAGCCCACATAGGGTCTATTTTTTCATTTTGTTTGACTTTTTAATTTTTTAAGTTTATTTATTTTTGAGAGAGACAGAGTAGGGGAGGGGCAGAGAGAGAGAATCCCAAGCAGACTCCACACTCTCAGCACTGAGCCCAACGTGGGGCTCGAACTCATGAACCGTGAGATCATGACCTGAGCTGAGATCAAGAGTCGGACGCTTAACCGACTCTTCCCTATTTTCCCGTTCTAAAAGCCACAGACCACTCTGACTCTCAGGGAACACTAGTTTTACTGTGTGAGTAGAGTACATTCGTAGTGTTAGCCATAACTGCAGTGGACACACACCTACCGGGCAAGATAGGAACGCACTGGCTCAGAGGTTCTCAAGGGTGGTCCTGAGGACCAGGAGCATGGGCGCCAATGAGGGAACTCTAGAAATGCAAACCCTGCAGCCCCACCCAGACCCGCTTGAGTTAGAAGCTCCGTGGGCAGAGCTCAGCAAACCGAGGGTTCCACTTAGGAGGTGCACACTGAAGTCTGAGGAAGGGTGTACTCACGTAAACTCCGTAAGGCTGGGCCTGGGTCCTTTTCATCTCACTTGCCCAGGATCTGGGCACCTAGATGGTTCTATATAACTGGTTCTCAACCAGGGCAATCTGCCTCCAGGGGACAGCTGGCAATGTCTGGAGACATCTTCGGTGGTCACCAACGTCGGGGAGAGGGTACGACTCACATCAGGTGAGCTGAGGCCAGAGATACCGCCAAACAACCTACAATGTGCAGGGCAGCCCCGCCCCCCCCCAACAAATGCATGCACAGTGCTGGGGTTCAGGAGCCTTGGTCTAACCAAACGCACTAAATGTGGTGAAGCCAAGAGGATTTCCCTCCTCCATCTCTCACCATCTCTCATCGCTCCCCCAAGGTCAGCGATTCCAGCCCCACAGAAAGAAGGGAGTGCGTAGGCGTGGGGCAACGTATCTCTCCACTGCCTTCTGCCTTCCCATCTGGGGACCACAAGTAGCATGGTAACGGACCTATAACACGCTCGCAAGAAGTGTCTTTTGAATAAGTAAGTGGATAAATCAATTAGGAATGAATAAATGAGTGAACAGATTCGCTGATCTGTTCATTTTCCTGAGAGCTGAAAGGGCACTTAGATCAAATGGTCTGTCCGCTCTCATACCAGATAAGGGGACTAAAGTTCAGAGAAATTAAGGCAAGAGATCAAAGTTACTGTCTAATTAGTGGAAGGAGTGTTACCACGCCCCAGGTCCACCTAGATCCTTCTTCATTTATTTGCACAAAGTATTAGTACTGCTCACACAGAAAGACAATTTGACCCACCAGATGTGAGACCCTTTCACCCGCTCAGGTTTATTTGTGATATAGGCACTCTAGTGAATTTTGACCAGCCCCAACAACCTCATATACTCACTGAGCCAGGCACTCGGTGAGTGAATGAATCTGGCGGACTGCTCATTCCGCACCCCCCAAAGGGGTCTTCTGTATCCCTCATCCACACATGAAATGTGAAGAGATTAATACCCTTGCTTCTCTGAAGAAAAAACAATGGCAAAGAGAAAAAAGAACTATTCGATTATGGGATATATCTCTTGCAAATGCCAAGCTTTGACTTCCCTTAGTGAATTTTTAGCGAGCTCTTAAGATTATTGTGTGATCAGAGCCATTGTGTGAAATGTACTTCAGCATCTTCATATGAGACAACAATCTCTGAAAGGACAGCACTGCATTGCGTAACGGCAATTTCATTGTTCTCCAGAGGAGAACAATGGAGGGAAGGTGGAGGGAAGAAGGATCTTCATTTTAACAAGGAATCCATTACGGATTAGCGGCAAATAACTAATATGCATCGAGCATCTGACAGCTTACAAATAGCTTTGCAAAAATGAAGGTAATGAACATGTTGCTAGTCTTGATAGATACTGGAACTTGCTTTTGTTTTTCAAAACTGGCTCTTCATCACAGAGTTTGAGCAGCGCTGGTCTATGGCACCCATTTGTATCACGATACTCGCTAAATTGCAATCTACTCTAGTTTTCTATTTATCTTTTTGTATAATGCCCCCCCCCCCTTGAATGTAAGCTCTACGATTTCAGAAGCAATGTTTAGGTTTGGTGTTGTTGTTTTTTTTTTTTTTATATAGACTTCATTTCTTAGAGCAGTTTTAAATTTATAGCAAACTTCAGCAGAAGGTACAGAGATTCCCCACACCCTTCCTGTCCCCTCCCCCAATTCTCCCCCACTATTAACACCCCCCCCAGATGGCATACCAATTACAGTCCACAAACCCACACTGACAGCATTATCACTCAGAGTCCATAGTTTACTTTAGGGGTCATTCTTGGTGTTGGGCATTCATTGGGTTTGGTCAAAAGTATAATGATAAGGTATCCCATCATTATAGTATCACACGAAATAGTTTCACTGTCCTAACGATCCTGTGCTCAGCCTATTCATTCTTCCTTCCTCCCCAGACCTAATAGATATTAAAATGGGGGCAACTGGGTGGCTCAGTCGGTTAAGCATCCGCTTTGGGCTCAGGTCATGATCTCGCAGTTGGTGAGTTTGACCCCTGCGTCGGGCTCTGCATTGACAGTGCGGAGCCTACTTGGGATTCTCTGTCTCCCTCTCTCTCTGCCCCTCCCCTGCTCGTGCTATCTCTCAAAATAAACAAACATTAAAAAAAATAAAGATGTGATAATAGACATCATCTGGCACTGGCAGAATAGTTGGACAGATTGTCAGAACAAAATGGAATGTCCTGAAACGAGCCAAATATTAATGAAAGCTTTGTGTGCAGTGAAGACGGCAGGTGATGTCAGTGGGGAAAGTTAGGATTGCTTAATAAATGGGGTGGTAGCCATTGGCTAAAACCTACATTAAAGCTAACATCAAAATAAAATTCAGATAGATTGATGATATTAATGTAGAAATAAAACTTCTACACAACCAGAAGTACTAGATATGTAGATTATAATTATGTAATCTTTTGTAATCAGGGAAGACTTATCAAATATCATACCTTGTCTGTGGAGACAAGGTCCATAAAGGAATACATTTCTATACCGTGTGTGTGTTAAACATTAACAAAGTATAAGAAAAACAACAAAATGGGAGGTATAGTTGTAAAGTATGTGGCAAAATATTTGATAAATATGTGAAAAGCTATTAAACATCAATAAAAGGGGACACACCTAATAGTGAAATCTTATTTGCCTAATAAAACAATTGGTGAAGATCGAGAACAGGCATTTTACAGAACAAATGTTATAAAGGGCCAATAAGAT
Source organism: Lynx rufus (assembly GCF_022079265.1). NCBI lineage: Eukaryota > Metazoa > Chordata > Mammalia > Carnivora > Felidae > Lynx > Lynx rufus. The sequence goes on from NW_025814889.1 coordinate 5,867,268, forward strand.
ACATAAAAAGTTCAATTTCACTAGAAATAAAAAGAAATGTAAATTAGCCAGCTTCATAATCCCCTCTCTGCCATTCCAAAATCCAAAGTGCTCTGAACATAGAAAAAAAAAATTCTGTAGTGCAAACTAATGTAGTAGCAAAACCTGATATGGGCTATTTATGGTCTATTTATTATGCTGAACATTAACTGTTAGTGTCCTCCCCCACAACATGCAGTTTATTGGGAATATTTTGTAATATACAGTGTATAACTTTATTACTTTTAGAGAGTATAAATTCGGAAACAGATCTGGCCATAATGGCCTGGATAAGGAACCTGTACAATCTTTATGGAAGAAAACGTGTATTAAATGACTTTAAGATAAGTATTTGAAGGTCTACATACAAGAATGCCCAGTCAGGCATCGCTTAACAATGGCCTAACTGGCAACAACCTCAACGTCCAAAAATAAGATATTGTTGAAAAAAATGATGGCAAACGACTACAGTGGAATATTTTATAACCAGTAGATCATTATTCCCTAAAATAAAGATACTTACAGGATATAGTGAAGCTGAAGAAGGGATGTACTAACCATAACGTGTGGGTGTGTATATAAAAAAGGAGCTCATTTAAAGAGCTCTACAGTCACATGCATAAATCTTGGCGGGAAAGATTTAAACCAAAATGCCATCGCTGGGTGGACTGGGTTTTAGGTCATTTTAAATAGTTACTTGTGAAGAGTTTACCATTCTGATTTTTGAAAGTGATCTTGCATTAGCAAAAAGGGAAAAATGCTGCACATAGTGACTCAATTTTTCCCTCCTAACCATTATGTAAAGCAGGATGGATGGTTCCCATTACAGAGAGGAGAGAGGCGGATGCCTGCGGAAGTTAGGGCTTTCTTCAGGTTTGCAGAGCTTGTAAGTGACGGGGCCTACCTCCTCTGATTTCGTATCTAGTCTCTTTCCATGGCAAGGCCTCTGTGGGCCTGGCCCCGGGTATCACCTGACACCCATTCAGATCCCTGGTGGCCCTGATAACATCTGGCTACTGAACAAGTCTTTCTTTCATTTAGTACCAGCTGACTGGGGGTGTCCTCTACAGGAGGTGTCTTGGGGCAGCGCTTAGACAACAAAGCCATAGCTCTTGACTTCAAGACCACTCCAATTCTTCTCATAGGGATTCCTAATTTAGCAGAGAGCAGTGGCCCACAAGTCCATGAACAAGTAGCTTGTTCAGATCACACAGTATACTTTTTCCCACCGAAACGTTACCCGTGACGCTGAATCCACATGTGCACGTTTCCTGAAGCACAAAATGGTGCCATGAAACCACCTACGATGGATTTAGAACAGATTTACCAGGAACTGTGTCCCGACCTCCCATTTGGGGTTTTATGAACACACACTAAGACAGCTGGGGCAGTCCAATCAGAGACTCCTCTTTGTTTTTACTGAGCAGTGGGATCCGGCCCTTGCCCAGCTCCAGGACACCTTGAGGGGCCCCCACGGCCCAAGGGTGGAGAGAAGAAGGGCCTGGGGAAGGACTCTGGGGAGAGAGGCAGGAGTGGGGGGAGACGGGCCAGGCAGGTGATGCCGAGCATGGAGAGCAGGGGTGGAGTGGGAAAAGATGACTGCAGCTGGGGGTGGGACTGGAGACGGGGCAGTGGAGAGGGGAGCAGGGGAGGTGAGCCAGGAGGAGAAGGAGGATGAGGTCAAGAAGGCGACCATGTGCTGGGGCGCCTGGGTGGCTCGGTCAGTGAAGCATCTGACTTTGGCTCAGGTCATGATCGCGCTGTTCGTGCATTTGAGCCCCGCGTCGGGCTCTGTGCTGACAGCTCGGGGCCTGGAGCCCGCTTCGGATTCTGTGTCTCCCTCTCTCTCTGCCCCTCCCCCAACTCACATTCTGTCTCTGTTAAAAATAAACATAAAAAAAAAAAAAAAGACAGGGAACATATGCCACTGGTGGCCTCCAAAAGAGGGTATCTGAAGGTCAGGGCAGCCGATGGCACAGACCTTGCAAGTAGCACAGAGACTGAGAGCTGCCCCCACATCCATCCCCTTCGATTCCCCTGCCCCTGGCTAGAATACACAAGGGGTGGCGTTGAATCACCTTGGCAATGCCCTTGATCGCTGGGGCCCGGATTCTCAGGTCGGGGAGAAGTCAACCATCAAGCTTAGACCGCTGTTAATTTGGAGCCTCTGTGACAGCAGCCAAGCATACAGACTAAGGAATACCTCACCTCGCAAGACTTCAGTAAGAAACAAGAATATAGCTGCAAGCCTTGGCTGAACGACAGAGAACTGTCCTGATCACAAAAGAGAATTTTATTATTATACTCTACAAAGTCCTTCTCCTCCCTCTCTGCTTCTTCCTCTTCCCCACCTTCAGGCTGACCAGCCAGTCCTCCCCGTCCCGCTCACGAGAAAAGAAAGAGGATGTGACAATGGCAACCAAACGGGGCATCTGGCATCGACGTCCTGTTCCCGTCCCAGAGCTGACGGCACAAAGTGAACCGAACCATCTCCTGGGCGCAGGTATTTTCCTGAGGTTTAAACATTTGAAATTCAGATTTGCCTGGGGAGTCTTCCTCTGTCTGGGAGACAGGGCAGAAAGCAGCACATTGCATACTTAGTAGTGTCACGCTCTTGGGCTGCAAGAAACAAAAGTCTGAGCTCCGGGCCACGGCCCTTTCCTCCTTGAAACACACAACCAACCCCTACAACATCTTGAAAATACCCCCGCCCCTAATTCTCAACATCTCCCATCCCGGGGGCTCAGAGTGGAGTGAGCACTGATCAAGCTGCCACTGCCTGACCATGTTTACGGGACAGAGAGGCAGGTCCTGAGGTGCGCGGGGTGCAGGAGCCTGGGTCAGCAGGTGCAGAGAAGGGAGGGGCTGAGTATTCCGGGCCCTTCACCAGGGACATTCGTGAACAGCTCTCGGCAGTGGGGGATTCTGTTTCCCTTTTGTTTGTTTTTAAAACCACCATTTCGTTTTGTTCTAAAAAGAATGGAAAAGCGGTAAGCTGTTGCATTAATCTCTGCTTCAGTCCGCCCCTTAAGGAAATGAATGGGAAAGGGAAAACAGAACCTGCCATTTACTCAAAACGATTTCGCCGACGTTTCCTCCATTTGAGTGCTGACGGCTCGTGACACAGTCCAGTTGGTATTCTCATCCCTGTGTCACACAGAGGGAAACAGGCTCAGAGAGGTGAGCACATTTGTCCACGGTCGCACAGCTGATCGTGGTGGAGCGCTTTTAGGACAGCACACACGGTCGTTCGATCTCCTGTAAGCTCAGCGCTGCCCTGGAGGTAATTATTTCTAACTCCATCTGACTGCGTTACATTGACATCTTTGTCAGACCTCTGGGTTCCCCCTGAGTCCTCCGTGGCTAAACTTTGCTGCTGCAGACACAGGGGTGATTACAAGGTATTATTCATCTAACGCTTCTCTCGGGCCGTCAGGAGGCACCTTGGCCTGAGTGGATCCCAGTAATGAAGCCACACATCCTGTCTTTGCAACATCGGTCAGGGAAGCAGATCAGGACTGCCCTTTACTGGGTGCGCTACCCTGGTGCCACTCGCCCCACGCGCTTTCCTGTGGGGCTTCCGCAGTCCTGTGCTTCCTCCCTGCTGACGGCATGGCATAAAAGTTGCACAAACAGAACATCTGGTCTTCGTGCAAATAGGAAGGCAGAGAGGAAGGAGGGAGATTGGCTCCCCGGCACGCCCTCTCCCCAGGAGGACTGTGCACGTCACCTCCAAGAGCAGTGAGAACGGGACCGTGGCTCCGGCCGGTGTCCCCCGCCATCTGCCTTCAGTTCCCGGCCGAAATGCCCCTCATCTGGCTGAGCTGCTTAGACTCAGAAGCAAGAGCAGCTTGTCTAGGGAGGACGTCTACTGTGCCTATTCTGGTGTCCACCTCTGGGGCCCAGGGACAGCTGGCTTCGGGGGCAGCCAGGACATCGGTCTGCAAGTCCTGCCCAACCTGTCTACACCACTGTGGTTCTTTCCTTGCTGGGCCTGCAGTAAGCTAGGAAAGCGAGCTAGATTCTGATTAAGATGGCATTCTGACAGAAATGACCTCGTCACAGAGAGACCAGAAGCATCTTACAGAAGCTGTTTCTTTGGGAAATGTTAAATCCTCGGTTTCAAAACTACCGTTGGCATGACTGGGTTCGAAGGGCATGGGGAATGGCCCTCTACAGCCAGGACTCCTCCCCAGGGGCTGCCTCTGTTTCAGAGAACCCAGGCAGCACTCGAACTGAGAATTTCCTTGCTTGGCTGTGATGCCACATCGCTGACACCGAGGTGACGCACGTCTGACCGAGCAGTTTCCTCACCGCTGCTCGCTGCTCGGAGGGAAGTCTGAGCTGGAGTCAGACCCAACCTCCTACTTCCGATTCTAGGCTGCCTGTCACCTTGTAACTGAACGGTTTCCAAACACCTCGTAAAGGAAGTGCTTTTAATTTACTTTTAATAATCGAAAGTGACATGGCGGGGCATCAAGTTATAGTTCTTCGCACGAGGGGAGAAATATTGGTGCATTTGATAATTAGAGCCTCCGGTTTTCCCTTCTGTTGATCCTAATACTTTGTTTCCCAGGATTCCAGGACTCATCGGTGAATGACAGTAACACGTTAGAGCTTGGAGGACTTTGTCCAAAGTTATATACCCTGACCTTGGGGACACTCGCTCAAGTTCAGCACTCTGAATCACAAATTGCTTCAAAGTTCTTTCCAGAGAAGACTGTGAACCCTCAAATATGCATTTACTTAATTTTATTTTTTTTAAATATATGAAATTTATTGTCAAATTGGTTTCCATACAACACCCAGTGCTCATCCCAACAGGTGCCCTGCTCAATACCCATCACCCACCCTCCCCTCCCTCCCACCTCCCATCAACCCTCAGTTTGTTCTCAGTTTTGAAGAGTCTCTTATGCTTTGGATCGCTCCCACTCTAACTTTTTTCCTTCCCCTCCCCCATGGGTTCCTGTTAAGTTTCTCAGGGTCCACATAAGAGTGAAAACATATGGTATCTGTCTCTCTCTGTATGGCTTATTTCACTTAGCATCACTCTCTCCAGTTCCATCCACGTTGCTACAAAGGGCCAGATTTCATTCTTTCTCATTGCCACGTAGTATTCCATTGTGTATATAAACCACAATTTCTTTATCCATTCGTCAGTTGATGGACATTTAGGCTCTTTCCATAATTTGGCTATTGTTGAGAGTGCTGCTATAAACATTGGGGTACAAGTGCCCCTATGCATCAGTACTCCTGTATCCCTTGGGTGAATTCCTAGCAGTGCTACTGCTGGGTCATAGGGTAGGTCTATTTTTAATTTTTTGAGGAGCCTCCACACAGTTTTCCAGAGCGGCTGCACCAATTTGCATTCCCACCAACAGTGCAAGAGGGTTCCCGTTTCTCCATATCCTCTCCAGCATCTATAGTCTCCTGATTTGTTCATTTTGGCCACTCTGACTGGCGTGAGGTGGTATCTGAGTGTGGTTTTGATTTGTATTTCCCTGATGAGGAGCGACGTTGAGCATCTTTTCATGTGCCTGTTGGCCATCTGGATGTCTTCTTTAGAGAAGTGTCTATTCATGTTTTCTGGCCATTTCTTCACTGGATTATTTGTTTTTTGGGTGTGGAGTTTGGTGAGCTCTTTACAGATTTTGGATACTAGCCCTTTGTCCGATTCAAATACGCATTTAGCTATCACAGTCCTTTAAATATATCACAGTCCTTTATATATATACATATATATGCATATGTATGTGTATGTGTATGTATACATATACATATATGGGGCTCCTGAGTGGCTTAGTCAGTTAAGTGTCCGACTTCAGTGCAGGTCATGATCTCGCGGTTCATGGGTTCGAGCCCCGCATTCAGCTCCGCGCTGACAGCTCAGAGCCTAGAGTCTGCTTCACATTCTGTGTCTCCTTCTCTCTCTGTCCCTCTCCCATTCACACGCTGTCTCTATCTCTCAAATATAAATAAACATCAAAAAATTATAAAGTATATTATATATATATATATATATATATATATATATAATGGACAGATTATATGTACAATGTAGTTTAAATTTGGTTGGAGATTCTTTCCTACACTGAAATTTACCCCCGAGATAGCACTTCCTCCCCAGTCCTGGAATTGTCACTCCTTGGCACGAGCTGCGACATTTCTGTACATTCAGAAGTAGGATTATAAGACATTCTGGCTAAACCTCTCCCTGAAATCAAAATGCTCCCTTGCTGGCTTAGTACTTCACTAGTCTGGGAACCCTATGAAAATGGAAATTAGGTGAGTTTGGCATGAAGTTTAGTAAGTCTGGGCTGAGTTCTGCTGATTATCACTTTTATTTTTTTTAACAACTAAACAGAAAACTTTCTGCTCTATTAAAATCCTATTTCTCAGGGCGCCTGTGTGGCTCAGTTGGTTAAGCATCCGACTTCAGCGCAGGTCATGATCTCACAGTCCGTGAGTTTGAGCCCTGCGTCGGGCTCTGTGCTGATGGCTCAGAGCCTGGAACCTGCTTTGGATTCTGTATCTCCTTCTCTCTCTGCCCCTCCCCCACTCACGCTCTGTCTCTATCAAAAAATGAATAAATGTTAAAAAAAAATTTTTTTTAAAGCCTATTTCTCCCTTTTAGGTGGAGATCAGAAACCTCCTGGTTCGCACTCTCTTTTCAATTATCCTGCTTATGGTGATGCTGCATATTAAAGTCACCCCCAAGCCTCTATTTCCCATATGAAGTAATATCCATTCTTTATTCTTTTCTCCAAACAGTATTCACATTCAAATTTCAAATGATTTTTTTCCCTTACTCACTGGAGTGTATCTGATATGTTCATATGGATGCAAACTTATAAATATGCCGAGCCCAAGGGCATTACTGCGATACGAAGTTCAAGGTCTAGGAAAGCAACCCCATTTTGACAGTCACCGTGTTCCTTGATCCTCTGCCAGAGGCAGGGGCCTGCGCAACACAAAGGGGCCGAGTTTCTAACTGGGACCGGTGCTTGTGTTTGCACTGAGAATGAGAGGCCAAGACAAAGCTCAGTGAAGAGCTGGCAACCCTGGGAAAATCACTCCATCTCTGGGGGTCTCAGCTTCTTTGCCGATAAGACAGGGGAGTAGAGATCAAGCTCTCTAGTCTACTTGAGCCCCAACACCCTCCGGTGCAGAATCGTTTCCAAGTTTGCTGGCTATGCTCACATTCTGCTATTCTAATGTATCTAATAGACAGAAACCTGCCATCCTGGAGAGACATCCTGCATTCAGGTGTTACAGGAATAACATATAAATGATCTGTTCAATAATATTCACACCATAAATAGTCGCTGAGCATGCATTATAGGTCTTTCCTCCTTGAACCACTTGCATTTTACTGGAAGCCACAAAACCTGAAGACGACAGCACTGATAGAAACGACAGAGATGTGAATAACTAGCATCTGTAATTTTAGACCTAAGCAGCTCCGGTTCTAAGCCTGGAGCAGGACTTGAGCAGAATTCAGCAGCTCGATTGTCAGGTGAGCTATGCCACCCAGTTTGCAATGTTAGATTGCGGCCCACGGGGGCATATAGGAAGTCGGAAGACCAGCTCCGTGTTGCCTTGGATTTCCTAGGCCACTGGTCTGCATTTCAAATTCCTTATTTAAAAAGAATGGTGGTGATAAAGGTTACCTACATCATAATTTCCTTAGGTGTTCCTAAGAACACACTGGACACATATACAATCCGTAAGGCATAAGGTATTTCAAAGTCAAGTTCACATCCTTTCCTTGTTTCTGCCAAATAAACTTCTAAAAAGGGTTCTTTTCTGCTTGGGTTCAGAAGGTCCAAGAACTAGAGGGAATCCCCAGCGCCAAGCTGTCCTTTCCCTACATCAGAGGTCTTTCCGCAGGGCTCTAAGAAAAGTCCGGGAGTAGGAAGTAAAGCCTTCTTCCTTCCTGGGACGGCACAGCTCTTTAACCGCCTGGCAGGGAGGCAGTCAGTCCTTTATTTCCACATGCTCCGTAATTGATGTGCTGTGTTTACTTTTAAAAAGAAAAGAAGAAAAAGCCACCCAGGTGGAGCCCAGGCATCTGCAAATGCTGTCAGCATGGCGCACTCTTCCTGACATTTTCCGCTGAGGCCACTCTGGTTTCTTTGCGTCTCCAAAGGAAGGAGAAAACAGAGTGGTGTTGGGTGGCATTGGGAAAAAGGAGAGGGGAAGAAGTAAGAACTAGGTCTGTCATGACTAAACTCACTAAGTTCATTCTCAGAATTAGAGTTCATACATCATTTTCAAGCCAACAGCAACTTCTGTCACCCTTATCTATTAGAGAGAAACCAACCGCTATTTTGTGGTTACAGAAGAAAAGCAAACACACACCTCCAGACGCTTCTGTCATTGAGGATGACAAACTCACACCAGCGAAGTACATTTTCTGACAAGGCTGCTCTGTGCCCAGTGGAGCTGCTCTTCAGGGAAAGCCATGCTGGTGCTGGAATGAACACTAGCGGGGGGGGGGGGGGGGGAACCTGGGCACTGGCCATGCTGTTTCTACCCAAACCCTTCTTGGCATTCATTCTTCAAGCGCATCCTTCCTGGTTGAGATGAGAGTGATCTTGTCTGACTTATGCTGTGTGTAGGCAGCTGTCAGGACTGGGAACCAGCATGTGAACCCTCCTCATTAGGGTTAGAAGAAGTCATCTCTAGACCCATATTGCTGAGAGGGTTACACTTTTTTTTTCACATGGTGTACACGTAGCTACAAAGCAGGTTACCATCTTTCCCTCGGGTAAGTAAAACCTATTGTATCACCTAACCTTACGGCAATAAACAGAATCTCATTAATTCAGTCTACACCTCACCCCTGATGAATTTGGAACATGTGTCAAATTTCACAAGGAAGTGATAGATTGAAAGTTAACCTCTGGCAAACATATTTTGGTAAATGTTTGCTACGCACTAAGACCTTTCTGAGTCTTACGTGGATATGTGTAAGTGCATAACTTACAGATATTTCCAATGGAAATGCAAGTCAGAAACGATATGGTTGGCTACCACTGCCTGAGCACATACTATGTGCTGGACTGCTCTATACCCATCTCAAAGAATGCCCAAAAGAGCTCCACAAGGTGGAAATCATCATCCCTACTTCACAGATGAAGAAACCGTGCATAGAGGTTAAACATCTCACACAAGGATCGACAGTGAAAAGAAAATGAGCCAGGATTTAGCATGTGGGGCCCTTTCCACCATACCAGGCAGCCGGTTTCTATCTTTAAAGGTGCCTGCTCCTGTCAACCTGTGTCTAAGTATTTAAATTACTTTACATACCCCCAAACTGATTAACTAGAATTGAAACAGTTCAACTATTTATTCTGAAATTTCATTAATTCACGCTTAGTTTTCTTGCAGTGCGTCTGTAACGAAAGAGTCACCATATCTCTATATTCAGGGGGAAAGGGAAGACGGCAAATGTATGAGTGCACGTTAATTTTTATTTTATTGTTATGGGCAGGACGGATCTAAGGATCTGAGCCCCTTCTGTACCCCCACCTGCACTGCTCATGACCAACAGTCAGGCACAGCTGTATCTTCTCCAGAGCAACTTCTGCCTAATTGCTAAGATACCCTGTCCTTCAGCCATGTGTGACCCTTAAGGATGGGATCCTGGGAAGGAAAGGCAAGATAGGAAATTTGTACAATATTACGTTTTGCCTTTTCTTTATTTTTAGACAGACCTTCAACTCTATAAGACCTACACATTATTATGGTCTCTAGTTTTAGAGACTTCATTTTATTACACTTCACTTTACTATGCTTTGCAGATAACTGCATTTTTTTTAACAAATTAAAGGTTTGTAGCACTCCTGCCTCAAACAGGTGTGTTGGCACCATTTTCCAAAAGCATTTGCTCACTTCGTGTCTCTGTGTCACGTCTTGGTAATTCTTGCAATATTTCAGACTTTGTCATTGTTATTATATTCATTATGGCGATATGTGATCAGTGATCTTTGGTGTTACCATTGTAATTGTTTAGGGACACCATAAGCTACACCCATATATGATGGTGAACTTAATTGATAAATGTTGTATGTGTCCTGACTGCTCCATCAGTTGGCTGTTCCCCCATCTCTCTCCTTCTCCTTGGGTCTCCCTGTTTCCTGAGACACAATATTGAAATCAGGCCAGTGAATAACCTTATGGTCGCCTCTAAGTGTTCAAGTGAAAGGGAGGGTCACACGTGTCTCTCTTTATTTTATTTTTTTTTTTTTTTTAAATTTTTTTTTTTCAACGTTTATTTATTTTTGGGACAGAGAGAGACAGAGCATGAACGGGGGAGGGGCAGAGAGAGAGGGAGACACAGAATCGGAAACAGGCTCCAGGCTCTGAGCCATCAGCCCAGAGCCCGACGCGGGGCTCGAACTCACGGACCGCGAGATCGTGACCTGGCTGAAGTCGGACGCTTAACCGACTGCGCCACCCAGGCGCCCCACGTGTCTCTCTTTAAATCAAAAGCTAGATATGATTAAACTGAGTTAGGACTATTGTGCCATACAGTTAGCCAAGTTGTAAATGCCAAGGAAAAGTTCTTTATCCTTAAAGAATACTTTACTTTATCCTTAAAGATCCTAAAAAAATACTTTATCCTTAAAGAATCCTTAAAGGTGCTACTCTAGTGAACACTAGAAAGCAAAACAGCCTTCGTGTTGATACGGAGAAAGTTTGAGTGGTCTGGATAGAAGATCAAACCAGCCACATCACTCCCTTAAGCCAAAGCCTCACCCAGAGCAAGGTCCTAACTCTCCTCATTTTATGAAGGCTGAAAAAGGGAAGGAAGCTTCAGCAGAAAAACGTGAAGCTAGCAAAGGTTGGATCATGAAGCTTAAGGAAAGAAGCCACCTCCATGACATGCACGTGCAAGGTGAAGCAGCAAGTTCTCCAGAAGATCTAAGATAATTAATGAAGGTGGCTACACTAAACAACAGATTGTCAACATAAATGAACCAGCCTTGTGTTGGAAGAAGACACCGAATAGGACTTTCATAGCTAGAGAGGAAAAGTCAATGCCTGGCTTCAAAGTGTGAAAGGACAGGCTGACTCTCACATTAGGGGCTAATGCATCTGGTGACTTGAAGGTCAAGCCTGTGCCCATTTGCCATTCCAAACATCTAGGACCTTTAAGAATTATGCTAACTCTATTCTGCCTGTGCTCTATAAGTGGAACAACAAAGCCTGGATAATAGCATATCTGCTTAGAACATGTTTACTGAGTATTGTGAGCCCACTGTTGAGACCTAGAGCTCAGGAAGATTCCTTTCAAAATATGACGGCTCACTGACAATGTGCCTGGTCATCCAAGAGTTCTGATGGAGATGTACAAGGGGAATAATGTTTTCATGCCTGCTATCACAACATCCAATCTGCAGCCCATGGATCAAGGAGTCATTTTGACTTTCAACTCTTATTGTTTAAGGAATACATTTCATAAGACTATAGATGCCATAATTGTGAATCTTCTGGGCAAATCCATCCATAGTGATGTGTCTAGGGAAAGTAAATTTAAAACCTTCTGGAAAGGATTCACCTTTCTAGATGCCATTAAGAACATTCATGACTTATGAGAAGCGGTCAAAATACCAACATTCACAGGAGTTTGGAAGACATTGATTCCAACCCTTATGGATGACTTTGAGGATTTCAAGACTTCAGTGAAGCAAGTAACTGAGGATGAGGTGGAAACAGCGAGAGGACCAGAATCAGAAGTGTGGCTTTAGGTGGGACTGAATGGCTGCAATCTCATGATAAAATGAACAGATGAAGAGTTGCTTTTCATGGAGGAGCAAACAAAGTGGTTTCTTGAAATCGAATCTACTCCTGGGTGAAGATGCTATGAAGATTACTGAAATGATTGCCAAGGATTTAGAATATCACATAAACCTGACAAAGAAACAGCAAGGTTTGAAAGGATTGACGCCAATTTTGCAAGAAGTTCTGCTGTGGGTCAAATGCTGTCAAACAGCCCCACCTGCTACAGAGGAATCGTTCATGAAAGGAAGAGTCAATCGATGTGGCTAACTTCATTGTTCTCTTATTTTAAGGAATCACCATGGCCACCCCAACCTTCGGCAACCACCACCCTGATCAGTCAGCGGCCATCACCATCGAGGCAAGACCCTCCACCAGCAAAAGGATTACAACTTGCTGAAAGCTCAAATAATAGTTAGCATTTTTTTTAGCAATAAAGTACTTTTTAATTAAGGCATGTACATTGTTTTTTATAGACATAATGCTATTGCACACTTAATAGACTACAGTGTAGTATAAACATAACTTTTATATGCACTTAAAACCAAAAAACTTCATTTGATTTTCTTTAGTGTGATATTTGCTTTCTTGTGATGGTCTGGAACCAAACCCATATCTCCAAGGCATGCCTATAGCACAAAAAAAGCACCTTGTTTTCCAATCAATTAAGGTTGGCCTTCCTGAGATATGTATTGTTTCTAAAACATTCAGAAGCCTATTTTTTTTAATGTTTATTTATTTTTGACAGAGAGAGAGAGAGACAGCGAGAGAGCATGCACAAGCAGGGGAGGGGCAGAGAGAGAGGGAGACACAGAATCTGAGGCAGGCTCCAGGCTCTGAGCTGTCGGCATACAGTCCGATGCGGGGCTCAAACTCACAAACCACGAGATCATGACCTGAGCTGAAATCAGAGGCTTAACTGACTGAGCCACCCAAATACCCTGGAAGCCTATTTTTAAACAAAGATGACACATTTACTTTCAACAAATTGGAAAGCTGTATTATTTCAGGTGCCTAATAAAATATTCACCAACTCAACCAGTCTAATTTTCCTTAAGACAAAATATTTTCTACATATTAAACTTATACACTCATGGCTGTCCTAGTCTAGACAGACAAGATTCATTAATTGAATATAGGATTTCAAAAAACTTGACTTTTCTCCCTGAGCATAATCCTACCATCAATTTGGGGGTAGAGCCATTCATTCATAGTGAAGAAAAAAGAAATTCTTAAGGCAAAAAAAAAAGTATGCATTAAATTAATATTTTAGGGAGCTCTAGAAAGAGAGGTTTGGGGAAAACAATGTTTTAAGAAATCAAAAGAGAATATCAAGCAATTTTTTTTTTCACAGTAATTTTACCAATGGGGAAAATCAATCGGAAAGGAGTTAAACTGTCACAGTTAGGTTTTTAGTTTTAATTCCTGCGACTTGACATCCATTCTGGAAAGTTCCTTGAAGTTTCTGTTCCTACCAAAATCAACACTCAAGGTTCTTCATCAGATTTTTCTCTTTAATGACCCAGATACACTGTCAACATAAGTATCCATCTGCCCATTCTAATGGAAAGGCCACAGAAACTACTGGTCACAGCAAGGAGTGATATGATAATTAGCCCCACAGTGATTAAGTCTAATTGACTTGGGCCAAAGGATGACCACAAATTAAGGTAACTGAAAACAGGATCTTTACTTGTGGTTTGATTCTCTCAGCTTGTCCTCACTGTCTGAATTTATCAGATAACCGTTCAAACGTGGTTTCTTACCTAAGCTATTAGAGATCCAAATCCCATGGTGGATTACATCAACTTTGCCTTCCTGAGTGATGGAGGTCTGATATTATTATCCTTATGACGTTGATTTATAGGTAGGGGTGAGGAGGAGGAGCAGGAAGGAGTGAAACAGTCACTTCTATGATGCTGGGACCTTGGTGGAGGATCTCTAATTTATTAAATCAGGGGGTTCTCCAATTCAATTACACATGATCATATCTGGGCACTCACTAATGTGTGACAGAAAGAACTAGAGAAATGAGAAAAGCATCTTTCTTGCACCTGGTCCTCATGAAATTTATAATTTATAAAGGGAAAGAGGAAACTAAATCATTATCTCTCATACATCAAAGCACTGTCCTGGGCACCGTCCACCATTTTTCATGATCTTGGGAAGTCCTCACAGCTATTCGGCAATAGCCCATTGAAGAATGGGCTACTGATCCCATTTTACAGAGTGGGCAACTGAAGTCCAAGAAGTTTAAAGTAGAATATTACTCGGCCCCCAAAGGAACAAAATGCTGATGCACGCTACAACGTTCCTGATGCATGCATACGACATACGTACCACAATGTTCCTCCTCAAGGATGAACCTTGAGGACATTAGGGTAAATGAAATAAGCAAAACACACAAGGACAAATATTATGATTCTACTTATATGAGGTTCAGAGAACAGCCAAAAGACAAAGTAAAATAGAGGTTACCAAAGGCTGGGGAGAGAGGGAATAGGAGTTAGTCTTTAGTGGGGACAGAGTTTCTGTTTGGGAAGTTGAAAAACTCTGGAGATGGATGGTGGCCGTTCGCTGCACAACAGTGTGAATGTGCTTAATGTCCCAGAACTGTACACTTTAAAATGGTGAAGAGGGCAAATTTTATGCTATGTGTATTTTGCCACAATTTTAAAAAGAGATAAATTGTCACAGCTTGGAGGTAGAATAGTAAGGAATTGAGATCAGAGATATCAAACATCAAATATCAGTCATTCCTCTTATGCTGTACAACGCTGATATTTATTATTTCTGCTACCTGCTTTTTATGTGTGTGTCAGTTAATAGTAAGCCCTTAAAACAGAAAGGGCCATAAAAACGGGGTGGCAGGGGTGCCAGGGGGAGCAGGATAGGGGAATAAAGACAACCTTACTCACTCTCCATCCAGGCTTGGGGTAGAATTGCCTCTCCAGATAAGGCAAGATGTGGCTGTTGAGAGGAAAATTGGGGTTTGGTGCAAGGAATATAAGGAAAGCAGAGGGAAACCAGAGCTATAGTAGTTCTGAGAAGACGTTATACTTAATTTTTGCCATATTCAGCTCAGCTACATCTTCAAAATCCCAGGGATACATCCATCCATGCCTTTGATCATTCATTCATTCTCTGGTCTTATTGTGTGCTAGTTACGTGCAAAGTTCATCGACAGGCAAACATAAGTGTGACAAAAGCGTTATTTGTCCCTGTCTTCCAATGGCCTAAATGCTAATTGGGGTGATCAAACATCTCTGAAAATTAACAATCAATATATGGAGGAAATGAGTAATGGACAATAGGTTGTATGCAAATTAAGTGCACCGAGTCCCTCAAGGCAACAGGGATCCATAGGACTTAGAATGGCCCCTGGTTGTATCAAGGAGAAAGCAGAACTTAGTTGGGCATCCTCCAGTGGGATCCATCAGAATTCCCGCAGGTAGGACTGAGGTAGGGGAGAGGAAATAGAGTGTATTCTGGAAGGGCAGAATGCTCAATACGAGCCCAAATCAGACTAGATGCAGGGAGTCTGAACAAGAAATATACTTAGATTATTCAGATTTAATGAATTTACTGTTTTTATTTTTATTTATTTATTTTTTTCAATATATGAAATTTGTTTTTAACAATGACTGGAGGGACAGCAAGGAACCCGAAAATCCCTAGGTCAGACAAACTCTTGCTATAACTATTAATCTGCTTATTGTGGTAAAAACTATAACATATAAAAGGTAC
Source organism: Lynx rufus (assembly GCF_022079265.1). Lineage (NCBI taxonomy): Eukaryota > Metazoa > Chordata > Mammalia > Carnivora > Felidae > Lynx > Lynx rufus. Next base: position 5,882,820 of record NW_025814889.1, read on the forward strand.
CATCTCGGGGCACCTGGGGGACTCAGTGGGTTAAGCGTCTGACTCTTGATTTTGACTCAGGTCATGATCTCATGGTTTGTGAGTTTGAGCCCCACGTTGGGATCACCCTGAGTGTGGAGCCTGTTTGGGATTCTCTCTCTCTCTCTCTCTCTCTTTTTTTCTCTCTCTCAGCCCCACCCCTGCTCGTGCTTTCTCTCTCACGCAAAATAAACTTAAAAAAAAAAAAAAAGGTACCATCGTAACCATTTTTAAGTATCCAGTTCAGTAGTTTTAAATATATGCACACTGTTGTGCAATAGATCTCCAGAACTTTCCATCATGCAGAACTGAAACTCCGTCCCCGTTAAACAATTGCCCATTTTGCCTCCCCCTGGCCCCTGCGAACCACCATCTTATTTTCTGTTTCTAAGACTGACTTATTTTGATACTGCATGTGAGTGGAATGAACCAGCTTTGTCTGTCTTGTGCCTAGCTTATTTCACTTAGATAATGTCCTCAAGCTTCACGCATGCAACAGAATATATCGGAATTTTCCTCCTTTTTAAGGCCAAATAAAATTCCGATGTACGTACACACCACGTTTTGTTTATCTGTTCATCTAGCAATGGTTGTACAACCCGAACAATCTTTGGGTTGGCTATTGTGAATGATGATGCTGTGAACAGAGATGTGCTGTATACCCACAAGTGGGCCTGTTGGATCATACGATGACTGTATTTTTGATTTTTTGAGTAACTGCCACCTGGTTTTCCATAGCAGATGTACCATTTTCCATTCCCAACAACAGCGCACAAGGGCTCCAGCTTCTCCACATCCTCGCTGACGCTTGTTATTTTGGTTTTTTGAGAGAAGCCATCTAATAGGTATGAGGTGACATCTCACTGTGCATTTTTCTAACAGTTAGTGATGTTGAGCGTCTTACACACTTCTCGGCCATTCGTATCATATCTTTGGAGAAGTGTCTGTTCAAGTCCTTTGCCTACTTTTAAATTGGGCTTTTTTTGTCGTTATTGTTGAGTTGTGTAGCTATTAGTTTTGAAATTGTATTATAAAACATTCCAGGCGTACAAAAACATTAAAAAAAAATAACTGAAGGAACACCCTGTACGTAGCATCCAACCTAAACAGGAAAAGCTAACCAATCTATTTCAGGTTTCCAACGTCCTTCCACTGACTGCATTCTCTTTCATATTCCCACTGCCCACAAAAAGAATTACTATCCAGACTTTGGAGTTTATTATTTCCACCAGTTTTTGAGACATGTAGTATATACCTATATATATATATCTTCTTTTTTAGAAGTTTACTTATTTTGAAAGAGAGAGAGAGCAAGCACAGGAGTAGGGGAGGGGCAGAGAGAAGGGGAGAGAGAGAATCCCAAGCAGGCTCCATGTTGTCATTTCAGAGCCTGATGCTGTCCTCGATCCCACAAACTGTGAGATCAATACTTGGCCTGAAATCAAGAGTAGCCACCCTATAGGCGTCCCTATAGATAGAATATATATCTATATTCTATAGGTAACATATTTTACTGGCTTTGAAATGCAGCAGAAATTGTTTATATTCTTCTGGAACTCCATTTATCATGTTTGATAAAGACATTCGTTCTTGCTGATACGTATAGTCTCGATTTATTCACTCTCCTTACTTTGTAGCAGTGGCTCTAAAACTCTTTGGTCTTACGGGAGCCTTGGTAGCTCAGTCAGTTAAGTGACCGACTTCGGCTCAGGTCATGATCTCATGATTCATGGGTTTGAGCCCTGTGTTGGGCTCTGTGCTGACAGCTCAGAGCCTGGAGCCTGCTTCGGATTCTGTGTCTCCCTCTCTCTCTGCCCCTACCCACTCATGCTGTTTCTCTGTCTCTCTCTCTCAAAAGTAAATAAGCATTACAAAAATTTAAAAAAGAAAACAAAGCCTTTGGTCTTAGGATTCCTTTACCTTGTTGAGAATTGTCAAGGTTGCCTAAAAGCTTTGGTTTACGTGGATTAAATCTATTTGCTGTATCAGAAAATAACACCGAGAAAATGTAAAAACAATTATTAACTAGAAATAACAATAAAAGTCCATTATATATGTTAACATAACAATAGTTTCAGATAGGTAATATTTTTTAAGACAAACGAATGAGAAATGTGGCACTCTTTTATGCTTTTGCAAATCTTTTTAATGTCTTGCTTCACAAAAGACAGCTGGATTCTCGTATCTATGTCTGCATCCAGTCTGTTGCTATCACAACATGCAGCTTCTGGAAAACTCCACTGGACAGACTGAAAATGAAAAGGTAAAAATGGGGCACCTGGGTGGCTCAGTCCATTCGGCGTCCGACTCTTGATTTTGGCTCAGGTCATGATCTCACAGTTCGTGAGCTCCAGCCCTGCGTCAGGCTCTGCACTGACAGCCCAGACCCTGCTTGGGATTCTCTCTCTCCCTCTCTCTCTGCCTCTCCCCTGCATGCTCTGTCTCTCTCAAATAAATAAATATTCAAAAAATTTTTTAAAAATGACCTCTTCATCTACAGAACATTAAAGTAAGAATTACTACCTTCGTGATATTCCCTTTTCTCTTACTTTGTGGAATCGTGCTTTAAAAGCAACAAATACGAGATATCTAAAATGGGCAAATAAATCCACAGGGACAGAGAGTGTGACAGTGGCTTCCAGGGGCTGGGGGAGGGGCTAGTAATGGGGAGTTACTGCTTAGTGGGGTCCCAGAGTTTCTGTTTGGGATGATGAAAAAGTTCTGGAAATCGACCGCAGCGGTGAGTGCACGACCGGCAAATCTAATGCCACTGCGCTATTGGCTTAAAAATAGTTACAAAGGTAAATTTTGTGCTATGTGTATCTTTACTGTAAAAAAGGCAACAAATAATATAAGTATTTGATTCATTACTGAATTTGCCAACAATCTGTATTTTTTTTTCTCTCTCACTCCTGGGCCACTTCCCTTCCCCTTTCCCAAACAGGCTGTTGCCTCCTTGTTCCCCTGAAGTCTCCAGAAACGCAGGAATGCCTTCTATCCACCCTTGGCAGATGAACTAGTCCATTTCAATGAGAAAACGGAAGCCACAAGGCACATATCTGCTGAGCTTCCTTCCCTCTATTTCCACTCTTTTCTTTAAAAAAATTTTTGTTAATGTTTATTTACTTTTGAGAGAGACAGAGTGAAAGCAGGGGAGGGGCAGAGAGAGAGGGAGACAGAATCCGAAGCAGGTTCCAGGCTCTGAGCCATCAGCACAGAGCCCGACGCTGGGCTCAAACCCACAAACTGCGAGATCATGACCTGAGCTGAGGTTGGACGTTTCACCGACTGAGCAGCCCAGGCGCCCCTGCAACTATTCTGTTCCTTCCCCCCTTGTCACTCTTGTGGCCCCGGCCTCTCTCCCACTCCCATTTGCAAACATTCACGCCTCCTCCCCCTGGCCTCTCTCCCACTCCCATTTGCAAACGTTCACACCTCCTCCCCCTGACAACATTGGACACTGCTTCTCCTGCATGTGGTTCTGCCTTTTTCCTTCACAACGAGCTTCCCCAACCATCATCTCCACGCCTTCTAGTGGCTTCCCCACCCGCTGGCTTCTGCCGCCCACCAACCTGCTAATCTTGCGGTTGCAAAGGCAGCGATGATGCCCACCTCCAGATCCACTGGCTCGCTCTTGCTCTGCCTCCTCGATATTACATGTCACATGCCAACTGCCCCTCTTCCCTTCTGTGTCCCTTCCATCCCTTCGGCCACTCTTCGTCTATTGTGTTGGCCCAGACTGCTTTGCCTGGATATTATGGAATACATCCAGGTTTGGACTTGACTTTGTTTTCCGACCAATCTCATCCATGCCGATGGCCTCAGTGAACTTCTACTCAGTGATAACCTCACAAGGTATGTTTTTCTTGAACTATACTCGCACGTCCTTCAATGCTATGCTTTAGCTATGTTTGGGACCTCTCTAAGGGGTGTTCCACCAGCTCTCCACACACAACCAAAATAACTACGAATTCTATCTTTTCCTCAGTGCCTACGCCTCTCTTCTCTCCTCCGTCTTGATCAAGGCAATGGCCATCTATTGAGTCTCCCAAGCTACAAATACTGGACTCAACGCTGAGTTCTTTACCTCACCTTTGTATCCAACTACGCAACAAGTCCTGTGAATCCTATCTGGTTATTTTGTACTTGATCCCAACTCTTCAGTATTTTAGCTTGAGAACTTCAGATACTTTCTCTCAATTATTACAGTAGATTCCTAATTATTACCACCCTCTCATTTTTGCATGCTGCCTATTCTCCTCCACAGCAGCTATGAAAGATGCCTTCCAAAATCTCTTCCATGTTGAAAAACATGAAACAGCGTCTCTCCTTTTAAGCATAAAGTCCAGGCTCAAAAGCCACATGATCTCTTCATTACAATCAAACTTCAAAACTTTAAGGGAATTCAACTGGGGCTAAAATTATAGTTTTGAAAAGCGTTTCGGTTTCTTAAAGTATGTTCTTCTAAACAGTTTTGAATTTATTTAAAAAAAAAACCTTAAGGAAAACAAATCTCCCCTCATACAACAATAAAGATGAAATCATAGAATGCTATTTTTTTTAAAGGCTTCATAAACACATGGAGATCTATGCAGAAACCCACAACTGATTTAATTTGCAAAACCACAGGTTTAGCTCAACTAAAGTAAAGATGACTTAGATAAAATACAACCAGAAAACTGAGATAAAAGATATGGGGTAAAGAAATGAAGATCATGGTTCAGCAAGGAAGCGTCATGGGCACAGCATGAAGGTCTGGGAAACTGCTGTGGCCCGGGAAGCTGGTGGACTGACTCCATAGAGTGCCTGGGAGCCGAATGTTCTCAGCAGAGTCCCTGCTTGCTGGAATAGTGTCATTTATAGGATCACGCCCCTTTTACTTGTGAAGACAGGGTCACCTTGATACAGGAGGAGAAGCAAGATGTTTAGGTTGAAGTTGAATTTTTCAGGCTGGCACGGGAGATCACCGGTATTTATTAAGGTTGGTGTGGAGTCAGAGTTAAAAACAGTGGGAGTGAAGAGGTCTACAGCGTGATCTTGACCTGACCCCCAACCAGCTGCGACACTCTGAGTGTCTTGCTTGGCTCTTTTGAGTCCCACTCTCCTTGCCTTTAAAATGAAGAGTCTCTTAAAAAATGAGAACAATCTGAGGGCTGATGGGGGGTGGGAGGGAAGGGAGGGTGGGTGATGGGTATTGAAGAGGGCATCTTTTGGGACGAGCACTGGGTGTTGTATGGAAACCAATTTGACAATAAATTTCATATATTTAAAAAAAATAAATAAAAAAATAAAATGAAGAGTCTGGGGAGAATGACTCTTATTTATACAGGCTAACATTCCAAATATTTGACTATGTTCATCTCAGTATTATTAACGTTTGGGGAAAATTCTAAGAGACAGTTTTATCCTTAGGATTTAAGAAAGGGGGGCGGGGAGAAAAAGACCCTATTTAAAAATGAAGAAGGGTCCTTCCCTTCCCAAGGAAGCATTTAGAGTACTGAGCGTGCTCTCAAGCACAGCAAGGCGCACCCCTTCAGATGTGGCGTATGTGGAAGTTATGAAGAAGATAGGAAGTGAAAGCTTTGGGGCTGGCAACGCATGAGTGGGAATTAATTAGGTCACCTTTTAATTTCCTTCTGCTCACGTGCTAACCTGCAGAAGTTGTAGCAATAGGCAGAACAAAATTAAGATTTTTTTTTTTTAGGGGTGCCCGGTGGCTCAGTTGGTTAAGTGTCCGACTCATGATCTCAGCTCAGGTCATGATCTCACGGTTTGGGGGTTCGAGCCCTATTTTGGGGTCTGTGCTGACAGTGCGGAGCCGGCTTGGGATTCTCTCTCTCTCCCTCTCTCTCTCTCTGCTCCTCTCCCACTTGCATGAGTGCTGTCTCTCTCTCAAAATAAATAAATAAGCTTAATATATATATATATATATATATATATATATATATATATATATATATATGGTATTGCTCCTCATTGCTAACAGGAACCATAATAATCTGATTCTAAATATTGGTTGACCACCAACTATGTCCCAGGCATGTACCAACAAAGGAACACAGTGATGGAAAAGTAGCCATGGCCCCAGGCTTCAGAGAGGAATGCAGAAAATGGGAATTATACATTACTTGGGACCAGGGAAGGGCAGAATATGGTCTTCTGTCATCTCATGACTTGTCTGCACTCCCTTTTTTTTTTAGCCATAATTTTGTAGCAAAAAAAATACCATGTATTTTTCCTCTCCCTCACTCTCCATAAAAACAAAGTATTTAGTAGTCTAAGAGCAGGCCATGTTCCAGAAAGTTGTCTGCTTAGTTCTTCACTTTCTTCAGCGATTAATAGCTCCCTCACAATCTAAATTATCTCATTTAGGTACTGTTTACCTTTTTTTTTTTATTGTCTTTATCCTCCAAAAGAGAGTAGGTTTCATGCAGGCCAGGATCTGGGCCCCCTTCTCTCCCCTGCACCCCCAACACTTAGATCAATCCCTGACCAATGACCAATTACGTGCTTGATCAATTAACATTTGTGGACTGAATAAATTCCAGCCTTCCTTCTCAAAAAGATTCCTATCTTGTCTAAGTTACTGATTAAGCCCCTCTCGCGTGGGAAGGAAACTTCATCAGGACGGGCATTTCTAAGACGATCTCTGTTCCCTAAACTTCTAGTTGGCAGAATTTCAGGTACTGGAGTAAAGTGAAGTGAGAACTTTCTGGCAGTGCAACGGAAGGTATTGTGAGATCAGGGAGGAAGTCGTATTCCCAAAGAGGTCACCCTTTGATTTGCTGGGAAGTCCACTCCAAGGGGGAAAAAAACCCCTCTGTCCTGTTCACGGCTCCTTTCCCTTCTCTGTGGCTGAATTTCCCTCTAAATGTACTGACACATCAGGGGTCCAGGAAAGATGGAAGGATAAGTTTAAAACAGAAGTCATACAAAACATAGACACTTGGTTTCTGCCTCTGAGATAATGGATCACGATGTCCTGTGCCTTGGCGGTTATTGTGACTTAACTACTTAGATATTCTCAGGACTATAACTTATTTATACTGAGTGAATTGCTCGACCTCTGAAAATTGTCGTCTGGCTCAACAATGAAGCATGTACTGTATTCCTGATTTTATTCTGCAGACCAACAACAAGAAAATAATAAAGTACACATTTCTTGGGATTGAAAAAAATTAATCTTTGGAAAGCATCGGCAAAAGTAAGGTCTCTGAACTTTTTGGAATCTTGTGCTTCAGGAACTTGTCAAGTAATAACAATTAACAAATAATAGACATTAAAAGATCAGAAACTTAATGTGAACCTTCCTAGTGGTTCCTGACCAAAAAGCAAATTACAAAGTTACACCAGGCATATGCTAAAAAAACAACTCGAGTATACCTCACAGTATAACAATATACCCTTCACCTAATTTCTAGAACAATCCCATAAAGCTAAAGCTCAGACTTCAACGTTATTATTACAGAAAGGTTCATCTGGCTGCATTCCTCACTCATTTTTAATTAAACAAACTTTCTTCTCATGGATCTTTTACAAGTCATAGCGGCCAGGATACAGGTACACGTGTGTGTCCATCTGTGATAGAATTTGCCATTTTTCAATGTGCCCCAAACAGTAATTGAGATATAAAGAGGGGAGGAACTCTCAAAACTCACGTCTCAGAATTCATACCGATGTCAAGGAGCATTTTTTTAAAAACGAGTCCGTGACAACAGCGTATCGCGGAATTCAGGCTTCGCCAAGCACGGTGGCACAAAGTAGAGACTAGAGCATCAAACTGTGTTCAAGTTCCAGCTCCTACATCCAGCAGCTCTGCGACTTCGGACAAGCTGCTTCACCTGTCTCCTCGCCTGCAAAGTGAGGCCAATAAGAGAACCTACCTCAGATGAGCTAATGGACAGAAGTTGACCAGCGCAGAATCTGGTATCCGGAAAAAGACTTTCGCACGATGATTACTTCCTATACAGTTCAGCCAGAAGATGACTCTGGGCTCTTTCAAGGCGGGGCTTCCTGGTCAGGGCTTAGCTGCCAGCTCACCATGTCCCCTGGGCCTCGACACCCGAGCCCAGCACATCACCGTCAGTGGCACGTTCACGTGATCCGGTCAACCGAGGGACGAGGTATTCCCCCCAGTGACACAATAGACGTCTCGGCTTTGGGAATGACTGTCCCACACGCTTTCCCTTCTGTCTGCACAGCTTCTCCTCTGCCCTCTCAGGACGGGTGGTCACTGGCTGAGAGCCACACCCAGTGCTTGAATCGGGTGTCCCGGCGGGTCCTTTCGGGTCCGGGACGCCCCGGAGGGAGGCTCCTCGAACACCTCTGCGGGGGCCACGGGGCTGGTGTGACGGAAGGCTGTGTGGTGCTGTCTTCACCATGACGTGCCTTGCCCTTGCCACATCTCACTGAATTTTCTGTTCTGCCTGCTGTGCTTGTGTCTTGTCTCGGGTTTATCCAGTGCCTTCTCTCCCTGCACTTCGTGCTGCACCCGCCACGCAGGCTCCGTCACACAGCTCACCTTCCCCCTCATCACACCCCCCCCCCTTCCTCCTGCCTGGGGTTGTCTGGACTCCCCGGCCATCGCCCTGGGACACTGACATCAGTAAATGGTACACAGCACTCGACGGCGGTGGGGGCTGTCTGCTGAAGGCGAGGGCTGGACGGCAGAGAGACAGATGCCCGCTCCGTGGGCACTGGCAGCGGGGATGGGAGGGGACAGTGCCATCGTTGCAGGACCCCAGGCACACGGGGGATGTGTCCGTGTGTGCGGGGGGATTCGGGTGGGGGGGGAGTGCGTGCCAGCACACGGTCCCACGTGGACCAGCTGAAGACCTAAGGCGCTCAGGCCCTTGAGCAGGGACGCTGCAGGAGCGGGGGGGACAGGGTGGGAAGGGCCCGGCAAGCCATGCCAAGGCTCTGACTCACGTTCCGCGGGCGACGCGGAGTCACCGTGGACTTGTGAAGTGGAGAGCTGCCTTCAGATTGTGCGTTAGCACCTCTGTCAGCAGAGCCCGGCATGCGTGGGAACTTGAACATGAACACGAACGTGAGGTCCCCTCTGTGACATGGTTTACCAGACGGCCTAAAGACTTGTGCTAGACCGTGTCTCCAAAGAGGGCCGTGACCACACCGTGCCCTGCGCAGCTCTTCTGCAATGCTGCTCAGCCTTGCCCCGCAGGGGTGCAGCCTAACGCCCCCGCCCGTGACCTTGGCTGGCCCTGACGTGCTGAGCAGGCAAGCGCAGCAGTGCTGATGCTCAGTGTGGCCCCTGAGAGACCTCGGCTTTGGCCTCTGGGTGCTCGGAACACTCACTCTTAGGCTCTAATCACCGTGAAAACAAGTTCAAGGAGATCTCATCTCCTATCTGTCCGCAGTCCCATGAGAGACTTCAGGTGAGGCCCAGAGGAGCAGAGCCAGCCCAAATCCCGCATCCGGGGAATCATGAGCAAATAAAACGATGCCATTTGAAGCCACTGAGTTTTGGGGGACGTTCATTACGCAGCAATTGACATCCAAAGCAACACTCTGGGTCAAATAAATAATAAACTGCAACCTTGACAATTTCAGGGTAATAGCACCAGCCCACTGTCTATATGTGCTAGGTTGTACTTCACCCTCGATTATTTATTCCCAAATCTCATTTCAAGCCTATGTCACACTTAAATGATTAGTGCTCAAGCTTTTCAAAGGCAGCTCTTAGAAAATGTAATCCTCTGATTCCATCTTGCAAAAGGCTAAGAAAATGCGGCGTGCGGATTAAAATTCCCCAGAGTTCCGTCTAACCTTTCCTGTTGGTGGTTTCTAGACAAATATCCAAACGAATATATGTTTCACTTGTTAGACCTACAGGATGTTTGAGGATTCTTTACAGTTTGCTTTCATAGCTGTATTGCAAAGTGTCTTGAGATAGGACAGTACTTAAATAAATAGTGTGATCTCTCTCTAGGTCTAGATATTTAGACCCAAGAGACTAGATTATTTTTCCATGAGAAAATATCTATAATTTTTCTCCAGGAGAAAATCAATTTTATATATTTAAATGAACACATATGCTCTCTGTTCTGAATACTTGATAGTCTGCTCTCTGGACGGGAGGGACTCCTTCCTTTCATTTCCATTGAAGAAACAAAATTCAAATATGATGTCATGTGTTGACATTTCTCTCCACCAGCTCCACCCAGGAGAACCGACTAATGGATGAGTTTTACTTAATTAATTTCAAAAATCATGTGCTAATTTACGCTTAGCAATGTTGGCAACTATTTTTTGTGTGTGTCAAATGCGTCACATTTATTTTAATAGGTGACAAAAAGCCTTTTCCTCCTGTGCGTGTGGCTTACTCTCCTAAAGCCCTTTCCCTCTCAGATCTCAAGTGTACTGTAAATATTAACAAATCTCAGTGCCCGGGAACTCGGAAAGAATCCCACTAGTCAAATCCTTCTTTTCATTGGAACAGAGGAAGGAAGGTTCAAGTACCTTGTGCTGTGCCTTTGGCAAATACTTCAGCTGCCTCTGCTCCAGAACTTGGAATTATGCAGGCTATTTGTCACTGAATTATTTCATCAACATGAAAAGGATTTTTATAAAACTCGGTTATATGTGAGGGGCAGGGAGATTCAAGTCCCTCTTATGAAAGAGTTTATTTATGGCTGCTATGAATATCACCCCTTCCAAAGAGCCTATGTATAACAATCCATGCTAATTTATTCTTTCTGAGTAACGAACGCAGAGGAAATTTTTTAAAAATTCCCTTCTCAGAGGAGGGAAGATCCTCGCTGTCTGCTGCTTCTCATTCACTTATCTTCCAGGAACAAAAACCGCTGGGCAAGGTAGGTTGCTCCTCTTGGAGGACCAGTACTTTGAGAAAACTCGGTTGTTACGGTGTGAGAGAATTCGGCGTGTTACAAGCATCACTGACATTGAAGGAAAGATGTTTTGTTGCTGCAAAGCCAACTAGAGCTGGATGGCTTTGGTGTTCAGGTGACGACGGTTCCATGTGTGGGTGAAGGGTCACACATTCTTCTCTTGGTGACGTTGGCTCGTCACCCAGACCGTTCACCAATGCGTGCACATGGGCTAGCCAGAGCCTGGCAACCTTGACACTTATCTAATACCGTACCACCCCAGTGAATATGTGGACATCAAAGGAACTCCCAGAAAACAGCTACAAAATATTAGGGTCACCAGGAATCCTAGAGACCCCTCATCCAACTCGTGCACCTTTTGGTCAATATGGAAAACTGGAATGGGGAACAGCTCCTTCTCTCCTGGCCCCCACGTCTATGACCCGCCCATTCGCCTTCATAGCTAGATGGCCATGAAAGACTGGTGTGGCCATGGAAAAGCAGGACAAAAGCAGGGCCAGGGCGTGAGGCCACAAGACCCCAGAGCATCTCTGCAGTCTCTTCCACTGAAAGTGACTCTCCAATTTGGATTTGTAATACCCTGTGTACCAACTACCACATGCCCCCACTTAGCAAGGAGCCTGGGATTGTTGGGCAGAGAAGGCACCAGAGAACTACGGAGGCAGATGTCAAGGTAGGGACCGGCTACCAGAAGTCAGCACAGCAAATTGCAACCATCTACTTGGGGCTCTAGGAACCACTTTTCACTTAGATCCCTAAAGCCAACCTTGCAAATACGGACAAAAATTGCAGAGCTTAGGGCTCTTAAATACTAACGATCAGGCCCTGAGAAATGTCATATTCATAGAATCCTTCACACTGGCATTTGGAGGAAAATAAAATAGATTCCCCGACTCCCTGAGGCTTCCTGATCCCCTTCAGGACCAGATGCAGCCTGAGCTCGGTGCCACGAGCTAAAGAAAAAGAAGGACGCAGAAGACGTGACACGTGCCCTTAGGTGAGCCTTCTCAGGAGATACGAGCTGAATTAAAGTATCACTACTGAGCTCTGGTTATGAGCTGGATAGAAACTGCAAGGCCCCAGAGACTCAAGAAAGTATGAGAGAGAGGATAAACACGTTATAAGCTACACAGCAAAGGTAGATCGCGAAAGGACACCGATTTTGTAATTGCCCAAAGGGACTCAGGTTGAGAAGAGCTTTTCACGAACAGAGGCAGGAACGCACTTAGAGTTTAGGGGGCTTCCTTATTTTATTTCCCAAAGGAACAGTCGATACTTGGGATGGTGAAGTCACTGCGGCTGGAATGCAGAGGAGGCTAAGTCTTGCACAGTGAGAAGCGTCTCCCTGATTCTACAGGCAAAGGTGAGTGTAACTACTGGGTGGCCCTTAGTGGACCCCATGCTGACACTCCACTTGAGGGAAAGGCCACAGTGGAACCCACAGTGCTTGTTTTCCCTGAAACACAAGGCTATCCGTGCAACAAAGTACGCTTGGAAATCTGTCTCTGAAATCTCATAAAGGTTAGGTGGGTTTTTTTTTGGTTACAAGATAGAATCCTACACTCCAGTTTTAATGTTGTCTTAGCTGTGGCTTACTTGTGGTTAGGAACTTAATGCATGTGCCTGTTTCGTTGTTTTATTGCTGGGATTTATTTTTTATCTTCTTTAAAAGATTATGGTATTTTTCCCCCTTTGGTTTCATATTTTTGGCTTAGTCTACCTTTAAGTGAGCCCCCTGAAGTACTTTATTACTCTTTACTTTTCAAACATTTTTCTTTGAAGGGCACCTGGGTGGCTCAGTTAGTTAAACGTCTGACCCTTGATTTTGGCTCAGGTCAGGATCTCACAGTTCATGAGATCGAGTCCTGCATTGGGCTCTGCTCTAGCAGCACGGACCCTGCTTGGGATTCTCTCTCTGTCCCTCTTTCTCTGCCCCTCCCCATGCTCATGTTCTCTCTCTCGCTTTCAAAGTAAATAAATAAACTTTAAAAAAAGAAGAGGGGCACCTGGGTGGCTCAGTTGGTTAGGCATCTGACTTTGGCCCAGCTCATGATCTCGTGGTTCATGAGTCTGAGCTCCGCATTGGGTCATGATCTCGCAGTTCATGAGTGTGAGCCTCGCACTGGGGGCTCTGTGCTGACAGCTCAGACCCTGGAGCCTGCTTTCACATTCTGTGCCTTCCCCTCTCTCTGCCCCTGCCCCGCTCACGATCCATGTCTCTCTCTCTCTCTCTCAAAAATAAACATGAAAAAAACTGACCAAAGAGAAGAGAAAATTTATTTTTAAAAGTTTAAAAAATAAAACATTTTTCTTTGAATGCTTTCAATGATTTTATCTTTGACATGCTTTTATCATCCTTGTTCTTGAATTTAGTCCTTTACTTTTTACCTTTCCTGCTGTTACCTGCCTTAATGAATTTCCAAGATGATTATGTTTTTTTTTCTGAAGATTCTGTAACACCTTTTATCATTTCATTAAAGTCCTTTTACCTCTTTTATTCTTTTATATTTTCTTTTCATTAAAATAGTTTTTTGAGGTCTTGGTGTATCTACATTTAATGTTTACCTACTGCCTCATCCTTTTGCTTGTAGGGTATTTCAGAATATTGTAAATGTTTTTTTAATGTTTATTTTTGAGAGAGAGAGAGAGAGAGACAGCGCGTGAGCGGGGGAGGGGCAGACAGAGAGACGGAGACACAGAATCCGAAGCAGGCTCCAGGCTCCGAGCTGTCAGCACAGAGCCCGATGCAGGGCTCGAACTCACAGACCGCGAGATCATGACCTGAGCTGAAGTCGGACGCCCAACCAACCGAGCCCCCTAGGCACCCCTCAGAATATTTTAAGATGACCTTGTATTCCCTGATCATTCTTGGTTTAATCTTTCTTCCTTTTATTGTTGGCATTATAATGGTCATCGAAGTGAGAGACTGAGGGTGACAGAGGGAGAAAATCACACCGTAAGTAGGGGAGATGGGAGTTTTTACCTTGTAGCAAATTGCCTTTAGCATCTTTGAATGTTTCCCATTACCTCCGGCTCTTACTTTCTAGAATGTATTCAGACTCAGAGGACTGGGGCCAAGATGATAATGATTCTACTTGTGCAAATATTTAAACCCCTAGTTTGGGATTCCTTTCTCCTGTCACTTAGCACATAGTCTCTTACACACAACATGTTCTAAAACGTATGGCTCATTTATTTATTCCACTAATAGTTATTGAGAACCTCCCATATATGTCAGATACGGTGACAGATGCTGGCAGTTCCACAAAGAATAAGTAGGAATGTGCTGTCTGCCTTCTGAGAGCTTGTAATCTATTGGGGGAATCTAAAAGGAAACAAACAATAGCAATACATTTTAGGTGCTGTGGTTGCTAACATTTACTGATTGGTTACTAAATGCTGTACAAGATACTAAGCACTTTATATGGATGATCTCATATGCCCTCTAAGAACATGTAGAAGGAAATGAAATCCAAATTTTTAGGATGAGGAAAAGCTTTCTAACTTATCTAAGTGAGGCACTGAAGATGTACAGGAATTCACCAAAGGAAGGAGGGGTTTGAGGCTGAGCATAAAGTTCCATGAGAGCAGGGGGCGCCTGGGTGGCTCAGTCAGTTGAGTGTCTGACTTCGGCTCAGGTCATGGTCTCATGGCTCATGAGTTCAAGCCCCATGTCGGGCTCTATGCTGACAGCTCAGAGCCTGGAGCCTGCTTCAGATTCTGTGCTCCCCCCCTCCCCCGGCTTCTCCCTTGCCCATGCACTCTTTCTCTCTCTCTCTCTCTCTCTCTCTCTCTCTCAAAAACAAATAGACATTTAAAAAAAAAAGTTCCATGAGGGCAATAGGATGCATGGGACTGCTAAGGAACACAAAAGAGGCTTGGACTTATAGGAATGGGATGTGTGTGTTGCTGGAGAAATGAGTCTTGAGAGGACAGGGGAGTGTAGATCAACCAGAACACTCCGATTCATGTGATAAAGTCTGGGTTTCATTCCAAGTGTACTGGGTCGCCACTGGAGAATTTAATACTAGGAGTGACACTCTGAGATCTGGGTTCTAGAAGGGTGCCTCCAGCTGCAACATGGAGAACTTTCTATAGTCACAGACCAGGTAGGAGGTTCTGGCAGTAACACAGAGGAGAAACAGTGGTGGCCTCTACACAGAGCAGGAAAGGAAGGTGGGAAAGGGTGGATGGAATGAAGAGGTGCAGAGGACGGAACTCACAGAATGTGGTTTGGGGTGAGGAGTAAAGGAAAAACATCTAGAGGACCTCTGCTTGTGTGAGAAGAGGTGAAGCCAGTGCCAGGTACAGAAAAGAGCGGTAGGGAAATATTTGCAGCAAGAGAAAGGGGAAGGTGATGTGTTCAGTTTGGGGCGTTCGGTACCGAATGCATCCATCAAGTAGCGGCAAAAGATTGGTGGAACTTTGCATTGGTAAGTTTTGGGTAGCGGCGAGCGAGGACACGGCTCGGAAGATGAACGAGGGATGGCGTGGCCACGGGAATAGAGAAGTGAGGATGATCAGCCTCCCAGGGGACAGAAAGGAGAGAAGATTGCAAAGGAGAGGAGAAGAAAGAGGAAGAATGAGAGAGGGGACGGAAGGGAAACATTGCTCCAAGATTGCAGGAGTGCTCAGTGCACGGGTCCGCTGAGGAGAAATCAACTCAGAGAGGAGTGGGATTTAGTCAGAGTTGGCAACAGGGAGTGTGAGTTTCCCAAGACGCAGTAGAGGCAAAGCCAGATGTCTGTGGCAAGACGTGTGGAGCGAGAAAACAGTAGCAGGCGGAAAGGACAATTTAAGGAGTGTGGCACGGAGGAGGAGGAGGAAAGAGAAAAAAGTAGCTAGAACAAGGAAGGGATTTAGGCGTGTTTGATGCAGTGAGAATGGGGCCAGTGAGGAGGGAGGGAAGGAATACACAGATGAGAGAGGACAGAATCAAGGGAACAACATGCCCAAGAATGGGGAAGGCATGGGTCCCAGAGCACCAAAGGAGGAGGAAGATTATTAGCCAGGAGAGTGAGGCATCTTTTTTTCTTTTTCTTTTCATTGTGAAAAGGAGGGAAGGATGGGAGGGTAGATCCAGCTGAAGTCAGGCTGTAGCTCTGTGATCACAAATTCAGTCTGTTCTCATCAGGAAAACTTCCATTTTGCTCAGTGAAGGGGGAAGCAAGGCAACAGGCTGAGGGTAGGGGGCTGGGCTGGCAGGTGATGGTCACAAGTGGCTGCTGTGGAAAGCAAGGAGGCTTGGCCAGGGAAAGCCTGAGAGCCTGGCTGATGTTAGAAATCGCAGAATTAGAGCGTCATGAATTGGTATAGTTGCACAATTTTGCTCAGTGTATCTCATCAACCTCTGTACACAAACTGGGAGAAGTAGACAGTGGCCCCAGGGTCCCCGGCTTTAGGACGGAAAGTATGTCATCTCACATGGCACCACCCATGCTCGTCCGGGGGACAGCTTTGGGGGGAGTAGCTGTTTTCATCTTTGTCAACTTCAGGTTGAACGATTCCCAGTCTATATAATCAACACTATTTCCACCTCACTGATCTAGTCCTTTAAGAAGCTGATGGTGATACCTCTCAAAGTTTCCATTCTTCCTAACAAATGTGAATACGGTTACACCACTTTCCTCAAGAAAATATCTTCCCCAAGCAGCCAACTGATGAACACACATGGGGAAGACAACCCACAGAGGCATAAAAAAGAATATTAAATTAGGAGCCAAGAGATCAGGGTTCACGGTTAACAATTTGTTGTGCGATCCCTGATCAAGTTTCTTCACGTCTTCACGATTCAGCGTTTCCTCTGTAAACCATGAAAGACCCATCTGACACACAGGGCTTTAGAGTAAGTGATCCCATGTATCCCAGCACTTGGCACACCACACGCTTAACAAATGTCACTTTCCTTTCCATTTCTCCTTCTTCCATCCAGCCTGGAGCTTGTGTGATCCCATGACTTACCAGGAAGGGTACAGAAAACTAAATGCTGTGAGTCTGTAATTTTCAAACAGGTGAGAAAGAGACTATGTCCTAAATTCCATGATAGAAAACTTCATGAAATCATTACTGTTGCTACATGAAATGGGTGCTAGTGTTTTCTGTTCTATTTCATTTTGAAAGAGAAGCTTGTCACAAAGCAATATATTAATTTCATAATCCACTAATGGATTGTGTCTTGCAGGGTAAAAAAACATGGTGCGAGAGGCCTGTTTTTGCACCACGGAAATCAGTCCATGAATGAGCCACGGAATAGAGACGGTTTAAGACCGCTGCTCTAAACATGCATGCAACTGAAATGCATTTCTCCCAAAATTGCAAGAAGGGCATTTCGTCTTATGTTCATGAAAGACTTGGCTTCTTGGCCACCTGGGCTATGAAGAGTCATCTTATCTGACCGTGAACTCAGCACGTGGTCTGCTCTGGAAACAGCCGTGTCTTGGCAGCACTCTACTTACGGGTTATTTTAGTGCTCACTCAGGGTGAACAGCTTAGAGGGCAGGGGATGAGCAGGAGGCTAACAGAGGCAAGGGCAATGAAGGGTCAGCCTTTTGTCCTTTTTTTAGAAAAAAATGCTTACTTATTTTTGACAGAGAGCATGCGAGCAGTGGAGGGGCAGAGAGAGAGAAGGACAGAGGATCCGAAGCAGGCTCCAGGCTCTGAGCTGTCAGCACAGAGCCCGATTCAGGGCTCAAACCCACGAACCGTGAGATCTTGACCTGAGCCCAAATCGGACGCTCAACCGACTTAGCCACCCGGGCACCCCTGCTCTTTGTACTTTTAACTGAAGTGTGGCAGTGGATGCCACAAACACACTTTGAGGGGAAGCCACCGGGCTCACCCCGCTCTCTTGTACTCACCTGCTGCGCTCCAGCCAGACTCTTCCTTTCCTTTGCTGGGATGTCACAATCACAAGCTGCCAGGCCATTCTACAAACGCCATCCCCACTTCTAGAACACCCTCACTGGGCTCACTGCCACCTGCCATCACTTCCGCTGAGATATCTTCTCAGACACTCCAAATCTAAGTGCTCCCATAGCACCATGTACATCCCCAGGACGGCACTCGCATAGTCACCATACACTTATGTATTGCGGGCCTACTATGTGCCAGGCCCTGCTATAGCAGCCAGGGATACAGCTATGGATGAAACACTAGCCCTCACAGGGTTTAGCCTCCAGAGGAGGAAACAGGCAGGAAATAAACAAATATATAATACAGTTGCACACCATCATAGTATAAACTGACACATAACAATATACACGCATGATGAAATTATCACACTGCCTTGTAATTTCCTCTTTACTTGTCTGCCTCTCCCCTACGAGTTAGACAGTACAGTGTGTGGCTCTGGGGCTCATAACAAAAGCTTGATGAACTAAAGTACAGCCATCAACCTTTTGGCTCTCTCCGACGTCCCAAGAATTTGCCTTGTTTTGGTTGCCTACAAGAGATAATCTAGCCTTTAATCTGCAAAAGGTGTCTCCCACACACTTAAGGTTATTAGCACTAACACCATGCTTCCTTTATTCTTGATAACCGTTTCTTTTTTTTTTTAATTTTTAATGTTTACTTATTTTTGAGAGAGAGACAGAGAGACAGGGAGTGAGGGGGGAAGGGGCAGAGACCAAAAGAGAGAGGGAGAGGGGAGACACAGAATCTGAAGCAGGCTCCAGGCTCTGAGCTGTCAGCACAGAGCCCGACACGGGGCTCGAACTCATGGACTGCGAGATCATGATCTGAGCCGAAGTTGGACGCTCAACCGACTGAGCCACCCAGGTGCCCTGAACAACCATTTATTTCTACATCACAAGGTCCTTCACGTAGGTAGGGGCAACCCTTCCTAGAAGGACCTTTTATCTTTCAAGAGCCCCCCTGCCCTGGTTTCCCTGGTCCTTCAGGGGATGCTCGAATAGTGGTTGCTCTAGTGATTCTGCACTAGAAAAACGTACATAAACAAGGAGAGAGAGGAAAGACCAATGAACTCAGGAGACTCATAGACCCCTGAGTCTAGCGTCAAACAATTTAGTGAAAAGCTCATTGCTTACCACCTCACAACACATGAGGATGACCACTATCAAAACAAACAAAATCCAGAAAATATCAAGTGTCACCGAGGATGTGGAGAAACGGAAACCTTTACACACTAGTGGGAATGTGAAATGATGCAGCCATCGCGGGAAACAGGATGATGTTTCCTCAAAATATGAAATACCGAACTGCCATTTAATCCAGTCAAAAGAATTTAAAGCAGAGACCTAAAGAGATATTTATACACCCATGTTCAAAGTGTTATTATATATAAACCAAAACGTGGAGGCAACCCAGGCGTCCATGAATAGATGAGTAGATAAACAGAACAGGATACACACACACAATGGAATATTATTCAGCCTTTAAAAGGAAGGAAATTCGGACAAATGCTACAACACATATGCATCTGCAGGGCCTTATGGTGAGGTAAGCAAGTCTCACAAAGACAAGTACTGTATGTTTCACGTATATGGGGTGCCCAGAGTAGTCAAATTCAGAAAGACAAAACGAAGAATGGAGCTTGCCAGGGGCTGGCGGGAGGGTGAACGGGGAGTGTTAAATGGGGACAGAGTTTCAGTTTTGCAGGATGAAGGAGCTCTGTTGATAGCTGGTGGCGATGGTTGCCCACCAGTGTGAAGGTATGTAATGCCACTGAAAGGTACCTTTCAAAATGGTTACGATGATGAGTTTTGTGGTATGTGTACCATTTTGTCACGATTGAAAACACTTGTGGCACTCAGTTGGTTAAGCATCCGACTCTTGATTTCGGCTCAGGTCATGATCTCATGCTTGGTGAGTTCGAGCCCGGTGTTGGGCTCTGGGCTGACAGTGCAAAGCCTGCTTGGGATTCTCTGTATCTCTCTCTCTCTCTCTCTCTCTCTCTCTGCCCCTCCCCTGCTTGCACTCTCTCTCACACAAAATAAATAAACATTAAGGGAAAAACAAAAACCCAAAACCTTTAACTGGTAGGTTGTCCAGCTCTGTGTCAGAGTCAGACATACGAGCTGTTAAGACCTAGGCAAGCGATACAACTTCCTTGAGACTCAGGTTCTTGACCTGCAAAATGAAAGTGGTGATGATGACAATACTAAGCAATTTATAAAAGCGTTGCAAAGATTACATGAAATAGGAATGTTTGTCAAATATAAAATTCTGGGCTTCATACCCGGCACGCAAATGATAAGTAATACTGCATCCATCAAACCATTATTTTATTGCTTTTGTTGGCTCTGATTATTATCATCAACATTACTAGCTTAAAGTTAACATCAACCTGTAGAAGCATGTCCGGCCAAAGAGAGTACTTTAAAAATGGGCTAATTTAATCGTGGAACAGAAACTAATTTCTGAAACTCTGATTCTCCCTTTGCCCCAAGGGTTATGTTTAGATGACAGGGAAATGTGGATTTGTGTATAAATGCCTGATGTGATAGGATATTGAAAGATGTTTCCTTTATTGCAAGACAATACCTTTTAATTCAACTTTCTGCCTCGATGTGTTTCTGAGTGTCTCATGATCTCTTCCTTAACAGCCAGAATAGGCATGGACAGGCAAAATTTGAAAATGAGATACTGGGGGGCGCCTGGGTGGCTCAGTCGGTTGAGCGTCCAACTTCGGCTCAGGTCACGATCTCGCGGTCTGTGGGTTCGAGCCCCGCGTCGGGCTCTGTGCTGACAGCTCAGAGCCTGGAGCCTGCTTTGGATTCTGTGTCTCCCTCTCTCTCTGCCCCTCTCCCACTCATGCTCTGTCTCTCTCTCTCTGTCAAAAATAAATAAACGTTAAAAAAATTAAAAAAAAAAAAGAAAATGAGATACTGGAAGTTTTACTATAATGGACAGACATGAAGAAGTCAAATGCTGTGCATGACACCATGAGACCATTCTCTCTACTTTCAATTACACATTTGATTTGGGACAACAAAATTATGTAAATATGAAATCACATGATCCATGTGTGTTCCCTGGGATTTTTCATCATACAATTTTTTTTTAATTTTAAACAATTTAGGAAAATTACTTCAAAGAAAAAAGAGAAAAGGGTGAAGACTCTAAAAAGGAAACCACCTGAGAGGAAAATATACCCTTAGTAACAGTCACATGCGATTATTCTAACTGCAATATTTTGGGGAGCAAACAACATAATCTGCAAATCTAAAATATGACATGCATTAAAAACAGGAAGTACTAATTCTAATTCCTATTTTCAAGGAAGGCAAATGTCCTATCATGAAATCCTGCATCTCCCCCCCAGAAGAGAGAGAATATATTACAGCCAAATGAGGGACCTTCATAGAAATGACCAAAGACAAATGGGCAATTCAGGGGAGCCTCCAGAACCTGCTCTGAACAAGGGAAATGGAGTCTTAGAGTTGAAAGGGATCTTTGAGATGCTAAGGAGGACGAAGGTGTAAATAATTGTACAATATCCTTGTGTATCTAAAGAGAAATGCCAACAGCAGAAGAAGTGAAAGTTCTAGTAGCTGACCCAGGGATATTCAGAGCCGACTCAAGGGTGTTTCCATCGTAGGGAGGTGGACCCAGCCGGAGGACCCACAAAGAAGCTTGCCCAAGCGCTTCTTGCCATTCTGAGCCACCATGGTACAAGACGGTGGCGGAAGTGAGCATGACACATTGAAGGGTGGCGATGAGAAGTCCTCCCTGGAACTTCACATTTTAAGAATTTACAAGAAAATCACAGGAGTGAAACAAAGGCTGGTGAGGCCGAACAGGTTACTCTTGAAATCAGAGATAAAAGTTTATGAGAGCGAGAAGAAAAAACAACAACAACAACAACCAACAAGATGACTTAATTTAGTCTCAATCACTAACGGGGAGGAATTTCACAGCTGAGGCTTTGGAGGTTTTAGAAGGTCTTCTTCCTGTGCCTTAGGCTTTAAATATACGTACATGCAATCAGCAGAAAAGGGACTAACAACATCAATCTGTGACAGACACCTGCCTCAAACAATGGCACTGATCTCAGAGGGATTTTAAACAGCTGTGCATAAACTTCAAAAGTAATTTGCAACCAAATTGGTAAACGTCACCCTCCTTTGTCACCCTCCTTCCCACTAGACACAGCGTTTTTTAAAGAGATTGAGCATCCGCCCCTAAGCCTGCCATTTTACAAGAGTTACCAGAGATAAAGTTAGGGGGAAAAACGAAGTTGGTGATTCACAAGGTTGGGGTGTGGGGTGGGAGAGGGGGGGGCCCTGGAGCTAGGAGCAGGGTGCCTTCACCAAACATCCCTGCCAGGGAAGGGGGGCTGTGCTGGTCACCGCTTCTACGGAAGGCTGGGTCCAAGGGGGAAGGTCTAGAGAACCAGTGCAGGGGGTCAGGTGGGCACCTGGCCCTGGCCAGACCTGCACCTTTCCCGCAGGCTTCACCCTCATGGCTGAATAACCTTTTCTTACACAACCTCAAAGGACAAGGCAGCTCAGTGGCAGACTCCAGGCGGAAAGAATCTGAATCTCCAGCGGGGCCAGACCTTTGGGCCTCTCCTCACTCATGCCTATAGGGAGTGCCCAAGCCTTTAGCATGAACAGTCCATTTCACACAGATAACTGGGGCTCTTAAAATTCAATAAAATAAAGATATTTAACTCTACTTTCTTAACATGTGGCCCTGAATGCCGAAATACAGAGAATCTCACTAGAGGTTACAGGATTGAGAACCACACTTTTTTTCCCCCTGTATCTATCACAGAGCCGCCTCACCCTGCCCCAGGACCTTGAAAAGAAATTTGGTTTTGTTTAGAAGTGAGTCTTGGCAGCCCTGCCTGCTGCTCTCGCAAACCCTAAGGAAACAAGACCTGTGGGCAGGTCACCATCTGCATCAACCATCTCTCCTTATAGCATTTGCCAAGGATAAAAAACTTGCCACCTTCTTCCCTCCTTCCCACCCCAGTAAGTCCAGGTGAGAGGGGAGAAAACGAGAAGGAAGTGAAGGCGCCCCCCAGCCCCAGCCTCGGT
The DNA here is from genome assembly GCF_022079265.1 of Lynx rufus. Taxonomy (NCBI): domain Eukaryota; kingdom Metazoa; phylum Chordata; class Mammalia; order Carnivora; family Felidae; genus Lynx; species Lynx rufus. The sequence goes on from NW_025814889.1 coordinate 5,905,708, forward strand.
GGCCTCCACACGGCCAAGGTCAGCTGCGCCCTACGCCACCCGCGCCTAAGATGCCACCGGAGGCAAGTGGCCCAAAGTTTGCTGCGCTCTATTCCCCTGGCGGCCGGGCAGGCGTCCCGCGCCCCCTTCCCCGTTCGTCTCGCAGCGGGACCCGGGCCGGCCTACCCCCGACTCCGCACCCCGCCCCGCCGGCTCGCGGCCCCGGGCCCCCGCGCGGACCCCCTGCCCTCCCCGGGGCCGACGCCCCCACCCCAGCTCACCTACCTGCAGACTGGGCGCCCGGGGTCCCAGGCGTTGCTGCTCGGCGGCGGCGCGGGCACTGGCGGCGTCCCGGCGCCTGCCAGGGGGCGCTCGTGAGCCCGCGGCCCGAGCGCCCGAGCCGGCCCAGCGGACGCCCGCCCAGGAACCCGCGCCCCGCTCCGCGTCCCCTCCCACCCCGCCCGCCCCTCGCCCGCGCTCCTCCCCCGCGCCGCCCTCCCGGGCCCCGGGGACTATGCGGGAGGTCGCGGCCAGGGGCGCCCGGCACCTGCCGCCGGCTGAGCTCGAGCGGACTCCACGCCTCGCCCAACTGAAAATCGAAAACCACCCTTCCGAAGGGAAGGATCAAGGTCATTCGGTGAACAGAACTTCACGGGTTTCTCTTTTTACACTACAAAAGGGCTCATCGACATGGATCTGAAGTTCTCTTTGAAAGTTACCTACCCAGGACTGTGGGTGCTTTTCTGTCTGGAGGATGCTCTTTTCTACGTTGTGTGCCCTAGCTGCCACTGTATTTTATTTTTGGTTTTTATTTTTGCACCCTGTGGATTCATGTATAGTTTCCGAAGTTGCATTGCTTTAAAACTTTGACAGCCTCCAAGCTGCGGTATGACCTTACAGGTGCATGTCATTCGAAGCCTTTGCACCTTGTTGGTGATGCTGATGGTAATCCTGATGAGGATGACTGGGGTTAATTTTTCAATCAGGTTAGAAAACTATATATCTGGTTACCAAAACTGTTACAGAGCGATTCTCTCACGATCATGACACTAAATGTTTAAAGTGTACTTGCTTCAGGCTTTTGTTGCTATAATGTTCTAACACCACATTAGTCTGAGAAATATATTTTTTTTTTTGAGAGAGAGAGAGAGAGAGAGATTTAAAAGGTAAAAACGAGCAAAATCTTGGATTAACAGGCTTCTGATCGTGGATGTATATATAGAGTGTCAGTTGCAAAGGATCTCTGATGGCAGCTAGTTCCCAACTTTTAATTTAAAGATGAAAAACGTAGGCGCAAGTGGGTGTGTTGACTTGAGAAATTCACATTGCTGCTTTGTGGCAGGGAAGCTAGATAGAGCCGCTCTTTCCCCTAATCTCCATGAACTCAGCAAAACAAACACACACTCCTTTTGAGGATAAAGATGCAATGCGTGAAAACTAGCCCCTCTCCCACACTTGTTAATCTCTAACCATGTTGAACTGATACTCAGGCCAGAATCAACAACAGAGAGGCTGCCTCTTGGAAGATCCTAGCCAGGAAGGAGGTGCGAGGGTAGATGGACTCTCAGAGTGCCGCTCACTGTGGTGTCATGAGAGCCTGGCACATAGTAGGCACTGACTGTATATTTGCTATTGAAATCTGGTGGTGAAAGGTAAGTATGGCTGGGAACAAGGCGGCAGAGCAGGAAGAATTCGCTCCGTTGAGAAGCCCAGCTTCTCTCTGCAGAAGAGAAACTTCTAGTTCGAAATGCCTTCCTCCTGGTTCTTCTCCAGCCATCCCTAAACAGAGCCTGTCACATGGAGAAGAAGAGATGGCCAGCTGTGAGCGTCTGCAGTGCCAGCAGGAAACCCACTCATTCCTGATGGCTGAGATTTTCACTGACCATTTGAGAAAGAGCTTACACACATATAGAAGCTCAAGGAAAGTTCGTGTGTGTTTTTAACTTAGTCTGTGGTCAATGGCTTTTAAAAAGTTCCAAATAATGATGATCATGTACTGAGTGCCTATATACGAGGCAATGTAACGTGTCCATTGCACTTTTGATGCACTGTTCATTTACTCTTTGTAAACGTTATGGGGTAGAAATTATACCACCATCATCATCATCATCGTCATCATCATCATCATCATCATCATCATCATTTCTGTTTCAGAGATGAGACTAATGAGGCTTACCAGGGTAATGCAGCTTGCTCCAAACCTTACAGTTAATAAAGTCCCAGAACCAGGATTCAAACCCAGGCCAGTGCGGAGCAGCTCGATCAGGCGCTGTTGATTAGTGCCTGCATTCTACAGCCATTCCCTCTGTTTTCTGCTTGGCTTTCCTTTGGACAACTGGTCTCTGGGGACCCGTTCCACTCTACTGTGCCACAACCATGCAGTCTTACCGCTGAAAACCCATTAATCTAAAGACCGATTCTTCTAAAACCATATTCACTGTATATCTAAAAAGAGGATTTTGTTTTTGTTTTGCATTGGTGTTTGTTGATTTGTCTTGACTCTCCCCTAAGAGCAAAACATCTAAATCTGTTCTTGTTACATGTTAGGTGTTAGGGATACCTCCACGTCTTTTTGACCCCGGCGTCTTGTAGGGCCAGCCTTCTCCTTCCCCAGGCCACTAGGTATTTCTGCTTCATGACCAGACATTGTCTCGTTGTTTTATAAACACGGCTGCTGCTCAGAAGTTCTCCACACCTTTGTTTCCTGGAAGAGGAAATGACACTTCCTGGAGCGGACTACATGTGGGCGGTGAGGTTCTACTCATTGTGTGAAACACACTCAGACTTTTGGTTGTGTACTTCAGTGTCTGCCCTAAAGTTTCCTGGAATGATGCTCAGGACAGACTGTGGTGTGGTTTCACCTTAGCCGGAAGAGGTATGATCCCTTCTTTGGATCCAGAGCGAAGAAATAAACGACGTCAAGAATCCTATCGCTGGAGAGATCACAGTCCATCTTCCTCCAACTTGGAATCTGCAAAAGGGAGCCTGAGACACCACCTCGCTTTCATTTTGGACCCAGCTGGCGATTATCTTCTACTTCCCGAAGAGACCACTTCCTGCACCTTCCATAACGGATTTAGGATAGAAACTAAAGAGACGATGTCCTCATTATGAGCCTCGATTCAGAGAAAGAAGGTATTTGGGGGAGTAGTAGGACATGACAGACACAGGCAATTTGAACAGAGGACTATTTAACAAGGCCACTTCTGTCTCTGCAGAAAGTCACCACTCAGAGGGACACTAGTTTGGATAATTTCATGAGGAGTTTGGCTGCCCAGCTGTCACTTTGCCAAAGGCCTGGCAGAGATTGGTTTTAAAGTGGTCTTCCTGAATCTCCAGAAGAATCAGCATGGTGTTAGACGACCATGATCTTCCCTACCCAGAGGCCTGAGAAACATGTTGAGTCTTGCATAAATTTATTCAGAAAATGTCAAAATTATTCTAGAAGCTGTAGGTGAAAGTGACAGAGGCAAGATGAAAAACAGGTATTTTAAATTCACAGCTTGGACAAGGGAAAGGGAGATTTCTTTTTTCCCCTAGTCCATCTAACTTTATGCATTCAGACGGGGAAAAAGGATAATTAGAAGCTAGAAATTGTTATTGCATGAAGGGAGCTGTAAACACGGAAGCCAAAATTGTCTCTCCCCCAGGGGAGCAAATAAACCTTGATTCCTACTCATAATAAGATTGACACCAACTCTTCCAAATCAGGAAGGGAAAGGGTCAATAAATATTTTATTCGGAGCTTAAAAGGCAGCAGTGTTCATAATGTGGTATTTTTTTTAAAGGTCCTATGTTGTTATGTATGCCTGGTGATGTTAAGCTAGTTTTTAGATCTTAGACAAGGTATGGGAGTAGGTATTATGTCTTCATTTAAGAAAGAGATGATGAGTGACCCAATTTTAGGTGGCTAATATTTTTTGTGCATTTATGACACGTGCCATGGCATGGTGTTGAATACTTTAATTATTTCATCTGACTGTGACAATGAATCCCCCAAGATGGGGAATATCCCCTTCACTTGACAGATGTGACATCTGAGGCTTAGTGATCAAACAAATGACTTGCCAGGCTGTCACAATGAGTGGTGGGGTGTGGCTTGACCCCCGGTCTGTTGACCCCAGATTCAGGACCTTTGCCATTATATACACGGAAACAAGACAAGAGCTGAAATGACAGCCTGCCTCTTGGAACAGTAAAGTCAGTTGTGTGTGTTTATGGATATCCCAACTAACAAGGTATTCTAAGAAGAGTTAACAGATGTATACATGGCCGATTTATAAATCATAATGTGTCAAAATGCCCACTTAACAATGCAGCCATAGAAAATAAAGCAAAATTTAATCTTTAATGATTAGATTTTAATGATTAGAACATCTAGAGGTCATTTTTTTCAACTATTATTATATTATCGAAGAATGAATTTGAACATGATAGTGTCTCCCCTCCATCACCCCCAACGCCATTTTTTTAAGGTAGTGGAGTTTTAAAAACACAATGTTGCTGTCTTGTTTTACTTGTGGCTTCTGAAATCTTATAGCACTGATTTTTTTTTTTAAGGTATCAAGGACAACAGAGAGAATCTAATTGTAACATAAGTATCTGAATCAGATAGCGAATGGTAACATTTTCAGTGTTGTTTTAGCATAGATATACCTTAACACAATAAAGTTTCATTGTGTTTGTAAGTCAAACCGCTTTATTCTCTCAATCCCTTTTGTGAAAAAGCAAATACCACACCCATCCCTCCCTACTCCCTTCTTCAACCTGTATCCCTCAGACACACACCATTTATGGGTTTATTTTGACATTAACATGCACACACGCACGCACACATGCAGAATTTATGTTAGACTTCGTAGGTTCCTTCCAGCTTTAAAATTCTGAAGATAAATGCCAACTAAAAGAAAGTTCTAATTGTCAGTGATGGGGAATGTAATATAATTTGCTTCTAGTACTCATTGCTATTTAAATATATTCACTGGTATAAAAAAATTCAAATACTCTCAAGGAAGTCATACACGGATAGCACAGGAAACACAGAAAATCATTACTTTCTTCTTTGTGTACATTTTCCTGCCTACACCACAGTCTCAACCATTCACTCTGAAGTACAAATTTTGTGGAACAAAAATACAGGTAATTTGCTTTTTCTCAGTAGTCAGAACAGAGGCCTACTGAGGCTAAATTGATCATATTTGACCGTTGTGTGAGTCAGAGTGACTCTGTTTCACGGTCACACTTTGTCCCCCAACTCAAGCATCTCACCCCTGAAATGTTTGTTGTTAGCCCCAAATGGCAACCCTTGAGACGGGTTATTTCTTTAAACTTATCTTGGCTCATAAAGTTGTAAGCAGATCCAAGCTGGCATTTTCTTTTCTCCTCCTCCTCCTCTTCCTCCTCCTTCTTCTCCTTCTTTTCTGCTTGTTACTCTGCAGAGTCAGCACAGAAAAGAAGTAAAGCACTACATTTGGGGGTTAGCATCTCTTTTGAGAATAGACTCTTTTTTCTAAGTTTATTTATTCATTTTGAGAGAGAGAGACAGAGAGACAGAGAGACAGAGAGACGGAGAGAGTGAATGGGGCCGGGGGAGAGAGAGAATCGCAAGTAAGCTCCATGGGTGGCATCAGCACACAGCCAGACACGGGGCTCAAACCCACCAACTGTGAGATCATGACCTGAGCCCAAACCAAGAGAGTTGGAGGCTTGACCGACTGAGCCACAGAGGTGCCCTTTGGAGAATAGACGCTTAATCTCAATTTTATACATTAAACACACACACACACACACACACACACACACACACACACATTACCCAGTACTTAAATACATGTATTCTGATGATTAAAAAAAACCCCTCTGTAATATTTAAATAATTCTTTTTAAGTAATCCTATCAATAGCTTTTATTTGTACATTTATGCAACATTTAAAATAATGGAAAGCTAATGTTTTCACACCTCCTGTTTGAACTTGATGGAGATACACTCAAGGACCAAAGCTATACGTCATTGCATAATATAATCATTGTGTTGGGCACCCCAACCTGATGTATCATTCATTGTATTGTTAGCTATACTTCAGTAATAAAATGTTTTTAAAAAATCAAAGATGTGTGTTATCTCAGATTAGAGGACGTGCTTATTTTTCTAAATAGACCATAAATATCACACATTATTTCAAAAATTCTGTCCTATGTTTGTTGTAGTCTAAGAGGAGATATTCACGTGACATCCTGCAGATTTCATAGGGAGAATCGAGTAGATAAAACCTCTAAAGTGCTTTGATCCCTGGAAAACCTTGAGGATGCTGTACTTTGAATAGTGGTATTTTACATATATCAGCTTGTTAAACCGCTGCGACAATCCCATAGTATGGGTGTTGTTATTCACACTTTACAGATGAGAACATTGAGGTTCAGAGAGGGTAAGTTACTTACACAGTATCACACAGCAAAGGAGAGGCAGAGCTATGATCAGAATCCAGGCGAGGCTCATTGGGACCTCACTAAAACTGCGTCTCCAGAATTCTGGCCAGCATCCACAAAGGCTAAAAATGGGCAAGCAGATTTTGAAAAGTAATGGTTATTATTTTTCCTATGAGAAAAGCTCCACATTTACTTGTATGCACACACACACATCTAGAAATTAGGGAAAAGTAAAAAGAGAAAAATGGTTATTCATAATTCCCCCATCCAAGGCAATGAACATTTTGGTGTATTTTCTCACTATCTTTTAACTATGTGTAATTTGGGGGAACTTCCTGCCTGATTATAAAGTACTGAATATTCATCACAGAAAATTTGAAAAGCATAAACATGTATATAAAAGTTTAATTCGCTTCTAATCCCTAAATATTTTGTCAAGGAATTACAAATATGTTTTCCAGGCAGATGATTGAAATTCTCTGCTTGCTCTAAATAGGACTAGCTACTTTGCCTTTTACTAAATGACAAAAATTATGTCCCCCACCCCCCACAGTGAATAACGCTACTGTTTAAATCTGCCCTTATAATTCCTCAGAATGCCTTTTTTCTTCTTCTTTTCCTTCAATGTAACTTCTTTTAAGAAGTATCCTGTTCAGGGTGAAAAAACCCCACCAACTCCCTGTTTACTAATTGGATCATGCAGTTTTAACTAGAGGGAAAAGCTTTTGGTCAGGGAAAAGCATCTAATCCTGCTTGCCAGATTAAGTAAATACGTTTGGGTGTTACGTAAATCTGGGAGGGCTGCGGAAATGTGGATTAGTTTTAATCACGCTAAGAAAGTTTGTCTCCAGGCAAAAGACAAGAAAGCCGTTGCTTGAGAACCTCTCTTGTCTTGTGACTTGACCAGCCAAGGGAACTTAAAAAGACTTAAAACCTTAAGAACTTAAAAAGGCTTCTGGATGAAACACAGCAAGGTGCAGCAAATTCTAGCCATTACAGCTTGTTATGCGGCTTCCCCTCTCCCTGGGAACGCAGTCGGAAACTTGACTAAAGAAACCAAACAAGAAATCAGGTTCTTGAGGTTATTATGACCTTTGGCACGTTTCGTGGCCTGTCGAAGAATTTAAAAGAATTAACAAACTCTTGTAGGTGGATTTGTTTTTCGAAATCGCTGTTTCCTTGTTGCAGATTCATGCTCTGTCTTTTCCTTACCATTTCATTTGGGCGGAACAGAGACCTCTCCCGTGGTTCTACACTTAAATTCTTCCTTTTATTCCTTAGCTAAAAAAGAAAATTCCAAGAATTCCACGATCTGTTTTGTGACTCCCTGGATATAGTGAGTCCGTGATGTACCATGGGGAGGATGTGGAGAAAGTGGACTTCTCAAGCAGATTAGCGCCACTTGGGGAAACTCTTTGGAAGCTACTAAAGCTGCTTTATGCATATCCAGTGACCCAGGCTTTCCACGCAATCTACAGAAATGTACACACGATATGCACTAAAAGGTGTATACAACATATTCATTGTAGTACCGTTCATAAGCACCCCACGCTGGAAACAGCTCAAGCACCCATCAACTGTCGAATGCACAATTAAACTGTGGTATGTCACCCAATGGACACGATGCAGCAATAACAATTAACACATCACTGCCATGATGAACTGCCATGAACACTGCCATGATGAACATGAGCATGAACATGTCTCATAATTGTAACGTTGAGTCGAAGAAGCGGGTCTGAAATATATATATTCTATGGGATTTCCTATATATAGAGTTCAAAAATGGGTAAAATCCATTTATACTAAGAGAAGTCAGGATAGCAGTTATTATTTCTGGGCAGGTGGGTGGTGTCGTGTCTGGGAAGGGAGATCAGGAGGGCTTCTGCTGTGGGGGGGGAATTTTAATCACTTGATGTAGGAAGTGGTTACATAAATATGTCCACTGTGTAAAAATTCATCTAGCTGCACATCTGTGGCTTCCGTACCTTTCTTTGTATATCAACCCCAATAAAAAGGTTATGGAAGAGACTAGAAATCACAAGTGTTGGCGAGGATGTGGAGAAAAGGAAAGGACCCTTGTGCTCTGGGTGGTGGGAACCACTTTGGAAAAACAGTTTGGGACTTCCTCAGAACGTTACATAGGGGCGCCTGGGTGGCTCAGTTGGTTGCGCGTCTGACTGCATCTCAGGTCGAATCTCGCGGTCTGTGAGTTCGAGCCCTACGTCAGGCTCCGTGCCTGTCGCTCGGAGCCTGTTTCAGATTCTGTGCCTGCCGCTCTGTCTGACTCTCTCCCGTCCGCTGTCTGTGCCAAAAAAAATAAATAAAAAGGTTAAAAAAAATTAAAAAAAAAACCAACGTTACATAAAGAGCTACCATATGATTCAGCAATTTAATCTCTGGGTATTTATCCAAAGAAAATGAAAACAGCATTTCGAAAAGGTATCTGTGCCCCCACGTCCATTGCAGGATTATTTACGATAGCCAACGTATGGAAGCAACCTAAGTATCCACCAGTGGATGGATGGATAAAGAAAATCTCTCTCTCTCTCTCTCTCTCTCTCTCTCTCTCTCACACACACACACACACACACACACACATGCACACACACACGCACACACACACAAACTGGAATACTATCTAGCCATTAAAAAGAAGAATGAAATCTTGCCATTTGCAACAACATGGATAGACCTCAAGGGCGTTACACTTAGTGCAATAAGTCAGACAGAAAGACAAATTAGTATATGATCTCTCTTATATATGGAATCTAAAACCAACAAATGAACAGCTAAGCTCATAGAAACAGAGAACAGACTCATGGTTACCAGAGGTGGGAGAAGGGGGTGGGAGAAATGGGTGAACTGTCTGCTGGTTCGGTTTCGTTTAAATCAGTTGCATTTTTTAAAAAAGGTTATTTGAAAACGGAATGCAATATTCTCATATTCATAAAGCCCTTTCTGTATAGCCAGAAACAAGGTTGGCGTCTCAGAAAATGGAGAGTTGATTAATTCAGTGAGTGCAGATGTATTCATTCTCTCCCCTTCTCTGTCTCTTTGTGATTCTCTGTCTCATTCTATTTCTCTTTCTCTGTTTCTCTCTGCTTCTTCCTATTTCTTGCTGTTTCTCTCTTTCTTTCTCTGCCTCTATCTTCCTCTCTTTGTGCTTTTTAGCAAGCCAGCAAATTAAGTTTAATGACAGGGTGACCTCAAACAAATCATTAATACTTCCTGAGTCCTTTTTTTCTTGCTTAATGAGTAAAGGAGTTAGACAAGATGTGTTTTCAGTCCTTCTGACCGCCCCCCCCACCTTGCTAGAATTCTAGGTTCCTGCTCCTCGCCACCTCTTGTTTCTTGCTTTCAATTTTTTTTTTTTAAAGGCAAACAAAATATTTTGCAACTTGGGCAAAAGGCAGTTTGTGCCCGTTTCTAAGTGTGATCCAATAAGGAGCGTAAAGTACAAACATGAGTAATTACGACCCCTCCCCATGGAGGTAGCATGTCTGTGAGATTCAAGCATCTTCCATGAAATATGAACAAAGGCCATAGAGACTCGTCTGGAAAATTACTTGAATTAATTAGAGATAAGGTTTACAAAGATATAAAAACCAAGGATTGATAAAGAATAGCAAAAAGGAGGGCTGGCTGATGAGAATTTGTCTGCTTGTCTTTTGAATTGTTCAACTGCACTTAATTGTACTTCTTTACGGCAGGAGCTGAAAATATTGATTTCAAAAGAAGAGTGGCTACACTGCAGATAAACCTCTGTTAGCTTGATATAAATACCCGTTTGGGAACCCTCATTCTCGTTTATTATGGCTTTTTCAAACATTTCTTTGCTCACGAGGAAGCGATCGGATCTGTGGCTAGCCTCCCGAGCGATTGGTAAAATCCTGGTTGCTGGAGAGGCAACCCCTCCCCACCCCCCCGCTACAGAAAGTACATATTTTCTCATCAGGTGTGGATTAACCGGACAACACTGAGTTTCTACAAGTACCAAATCCAGGGTCAGGCGCTGGGATAGGAATCGTTCCAGGAGGAGGTTCAAGCTGGAGAGGCCAGCTGGCCAGAGAGAAGAGAGGGGCATCGCAGGAGGAAAGGGACTGGACGGGGGAAGGTCCTTGCCGTCCAGAGTGAAAGGGACCACAGGCTCCCACGGACCGGCTCCCTTCTCCTCCCCATCATGTAACCCTGCGAGCAAGATGTTCTCCGGTACAGGGGTGGGCGTCTGTTCATGACGTGGTCCTGGGGGTGCTTCTGGTGTTGCTGAGGAACTCAGAGAGACAGAGGGAATTTTCAAGCTATGCTTTTAGGAAAATATAAACGTCAACTGATTTGGTTTCTGACTCTCAGCCCTCGACAAGTGTCATCACCTGTTTTGTTACCTTCAACCACAACTACGTCTTGATTATAAGAGGCTCCCTGTGACATTTGAAGTTCTTGCTTGCGTGGCAGATGCTCAACACATTGAAAACACTTCTTTGCTCCCGTTTACCTACCTCACAGGTAACAATTAGTTTGAGTAAGACACGTGGAAGTTTGCAAAGCACTCCAGATATCACCCGCCTTTCTAATGTTTTCCGCTACGTTAAGAATACAGGCAGCTGGTCTGGTGGAAAGTGTATGGACTTAAGAGCAGGAGAAGTCCAGATTCATGACTGGGCTTCACCACTGACCAGCCATGTGGATATTGGGGGGTCCCATCTCCCTGGGTCTCAGTTTCCTCAGTTGTAAAATGAAGCAATGGACTACATAACGTTCCTCGAAATTCAAAACAGTCCATAAGGTGGGGCACCTGGGGGGCATAGTCGGTTAAGCATCCGACCCTTGGTTTCAGCTCAGGTCATAATCTCCCAGATCGTGAGTTCAAGCCCCCACCTTGGGCTCTGGCTGATGGTACGGGGCTTGCTTGGGATTCTGTCTCTCCTTCTCTCTGCCTCTCCCCTGCTGTGTTCTCTGTCTCTCTGTCTCTCTCTCTCTCTCAAAGTTTAAAAAAAAAAAAAAACTTAAAAATCCATAAGGTATCAGATAACCTTACTTTTTTTTTTACTCCAGATAATTATATCGATATCGATCAGATAATTGATTTGTATGCATTGAGATTGACTTAAAGTTACATGTCAACTGACTTGAGTTTTTGTAGCAGAGGAAGTCATAAGTAAGACATTTCCATTTCCAGTGACAGCTACCTGGTATTTTAAATTCTTCCATTTCCTTATTCACCCTAATGTTTTCACTAAAACACATGTGGTTTTCAAACACAGGAAAGAAAACATGGTAACCTGTGGTTATAATTTCCACTAGAAATTAGAAAAAAAGTATAGCTCAGAAAGAGTGTTTGCGGGGAGTTCCTTTAAACATGAAAGCCTCTGCTAGAAGCGTTTTTTTTTTCTTTTTTTTTCTTGAGAAGAACGCTGTTAATTGTTGCGCGTTTCAAAAGTTGTTGAAAATAGGGCTCAACTGCCTCAGTGCTATGGCTCCAGGGGACCCGTGGCCACACGGCCGTGAGGGCTTCAGGACCTCGGGTTTGCAATCCTCCAGTGTATTTGTAAGCAGCTACTTGTTTCTTCTTTCAGTCGAAGTTCTGGAAAACTTGGAGAGAATGTCTTCCCGGGAAACCTTACCCACTTCCCACACAGCTCCGCGTGTCCTCAGCAGACCCCATCTGGAAGCAAATCGGTCCACTGGCGGTCGCTTTTCTGCCCGCATTTGACCTTCATGGTTATTCTCACGACTGGCTCTGTCCTCCGCTGTGATCAGCTGACTTTATAGCACAATCAATTAATTTTTCAAGAAGTATTTAAGGAGCACCAGCTAAGTTTATGACGGATTTCACAGGGAATCAGAAGGAAATGCGAAAGACCAAACCAGACAAAAATCCGTTGCATTTTCTGAAACGTAACCATCGAAGACTGTTAGAGGTGCCGAGTAAGTTTTATGGAGATTCTGTTTTCACAAGACTATTATTTTAACTTTGGGAGTCCTCCCTTCAGGTGGCCGGGCTACCTTGCAGTGAGGGCGAGACCCCTTGACTGAATCGTTGGTTCGAGAAGCCGTCTGCTCAAGCTGCCAGAGAAGAACGCATAAGCGGAGGAATAAATACACGATAATTAAATGTTTTTCTCACTATCATGATGGCGAGTCGCCTTCCTGAGTAGGTAAAGCTCCTTAGTGTGTCAGGAGGAGCAGACACAGGTGATTTTCACATGTGGGTTCAGTTGTAGAGGGCAACACTGACGTAGGTGTAACAAGAAAGCCAGAGTGACTGTTGTACGTCTGTCAAGCTCTTATCTGCCACAGAGCGAGATGCTATCAGCAGGTGCGTGTTGGTACACAAGCACAGATGTGTGTGGTAAATATGTCTTCGTGTCAATGCAGGATGGCGACGGCCAGGTCCTCCTCGGCGGTGTTCCCCTTGCTCCATTACAGTCTGTCCTCAGCGCAGTGGCCGGAGTGGTTCTGCCCACACCCCAGGCACCCCCCACCCCAAGCCCCAGGCACGGGTGCCACTCCCCTGCCCCAGCCCTGCAGGGGCTCCCTTCTCACCCACACTGCAGCCCAGCCCCGCCCGATGCACCCACCACACTCAGCTCCCCACACTGGCCCCGTCACGCTCCTCAACCTGCCAGGGAAGCCTCACCCCCTCTGGGTCTTCGCGTGGACATCCGTGTCTCCGTGGGTATTTCCACAATCACACTGCAGCCCCTAAGACCTCCTATCCATCCATCCACACTCTTCCCTCTATGCCCCCCTTCCCACCTTGGCCCATGGGCTCCATGTAAGCAAGAGTATTTGTTTTGTTTCGTTTTCTATCATATCCCCAACAACCTGGCACATCATAGTCACCCAAACAGTATTTGTTATACGGATGGATTACTCAAAGGCAGCTAATCACAATACATTTATACATAAACGAAATGCACTCACTTGTATATTTATGTGAACGAGTTGGATGGCTGTAGATTTACTTCATTCTTTCACAAGTTAACACCTTTACAAGCAAAAACAGGGGCGCCTGGGTGGCTCAGTCGGTTGAGCATCCGGCTTCGGCTCAGGTCATGATCTCCCAGTCTGTGAGTTCGAGCCCCGCGTCGGGCTCTGCGCTGACAGCTCAGAGCCTGGAGCCTGCTTCGGATTCTGTGTCTCCTTCTCTCTCTACCCCTCCCCGCCTTGTGCTCTCTCTCTCTCTCTCTCTTTCTCTCAAAAAGAAACATTAAAATTTTTTTAAAAAGAAAAAACCATAATTTTTTTTTTCTTTCAGCACAGAGCCCAACGCGGGGCTCAAACTCAGGGACCGCGAGATCATGACCTGAGCCGAAGGCAGAAGCTTAACTGACAGCCACCCAGAGGCCCCTAAAAAAACTTTTTTTGTCAACAAAGAGCAAAGTCTTTACTTTAAATGGGATTTCTTCCTTGGGAAAATTGGGGTCAAATTACCTCCATAAAAATGAGTAATACGTCAATGAATATATTTCTTCATTGACAATTACCCAATAATGCTGGGTCAAGGAATTACTATTTTCGAATAGTTTGCTGCATTTGTTTGCTGTGGCTGCTGTCACAAGTTAGTACGCACTTAGCAGTCTGAAACAAAACGAATGGGTGATCTCATGGTTTGCAGAGTGGGCTCTCCAGGGAGGGACTCAGCTGGTTTCTCTGCAATTGGGGTGTTGGGAGGCTCTGGAAGATTCTACTCCCGGGCTCCTTCGGGCTAGTGGAAGAATCTGGTCCCTCGCAGATGTAGCACTGAAGCCTTATCTTCTTATGGTTGTTAACAGGAGCCACCTGAAGTTTCTCTCTAGTCCTCCCACGAGGCCCCACATCAAAGATCGGCAATGTCCGCGCCTTCTCTGTCCTGGAATCTCCTTGACTATTCCCCTTCTGCATCATCTCTAGCTCCAGCCAGAGAAGATTCTCTGCCTTTAATGGCTCATTAGGTCAGGTTGGGTTCACCCGGATAATTTAGGATTATACCTCTTAAGACCTGCCATCTTAGTTATATCTGGGAGTCAGGGAATGGACGTCTTTGGGGGGCACCGTTCTGTCTTATGCAGGTGTGCGTTCTTTAACGTTTGTTAATGTTTATCTATTTTTGACAGAGAGAGACAGAGCATGAGCAGGGGAGGGGCAGAGGGAGAGGGAGACACAGAATAGGAAGCAGGCTCCAGGCTCTGAGCTGTCAGCGCGGGGCTCGAACTCATGAGCCGTGAGATCATGACCTGAGCCGGAGTCAGACGCTTAACTGCCTGAGCCACCCAGGCGCCCCTACAGGTGTGCATTCTTGAAGATAGTTTTAGAAAAATATTACCTCCTAGAATGAAAGGTTTTGTTCCCAGAAATGTAACTTCCAATGAAGGATCCTAAAACAAGGTTGCTGTTGAGAAGAGAGGGCTACTTCTCGACTTTCATCAAGTTACCGGTCTGGGTGGAAAGACAGACAGGCACACTTCTTAGACTTAGAGGACCCCTTAGACTTTTTGTGTTCATTATTGTTAGAAACAAAATCTGTCAAGAAAGATCAGCTCCGGAGATACCAATTCATATTAAAGAAGCATATAGGAGACTGATTTATAAGCCAGAAAGTCAACTGATAACTTTTTTTTGGTGCCTTCATTCACGAATATCTATTCAAGCCTTTTTGGTGTCAGACACTATTTCAAGTATTGCTTCCATTCTAGGAGAAGAAGGGAACACGGTCGAGTAAACAATTAAAGGAACAAGATCACTTCAAAGAATCATAAATGTTTCAAAGGCCGAGCTACGGGTGAGGTGATAGAGATAAGGTGCCAGAGGGGGGGACAAGGTGTGTATTGAAGCAAGACCTGAGTGAGGGAATGCGTCAGCAGTTTGGATGCCTGGAGGGAAAGCACGGAACAATAGTTTTCCAAGGCAGAGGGAACAGCAAACTCTAACCTAAGGTACAGAGCCCCTGACTTCCACTATTAAAATGGCAGAGGAAAGACAGTGCTGCTCTTTTCTATCAGAAATTGCCTCAAAGCAACAAGGCCAATAGCAACAACACAAAATCTCAGCTACATCAAACCATAGCACACAGAGAAGCATTGTCAAAGGCTTGTCGGCAGACAGGAAGCCTGTAAGTGCGGACTTCAGCTGGGAGAAGCCATGTTTAAACTGATCATACATAGGATATGATGGTATAGACGATTCCCACCAGCCTGGAGCACGGCTTTGGTGCTGTCACCGGCAAAGCCTCCCACCTAGAGTTAGTCCAGGAACAATGCCTTCCATGTTATACCGATTGGGAGAAGCCTGACTCAGAAGAGAAGCAGGTGTATGGCTCCATTTACATGAACAGCTAGAGCAGGCAAAACTTATCTAGGTGATGGGTCGGTGGTTTCCTGGGGCAGGGGCTGGGCTGGAAATTGACAGCCTAGACACGAGAGACCTTTCTGGAGAGATGGAAATGCTCTGTATCTCCGTTAGGTGTATTCGATAGACATTTGGCAAAAGTCATTGACTTGTATAATTAAAATGTATGAATTTTGCGATAGGTAGATTGTTCCTTAATACATGTGTTATAAATAGTAAAATTAATAAAATACACCTTATACCCGTTCTTGAATAGAAAAAAAGGTGGGAGACATTATTCCGGCAAATTGCACGAGACTGGTGCCATGTTTTTAGTTTTTTGAGTTCTTATTGCAGTAAGAACACTTAGCATGAAATCGATCCTCATAACAAATTTCGAAGCACATAATACACATTGTTAATTGTGGGCAAAGTGTTGTACAGCAGATTTCTAGATCTTCTTCATCTTGCATAATTGAAGCTTTAACCTGTTGAACAGGAGCCCCCCCATCCCTGGAAACCATCATTCTATTCTCTGTTTCTATGAGTTGGACTATTTTGGATTCCTTGTATAAGTGGAATGATCATGTACTATTTGCCATTCTCTGACTGGTTTATTTCACTTACCTTGATGTCCCCCAGGTTCATATACATTGTCACATATGTCTGGCTTTCCTGCTTTTCAAGACTGACTCATATTCTGCTGTATGTATACACCACACTTTCTTTATCAGTTCGTCTGTCCAATTTGAGAAGGACAAACGGAAAAGTACAATCCAATCTTCCTCATATAGACAGATGCAAATTATGAGCAAAATAAATCCAGTAATATTTAAAAACTAATCTATCATGCCTGATTGCAAGATTAGTTGAACATTAGAAAATCAGTACGTCACCACAATAACTGATTAAAAGAGAGACTTTACCCTCGCTTTAAGAAACGAGGTTTGCAGAAAACCAAATGGTATAATTTGACATCCAGCCATGATAAAACTCTTAGCTTGGTTATGGAAAAGTACCTTCTTCGATAAAGAGCACCTAAAAAACAAAAAAAACCTGGAGTCAATTTAATGTTCAAACATTGAAAACTTCACCATGTGATATCAAGACCAAGGCAAAAGTGTTTGCTTTCACCATATTTCAACATTAAACTGGAAATTCTAGGCAGCAGAGTGAGATAAGAAAAGAAGTAAACATATGAGAATTGGATAGGAAAAAAAAAAGTAATCGTTATCTGTAGATGAGGTCATTGTGCACTTAGAAAACTGAAAAGAATCTATAAATAGGTTATAAGGTTGCTTGTTTATGCACAAAGTTAATGTATAAAATTTGTGGATATTAATAGAGCAATAAATAAATTATAGCTAAAAAGTTATGATGAAAACAATAGAGTAGATGGGGAAGAGACTGACAACCATTTTTCCAGTTTTTTGAGGTATAACTGACAGACAAAATTGTAATATATTTAGAGAGTACAACATGATGATTTGCTATACATATACACTTGTGAAATGTGTATGACTTCTACAGTCAAGTTAATTAACATATCCATCACCTCACAAAATTCCATTCTTGTTCTGTTTTGTTTTGTTTTTTGGTGAGAATGCTTAAAATCTAGCCTGTGAGCAAATTTACAGCATACAATATGGTGTGATTAACTATAGTCACCGTGCTGTGCCTTAGATCCCACAAGTTATTCATCTTATGCTGGAAGATTATGCCCTTTGACCAACCTCTTCCCCTTTCCCCCCATCCTCTGACCCCCGGTGGCCAATTTTCCAGTCTCTGTTTCTATAACTTTGAGGTTTTGTTATGTTTTTTGCCCTTTCTAGATTCCCATATAAGTTTGTCTTTCTCTGTGACTGGTTTATCTCACTTAGCACATATGCCCCCCCCCCCAGGCTCATGCATATTATTGCACGTGGCGGGCTTTCCTTCTTTTCTAAAGCTGAATAATATTCCATATTGCATATATAACATATTCTCTTTATCCATTCACCATTGACAAGATCTTGGCTCTTGTGAACAACGCCATTTTAAAGGCAATTATTTCAGGGTTTTCCCCAATCCTGCTCAAGGACTGGTATTTTCAGAGTGTGAGATGGAAACATTGATCAGTACAAGTAATGCTAACTACAACTCACCGTTTAGGGTGACAGGATGGCTTGCTGACGTCAGCTAATCAGTATTGACAGACGTCCTTTGGCCTCTGCCTGAACACCGGATAGCAGAGCGAGAGCAACTGTGTTCAGCAGCTGTTTCTTTTTTCATCTTGGAGTCCTTGCTTTTGAAAAATCAGATTTGCAGTTAATAAAAAGTAAGGAGACTGTTTCTAAACCTTTTGATTAGAAGAGGGGTGAACATCTCTATCAATGGGACGAGTAACTCCTTTACTGCTTTCTTACATCCATTCCTCTGTTCTGTCTCTTCAGCCTTTTTTCCACTCAGGAAGTACCTACTGGGCACATACTGTGGGACTGAGGCATAGTCCCAATCTTGGGGACTCATATTCTAGTGGGAGGGGCTGGAGAAATGGATTAGCTTACTAAGGCTGTGTAATAAATGGGGGTTAAATAACAGAACAGGTGGGGGGTTAAATAACAGAAAGTTATTTCTTCACAGTTCTGGAGGCTGGAGGCATGAGAGCAAGGCACTGGCTTGTAGACTAGCTGCTTTTTCTGTGTCTTTCTATGGGTTTCCCTCTGTGCATGTCTATGTCGTAACCTTCTCTTCGTGTAAGGACATCAGCCATATTGCTTTGGAGCCCACCCCTGTGACCTCATTTAACATTAATCACCTCCATAAAGACCCTATTTCCGAATACGATCACATTCGAGGTACTGAGAGTTAGGACTTCAACGTATGAATTTTGGAGGGTGGGATACAATTAAGCCCATAGCAAAAGGTAAATGACTTAACTGTCCTGTAACATGCCTCTGGGAGCTAGGGTGTCTAGAAAGCCTTCCGAGGGTAGGTAATGTGAACGAGATCTGGAAGAATGAGTCTGCTTTCTCCAAGGGAAGAAGTAAGCACAGGACATTCTAGAAAGAGGGAATAGCATGGGCAAAGATCAGAAGCTGTGAGTTCATAGCGGGTTTGGAAAACATGGTGGGAAGTAGAGGACGTTCACACTGAGGTGGTTACAGCAGCAGCCATAATCGTTGGCATTATATTTGGAGAAGAAAATTGCAAACTCAGTGGGACAGCCTGAGTAATTTGATTGCATCAACCCCCACAGCCCATCCTATCTAAAGGCGTTCTCTGTAGAGCCATTTACTTTGCTTATTTGGTTGTTAAATTACCGCCTGTTCCTGCTGATGGGTTTGCAGAGAAATTCACAGATGTTGCTGATATTTTCAACCTAGCCATGTTGGTTTTGAACAGTGACTGGTTTTGTCTTTTGTGAAAAAAAATACCTGCTTGCACAGCATCCTTGGAAAGAGACACTATAAGGTCAATATATTTTTGTTAGATGCCTCAAGCTACTGATTGAAATCGCGTTTTGCTATATACCTTTGCCCTCCTTTCTAACGGATGGAGACATGTCAACTCTGGGTAAATATGGTAGCTTTTTTTCCCCCCTTGTCAGACAAAAGCAGCTCTTGAAACTAAGACTATTTGATGTGCTTTTTTGTTGTTATTTTTCTACAGGTTAAAAAAACAGATGAAGAGTGACCTGATCATGTCACTTTTCAGTGTTTTTCCAACTTGAACAAAGCTTTTCATTCCATAGAAACACCACCACAATACTATCAGAGACAACAGGCTTATTAATGAATATTAGGGAGTTGGCTAATTTCTGGGATTTTTACCCATTGTGCTATCTTAGCCTAAGGAAATTTAAGTATTAAAATGCGTTTTCAATGATTAGTTGTAGAAAATCTACAGGCTGAGTTTCTGATGCAGTGAAAATCCTAACGATCATTTACCAAAAGCTTAAGTAACAGAATCTCGATGAATTAAACTCAAAGCAGAAGGGGAAGAACAATATAAAAGAGTTATTGCACATTTCAAGATTGTTTGGGAGAATTTTTGAATGAGAAGATAGAAAGTGGACATCCCAAGTGACTTGAGTAGAATCATGTGAAACAAATAAAAAACTCTTTCAGTTTGTTATTTTCTTCTTAAGTCAGGGGAAAGCAGGGGAGAAACCACATCCGTGGACATTGATTTGGCCATTCCTAGATGACATGAGTTAGACTTTCCTACAGAAATGTAAAAGTTTCATGGAGACGTTTAAGTTCTAACCAAAGTTAGGTTCTAACCCAATGTAAAAATTTCATGGAGACATTTAAGTTCTAAGCAGCTGCTACAACTGTAGCTAGGAAATTAGCTGATGCTCAAGTGTGTGGTCATAGATTTTTTAATATTTTTTTGATAATCTGGAAAATAAAACTAAACAAATTTTAAGCTTCATTTAATTGGTCACTTATTAGAGGGATTTTGTAAATACAATTCCTACAATAGACTATGAAGTCGGTATCCTTTCTCCCGTTTTACATAAAAGGAAATTGACAGCTGGAAACTATACACAATTTGCTAAAATGGTAGAATGTGGGTTTGGATGCAGATTTGACTCCAACTCTGTGTTCTGATGCCCTTCCCATGGTACACGGTAAGCATACAAAGAATATTTGTTGAATGAATATTTTTATAGTATTAAGTATATAAAATAAAAAGGAAAAAATAAAATAGCTCAGTCCATCCTCCCATTGCAGATTTTAAAGGCTTTTTCCTGCTCCGTCCTTACCTGCTGAATTATTTTAACTCTTTAATATATTAGGTGGCTAAGCCTTCAATGCTTCATAAGCATCTTAGAAGATCTTCTGAGTCTTGGGATCTAGAGGTGATTTCTGTAAAGAACAGTGACTTTTTTTTTTTCCCAGAAAAATCAGGGGTGGAGGACATGACTGATTCAGTTGGTAAAACATGTGACTCTTGATTTTGGGATTGTGAGATCCAGCCCCACGTTGGGTGTGGTTTATTTAAAACTAAAATCTTTAGGGGCGCCTGGGTGGCGTAGTCGGTTAAGCATCCGACTTCAGCCAGGTCACGATCTCGCGGTCCGGGAGTTCGAGCCCCACGTCGGGCTCTGGGCTGATGGCTCAGAGCCTGGAGCCTGTTTCCGACTCTGTGTCTCCCTCTCTCTCTGCCCCTCCCCATTCATGCTCTGTCTCTCTCTGTCTCAAAAATAAATAAACGTTGAAAAAAAATTAAAAAAAAAACTAAAATCTTTCAAATAAAAAACAACAGAGGATTGATGGAGGGATGTGGGTAGGGGTGGGCTAGATGGGTGGTGGCATTAAGGAGGGCACTTGTAATGATGAGCACTGGGTGTTATATGTAGGTGATGAACCACTGAATTCTACTCCTGAAACAAATATCACATTGTACGTTAACTAACTGGAATTTGAATAAAAATTGGAAAAGAAAAAAAGAAAAAAGAAAGAAAAAAATCCACGGAGGCTGCAGCCTTTTGCTTTTCCTGCATTCCAGAATTATTTAAAGTTCCCATATTCACGTTCTACACTACCCAAGGTATGGGGGCAGCAGCTGTGTGGTTTAAGAGCAGACTATGTTCTTCTTTGTGTCTCCTATATGCCCTGAGTTATTTTCTTACTGCCTCTGATCTGAAAAATTCAAGCATCATCATCATCATCATCATCACTTAGACAGAGAGGGAGAGAGAACACAAGGAGGGGAGGGGCAGAGAGAGAATCCCAAGCTGGCCTCACGCTGCCAACAGAGAGTCGACTGTGGGGATCAAATCTACAAACCATGAGACCATGACCTGAACCGAGATCAAGAGTTGGACATTTAAGCGACTGAGTCATCCAGGAGCCCTTCAAGCATTACTGACAGCAGTTAGAGTTAATAAATAAGTTCGAGTAAGACCTTACTGCTTGTGGATTTCTAATTCCAATCTTTATATTCCTCTAGTGTCTAGTCCCACCCTATCTCCCCAAGTTTATCTCCTTCTATTTCCATAAATGTCCTCTCCTACACCAGCTGACTAGTTATTTTTTGGCCGTGCCATGTACATTCCCATGCCACACTTTGCCCAAGACAGTCCTCAGCCTGGAATCTTCTGTCTACTTCTCTGCCAATGCAATCCTGCTTTGTACCTCCAGTCAAGTTCCACCTCTTCCCTGGAGGGTCACTCTGAAGGTAATGAGCCTTTCTTCACATCATTTATTTAGCTTTTAGGATATGCTGTTTTGTGGTATTATTTTACTTTTTGCCCTTGGGTCTTCTCTTTATCGGTTTAGTCCTGTAAGCAGGTGTTATTGTTGTTCCTGCTTAATCTTCCCCAACATTTAGATCGTATGTTGAGAAAGTACACACCCAGAAAAAACATGCAGATAAGGTTATTGATATTGTGGGTGATGCTGGGAATGAACAATTTGTCTCAGTTTTTTAAAGATAATGAACCAAAGATTGAACTTGAAGTTAAAACAATCTGTTGGTTCTAAAACCTAATGAAAACAACCTCCAGCTGACCAACCATCTGGGCAGAGTCAGTCGCTCTGTTATTAGAATTTAAGTCATTATAAAGGATGGATGAGACTCCCCACGGAAACTATGTAGCTTAGAGTTGTAACTCCTCATGGACCCTTCGCTCATGGCTAACCCCAAAAATTTAGTGTGGCATTTTTCTTAGCTTGGATTTCCCGATAAAAGCAGAACTAGAGGTAAGAATTATTTCTTTTTTTAATTCAAGTTAGTTAACATACAGTGTCGTCTTGGCTTCAGGAAAAATAAGAATTTTTATGGCAATAATTTACTTTGAGAAGAGGTTTCAGAGGACAGGAATGGAGGGTTGAGGGGGTGAAAGAGGGAATCCGTGAAAGCGTTGTTGAGCTATGGGCTCTGGACAACTGAAGTTCAACCCCAAGGGTCATCTGAGGAACAGTGTAGGATTTTCTTCAGAGTTGCCTGTGCAAGACAGAAATGGAGTACTTAACCACTGGCTCCCAGCCCAAGGTCAAGGGTTGCCCCAACAGTTTGCCCACTGGAAGAAGGGCTAGTCCACTTCCTGCAGACACCCCTCACGGCAGAAGCAAAGATGCCCCTGGGCAGAAGACAAAAGATGCACAATGCAGGTGAAGTGAGGCGTGGACAGACCCCACTTGTACACAGGTAGTTGCAGGGAAAAAGGCCAGAGCAAAAGACGTGAGGTGAGATAAGGCAAAAATGACGTCTGACTTGTGTTCTTTCCTATTCAACTCATATATGACCTCAGAATCCTCTCAGCGCAGTGTTCCAGAAAGCTGATATCAGTCCACTGGAGTCGGCACATGAATAAACCAAGTTGCCCTCTCCAGAACAGATGATCGAAAACAGTGTGGAAGCAAGGTCTTGTGTGTGCCCGTGTGTTAACCCGGTACTGAAACACGTGTGGATTTCCTACGTGGGTTCTCATGGGAATCAGCACTTATTCTGGAATGATAGGGAAATTTTGGCCTCCTTAGAGGACCAGGCAAGGAAGCCAGGCCAAAGAAGACAGACGCTATTGGCAGCAGAAACCATAGACGTTTCCAACACTGCTCAGGAGTCCTCGGCTACGTATCCGGGGAGGGAGTGGGGGGCACCGAATGGTAACATCTGAATGCTTCTGAACAGTCTATGAGAATCGGTAAAATATTTCAAGCCAGTTTACCGAGTCAGTTACAATCTGTTTCAACCCCTCCTGGTCTCAGGAAATCTTTTCCCCCAATTACCATGCACCACAAGCATCTGTGACTAATTTCTGGATTATTAAGATGGATTATCCAGGTTGATAAATATTATCTGTGAAAGATGCTAAGCAAAGAGAGAGGCATATGAATACGAACATTGATTATTCAGAATTCCCATCTGTTCTCCAAGAAGCCGTTAAGGTGCGCAATTGTACTTTGAATCATCGTTGACGAGGTGTTTCGCAAAGAACCCCTCCCTGGAACCGTGTCTTAGGTAATAAATGTAAGAAGATGTGCCAGCAGATTACCAATTAATCAATAGTGCAACACTGACAAAAGAAGCCTTTAATTGGAGATAGGGCTACCTACGCAGCCACATATGCTAATCTTGTAACTCTAGGAAAAGGTCTGATGCCAATCACCCAGTGTTTAAGACCCAGAGGAACCCTGTGGTTTGTGGCTAGACTTGAATAACGGAGAGAAAAATTGGAGGCTATTTCCTCACTGAATTCCTCATTGGATTTGTAGAAATATCCAGGTATTTCTAGGAAGCACATTGGCTTCTAGACCGAGTAACTGGGGGAGAAAGGGGTATTATCTAAGATTTGAGTCTGGGGGCTTAGAGGTAGCTTCTCTGTAAAGGAATACAAATCTCCGACATACATCCGAATAAATGACACAGACTAGTCATTCTTGGTGTGAGCGGGCCGAAGGAGCAAAGGTTTCTGTTTGCAGAGAGCACGGGAGATGTTAAAACAGCTCAGGTACCCCTGTTACAAGCAACGACGAAGTAAGAACCCTTCTCTTGCCTTATTGTAAAATTCTGAGGTAATTTGGGGAGTTCAGTGTAAAGCAACAGCACAACATGTGAAACTGCTTATGAATCATGTTTTCACTCATATACGGATCCTGAGAAACTTAACAGGAGACCAGGGGGGAGGGGAAGGGGGAAAACATTACAGAGAGGGAGGAAGGCAAACCATAAGAGACTCTTAAATACTGAGGGTTGATGGGGGCTAAGGGGTGATGGGCATGGAGGAGGGCACCTGTGGGGATGAGCCCCGGGTGTTGTCTGGAAGCCAATTTGACAATAAACGATACAGAAAAAAACAATAAATAATAAAAAAAATGAAACTGCTTATGGAAAAATCGAAAAAGGGGTAGAGGGGAAAGAAAAGTCTTCGTCACGAGAGAATCTGTGCCAACGTGGGCCACTGGGGGCTCACGGGGACCATTGGTCTTACATAAATCACAAGGCTCCATATGTTCGATTTGTCAGAAGCACGCCTGTTCGCCAACGTCTTCACATGTGTGCTTCCCGATTTAAATGTCTTCTTATTTGATTTGATATTAAATAATTATTCTTCACAAGTTCTCTTAGGGATTCGTCGTACAATTCTCGGAGTTAAAGGTAGACATAAATGAAAGTCAAATTTGTTCGTTTGCAAATGCCAATGAATTCAGCATAACTAAGCATTATCCTGTGAAGATTGATGGAAACTTCATAAACCAGACATTTTTTTTTTCACACAGCTGCAAAGAGTGAGTTTCCAGTGGCAGAGAAAAACACAATTTGCATATGCAAACCAGGACGGTCTGAACAATGTCTTAATTGTTGTTATTTAAATGAGGCGTGATGAATTAGCATTCGAGGGGCATGCTAGCTTTTGCTCAGTTAATTGTATGGATACAAACTTCCAAATAAAAACAGTGCATATTTGCCAACTTCAACATAAACTGAGAATTCTTAAATCCAGAAGCTAGCCAGAGGGAATTTCCCTCTGGTAGGAACCATTTCTCTCTCCCCATTGGTCCCACTGCCTATCTTGAATAGAGGGCAGAAACCTTGTTCGCCTTTCTTTCTGGAATAGAACTGGAGGGCTTAAAAAAAAAATAAGATAAAAGTCACTGTGAAGGAACATCTAAAACACACAAAGGTGACAATGGAACACAATTCCAAGTTCAAGTTTCTGACCGAGGAACCTGGGCCCTGAGGCTGAGTTGTTTTTCCTCACTTACCTTCCTCACTTGCAAGGCAGCTGGTCTACCTCTCTCTCAGGACTGTTCCTTCCTTCTCCCAGCTCGCTGCCAGGAAGAGATTCCTGGCGTGTCCCCAACTCACCAGTGCAGCCATTTGGCTCAGGTCACTGGCACCACAGTTTTCCAGACAGGTCCTTGATGGTACTCTTCATTCAGGAATCCTCAAGGGACAGGAGCCAACCCTGGGCATTGGTTTCTTTCCCACATACTTCCCAGAGAAAATGCTGGGGTGGTAAGAATTACATCCCCTGGAACCCCTTTGCTGTTTTTTGTTTGTTTTGTTTTGTGGGATATGATTTAGATCCACTGAGCAGAAACATTTGCTTAGGGTCTGAATTTGCGGGGGGCAACGAACCCCCTTTCTGTTTGTGTGGATCCTGGCCACAGCGTGGTTCTGGAACCAGTACGGACGTGTAAAGGCAGCTATTTTCCTGCGGTCAGCAGCCTCTTGATGGGTGACTGCGGCAGAAAACAGGAGCTCTCCCGACTGCCAGGTCCTGCAGTGTAATTTAAAAGTTGTTCTTCGAAGCACAGCCCAGAATTTGTTTCTGCAGTTTCCCTAATGATCCCGAAATGTGTTTAATAGCCTGTGATAAGAGCCTTTCTTACTTAAACCAGCTAGCGTGGAGTCTATCTTCTGTAACTGAACTTTTACCCTAATAGTAATTAGTATCAGCATTCCCAAGAAAATGAGGGCATCTGGGGATGGTGATCTTATCTGGTTGGATGTGAAAGCAATAAAAATACGATACCCTCAGAATATGGGCGACCTGTTTTTCACTGTGCCGGAAAGCTTCATGAAAACAATATCTGCTAAGTGCAAGATTTAAAATCTATTTTTTATAAATAGAGAACCTTAAAAAGCGTTTCTTATGGGGTGATGCCTCTAAAAATCGGAGGCACGGGCTACCTTTGTGCGCTGCTGAATTACAACAGAGGCTGTGCATTTCCAGCCTCACACCGTCATTTTTTGTGTGTGAAAATAGAACCACGTTAGGAAAGAGAAGATGGGAGGGAGGATGATTCGGTAGAGTCAAACCCTAACAAAGCTTCTTCACCAGCAAGGGCAGAGCCTCCTTCTGTGAGGTGACGATCTAACAAGGGGATGCTTATTTGCTCCGGGATTTCTCCATTCCTTCAGTGGTGGAGTCAGGGTCCCGGTAAAGCTCAGGGAATAACCACGGAGTCTTACCTGAAGGGAACAGGCTCACACACTTAACAAATTGCCGGATTTTGCTAGTTCGTATCAACAGAAACCAGGCAAGAACGGGAACGAGATTCTAAAGGTCATGGAAGAAAAGAACATAATTCTAGATTAGGCTGAGTTTATCAAATAGGGACCCTTCCTGAGATTCTGGATTCAGTGTGTTAGCTTGAATAATTGAGAATGGTTCTCAACCTTTGCTCGGAGAGCTGACTGAAACTTGGACTTGGGAATTTGTAGCCCACGCTAACGGACTTAGCAATGTCAGAATTGCCTTGGCTTAAGGCACACAAAGGAACCAAAATACTTAAGGAGATAAAAATGCTAGAATGGATTTATCATGTTGAACTCATTCACCCCTTGCATTAATTGCCTATTGGCGCTGTAACAAATTGCCACAAATTTACTGGTTGTAACAGCACAAATATATTAGGTTATGGTTCTAGAAGTCAGAAGTACACAAATCAAGGTATTGGCAGGGCTGTGTTCTTTCGGAATGCTCTGGGGGAGTGCCTGTCCCTTGTTTTTCCAGCTTCTAGGCACCACTGCGTTCTTTGACCCGTGTCTCCCCTCTCCCTCTTCAAGGCCTGCCATGGAGAGTCTTCAGATCTCTCTGCCTCTCCGTCCCCCACCAACACACACACATAACTGTGCTTTCAGAGTCCTGTCTCCTTCTCCAACCTTGAGCCTCCTGGCTCCCTCTTACAAGGACCCTCGTGATCACATTGGGTTCACCTACTAATCCAGCATAATCCCCCCATTTCCATAATCTTAACCTAATCGCATCTGCAAAGTCCCTTTGCAAAGAGGACCATTAGGTCCTTCTGTACAACGTTCAACAATTTCACCACATTTCACCCAATAAACACGTCCCATGTCTGCCTCAGACCTGTGCAGCTTGTAGGAATCAATTTATACTCTATGTGGAAACTGAGGCTCAGGAAGGTGAAATCACTTGCCCAAGGTCACGCAAGCTCTTATTGAGAACTGGGACAAGAATCTGGGGTCCTGACTTCCAGCCTGGCGTTCTGGCAACAATATCCTATCCAATCATAGAGCCACTCAAGGCATATACAAGGCTCATGAAATAAGGCAAGCCGTCTCTGCATGTGATAAGATACACCTCAGATACCCCCAGCCCCATGACGCACCCAGACACCCCAAGATGAGAAGAGGCAGATCCCCGTGCGTAGCGTGCCCTCTGCTTTTACACCCTTGCCTCACGTATCACGGGCAGGGCATCCTGAACCGGCACCTGTCACATTCGATAGTCACCCAAGGGAGGTGACACTACCCGGGGGAATGCCACTACACATCGTGAATGAGGCAGAGCTGCAAATACGCACGTGGATAAATTCTACAATATGACATTGCAAAGACACAGCAAGTCGAAGCAAATTAGAGGTGAAGATGCATACCACATGGCATAACACACAAAGTTTAAAAAAATATAAAGCAATACTATACAGTTTTAAGAGTAGTTGCATATATATATATTTTTTAATTTTTTTAACGTTTATTTATTTTTGAGACAGAAAGAGACAGAGCATGAATGGGGGAGGGTCAGAGAGAGGGAGACGCAGAATCCGAAACAGGCTCCAGGCTCCGAGCTGTCAGCACAGAGCCCGACGCGGGGCTTGAACTCACAGATCACGAGATTGTGACCTGAGCGGAAGTCAGCCGCTTAACCGACTGAGCCACCCAGGCGCCCCGTTGCATATATAATTTAAGTACAAAGAAGTGTCTAGGAACGACAGCCCTTAAATTGAAGAAAGTGGTTCCCTTGGGCGGAAGCTGGGTCAGGAGAACGAAAGCACAAAGGGAAAGTGGGTTAGGGTAACAGTGCCTCGAATTCATGGCTGCAAATCCAATTAAGAGTTTGGCTTTTTGTAGGCAGTTTTATCCAGTGCTCCAAGAGCCGTTTCCAGTGCTGGGATCAGTCCGGGTGGGGAGAGGGGTGGAAAATCCTGGCTTCAGCTCAGCTCTGTCTAGATAAACTGGAAACTTGCCCTGACAGTTTTTTTCCTCTATTGTGCAAGGCAGGGCCAAGTGATGTCATTGGGGCGTGCAGATGTCTCTGTCCTCTTCTTTGACAAGTGCCAAGAAAAATGATCTTTGCAATCAAGTGATGCTCCCTCCCCCATTTCTATACATGTGGCCACAGGCCAGATTCCTGAAAGCTCTAGAACCCCCTTTTATCAAGAGAAAAAAAGTCTTGCTGATTTCAGCTTCAGGAGGGAGTGCTGGTTTATCTCCAGGTTATTAGAGAGGCTGGTCACACCTCAGTTCTGTGACTAGGGCACACGCGCGCGCGCGCGCACACACACACACACACACACACACACACACAGCAAATTAATTCATTCCTTCCCGCCTTCTTTTATTCATTGATGTATTTGTTCATTTAGGAGCAAATATTTGCCGAGCATCCATTCAGAGACTACAGAAGCAGAGATTAAAGACAACAGAGATGACAGACCAGAGAACAGACGGCTGTCGTGCGACCTTGAGCAGCCGTGGAGATGAGAAGGGAGGGAGACGGCACCCCCGCGAAGGATCACCTCACGCAGATGGAGGAGGGCCGTCTGGGGAAAGTTCCAGCAAAGGGAACCCCCGAGATAGTGTTCAGGGACGAGTGGGAGACAGATGGCAAAGTGTTAGCAGCAATTCCCGAAGGAGCGGCAGGTGGAAAGCCGAAGGGCTACAAGAGAGTGCGGTGCACTCTGGGAACTGCAGACCCAGGTCTGGGTCGCAACGACCAGAGCAGATGGGTTCGAATCGGTATGGTGCCCTTCCTCAGTTTCCCCGAGAAAGCATGCACACCACTACCGCTCCCGTATGTAGAGTACCTATGACATGCTGGGCATTGCATTTTACACACCTTCCCATTTAATCTCTCAAAAACCCCATTTTACAGACAAGAAAGCCGTCTAGCCGAGATCTGACCTTGATTTACCTGCCTTCTTTCCACTCTCTGTCCTTGACAGCAGGCCCACGGGGGACTGAAAGATCTGCCCTGCCTGCGGCACAGTTACTGCGATAATCAAAGCATGCAACGTAGGTAAACACACTTGGAGAACTAGCAAATGCTTTATATATAAAGTTTGGTTTTTACCACACAAACCGTTAAGACGAAACCTAGGGTTGGTTATAAGGCACTGATAATTCACACTTTGTTTTCAGCTGTTGTGAGGCCAGGGATCAGAGGGATCAGAGAAAGGAGGGAGGAAGTTTACATTAAATCCCATACACTGTAATATCCCCAAAGCATGGGCTGCCCCTGCCCTCGTTTATGAGGCGCGAGATCATCTGTAGAGGATCTATTGGTTTGTGAACTTTATCTCGGGGAATTCAAGCTGGAACGAATTCCCATCCGTGCTTATCGTATAACAGTAATGATGTCTCTGGTGGTAGGGGGCAGGGAGGAGACTTCAGGAACTGGGAAGGGTGCTAGGTGACAGCACCTTCTAGATTCATACTAATAAAATAAAGTTTTCCAGTGAAACCCAGGGTTGGGAAGGACATATGTATGGCTTTGTGTTTAGCATAGTATGGCCCAGAACTATACCGTAAGCAAGACTGTCTTTATAATTTGCAGGGTCTAGGGCAAAATAAAAGCACAATAGGGGCGCCCGGGTGGCTCAGTTGGTTGGGTGTCCAACTCTTGATTTTGGCTCAGGTCATGATATTTTCCATATATTTTGATTATATGTTTATTTGTGTGACGATTTGTTTTATGTCTGTCTTCATCAATGGCATATAAGCTTCATACTGTGTTCATCACTTCATATATACCACCTAGCACAGCTCCTGCCATTTAATAATGCCCAATAAATATGGATTGAATGGAGGCTGTGTTGAATCACCTCACTGTATTGGCAGGGCGGTCGTATTCATCCACAAAAGGATCAATTTCAGGTCGAGTAAGTGTTGGGTCAGTGATTGTGTGCTTATGGGTATACGCATGGGGGTGGTTTTGAGAAGCCTAGTGGGGGCAGGGATAATTTTCTTGCCCTCATGTGTAGTGTAAGGCACCAAAACCAGAGTTGCATTAAGAAAATATTTAAAAGACAGAGTCATATTACTTGAGGGAAAAAACCCAGAAAATGGCTATCTGGAAGAAGTGGAAATAGTTAGGATACGTTCAGATTATGGACACTTGGCTGAAAGCCAAGCACGGTATCCAGAGCTACTTGATTTCGCTGAGAACCAGGAAAGGGTTAGTTTGTCTTGCACTAGCACTGGACTAGTTTAGCCAGTAGAAGATAGTCCAATAAAAGCTATGCGTCACTGGACTACATTAATAAGGAGGCTGGTAATAAATCTAATCAGAAGGGGGAAGGGAGAGTTTGGGAGCCGAAAGTAGAACAGAGGAACAAGGAGATGGGGTTTTCCCAATCAACTTACTGTTTGTTCCTTTTCTTTTTGTTTTTTTTTATTCACCTATTCCCAAGTACCCCAAAACAAATTACTTTCACTACAAGGATTAGTCTCTGCCAACACTCTTCAGCAGATAATGTGGGGAATTTGTACCCTGGAGTTGAGGCCAGCTTCATGGGCATGCAGCCTGCACACAGGACCCCAGGCTCACAAGGGTAACACACTTGATTTGATCTTCTCCTGCTGCCATCTTGAAATTCAAATAATTTTCGAACAAGGGATACTGCATTTTTTATTTCATTTTTTTAATGTTTATTTATTTATTTTGTGGGAGAGATCGAGAGAGAGAGAGAGAGAGAACAGAGCAGGGAAGGGTCAGAGAGAGGGAGAGAGAAAATCCTAAGCAGGCTCCACACTCTCAGCACAGAGCCCAACATGGGGCTTGAATCCACAAATCATGAGATCAAGAGTCGGATGCTTAACCAACTGAGCCACCCAGGCACCTTTAGCTAAGACAGGCAACAGTCTAGACAATATGTGATGATCCTAAGGCAAGAATTTATCTCATGAATTTGAGGATATAAAAGAAAAATAAAAGCCTTTTGAGTTAGAGATTGAGTTTAGAGGGTCAGGTAAGGTCCAGAGTACATAGGTAGAAACAACAGGATGTATGAATCTGAAGCAATCTACAGAGTGGACTACACTGGTTATCAAACTATTGTGTCTTAGCTTCAAAGCCATCCTTCCACATTCACGTTTTTGATGCTGAGATGGAGACCCTCCATCACCACATCATTGCTTCCTCAGCCCCCAACTTGTGCTCTGTCAGAAGGAGACATTAAAGGGAGACTGGAAGGCTGGGGGGAGAAGAAGGGACCTGCTCCTTCCTGTTCCTGTCAGCAATGCCCTAGTCAAGATTCTCCACCTTGGCTCTAAGAGTGATCTTCGGTTTGCAGCTTTCCTAAGGCTCCCAGATTCAGCCTCATTTCCACCCTCATCCTCACCCCCAGGGGCTAGCAACAACTTACTAGTGACCCCATGGAATATCTCTTCCAAGCTTCTCCTAACCCCAAGCTTTTAATAATTCCAACCTTATCCCCGTGTCTCCCCAAGCCATAGGGCTGAAGGTATGTCCTGAATTTATTATCATTGTGATATCTCAATATTTCTTTTTTGCCTTTTCAGAGTCTATGACATCTGGCTGGAATTCTTTATATTAAATTCTTTCTATTAAAAGAACTAGTGGGGCTACTGCCTTGTAAATAGACCCTTAACTGGTATCGATGAAGGTAAGGAAGGGAGTCAAGAGTGAGTTTCCGATTTCTAGCTTACTTTGGGTGGAAAATACCATTTATCATGATGGGATGACTTTGGTAAGAAATTTTTGGTATGTGGCAGGAGCAAAAGTTTAGTTTCAGACACGTGAAGTGTGAAATGCCTTTGAGATATCTAAGTGGAGTTAAACATGTTTGTTGGATAGACACATTTAGATGTATGGCTGGCAAAAGCAGATGAATCTACATAGGAGACAGAAAGTTTGGAGAAAAACAAGAAAGGTTTGTGATCCGGAAGCCAAGAGGATAATGTGTTACAAGAAGAAGATGTGTGTTATTGACATAAGAATAGATGTAGAGATCAAAAGAATAGAATTAGGAATGCAGAAAAATTCTGCACACTAATGGTCAATTGATTTTTAACAAGGTTGCCAAAGCAATTCAATGATGAAAGAAAAGTTTTTCAACAAATGGTGTCAGGACACCTGGAAGTCTAGAAGAAAAAGAACGTTGTTGGACCCTTACCTCAACACCATTATGCAACAATTAACTCAAAATACATGTAAATGCAAGAGTTAAAACTATAAAACTCTTAGAAGGAAACAAAGGGATAAGTCTTTGTGACTTTGGATTAGGCAATGATTTCTTCAATATGACACTAGAAACACAGGCAACAAAAGGAAAAAAAATAAATTGAATTTCATCAAAATTTAAAAGTTTCAAGTTTCAAAGAACACTGTGAAGAGAGCAAGAAAACAACTCACAAAATGGGAGAAAATATTTGCAAATTAGGTATCGAATAAGCGACTCGTATCTAAAATCTATAAATAGCACAATTCAATAATAAAAAGATAAGTAACCCATTTTTAACCAGCAAAGGATTCCAATAGACATTTCTCTGAAATAGATAGAAAAATGACCTATAAGCACCAGAAAATTGCTTATTAATCATCACGGAAATCCCAATCCAAACCACAATGGCATGCCACTTCACAGCTGCTAGGATGGCAATAATCAAAAAGATGTTAAAATGTGGGGAAATTAGAGCCTTTATTCATCACCAGTGGGAATGTAAAATGACACAGCCACTTTGGAAAACAGTCTGGTGGTTCCTCAAAAGGTTACACATAGAGCTACCATTTGGCTCAGTAATTCCTCTCCTGGGTCTGTACCCAAGAGAAATGAAGAAGAAATAAAATATGATATACCCATAAATATTACTGGGTTAGCAAAAGGAATGAAGTACTAATACAAACTACAACATGGACATACTTTGAAAACATGCTATGTGAGGAGTGTCTGAGTGGCTCAGTCGGTTAAGCATCTGATTCTTGGTTTCAGCTCAGGTCATGATCTCATGGCTCATGAGTTCAAGCCCCATGCTGGGGTCTGTGCTGACAGCATGGAGCCTGCTTGGGATTCTCTCTCTCTCTCTCTCTCTCTCTCTGCCCTTTCCCCACTCGGTTTCTCTCTCTCTCTCTCTCTCTCTCTCAAAAATAAATAAACATTAAAAAAATACTATGTGAAAAGATCACAAATTGTATAATTATATTTAAATGATATGCCTAATCTAGAAAAATCTGTAGAGCTAGAAAATAGATTATTAGCTGCCTTGGGCTGGAGAAGGATCTGGGAAGATTAGGGAGCGATGACTATAGAAGAGTACATGGTCTCTCTCTGGGGTGATAAAAATGTTCTAAAAACATTGTGGTGATGGTTGCCCAATCCTGGAAATATCCTAAAAACCATTGAATTGAATGGTTGAAACAATTTGTGTGCTATATGAAATTGTATCTCAATACAGCTGTTGCAATATTCTTGTAGCAAAAAATAAATTAAAGATGGGATGGTGAATTACACAAAATGCTGCCAAGAGGTGGTGTAGAAGTAGGACAAAAAAATGGTGAAAATACCTGGTAACCTGGAAGACAGTGGTCACTTGGACAAGAACTGACAAAGTGAAGTGACAGGGACGAATCAGTTTAGGGTGAGCTGACAAGCGAGGAAGTGGAAATAGTTTGTGGGAAGCACTATTTCAAGTGGTTTTGCTGTGAAGGAGGTCATGGGTATGGATAACATCTGGAGGGGTGATGAGGTCAAGAGTTTATTTTTTCACTTTGTCTTTAAGACGACAGTTATGACAGAATGTCTTCATGTGGATGGAAATGACCCAGTTAAAAGAGAGATTGGTGTAAGAGAAAGGGGACAACACAGAGACCAGCGTTTCTAAGGGGACTAGATGGGACGCAGACCAAGCAAAGAGGTTGTCATCGATAAAAGGAAGGACGCTTCCTCTATGAAAGCAGAATGGAAGCAAGGAAACTTGGGTCCAACTGCAAATGGGTTTATATTAAGTTGGGTGGAACTTATTAAAGTTTGCTGGTGGGAATATGACCCTGGCAGTGACCCTGGCAAAATTGAAAAGATACTTTATATGAAATCTGACAAGGAAAGATGTTGACTATTTTAAATAACCATTGAAACCTTGGAATAGTGTGGAATATTTGTGAAAGGGTCTCTTTCACACCTTTGGTTGAGAACCTAAGAATCCCCAGAACATAAAACTATACTGACTTAAATGCTAGGATAATTTACAGTGTGAAAAATGGAAAAGGGTCTACTCAAACTGTATGATGAGTTGACATATTGGTGACAAGCCACTTGATGCGAAAAGGTTTTGTTTAATAAACTGATATAAACAGCTTCTTCGTCTAGCTTGACACCAATTGTGTCACTTGTAAGGTGTGTAAATAATTACAGAATTCAAGAAATGTTGTCAGCTACAAAAAGCTGCTCAAACTAGCCAAGGCCAAGATGTATTTTCTATTTTGTCTTTGTATCTTGAAGCAAAGGATCGGTTTTGAGGGAATCACGTTGACATATGTACTGATAATGCCTTACCCATGGTTGGCTCTGTGAGAGGCTTCCTTCTTTTGTAAAAAGAAAGAGAAAATCGTGACATTGTCACAACACGGTGATAGGTTCATAAAGAGATGCTTGGATCGAAAACTCTTGGAAAGGAAGTGGAAAGATGTTTGGATGTTGCACAAATACAGATAATTTTATTAGACAAAGATTATTTCAATGGAAAAATTTTTTTAAAAATTGTATGAAAGCCCTAATAAAGAGACATAATCTCCCCCGAACAGAAATTTCATGAGTGTGCTGGAGGGGAAATTTCAAGAACACAGAAGACGACATTTTGCAGAGTGCTTCCAAGATGGAGGGTGGCTGGCGACACTCACCATATTAGATGTTTTTCATCACACAAATCAGTTGAGCAAGCCTTTGCAAAGCCCTGGAAACATGTTTTCATCCCAAATGTCAAGGTTTTTGGACTTAGAAGGAAACAGGATTTTTGGGGAAAAAAATCACGCTGCAAAGAAAATCTTGAGACACTTGCGTTGTTAGTTGGGTCTAAGGCTATCGTTAAATGTCAATTCTTACTGAAAAAAAAAAACCCAGAAGAATTTCAGAATAAACTTGAACCATATCTTCCTTCTCTTTAAACACAAGTGCATGACCAGGTAAGGGAGCCTTTCTCTCAAGCTTTTGATCAGCCTGAGAACACACTTTTGGGAGAAGAAAAAGTCTGTGAGATGGACGCTCTCCATGAGATTTACTGCTCTCTCCCTCGACCAGGGCTGGATTTCTGTGTGACAGTCACAGGGAAGCAATGGACTTTTGATGCTGATTTCAGATCCTCACACACGTGAGCAAGCACCTGGAGAAAGGCAAAAATCATCAAATTTCAGTCGAAAATGAAATCTGTGTGTGTTTATCTCAGGTTGGACTCAGAACTGAACTTTCATGGGGCACCAAGTAAGCAGTTTCAAATTAAAGAGGTAAATTTCATCCTTTATTTTCAGTTTCAAAAATAACACTTTTTAAATGCACATCACATGTAGGCTTATCAAAAAGATGAAGAAATCAACACATATCATTTTGTAATGGCTAGACCCATACCTGAGTTGATTATATCTCTTCGGAAGAAACGTTTTTCAAAGCGTCATGTGAAATCATTTCTTGAGTTGTTTTTTTATTCATTTTGCTTTGGCTTATGATTTTAGAAGCTTTCCTATTCATTATCTGTAAATATATTTTCATTCTACAAATGACATTAAGTAAATTTATAATCTTTCTTTAAACTACCTCTATTGAGACAACTTTAGAAAAATTAAATTCTATGTTGGCTTAAACCAGTTATAACAGAAATTTATTATCTTTGCTTTATGATTGTTTAAAATGTCTAAAAGGAGAGGAAGAGCTTAATTTTTAGAAAGGTAAACTAAGCTTAATTATCTGTTTTTCCTTTTTTCCAGCAAAGATTGATTCACATTATTTTTAATTTAAAACGAGGGAAAAAATGCCCACTTGCATATACAATCTGCCACATACACCATACCTCTTTAGCATTTTGTATCTGAAAATCATTTAAAAGTTCCTCCAGACTAAAAAAAATGGAGAAAATCTGTTGGGAGATCAGTCCTTTGTCATCTGAGAAATTTACCTTTCAAGGATACCAGAAAGGCCACACTTCATAGGCATTAACTGCAAGAAATATAGCTCTTTTGATCCCTGATCAACACTAAGATTTTTTTCTTATTAGCATAATGAATGTTAAAAATGCATTTTATTTGTGAAATTAGAGGCTCGTAATTGTTGGAAATGGGCTGTCAGTGGTGACATCAGGGGTATTCAAGGTATGTGGGTTGCCTAAAATATTTTGGAGATGTTACTTACTCTTACAGGAGCGAAGTCTATCCCTAAATGGACCCAGGTCTAGACATTGGTAAAAGGTTTTCTGATTAATGATGAACGTAAGGGTAACAGAATCCTGTTCCTGCCATGCTGTGTCTGCCTCGAGTCAGTTTCATGCAAGGTGTACACAGATCTCTAGAAGGTCAGTAATCTGAACCTACAGAAGCTCTTATCACCTGCTTGTTAATAAGTAATTGTTCACGAAAAGTCTGTATTTGTGGCAGTATTTATCTGTGCCTTGACTTTATTATAATCAAGGGATGGATTTGTGAGGAAGTAGCCAACCCTCACCCAGCTCAAACTTTCCATACTACGGTTATCAGAAATAAACAAGAAGTTTGTGTGGCTAAGTAAAAGTGGGCATGGCTCTCCTTTGTAATAATTGGGCTCGCCAATGGATGGTGTTTTTCAAGGAAAGTGGGATTCAGGAAGAAAGGTGCAAGAGATTTGAAGTGTTAGCATATGGGAGTGCCTGCCAATTGATTTATAGACTATGAGTTGAATGAGGAAAGATGTGGAACCAAGAAGGAGCTTGTATGGTAAGAAAATATGGTGGACTCCAATGATGGATAAAGAGAGTTGCCATGTTCTCGATAATTCTTTTCTCCTTCATCTCCGAAAAAGAAACAAAAAAAGATGTCAGTGATGTGATCCCAAATTAAACCTCGAGAACATCCCAAATAAAGAGACCAGACCCTTGATGTAATTCTTTATTGTTCATTATGCTAATTAGCTTCTTAATTCCGCGAATGTGGATTCTCTAAAGAGAAATCGTAATCTGAGGCTGACTCCTTTCCTTCCTGGTTCTTTTTCTTACACACATACATAGGAAATACTAAATGAACACACAGGTACTTAGCAGCACTTTTTACAAAATAAAATTTGAAACAGCAATTTGTTGCAATAATTAATCATAGAAAATTTTCCACAGAGGGGCGCCTGGGTGACTCAGTCGGTTAAGTGTCTGACTCTTGAACTCGGCTCACATCATGATCTCTCGGTTCGTGAGATGCACCAAGCTGGCTTGGGATTCTGTCTTTCCTTCCCTTTCTGTCTCTCCCCTGCTCACATGTTTTCTCTCTTTCTCTGTCTTAAAACAAATAAATACACTTTAAAAAATAAAATTTTCCATGGAAATGAATTTTGAGTTAACCACTATTTTATTTTCCATTAAAATCAGAAATTCACACAGCTTATTGTCCACATTAACGTGACTTTATTATTTCAATCTGTTCATCAACAGAATTTTCCTCTCGCTCAGGAAAATAAAAGTTGCAAATACCCTTATTGCTCGTTGCAAGGATTTTCTGAGACTCATCAGCAAACCTTAGAAAACAGCAAACAATACTTTATGCCCTGAGACTATCTGAACATCTGGTGTAGAAATCCTTTTACTGTTATTGTCATGAATCCTCAGCTATTATATCTTGGTCTTTACCTACTGCTCGTTGAGTCCCACATGAATCAAACTTCAAAATCTTAGAAATTCCTTAAATCTTTCTTCTGAGGTGCCACTAATCTGCAATAAGGAAAAACATAAGTATAAACATATTTGTATTAATGTTCAATTTTCTTAAGTTTTATTTATTTATTTTGAGAGAGAGAGAGCCCAAATAGGGAAGGGGCAGACAGAGAGGGAGAGACAGAGAATCCCAATCAGGCTCTGCACAGTCAGCCTAGAGACCGATGCAGGGCTCGAACCCAGGAACCACGAGATCATGACCTGAGTTGAAACCAAGAGTCAGATGCTTAACTGACTGAGCCACCCAGGAGCCCCTCAATTTTTCTTACATCAGATTACACTTTTCCTTTTCATAAAATTGTAAGGTAACTTTCATGGACCATTAGTAAGCATTGTGGCTGAGCACTTCATAAGCACTGACTTCTCAAAACATCATGTGATAGTTAGTTATTATACCCATTTTACAGAATGGGAAAATAAGGCTTGAAAGGATCACATAATTTCCCTAAGGTTGTACAGCTAGCGTAGGGCCAGGATCTGAATCCTGGTGATTTATCCTCAGAGCCCACCTTTTAAACCACTAAGTGTCCCTTCCAATCCTTTTATTTCATTTCATTTTTAAAAGATTTTCTTTTTAGGAAATCTTTAAACCCAACATGGGGCTCAAACTCAAAACCTTGAGATTGAGAGTCACATGCTTCATGGACTAAGCCAGCCAGGCTCTCCTCTTTCAATCCTGTTAGACATAAATGGTTATCAAATATGTGATATTCATTTTGTAGACTTTTCTTCTTATCTATCTCCTAATCTATACCAGGAGAACACCTAGTGTAATATCTAGTCCCTGACCCAGCCTAAATATTTGCTGCTCTGAAGCTGAAAATGTATCCAAAGCTGTTCCAGAGAGTTAAGTCCCAAGAGCTATAAATCATCCAATCACCTTCTAGAGCATGCAATGACTATGAAGGAAAGAGAGATACTGACATCTAAAGTAATCTAGTCTATCAATAACATGTGAACTTGCTTTGATTTAAAGCAATTTACAAAGGGATTTGTACACCTCATTTCAACTGTTTCACCAAGGTCTTGACTCATTGCTGCAGGTTGCATAATTAGTCACATTAATCCAGCAAATGATGGCAAAATGCTTAGTAATGATGTCTAACTGGGGCATTTCCAGAGAACCTTTGTTGTTTAATTAGGAGATAATGGATGAGAGGGTAGAGAGCACAGGGGTGTAAAAGGCACTGGCACGTCAACGTACATATGCCCAGTTCAATACAATGGCTTTTTAAGCCAAGTAGTCAAATAAATTGACGTCATTATGGTACATGAATTTAAAAGGGGTTATTATTCACTAACTAATTTTACTTTCACATATACTTAGGAGCAACCAATTACTACTGGGGATAATAAAAGGTACCCAGTGAACAAACGCACTCAGTACCAAGAATGATGTCTGTGGTCACTCCTAGGTCTCCACTTACCCACCATCTTTCCACATGGAGGAGCAGGATTGGAAATTTCTCTCTGAGACACGAAACACCAAA
Source organism: Lynx rufus (assembly GCF_022079265.1). Taxonomy (NCBI): domain Eukaryota; kingdom Metazoa; phylum Chordata; class Mammalia; order Carnivora; family Felidae; genus Lynx; species Lynx rufus. Next base: position 5,945,772 of record NW_025814889.1, read on the forward strand.
CCATTACATTGTAAAACAGTTCTGTGTGTATTGTTTCTCGTTGGAGTTCCACTGAAACGAATGAAGAGTTTGTCCTCTGATTGTGTTTGTACTGTTTGCTTTCAAAAGGTTATATTAAAATTGACTTTTCAGTTGGATGCTTTAGTTTCAAATAATAGAAAGGCAAACCCAGGTAGTCTTAAACAAAAAGGGAGATTTATCGGCTAGAGACAGAGTAGGCGTCACTGTTTGATCAGAATGCTGGTTCTAGTCCCAGATGTTTCTTTGCACTTTGCCCTCTTCGGTATCCCAGCTCATCCTTGGGCTGATGTCTCTCACTGCAAGGAGTTGGCTAACAATCATAGCTGGACCACAGCACGCCTGAAGAGAGATGAGGTGACTTCTCACTGCCGCCTAGCATAAGTAGGGAGCTTCTCACAAACTGGCTCACACCTGTGAATCCACATGGATTCACTAGGGTAATGGTGTGTGTCAACTGGCTAAGACTTGGGCACCTGAACTAAGAGGGCAGGGACTATCCTGTTCAGACCCATCAACCTCCCCATCATCCCCTGTTCCCATAAGCTGAGAATGGGGCCAGACGCTCTCAAGTTGTATGGCTGCTATACACAGAGGGAGGCAGTGTGGATGTTGGGAAGACAGTTTTAATGTCTGCTTCTGTTTATACCAGTACCCTAGTTACTGCGTTGGCAGAAGCCATTTATGTTCATTGTGTGGGGACAGTGAACTCCAGGACTGCTTGGTCAATCTTACCATTGACAAAACCCTCTTTCTGACCAAACTCCGGTTCCTCCGAGCCCTTGTCTTGACTAGTCCTCGACCTTGGCCAGTAAGAACTTTGGACCCTCAGCGTAAAAGATTTCATCCAACCACCCATACCAGGAGACTCAAGCAAGCAGGATCATAGTTTCTAACAGCTCAAGGTCCTCAGGATGACCCTAGTCCTCCTTAAGTTCCTGACTGGGAAAACTCAAGGCTGAGAAAAGATTCACTGTTTGGTCCAATCAGCACCTGAAGATAGCACCCTTGTCTCCCAGTCTCTGTGGGAGGGCAGGAGCTTAACTTGAATAAGCACCATGGGGGAAGGGAAGGGGAAAAAATAGTTACAAACAGAGAGGGAGGGAGGTGAACCGTAAGAGACTCTTAAATACGGAGAACAAACTGAGGGTTGATGGGGGCTGCAGGGGAGAGGGGAAAATGGGTGATGGGCATTGAGGAGGGCTCTTGTTGGGATGAGTACTGGGTGCTGTATGTAAGCGATGAACCACGGGAATCTACCCCCGAAACCAAGAGCACACTGTATACACTGTATGTTAGACAATTTGGCAATAAATTATATTAAAAATAAAAGAATAAGCCCCAGTGAACAAACCCAATGACCTAAATGCATTGACCAGCCCTCCTGCCTCTTTTTGTAAATTTCTACTTCCTCAACTCTTCTCTGGCCTCCATCGCTTCTCCACTTCCCCCTGAATCCTACAATTCTCCCTTTAAAACACCCAGTCACCTCTGCACAGATAGAAGATGAAGTTGACTTATGTTAGACTCTCTGCCCTATTGCGCCTTTAAGCAGTGTCCAGGCAATTCTTATCTTGGACATCATGCCATTCAAGAATGACTTCCAAATCCCTATTCCTTCTCTGTCCTCCCTTTATTGCCTTTTCCGTGGGTTTATATAACACAGACTTTATAGTAAGAGTCATTACTTTGAACTTCAGAGAACTGCTAAAGCCTTTGATGTATCAGTACCTTAGAAAAGCAACAGTCCACAGATCAGAGCTGTAGTTTGAATTAGTTGTTTTTATAAGTGATGGCATTGTGGTAATGAATAAATACACAACACATGTATAATGTAGTTCATTTTATAATTTAAAAATGTCTCGTAAGGCTTTCACATCCCTCATCCCTGACTGATGGATTTACTTTTAGGTGACAAAATCCCATTGAAATAAGTCTCCTCAAGTTTGTCCAGAGATGGGAGAACATCTCTTTTTCTGGAGAAGAAGAGACATGAAGCCTTCTTCCTTCTCATCCCTTTGGGAAGTTGTAAAGTTCAAGATATTAAGCAATCCCCAGGCAGATAAGTTATGAAATGGTCGTGTAAATTGATTCATTTATTCTGTCAATGTTCTTCAGCCAAGGGCAACCAAAAACACATGTGTAGTGCAACAACTTGAGATTATTACTTATTGCATTGAGTGAGAACACACACCGTAGGGGAAAATGGGGTATCCCCATAAGAAAGCATTGAAAAGAACCACTTGTAGACTTAGGGTGAATTGGGGGAGGTCTAAGCAAGTAGAGGTTTTCTCTAGATTGGATAATGTCTAAGATTGAGTGTCTCGATAAATCTTACATATAGGGAGAGGAGACTAAAATAAAAATACAGCGGTGAAGTCACTCATTTTAGGCAAGAAGGAGGAATGTCTGGTATTTGTGGGTGGCACAGGGCCCTTGTTTTGTCTGTGCTTAGACAAAATTATGCAGTCGCTTCATCTCGTTTTGTCGTGGTCTCAGAGTAACCTTGTTTGAGGTTGGTATTCTGTGAAATTGTTTACATCTAATGAGAGAAGAACATGACTTCCCCATGAGTGCCGGCCCAGCCTCTGAACCTCATGGGCTGCTCTTTTTTCCTTTCTCAATTCACTCAACATTGTTAAGTGCTTACTGTGTGCTGGGATATCATCACAAATTACAAATGGTTCCTGTCTCTAAGGAATTTACAACTTTGCGGGGAAAAAAACAGGTAAGAAATAGAAGATCGGTATTTATTCAGCAACAAGTACGGATCGTGTGCCTGCTCTCCATCAGGCTGTGTTGGACATGGGATATGCTAGTTAAAAAAAAGAGCAGAGATTGCGGCTGTCATAGACCCCTTACTCTACAAGGAGGGGACAACGAATAATAAACAAATAAAGAAGTATATTATCAATTGTTTTCGAAGGTAATTATGAAACATAGGAACAGTAGACAGAGTTAGGTAACGAGAAGTATGAGCGGGAGAGGTGGACTGTCGTCCTGGGTGAGGAGGTGGGTCTGGTGTGATAAACTCATGCTGGGACCACTAGGAGAGGGAAATAATCACTCAGGCATAATTTGCAGATGTGTTCCCCATTTCTCTTTGCTAGTACACCAACCAAGGAAAAATAAAATCTGGGTGGTGTTACTTATTTTATACTAGAAGTCAAGTTGGATATCTTGAATCAGTACGGCTTTACAGAAATATTAGCTATATTTTTCATGGAAACAGAAAATCATTTCGAGTGTGTCCTCTCATCTACTTACGTTTTACAGGACTTTGAAATTGCAAAGCAAAATTTTAAATGTTACACTGCAGAAAAGGAAGAAGATACTCCGTTGGTCCATAGGTGTTTATTTACCGAGGCATAAGGTGGCCAATTGTTTGGTTACAACCAGTGACTCTGAAAGGAATGTAGACGCTTCCACTGTCACCAGACTCCTCTTGTTCTCTGTCAGCTTTAATGCCCTGGACTTAGTCACTTCCCCGAGACTCTCATTTCTGCCAGTGCTTCTAAAATTGTGGCGTGCTGTATTTCCTTTGAGTTCATCTATTGTCTGTCTGTCAATAAACGTTTGTCTCTTATCAGGGCTTCTCTGGAGTGGAGAATGAGCCCTGTTTTATATTTTTCTTAGGAATATAGTGGGTCATGAAAGGGAAGTCTGGGGAGGTCGCTTGTCCATCTAAATGTGTAGCAAAGAGAGAGGTAACCGGAGCACTGTCTTTCTCATGTCAAGAGGAGAAGCTGTCCTACCTGTTCATTGACGTGTTATCAGCTACATTCTTTTCTTCCCTGCTTCTCATTTTGGTCGTTAAGGAGCTTCCCTAGGAATAACAACTACTGCTTTTTAAATGTTAGTTGGTGCTTCCTATGTCTCTGGGGTACTGCCTAGTTTTCCAATTTCATCACAAACAGATGTAGATCTGGAGAAATAGTACTGGGTGAAGTCTATCTTCTGCTTTCCTAGTTTCAATGCTCTTTCCTTAAGAGACAGAATCTCAGCACAGGAAGAGACCTTAAAGGCCTTTTGGTCTCCGCATCCAGTCTACACCCAAGACCTCAACTGATCATGAAATTCTATGCTGAAGTGTCCCTAATGGAAAGAAATTAATTTCCACACAGGGTAGCCTGTCCCATGTTGCCACAACTTTGAGTGTGTGTGTGTGTGTGTGTGTGTGTGTGGCTTTGACACACTTAGTATAGCTCTAGCACTTGAGGCCATGAGGAAACACACATTGACTCCTTTGGGCAACAACCTTTCAAATAACTGAAGATCCTTCTAACGTGTTTATTTCTCTACCTTCAATGTTCTCCCCTCCAGGGTATCATCAGTTCTTGCTTATACATTCTTACAGTATCAGATGTGCTCTACTGCCCCACAAACGTGAGAAAACACAAGTCCCTTAAAAGAAAACACAGTATGTTATATATTGTTAAGTTAGCTATTATTCAAGCCTATATAAATATAAATGGGGCACAAAGTTTATGTTTATGGTTCTTAACCATGAAACTTAGAATTTAAAAGTAAGCAAAAGTGATTCATCACTTACCTATCACACCCCGTGCTCGCTAAATTCTACTCCTGAAACAAATATACCCTATTATATTGCACTAACTGCAATTTAAATAAAGACTTGAAACAAAATAAGCAAAAGTGTAACACTGATAAAATCAGCAACCTTCTGTAACATCACAGATTACATTTGTGTTTTGTTTGAAACCAAAGTGTTTTCAATGTGAAGATAATACATCCACGATGCAAATTCCTTTGAGTTCATCACGCACATATTCCTTGATGCTTTGTGATAACCCAATTCTCCTGCCACTTTCTCTGTATATAAAATGAGGAATAAAAACAATTTGTCTCATAGAGTTATTGTAAGAATTTCATGAAATCATGGATGTTAAGAACAGCTCTTGGTGCAGAGTGAAAAGGTAAAAAGACTGTTCTTATTATTACTTATAATAATTACCTAAATAATTACTAAATATTACTTATAATTTTTATTGCTTGTGCTAAGCAGAAATTAGTGCGTCATAGCACTTAACAGATTTGAATGAAATACAGTAACACCGAGCTGATAAACTTCTTCCAAGTTTAGAGCTAGTTTCCAGTCCCCAATATGGCTTTTGAAATTTGCTCTGAAAATTCCTGGTCATGACTCTTTCTAAATTAAACAGACTTGCCAGTTGCATTCTAGAAAACAGGTGATCTTATGCGAGCAAAGCCAGGGGAGAGTCATAATAACATAGAAAGGATATTCCTTTCTGCATTGCACTCAGTCAGCCATGCTACTTCTATCAAGGGCTGACATGTTATGTTCAGAATCAAGAAAATATTATTGACCTATCTTCATTACCTTGGCTGCCCTGAGATGGATTAAGTTTTGATTTTCCTTGTCTTTGGATGTAATAAATGGCAGCAACCTGAAGGTTAATGAACTGCTCACAGAGTTTTGGTGTAGTGAAACTCTACAAACACTTCTTTCCATCTATACCACGCAAAGACGAGATTTATAGCTTCACTTTAGGTCCTGAAAATATATTACTTCCTACTGCCATTCACCAAAACTTGACTTTAATTACTCTGTAAGTCAAAGAACACAATGAAATGGACAAAAAAAAATGTTGTTACTTTTAAAGACCTTATCAAAATAGGAGTTATCTCCTTGGATTCATTTGTCTTTCTGAATTATGATATTTTGAGTCATAAAGTAATATCAAACCTTATACTCAGGTGTTTACTATGGGTCAATGGAATATTTTGACTGAACACCATCCCTGAGCTGGGTCTTTGTGCCCAGATACTCCAGTGGAGCCACCATATTAGATAAGATTTGACTAATACAAAAATACTCAAAATTGTATTATCAGCTCGGTTAGAGTTGCTAGTTTACTTTCTTATACAGAATATTTGTTTAAAGACATGCTGAAGAACACACACACACACACACACACACACACACACAGCTTTCTGGTGTATAGCTAAAATGAAACTAAAAGACCTTGGTTGTTTTGAATTAAGTTCTCTCATAGTAATTTCCAGTAATTGTTTTTTAAATGTCTCTTTCAGGTCAGAAAAACTGGGGAGGACCTGTTTTGCCCTGGCCCATACTTTTAGAAGTTACGTTTCTAGACTTTTAACTCAGGAATATTTCAATTTACAATTTCCAAACCGGGGAACGTGGGCTAGATGAAGACTTTCCAGGTGATACAGGGATCAAGTAGTTCTTGAAGACTTCATTTCCAGATTCTTGACCTTTCTGGGTCCTTTTTCCTAAAAATGATCTGTATAGAAAGCAACTGGGGCAACTCTTCATGCTGTTGTCCTTGGCCTCCTCTCCCTGGCAATCCCTCTGCTTTTACTATATCGTAGAGAGGCAGACCTCTCACCTGAGATCTTAATCTGATGTTACCCTGGGGTTTGAACAATTCCATGCCTTCAATCAAGCAATCAGTTCAAAATATTGGTGTCTGGAGGCATCCCTCAATAAAGGCACAACAAAGCCATGGGGATGGTCCACACAGGTAAAGCAAGCCAGCAGAATGAGGGTATTTTGACCTGAAAAGTACTCTGAACTCAGTCACATCATAGAAAACGGGCCCGCCACCAGGATGACACTTTGACACTTTTTTATTATTACTTCACCTTTTCCATTCCCGGAGCATTGTCAAAGCACGCATCCTTACTGAGAGAAATTTCTAAAAGAGGGATGTAGAGAATCAGCACAGCTACTCTTGCTTTCCTTCTCTATAAGGGCCTACCTGATTAGATGAGACCCACCCACAATGATCTGTCTTTTGTTTAATTCCAAGTCAACGGATTTTCAACCCGATCATGGGGACATACCTGTTCCTGCTCCAGTTAATGCCTACAACGAAGGGAAGGGGTTATATAAGGCGTATATGCCGTGGGGTGGGAATCTTGGGGACCAGGACAGAATTTTGCCTACCACAATAGACATCTTGGCTCTTGATCATTTAGATTCCTCCCAAGTGTGAAATACATCCATCCCTCCAAATATTCCCAAGAGTCTCATCCCACTGCAGTATCCATTCAGAGCCCAAAATCTCACCTACATTTTATTAACTCATATACAAAATGTAAACCAATGCCAGGTGGGAATAAGGCTGCTAGGTGTAATCCATTGAGTACAGTGGCTAGGGCACAAATTTTCTCCATCTGTGCATTTGTGAAAAGATATAAATTATTTGCTCCCAACATACTCGGAGGAGTACGAAGAATAGTTGCAGATATTGTGGCTCCAAAAATGGTAAAATGGAACATACAACTCTTCCATTTGCCATTAAAGGCAGTCCTGAAATCCAGCTGAGCAAGCGGGAATTTCCTGATCAGATTTCAAGGCCCGGGAATAATTCTCCCCGGTTCCCAGATCCGCCGTTTAGGCTCTTGGTTCTATCCTCTGACTCCTTCCTTTTTCATGAAGGGGTTGAGCAATTTTAGTCGCCAAGCAGCCAGCTTCCTGCAGAGAATTTTGGGAACCAACTGTCTTTTTTTTTTTTTTTTAATTTCCTGTTCTCTTTGTCCTCTTTAGCCCAAGCTGGCCATGTTTCTGCTGAAACAATTTTCTCAAGTTTGTGGGTCTTTAGCGAATTTTGCTGATTTCACTCCATTTGATAAAAGCCACATCTACGAATGTTTGCAAGATAATCATTTCACTCTCTTAGGCAACAGATGAGCTGGCTAAAGGACAACACCCTGAAGCTTCCTAGAGGCCTTCTCACTTGACCAAGGCACACATTTACCTTCTTGAAAGGGCCTTTGTATGGCTGAGTATGCTCACGTTTTATCTTTCTGAGGTTTATTTGTTCATAAATTGAAGGGCTTCAGGTTGTTTCTAGTTTGGGGCTATTATGAATAAACACTTGTTTACAAGACTTTGTGTGGGCATATGTTTTCATTTCTCTTAGGAGTGCAATTGCTGGGTAATAGGGGGAAAAAAGATTACAAGAAGCTGTTAAATTTTTTCCAAAGTGGAAAAAATCCACTCTTACCAGCAATACATGCAATTTCCGATTACTCAGTATTTTAAATTTTAGCCATTTTAGTGGGTGTGCAATAATTTCTCTCTGTGATTTTAATCTGAATTTCTCTAATAAAACACATCTGGGCATTTTTCATATGCTTATTGGCTACTGATTATAAATTCCCTTATGAAGTGTATATTCATATTTTGCATACACATTACACATATTTTTTTAAAAATATATTTTCTAGAAACAAGCTCTGTTCTCAGATATAGGTGTGGCAAATAGTTTCTCCCAGTCTATGGCTTGTCCCCTTCATTTTCTTAAGTGTTTTCGATAAGAAGTTTTTTATTTTGATGAAACATAATTAATCAACAATTGTTTATAGTTAGCAATTTCTGAATCCTGTCTAGTAAATATTTGTCTACCCCGCCCCCCCCCACCAGGTCATGAAGGTATTCTTTTATGATTCTTCTAGAAGTCTTATAGTTTTATCTAAAAGTTTTTGTTTTAGGTCTCTAATCCACCTTAAATTAATTTTTGCATGCAGTGTGAGGTGTACATCAGGTACATTTTACTCCATATGGATACCCAATTGTTCCATTACCATTTGTTAAATGACTTACTGTTCCATGGGTCCTGCCTGAGGTTATTGATGGTAGTGAACTCAGTTAGGAATGCCTGCAGCACTCACCCAGGCACCCGTCACTCATAGGAAGTACCATAGACATGTCTTCTACTGTGGCCACTATTTATGGTTAAACCAGCCCTTATCATTTTTATTATGATCAAGGGACACACTTTAGCAATAAATCACAGGCTGTTTTGATGAAGAAGATTAATGACTCACAAGTCCTGGAGGGGAGAGGGGCATACCCAAGAGACCACATAGAAAAGCCTGGGTAGAGAGAGAACAAGAGTATGAGCCTGGGTTTCTGCCTTTATTAAGGGTCTCAAAGTAGGGTATCTAGGGTTTTGTGGTTCATTCTTTAATGTTTAAGGCATAAGAGTGGGAGTTAGAGAGTAGGAAAGGAGAAGTGGGACTATGCATGTAGTCAATTTTCAAGGTTACCTAGGGCTTTCTGAAATAAGGACCTTCATGGGAGAAGTAATCTGGTTCCTTGTCTGGTTGTTTTGCTGGTACCTGTGCCTTAAAGTTGGCAATATGTTTACTCAAGATGGATGTATTTTGAAATGGATGCCTTGGCAATCAAAAGCTCAATTTCGGGCACTTACATCACACATTTTCTCATATAATTGCTTTGGTGTCTCAGTTAAAAACCAATTAATTGACCATATAAGTTTGGGCCTCTATCTGGACTCTCTTTACTGTTCCATTATCTATTGTTCTATATTTATACCAGTGACACACTATCTTGTCTGTTATAGCTCCATAAAAGTGCTAAAGTAAGAAAGGATATTTCTCTAACTTCATTTTTTTCAAGATTGTTTTGACTACTATAGATCCTTTGAATTTCCATGTACATCTTAGAATCTTCTTGTCAACGTCTACAAAAAATGCAATTTTTATAAGGATTCGTGGAATCTATAAATCAATTTGAAGTAAATTAACATCGCGACAATGTCTTCTAATCCATGAACATGGTATATTTCTCCCCTTATTTACACCTTCCTTAGTTTTTCCCAGCCATGCTTGTAGTTTTCAGTATGCATTTGTTGCATATCTTTTGTTAAAATATTTTATTTTTTATACTAATGTAAGCAGAAAGTGTTTAAACATTTCATTTCTTTTTCTTTAAATTGTTTGAAAATGTTTACTTATTTTTGAGAGAGAGACACACACAGAGTGTGAACAGGGGAAGGGCAGAGAGAGAGGGAGACAGAGAACCCGAAGCAGGCTATAGGCTCTGAGCTGTCAGCACAGAGCACAATGCGGGGCTCAAACCTACAAACCGTGAGATCATGACCTGAGCTGAAGTCGGATGCTTAACTGACTGAGCCACCCAGGCACTCCTAATTTCTGATGGTATAAAGAAACACAACTTATTTGTTTATTGACCATGTGTTCTATAACCTTGACAAACTCAGTTAATAGTTATAGTCACTGCATTAAGCATTTATAAGTTTTTTTAAACAGATTTTATCTTTTAGAACAGCTTTATGTTCACAGCAAAATTGAGCTGAAGGTACAGAGATTTCCCATATAGCCCCTGCCTCAGCACACGCATAGCTTCCCCCATTATTAATATCTCACACCAAAGTGGTACATTTGTTACAATATGAGCCTACACTGATGTTCTCTATTCTCCATTCTCACCAGCCCTTGTTATTTCTTGTCCTTTTGATAATAACCATTCTAACACATGTGATGTGATATATCAATGTACTTTAAGCTTGTACTTCCCTGACGACTAGTGGTGCTGAGCATCTTTTCATGTGCCGTTTACATGTCTTCTTTGGAAAAAATGTTTCCTCAATTCTTCTGCCCATTTTTAATTGGGTTATTATTATTTTGCTATTGACTTATATGAGTTTCTTATGTATTTTGGATATTTACTGCTCATCAAATGTCATTTGCATATATTTTCTCCCTTTCCATAGAATGTCTTTTCATCTTGTTTATTGTTTCTTTTGCTGAGCAGAAACTTTTAATTTGATACAGTCCCACTTGTTTAATTTGCTTCTGTTGCTTGAACTTTTGCTATCACATACAAAAAATTATCGCTAAGACTCATGTCAAGGGGTTTTTCACTATATTTTCTTCTAGGAGAATTATGGTTTCAGGTCTTATGTTACATTTTTTTTTCTTATTACATATTGAGTTAATGTTTGTGTATGTTGTAAGATAGGGACAGAGTTTCATTCTTTTGTGTGTGGATATCCAGTTTTACGAACACCATTTATTGAAGAGACTATCTTTTTCCCATTGAGTATTCTCAGCTCCCTTGTTTGATAATAGTTGATAGTATATTCCTGTGTTTATCTTGGGTGTCAATTCTGTTCTATTGGTCCATGTGTCTGTTTTTTTTTTTTTTAACGTTTATTTATTTTTGAGACAGAGAGAGACAGAGCATGAACGGGGGAGGATCAGAGAGAGGGAGACCCAGAATCCGAAACAGGCTCCAGGCTCTGAGCTGTCAGCACAGAGCCCGACGCGGGGCTCGAACTCACAGACCGTGAGATCATGACCTGAGACGAAGTCGGCCGCCCAACTGACTGAGCCACCCAGGCGCCCCCCCATGTGTCTGTTTTTATGCTGGTATCATACTGTTTTAATTACTCTAGTTTTTCAATATAGTTTGAAATCAGGATGTATAATGCCTCCTGCTTTGTGTCTTTTCCAAGATTGCTTTAGTTACATTGCCTCTTATGGTTCCACATGAATTTAGGATTGATTTTTTTCTGTTTCAGTGAAAACTGCAACTGAAATATTTTTTTAAGTTTATTTACTTATTTTGAGAGAAAGCATGAGCAGGAGAGGGGCAGAGAGAGAGGGAGAGAGAGAATCCAAAGCAGGCTCTGCACTGACAGCACAGGGCTTGAACTTACAAACCATGAGGTTATGACCTAAGCCAAAATCAAGAGTCAGATGCTTAACCACAGCCGCCCTGCAATTGGAATATTGATAGGAATTGCACTTGATATGAAGATCACTTTTGATATTATGGACATTTTTAAGAACATTCTTCCAATCCACGAACACAAGACATCTTCCTATTTATTTGTATCTTTGATTTCTTTTGTCAACGTCTTATCGTTTTCAGTGCACAGACCTTTCACCTCCTTGGTTAAATTTATTCCCAAATGTTTTATTGTTTTTGATGCTATTGTAAATGAGATGGTTTCTCTTTATAACTCTCGCAGATAGCTCATTATTAAAGTACAGAAATGTAACTGATTTTTGTATGTTAATTTTGTGTCCTGCAGCCTTACTGTATTTGTTTATTAGTTCGAACAGGTTTTGGGTGGAGTCCTTAGGGTTTTCTTTCTTTCTTTTTTTTTTTAAGTGTTTTATTTATTTTTGAGACAGAGAGAGACAGAACATGAGCAGAGGAGGGGCAGAGAGAGAGAGGGAGACACAGAATCCGAAGCAGGCTCCAGGCTCCAAGCTGTCAGCACAGAGCCTTATGCGGGACTCAAACTCACAAACCGTGAGATCGTGACCTGAGCCGAAGTTGGACGCTCAACCGACTGAGCCACCCAGGTGCCCCTAGGGTTTTCTATATATAAGATTGTGTCACCGGCAGCAGAGACATTTTTACTTCTTCCTTTCTGACTTGGGTGAATTTCATTTATTTCTCTTGCCTTGGGTAGAACTTTCAGTACTATCTTGAATAGGAGTGGTGGGAGTGGACATCCTTCTTTTGTTCCTGACCTTAAAGGAAAAGCTTTCGTCATTGAGTACGATGTTAGCTGCGGTTCTGTCATATACGGCCTTTAATACGTTAGGTACTTCCCTCTACATTCAATCTGTTGAGTGTTTACCATGATGTTGAATTTTGGCAAATGCTTTTTCTGCACCTCTTGAGATTATCATATGGTTTTTATCTTTCATTCTATAAATGTGATGTATCACATTTATTGCCTTGCATATTTTGAGCCAATCTTGCATGCTATGAGTGAATCCCACTTGATCATGGTGAATGATCATTTTGATGTGCTGTGGAATTGGTTTGCTGTTATTTAGCTGAGAATGTCCACATCCATATTCATCAGGGTTATTGGACAGCAGTTTTCTTTTCTTGCGGTATTCTTTTTTTTTTTTAATTTTTTTTTTTCAACGTTTATCCACCTTTGGGACAGAGAGAGACAGAGCACGAACGGGGGAGGGGCAGAGAGAGAGGGAGACACAGAATCGGAAACAGGCTCCAGGCTCTGAGCCATCAGCCCAGAGCCCGACGCGGGGCTCGAACTCACGGACCGCAAGATCGTGACCTGGCTGAAGTCAGACGCTTAACCGACTGCGCCACCCAGGCGCCCCTTCTTGCGGTATTCTTATCTGGCTTGCATATCAGGGTAATTCTTGCCTTATAAAATGAATTTAGGAGTGTGCCCTTCTCTCAATTTTTTGGAAGGGTTTGAGAAAGATTGAAATTAATTATTCTTTAAATGTTTGGTAGGTTTTGCCTGTGAAACCATCTGATCCTGGGCTGGGCTTTTCTTTGTTGGGAGATTTTTGATTACTGATTCAATCTCCTTACCAGTAATTGGTCCGCTCAGATGATCTACTTCATGATTCAGTCTTGGAAGGTTGTATCTTTCTAGGAATTCATCCATTTCTTCTAGGTTACCCAATTTGTTGGCATAGAATTACTCACAGTTGTCTCCTAACTTAAATTCTAAAATCAGATACCTTTTTATCTTCTTTTTCTCTAGTCTGTATAATTGACCTCCGATTAATTCATATTTTTGAACCCTAACAGTCCTGAGATGTTTAAATGAATAAAGGGCAGTTTTTAATAAAGATGACGTGATTATGACTTTTGAAATATGCCACATGCTTACAGGATGCATTTTATTTTCCCAGAACTTTTTTTTGACATGGGAGTCTAATTTAGAGCAGAAGGAAAAAAGCCTGATCTCTACCTGCTGCATTCTATTTTGAACTTCATTATCAAGCATTCTTTCTTGGCCTACAAGTAATCTTTGGCAACATTCTTTGTTTTGGATCATAGTTTCTTTTGTTTCACACCCCTAACCACTAACGTGCTTCTCCTCCGAGCTGGTCCTCCGCCTGCCCCTGTCCCACTTGGTGTCTGACCTCCACGGGATGCGTTGCTCAGGCTCCCCCATCGGTTGGCTTTCCATTGGGTGCAGCTAACTGAGGAGAGACGGGAGGATTAGGGAGGGTTCAAGACAGGTCGTGGCTTTCCTACCCCACAGTCTTAGGTAGCAGCGGCACCTGCTTGAGACCCCAGCTCCTACCAGACAGACCTGAGGTGACTCCAGTTTCCAGTAGGTGCTGTCCAGTTTCCAGTGGTGCTGGTCCCAGGTCCCAGGTGGCACTGTTTCTTCCTTTTGTCCTCTGCCCAAGGGCAGTAGTGGCTTTCTACTGTTGCTAATCGCCGGTTCATTCGCTGCCTCCGTTTGGTTTCTCAGCCTTCTCACCGCTGCGTGTAACCACTTCCCTGCAGGAAATTCCCTCTGTTGTAAATATCTGAGGACCTTTTTGTTCTTCTGGCTACAAAACGAATGGATACAATCACTTACAGAGTGCCTTATTCTCTGATTGTCTGTAACAGCATCTATTATCATAATCACGACTCTCAGTGGTCAGTGGGTCAGTGACCAATACAAAAATTCAAGGTTCTCTTTCAGTTCTTACAGACAATACAATGCAACTCCATGAACACATTTTTATGTATAATAAAAGCTACTTACTAGAAATTTAGTAAAGGGATTCGTAACGGTCATATATATATATATATCAACATGCTTTTAATAGCATTGCTGAAAAATATTTCTAAATATTGTAGATATTAATTCATACTGGTTTGCTTATATATATTGATTGATCAATATAATTATTTATGACATGGGATGATATCCCCATGACGAGCTTGTGAACTTCAAACCTGACCATGGATTTTCAATTAAAAAAACCAGGGGAGCCTGTGTGGCTCAGTCGGTTAAGCATCTGACTCTCATTTTGGCTCAGGTCATGATCTCATGGTGTATGGGCTTGTGGGTTCAAGCGCTACGTGGGGCTGCATGCTGAGCGGGTGGGGCCTGCTTGGAATTCTCTCTCCCTCTCTCTCCACCCCTCCACCTTCTCAAAATAAATAAATAAACTTTAAGTTAAAAAGCTAAATTTTTGGGCACCCGGGTGGCTCAGTCAGTTAAGCGTCCAACTTCGTCTCAGGTCATGATCTCTCTTTTGTGAGTTCGATCCCCGCGTCAGGCTCTGTGCTGACAGCTGGGAGCTTGGGGCCTGCTTCCGATTCTGTGTCTCCTTCCCTCTCTGCCCTTCCCGTGCTCACTCTCTGTCTCCCTCTCTCTCTTAAAAATAAACATTAACAAAATTAAAAAAAAATTTTTTTTAAATAAATTTAAAAATGTTAAAGCTTTTAAAAATACAAGTTCCTGGAAACCAATACAGACTCAATGGAGAAGGGGGTCCAGGGATCTGTGCTTTAACAACCTTCCCAGGTGACTCTTCACAGCTGACTTCTCATCTGCATTTCAGGTGTTTGGGAAGACAGAATGACAAGTAGAAGACTGAGCACAAAATGTTGAAACCATTTTTCAAACATCCCAGTTGATTGACTATTTGATCTTTACCCCTGAGAAACTTACAGGGACTGGAAATAAACACTGGCCCTAGTATTTAAAGATCTAAATCCACTTAAGACATTTATGGTGCAGAAACGGGGGGGGGGTCCCGTTATTTTCCCGAAGCTATTATCTTCTGAGGTCGACTACAAAGACACTTAGTCATTCTGAGGTGTGACTATTTCTGTCTGATGGACAGGAAAGGGGGGAAGTTTTACCCACATTAATAAAGAAGTTCTGGCAAGACCTTAGATTTCCAGAAAATAAGTCAATCTAGTCACACCATAGTCCTCTTTGTACTTGTTTTGAACTACCTGCAGCGCGAATTCAGTCTGGGCGAGAAACGAGGGTCACAACACAAGAGTTTCTGACTAGGAATCCGTTTTCAAAGTTCCCGTAAGCTCTTCCTTCGGGTTCTTCATATATCCTCACTGTGGGGGAAACTGCAAGCCGCTCTTCATTGGCTACCCTCCCCGTGTGCCCTGGTGTCAGATGGGTCCGCGCTGTAGAACACTGTCTACATTTCCCGGTCTTGCTTTCGGCTGGGTGTAGCTGTGTGATTTAGCTCTGGCCAGAGGCTACGTACGGAAGTGATCTCCACCCTGTGTGGGTTCATCAGGGGAAGGTCCATGCCTCTGACCTACTTTCTCCTTTCTTCCTTTTCAGGGCTGGAATGCAGGTATAGTGGTGGAGTTGGCAAGGACTAGGGTGACAGAGAAACTGGGAAGGAGGGATCAGGGGCTTGGGGGACTTCACGGAGCATAGCCACCGTATCAGCTAGGCTTTTGCAAGAAAGAGAGATAAACGCCTAGTACAAATGGGCCAGTGTTCTTGGACCTTTACCTTCCTGGCTTTGGCATCTTTGAAACAGATCACGCTGTGCTTTAGGCCAGCCCTGATGGCCAGAGGAAACGTTGCCCTCAAGTTTTGTTGAAGACAATCGGGAAAAGGAAAGGTGTGAGAGGAACTCTTTCGTTGGCTATCTGGGCAGCAGAGGAGAAAGGCTCTCAATGGCCATAAGACCCGATAGGCTTGCATCTGGTGTTTGTATCTCTTGACGTTTCAGAGCTGTGGTGTCGGCCATATCACAGGATGAAAAATCAATCCTTCTCATCGAAAAGGAACCCAAGGGAAAGCTCCTCTCCACGACTTAAAAGACAGAGAATCCTGGATGTTTAGTTAATGCGTGAGTGACAGATTGCCGTGGTGTATGCACAAATAGTCTACATTTCCGGGATTTTAATGAAACAACTGAGGTTACAACGATCACTCTGGGAATCGTGTATAAATCAGAGGACATTCACAGAGGTGTGCCCAGTCTGTGAATATCTTGTATGTCGTGTACACCCAAAGAAAAATAGTGAAAACCCTACTCTGAGACACAGACTGTAGATGACATTTAACCTTTATGGCATCTTAGGAGCCCAGGAAATATCTGAATGTAAATACTTTTAGAAAGAAGAATTCATCTGTTTATCTATGCAATTGATCTCTATCAATTAACCCCTGCCTAATTCTTTTTTTTCTTTAAAAAAATTTTTTTTATTAACGTTTATTTATTTTTGAGACAGAGAGAGACAGAGCATGAACGGGGGAGGATCAGAGAGAGGGAGACACAGAATCCGAAACAGGCTCCAGGCTCTGAGCCGTCAGCACGGAGCCCGGTGCGGGGCTCGAACTCACAGACTGTGAGATCATGACCTGAGCCGAAGTCGGACGCTCAACCGACTGAGCCACCCAGGTGCCCCATCCCTGCCTAATTCTTAAAAAACTCAGGATGACTGGGTAGACACTACCATCTTTTAGATACACTGAGAGGATAATTGTTTGTTTCAAAGAAAGTTACCTCCAGGAATATTCGACTGGTCTCAGACCAGCATGTGGGGTAGAGTTCAAGAGAGGCTTCTAATCAGAAGTGACTGTTTTTCCATAGACATACATCCACCTGCACGGTTGGAACTGACCCACGTACTCAGTCTGACCCCTCTCTCGTCACTTAACATTACACGAACGACCCAGATTTGAATTGCATGAGTCTGCTCACACACGAATTTTTTTCAGTAAACACATTGGAAAAATTTTTGAGATTGGTGACAATTTGAAAATCTTTGGAGATGAATCACGTAGCCTAACAATACCAGGAAAAAAAAAAAAATGAAATAGTGGCCATTCTAAGGAGAGAGTATGTAAAAACGTGTAACATAAAAAAGTATGTGTTAACTCAAAAACAGAATCAGACCTGTAAATACAGAAGAGAATAAACCAGCGGTTGTCAGAGGGGAGGGGAGGGGGGGTTGGGCAACGTGAGTGAAGGAAGAGTGGAAGATACAGACTTCCAGTTAGGGAATGAATAAGTCATGGGAATAAAAAGCACAGCATAAGGAAGATAGTCAAGGATATTATAACATCTGGTGGTGGATGGTAGCCACACTCATGTTGAGCAGCAGTGAGCGTAGCAAAGACAGACCGACTGGTCGAATCACTGTGTTGTGTGCCTGAAACTAATATAACACTGTATGTCTGCTATACTCAAGAAAAACAACTCGGAAAAAAAAAGGATGTGTTACGTGACTGTTTATATAATGGGTAAGGTTTTGGTCAACGGTAGGCTATGAGTAGTTACGTTTGGGAGGGGCGTTAAAGTTATCCGTGGCTCTTTGGCTGCATGAGGGGTCCGCACCCCTAACCCCCAGGTTGTTCAAGGGTTAACTGTGTATTCTGAACGTCTTGTAAATCTTTTGAGATTCCTCAAAAGCCTCCCCCTTTTCGTTGTCGTATGCTACGCCACTGAAAGGAAGACACCATTTGTTCAATGCCTCCCTCACCACTGAATGTCTGGTATTTCGGTCTTCATTGCCACCTATAACGCCGCGAGGGACAGAGACTGGACGACATTACCATCACCTGGCTCCCTCATGCAGGTTTGAAATGCAACAGTAGTGGGGATGGCAGCAAAGGATATCGTCCAGAGCTGAGAGCAGCCGCAGTGGCTGCAGCGGGAAGTAAATGCCAGGCCTTTCCACCTCAAGTCTTATTCGCTTGTCTGCTTTTTATTTGCAACAGAATTAGAATTCATCATTGCCTCTGGAACCCAGAGCACTGACGCTGCACCCGATGGGCTCTCGGCAGGAAATCTGATGACCCACAGCTGTAATTTGTCATGCCAGGGAGGGCTGTGGATGTTTTACATATGTTAGATTCGTATTTACAGTCTGTGAGTTGTGATAATTCTTCCTATTTTACAGAGAAGAGAACTGAGGCTCAGAGAGAGAAAGTCACCGCCCGATGTCACAGCTAGTAAGTCACGCTGGCGTCCATCTGGTCTGGAGTCTGAGCCCCTGTCCTTGGCCTCCGAGTCATACTGCTGGTGCTCCTCCTGGTTCTGGGGGGCGGGGGCGGGTCACGTGTCACCTAACTGGTAGGCTGAGCTCGAGAGGACCTCCAGCCTCCCAGAGAGCCAACCGGAGAAACAAGTCTGTGTTGGCTGATTTACTACAGGTCGCACTGTAGGATCGCTGTGACAACACTCGCTCAGGGACCAATGGCGGTGGCTGGCTCATTTTCTGGTTCTTTGGTGTTTCTCAAATCCAGTTGCAAATTAGAGTCACTTGGGGAGCTTTAAAAAAAAATCCCACTGCATGGTCTACACAGAGGTATCCCAGTTTAATCGGTTTCAATGGGACTCAAACATCGTTATTGTGTACAAACTCTTCAGGTGACTCCAAGGTTGGAACCAAGCTCTAGAATCAACTGAGGCTTGGAACTTTAATGGTAGATAAATGTATCAATTTTGCACCCTTAACAAAGGTCTTGGAAGGGACAGCAGTTGCTAAAGATGTGACATATGAAGGAACTCTGAAATTTACTTACATTCTGGGGCTCCTGGGTGGCTCAGTCAGTTACGCGTCCGGTTTCAGCTCAGGTCATGATCTCATGGTTTGTGGGTTCGAGTCCCGAGTCAGGCTCCCTGCTGACCTGCTTCGGATTCTGTGTCTCCCTCTCTCTGCCCCTCCCCTGCTCATGCTCTGTTTCTCTCTGTCTCTCAAAAATGAATAAACATTAAAAAAATTATATATATAAAAAAAAGAAATGTACTTACCTGTTCCGAAGGCCGAGGAACACGAATCCAGCCTCAGCTGCACAGCAATGTCGGAAGTAGAGGTGGAGAAAAGTCTCTGGGGGCCTCCTGGATGTCTCGTCTCATCCTAGAATCCATCTTAACAATGAAGCCAATGAGGGGCGCCTGGGTGGCGCAGTCGGTTAGGCGTCCGACTTCAGCCGGGTCACGATCTCGCGGTACGTGAGTTCGAGCCCCGCGTCAGGCTCTGGGCTGATGGCTCGGAGCCTGGAGCCTGTTTCCGATTCTGTGTCTCCCTCTCTCTCTGCCCCTCCCCCGTTCATGCTCTGTCTCTCTCTGTCCCAAAAATAAATAAACGTTGAAAAAAAAAAAATTAAAAAAAAAAAAAAAAAACAATGAAGCCAATGGTCTGCCCAATTTGGAATCTTATAAGTCATGAAATCACTGCCACCTAGTGTTACTGATTTTCTTTTTTTTTTCTTCCTTGCCTTCTTTACCTCCATTCCTTTCCCTCTCTTTCCTTCCTCCCTTCCTTCCTTCTCTCCCTCGCTCCTTATTTCCTTCCTTCCTTCCTTCCTTCCTTCCTTCCTTCCTTCCTTCCCTCCTTCACTCTTTCCTTCCTTCCTTCCTTCCTTCCTTCCTTCCTTCCTTCCTCCTTCCTTCCTTCCTTCCTTCTTTCCTTCCTCCTTCCTTCCTTCCTTCCTTCCTCCTTCCTTCCTTCCTTCCTCCCTCTTTCCTTCCTTCCTCCCTCCCTCCCTTCCTTCCCTCCCTCACTCTTTATTTCCTTTCTTCCTTCCTTCCTTCCTTTCTTCCTTCCTCCCTCCCTCCCTTCCTTCCCTCCCTCACTCTTTATTTCCTTCCTTCCTTCCTTCCTCCCTCCCTCCCTTCCTTCCCTCACTCTTTATTTCCTTCCTTCCTTCCTTCCTTCCTTTCCTGAAAGTGAACTGATGTTTTACCAAAGCTAGGAGCATCGGCTCTGGCTCAGAGGGAGGGAACGTGTAGACTTATCTTCTCAGGTCTGCTGTCAGGGCTCCTGCTGGTGAGAATTTCCTCTTCGCTACGTATGCATAGACATTACCATCTATCAACCTTTCACCTTGTGGGGGCTCACTTCCGGTTTGAAAACAGGTAGCCTATGAGGACTTTCCATTTATTTTACATCATCCATTACTTCTTCCAGAAGAAAAGTGGGGTTGAGCACGTATTTCCAGAATTTGCCTGATTTTGTTTAGTGTTGGCTTTTCTTGGCCTGCTGTTAACCCAGCTGGAACGACCTCGCAGGAAGACATTTATATAAAACGTATGGCATTCTGGATAATTATTAACTTCTGGCTAAAGGATGATGGGGAAGGTGACTCTCTATTATTCGGGGGTTTTTGACTATACCATGTTCTGGCTTCATTCCCCACATCAAGTCTACCATCTGGTCCCGTCAGCCCCACCTCTAAGATACATCCCCAATCTGTCACTTCTCTTGGTCTCAGCCGTTATCCTTTGCGCGGCCAACAGAAATAATCACCTTCCTGTTCTCTTTGCATCTACTCGTGTGTCTCAACAGAGTCTTCCTTACACAACAGGAAGAAATGGCATTACCAGGAGAAATCTCGTCATATTACTTCTGTATTAAAACCCACTAATGTCTTCCCTTATCATGACTGAGAGGGCTCTAAGTGATGTGACCCCAGCTTCCACTCTGATCTCATCTCCTACCACGAAGCCGCACTGGCCTCCTCAGGGCCTTTGCACCTGCTGTCTCCTCAGCCTGGAATACTCTTCCCCAGAGTCACACAGCTGCTACCACCTACTGAGACTCTCAGGGGAGGTTTGGTTCCCCAAATCCCTTTCTTTCCGTTACCCTCTCTTATTTTCTTCAAAGTACTTATCATTATCCGAAATTCAAATTTAAAACTGATTCACCTGTGTTGACTAAATCTGGCAAAAGGCCAAACCTAGACTCTGAGAAACCAGGATGGAGACCTCAGTGCCATCTATCTAACTACTTCCTTTGCCGTTCAGAACTATTGTTTTCGTGTCAAGTGGGCCGTGGTTGAGAACCAAAGGTGGACTTCTCTAGAAGCTGGCAGCTTCCTGAGGCTGTACCCAGGAAGCAGGTCACTGGACCTCAATGGTCCCAGATTCCTTTTTTTCCGTTGCTTTTACAGCCAACTCCCAACTGCTTGACTCCTCCCCTTGAACTTTGACATTGAGGGGCCCATGGAGAATGGGAACCCAGACACTAGTATGTGACCTCCTCTCCCTCTCCAGGGAACAAAAGTGAAAGATTTTTTTCTACATCTCTGTGTATATCATATCCTCAAGTCCCCCTATTTCTGATTCACAATTAACTGGACATTCGGACACACCAGTTCTTCTTAACATATCCAGTAAACCTGAGTCATTTAGACGGTCATTTCACTTTCAAAAAAGCTTGGCTTTCTAGGTAATTGTCAGGGTGCGGACTCGAAAGCCCCAACATATCTTCTTTGCTTTCCTGTTGTAGCGTTCCTAATCATCCCTTAGGTAAACCTATGCCTGGAGCAGAATTGTGAACACATGGAATTTTTATAAAAACTGGGACTTCTGGACTCTATATCCAGATTTTTCACTTCTATCTTCTACTTTCTTTTTTTTAAATTTTTTTATGTTTATTTATTTCTGAGACAGACAGAGACAGAGCATGAATGGGGGAGGGGCAGAGAGAGAGAGGGAGACACAGAATCTGAAGCAGGCCAGGCTCTGAGCTGTCAGCACAGAGCCCGATGAGGGGCTCGAACTCACAAACCGTGAGATCATGACCTGAGCTGAAGTTGGTCATTCAACGGACTGAACCACCCAGGCGCCCATCTATCTTCCATCTCCTCATGTTTGCCATTAGCTTCTGGAACCGTTGATGGGTAAAGTTAAGGAAGAATCTCAGAGTCATAAAGATAAAGGTATAGAAAATCGGATGGAAATACAGACAATATCTTAAGGAATGGTCAACCAGATCCAGCATCCAAATAATGGTGGTTTCCTAAAAAGAGGGGGAAAAATGAGGAGGAGCTTTTCAAACAAATAACATCAGCATATTTTTTAGAATTCTGGAACATGAGATCCCCAGACTGAAATGGCCCCCAGAGTACCAAGCATATAGAATGGAAATAAAGCAAAGCAGGAAAGTACAGTAAGGCACATCTCATGAATGGCAAAGAAAAGATACTAAAAGTTTCATGAGGAAAAGAAGTCCAGATGAAGAGTCGGAGATCAGTCTCGCGATTCCTCAACACTTTTCTAGTAGATGCTAGAAAGAATGGAGAGGTGGCTCCCAACAGTGGAAAAGCACAATTATGTACATCGAAAATACATCTTGCCCATTCAGAATATATATTTCTTTCTCAAGGATATATAAGCCATCCCCCTCAAACTAATTCCCAAATAAGCCTCAAGAAAATCCGAAAAAAATCCCAAAGAACTGACATCATACCTCCATTTACTCAAATCAGAATATGATAATAATAGCGCTAGTAGGAAAAACGAAAGAGAAACCAGTAACAAACAGGGTGAAAACGTCCCATATATTTCTGCTCCTGACCATGAAGGAATAACAGGGAACTGTTCAATTTGATGGATTCTCGCCTGTAGGTAAAAAATATTCTTGGGGCACCTGGGTGGCTCAGTCGGTTAAGCGTCCCACTCTTGATGTTGGCCCAGGTCATGATCTCACAGTTCGTGACTTGGAGTCCTATGTGGGGCTCTGTGCTGACAGTGCAGAATCTGCTTGGGATGCTCTCCCCCACCCCACCCTCTCACTCTGCCCTTACCCACTCTCTCGGTCTCAAAAATAAATAAATAAACATTAAAAAAATATATTCTTATGTGGGATCCTCCTTCTGTTCTCTGTTTGTGAGTTTCTCTCTAATCTTTTGTTTCCCATTTAAATCTTCATTTGAATATTTCCTTTCTGTCATTCGTTTGAATTTCAGTAATGCCTATTCTGTTCCTTGCTTTTTCTAATCAACTGCTTCCAAAGAGATGTGTGTGTGTGTGTGTGTGTGTGTTTAATATGAAATTTGTTGTCAAATCGGTTTCCGTATAAAGAGATGTGGTTTTGGTTGACAATTCATTTCTTGCGTTTCCAGTCTCCCTCTTCTGGTGTTTTATAACTTATCTTTAGGATATTATTTTATTGAATCAATGCTATTTTTAAGTTATTCATAGCAGAAATCAGCTGTAGAGAATTAACTTATATTTTCTTCCAGGCTAATCTCTTTATTTGTCCTTGATGTGTGCGTGTGTGTGTGTATTTTAACGATGTTACATTAGTATATTAGCATATGTGACATCGTTTTTCTTTTTGCCTTATAATTAGAGGGGCTGCTCCAGGCACCTTATTTTCAAATATGGTGGATGGATGACTATTTGGCTCTCTTCCCACTTTACCTGAGACCAGATTTTTATTCTTTTCTACAAGGACAATTTAAGGATATTTAGTGTTCTACCTACTTTTATATGGTCTGAGGGCATGGGTTTGGGAGAAAGACAGCTCACGGATTAGCCCACTGGCAGAAGGCAGGAGACCCTGAAGTCCGCAGTAGCTGTGCACCGGTAACCGAGTGTGGAAACTCTGTGTGCCACTCCTCCAAATCCTGTTCACCTCAAAGAGGGCCAGAGGGTGCTTGGAGACGAAGTGGGCTGCATTACGGTAGGGGAGCCTTGAGTTCAGGAAATCGAAGCTTTTATCATGGGCAGAAGGCATGTCCATCCTTTGTTCTGGAGGGAGGTGGTCTTCCTATCTTCCAACACTGTTCCCTATTAGAAAATACTGGAAAACGTGGCCTGCCACGAGGGGCACTCTGTCCCCGGCTTCCAAAACGCGCAGAAACACAAGAGACTCATGGGAAATTGTCTCCCAACAGTGTGTCGAATAAAAAGACCTTCGAGGATCCATGACGGGTACATCAAACTCTAGCCAGCAACTCCCCAACAGGCTGCAAGAAACCGATTCAGAAATATAAGCAGGTGTACAGAAACATCCCGGGGATGTGTTATGGTGAGACATAGCCAGATGTCAGCGCAGAGCCACACTGTGAATCCTCAATAAGCCATGGTTACGTAAATGGAGAATTAAAATAATTCCATACTTTAAGTGACAAGGAAAATTTGTTTAACTGGAGGAAGTTGATGGGGCATGAATAATATTTCCTGCATTTTAATCACTATATATTTACACACATATTATTTTTTTTCATAAAGAGCATTGCTTATTTTTATAAATAACAGCTAAATAAGTAAGGACTATTTTAAACAATATATTCAAATAAATAAGGGAGTTTCACATACATGGGAATTTGCTTTAGGCAGGGGGCTGAAAGAAACAGTGTATTGACTGGCTCTGACCTTAGAGAAGTCACCTACCTTTATAATTATTTTTTATAACATGTAACTTTTTGTGTGCCTTTCTTTTTATGTCTATTAAACTTGGAACTTGAACTAAGTGATTTTAACAATCTCTTCCTTTATGATTTTTTAAAAATTCCAGATCTCTGGAAAAGAGATTAGCTTAAATATTCAGCATAACCCTTAGACTCTTGTAACACTGAATTTTTAATGTTAAGAGTTTTGTTGGTTTTTCTCAAGTGTTTTGTTGTTGTTGTTATTTTATGTTGAGGGGGGCAGGGAGAGCGAGCAGGGGAGGGGCAGAGAGAGAGGACAGAATCCCAAGCAGCCTCTACCCTGTAAGCCCTGAGCCTGACAGGGGTGTGGGGCTCAGACTCACCAACTGTGAAATCGTGACTTGAGCCGAAACCAAGAGTCCATGCTTAACCGACTAAGCCACCCAGAAGCCCCTCTCAAGTATTTTTAAGCAACCGCAGCCTGCGTTCCCGTAGTAGTTTAAATGCAGTTCAGATAAAACACAGGGTAATTGTGGGTCGATTTTGTCTCGCTAAAGTCTAAGACATTTGCTCTAAATTAATGATCAGCTTTTTAAAAAGCAAGTCGGTCTGGATTTTAGGTTTTGGCCTCCTTGTCTCCTTTTTTAAAATGCATTTACTAAGAAAGAAAGAAAGAAAGAAAGAAAGAAAGAAAGAAAGAAATGGGGGTGGGCAAAGGGTAACAACCTCAAACAGCTGTCAGTTACACACCAGGAGCTGTGCTTGTTTAACTGAGTGACTACTGTGCGCCGCGTGGTGCCAAAGTGGGGCCCAGCGGTGGTGATCTGCTGACCTCCAGGCTCTCGCGGGCACTGACCGCTGTCCTGTGGCCACTTCTGGTTAGCCACAGAGGCCCTGGCAGTCAGCTTTCTCTGGCAAGGAGCCAGGAGAAGGAACCCAAAGACCTCCAAATGGATTGCGGGGTGAAGAGGGAGGGGGTGGGGGTGAGTCCACCCGCAAAGGCGGGTGCCAGGTGCTTCTGAATGGCCACGCGCTGTGCCTGACGGATCCTGCGGGGATCCATTCCTCAGCCTGGCAATCCTTTGAAAGTTCAACGGGCCTTAGTTTGCGTCCACTTGCGAAGATTTCACTTGAGGAAAACGTGCAGTCGTTCAGCAGAACGCATCCCTGCGTGGCTCTCCCTGCGTCGTTGAACTCCCTCTCGGTTCCTCCGCCTGTGAGCGGTTCCCTGTTCTTGCCGCAATTGTAGTGGCTTGTGCATGATGGCCAGCGTCTCCTTCAGGTTAAAAACAAGTCTCCTATTTTTTTTTTTTTTCTGTTGTGAACTATGGTAATAAGAATTATGGGGAAAAGTGATAATTTGTTCATGGAATTGACGTGAGCATAATATTAATGATGACGATAATCACTAACATTTATGAATAATCACTCTGTCCGTGGCACTGACCTCAGCAGATTAAGTGTATTAATTTAAGTGCTTAATCCTCGCCTTCATCCTCCAAGGGGGCGCTGTTATTATCCCGGTATTAGAGTCAACAAAACTAAGCACCGAGAAGTTAAGCCATTTTGTGAAACAGGAAATGACAGTCCCCACTGGTACTGATTCTGCAGGCGAAAGCCTAATTCCTGTTCCACTATAGGAAAAGCTTCCAAATGTGGCAGAGAAGGCGCAGGTTTACAAATGAGCCAATGAGAGGCAATTTCTGTAAAGGTACCTGTAGATTTCATCATGGGTCATTGGAATCCTGTAGAGTATTGGGGTAAACGACCCAATTTCCAAAAGTGGCACAAATATCTCTATTTCATATCATTGTCTCCAGCTGGAAAGAAATCAGTGCCAGCTGTTGGGTTTCTTGGTTGAACTTTTGCCAGGAAGGAGGACTTTGCAAGAGTTCCGCATGGCACGGTGGTTAAAGTTTGGGCTGTAATTGTGCGACATAGGATACATGGCTTAATCTTGAGTGACTCCTTTTTATCATCTGCGAAATAGGGATAACAGGACTCACTTCGTTTATTTCCTCCTACCTTGTAAAGTGTATAACTCAGTAGCGTTAGGATATTCACCCAGGTGTGAAATATCACCATTACGTAATTCCAGAACAGTCTCGTCATCCCCTAAAGAAGCCTCACACCTTTTAGCGGTCATTTCATACTCCCTCCTGTGCCCCAGATCCTGGCAACCGCTATATTTCCTAATCTCTATGGATTGGCCTATTCTGGGCATTTTAGATAAATGGAATCATACACTATGGACCTTTTATATCTGGCTTTGTTCACCTGGCTTAATGATTTCAAAGTTCATCCATGCGGTAACACTGATCAGTACTTCTATTGGTATTTCTTTTTATGGCTGAATCGTATTTCACAGTGTGGCCATATCACACTTTATTTATACATTCATCTATTGATGGACATGTGGGTTGTGTCCACTATTTGACTATTATTAACACTTTTGTGAACATCGTGTACAAGCTTTTATGTGGGCATGTGTTTTCGGTGCTCTTGGCTATGTACCTGGGTGTGAAACTGTGGATTCTACTCTATGTTTAACTTTTCGGAAACTGCAAGAGTGTTTCCCGGAGCAGACGCGCCCTTTTACATTCCTCCCGGGAACATCCGAGATCTCTGCATCTTTGTCAACACTTGTTATTTTCTGTCTTTTTGATGATCGCTATCCTAGTGAGCGTGAAGGGGCATATCACTACGGCCCTGATTCGCATTTTCCTGGTGGCTGTGTGTGAGAGCATATTTTCATGGGCCCTTTGGACACGTGTATGTCTTCTTTTGAGAAGTGCCTATTCAGACCCTTTGCCCATTTTAAAAAATATCTGTTTGGAGATAGTTTCTTATTTTCATTATCTTTTTTTTGCTTATTTTAATGATGCCTACTTTCAATCTTGCCTATTACCAAAGAGGATCTATTCTATTTATTATTTTCCATTTTTCTCTTATTATCAGATTGATGGGTTGTCTTCAAGACAACAAGTGATCATGATTTAGAATAAAAATGTAAATAGGGACACAGTGTCTGTGAGTAGACAGTTAAGGAAAATTTGGGTTAAAAGAGAAGTAATGATATGGCTAATATTTTCCTTTTTGTGATGCTCAAAGCATAAGCCCTAATCATGATTGTTTTAGGTGAAATAAATATTATGAATCCACAGCGTGTCATTTAGTGTTCTCAACTATGCTTTTATAATGAAAAAATTCTTTGAAAAGGGAGATCAATGTCAACTTAATTCAAATATTTCAGACAATTCAAAATGTATTGCATCCAGATGATAAGATGCTCGATCAGCCCAATGACACCTTGTGAAAAACACTGTAGTCTTGGTACCTGGAAGTATTTTGTTAACGGGAGGGGGGAGGTGTTTGTATAATTTAAAGGTATGTTTAAATATGAAGTTATTTTATTCCCAGTTTCCCAGGTAACTAGAAAGAAATTCATTAGTGATATTTTGAGATGTTGACTTTAAAGAAAAAAAGGGGCTGAGAAAAATAGCGGTGATAACTCTTGGTAAACAAGCTGACACAGGCATGAATGTGCACACACACACACACACACACACACTCCCCACAGTTAGCCACTTGCTGTTTTAAATAACATGATTTGGTCCACATCCAGAGCTGACTTGTGCAAAGACGGAATCTGTTCCAGGCTGGGTTGATACCTCTCTTCCTTGGCACATTCGTTTGGAAACAAGTCCTCTTGGTGTCTGTCTTGGGGCCAAAGCTATAAAAATAAAAAGCTCAAGAGACGTTGTTAGCTATGTTTCCTGTCTTGTGGTTCTGCAGAACAAGAAAGAACAACAAATCAGATGGACAGATATGGGCGAGGGAAAGAGGTCTGTCCTCACTCAGGCTCCTGGTTCTGGGGCTTTCTGTGGTCCAATTGCACCCCCGTCCTGGGGTTCTTAAAGATCTGTCCGTATTCTTGTGCTGATTTGTTCTCTCCTTAGGCCAATGTGAAGGTTCATTTTTGTGTGAGATAAATTTAAAAATGTTAGTATGTACTCGGATATATTTGAATATACTTAAAATGTGTGCCCCAATTGAGAAGACTGGAAGACTCGTCGGAACAGAAATGAAATGTCAGCTCATTCAGTGGGCAGAGAATTGGGAATGCACCTAGGGAGTTACGCTATCTTTGACCAGCCCAATAAACCGTCCAACCCACTAGAGGTACTTGTCAGGACCTGGTTTTGAAAAAGGAACCACAGACAGAAGACACACAAAGGCAGTTAACGTGGTTCTCGTATGGTCTAGGACTTTTTTTCCATGTGGCATTTTCAAATAAGAGCAGTAGATGCCTGACATTTAAGAGGAACAATTTGCAAGAGATGTATCTAGAAACTCTGCAAGTACTCCACTCCTGAAACTCAACTCTAAAATATACTCTTCGCAGCTCCTTGCCAATGTGACAGGGCTGATAATATCTACTCCCTGAATTTACCGCACGGGCAAAATGAGATTGTGTACGATAGGGGACCTAGATGGGGCTAAGGTGGGGACATCACTGAGTCACCAGTCAAGACTCTGCCACAGGACAATTAAAATTTCCTTCATGTACGGCTTACATGAAGCGTGTATGGCTTAGTTGAAGCATGAATGTTCATGCCATGATGTCAAGTCTGCACCGTGATTTAGAATTTATAAAGGCTCCAAATGTTTCTAGATGTGGGCTGTTGACATATTCCATGCTGTGCAGTGCCTCTCTCTAAGTGGGCCGCTTCCCACGTACAGGGTCTAACTCTTACAGGTTGGATGAGGCTGGCTCATATTTTTCTCTGTGAGTAAGATATTGGGTGCATTGGAGAGGGGCATTTTCCGTGTTACGGCAACAGAGAAGCACGAGAGAACCACCGTGAAATCCTCGGAATGGAACCAGGATGGTGATGAGCGTGAGTGGGAAAATCTACTTCATCGTGGGCGTTCTACTTGTCCTTTGTGTTAGTCAACATGAAATTGTACATCCCTTCTACCTTTGCATTTTCAGAGTCAGAGATCATCTTCTGGACTTCACTTTCATAATTATAGTCCGAAGTCACTTCTGCGTGTTGAATGTGTGACCTTCCAAACTATCCCATAGATGTATTGAGGTACGTGCACAACCCTGAAAATTATACGGTGTGCTTTTGTGTCTATTCTGCTACAAATATTCCACTGGGTTTTTTCTTTTTTTTTTTTCCTTCGAAGAGTTCTAAGGTTAAGCGTGTTGCAAGAGCACGTATGTAAGAGTGTAAGTATTCCATACTTCTTGCAAAACTGAATTTCTACGTTGGTGCCTTAATCCAGCCACAGTGGTGCAGGATCCAGTTTCAGGTAGGGGAAAAGTCAACCTCAGTGTCAGATTGCCACTCCGCTCCCGGCCCTATGGGACTTTCAACCCTGCATTTACTCTATTCTCTTCTTTCCCGCATTACACTCAACCACTTATAATTATAAGGGAAAACGCTCCAGGAGTTCTCAATCTCTATTCTTTGGGCCATTGATTATGAGCTCGTCGGAGTTAAGAAATCTCATGTGAAACACAGTCTTCCAGAAGCATTTTCTTTGAGCACTTTCTGTGGTGACAGAAATGTTCTATCTCTGTGCTATCCAATATGGTAACCAGTAGCCACATGTAGCTGGTGAGCATGTAACATGTGGCTAATGCAACTAAGGAGCTGAATTTTTAGTTTTCTTTAGTTTTTTTAAAATTAATGTTTATTTTGGTAGAGAGAAAGAGACACACAGTGTGCACGCGCGTGTGTGAAAGAGGCAGAGACAGGGAGACAGAGGATCAGAAGTAGGCTCTATGCTGCAGCCCAGAGCCCGATGTGGGGCTCGAACTCACATACCATGAGATCATGACCTGAGCTGAAGTCAGACGCTTAACCGACTGACCCACCCGGGTGCCCCCTAGTTTTATTTAGTTTTAATTGATTTCAACTTAACTAGCCATTGGTGGTTAGTGACAACCGTATTAGCTAGTACAGTTCAGTCACTAGTAACTTCTCTATGTAAATGTCTCTGATCTGCTAGAGTGTTCCTACTTCAGTCAAATTTACCAACTGCCCTATAACCGAGCCCACTATGCGAAAACACCCTTTACTCTGTCCACCGTGTGACTCCAAAGCACCTGCTTCTTTAGAGATGAGAGCTTGGCTGGGTGGCCCAGACACCTTAGAGTCAGTTTCTGCTTCCTGGCATAGCTGTGCCTGGGCATAACTCAAACAACAAGGCCAGACATGAGCTTTTCAGAGGCAGTAATCTGTAGAGAGCTATTGATACGGGTTTGGGAGACAAGTTTAGTGACAGTAAGATACAGAGAAAAGGGAGAGTAGCCCATGTAGAACTGTGCATCTTGACTACACTACTCTCTTTACCAAGTTTTGTAGCAGAAAGAAAAGATATTTAATGATAATTTCTGCACCGATGCCAAAAGGTGACCGGAACTGGGGAGATCCTTGAACACCCCTGCCAATGGCATCAATAACCACCCTCTAAAACCATCCTGGAGAAACATACAGTCCATGAAGAGGCAGTTGCCAAGTATTCAGCCCCTACTCCCAAGTAAGCTGTTACCCATAAGATCCCTTTATATGAAAATTCTAGAGCATTCTTTTTTTTTAATATATGAAATTTTTTGTCAAATTGGTTTCCATACAACACCCAGTGCTCATCCCAAAAGATGCCCTCGTCAATACCCATCACCTACCCTCCTCTCACTCCCACCCCCCATCAACCCTCAGTTTGTTCTCAGTTTTGAAGAGTCTCTTATGCTTTGGCTTCTAGAGCATTCTTGAGTAAACCCGATCTGCATAAAAAGTGGATTTGTAAATCAGCTAATATTGAAGAGTCATTATTTGCTCTAGAAAAATGATTCCCTGAAAGTTTTCTTTAGATAGAAAGCCCTTCCAAAGCATGTAATGATGCAATAAATAGCATGACTTTTCAGAGGTATAGCCATGTAAACAGAAAGGATTCGTCTGTAATTTATAAACCAGTGACCAACGTCCTAAAATAGACCCAAAGCCCAGCAAGGCACCCGTGTTCCTTCAGCTTCTTCCAGAAAAGTGTTCATCACTTGGTCAGAGCATCACTTAATACTGAAAATTGTGTGGAAGACAGGAGACAAAGAAGGGTTATTTCATGGTGTCGCATTGATTTAATCTTATTCTACCACCCTGACATTGGTGCTTTTAAGGAAATAGATACATTTTACTAAGAGTTTCAAGGGATCTGACGTGTTCTTTGCGAGCAGATCAACTTTTCAAATTCAGAGGGCGCCTGGGTGGCTCAGTCGGTTAAGCGTTCGACTTTGGACTTTGGCTCAAGTCATGATTTCATGGTTCGTGAGTTCAAGCCCCACGTCAGGCTCTGTGCTGACAGCTCAGAGCCTGGAGCCTGTTTCACATTCTGTGTCTCCCTCTCTCCCTGTCCCTCCCCTGCTCGGGCTCTATCTCTCTCTTTCTCTCAAAAATACATAAAAACATTAAACAATTTTCAAATTCAGACTTTTTCTTCACTTGGATGGAGAAGAAATGGAGTCATTTACAGGATGAATAAACGGGGAGATAAAGAAGGTAGAAGTCAGTGTGCAGCTATTGGAATTGTCATTACTGGTCTCTGACACAAGAGGGAAGCAGGGATTAACTCAAGATTCCTCCCTATGTGTCATCCAAGTTATCCTCTGATAGACAATCTTCATCTTCATATAGTAAAATGGACAAACATTTAAGTAAAATAGTTTAATGCTTCCATTATGAGTTTGTTATTATTATCCTTTTTGAAACAGAACCCACAATATCTGTTTTTGCTGCCAAGGAAGGTTCTAGAAAGCAATACACATAGTATTTAAGAGAGTAGGATTGGAAGTCACACAAATTCAGAATTAAGCCAGGGCTCAAGTCCACACCGGCAGGGTGACCTTGGACAAATAGCTTAGCCCCTCTGAAACCCAGTTTCTTTATCTGTACAACTGGGATAATCCTATCTGCTCATATCCCAGAATGGTTGCAGGAGGCGCAGAGGTCCAACACAGGCGCAGAGGTCCAACACAGGCAAAGTCCCCAGTAAATGGTAGCTGCTATGATTCCTTTTTGAAAATTCTTGACACAGCCTTGTGTTGTTTGCCACTCCTATGTGAAGTACATAAAAACATTTCTCTACAAAGTATTTTTTTGTATTGTGTCTAGGACTTAGTTGCTACCTTCTGTCGGGTGTGTGTGTGTGTGTGTGCGCGCGCGTGTATGGGTGTTTCCTCTCTCTGGGAAAATTAACTTTACTCTCTTGCTTTATGACATCACCTTATCTTTTCTCTTATCTTTTCGACTTGACTTCTGGTAAACCAAAATAAATCTTTCATTTTCAACTATGGGTGTTTATATGTAATCTGAGTAGGGGAGTTTGGGACACATGCCTCTTAAAAATGTAAACTCAGATTTGCATCCCAAGGAGGGATTTGGGAAAATGTGGAGTTGGTGATGTAAGAGTTACTTGGTATGAAAGGAAGAGAATTGAAGTGTGTATAGCTCAACCAAGTTGCAAATACATTTCACAATGAAACAAAATGACCAATCCAGGGGTGCCGGTGGCTCAGTCGGTTAAACCTCTGACTTCGACTCAGGTCACGATCTCACGGTTTGTGGGTTTGAGCCCCTCTTCGGGCTCTGTGCTGACAGCTCAGAGCCTGGAGCCTGCTTCCAATTCTGTGTCTCCCTCTCTCTCTCTGCCCTTCCCATGCTCACGCTCTGTCTTTTCTTTTTCAAAGATAAATGAACATTAAAAAAGCTTTTAAGGGGCGCCTGGGTGGCTCAGTCGGTTGGGCCGCCGACTTCGGCTCAGGTCATGATCTCGCGGTCCGTGAGTTCGAGCCCCGCGTCGGGCTCTGTGCTGACAGCTCGGAGCCTGGAGCCTGTTTCGGATTCTGTGTCTCCCTCTCTCTGACCCTCCCCCGACCATGCTCTGTCTCTCTGTCTCAAAAAAATAAATAAACGTTAAAAAAAAATTAAAAAAAAAAGCTTTTAAATGAATAATCCACAAAATTTTTCATGTGAATTTTAAATATGAAAAACTTCATGCTAAAATAAAATTTACTGAGGCCTATGAAAATTATGTATGGTAATTCTCCCTTTTTACACAATTCTCTAAATTTTATATAAAAATTTATAATATATTTTGCATATCTTCACATACATAATTTAAATATAATTTAAAATATATAAATATATAAAATTTATAATAGATAATATATATTACTATAATATATATAATATGTAATAGAACATAATATGTCAAAAGTGCAAAGAAATCTCCAGAGAAGAGCTTTAAAATAATAAGCACAGAAATTATTTATAAGTATCCTAGTGCATTATTCGGGGGGAAAAAAAGGTAACTGTTGAAGGGGAGCAGAATTTGCCCCCTACCATGTCTCTTTGGTGTGGGGATTATTTTAAACTGGTTATTTTGAAGAAACAGCAAACACGGATGAAGTTGTGAAAACCGAGCAGAAGTTACCCCTTTGTAAGAGATATTTATGTTTATAAGGGAAATCTCCATTTTAAGGATGTTTCCTTGGCTGTCCTAGGAAGAGGGGGAAGACTCTAAATCTCTAGAAATTCTTATCAGTGGAGAAGACAGTGACTTAAATCTGCATAGCAACCTCATCACTGTTTCCTAGGCTTTTCCTGGTCACCTCCCATAACTGACTCCCACCCCCAACATCTGTCTTTAGCTGGAGATGGTTTTGAGGGGATGGTTTCAGCCATTTCAAGGAGTTACTCAAGTTCTTGGGTCTCTCCCAAATACACAGGAGGTGGACATGCTCTGGAACTTTTGTTTTTCTCCTGTTAACCTGCCTTCCATCAATTGAATTATTAGACCGGCCAAAGGACCTCGAAGGGAGGAAGGGAAAATTCTCCACCTCCACATGGTGAATCATAACAATGCTTCAAAAAAGCATCTATGAACACACTTGAAACAAATTAAAAAAGGGAAAGTCTCAGCCACAAAGCAGAAATGGGACATTTTAGACCTGAAGAAACACAATGATGAAAATGAAAAAAAAACTCACTACATGGCTCAATAGTAGGATGGCAGAGGACAGAGAAATAATCAGTGAACTGAGAGATAGAACAAGTATAATCAGTCAATCCGGAAAACAGAGACAAAACTGACTTAAGAAAAAAAGAGCAGAAGGAACTGTGTCACCATAAAAAAGATCGAACACTCATGTCAGCAAAGTCCCAGAGGGAAAGGAGAAGGGAGTGGGCTGAAAAAGTACTTGAAGAAATAATGGCTGACTTTTTCCAACTTTGGCAAAAGACGTAAAACTACAGATTAAAGATGTTACGTGAGCCCAAACTGGAGAAATCCAAGGAAATTCGTATCAAGACATACTGTAAGTGAACTTCAGGAAACTAAAAGCCAAGTGAAAATCTTGCAATCAGGAAGAGAGGAATAACACTGACTTGTAGGGGAAAATAATTAAAACAAACAGAAAATCTCTCACTGAAACCACAGAGGCCCGATGGAGGAGTGCACAACTAATAAGTGAGGTCAGCAACGTTGCAGGACAAAAGATTGACGTACAAAAATCAAGTGTATTCCTCTAAACTAGCAATGGACCTGTCAAAAAACACAATTTAAAGGACAACTTAAAATTCATCCCAAATGAAATATTTGCATGTAATCTAACAAAACATGTACAGAATTTGTATACCGAAAATTACAAAGTGCCGAGGACACAATCAAGGATCTAAACAAATGGAGAGACACATTGAGTTCGTGGATTGAAAGACTAACCAGAGTACAGATGTGCGTTCCATGTCCGTATGTAGGTTTAATCCAATTCCTATCCGCATCCCAGCAAAACCTTCTGTAGATGTGGTCAAGATGCTTCTAAAACTCACACTGAAAGGTAAAGGGGCTACAATAACTAAAACTAGTTTTAAAGAAGAAGAATAAAGCAAGAGGAATCACTCTACCCAATTTTAAGACTCATTCTATGGCTACAGTAAGCAAGACTGTGTGGCAGAGAACAGAACCCAGAAATAAATCCATACAGATACAAAGATGTAAAAGCAATTCAATAGAGGAAGGATAGTTTTTCCAGAATGGTGCCGGAACAATGGGATATTCAAGGCAGGGGGATTCTTGACCTAAATCTCACACATTATGCAGGAATTAGGACAGAATGGATTATAAATGTAAATGTAAGATGTAAAACCTAGAGACTTCTAGAAAAAAAAAGACATAGAAGAATAATCTTTCCGATGTAGGTCCAAGCAAAGAGTTCTTAGGCACAACACGCCAAAAGCACGATCCATAAAAGAATAAAATTGGCAAGTTGGGTTTTATCAAAATTAAAAACGTTCGCTCTGCAAATTACCCTGTCAAGAGGTTGAAAAGACAAGCCGACTGGGAGAAAACTTTCTTAAACCTCGTATCTGACAGGGGGTTCATACCTACAACACTCGGGATTCAACACTGAGAACAACTCGAACAATCCAACTAGAAATTGGGCAGAAGACGCGAAGGGACATTTCACTGAAGCGGTTGGAAGGGGTCCGATGTTTCACTGACTGAGCCACCCAGATTCTTTTTTTAAGATAGGCGTATACTTACCACAAACCCCACAATTACACTCCTGGACATTGATCCCAGAGAGGAGAAAACTTACATCTATACGGAAACCTGAGCACTGTTATTATAGCAGCTTTATTTCCAAGAGCCAAAGACTAGAAATGACCTCAATGTCCTCTGATGGGTGAATAGCTGTGGTACATCCATACCATGGACTCCACTCAATAATGAAAGGAAATTAACTCTTGAGGTACACCACACTTTGGCTCGAGCCCAGGGGCGTTGGGACGAATGAAAAACGCCAGTCTTAAAGGTCACACCCCGCGTGATTCCCCGGACATAACACTCTCAAAATGACAAAAGTATAGGGACGGAGGCCAAATTGGTGGTTTCTAGGGATTGGGGGTGGTGGGGATAAGGGGAGCGTGTTGGACTGTAAAGAGGAAAGAGGAGCATTGTGGTAATGGAAGAGTCAGTATCTTGACTGTGGTGGTTACATACATCTACGCATGTGATAAAATGGCTTAGAACTACACACCCACCTTTGCCCCAGTGTCAGTTTCCTCCTCTGGATGTTATACAATCGCTATGGAAAAATGTCACCATTGAGGGAAACCGGGGAAAGAGGACAGGGGACCTTCTTATACTCTCTGCCACCTCCTGGGAATCTGTAGTTATTCCCAAACAAGAAGAATGTTTTTACAAAATGATACAAATCCCTCTTGTTCAGAAAGATGGGGAAAGGCCCCCAGGAATGGCACCATCTACCAGGAGCGTGGTATTACTTTCCAGTCTCTGGTGGGAAAGCCCAGGAGGCTGAGCCCCATCCGACGCAGTGTCCCAGGCCGCCTCACCCTTTGCCCGCGTCTCTCTCCGTCTAGAGTAGAAGTGGGCTCACCTTCCAGAAGTTCCAACTTGCCCTATGCTCATATAGTTTTAAAAAGGTGATGGGGAGACGAGTGGAAATGGATCTCAGTTACTCTCTTCCTTCGAAAGCAGCGTCGTGTCATCTGTCGAAGCATCAAAGGACCGACAGTGAGAATCAACACTTCGAACGGATGGGAAAGCCAGTCCGGATCCAGAGGGAAAATGGACTGGCGCAAAGCATTGGAGGTTGTCTCCCCCAGCATGGGGACGGCGCTCCCGAACTCTACTCTGGTACGTTGTCCCAGAGACAGCGGGAACTGGAACCCCCTGGGGTGCTCCAGCAACAAGGAGTCCCAGTTCTTTGGGGTGCTCTGACAGAGGGTTACACTGCTTTTGGGGTAAACGGATGAGGAGGGAGAGAAACAGGCCAGGCAGGACGGGGACTGGGAACCTGGCGTCGCTGTAGTCCAGAAGGCTCCGCTCAGCCCGCTTTGTGCAGGCGTCGTAGAAGAGAGACCCAGCCTGAGATGTGCAAGATGTCTGCTGAAAGGCTTGTCGTGCTGGCATTCTAACCCCTGCATAGGCAAGAGTTTGGCAACTGGCCAGGTGGGCCGGGACCCAGAGCCCTGCTCTGCTCCTCAGCGTGCATCCGATCGCTAGCTAGGGAAACTGAGGCAGGAGCCCGCTGCTACAGACTGTGTTGAAATGTTGGGGTGGGAGGCGTGCCCTGGAGGCACTTTGAGGTTCTCTTGGGCCCACGAGCTCCTAACCACGGGAGCAACCAGATGTAGATTCGCCTCCCCGCCTTGCGGCCGTTCAGGTTTGTCCAGGAAAGTTCTGGCAGATCCATCGGTGAGAAGCTGGAGGAAACAGAGCCAGGAAAATAGGAAGGAGGCTGACCCACCTGCCGGGGTGGATACCACCTCCCCCAAGATTGGTTTGCCTAGTTAGTTTCCTTGGGGGATCATCGACAAGGCGCCTGTCTTACCCGCGAAAGTACAAAGAGTTCCATTCCTTTCATTAGTGGTCAAAAGGGAAGATGAACGGAAAGTCAGCCTTCAAAATGTCAGTGTGGGACGGGAAGGGGTTCCCAGGCCCAGAGTCTCGCTGGAAGGGCAGGCAATTAAATTTTGCTTGATGAATGCTTTTTTATCCAACCACGAAGCCAAGCTGCGGGTTTCAGAACGTATGGGTTCCGAAGCAGAGCTGCAAATGCCACTGCCGGGGTGTGCGATGGAGAAGCGAAAACGTGGCAATTCACAGTACGGACTGGCATTTGCAGATCTGCTCATGTATAAAGGGCCCCGAGCGGCGACAACAGTTTCACGTGGAGCGGATACGACCCGCGGCCTGTCATGGGCTCGCCGGCTGTTTCTCTGTACGCGACCGAAGTCCCCTTTGTCGTGGAAAACTCTGACCTCAATCCCGTGAATGATAAGCCACAGTTCGCTCATTCACAGTGATATCTCTATGGAGCTGGAAATTTTTCTGCCACTTTTGATCTTTTCTCTGGAAGGGAGGTACAGAGGAATTAGTCATTTCCCTGGAGATACGCGGATGCTGGAAGGAAGACTTTCAGAATCCAGATCTTCAGAGCCCCTGGCCGCTTTCGGAGGGAGAAACCCAGCTTTTGGTGTCCCTTTTGCCTATTTATAAAATATGGAAGCTCTCACCTCTCTCCAGTGTTTTATTTTGTTTTTTTTCCAATTTTATTTCATTTATTATTATTTTTTTAATTTTTGTAATTCTATTTTTTTAATTTACATCCAAATTAGTTAGCATCTAGTGCAACGATGATTTCAGGAGTAGATTCCTTAATGCCCTTTACCCATGTAGCCCATCCCCCCTCCCCCAGCCCCTCCAGTAACCCTCTGTTTGATCCCCATAGTTAAATCTCTCCTCTGTTTTAGGGCATGGCTAATGCAGACACACTGGCAGGAAAGAGGAAATACAGAACCGGGTGTCAGAGTAGGAGCATTCGAATACGGTCCGGTCAGTTTTGTACAAACACATGTGAAACTCAATTCCTGGGACCCCCAAAAAGGAGATGATATAGATGGCCCGTCTGGTGGGCATCTCGAATCGCTTCCAGACACAGATCCCTGGACTTCTGGGCTGGCGCCCACATGAGAAGGGCATTTCCTTGTCTCTCCGCGCAACTTCAGGACATCTGAGACCAAATCCAAAGGTCTTTGGCTTCAGCCTCTAGAAATCTAACACTGTCCCCTTTTTTGTTTGTTTGGTTTTGGTTTTGGTTGTTTGTTTTTCCTTTTCCTTTCCCCCCTCAAGTTTTCAGGAGGGTCTATTAACTAGCAGCTAGGACTGGTTTTCCCAGCCCTAGAAATTCTTCCCCTTCAACTCTTTTCTAAATAGTCTCCCCCTCCCTGCCCCCAGCATCCCTTGGATTTTGAGCCTCTTGAGTCCACATCCCTGGAGAGAGAGAACACATGCAAAAAACGTCTGTTGGATGAATGAAAATGGCATGTCTTTCTGGGGGTAGCCATATGACAACAATGGTCGCTGTCATTCCATCGTTACACTGGGGCCCTAGTTACTTTATATCAGCTTTCTGCTAAAACTTACAGTATATTCTCAATCTTTTAAAAATAACGTGCTTCCCAGTGGACCACCCTATACGTTCCTATTTGCTAATCTGTGTTCCCATCTAGTCCCCAGTTCATGGGCAGAGCAAACACAGTTGATTGTTGGAGTCTGAAAAACAATTGAGCCCTTGCTGGTTGCATCAATTATCTTGGTTCTCACTCAGTCATTATTCATCCCATTGTGGGAGTGGTTTTATACAATGTCAGAACCCTTCAAATACACACAACCATTAGCAGTCAAAATTTCCATCAAGGGGAGAAAATAAAGTCACGTTTCCTTCACTCAGCCGAACTCAACATCGTCACCCAGTGTAGAAAATATGCTGTCCCTGCAGTTCTTGCTAATTACCTTCCACCGCTGCTGTCTCCTGCTCTAAAGAGGAGACGGGAACTATTCTGGAAACTATAATTGGATGGTAGGCTATTTCCAACTGAGGCCAGAGGTAATCATTAGTTTTAGCAACTAGTGGTTCAATAAAAACTATCTGTAACAATGCACCAGGAAGCGATCTCTTTTAGTGAACAATTATTTTTTTTATTCAATCTCTGTTCTCTCTCTAAATATCATGTCAGTAGAAATAAAAACACATTTCTGAGAGAAAGAAAAAAAATGGTGGATTTTTGTCTTCACTCTCACCTTGCTTAGTCAACATAAGCCCTACTGAGGCAAAACGGAACGAGGGGTCCAGAGGGACAACCGGGTCAAATCTCAGATGGCCTCCTGCCTGAACCATATATCATTTAAAGGTTTGTTGCAAAAATATCAGGCACTTTGAGAGAAAAGATGCCCTTAAAACTCCCTCCTCTTCTGTGAATACCGTCAAAACTCAACGATTATCTTAGTTTAGATGCCTGGGGACAGTCAGGAACGGTTTCGTGTTGCAGACAGAAACATAGCACAGAATTAGAAGGATGGCAGGATTGGGTGTTGCTGACCTTCGAAGCAGGTGTGACATGAAACTAAGCAAGCAAGACGTGTAAACATTTACCAGGAAATGCTACCAAGTTTTGGAAGGGAAATATAATGGGGTCACTAAATGGTCATTTGCTTGGGGACGGCCATCAACCCAGCGGGCACTTGGTAAGTCCTTACAAAGAGTCTCCATCTGCCCACACCTGCTCAGTGTCAATTTTATCTTCTCGTGGATATTTTATTCCTGGTTTTAAAACGTGATCTTTTAAAAAATAAAAGCAAACACACACACACACACACAAAACAAAACAAAACTACCCAAACCCAAAAACACCAAAGGCACAAACAAGAATCCTGCCTTCCTTCTTACTCCTTATTCCCAACCAGCAACCCCCCCTCCTTTTCTGCTCGTCTACCTTTGCAATTTCTGCACATATGTGCTGTGCTAGGTGCCGGTTTTAGGTCAGCAGATGTTGTCACGAGAAATAAGAACTAGGAAATTGGAAAATCTCGCTGCTTTGTGATGCTTATTAGCACAAAATGGCAGCAACATGCTTTATAATTTTGCATAGGGGAGGCTCTCGTGGGCATTCTATTCATTGTCCTGTGGACTTATTCTTACCAAGAAATGGATTGTTCTGTGTAGATCTGTTTAATTACTTAAGAAGTGTGTTTATGTGACTTTAAAAAAAAAAGGCTGAGACTCTGGGGGATGATTCCTGAGTCGACTATCAAAAAAACTAAGAATTTAGAGGGTGGTAGGAACCAGTGTCCTTCCCGATGTACAGATTCTTCCAGCGGTTTCACGTATCCCTGAGTCTGGGAGTTGAAGGCATGTTAGAGAGATAACAGTACCACCCCCTAGAATGTACAGCCAGAGTAGAAATTCTCTTTGGAACATTCTAGTTACATGGTTGCTTAGCAACTGCTTATGAAACTTTCCAGGATGCAAGCGTGCATAAGACATACCACGACTTTTGGGAAAATCTCAATATTTAGAAACAAATTAATTTCAGAGAGCTGATCTCTAGCCTTGGATGAATCCACACACTGGATCCTGCAGCCTCACGAAGAAAGTCTAACGGTCCTGTAGCACGCCTGTCTTTCAGGTGGTTGACGTCCACTGGTACGGCTCCTTAGAGCGTCCTCCATTTCCAGATCAAACACCTTCATTCATGTATCCACCTTTGGTCTATCGTCTTGCTGCTGGGTCCTGGGTAAGCCACAGACCAATGGCATTCTTCTTTAGGAAGGTGTTCATTCAGGTCTGAACCCCCACTGGGTGTGACCTGCTTGGTGAAGTTTATCTTTTCTGCGGGATAAAAATGCACCCTAAGTCGTCACATTAAACAGGCAACATCCTTCTTACAGACAGTTACTGTTCTAAGAAATGCTGTACTAATGGCTTCACGCTTCTTGGTTTGCTGTGGCCATTCTCCGTTCCGATTCTCATCGTCCTGCCTCGTTGGACAGCTGCTTGGTGTCCTCGGAGGGAGGGTCAAGTTTCTGAAGTGGTACTCTGGTAGTTCAACACTCCAGTGATTTCAGACTTAATATGAAAGAAAAGAAGAGACAAGATAAAAGGCAGAGATTTTTGCGGACAAAACACATTTTACAAGTCTGCCGTGAGGCGCGGGAGACAAACGTATAGATATGTTGATATATCATGTTGATATATCATGTTGATATATAGATATGTTGATATATCATGATATATCATATATATATAAGATTTACCCTAAAAGAAAATATAACTAAATGTTGACAACGATTAAGTGATGAGTAATGCATTTTCTGATTTTTATATTTGTATTTGTTTTTTGCGCTTTCTTTTTTTTTGAATATCTGTGATTTTTGTAATGGGAAAATATTTACTCTGGGAAATGTAATGGCCTTTTTACACGCTTGTCTTCAGCCTAGCATATGTGATAAACTCTGCTATAATATACATAAGTATATGGGAAAACCACGCGCACTAACAAAAAAAAGCTTTCGGAGGAAACACGTTTTTGAAAAATTTTTAACTCTGCAGTTTTGAAAATATTTCAAAACCTTTGCTAAACAGGAAAATTCTTTGAAAGCTGGCTAATGGTCTCAAAAACAGCTGAGACAGATTTATAGGGGGAAAAAATATTTGGATCCTCTCTTAAAATAGTTTCTTTATATGGGGCGCCTAGGTGGCGCAGTCGGTTAAGCGTCCGACTTCAGCCAGGTCACGATCTCGCGGTCCGCGAGTTCGAGCCCCGCGTCGGGCTCTGGGCTGATGGCTCAGAGCCTGGAGCCTGTTTCCGATTCTGTGTCTCCCTCTCTCTCTGCCCCTCCCCCATTCATGCTCTGTCTCTCTCTGTCCCAAAAATAAATAAACGTTGAAAAAAAAATTAAAAAAAAAAGTTTCTTTATAAATAAAAACCCTGAAATCTTTTTGAATCCAGACTCAAATCATTTCAAAAGCATTTTAGATTAGTTTGCTCCGGAAAGGGTTGACTGAAGATTTTAGAAGACAGCTTACTCTAGAGCCTGACGCTGTTGTCCCATGTGACAGTGAATTTCCAGAAGATGGCTCCCGTGACAGACGCGTGATTTCCAGCTTGAGGCCGATGTTACAGAGAGCGATTCTGCACACAGTTTGCCCCAGTCACCTGCTCTGCAAAGATAATAGGCAGCTGGCCTCCCCCCAGTCGCCATTGCCCCCACCGCGTGCTCAATCCCATTACCAGACTCGTCTGTTATCCTTGAATTGGAATGAAGGAAACATTCCCACGTCTGGGAAAACATTTCTTGGTTTCTTTATCTCCGTCGTGAAGGGTTTAAACAATTCTTTCCAAGACCCCTACCAGATATAAAATTCTGAGGTCCTTACATTGCAACAGACAATTCCAGAATCACTCACAGACACGTGGGCCTGGGAACTTCCAGCAAAACACTGGCGCGGAATGTCAGAGTGCGTGAAATCATGTAGTTTTTAATCTTTGGCATTTCTGATGTGTCTCCTCCTCCTCCTCCTCCTCCTCCTCCTCCTCCTCTTCCTCCTCCTCCTTGTTCTATTCCTTTAACTTTGTCCTATAAGGATAGGGGATTACTCTCGGGCAGATTTCTGAGGCAACATTATACTCACTCTCTTTCTTATCCT
Organism: Lynx rufus; assembly: GCF_022079265.1. Classification (NCBI taxonomy): domain Eukaryota; kingdom Metazoa; phylum Chordata; class Mammalia; order Carnivora; family Felidae; genus Lynx; species Lynx rufus. Next base: position 5,989,545 of record NW_025814889.1, read on the forward strand.
TATGTTTCTTTCTCTTTGATTCATTCATGGTTTAAAAAAATTTTTTTAACTTTGTTTATTTTTGAAAGAAAGAGAGAGAGAGAGAGCGCAAGCCGGGGAGGGGCGGAGAGAGAGGGAGACAGAATCTGAAGCAGGCTCCAGGCTGTGAGCTGTCAGCACAGAGCCGAACATGGGGTTTGAGCTCAGGAACATCGAGATCATGACCTGAGCCAAAGTCGGACACTTAACCGACTGGGCCACCTGGGCGCCCTGATTTGTGGTTTATACTTTTTACCCTATTTATTTTCCTTTTCGTTCTTTGTTGTTTTCCCTCCTAGCGTCCTATGATGGAGATTTTGAGAAATTAGTGGTCCCTAGGATAGAATAAATACCATGAAAATACCGGCATTCTTGGGTTTTAAAAAAATATTAATTTGGGGCTCCTGGGTGGCTCAGTCGGTTGAGTGTCCAACTTTTGACTTTGGCTCAGGTCATGATCTCATGGTTCATGAGTCTGATCCCCGCACGGGGCTGTGTACTGACAGCATGGAGCCTGCGTGGGGTTCTCTCTCTCTCTCCCTCTCTTACTGTTGCTCCCCCACTCGCTTGTGCTCTCTCTCTCTCTCTCTCAAAAATAAATAAATAAACATTCAACATTTTTAAAAAAATAAAAAGACAACACTAATTCTTACAGCACCAAATTAGAGCATCCCAACTGGGGAGTCTGGGCTGTCTCCTGTTCCTGTAATGAAGGTGTCATCCCAGCTGTGCTGGGTGACCGATGCTGTCTTCCCTCCTACTCTTCAGGGTATCCTTTGTACTGCCACCTTCCCCCCACACCCCCTTCCCACACAGATCTGACATTCTGTGAGCACTCAATCCTACTGAGGGCCTGGTACTTACACTACCAAAATGTTGCTTGGGGAAAAGTTCCTGGATTCTTAAACTATTTTATTATTTATAAGGTCAAGCCAAAAGAACACAAGGAAAAGGAACAAGGACAGTCCTGGATTTGGAAAACAGAAGACACCGTCCCCTTTCTCCCCACCCCCACACATCTAGAGGATGCCTGGGCCATTCAAATGGGTTTGCAATTCCTGAATGGGCACCTGTGTAGAGTTTTAGAAGTGGGAACGTGGCTGGGGGGGAGGTCATCTAAAATTTCTTATAGGTGACTTTGGGGAAAACAGCTTGAGCTAAAAAACAAAAATTTGGGGCGCCTGGGTGGCTCGGTCAGTTAAGCATCCGACTTCAGCTCAGGTCACGATCTCACGGTCCGTGAGTTCGAGCCCCGCGTCGGGCTCTGGGCTGATGGCTCAGAGCCTGGAGCCTGCTTCCGATTCTGTGTCTCCTTCTCTCTCTGCCCTTCCCCCCATTCATGCTCTGTCTCTCTCTGTCTCAAAAATAAATAAAAACGTTAAAAAAAAACCAAAAATTTATGTTGAATGAAAAGTTTCATAGCTGATTCTGTCATTCTAACAGAATGGGCCATCAGAAAACAACAAAACCCAAAAATAATGACTGGAATTGGACTCATTTGATGACATGCATATTTTTGTGGTTTAGCAGTAAATACAGGGTAGCGATATGTAGATTGATTTTATCAGGATTAGAGAGCAGGAAATCTTGAAATTCAGAAAAAAAATCTAGAACTAGATTTGGAGAGTTCTGGAACAATCTAGAACTTATGTCTCCATACCTCTCTTCTTATAGAAGCTTCCTCACTCAAAGGAATTTCTACACTAGAAATTTTTAGAGCATTTTTCAGAAATACACTTGGTAGAAGTAGTGATAGATGGATGGGGGTCAGTAGTGAAAATTTAGTAAAAAATATATTTAACTGGATCTTTCTTTTAAAAAACACATTTGTGCCTTTTACCTACCTTGAAAATGTCTAATGCCTAGCAATTCAGCAGCTACTTTTGTATCCAAATGTCACATTGGGCATATGCTCCTGGTGATATATATCAGATGCCATGAGCACACTAAGAAAGAAAAACTTGAAATAACACATTTAAAATGTTTTCCTCCCCACATCTCCTCTCCAAACTCAGCCTTGCTTCAGAGAGCTGAGGGGGATTCTGGTAAGAGTCACGCTCTTCCAGGGGCACCTGGGTGGCTCAGTCGGTTAAGCATCCGACTCTTGATTTTGGCTCAAGTCATGATCTCACGGTGGTTCGTGAGTTTGAGCCCCGCATCAGCGCAGAGCCTGCTTGGGATTCTGTCTCCTCCTCTGTCAGCTCCTCCCCCACTTGCTCTCTATCTCTCTCTCTCAAAAATAAAGAAAAATAAGCTTAAAAAGAAAATATTAAAGAGGCACGTTCTTCCAGGGAGGAGTACCATAGTACATTCTCACCGCGAGTACAAAGCATGCTTCACAGGTGATATGCGTATATTACATACATTTAGTAGGTCCCAAAACTATTGGAAAATCTCCAAGTCGGTGTGACCTGAGAAGGTGATTTCAAAATCTCTGGAGATGTTGAACTCTTCAGCATGCAAACTACAGGAGGTTTTAATAGTGGACACCTATGACTTATGTTGTGCTAAACCACCTTGGGGGCAACTTAGTTGTCATTCGGATACCAAGACTTTACTTTGTGGGTCTGAAAAGGCCAGATTTCCTGTCCCATTATCAACTGAGATCAACTGCTCTTTAAAGGTTATGGTGACAGAATGGCTGCTTTTCAGTCTCCTTTGGCCTACCCACATGTTGGTCAACGTGTGTCTCTTCCCCGTGGATCTGACACCGACTGTTTCTAGAATGTACTGCCTGCCAGCCGGCATTTTATCCTTGTGAATTTAGCATCCTTTCTGAGCTGTCCCTGGCATCTCCTTTCACTCTCCAAAGGAGGGTAGTTTCCTGGGTCCTCAGAGTTTACGGCTTTCTTGCAGTAAAGAAGACAAGAGGAAGCAGAGGAGAGAAGTGTCTCTGGGGGATTCTCTTGTTCGAATTCAATCGCAAATTGAGAGCAGTTGCCTGGGAAACAAAGCCTAAAAAAAATACCATTTTTTTGCATGCATCTTCGAATCTCCCAAGGCAGGATGTGCTTCTGTGTTGATAGGAAGTCCTTCAGCTCTAAAGGCCCAATAAGGGGAGGTTTATTATCTACTAGCGCGGCATACCACAGATCCTTTCTATCGCCCTGCTAATCAAATAGAACATGCGTATGTGAAAAAGAGAAACAAAAAAGGTTAAGCTGTTATTCTCCGGTCACGCAAGTTGAGAGGCATCAGGGGGCAGCAGAAAGGACGCAGCAATTCGGTCAGAAGACTGGTGTTTGGAACACATCTTTAACTGGTAAACTTAAGGTTGTGCGCTTGAGCCGTGTGTCACAAATAAACCTCCCAGGCTCAGCTGCTCCATCAGTGAAAGAGAGGGTGGGTCTGGTCTCCAAGACACCACCTTTCCTCACCCCTCATCCCAGATCTAATAATTACCTGGGCTTGTGAGAGGCTTAAGGCTGCTTGGTCAGTGTCTTTCAACAAACATTTAGTGAGTTCTGACGATGTCACCGGCGTAGGGGGCAGAGAAAATTTTCCCTTACCCTCTTAGGTTCAATGACTGGAGCCCGTAAATTAAACGGACCAAAGACAGAACAATAGGAGAAAAAAGCATTTTGTTTATACACGGAAGCTTCACGGAAAAGACGTGAACCCTGGAAGAAGCAGTTTGGCTTGAGAGTTGCCGAATGCCATTTTAGCAAAGGGTGATAAATTGCAGAGAAGTGACTAGACCAAGGAAAAGGGATTTGGGCTTCTGGGGCAGTAATTATATGGGGAAAACAAATAGAAGACGGACAGCTGTTTGGTATCGTTGGTTTGGCAGACTCGAGCGGGTGTGTCCCCAGTGGTAGGAGTCCTCTCTGGTGATGAAGGGCCATTCTCTCCTCCCTGGTACAGAAGAGGGAGACGCTTTTCCAAACGGAAATGTATGCCCTGCTTTTAGGCAGGAGAGGGGAGGGCAGCATGTTCCTTTGGCATCCTTATACCAAAATGGCATATTTGGGGATGGGATGTCCTGATCCCCTTAATTACCACTTCCTTAGATAACTGCTATGAGTTTGTTTGTTTGTTTGTTTCTTTGTTTTTCCGGCCCTCCTTTGTACAAGCTAACTTGTCGATCCATTACTGATGAATTGAAGGCATTGATTACAAAAGCAGAGTCTTTTGCATTTAAAGCATCAAAGAAAGGTACTAATTTTTCAGACATTATACCAGCTCAAGTATATATATATATATATATATATATGTCCATTATATATATATAAAAGTCCTATATATACATACATACATATATGACTTTTTTCCCCCTTCAGAAATACATTCTGTAGAAATGTAGATTGTGCTACAGATAATTGTCAGAATGAGTGTGCCTGTGTGTGTCTACCACCCACTGTATGAACACAAAACAAATGTTTGGAATGGAAATTATGCTTTCCTTCTAAAGAGTAGTAGTACGTGTTTTACTCCTCAAATGCATACTCAAGTAACAAGAAAGCCTCAACAGGTCTATGGGAGGGGAGGGCAATTACGTGGCTGGTTTTATTGTCATCTGAGTTAGATAAACAAAAGACATTTATCTTGGGGATGGTCCCAGTAATGAATTCATTATTAAATAGGTAAAAATTTGCATTTCTGTGAGCAGCGCATCTTTTTTTTTTTTTTCCCCTTCAAGTTCCCAGAGTCTTAGGCACACAACAGAGCGCTCTAAATCACCACACAGTTATGTAGTTTCTCCAAGGGCAGGGAACTTGCTTTTGGATGAACCCCGCTTCCCCTGCTTGGCATTTATTTACTTCTTCCCTCCCAGGGTCCAAATCCAATCTGCTGCCTCACACATAAGTTCCTTTGATGCCTCTCTCCCCTCTGAACTGGTGTGGCAGACAATTTTTTCTCTCTCTCACAAAACTATCACTCTCTCTCATGCTTGTCGCTTAGTTGCATGATGTGTATCTTCTGTGAAAGTGTGAGCTCCCAAAAACAGAGTCTCAGAGACTAGCACAGCACCTTGAGCAGGGCAGTGCTTGGTAAAATAGTTCACAAAAAAAAAGAAAAGGGGGAGTTCTTGACATAGTGAGTTATTGACTATTCTTGGTTCGATGAGCCACTCTGTTGATTATGTTTGGAAAACCTTGTATTCATTTAATTTCAATGGGTAGCTGCATAAGGAACATGATTTAATATTAATAACAACCTGCCAGGGCGGGGGGAGAAAAGAGAGAAAAGAAATAAAAGCAGCACAGTAAATCTGAGGCAGTATCACAAACAACGAACCCAAACACGTAATTTGGTGCAACATTTGGTGCAGTTTAGGGATCATTCCCTGTTTTTGGGTTACTTATGGACTGCTCTCTCTGTAGGCATGGAGGCATAGAAGTTGGGGTGTGATGGTGGTGGGGAACAATCATCTTGGAAAGAGCCCAAATGTCCATTGACTGATGAATGATAAAGAAGATACGTATATATAAATGTATATACACACACACACGCATATATATATATATATACACACACACATATATATGCACAATGGAATATTACTTGGTGATCAGAAAGAATGAATTCTTGCCATTTGTAACAACGTGAATGGAACTAGAGTATATTATGCTCAGCGAAATTAGTCCGAGAGAGACAAATATCATAGGATCTCACTCATATGTGGAATTGAAGAAACAAAACAGATGAATATAGGGGAAGGGAAGGAAAAGGAGTTAAAACCAGAGAGGGAGGCAAACCGTAAGAGACTCTTGAACACAGAGAACAAATTGAGGGTCGCTGGAGGGGAGCTGGGTGGGGGGATGGGCTAAATGGGTGATGGGCATTGAGGACGGCACTTGTTGGGATGAGCACTGGGTGTTATGTCTGAATCACTAAATTCTACTCCTGAAATCATTATTACACTATATGTTAACTGACTTGGATTTAAGTAAGTAAAATTTAAAAATAAATTAAAAAAAAAAAAAAGGAATTACCTAAATGGAACTTTCTGGAAAGAGCTGGAGATGTCTGGGCATCTTCACAAATAAACTTTCTGAGTCTCCAAAAAAATAACTTCCGGGAGTATTTCTGACACACAGGGAAATAAAGCCTTCAATGAATTTGAATGGAAAGGATAAATTTCATAATCACCCCATAGTTACCAAGAGAAATAAGTCACTCAGATGGCTGTAACCTGCCTTAAAGGAAAGATAGAGAAACCTGTTTTTAGGTAATAAAGAAGCCATCGTAGAAATCTAAAATGAAACCTTATAAAAATAATAAAAACTGCTCAACACAATAACAAGGGAAAAAAAACACGCAAAGCACATAGCAAATTCCATAAAAAGATGTCTGTTCTGTATTTTAGTAGAATGACAATTCACTTTGTGTAGAAAGCAAAGCCCCATTGCTTCTGTCCGTCAAAGTAACCAAAATATTGACCTTTACCAGTTCCCTACAGATTAAGGAAAGCTGTTTCTTGTAATAAAGATTCTGGCCCTGAGAAGTTGAATTGGCGGTCAGTATGCAAACTTCCTTGTCCCCATGTTGGAGGATTGAGGAATTAAGGAGGTTACGTTCTTGAATGCGACCCCTTTCTCTTGTAGAACAGATGGGTCAACACAATACTCTCTTCTGATCAGTGAGAGATGATGTGAGTTGCAAATACTACCCCCTTTAGGCTTCTGATGACTATATAGTCCATCTTTAAAGCACATAGGATTGAACCGCCCATGTCCACATATACAGAATTTTTTTCAAGAAATACAGTAGTGTAAATGTATTTTCTGCTATGATTTTCTTAATAACATTTTCTTTTCTCTAGCTTACTTTACTGTAGGAATGCAGCATATAATACATAGAATGTACAAACGGTATGCTGATCAGCTGTTTATGTTATCGGTAAGGCTTCTAGTCAACTGTAGTGGTTAAGATTTTGGAGAGTCAAAAGTTATACACAGAGTTTTGACTGTGTGGGGCAACAGCACCCTTAACTCCCACATTGTTCAAGGTCAACTGTATATCATGTGAATATTCTTAGTTGTTGCCACGTATAAGATGATATCTAGGTGGGTTCCATGACTCTACAGATGAGTCCTACTGTCTCCAAGCTTGACATTCTATTTCCCAGAGGGGGTGCCCTTGGGGCCAGGAAAAGCCCAGCTGAACGCATCGACCCAAACTACAGTCGCGTGTGGCTATTGAGCACTTGAAATGTGTCTAGCCTGAACTGAAATATGCCGTCAGTGTAAAATACAAGTCAGATTTCAAAGACTTAGGCTGAACAAAAATATCTCAATATTTTTTTATGTTGATTGCCTGTTGAGATGACAAACTTTGAATGTATTAGATTACATAAGATAGATTATCACAATTAATTTCACCTGTTGCTTTTCACAGAAATGTGGCTTTAATGTGTGTGGCTTAATTTCCTGTGACTATTTGAATTCAAAATTACCTCTGTGGCCAGCGTTTGTGCCTCACATTCTATTTAGTCGACTCTGGTGTAGGGGAAAGACCTTACTTTATAAGAAAGTCCTGTGGCCATGCACAGGTTCCAGCCCACGATGCTCAGGGCTAGATCTGAGAGGCTGTGGGACATTCTGTCATCATTTGGGAATGTGTGTGAATTCCAAAGCCAGGGATAAAATGGGGTATCTGGTCTTGACACATATACTCTATTTCTTTAAGCCTAAAGCTTGAACTTCTTAAAACAATACTGTGTGAAGATATTTATGTAAGCAACCCCAGTCTTTTAAAAACAATTCCTTTTAGCTGGAGTCTTCTGGGCTTGAGATGTGGTCTTCCACTCATGTGATAGATTTACCGTCGTAAGGAATGAGGCTCGAATATTGTATATTCATTCGAACCCAACCGGTACCATTGACGTTAAACATGATGAAATTGTTACTAAACTCGGTGATGAGTCAGGGTCCCAACAACCTAAGTCCCATTAGAGATTCCTTCGTTATTTTTCTTTCATTGTATTTTTCCTCCGAATAAAGTTCACTGTGAGAAACCAAACACATTAAGTAGGCAATAGTATTAGTTAGGTGCTTAGTCCATTTGGGGTGCTATAACAAAGTCCCACAGACTGGGTGATTTATGAAGAACAGAAATTTATTTCTCCCAGTTTTGGAGGCTGGAAGTCCAAGGTCTGGGTGCCAGTGTGGTCGGGTCATTGGGCCCCCCTTCTCGGCTGCAGATGGCCAACTTCTTTGTGTCCTTACAGAGTAGAAACAGAATGAATAGCCTCTCTTACAAGGGCATGGATCCCATCAGTGGGCTCCACCCTTATGGTCGCCTCATCCCCCAAAGGCCCCACCTTCAAATATCGTCATACTGGGGATTCGGTTTCGACATACGAATTTGCGCGGGACCCAAACATTCATTCCATAATAATTGCGAACTTTTTAAAAGCAATTTGTCATCTGTGTCTTCATAAAGATTATCTAATTTGAATCGTTTTAAAGTGCTAAGAAGTATTCAGGATGGGGAGCGCCTGGGTGGCTCAGTCGGTTAAGCATCGACTTCGGCTGGGGTCACGATCTCACCGTTCATGTTCGAGCACCGTGGCCGGCTCGGTGCTGACAGCTCAGAGCCTGGAGCCTGCTTGGAATTCTGGGTCTCCCTCTCTCTCTGCCCCTCCCCTGCTTGTGCTCTGTCTCTATTTCTCAAAAATAAATAAATGTAAAAGAATTAAATAAAAACAGAGGTGTTCAGGATGGATATTATGGGCCTTATTTTATGGACAATGTCACGTGGGTTTTGCTCCATCTTCCCCGATGAGTAAGGTCACGGTGGAGGCAGGGCTTCGGCCTCAGTGTCCTGACTTTCAGTTACTCCTCTCCTGCCCACGGTCCAGGGTACGGGCTGCCATATTGCAGCAGTGAACGGTGAGGCGGTAGGGTCGAACTGCATCCCAGGTCCATCACCTGCTTGCTACACGAAGACGTGAACCGCACTGAACTCTCTGCACCTCAATAAAAGGTTTTATCAATAAAATACCAATAACTATCAGAGCTTTCTCCTGAGAAAATCTTGGGGTTTAAATAACACCTATTTCACAGATGCAGAAATCGAAGCCCAGGGACGTCAAGTAACCGGCCCAGGGCCACATAGCTCATCGGTGGGAGATCCGGGTTTCACACAAAGTCAAATTCCAGAACCTCTACTCTTTTCTTTTTCCCCTAAGTGTGGCTGTCGAAGTTTTTCTTTATTTCCCACTCGTTGGCATAATTAATTTGTTAACTGAGGTGGATTCAGTGGGGCGCAATCATAAAGCCACCCTCACATCCAAGGTTGGGCAAATTCTTGTTCTGTCCCAACAGATGACTCCCATAGCCTTCTGATCTTTCTTTTCTTTTTTCTTTTTAGTTTTATTGTGGCATAATTGACAAATAAAATAGTAAGACATTTGAAATGTACATCATGATGATAGACACAATGAAAGACTTCCAACCATCTAGTTAATTAACACACACACATCGCTTATTTTAGTTTACTTTTTTTAAGTGAGAACATTGAAGTTTTATTCTCTTAGCAAATTCCAATTATACAATACAGTATTATCAACTACAGTCACTATGTTATACATTGGATCCTCACACCCTATTCATCTTCTAGATGAGTGTATAAGACAGCGTAAGAGCTTTTACCAAACTCCCCACTATCCCCCACCCCCAGCCCCTGGCAACCACTTTCCTACCCTATGCTTTTACGAGTTTGATTTTTGTTTTTTTTTTTTTTTTTTAAATTTTTTTTTTCAATGCTTTTTATTTATTTTTGGGACAGAGAGAGACAGAGCATGAACGGGGGAGGGGCAGAGAGAGAGGGAGACACAGAATCGGAAACAGGCTCCAGGCTCTGAGCCATCAGCCCAGAGCCCGACGCGGGGCTCGAACTCACGGACCGCGAGATCGTGACCTGGCTGAAGTCGGACGCTTAACCGACTGCGCCACCCAGGCGCCCCTGATTTTTGTTTTTAATTCTACCTATCAGTGATACCATGCAGTATTTGTCTGTCTCTACCTGGCTTGTTTCAGTTTACATAATGCCTTCAAGATCCACCCATGTGTGCAAATGGCAGGATTTTCTTCTTCCCCGTGGCTGAAGATACTCTATTGTGAAGATAAAGATGTAGAGAGAGAGATATCTATAAAGCTACACCTGTATCTATGTATACATCACGTTTTCTCTATCGCTCCATCTACCAAAAGACACTTAGATTGTTTCCATGTCTTGGTTACTGTGAATAATGTTGCAATGACCATGCGGGGACAAATGTCTTGTTGAGGCCCTGTGTTCACTTGCTTTGGGTATATAACCCCAACTGGGATTTCTGGGTCATATGGAGGTTCTGGTTTTCAATTTTTCGGGGAACCCCTGTACTGTTTTCCATAGGGGCTGCACCAATTTACATTTCCATCTGGTCCATTTGAGTCGCAAGAACGCTCCAGATTCAGCCATCAGAAGGTCCAGTTCAGCATAATAACACACACTTGGGCCTCTTACTCCATCGGGAGTGTCTCCTGTCCTCAGCGCTACTCAGACCTGGAAGCCTGAGGGGGAGGGCGGTGCAGTGGGGGGCACTTTACTTGGTTAGGCCCCTCCTGCCCTGCCCCCACACTCAGCCCTGGCCCCTTCAGGGGAGGGGAGAGGATTAGGAGAGGAAGCGGTGAGTGCTATCTTGATCCAGGAGCCACACTCTCTGGCTTGCCCGTGGCCCCCGCAGACCGTGCCGTGGGGCTCTTTTGTGAGTTTGTGGAGAACCCGGTTCAGCTGGGACTGTGCTCCGTTTTCCTCTCTTCTCAGGTCTCTGCAAGGCACCTTCTTCTGTGTCACTGTCCCTAGGCACTCCTCTTGGACAGAGTCTATTGATTATGGGACCCTCAGGCTTCACGACCTCACTGCCATCACTGGGCAAGTGCTGGGACCTTTTACTGCGTCTCTCTGTCCTTCACTGCCTTGAACACGGTCATCACCTTCACATGCCACAGGCAGACATCAGGCACCCACTCTGCCTCTCCTAAACTCCAGGGGACACAAATGAAGGTGTCCCCTTGAAGCCTGTAAGGTGGCGGAAGAGATAACCCCTGAAGAAATGCCAACAGTTTTCTCAAAGGATTATCTTCTCTTTGACCTCCAGCTGCCCCCACACTAGTGGAGACAGAGGATGAGCAAACCATCCCCAAACCTGGTTTCAGACCCCACCTTGCAGAGTCCTGCTTAGAGAGCCTGGATTCAAGTTCACTTTGGAACAGGGGATACTTGGCACTTTTCTTCCCCGAAGCCCTTGAAGCCGCCATCAGGATGAAATGTCCTTTCCTTTTCACCTACCCTGTACCATGTGTAACGTACTTATAACTGTGCCTGGCACATGCTAAGTGCTCAGCTAATATTTGCTTTTATTTCTTCCTGCGGTCTGGCGGGTGACCTTGGACAAGTTGGCTAGGGTTCACTCTGCTTCAGCTTGTCGGGGTCCTGGTCAGGTGCTTGAGGTGGGAAGCCTTGTCCCAGCCCAGACTGGGAAATGACAAACCAGTGCCCAGCCCTTAGCAGAGCTTCCTGCCTGTCCGAAGGTGTCGGCAGCCCTTTTCGGACCAGACCTGAGAGGCACAGCCCCTTGAGGAATGCACCCCGGTGAAAAGCTAACTTTGATACACAAAACAAACACCGTGATAACTGTAAAAGGCCCTATGGAAGGGCATAAACAGCTCAGTCTTGATGGGGAGAGGACAAGCAGAGTCAAGGACAAGCCAAAAGAAGAGTCTACAGAAATCCCAGCCCGTGGGAAGAACAAAAGGCGGAGGTGAGAGGGACTATGACACTTTCCACAAGACCTAAGCACTTGTAGAACGTTGGAATAAAGGGAGAGAACAGACACGCTTTATCGCAGATGAGGAACGATGTCACAAATCCTGAGTCTCTCAGCGGAAGCTCCCAGTCTCTGGGCTGATGGTGTAAGAGCGCTATCTCTTCATGGCAGACCTTCTCGAAGCACGGGATGGCGCCCGCTGAGCACCGTGAGCTCCTTGAATGAAAGGTACAAGATAAACACCGTGGATTTCTCTCCACCTGCGATTACCATCCGGTAATCAGCCCACAGAGGCTTCGGTCTCTGCATCAGATTATTTCCCTCCTACGTGAAGAGAAGTAATACAAGTTTACTTCACGGCATTTTTGGGTTTTAAACAAGTCGGGATGAAAGCTGGAGCCTAGATTATTTATCCTCATCTGAAACGTAGTTAAACGGCACTTAAGAAACACTTTTTGGCATAGACAGGGAGGAGCCCTTCATGAAGCGTTTACTTGTGTCTGATTCTTTTTGCTTTTACCGGGTTCATTTAATTTGATAGATGGTCTAAGCCTCAGAGAAACGCCGCCGGAATCTCATAAAGGTGTACAACGCAGAGGGGAGCTTCTCACGCTGAGACACGGCTGATGTGCCTGCGGTAGCCACTGGAGCTTATGGACATCAGCTGATGGAAAGGGGGCTTAAACAAGAGACATTTCTTTTCCAAGAGTTCCAGAGGCTGGAAGTCCAAGATCAAGGTGCTGGGCGGGTTGATATCTGGTGAGATTTCTCCTTCTGGGTGGCGGACCGCCACCTTCTCGCCATTTATTTACATGACCTTCCTTTTCTGTGTGAGTACGCACATGCCTCTGTCTCTTCCTCTTCTTGCGAGGACACCCGTCCGGTTCCATCAGGACCCCGCTCTTGTGACCTCACTTAACATTTATTACATCCTTGAAAGGTCTTGTCTCCAAAAGTAATCAAATGGGGGCCTAGGGCTTCAGTATATGGATTTGAGGGGGGCCCGATTCAGTCTGTAGCAGAAACGTTCCATTTCTTCTACCGGGCATTTGGGAAGATTCTGTGTCCTGCTCCCTTTGAATTCAGATGTAGCTCAGGGGTGAGAGAGTATGGCACCTGCTTTGTCACTTGCCTTCTTCATTGACATGTGTGATGAAGTGACATGCAAACAGAGGCTTTAAAATCTAAGGGATGAATCCCCACATTCCCTTCCCCTCAAAACATCAGTTCCGGAGATGCTCTTGCTTCCCAGAAGCCCGATGAGCAAAGCACCCTGCTGATGAGTATGCGAGGGAGAAATTAAAAAAAACTATTTATACTTTTAACTGTGTTTTGCCATTGAGGTTTGGGGGTTGTTTATTTCTTGTACATGACATGGCCCATCCTGACACACACAAAGGTCAACTATCCATTTGCTGTGACATTTGGGACTTTTTTTTTTTAACGTTTATTTATTTTTGAGACAGAGAGACAGAGGATGAAGGGGGGAGGGTCAGAGAGACACGGAGACACAGAATCCGAAACAGGCTCCAGGCTCTGAGCTGTCAGCACAGAGCCTGACGCGGGGCTCGAACTCACGGACCGTGAGATCATGACCTGAGATGAAGTCAGATGCTTAACCGACTGAGCCACCCAGGCGCCCCGACATTTGGGACTTCTATAAGCCAACACGCACCTTCACATCTCCTCTTCCTAGGCTATCTCAGAAAACAGTGTACAATGGTACTTATTCTGGCAATTAACTTTTATATTTTGTTGATTTTCTGAGCGTGCATGGGCTCATGGCTATAATATATGTCATCTAACCTTGTAGTTCTCTTCTACCAGCTTTTTGCCCAAGTCACAAGCCAACCTTTCCAAATGACTTCCTGGAATCCTTCCCACAAACGCACTGCCCATGTCTTCAATTCACCACTCTCCAGAACAAACTTGTTCTCCCCTGGATTCCGGTACTTTCTACTGCTCACCACTTTTATGATCATCCCGACTGCAAACCTCAAAAACATATTCTGTAGGTACTAGGGCTACCAGGGATATGTCTTCGAGATCTTTCTGTTTTTCCAAAAATTGTTTTGGAAAATGTTGGGGCACTTGGGTGGCTCAGTCAGTTGAGCATCTGGACTCTTGATTTCATCTCAGGTCATGATCCCAGGGTTGTGGGATCGAGGCCCGCATAAGGCTCCATAATAAACATGGAACCTGCTTAAGATTCTCTCTCTCTCTCTCTCTCTCTCTCTCTCTCCCTCTGCCCATCTCCCCCATCCTCTCTCTCTCTTTCTAAAAAACATGTTAAGCATTTATAGAAGTTGACAGAATTGTACAATGAACCTCCATGTACCCATCAACCAGCAACTAATTATCAGCTCACAGCCAATCCCATCTTTTCATTTCTATATCTACCCCAATCAGATTAATTTGAAGCTATAAATACTTCAGTGTGTATTTCTTATCAGTGACAAATAATTAACAGTTTGTGAGTTTCAAGTCAGTGTGCCACGATTGCTGGTTGTCAACTATCTCATAATCTTGTTGTGGTTGACATTTACATAAATCAGACTGAAATGACGCCCACATACTGCAATCAATTGATGTTTCTTTAGTCTATAAATGCTCTATCTCTGAACCCCACTCTCTCTCCCTTTTTCCTTACAATTCACTTGTTGAAGAGCCTACTGCGTTTGTCTTGTAGGTTTCCCACAGTTACGATTTTCTCGATTGGATTCCCACAGAAGTTTGTTTCATGTGTTCTACGCTTCCCTGCATTTCCTATAAATTGATAGTTTGATATAGAAGCATGAAATGCATTATTTGGCAAAACCGTTGCATAGGTGACATATTATACTCCTATTAGGAGGCTCACGATTTATGGTATCTTTTTGTGATATTAGTGGCCACTGATGATCATTGTCTAGGTCAGTGGTTCTCATTCTTTTTTTTAAATGTTTATTTATTATTTTTGAGAGAAAGTGAGACAGAGCATGAGCAGGGGAGGGGCAGAGAGAGAGGGAGACACAGAATCCGAAGCAGGCTCCAGGCTCCAAGCTGTCAGCACAGAGCCCGATGCGGGGCTTGAACCCACAAACCGCGAGATTATGACCTGAGCCGAAATTGGATGTTTAGCCAACTGAGCCACCTAGGTGCCCCCAGTGCTTCTCAGTCTTGAGTGTGCACCAGAGTCACCTGATGAGCTTGTTAAAATACAGATTGTTGACGTGGTCCCAACCTGAATATCCGATCCAGTAGGTCTGGGTTAGACCCACGACTCACCTCTTTAATGAGCTCCCAAGTGATACTGATGCTTCTGGTCAAAGGACCATACTTTAAGAACCCCAGACCTGGAGCTATCATTTTATTAGGGGGTGAAAGGTAGTGATGTTCTAGTCTACCTTTCCTTCTTAATTCATTCATTGGAATACGTTTATACAAGGAAATTTCCCAAATCATTTCTTTGGTTACCTTGAGATAGCGTCTGTGTAAGGAAGGCCCTGTAAATATTTGATTCTTTTCCTTTACTTGCCAATTTTCAAAATGAGATGAATAACGTCCTCAGAGGTAACTGGTGGCTCGTGCGAGTGCGTGAGCACGCATGTGTATTTCACTGCACTGCAGTTATTATCCTTCCTGACACCCAAATGGTCTCTTGTTTAGCCATGGGAACCCTTGGAGACCTTCCGAGTCTGCGTCTTCCTTGCCAAAGAACTTGTCATCTGTCCAGCCGCTACACCCTTCTATGCCCTTGTCACCACCCCTTACCTGCCTTCCTCCCCGCTTCAGCTCGTTCTACATAGGAGCAGGTGTCTCATCAACCTGTCTTTGGTGAAGTTCCAGTCACGTCATTGCCTGCTCAAAAGCCCCTCCGTGACTCCCCACATTAAATACAGACCCTGGTGCTGGCATGTGAGCCCTTCCTGGTGGTGTACCTCAGTGCCTTCTAGTTTCCTCTCCAGTGCTCTCACTCCTGCCTTGAAGAAAGGCGGGAGGTGCCCTGCCTTGGAGCCTTGGCTCATCCGGTCTCTCTGCCTCGGCTCTCCTCATTCTCTCTGCCAATGCCTCATTCATCCCACGTGCCCCTTGTCTGAAGGATCGTTCCTGATTTCTTCAGTTACGAAGATGAGCTCTTCTGTGACATTTCCCTACATTCTGTACTTCTTTCTGAAGCACTGGTTTTTAGGCTTTGGATTTTGGTCACTAGTAGGCTTGTCTGTTACCCTCTGTAGTAAAAATCGTCTCTTGATTGTTTCATTCAACTTCTGCTTATGTGGCATCCTGTCCTACAACCTTCAGGTGTTCTACAAACACATGTTTGTAGAATTATGTTGAATATGCAGTAGTGGCCATAAACTCAACTACTATTCACTGAAATAGATATGGATGTATATGTATATGTTTATATAGCTATGTAAATATTTATATTTACATACACAGCTATGTAAATATTTATATTTACATATAGCTTATATCTATGAATTCCGAGGCACTAAAAACGTCCATTTTTTTCTGAATCGTCCAAAGCAACGATAATTCTACAGAGAGCCAGTAATCTCCCTACTTCCGTTCGGTAAGTTAAGAGAACGAATAATTCTCTTCCTGCTCTACCTATAACCTCCTCTTATGTGAAATCCTTAATCTTCCTCTAATCCGCAAAGATCTGACCCTCTGTTATCAAATTCGGGTGGCCCCATTTATCTGACACAGTATATCCACTGCCACTCCTCTGTCTGCTTACCTCTCATTCAAATATGTCTGTGTTGTGGCTCATATGGAGGCTAAATTTTGAAAGGTTGGGATTTTTGAAAGTCAGCTTTCAGGAATTATAGATGAGAAAACTCACCTACCTTTGTTGTGAGCAAATTGGAGAGAGGGTTTCCCACACTTTACGGTGCTGTACCCTGGAAAGCCAGAAGGAAAAATCAGGCGGCTAATTTTTATTTTATGTCTGTTGCTACGACAACTAACTTCGCCACATCCGCGAGGATATGGACAATTATGCCAAAGCAGGGATTCTCAGCCTGGAGTCCCCGTGCCACGCTGCCGAGTAAATCTTCCAAATCCCCCCTCGGCGGCATGAAAAACAACATGAAGTGCACCAGAATTCACATCCTGTTCTAGGGAAACACCTGTAAGAGGTACCACAAACGACTCACTGATGAGTGCTGGAAACCAGAATAAATTGCCGCGGTGCATTATTATGGCACGAACCATCTGGAGGGGCCAGAAGATTCATGAGTCATGCCTCAGATCACAAATGGGGAGCTGCTGATGTTTGCAAAGGAAATGACCCTGCCGGTCTCCTGTTCTCACAAAACAAAAGCTCTAGCTGGATCCAACATGTCACCGCAGTTGCTGGCAGGGAGTTTGATTTCAGGTGTGGAATGAATGCAATTCTCCGTTCTGTTATCCATACGATAAGCCGGAAGCCTGAGAATATCGCTGTTCGTGATTCTGATTGTGCTGTTATCTGAATTCTCCAGGTGATTATTGAAGGGTTTGAGATTCCCACTTGAGTTCTCCTGAGAATCCATT
This sequence comes from Lynx rufus, assembly GCF_022079265.1. NCBI lineage: Eukaryota > Metazoa > Chordata > Mammalia > Carnivora > Felidae > Lynx > Lynx rufus. The sequence continues at coordinate 6,006,844 of NW_025814889.1, forward strand.
TGGGGTAGAAATTGAATCCCTCCGCTGCCTATTGGGTCTTCATGGGTTAAAAAAAAAAAAAATGCCACCATTTTTATTTTAGGAAGCTAGGCAAATCTCCCCACCCTGCCTTAAATAAGGAAAATGCCATCTGTAAAAAGCCAAAAAAGTCAAATATACGATGCGCAAACAAACGTCTCTCACTTCTGTTTTGAAAGCAATATGGAGTCTGAAATGGAAAGGCAAACCTTCTTCTGAAGACGATGTCCAAGTGTGGGCGCGTTTGTGTGTGCCCAGGGAGATGGAGGGCAGATTGGAAACCACTGGGAGGCACAGGGTGCGGGAATTTGGAACTGCTGCTCTCCTGTGCCTTTTATCCTGAGGTGCTAAATTTTAGCACAGCAGTATTTGTTCCTTAATTAATGATTAAACAAATTCAATTCATGATTTAACTTAATTAAACAACTAATGAATTTGTGTATGTAGGGAATCATTAATGTGGTGTCTGAGGCAGGCCTCTGGGGCATGGTTAACTCCGTTCTCCACAGCTCAGTAAATAGTATCTGGTATATACACATGTCTCTTCGCTTTCTACGCCACACCCCTGCTACGGAGTTTCTCCATTCCGTGCAGGGTTAGCTCTACGAACAGATGCTATATGCATAGATTACCCTTTATGTCTCAGGATAATTTTTCTGGTACATTTGCTAAGAGATCTATATTTGGAAATGTATTTCCAACAGTGGCGATCAGTTTGGTTATTTGTTAAAAGCTATTGAGGCCTATCATAGAACTCACGGACCACTCATTTGAGGAGGACAAAATGCAATCCGGTTATATTTTTAGATATATTCTCTTTTCATTTCAAAAGCACAATGGCATCTCAGAAATCTAACCTAAAGGCCACTCTGTGAAATAGAAAATTTGAAAAGAAGCAGTTTTCATGACTTTCAAGTGGACACCCTTCCCCTGGGATGACCAGATGTAGCTTTCTCTCCAGGGTTAGAGGTACTATTTTGGAATAAACAGAAGAGAGAGAAGGTAGGAGGCAACCAACACACGTCAAAGTTTAATAACTGTCCTGGGCTTTGGATTCATTAGCTCATCGGGAGGTTTCCCGTCTTGTGCTTCAAGGATTTGAGATTTTCAAGGATTTGAGCGGGGAGGCAGGGCCTAGAGAGATGAGGTCACTTGCCCAAGGTCACCCAGCTAATAACACAGTGGAGCTGGGGAAGCTTCCGTGTCTGTCTGTGTCTGGGCTACGCCATCCATCCAAGCGGCGTCTCGCACACCCCTAATTGATAGCTTGGGCTTCTAATGTCCTTGACAACAGTTTGTTTTCTAACGTAGGAAAACATTTCCCTTGGAATCTCATCGATGCTATTCATTTGCTTAGCAAACCATTCTATCGCGAGTAGTGCCAAGGAAAACTTGAGCGATCCCCTGTCTTGATTATCACTGACTCCAAATTAGGAAGTCCTAGTGAGTGAGGAGGTTACCCTGTAAATCTGCAGAAGAGTTATGGAGGCCCCGTACCGGGATTATTCTGACAGCACAGGCCCAGACTTAGAGCAGACCTCTAATGAGAAAAAGCGGAGAGAAATCGCCAGCGTCGCCATGGGAAAAGCAAAGCTGGAGGCTGTTCTCTTCCCCCTTTTAATTGGGGAAATGCATTGAAGCGACCAACGTGGATGCTTTAGATCACTCTCTGAATATCCACATTTTGGGGACAGAGCTGTTTCAACGCAGCACTTTTTTGCATCCTATCCTGACGAATTAGAGGATCTCCTAGGAAGGCCTCTTTATGCTGACCTGAGTCTTTCTCCACAAGCACAGAGCCTCAGCGAGACCGAATGGATTAAAATGAGCCTATTTCAACACACTCCCGAGTCTATATTTATTGATCAGTCCTGGACTGATTTCCTGAACTGCGCCTTTTTCTTGAACAGGCTCATGGCACATGCAATGTGAAATAAGGCCTTAAACAACAGCTACTGAATTCACAAGACACGGAGTCTAAGTAGTATGGGTCCTTCTAAGGTCGGTGGATGACGAAAGAGGCGTGGGTCATGTAGAGGAAGCCTCAGAATGCCCATGTCCTTACCTCTTAGTGAGATCACTAGGAGTCTGTTTAAGAGCCTGGACAATCCCTAAGAACGGAGGCCCTTGGGTTTGAACTTCCGGAAAGTGGTGTGTTAGGTGGATTAAATCTTGTCATGAGAAGGGAGGGCAGGTCAGAATAGAAATAGACCCTGCTTCTCTCCTCACCTTCCAAACTCCCTTCCTAAGGAAGAGAGGCAAACGTCAAGTGCTCCAATATGGTCCAATTCTGGGCGAGGGTAAGAAGGAAACTCTAAAGAACACTGATTTGTCCTTGTTCTTCAGCTCATGAAATGATTGGCTTTACATTCAAATGCATAGACTTTGGAGTTTGTTGGCATTCAACCATTCCTTTTGGAGGACCCAGAGATAAATTTCTTTCAAGTCTTAGGACCAGGAAAACCTGCATCCCTGAGTAACAAGTGGTTTGTTTTCATTTCACACACACTGTGACTCTGGAGTCTGATTGTATTTCTCTCTTGATTTGTCTCTTAAGGAGTTTGGAACAGGCTTTCAAACTCAAATCATGTTTCGGTGAAAGCCCTCTCTAGAGTGGTGCAGTGCATAACCTGCACGACCATTCATGGGCGCCCAGGGAGGAGACAATTTCCCCAGAGGGTCCATTCTGTTTTTGGATGGGCTATACTTACCTTCCAAAGCCTGGGATTCTTCAGGGACAATGGCCCCAAACAATTTGATACCTGACTTAGCAAGGGCCACCTATGCTTTTCTTCCTCTGCGCTTTCTGTTTGAAATTTAGTGTAAACAGTTGGGAGAAAGTTCTAAATATAAAATGGCACCCTTGTATGTATTCTAACAGAGCCCAAAACTTGGATAATTCTGTCTTCATTCATCCAGTTAAATTCTTAGAAGACAGCACGGCACCCCCTCTGTTGGGGCGACCTTCTAGTGTCGATTGCCATATTTTCCCCACTCACTGTGTCCGTCCCTCATGGAGATGCCAGGGGTCAAATGCCGTTCCTACTCAGCTCCCCTTACAGAGATTTCCATGTCAGAAAATTCCTTCTTCAGTTGCTGAACTCATCTTCTCCTACTTTTTCCTAAGCACTCCCCTCTTTGTCCATAATAAAAGGAATACAGACCTCTTTGAGTTACCTCGAGGAGTCGTATCTCCTGCTTACATGAACAGAATGCATGTCCTGTTCCCAACGCCAAACATGAGTTGGTCCCAAGATGACCCGCTCATACAATCCTGGAGCTTCTTCTAAAACTTTCCATACTTAGTAAACCCAAAGTGCATCCTTGTTATTCGCATCCCCAGAAAGCATTTCAGAGTCCACACCAAGTTCATCTGTTTTGAGGATTCTTTCCTGCCCATACTAGACTAATAATCCAAATCCAAACACGAGGATAAAACATGTAGGAGCAAGTGGTAATTTAGCAGCAAAACGTTGATATTACACAGACGCCCGAGGTTTGCAGATTTAAGTATAGGGATTTAAAAGTAGATATGTACTTAGCAGGTGTCTTAGAGAGGGGAGCCCTGATATTTTCATGTTTAGGCAGGAAATGCATTGATGTCACCTGTGTTTTCGTTCTCCATCTGCATAGGGTTGGGGTTGAAGGATACAGGTAAATAGACTCCAATCGAGCAAGCAGTCATCTAGTTGCAGAGAACGTAGAAATCCCAGCAGTGTGATGCAGACCGTCGGAGCATTTGAAGGCAGCATTCGGTTAGAGCTGCCTTGGGGGTCTGTGGCCCCATGCCCTCACAGTAGAACTGAGACCCCTGTGTCAGTAGAGGGGCTAAAAGGAGGGAAAGGACATGAAGTCAGCAGGTGGGACACTTCCGGGCGGAAGAACATTCTTGCGCGATGCCTGCAGCTAACCTACTTGGGCGTGTCCATTACAACATGGGCATATGGTGCTTCCTGGGATTCAAGATGCCCAGAGAGGGCCGTTAACCATTAGTGGCTACCGAAACACGGGAGGAAAACAGTATCTACTTTTCCTTTGTAATTTATCCAAGCATAAAGGAATATGGCGCTGTGGGGCGCTATTACCTTTTTTCCATTTCCACCTCATTAAGAAACCGGTTAGAGTGGAAGAGAGCCAAAGCATAAGAGACTCTTAACAACTGAGAACACACTGAGGGTTGATGGGGGGTGGGAGGGCGGGGAGGGTGGGTGATGGGCATTGAGGAGGGCACCTGCTGGGATGAGCACTGGGTGTTGTATGGAAACCAATTTGACAATAAACTTCATATATTGAAAAAAAAAAAGAAAGAAACCGGTTTCAGGGCGTCTGGGCGGCTCAGTCAGTTGAGCGTCCTACTCAGGTCCTACTTGTGATCTCACGGTTCATGGGTTCGACCCCACATAGGGCTTGTGGCTGTCAGCACAGAGCCTCCTTGGGATCCTGGACTTGGGCACCATGGGCTAATGTCAGAGTCTCTGCTGTCAGCCTATGCTCAGAGTGAACATCAGATATCATCTTTATCCGTTGCGTTTTGAAGGACGTTTGCCTCCTCCGTTATGCTATGCCAAACGCCACGTGCTGCTGTCCTCGCTCTGTGTCGCACGGTGCCGTGACTCGCCATCTCGCGTGCTGCTCTGGAAGTCCTGTGTCCCGAATCGGCTTTCCGAGAACAGGCACCGCCACTACATGCGAATCCGTGCGGCTTCCTGGGATTGCCGCTTATGTGTCACAACAACGGTATGGAATGGCCCTGCTATCACCCCGTCTTTGACAGGCTCCGTGTGACACGGGGGGAGAGACCGACAGGTCCAAGTCAGAGCTGGGACGTAGACCCGAGGGGCTGAGGGCAGCTCCTGCCTTCTTCTTAATCACATTCTCTTGATCATTGTACTGGCTTGTGGTCCTGGGAAGAGTCCCATGCTAGACCTTTATGTCAGACAAGTGACTTCCTTTATGAAGTTTGAATTGAAAACAGACCCTCCATTTGGAATGCACACGGAGGCCAAGATTTTCCTGCGTAACTCTTAAGACTTTTGCTGGTTATGGAGTGCCTGGGTGGCTCAGTCGGTGAAGCGTCCGACTTCGGCTCAGGTCATGATCTCACTGTTCGTGGGTTCGAGCCCCGCGTCGGGCTCTGCGCTGACCACTCAGAGCCTGGAGCCTGCTTCGGATTCTGTGGCTTCCTCTCTCTCTGCCCCTTCCCCTGCTCGTTCTCTCTCTCTCTCTCTCTTTCTCAAAATAATAAATAAACATTAAAAAATTAAAAAAAAAGAGTTTTGCTGGTTAAACTCTTCCCACACGGAAGGCATGGGGACCATACACTGCCCAGCACGAGAGTTGGTCATCCAGAAAGAACTCTAAGTAAATTCCAGTGCTTTTTCTCTTTGCTCTCTTTTCCCTGGGAGGAGGATGTTGTATTCTGTGCAGTGGATATCCAAGCACCTTAATGTGTTTGTTCTAAGGCTTTTGACTCATATCAGGTGTCTGATTAATATCAACAGAGACCATGACGGTGACGACGACAACAACGACGATGGCCTGGATGGTGACGCTGAGTCAATTCCACTTAGCCCTCCGGAGATGAGACTGCATCTGAGGTCCACGCCAGGACACCGTGCGTGCAAACGGTACATGTCTCTCGGAGCTCCTGCGTGCCACAGCAGCGCGCCTCCTGCACAGCCCGGCTCAGCGAGGTGACGACGAGACATCTGTTCGTGTGAACTTCTAAATATCAAGGTTGATGCATAACACGAGCGCCTCTGAAGCTCTGCTTCATACTCGCGTCAGAGGGCAACACCAGCAGTCAGGTCAGGCAACACACAGTTTGCAAGAAGAACGTGTATTCCCAGCTGAGCCGGGGGCACAGCGGGGCTCGTCCTCCCTGGCGAGCCACCATCGTGTTTATGAACATATTCAGGGAGGACAGTGTCTTTCTCTGGCTGAGTTGGGCTCAGAGTAAGTGAGCCGGCCCAAGGAGACACAGTGGGTCCCAACGTGTTTTGAAAACTCTCTTTCAAACCCCCCTGAATCTTGAGTTTGAGGAAATCGATTCTGATGGAGGAAATCCGCATCCGTGTTCTGTGATAAAACCACGAAGCTGGAAAAGGTTGCTCATAAGGCTGTAACTCACCCCATCCTGGTCTGGGCTCCTTTCGTGACCTGTGCTGATTTTATTGATGGGAGAGGAAGTTCAGAGGTTGTTAGTGTCAGAAACCAGACCAGTAACAGCAGCAACCAGACAGGTCGGACTTCTTTTCACACCAGAAACCCGGAGACTTCCTCAAACCCAGGGAGGCACGTACGACCAGTTCTGCCTCCCGCATTTCCAATGTGGCCAACACGTTCTACGGAAACAAGAAGTTTTGGAAACAATTCAGAATTTCTTATTTAACTTCAAAAGGCATTTAGACATAATTCTCCTCAACATGATAGTCTGGTGTGAGATTAAAACCATATATTTTATTTTATTTATTTATGTGTAAAGTGTATTTATTGATTTTGAGAGACAGAGAGAGTACAAGTGGGGAAGGGCCAGAGAGAGAGGGAAAGAGAGAGAATCCCAAGCAGGCTCCACACTGGCCGCACAGAGCCCGAGCTTGCAAACCGTGAGATCATGACTTGAGCCAAAAACAAGAATCAGACGCTTAACGGACTGAGCCACCCAGGCGCCCCTAAAACCAAGTATTTTAAAATGAACAGAAAAACCCATATGTTGGTAGCACATTATAAATAAATGGTTATCTATGATGGTTAATATTAATGCGCTATACCATAAAGAACCATGCTGAAGTCAGAGGTCTACACCACATAATAGTCATGATGTTCCCGTAATGCTCATTCAGCATTTCAATATATTAGAGAAAACATATTTTTTTCCTGAATTCTAGCTCTGGAGTTCTCTGCTTTGAAGCCTGGTTTATAAATACCAGCTTTTGGTGATGCAGCTTCTTTATTAAGGACCTAACAAAAGATGCTAACCTACACAGCGATTTCTACCAGTAGAAGAAAAGGAAGCGTAAATTCATCGCACGCCAAGGGAAAAATTCAACGGTGCTCTCAAAGGAGTGCAGCTTAATTACCTCGGGACAGGGAAGCCAATTATAGTTTGAAAAATTAAGAGGGGGCAGACAAAATGTTTGTGCTTTCTCTCCTCTTCATTTGATGTAGTTTTGATGAAAAGATTGAGAACTGTTGATGAGCAGGGCAGAAGCAAAGGTAGCGGGGCTCAGGTGCTCCTCCCTTCCTGTATTTGATTATGTGAAATGCGTCAGAACAGTGCCCTTGTTGGGCTTGCCAGTAGCCTCCAAGAGGTGGCACATAAATCCCCGTTTATTATTATTATTATTATTATTTTAGAGAAACGAGCCTTCCATTGACACATGAAGTCATAGAGTGAAAAAGAAAAGCACATCCTTGGGTCGGGTTCCATGAGTAATAATTCCAGTGGGCATGTGCTGCTCATCGGCGTTCTCCTGTTGTTTTAGTCCCGTTACTTGAATAAAATTGTTTTTTAATTAAAAACACTTTTTTTTTCAAAGTGTATTCATTTTTGAGAGACAGAGCACAAGCGGGGAAGGGGCAGAGAGTGAGGGAGACACAGAATCCGAAGCAGGCTCCAGGCTCTGAGCCATCAGCACAGAGCCCGACGCAGGGCTCAAACCCATGAACCATGAGATCATGACCTGAGCTGAAGGCAGATGCTTAACCGACTGAGCCACCAGGTGCCCCTTAATAATTTTTTTTTTTAAATTAGGGCAAAAGCTCTGATTTTTAAAGAAACTGCCAAGTCTCTCTCTGTTTTGTTTTTTTTTTTGTTTGTTTTTTGTTTTGTTTTGTTTTGTTTTGTTTTTGGAGAGAGACAGGAAAAACGGTTAGGAAAGTTTGGGGCCTGCTGCCTGACTTTGAGAACCCTGATTCCTTTTGGGGTAGTTGTCCTTTGTGCACATTTCCATTTTCAAACTGTCCAGGAGGGCATGGCATGGTGATGAAGCCTGTGGCTTGGGAGTCAGACAAAAGTCACAGCACAGCTCATTTTTTTGAGAAAGAGAGAGAGAGAGCTCAAGCAAGAGAGGGGCAGAGGGTGAGAGAGAAAAATGAATCTTTTTTTAAAAAATTTTTTTTTTCAACGTTTATTTATTTTTGGGACAGAGAGAGACAGAGCATGAACGGGGGAGGGGCAGAGAGAGAGGGAGACACAGAATCAGAAACAGGCTCCAGGCTCTGAGCCATCAGCCCAGAGCCCGACGCGGGGCTCGAACTCACGGACCGCGAGATCGTGACCTGGCTGAAGTCGGACGCTTAACCGACTGCGCCACCCAGGCGCCCCGAGAAAAATGAATCTTAAGCAGGCTCCACGCTCAGCACGGAGCCTGACGCAGAGCTCGATCTCACAACTCGGGGATCACGACCTGAGCTGAAATTAAGAGTTCGACGTGCAACCGGCTGAGCCACCCAGGCGCCCCACTGGGACTATGTAGCTCTAATATTTTGCTTTCATTCCTAGCCTGCTGCACATTTTCATCATGGATGGGCACCGGATTTTATAACATCCTTTTTCAGCATGACTTGAAAGGATCACGTGAACTTCCTCCTTTAATTCATTAATTTCAGTCAATCACGTTATTATTTTTTGCAGTGTTTGCATTTCTAGAATAAAGCCGACTTACTCACAAAGAAGAATGACCTGGTCACTTGTTTAATGCAGTATTAACTTTAACCAGTTAATAGTTTATTTAGGGTTTTAGCATCTACGTTCAAATAAGAGGCTCCTTAAGTACACCAAAGACAGCCCAGCTACTAGTGACAACAGTGATGGTCATACAAAAGTTTAATGGGTCCGAGAAGAATATCCAAAGGTTAAATGAATTTCTCATGCTCAGACGACATGGACTCGGTATACTGCTGTCTGGAATCACCAGGGGGAACTCTAGGCATCCTTTGGATGAATCTTCATGGAATTTTCTGTGCATGTTGTTACAGGTCACCTCCAGGGAAGATCCAAAGCGATTCAGGGGTAAAGGAATTGCCCTGTGAATGAAGCAGATGAAAAGTTACGTTTTGGTCCAGAAATCGAAAAAGGAATGAGTCAGGATATCATTTTTTAAAAACTACTGTAGACAAACATGGGCCACTTGAACATGAATGTAGATACTGGACGGTGGCGGGGTCGGGGCAGGTTTGCTGCACGTGCATCTAGAGGAAGTGGGTTAGAATCCTAGGTCTTTCGCTTGTCATAGGGATTCTTATGCTGGACTTCGCTTTGCGGGGAGACAACAATTCCAGAAGTAATAGGTAAAGTTTCCTGGGGTCAGATTCTGTAGCTTTCATTAAAAAGCCAAGTGTCCCTGACTTACTCATCGTTAGACTTGGGTGTGTGACTTTCAGTGGTCCGACCTCCCTCTGGCTGCCCTCTCTATCAAGAGGGACGGTCAGTCCCAATTACTTCAAAGACGAGATGTGGACTCAAATTATAAAAAGTCAAATCTAAGTGTATATGCACAGAAGGAGTTGTTTTAAGAATAAATAAATATGGCAGGCAATAAAATCTTACAGACCGTTTACCTTGAAATCAGGCTTCTGAAAACATTCAACAAATATTTAGATAAACTGAGGCATCCAATTATAGAACAGTAGGATTCTCTCATAAAATCTACGCACACACACATATTCTTTCCTCCACAAATCCCACTGTTATCACTACCGAAGAAACTGTGTTAGGCTAGATTAACCTTATCCATCAAGCGTAGTGTTATGCTAAAGCTAACATTTCAGCAAGGCGTCCTGATTTGTTAATAGCTGAATAAACACACGGCCTTCCTTTAATGGAACATAAAGAAGCTGCTGGAATTGTAGCACATAGCGCCATGGGAAGATAAAAAAAAGGTTACTTTTTTTTAAAGTTTTTTTTATTCATTTAGAAAGAAAGAGAGAGTGGGGGAGAGACAGAGAGACAGAAGGAGAGAGAGAATGCCAAGCAGACTCCGTACTGTTAGCACGGAGCCCAATGTGGGGCTTGATCTCATGAACCACGAGATCATGACCTGAGTGGAAATCAAGAGTCAGATGCTTAACGGACTGAACCACCCGGGTGCCCCAGGAAAAGGAGAATTTAAATAGCAATCTCCCTTGCTCTGGATTTCATATCCTTCATGTTTCCCATTTGATCCCATGTGGATTGGCTGCTTGAGGTTCTCTTAACTCAGAACCCTCACATTTTGAAGGGTGAGCTTTGTTTCTTATCTAACTTGTGGGTTTCCTATTGGAGCATACAAAGGCTAGATCATTCCACCTTGGGACTTGGAGATATCAGATAAGGTGGTCTCCATGAGTGTAACATGTTTCTCAACTGAACTAAATTACAAAATTCTGAACAATCAATGGGAATCAAGGTAATGGTGATAATGTCTCCTACTTTTTACAATCTTACTTTGCAATTCTCTGAAGGAAATTCCATTGTACGAAATGGTCTCATCTCAGCTCCCCAAATAAAATTGATCGTAGATGTGTCAAAGTGGAATCATTTTGAACTACTAGGGGCCAAAATTTTCTCCTATGTGATTGTATGACTGGACAATGGTAAAGTGGATGCTATGAAAAATTCTAAGTGCGGTGAATATTGAGGCTTACAGGGGAGGCAATCACTTATACCAGAAGACAAGGAACTTATAGAATCAAAAAGAATAAGTTAATGAGATATCAAGCCAATGGAAGCATTTTATTAGAAAGTAGGGATGTACACCTGTCAGAATGGCTAACAACTCAGGCAACAACAGATGCTGGCAAGGGTGTGGAGAAAGAGGATCTCTTTGGCATTGTTGGTGGGAATGCAAGCTGGTGCAGCCACTCTGGAAAACAGGATGGAGGTTCCTCAGAAAACTAAAAATAGAACGACCCAGCAATTGCACTACTAGGCATTTATCCGAGGGAGACAAGTGTGCTGTTTCGAAGGGGCACATGCATGCCCATGTTTATAGCAGCACTATCGACAGTAGCTAAAGTATTGAAAGAGCCCAAATGTCCATCAATGGATGAATCGATAAAGAAGATGTGGTATGGGACGCCCAGGTGGCTCAGTCGGTTGAGCGTCCGACTTCGGCTCGGGTCATGATCTCGTGGTCCGTGAGTTCAAGCCCCGCGTCGGGCTCTGTGCTGACAGCTCGGAGCCTGGAGCCTGCTTTGGATTCTGTGTCTCCCTCTCTGTCTGCCCCTCCCCCACTCACGCTCTGTCTGTCAAAAATAAATAAACATTAAAAAAAAAAAGAAGATGTGGTACAACATGAACGTCTGTTGAATGCTTTCTAAGTGCCATGCACTAGCCTGAAGGTTTTATATACACATGCACTTCATTCAATCTTTCATTATTGGTCTCATTTTACATAAAAGGAAACTGTGACATTGAAGACAGATTTCACTGTCCACAGTTTCCTCAAGTGCAGGGCCAATATTTGAAAGTCAAGGTAGTTTGACCCCCGACGTTACGGTCTAAGATATGTTTGCATGCAAATCTTTGGAGTACGAAATCAGATGCCCAAACGAAAAGGTTTATGTGACCCACAAGATGTCAGGCAGTTACTGCAAATGGGAGCTTTCCGATTAGAAACCATAGACAAAGATGAATCCTGGTCTGGTTCCTTGAAATTGAGCCTCTCGTCTTCAGGGAACTGAGTTCCTATGTCCTTTCTTGCTCTTGTTTCCGGATGAGTGGACAAGTCAGCAAAGACCTCACTGTAGTGAAGTTATGAAAAAATACAGAGTCAGGCCCGAGGCAAGAATGACTAAAGAATCACCTGATCCATTGGAATGTCCCCTCATTCTGACACATTTATGCCTGCATGACAAGAAGCCATCTGAATGCTGATGGCCATACCTATGAGATGTTCAAGCACAAAATGCACATGTCCTAGGACCCCATTTTAAAAGGAGATTTGCATTATGTCTAAGAAAATGCTGCTTGGAAAATATGCATACAAAAATGTGACTTAAACTTGTAGCTACATGAGAGTACAGATAAATCTTTTTTTTTCTGTTAATTTCTTTTTTTTCTATCCTAAAATTTAGGTAATGCATGTAACAAAACTGGTAGTTTTAAAAACCAATTGAACAAACAAATGTTAAGTGTCTACTATGGGTGAGACATTTTGCTAAGAAATTCAAGACACAGCTGGTAAACTTCAGGGACCAGACCTTGTTGGTCTTCACCATCTCTGTGGACCCGCTGCCCTGGATTGGCACTGAGTAAGGCCACATAAGTATTTGTTTAATAAACAAATGGAGAGAGACTCATCCACAACTGAGAAATTAATATTTTATAGGTGTTGTGATAGAATTATACACAGTGGAAGCAAGGAGGGGAAAATTCACTGGTGGGTGGGTGGGGTTGAGTGTTGTGAACTGGAGACTCTAGGATGTGATGCCCGAACTGCACCTCATAGTAAGAGGTGAGGGGAGTTAGGAGGGCATGACGCCCAGAGGGTGAGCAGGAAACCAGAGGGAGGAAGCCCATCATAGTCAAAGGAAGCTGGATGAAAACAGCCTGGTGCCGGCCAGCTCAGGGTTGTTACAAACAGCGAAAGGAGGAGACAGAGAGAGAGCAAGAACATTGCAGGGAAATGAAACTTCTAGATTAGCAGGAAAAGTCAACATTGACTTTTTTGCAGATGAAAAGACCAAGGATTACAGGCAAAACAAATTAAGACCATGAAATAAAATGACATGGCAGGTGCAGAACATGACAGACTCAACAGATTCAAGAAAACACAAGAAGAAAGGAATTATGGACCAAATCTGAACAAAAGGTATTCCTGTAGAAACTCTAATTAAATGCTATCTCCATTTGCATAAAAATGGCACAGATCCTTCTTTTTGGGTGGTAGTTCTGAATGGTTTTAATGGACTTCTGGCTTATCTTTTTTTTTTTTTCTAAAATAACTATGCACTTTATCACTATGTCTTTATTAAGAATACACTTAAAGAGGACATATCAGAAACTCATAAACAGGCTGTAGAGTTATACAAATATTTAGTAAAATGTTTTTAAAATGCCAGCCTAGGAAGTTACAGAGAGGGAGGGAGGCAAACTATAAGAGACTTTTGAATACTGAGAACACACTGAGGGTTGATGGGAGGTAGGGGGGAGGGGAAAGTGGGTGATGGGCATTGAGGAGGGCACCTGTTGGGATGGGCACTGGGTGTTGTATGGGAACCAATTTGTCAATAAATTATATTAAAAAATAAATTAAAAAAATAAATAAAATGTGTGTATTAGGAAATAAGCCTTATTTATCTAGGTTATTAAATCATTACTCAATTAATAAAATCTGATTTCCAAATTTAAAAAATAAAAATAAAATGCCAGCCTAGGGATTCAATTCATTTCTCAATAAATACTGTTAACATGTAGCTAGTGCAGTAAGTATATTAAAAAGAGAAAGAAAGAAAGAAAGAAAGAAAGAGAAAGAAAAGGAAAGAAAGAAAAAAAGAAAGAAAGAAAAGAAAGAAAAGGAAAGGAAAGAAAGAAAGAGAAGAAGGAAGGAAGGAAGGAAGGAAGGAAGGAAGGAAGGAAGGAAGGATGAGAGAGATAGAAGAGGGGAGGGAAAGAGGGAGGGAGGGGAAAGTGAATCCTTCCAGATCTTGCTATATGTGCAGACAGTAGACTGACCTATAGGCAAGAGCAGGACTCACTGCTCCATCAAGAACTTTGTCTCAACAAGCATTATTTACGTCTGGGTATTCTATCCCTTATTGCCACTCATTGCGAAATAACCTGAAGTCGTGTGTTAAAATGAACCAGAAGGGGAATGAAGGGACTGTCCATGGCCATAACTAGAAAGAAAGGAGCCTCAAGGTCACTGAGAACGGTCGTCCATTACGGTCCCACAAAAAAACACGTAAATCGATAGTCCTCCTGAAAGCCCGCTGCTAATACGGGGAATAATGTCCCCACCTGGAGCAAGAATTTCAATAGCAAACGTTTTCTTTCCTTGAAGGACATTACATACAGACCCTTCAAGAGAATCTGTGCTGTCTTCTCCCCTTTTGGTAGAAGAAAAAAAAAAGGGGTTCAAAACTACTGTCATTTCATCGTAAGCACTTCTCCAGTTTCTAACTTCGTGTCCTTTTCATCTTAATTACCTTAATCGGTAGCCACGCCTGTGTCACCGGTGCCGCACAGACCCTCTTCTCCAACCCCACGTGCAGCCTTTCTGGCAAATGCAGAGCATGTCATTTTCTGGGTAACAGGCAGCCGGGCATGACGCAGTGAGTCGCTGAATTTTATGCCGCTGCAACTTGTTTAATCAAATCGAGGCAGATATGGTTGATTACATGGACAAAAAGCGACTGAACAAACACATTTGTTCAGGAGTAACTAAGCATTAGATAATATTATGTAATGCGGAAGGAAGTAACTCCCTGGCTTAATGTTACGGTTTCCATGGCAACTGCATCAGTGGAGGGTGAAGGAGTTCAGAAATATTGGTTTCTTTCCACGCAGACGTGGAGTATCTACACGCACATGATGCTTTTGGTGTCTTTAGAAAAGTATTCCGCTCGTTAGGGAGTGATCTTAGTTATTAATAAGTGAAAATACTGGGGCTATAATCTTAGAGTGAAAACAGGTTGGCATTGCATTTCCCAAGTTCTTTAGGGACAGGAGCGATGCTCAGGTTGGTAGAGGGAGAGGGCCACATGAATTTTACATGTGACGGGGTGTATTCCAAACACAGCCGCCCTCCCACGTAGGCTCTATGAGCCACGGATGGTTTTTTTCCCCCCTTCCTTTTCCAAAAACAAAGGCAGCGATGGTGACAACAAAAGGGGGAAGTCCCAGCCAAATGATGAACACTGCAGAGGGTGGCGGTTCCTGCGGAAAGCAGAAAAGATGAATTACGGGAGGGGAGGCAGAGAGGAGGCTCGGGTTTTGTATGCAGGCTCTGTGGTTCCTTTATCTGCTGCAGCAGCGCGATTACAGGGCAGGGAGGGAGCGGGAGGCACCCTGGGAGCTCCGGAGCTCTGTCTCCAGTGTGGCTGTGCCAGTTTTATGGAGTTCATTTTCATCCCCCTGGGTCAGGTGACGAACAAAGTTAAATATACAGATTTTTCCGAATGCAACTTACACCTCCGGAAGACTTAGAGAAATCCAAGTATTTTGTCTTCTGTGGTTGAAGGGGGAAATTCATTTCCGTGGTCACAATGAAGGGCTGAGGGGGGGAGGGCTGAATTCTGCTCTGGCCTCATTCACCTACACGCTTCATGCTTTTCCTCCTAATGGCTCAGGTGTGGCTTTTCCCCAAAGGCTGGCTTTTTAATGAAGGGAGCGTCAGAGTTTCCTTCAACCTGAAGACATCCATTAACTATGGACCTTACCTTTTTCATTCATCTCCAGTGTTTCCTTGCTGCCCCTTCCAAGAAGGTTAGCACAGAGGAGAAGCCTGTGTCTCTAAGTTATGCTTAGAGGACACATAGAGGGGTTTCCACTGAGATTTTCTCCACGTCTAGTGCCAATCCTGTGTCAGGTGTCCTAGGTGTATTGTTATTTTCAACCGTGCACATCATCCTCCGGTTCTTTTTTTTTTTTTTCTTAAGTTTATTTATTCATTTCAAGAGAGGCAGAGAGAGCAAGCGAGGGAGGGGCAAAGAGAGAGGAAGAAAGAGAAAATCCCAAGCAGGCCCTGCACTGTCATCACAGAGCCTGACGTGGGGCTCATATTCACGAAACACGAGACCATGATCTGAGCCGAAACCAAGAGTCGGACGGTTAACCAGCTGCGCCACCCGGGCACCCCCAACCTCCGGTTATTCTAACAGACAGCCTCGAAGAGGGCTTCTACCCTGATTCCACGTGATCACACATTCATGAGGCTCCCGTTGAGGAACAAGGGAAGAGGCCATCTCTGTGCTGTGCCCTAAACTTTGGTGCACACTACAGGGAGCAAAGTCTTAGGGATGCTCCCCCTCCCCTGGCCCCACAAGTTCTAATCATTGGATAATTCCTAACGAGAAGCAAATACAAGCAGCAATTTTTTTTCCAACTCTGTTGGAAGTTAAGCCCCACTGGGTCTATAAGAGGATCTTTGGGTCTGTAATGCCATCCCCTTGACACACAAAAAGAATAAGATGTGGCATAACTTAGAAGTAGTAGCCGTGTAGTAGCCAAAGTAGAAGCCATGGCAGAAATCTGCCCTCGTTTTACCTTCCTTATAATAACAAAAGTAGAGTATTCACCAAGTGCTTGGTATTACCAAGCATTTTTATTTATCCCTCAAGACAACATTTCAAGATAGATATTACCATCTGTATTGGCCAAGGTTCTCCAGAGAAACAGAACCAATTGTGTGTGCACGCGCACGCGCACACACACACAACATGTGTGTGTGTGTGTGTGTGTGTGTGTGTGTGTGTATTCCAAAATCTGATAAGGGAAGCTGGCAAGCTAGAGACTCAGGAAAGACCTGCGATTTGAGTCCAAAGGCCATCTGCTCTAGAACCAGGAAGAGCTGATTTTGTAGATAAAGTCTGAGGGCTGTCTGCTGGAGAATTCCCTCTTCCGTAGAGGAAGCCAGTGTTTTGTTCTAGCCAAGTCTTCGACTGATTAGACAAGGCCCGCCGACATTATGGAGTGGAGAACCATCTGCTTTACTCAAAGTCCACCATAACTGTAAATCTCCACCCAAAGCCACTCTCACAGAAACACCCAGAATGTTTGACTACATAAGCGAGCACTTTGGTCCACCCAAGCTGGCACATAAAAATCACTGTCATACCACCCATGTCTTACCAGTCAGGTAAAAGGGAGGGCAAATAAATTAACTTGCCGAAATTACCTGAGTAGAGGCCAGCATGGTAGGGAATCAAACCCAAGACTTTGGCCCCATATGTTTCCACACACATTGTTAAACGTCAGAGAGACAGCTGCTGCTGACCCTGTCTTAGACCGTGGCGCTCCACAGCACCAGGCTTCCACAGGCAGGTAGGTGTGTCAGCCAAGGGCCAAGTCCATAACCGCCTTTCCTGCCCACTGCCTTCCCTGAACTACTTTTGTGTGTGTAGTGTGCTTTTAAGAGGCTTGCCGGCGAAATGAAGTTTGTGAATGGAGATGCTCTCATGATAAATGCCTTTGGAACCTAGTCTGGTGGCCCCCTTCACACCATCGTGGCCAGAAAGAGGAAAGATGTAATAATTCCTTAGCTGTGTTCCCACAGGATGTTTGTTCTCACTGGAGCCCTGGTAGTGATGCTCTGATCCTCATTTTCCCGTGTGGATAGCCAGGTCCAGGTCAGGCTTAGCGACCTACCCCACACTGGGAGACTTTGTGAATGAGACCCCTAGGACCTACACTTTGGTCTGGAGTTTCTTCTCCTGCAAAAGGAGTGTCCTGTGTCCCTGGTCTGCTCTCTGATGGTTTATCTGATGCCTGAACCAAGTAACAAAGCAAAGACAGAAGCTTCTCCTGCCTCCCCCCGGGTAAGCACGAAAGCTGTGCCGAGCGCATCAGAAGTGAAAAACTAGCTCCGGTGTGCTTTTCGAACAGAGTGGTCACTTACTAAGATGTTCTTCCGTTGGCACTTCTCCAGAATATTCAGTGACTTCTCTGGGAACTGAGGGCAGATGAACAGTCCGGATAAGAGCATTTTAATTGTGGTTGACTCCTGGAACTTGTGTGGCAATGGATTTGCTGGGCCTCCCTGTAGTGCTGGCTCCTCTGTAGAGACTGAGTGGGCGGGGGTGATACGGGTGGACCAAGAAATAACTTATAAAACCGGCCATGATGGGGCTTGCTTAGTCCAAAGACAGACTACGCGCAAACCCAGCCATCCCATCTTAGCTGCGTGCTGTCGTTGGTATCACACTGCGGGTCTTCTTTCCAGGGTTTCATGAACCACAGTCTGAAACTCAGTTTCCCTCTCCAGCAGCTGCCCTCTCCCACTCTCCTCACCAAAGGAAGTAAAATGGCATTAAGGTGCATCATGACGTGGTAATCACTGCCAGTATATACTTCCAGGAAGCTAGAATCTTAGCCCTTCCTAGAGTGGGCATGTAAGTCATCCACGCAACTTATGAAGGAGGGCCACTAATTCTTTGCTGCTAAGGGGGAGGCAAATATACCCCACAAGAGGTAAAACAAGGCACAGCCTGTCCTAGCCTAGAAATCAATTCAAATTCTATCGTCTGAGGACGTGAAGGGCAAAGCTTTCAATGCTCTGCCAGTACAGCTAATTTTTATCCAGGTCCCCAAAGTGAATGAAGTGTGGTGTCTTCAGATATTGTATAGTTCTTTTTCAAATGGAACTTTCTGAAGAGATCGAGTTATTCCAAAGATTTTTGTGTATACGTTTTCTCCTTGAGGCGTGTCTTAGGTGGCATGGGCTGCCATGACAAAATCCATAGACCGGGTCGCTGAAGCAACAGGAATTTACGTCTCACAATTACTGAAATTGGAAGTCGAAGATCAAGGTGCCAGTAGGGTCTGCAGACAGTCACCTTCTATGTCCACACATGGCCTTTCCTTACTGCCTGTGTGCAGGGCGAGAAAGCAAGCTCTCCTGTGTCCGCTCCCATAAGCACACTAATGCCATCATGGAGCCCCACCCTCATGGCCTCATCTAAACCCAGGCCCCTCCCCATTCAGTTACCATCACAGTGGGGCGTAGGGTCTCCACATATGAATGTGGGGGGAGGACACAACTCTGGGGCTTGGGTATGAAGACCCAACCCTTTTAGCATCAGAATCCCTACAATCGTGTACCAGCTTGTGAGATCTCTTCTGCCTTTGTGTCCCGTTCATTAGCTGGGGGTTTGGTGCTTGTGTTCCAGTGGCCGGCTTGACTGATAGAGCTTTGCAACCTTTTTGGAGCTTCCTCTAAACAGGTTCTAGTCCTTTCTCATTGGTTCTTGGAAAAATGCCGCCAGGAAGCTCTGTCAGAAGGAAGTGGGTGGCTCGTCCCCATTATAAAACATTTCTTTTACTAAAAGTCACCAGAGAAGTCTTTGGTTAAACACATACAGGAGAACATCATGTCTTGGCCCTACCGAAAAATGGTAAGAAAGAAGAGAGATGGGCAAAGGAGAGTTGACTTGCTTAAATTCTCACAGGGTGTATTTGAGA
The DNA here is from genome assembly GCF_022079265.1 of Lynx rufus. Classification (NCBI taxonomy): domain Eukaryota; kingdom Metazoa; phylum Chordata; class Mammalia; order Carnivora; family Felidae; genus Lynx; species Lynx rufus. The sequence goes on from NW_025814889.1 coordinate 6,025,964, forward strand.
AAGACCAGCTTTGGAGTGAGACGAACTCCGTTTTGCACTTTGGTGCCACCATTTAACAGCTCAGTGATTCTAGGAAATCTTCATAATTCCTCTGGACCAGATTCCATCACATATAAGATGGGGATTTAAATACCTACCTGGTAACCCTATGAAGTTTTGTCATTTTACATAAAGTACGAAGCACAATGTAGACGCCCCAAATTTGTTATTTCTCATGGTCCTTCATTACAACTATATAATACATTCTTTCCTGGGGGCTCTTAAAGTTCTTCAGCTTTCAACCTACCTTCTTCAGGTACTCATGTAATATTTGACACATATCCTCAACGGAGAAGACAATTAGCAAACTCACGAACTGTGATTCTGTTTTATCAACATGGTCTAAGACCAGGGTCAGAAAGTATAGCCCTTGAGCCCAATCTGGCCCACTGTTTGTTTTGGTAAATAAAGTTTTATTGGGACACGGTCACACTCATTCATTTACACATTGTCTACAGCTGCTTTTGTGCCATCTACTCTTCTATGGAAAAAATAAAAATGTGATCCCGGTCGAGGGTAATTATTTCCAACCTTGCCTGGAAGTGTTGACTGATCTTGGTTCCTTGAGTCCAAGATTGGTGTAATTTAAATACCTTATTTCATGTATGAATATCCCTAATAAACGCAGAAATTCTAGTTTCGAAATAACTTGGGAAAGAAGTATAGAACCATACATAAGGATAAGGGATGAACTTCATCACTGTTCTGCCAACCTTTGGGGAAATTTGTTCTGTTTGTGGCAGAATAAACGTTAGGTGCTCAGCGTCCTAGTCCAATGAGCTTAAGACCCCTGGGAACAAACGGGTACATTCAGGTTTATTGATCTGACGAGATGAGGGGGAAGCAGGTCTGGAGAGCGTCTCACCAAACAAACAAGAAAATAAGGGGCAATGATGGAGTTCGAATGTAATCTGAGGGAAGCAGTGCTTTGATAAGGCCTCAAAGCAAAGCACCACAAGGTCAAGGGCAATAGCAGGTCCGGACTGAAAAGTGTTCCGGTGCAAATAAGGAAGTTAAGATAGATATGGAATGTTGCCCTTATCTGAAGTTCTGCACTGGTTTGTAAATCCTGACTCCTTCTCTGTGTCCAAAAGCCACTGGGTCCCCCGGGCAAAAGCGGGAGGTTTCATTCTTACTGGTACAATTTCAAACAGCAAAGGTTCCTCCAGTCTATGATTTTAGAGAACAAAGTTTCTCAGTGGGTTCAAAAGCGGCAGTCACTCAAAGAAGGGGTTGCTATGACATACTGGAACTCTCCAGGATGTCCTTGGGGGGGAAATAGCGTTTCCTGTGAACTCCACAGCTGGCTCTCTTCTTCCAGCCTGATGAATGGCCAGGCAGGTTTTTACTTTCTTGGTGGGGACTAATTTTTACTTTTTCATCCAGAAGGTGATGCTGGTGGGCGTGGAAGTTGCAGAGATACAGAAGGGAGTGCAAGATGGGCAGGAACGAAGACGGTGGAGAGGTCAATGCGAGGCAGATAACAGGTTGAAGGGAGATTTCCTGCAGCCTAGTACAACACCAGAGGGAACAGTGAGCTCTCTTCCGGAACTCGATCGGGACTCCATCGGGACTCCATCGATTCCGACTCGATCGATACAGGTGCCCTGAATACACAAAAAATGTGTTTGCGTGGCTGTGAGGACTCCCAAGCCAAAAGGAGTAGTAATAACCCTCATATTATTAGTTACACTCTCACGTGGCATTTCATGATGCTTAACATGTAACCAGAAAACCGGAGTGGAGATGCCTCTAGCCAACCGTCAAATGTATGAGGAATTTTCTTCTGTAGACACTCACAGAGAGACGTCAGGGTTATTCCTTAGGTGACGACGGTCAGTAAGAAACCACTGTTGTGAGGAGGGATGGCCTCTCCCGGGGTTTGAGAGAACAGATTAGAAGCAAAGGATGGCCTGATTCCTGCAGGGGCTAGGTTTCTTTCCTGATATGTCTGTAAGGGATGGGAAGTCCTAAATACTGCATCAGAATTGGCGTAGGAAATGGACTTTGGGGCGCTAGGAACGGACAGATGGCAGAACTCACGCACGCTGCCTCCATGACCCCTGACTTCCTCGGCGTCACCCCCGTGGAACCGTGAGAAGCACAGCCGGGAGTGCCAGTGTCCCACACAAAGTGATAACTGGGGGGCTCCCTGTCCCCTGTGGGCTCAGAGGGTAAGATTCGTGCAGAGAAAGAAGCTTATGCAAACTTTGGATAGCCGGAGGGCCTCTGTCTTTCAGTTCAGAGACTTCCTGCCACCGTCGCTGACCGTGCTTAGCAAAACCTTCATTTCTCCGAAGCTCCGGACCTTTCCATGCTCACCTTTATGCAATCTCCTTTTTTTCCTTTTTTCTCCCTCTGTCTTCCCCAGATCACTACGAGTATAAGTTATCTTAAGTTTCGAATATTCTTTTCAGCCTCCGTTCCCTTTCTCTGCTCCTCCCCGATCGCCACCCCTCCACGAAGCCTCTGAACCCTCAAGGGCCTGAGGACCACTGCAGAAATTAATTCCGCCTCCGGGTCCTGGGAAGTATAGCAATAGCGGGAAAGAGACCTGAGTACGGGACTGGGTTCAGTTCCCCAAACGGCACCAGCAAGTAGCCAAGGAACAGGGTGGCACCCATGGATGGAAACTCCCCAGGAGGCGACATCAGGGAGAGCTGGCCTTCTGGCTAAACGGACAACAGGATCCTTGCAAACTATAGCTCGGGACAGTCAGACGCCTGATCAAGAATTTGGTCAGATACGGCGGGAGATCAAATCCGGAAGGTGAGGATTTTCTCTCAACTGACTTAGCAGGACTCGTGCTAACATTGGGCGCTGCGGGTATGGCAAGGGTGAGGCCTGTTCGGGAAGAGAGCTCAGGGGAGCCTGATTGAAGTTTGCTTAGGGAGAGAGTCTTGGTCAGGGAGGGGCCAGACACACAGCATTTGAAGAGAGAGGGGCAGAGGGGGTCCTGAGGTGCAGGTTAAACAGGTGCATTTACATAGGGAGGCAGACATCCGGCTGTGTGAAAGTGGAGGACATGAGAGGCAGCTTCCCAGGCACCAGTTCATCCTGTTCAACGGGGAGATGGGGGCCAGAGTCTGGAGCCAGGCACAGCCTGTGGGACGGGGTTCACTTTGATTAGAATCAGCGGGGAGGGGGGAGTGAACCCCGTGAGGTCCCCCAAAGGAAGGAAGAGGTGATCTCGTGAAAGGTAGTCCTATATGCTCTGCGTCATTGATCGGCTAAAAAATTGTTTACAGTAGAGGACCAATATTAGGAGGAGGGAAAAACCCAACCGATGGAAATTGACTAGCCCCAAACCAACAAATCCAGGACCCGTAGCAGCACGGGTTTCTTAGGGACAAACGCCACCAGACAAACTTAATAGCTTGCTTCTTGAAAAGAAATGTATGCATGTGCACACACATACACACACACACACACACACACACACACGTGCACACACATCACCCAAATGAATGGTTGAGGGGAGCACACAGCAGATGTTACTTATTTTGACTTTACTAAAGCACTTGATAAAAATGTCTCATGAAATTTTACTTGCAAAACAAGTTCAAATTGGCTGGAATCGGAGAATTCCAGTGCAGATTGAAAACGGGCTCCAAAACCGTAAACCAAAGGCAGCGGAACGGATATCTAAATGGCAGCACATCTGGCTGCTGGAAGGTGTTTAGAAGAATGTCCCAGGGGTTTCTGTGAGGACCGAGTTTATTAAAAATCTTTATCAATGAGTTGGAAGAACCAGCCAACAGGATGTGCCTGAGTCCTGCCCAGAATACTAAATTAGCCGATGCTAGAGGAAGCACGGAAGATGGGGTCCCGTGTAGAGGATAGACTGAGAGCTTACGAGTGTATAAGGAGGAGGAAGGAAGGAACAAAATGAGATCCGCCCCTGGGGAAATTCTCAACGTGCTGATCCGTGGAAGAGAAGGTTCTGGAAATACGTGAAGGAGACCACTGAGGTACAATGGGAGAGGAAGGCCCCGGAGGACCAGGAAACTGCAGATTAGGTATAAATTGGCAAAGCTGTTCAGTGGCCAGCAAGGGAAGACGCGGGTTTGTGGGGCCTGCAGTTTATAAACTTGGTGAGCCCTCTTCAAGAAAAGCATTTAAATATATATATTAACTTACAATTAGGGCCAGGACTTTGAAGGTGACTGGAGTCAATGAAGTCTGAAAGTTGAAGCGCCCTGAGTTTCACGGTGACCCAGCCTGCTCCGGGCACAGCTGGTATCGCAGGGTTGTGGTGGGGAGGGTGAAGAGAGGGCAAGCTTGATCCAGGCTCAGGGCATGGCGGGTGCGGAGACCTGATGGGGGATGGAATGGGGTTGTTCCATTGCCCGCCCGGACTATGGGTGATAAAGGCAAAATATGAGGTCGAAGCAGAAAGCAAGGAACCGTGCAAGTTATATTGAGAAGGATTTCCTTGATTCTGAGGCCAGTGGGACGTCTGGGAAGGGGCTAAGTGGGGGACTAAGTCATGTGAATGGAGTGTTAACACAGATCGACAGGCTGCCAGTTTAAAGGGAGACAAGAGAGGCACAGAGAGGCCAACCTGGATGTTCCAGAAGCCCAGATAAGAGACGGGAGTTGACTGAGGTGGCCGGAGAGCCGGGAAGAGAGCAGATTCACGTAAGAAATGTTTAAAAGCAAGAAATGGTAGGATTCGGGGTTCAACTCGATGCAGGGGTAAAAATAGGAAACGTCTGTCATTCTCGCATTTGAAACCAGATACCATCTCTTAACTTGTTGGCGACGTGAGCTCACTAACTCGGGGCGGCGGGGTGGGGGGGGGTGCCCCTGGGGTTATGTTTGGAAGTCAAGAGCCTCAGACACATGAAACCACCCACATTTAGCCACGCGGCTCAGAGGTAAGAAAAAAAAGGACAGTTGCAAGCCTGTTAAGGCGTTGTAATTTTTTTCTCACGCTCGCAGATGTTTGGTGCCACGCCGTCTGTCGTTGGAAGGATGCGGGACAACGCGTGGGTAAAGGACACTACCTTCGTGTGATGGGAAACCGCAGCTTTTAATGAGCAGAAGGCGTGCCCGCTGTGGACCGGTTAGAATGCCATCCGCTACAGTCACAAAGGCAAAAGAGCGAGTCGCAGAAGCTGCAAACTGTGACCCAACTCTTGTTTTTTTAAGAAAGTAAGTGTTTGATGAGCGCGGAGAGATTCACACAAGACCAGTAACGGCGGCTCCCTCTGGGTGATGGGAGCAGAAGGCGAAGGGAAACCAGGAGGCACTCTCTCTCTATTACTTTCTGTGTAGATAAGAGGTTGTCTTTTTGGTGAGATAGTTGCACGCACACACACACATGCGCGTGAATAGGCATTAAATGGCCCTAGAAGGACTTTGCAAACACGTAAACGCCCTCTTCAGTAAAGAGTATTATTAGGGTTCTGTTGCCAGCCTTTCAGACTGCTGCTGGAAGGGGCCTGCAAAGCACAGGAAAACCCACTTGGGCGCGTTGAAGTTGTGAGCTAAGGCGGGCCATCCCTGGCTGGGCTCAGTTTGGTTTTCAGCCAAGCCCGGTGACCTGGGTGACCGTCTGGTCTGGTGCACCCAGGCAAAGCCGCTCCATTTTGCTGTGGGCCCAAGTCAAGCTATGAGATCAAAAGTGCCCGGGGCTCCTAAGAGGTGAACCTAGAGAGACAAAGCGAGCAGAAGTAAGGAGGGAGGACCTTATCTGTGCCCAGGAGCTGAGGGTCACTCCGCAATTTCGCTTAAGACACTTATTCCAGGCTTGGGTTGAAGTCATCTTTGGACCGGTCATTACCTTCAAATCTGCGAAATCGCCTTTCGCATCACAGCGGAACAGACTTTCCGTGGGCTCTCCTTACGTTTTTCCATCTGAACTGGAAACACCCACAGAAACGCTTTGCTTTGCTTTGCAACATCCCGTATAATTTTATTCTGTTTGGATTTCCCATCCTCTGTAAAGAAAATAAATAGCTTTCTGGCGAGCGGTGTTTGGGGGCAGTATAACTATAATCAGTTTCTATTTCAAGTTTCTTCTGCCCGTCTTTTCATTCCCGCCAGGGGTGCTAGAGTCTGATAGTTCTCTTTCTCTTTTGTGTATTGATCTCGGTCTATAGCAACCCGCTGATCAACGTAAAAATCTTGGGTTTGTCATCTGCCAGATTTTTGTTGTGAGGCTTAATTTTTTTTCCTTTACAAGCTGTTCAAGTGTGCTAGCTATAGAGACCAGATGGTTCTTCTATTGCCTTGATGTTTCCTTCACGTGAATGAATGATTGTCCAGAGATTTCCAAGGCTGTGCTGAGATAGTATAGTTTCTATAGTTACTCTGGTTAGCATCACTGCCTTTATGCCTTTGCTGGCACAAAAGAATATTCCATCTATCAAAGTCTGGAAACCACTGAAAATAAATGGCCCTCTGTGTTTTGAAATTGTGTGAGGAAACCCCAGGTTTCAAGTAACCATTAATAAATAATTACCTTTTTGTTAGTGCGCCCTGCCGATTCCTGATAAGAATGAGTTGATGCATGGCGTAGCCGGTCTGAGGCTTCGGGTTTGGTCGAATGTGCCTGCTTTGTATTCCCCACAGATGGAAGCTTCCAGAAGGCACAGGGAAGCATGCTGTCTCCACACCATAGGAAGTGCTTGGTGGGTAGTTAAGATAACGTGGGGACAAAGCTATTCCCCCCTCAAGTGTCAGCCGGGGGCTTAGCCTGTGGATGCTTAGGATGTGTTCACCGATTGGGCTTTCGGAAGGGCTCTGTGGGAGATCACTGTGTGACGCCATGAGGAACAGAACACAGAGAGGAGTTTCTCGGGGATTCTGATTGCATGGGTGGCCTGAGACACCCAGGGGTTCTGGACAAAGAAGGGGTTCGGGAGTCAGAAACAAGAAGTAAGTAACCAAAACCAAGATCTTAGACCCAATTCCATGTCGAAGATGCCTCAGCGTCCTGCTTCGCCAGGAGCACCCCCATGGTTGAACCAGGTGGGTTTATGACCAGCTGTGGTGAGAGAGAACACGGGGAACCGGAGAAGTCTCAGCGTGAGAGGTGGTTGGAGAGAGACCGTTAGAGGATTGGGGCATCGGTTGGGGTGATTTGGGGGACGCTCTAAGGACACAGAGGTTTGCTCTAAGTAACTGGGTATTATCAACAAGCAGGAATGATCCTAGAAGTGGGATCTCAATAAATGTCATCCGTACGGAGGGCACACCCCAGCCGGGATAAAAAGAACGGGTAAAGGCATAGAAGTCACTTATTTAGCAAGATTGGAGGGTGTTGGTATCTTGCGGGTATCTTGTCTGGGTGGATGTTCTGAGATTATTTATGTCCAGCGGGAGAACACGCAGCTCAGCTGGAAGTCTGAGATTGTGCTAACGCGGAGATCTCCACGTAAGGCCACCCTACTTGCATACATCAGGGAGGTTTGACACTGAAGAAGTCAAGAAAGGCGCTGGAGAACCCTGGCCCCCCATTTCGCTGCTTCGCCTTTGCTTTATTGCTCTCTGGTTCACCCAGACTGCCCCAACTCAGACTCCCATTAGCACACCCTCCACCCTTGTGCCTGTGCAATGGGTGGGCCTCATGCCAGGCTGGTGAGGGAGCCGTCCTCTGCACCCGGAAGCAGTCATCCACCTAGAATGGTCCTTTGGTAACAGAAGCATCACTTTTCTAAATGGGTTCATACGAGCTAGAAATAGAAAGATTTAAAGACTTAGGCAAGGAGCTGCGTGTATTTTGAACATCCCATTCGGAACAGTTCACAGAGACAAAAAGCCTGTTCCCAATGCAGCCACACACACACACATCTCTTAAAATAGCGGATGCCAAATAAGGTCGCTCGAGCTGTTCACTCTGCACACGCATTTGAACTCCAAAGGGAAGGGACACGTAAGGAAGTTTTGGAGGCGAATATATTCGGTTAGAAATGACCTCCTGCTGGGATGTCGATTCTAAAATGGCAGGAAACCTTGACTTCACCATGTTGAGCACATGACATTTATTATTTACTAGGAAAATGAGGCTTTGAGATCCTAAATTAATTGGTCAAGGTCCCCTAGCTAGTGGGCAACAGCTGGGATTTAGGAAGATAGTCTTCTCATGTTAATGCCAAAGCCACTGTTCTCAACTAGAAGCTATTTTATCTCCCTCCATGAAATAATATACATTAGAATGAATTTATGGAGCGCCCAGAAAGGTCAACCTTATGGGGATAGATCTAGAGACACAGTGTGGAGGCCAAGAACATGGGGGCGATAGGTCGTGTGGTGTCCACTCTTCTCTACCTATTCTCCACCCTTCCCAATCTATACACTTTGCCTGATGACTTTGCAGTTCCTCCTATAAAAGAGGGGACACGTATTGCCCCAGTCTTTGAGTCTGGGTTTGGCCATGTGTCTCTCCTTGCCCCGTAGAATGGGAAGGTGGTCCTGGCGTGCCAGTCCAACACGAGACCAAGGGCTTGTGCATTTCCATGGGAACGTCTGCGCATCTGGGTTCATAATCAGAAGAACATGCTGTAACTATCCACTGGTCCCAGGGAAAGGACGAGGGTCACGTGGAGCAGAGTCACCTCCGGCTGAACTCGTCCTAGATCAGCTGGCCCTCTGCCAACCTGCACACACCTGAGAATACATCATTGTTTTAAGCCATTATGCTTTGAGGTGCTTTGTTATTCTGTATCTTTGTGGCAATAGCTAACTGATACAAAACGCATTTGATATATAGGATACGGGCTCCAAACAACTTCTGTCATTAGCTTTGGCCATTATTTAAACTTTCTAAGCCGCAAAGTTTGTCATGAAAGATGGGAGAATAGAAATCCCAACCCATAAAATGTTTTTGTATTTCCGTGTGCTGACTGAGATAAGGCTGGTAAAACGCGTAGGGTAGCACCTGGCACGAGTCACACCGTGTCACAGTTATCGTGGTGGCCCTGTGTCTCTGTACTGAGTGCTGACGCATTGAGTGGCAGATCTGTGTCTACTGATTGGTTCCGTGGTGTTCGGGCTTTACAAGTTAAACAGCGGGGAAGCTGCATGGATGGACTTCTTTTTGTAAAAAAAAAAATTATTTTTGAGGGAGAGAGAAAGAGAGAGAACATGAGCAGACGAGCGGCAGAGAGAGGGGGACAGAGGATCCCAGGGAGGCTCTGTGCTGAAAGCAGAGAGCCTGATGTGGGGCTGGAACCCACGAACTGGGAGATCATGACCTGGCCTGAAGTTGGACGCTTAATCGACTGAGCCACCCAGGCCCCCCAGCAAAATCAACTTCTTAAGTGCTGAATATTCTCAGCTGGAGAGAGTGGTGGGTGTGTATGTGTGCACTTGTGTGTGCATGCACCTGCGTGTGCACCCGTGTGTGTGTTCACCTGTGTGCATATGCACCTGTGTGTATGCACCTGTGTGTGCGTGCATGTGTGTGTGTATGTACCTGAGTGCATGTGCACCTGTGCATGCACCTGTGTGTGTATGCACCTGTGTGTGCGCATCTGTGTAGGCGCATCTGTGTGTGCACCCGTGTGCATGTTCACCTGTGTGTGTGCACATCTGTGTGTGCACCTGTGTGTATATGCACCTGTGTGTGCATGCACATGTGTGCGTATGTACCTGAGTACACATGCGCCTTTGTGTGTGTGCACATGCATGTATGTGCATCTGAGTGTATGTGCACTTGTGGGTGCACCCGTGTGTGCACACATGTGCACGTGCATCTGTGTGTAGGCACCTGTGTATGCATGCACCTTTGTGCACGTGCACCTGTGTGTAGGCACCTGTGTGTGCGTGCATGTGTGTGTGTATGTACCTGAGTGCATGTGCACCTGTGAGTGCACCTGTGTGCATATGCACCTGTGTGTATGCACCTGTGTGGGCATGCATGTGTGTGTGTATGTACCTGAGTGCATGTGCACCTGTGTGTGCACCTGTGTGTGTATGCACCTGTGTGTGCGCATCTGTGTAGGCGCATCTCTGTGTGCACCCGTGTGCATGTTCACCTGTGTGTGTGCACATCTGTGTGTGCACCTGTGTGTGCGTGTACACCTGAGTACACGTGCGCCTTTGTGTGTGTGCACATGCATGTATGTGCATCTGAGTGTATGTGCACTTGTGGGTGCACCCGTGTGTGCACACATGTGCACGTGCACCTGTGTGTAGGCACCTGTGTATGCATGCACCTGTGTGCACGTGCACCTGTGTGTAGGCACCTGTGTGTGCGTGCATGTGTGTGTGTATGTACCTGAGTGCACGTGCACCTGTGCATGCACCTGCGTGTGTATGCACCTGTGTATGCGTGCATGTGTGTGTGTATGTACCTGAGTGCACGTGCACCTGTGCGTGCACCTGTGTGTGTATGCACCTGTGTGTGCGCATCTGTGTATGCGCATCTCTGTGTGCACCCGTGTGCATGTTCACCTGTGTGTGTGCACATCTGTGTGTGCACCTGTGTGTATATGCACCTGTGTGTGCGTGCACATGTGTGCGTGTGCACCTGAGTACCCGTGCGCCTTTGTGTGTGTGCACATGCGTGTATGTGCATTTGAGTGTATGTGCACTTGTGTGTGCACGCACCTGTGTATGCATGCACCTGTGTGCGCGTGCACCTGCGTGTGTGCCTACGTGCATGCACTTGCGCCTGTGTGCGCACGTGTTCTGACTGGAATGGAGCAGAGGCGGGGAATGTTTCTGCTTCCCCAAGATCCTGCAGAATGTCTTCATCTGTGCTTCCATCACTGCGTGATGTTGGGCCCTCCATTTCTGGGAGCTACTGATGTTTAAAAGAGAAGAGGTTGTCACGAAGCAGTGGCTGTCCCCAGCCTGCTAGTGGGTAGGCACACCTTTCCTGAGCTTCTCCACGCTTGGAGAACGGGGTGGCCCGTCTTCCCAGCCCGAGGAGGAGAGCCAACCTGGCCACGCCGCGTCCGCGTCCGCTGCCGGCTGCTGTCCACGCAGCCTTGGTGCGTGCGGCTGAGTGAGCTAGTGACAGCTGCTTTCCAGGGCGGGGCCACATTTTGCTTCATTCGGGCAGCTCCTTCCCTGAGCCCCGGACAAGGGACTGCAGGGCAGCGGCTTTCCAGCCTGCCGGCCGCTGAAACGCAACCACACAAAGGCGGGAGGAGGGAGCCCCTGGCATTTACTGAGGCTCAGAAAACTGTCAGCAAATCAGGCCCTCGCGCCTGGACTCCCCGGCTGCCGTGTTTACAACGCTGAAGTCAGCATCTTGATTCAGTTGCATAAATAATCTCACGGAGGCCTGCAGAGGCCTGGGGGAGGGGACAGAGAGGGGACCAAGGGACATCTGTCAGGACTAGGATGTAAGCCCCTGGGAAAAGGGACACGCCGACAGGGCTGCGCTCAACAGGAGGGATCTGGCAGTTTTATTTTAAGTTCTTCTAGACGATTTCTAAATCATATTGATTTCATAATCATATTGATCATGTCACGTAGGTAATCAATCCTTAGCAATTGTTAGGTAAAGGACTAAAGAATTTAGAATCCGATTGACTGTTAGGCATGCTCTCTCTCCCCCTCTTTCCTTTCTTCATTGTTAATATCATTTCTAATTATAATCTCTTTCCCTTTTTTTCAATTCCTCTAACCAGATCAGACATTTGACTTTCAAATCTAATAATCCCTTTGTGTCGTCGGTCAATCAAATCCATTTTTTTTTTTTTTAAACTAAGCTGCTTCCAGAAGAGTTGCCTGAAATAGGGCTACATCAGACTCAAAAACACGTGGCCTCTGGGGCACCTCGGTGGCTCAGGCAGTTGGGCGTCCGGCTTCGGCTCGCGTCACGAGCTCGCAGTCTGTGAGTTCGAGTCCCACGTCGGGCTCTGTGCTGACAGCTCGGAGCCTGGAGCCTGCTTCGGATCTTCGGATGCCGTGTCTCCCTTTGTCTCTGCCCCTTCCCTGTTCATACTCTGTCTCTCTCTCTCTCTCAAAAATAAATGTTAAAAAAAATTAAAAAAAAAAAAAACACTTGGTCTCTTCTTATTTCAACCATAGCCAGAGTTGCCCAGATGCCAGGCAGTGTCATGGCCTCTACCTGTGCCCGCTCTCAAGCCCAGCCAGACTAAGCCGGGAAAATTCCATTGTACACGAGGGGAGGGGGTCTGAACCAGGACGAAGGAAGGGCTGCGTTCCCTCTCACGGGGGAGAGGAAGCTGGGACAGTGAACAGAATCAGAGATGCTCCTACTCTGGCTCTGACTCGTTGCTCTGGTGTAGCACCTGGCGCGAACTCAATCACGGCGACGCTAAGCGTAGCAATCCTAACCTCGCGGACGCAAAACCACAGATAGGAGGAGGTAGAGGAGCAGACCAGCGCCTGCTTGCTGCCGGGGCTCCCTGACAGGCCTGTGTGGCGAGTCCTGGATCGGGAACGGGGGCTGCGTGCCAGCCTGGTCCCCTCGAATGACACAGCCTTACGAACGCAACGCGGAATGTGTCGGAAGCCTCTGCAGGTGCACCGACACGTTACCTCTGGAAGTAATTCAAACCGGTGCCCTGCAGTCAGTTTGTCCAGATCGGGTCTTGCCACAGTTCCCTTGGTCTCCTCCTGCTTTGGTTTAAGCTTCAGGCTGAGTCACATCCCCCCCACCCCCCACCCGAAACTCGTTTGTTGAAGCCCTTCACAAAATTGACAGTATTTGGCGATTGGCCTTTGGGAGGTCGTTAGGGTTAGAGCAGGTCACAAGGCAGTGGGGGGGGGGGCTCATGATGGGATTAGTGGCTTTGTAAGAAAAAAGAGAGAGAGCTGTCTCTCCACCCTGTGAGGACACAGTGAGAAGGTAGACATTTGCACGTCAGGACGGACTCTCACCCGGAACAGAATCTCCCGGCACCTTGACCCTGGGCCTCCAGCCTCCAGATTTCAAGAAACTAATGTCTGTAGTGTAAGCCACTTGTCTGGTGTTTTGTAGCAGCGTCTGAACTAAGACACTTTCCCTTATTTACTTAGCATTCTGTATTAACACTGACCTTACCCCGTGCGGGGCACGATTGCTAACATTTCTGACTTATTCTTTCAGAGATAATGTGGATATAAAGCAGAACTCCTGTGCCCTTTAGAACCACTGTCTGGACAAGGGGATGGAGGCGGGGAGGAGAGATAGACACCATGAAAGAATAAAAAACAAACAAACATCATTTGTGCACACACATCACTTCGAAATTTTTTTTAGTTTATTTATTTTGAGAGAGAGAGCGAGAACCCATTCACAAGCAGGGGAGGGGCAAAGAGGGAGGGAGAGAGAGAATCCCAAGCAGGCTCCTCGCTATCAGGATGGAGCCCGATGTGGGGCTCAAACTCACAAACAGCATCACTTAGAAATTCTTCAAAGCCACATAAAAACAAATACAAAACAATCCAATACAAGCAGAGTTCAATAACTCAGGCTCTAAACAGAAAAGTTGTTCTTAGCGATTCTAATGCTATAGGCTAAAAAGAGTAAGCCTCTTGGGGCGCCTGGGTGGCGCAGTCGGTTAAGCGTCCGACTTCAGCCAGGTCACGATCTCGCGGTCCGGGAGTTCGAGCCCCGCGTCAGGCTCTGGGCTGATGGCTCAGAGCCTGGAGACTGTTTCCGATTCTGTGTCTCCCTCTCTCTCTGCCCCTCCCCCGTTCATGCTCTGTCTCTCTCTGTCCCAAAAATAAATAAACGTTGAAAAAAAAATTAAAAAAAAAAAAAAAAAGAGTAAGCCTCTTATAGCTGGAAAATGCAAGAATTCTAGTTTTTATAAGTTCGGTACTATTTTCCTGTTGTCTAGCAAAGAATACCATGAATGATCAAAGGACTTTTTAAAATCTTTTTTGTTACGAATTTCCTCTTCTAACGATAGTACATTTTTGAGTCGGGAGGACAAGGAAATATCTTCAATACCCAAAACCCAACAACATTTAGAAAGAGCTTAATTCTTAATCCCCTCTGACATTACATGGCACAATTTAGTGAACACCAAGTGCTACCACATTTTCAGAGAAACATGCTTTATGTGTGGGAAATATTCTAGTATATACGTTTACATTCAGCTTTAAACTTCGGAAGACTAGGCTGGAAATTATATTAGTGTTCGCTCCCAGCTGGGAGTAACTGGTGAGCCGCTTTCCAATTATTATTAACAGAACCAGACAAAATGCAGAACCCCACTCACCTTTGCTTTGTTTCTTGTCGTGCAAAAAAAAAAAAACCCAAAAAATATTTATTACCGTAGGATATCGGCTTTCGGTTGTGATGTGTGCGGATTGCCTAAGACAAAACAAAACAAAACAATTCTCCAAAACTTGCTTGCTTTATTTATTTATTTAAATTCTTTTTTTTTTAAGTTTAATTATTTTATTTTGAGACAGAGAGAGAGAGAGAGAGAGAATAATCAGGGGAGGGGCAGAGAGAGGGAGAGAGAATCCCAAGCAGGCTCCAGGCTCTTCATGGTCAGCACAGAGCCCGACTCAGGGCCCAGAACCGTCAGATCAAGTCCTGAGCTGAAGCTGGATGCTTAACCGATGGGGCCACCCGAGTGCCCCCAAAACAGGCTAGACTTAAAAATTCCACCCCCTTTGCAAAAAAAAAAAAAAAATTAAAAAAAAAAAAAAGGGGCGCCTGGGTGGCGCAGTCGGTTAAGCGTCCGACTTCAGCCAGGTCACGATCTCTCGGTCCGGGAGTTCGAGCCCCGCGTCGGGCTCTGGGCTGATGGCTCAGAGCCTGGAGCCTGTTTCCGATTCTGTGTCTCCCTCTCTCTCTGCCCCTCCCCCGTTCATGCTCTGTCTCTCTCTGTCCCAAAAATAAATAAACGTTGAAAAAAAAAATTTAAAAAAAATAAAAATTCCACCCCCTTTGCAAAATTGAATTAGTGTATTAACTGAACCCAGTTTAGAGACCTGATGAATAGTGAAAGTCTCCAAATTCTTTCTGAGAATTCATTTCTGCAAAGTCATACCGAATAGTTTTGTTTTCCTTCTGACAGAATTCCAGGCTCAGAATCATTTTGAAATCACCTAGTCTGTGTCAAACCAAGATTGCAAATCTCGACGATGGATTCTCAACCTTCCCCGTGCCATTTTCCTATAAGCATACATCTTGTACTTTGGATAACATCCGTGCCCACAGAGATTGAATCAATGGTGTTTATTAATGGCAACTAGAGAGATGGAAACACTAATTTCAGATTCCAGTCCTACTTTTCAGTGAGCTCGGCACGGCATGCTGCTTCAGGTAAACCTACCCTTTCAAATCGCAGGTCCCCTGGAAATCATTGGAATTACAAATATTTTATGAGACAAGTCAGAAAAAATACCGTCTTTGCCTACGTATATTTTACGGGGCTTTTGTAAGAAACACGCTGATGTACGCCACACCAGCGTCTGGGCAGTTGTGAGTTCTCTCCCCCGACAGCTTGATTTTACTGAGCCTGGGAAAGAAGATAAGGCGTTGCATGCATATGAAATTTGATGACTGGAGTTCAGGAAGCAATGCCAGAGCGTACTATTTTTATCTGCATTGGAAATTGTTTTGGAGTTAGACCGTGGTTTGCAATTACATTTCAAAAAAAAAAACAAAACAAAAACAAAAACAAAAAAACAGAAACTCACCAACTTTTTCCGTACTTTTGTCGTCTAAATATTTTCTCACTGCACGTATCTTGCGTCCATACACTCGTTCCAATTTTTAAGTATCATCCTCCAGAAAGTACACATGGCCAGCCAGTCCGCTGCGCTCCCTAACATAAACCTTTCGCTTGCGTCAGAGACCGGAGACGCTCTGATTGTTAGCTGAAAGCCATGTGTATTGAGCACAGTTTATTTAAGCAAGCGATGCGAACCGTTAGTCTGAGGGAGCTGACGGTTCCTGAGTTCCCTCTGGGCCGCCGGTGATGGTACGTATTTTCCTATGTTTTGTTGAAGTCGGCTTTCCCAACAACAACGTAGGTAATCGATTTGAAAGCCCAAGAAACCGAACCCGGGGTTCAGTAACGCAGCTAGCGAGAGACCGAGGCCCAGGGCTCCAACTCCAAGTCCGGTGCAACTTCTAGTGAACATTTCCAAACGAGAGTGCAGCCTGGGGAGAGTTCTTGGGTGACTCTGGTGTCAGGGAACACATCCAGGGCATCAGCAGTCTTCCACCAACACCTCCAATTTAAAGCCTTACTAGAACATACACTGGGGGAGGGGGGCCTGGGGGGCTCAGTCGGTTGAGCGCTGACTCCTGCTTTCGGCTGTGGTCATGATCCCAGGGTGGTGGGATTGAGCCCCGTGTCCAGCTCTGTGCTGAGTGTGGAGCCTGCTTGAGCTTCTCTTCCTCTCCCTCTGCCCCTCCCCCCCAATTAAAAAAAACTAAAAAAATTTTAATTTAAATGCTTAACCGACTGGGCTACCCGGGCGCCCCCCTAAACTTGCTATATTTAACAATTCCGCCCCCTTTGAAAAATTGAATTGCTGCATTAATTGAATTCATTTGAGAGACCCGATAAATAGCGAAAACCTCCAAATTAGAAAAAATTTAAATTTTAAATTGTAAATTAAAAAACGTTTAAACTTTTTAAAAAATTTTTTAAAAATTAAAAAATAAAATAAAACACAGCATACTGACGCTGGCACTCTCCGGGAGGCTGGGATTCTCCCTTCAGCTTCTCTTCTGGGCTTTTCCATGACACACGCCTTGAAATCCTCACGTTGTGTTCAATACACCTATTGCGCATTGAGATTACTGGCCGTGCTCTTGTGGATTCTGTTCTTTCATTTCCCCAACAGTCCTTCGGGTGGGTCCCCTGCCTCCTGTACTTCTTCTCTTCTTGCCCTTGTACACTTTTCTTCATCTTAGGCCAGCTCCGTGTTCTCAGCGTTCTTTTCGCGTCAACCTCCAGCCTCAGCCCCCCCCGCCCCTTCGAATCAGGGAATGTGCTCGGCTGAGTAAAACAAAACAGGAAAGCAGGAAGTGATGATGACATTTCTCAGCACCCGGGCCCTTGGCGTGAGCTCTCTACGCCTCCCTACGGCTCACTGGTCTTCCCAAATGCCGATTTCCAAAAGCATTTTGGTAATGAATTTTCTGGTTGGTTAGATTCCGGATTGATGGCAGTGCGTGCTAAAATTCTGATTTTCACCGTGGGAGGTGGGACACCCGGGGGCTAGGAATCCTCCCTGGCTTTGTATAAATCATCAGTCGTGGCAGAGGAAACTAGAAGGCAGGCCTTGCCGCTCTCCGAACTGAATTAGTGCCTCCTGACGTCCGGAGAGAAAGAGTTTTGGGGTCGTATCTGCACACGTGGGGAGGCAGGCAAGAGGCACCGGTGGGGGGACCCTGTGCAGTTCCAAGCGTGGGGCGGCCGCAGGAGACAGGTGGTGCCGTAAGAAACTTCCCACTGGGTCAGAAGGATGGTGGCAGCTCCTTCAGATAAGCCTCCACAGACTTCTAAGCTGGGGATGTGGGAGAAGGACCAGGGAGAACGCTGGTGGATGCCCGTTCCGGGGTTAGAGACCAGGTTCTGTCACTCACCTCCGTGAAACCCGAACACTGAAGCCGAAGCACCCGTCCGCCAACAATGTTCATTCCAGACAGAAGATGCGAGTCCTCACAAACGGTGGGAGGCCTACAGTGCAGAGGTGCCCGGGTTCAGATTCTTGCCCCGCTTCATCCCTCACTTATACGTCCTGAGGCCGGTTCCTTCTGTCACCTTATCTTTAAAATCCGCGTACTCGCAGTCCCTCCAGGTGGAGTTATTCATGGATGTGACACGAAATATTATCCAGAGCTAGGTCTGTCACCCCATAAATGCTCGCTCCTCTTATACGGGATTGTCTGCAACTTTGAATGATGTATAAATCAATAAACATTCGCTCTCGCCTCTTGCCCAGTGAAATTTATCACCGGGGCCCAAGAGACAAGAGAGGTTGATGGAGCTTTTCCCCGGATAAACCTTTGGTCATGCAGATCAGTAAGGACGATTTTCAGACCAGCAAGACTTCCACATGGCTGCTTTAGTCCTTACCAGGGCTCGAACGTCTTGGCACGAAATGCCCCGGGGCCCCAGGGAGGTCTGGAAAACTTTGGGGGACGGTTGGACACCGAGTTAGAAGTTCAAGAAGAAGAATGAATCTGAAATGTTTCTCCTTATCCAATCAATACGCGGATGCACCCATTTCGCGTTTGTGGTCTATGCTTTGTGGCACTTGGGTGACTATATTCTCTGTGCTGCGCTTTTCCTCTCCCCTACTTACTTATTTTGTAACTGAAGTTCGTACCTCTTAATCCCCTTTATCTATGTTGCTTAGCCCCCCACCTCGCCTCGGGCAACTATCGGTTTGTTCTCTATATTTAAGAGGCTTTTGTTTCCTTGTACGTGCCCTTGTTTTGCTTTTTAGATTCCACTAGACGTGAAATCATACGCTCTTTGTCTTTCCCTGTGTTATTTCACTTAGCATCATGCTCTCTGGGTTCATCCATGTCGTCTCAAATGTCACATAACGTGTCACACTTTTACCATTTTTAGCAGTACGGTTTCAGTGTTAGCACACTCACGTGTCGTATAACCACCACCACCATCATGTCCGGGACTTCGCATCTCTCCCAAACTGAAACTCTGTTCCCGTTAAACAACAGCTCCCCACTTTCCCCCTCCCCACCCCACTCTCCGCCCCTGGCGTCCACCACTCTACTTTCTGTGTCCATGAATTTGACTAGTCTAGGTTATCTCTTGAAGTGGAATCATACACTATTTGCCCTTTTGAGACTGGCTTATTTCACTCAGCATAACGTCTTTAAGGTTCATCCGTGTTGTAAAATGCACACTCTCATTTTTTAGAAGACAAAACAGAGACTGAGGAAAAGAACCAGGTACCCCAGATTCTACTGTTCGTGCCAGAAATTAAATCAGGCCCCGCTGGGTGCCAGAGCTCGTTTCTTTCTTTCTTTTTTTAATTTTTATTATTCTTTTTAAAGTTTATTTATTTATTTTGAAAGAGCGAAGGAGAAAATCAGTGGGGTAGGGGCAAAGAGAAAGACAGAGAGAGACACACAGAGGCTCTACGCTGTTAGCACAGAGCCCAGGGCGGGACTCAAACTCCCAAACTGTGAGATCATGACCTGAACCGAAACCAGGAGTCAGACATTTAACCGACTGAGCCATCCCGGTGCCCCCCCAAAAACCCAGTTTCCCACCTCACTTCTACACTTCCTTACTCAGATCCAATCCAGACCCTCCACTGTGCCCATTCTCTGAGACCCTGGCTTGTGCCCTGAGACACCAAACCTTGCCCACATCATGAAAATGTGTTAGGGTGTTAATTTTTCCAGGGCTAAATTGGCTAGCGCACATTTCAGGATAGACCCACCTTTCCCTTACAGCCGCCAGACTGAGGGGTCCTGGTTTCCCACCTCATTTCTTCAGCCACTCAGCAAGTGTCGCTTCTGTACGAACGATGCAGGAATAACTAAGATACGATCTCCACCCTTAAGTAGCTCCCGGTTCAATGGACACCCAGAGTTTCTCGGTGGCAGCACCAGTGGCATTTTGGGCTGGTAATTCTTTGTGGCGGGGGCTGTCCTGTGCCTCGTAGAAGGATCAGCCACATCCCAGGCCCCCACCCACATCTCTAGCCAGTCCTGAAAATCAAAGATGGCTCTAGGCATTGCCCAATGTATCCCGGGATGCAGAATGTCCCGCTGTTGTGGACCAGTGAGTGGAGGGTACTAATAAATAAGACAACCATGATGTTCCGGGCCATATGTACAAGGAGAGATGTAGCTTGGCAGGTTAGCAAAGGCTTCCAGGCGGAGCTTCAGAAAAGTCACTATTTTAAGTAGTTGGGTCCTATCAGACAAATGGAAAACACGCTGTAGACTAAATTTAACAAGCCATCATGCATGTTTGCACGTTCACCTTGTGCTAAGCTGAGTTCCAATACATATTCAGCTGTCCATTTCCCTTTAGCTTTTATGATCCCAAACCAATTCTCTGATACCAGCTGGGCGTCCTGTAACTCAATTAAGTTGTGACAGTAACTACGCGGAATGAGTGCAGACTCCGTAAGTGAAGGGCTCCAGTCTCACCAATGTGTCCCCACTTCAGATGCCGGCAGTAAGTGTTGGGTATCCCCAAGCTACTCATGCCTCAGCCAGCCAGGACAACAACAAGTTTGGGGGTTCCCACAACACCCTTCTTGGAATCGATAATTCGCTAGAACAATACACAGAACTCACAGAAAGTGCTGTAGTTACGATTACAGTTTTATTGTAAAGGTTACAAGTCAGGAACAACGAAGGGAAAGAAACGTAAGGGTGAGGTCTGTGTTGCTGTGTTGGGGGGACACGGGAGCTCCTGTCCCCGAGAAGTCGGGGTGCAAGACTTGGCTCGTGCATGGATACGTTTACCAACCAGGCAGCTCTCCAAAACTTCTTGTCCAGAGTTTTTAGAGGTTTGGCCACCCAAGCACATTTGATTACATCATTGTCTTTTAGTGATTGAACCCAACCTCAGCTCTCCTACACCTTCTGGAAATCAGAGAGTGGGGCTAAGAGTCTCAGTCCTCTAATGACAGTCTTTCCCATGTGGCCGGACCCTCCCTTGAAACTATCTAAGAACCCACCAAGAGTCACCTTGTTGGCAGAAACTCAGACGTGTATATTGTTATATATAATATATATGTTTATTCTATACTTTCTATATATACTATATAAATATACTATTTTATGATAATACATTATATATCATTATACATATTCTTGTACCACAGCTCCTGACTGAGAAAAATCCCGTGTTTTTCTCGCAATCGAGATTCTGATGGAAGCAGTAGAAACCACAGGGCAATAGGTGTTTTGTGCCATTACCGTGGCCTAATTTATCTACTAAGGAAACCCCATTCTGACCTGCCTGTCCTCTGGCTGGAGGGTTTCAATTACTCATGGCCTTGGGCTTGCGAGGAATCATCTCTCTTAATTGGGTGCCGACCTGTCACCTGAAAGGTCACTCACTGGTGACCAGATAGTAATAACTGCGGTGTGAACAGATAGGAATATTTATTTCTCCGCCAGATTCAAATAGTAATCGCATTAACAGCTCTTGGGTTTGCTTGAAGAAAGTCATAGCTGGAATCGCAAATGGGATATACTCTGATTTTTTTTTCCTGTGTGAATTCAACGAAATGGGGCGATTTATCAGTTTCCAATAAATGTTCACTATTATGACTATCATTTTGGGGTCGAATTCAGGCCCTCTCTGCAGGGACAGGACAGCTTGTGCTGACGGATCCCTCCCTCCCTGCCTCACTCTCCTCCACTGACCTTCATGGCAGAAAGACTTGGGGTGGTCCTCCCAGAGCTGACCTTGGTTTTTCCACCAACACCCCCCCCCCACCTCCCCCAGGTCCTCAGCTGTTACCGCCGCTGCAGATTCTCACTCCGGCTCTAGACTCAGAGCTATGACAGCCCATGGCGATGCTACAGGATGAGTCTCCATGGCCGCAAATGTCGTGGACGGAACTGAACTTGTTCTCCTGAATGCACATCCGTCCCCACGGCGGTCTTTCCTGCAGCTCTCGGCTTTAAGCCTTCCCCGCGTGTGCAGTGCTTCGTGTGGGACAGGAAGGGCGTGACGGATGTGGCCTTTGCCTGCAGGCAGCTTCCTATCCAGAGGCAGATGGGCACGCAAACTAAGGTGTTCTGGTCAAGATGCAGAGACTCGACGTACTCCTGCTGCTGGGGAGGGTAGATGAGATGTGAAAGAGGGGGCGAGAAAGGAGGGATCCGCTGGTCCACCAATAAGAAACTATCTCGGACGGGAGCTAGAGCAAAACCCTACGGCATTAGCAAGGTCACAGGCACAGGCTTGCTGGCTCCCGGGCAGGAACCTTCAGGAGTTGCCAGGAATTTGCTCCGGTGCGTTGATGGAAACAAAGAGCCCTCTGGACTAAAGATCTCTGCCGCCAGGCACTCACTCTCCTGCACTCCTTGGCCAGTTGTAACCATGTGGCTCTAAATCCCCTTGGTGTAACTTCCTACTTTCCATCCGGGGGTTCTATTAAATAAGAATTTTAATTTCGTGGCAGTTACATGATTTCCAGAAAGACTTTTCTTCTTGCTTAATGTTTTTCTCACCCTTGGGCAAGACTTATTTTACCAGCTGGCGAGCAGGTGAAGTGTATTTTTGATGGCCAATATCATCAGTAGGGCCATAACTTTTGTAGGCATGAAATAGTCCCGCTAACGGCTGGGTGCAGTTAGCCTGTGAAGGTCGTGCCTCACGCATTCACGCACCCCGCTGAATGTGGGAAAGGCCAGCTTCTTGGTCCTTGTCTCACCGTCTGGCCGATGGTTTTTAAGCTGTAGGACTTACAGCAAGAGTCCGTGAATCCGTAGACTTCCACTTTCTAGAAGGCAAGGCAGAAGTAGGATCTCCCGCCTTAATAGGAGGGAAGGAGAGAGAGGCAGACGGCCACAGAGAGACAGACACTGAATGCTTGGTACTTGATCCCACTCCTGGGGGGCAGAGCTTTCTTCAAGTTCCCAAGCTCGGAGATGTCCGAGGGGTGGGGTGTCCGGGCCGGTGCTGGCTCTTGACTCGAGCTACACGCCCCTCGTTGTGGGGGACTTCACCCCAAGACCGGACACAATCCTATAGCTTCTCGGGGTTACACAGAGCAAGTAGACAACCAAATAAATAGCACAACACAGACCAAAGGAAAAGCTCAGGGCACGAGCGGCCCTCAGAAGCCAAACCAATGATCCCGGACAACCTCAAAGAAGTGCAGGTTCACTCGGGAGAAGGAGATGGAAAACGAGGGCCCTCTGGCAGCTGGTGGGGCGCTCCCAGGTCATCTGCTGGGCAACCCGCCCCTCACCGCTCTCAGAACTCCAAACGCGAGATGCGTGTGCGCGGGTGTGCACGTGCGTGCGTGTGCAAGTGTGTTTGTAATGTGCTGTTGGAGGAGGGGAAAACGGATCCTTTGAATGTGCATCATGCCTGCTTCGTGGCATTTCTTCCACCAATTTAAAGGAATATTAACAAAGAGAGGAGGGTTCGCCGAAACACCCGAGCTCACAGGAGCGGAGCGAACGTTCACAACAACCCCAGGACACCCCTCCTATCACCATCGGTGCTGTTTGCTCTGACTTGACGTTACCTCGTGCACCTTCCCCTCCTAGGAGGAGGGAAGAGCTTCACTTTCTGGCCAGCACGAGTCCCCACGCAAGCCCCATCAAAGAGGAGCAGAGAGGAGAGGCGGGTCTTGGATTTTCCTGACGCTCACCCACTCCTTCCTTTTAAGCCCTTTTCCATCTCTTGGAAACACTGCAGCGAGCTGAACGCAGGGGTCGGACGGTGGCTGAGCCCACCGCCGTTGGCTGGGAGTCGGCACGTTTGTTTCTCTGGTTTCCCTGGACGGGACTCCGTGTGCCCAGAGCCCCGCGAGGAGGTACAGCTGTGTCCCTTGTGACATTCAAGTCCTGCCTTCCCAGTCCTTCGTCCTCGCCCTGAAAACCGAGCCCGCTTTCATTTGCTCGTAAAGAGGACTCTTAGGAACCCTCTGAAATTTCCTCCCCAGGGTTTTAAAAGCCCCCAGCCTCAGCACTAATCCCCGGGGCACAGAGGCCCCGGGCCTGGCCCATCCCCTTGGGTGAGCTCTGGGCACACGGGCGCACAGGAATTTGGTCTTGTAGAACACGCACATGGCCCAGAGCTGGCCGGCTCGGTTTCCGGGCCCAACTTTGCGGCTCGCCAGCTGTGGAGGCCTGAGAAAATTCCAAGACCTCTGTGAGTCTCAGTCTCTCTGCCTCTAAAATCAAGGGTTTGGAGCAAATGTCCGCGGAGACCGTTTTCAGCCCCAGCGTTCTGTGCTTCTGTCGCTCTGGAGCTCGGCCAGGTGTTAGGAAAGTGGCAGAAACACAAATGGCTTAAGAACCACGGAGACGCTGCACTTGGCCGCAGCTGGGCTCCCGAGGCGGGCGGCCCCTGAGGGTCCTACGAGGACAGCAGAACATGCCCCCCGTGGAAGGGGGTCCTGGAGGCCAAGGCGGGGTGTCTCCCTGGGGCGGCTGGGGAGACGGAAAAGCTAAAACTTGCTGCCGTCCTAATTGTTACCTGGAAACAGTGACCTGGGCAACGGAGGGGCGGAGGAGGGCACCTCACGGTCAGCCTGTCCCGCGAGCAGCTTGGCGTGCTCTGGCTCCAAACAGGCCTCCAGGCGTTAGATTTTAAAACTCAGAGTGAGAAGTTAAGAAATCAGTTAGTAAGTGTTCCCCAGTAATCTGCGGGCCTGTGCTCGAGCCAACAAGTGTGTGTGATGTTAGGCTGAGGATGAAGGTCGGCGTTTCCCATTTTAATTAATCTGTGAAAAATGCATTTTCAGTGTGTATATGAGAGATTTCATGTCTGTGCATTTATGTTTATAAATAAACACAGTCTTCCCTCCTTCCTTCCTTCCTTCCTTCCTTCCTTCCTTCCTTCCTTCCCTTCCCTTCCCTTCCTCCCTCCTCCCTTCCCTCCTTCCTTCCTTCCCTTCCTCCCTCCTCCCTTCCCTCCTTCCTTCCTTTCTTCCTTCCTTCCTTCCCTCCTTCCTTCCTCCCCTTCCTTCCTTCCTTCCTTCCTTCCTTCCTTCCTCCTCTCCCTCCCTCCCTTCCTTCCTTCCTCCCTCCCTCCCTTCTTTCCTTCCTTCCTTCCTTCCTCCTCTCCCTCCCTCCCTCCCTTCCTTCCTCCCTTCCCCTCTTCTTTCCTTCCTTCCTTCCTTCCTTCCTTCCTTCCTTCCCTCCCTCCTCCATCCTTCCTTCCTCCCTCCCTCCCTCCTTCCTTCCTTTCCTCCCTCCCTCCCTTCTTTCCTTCCTTCCTTCCTTCCTCCCTCCTCTTCCTCTCTCTCTTCCTTCCTTCCTTCTTCCCTCCCTCCTTTCTTCCTTCCTCCCTCCCTCCTTTCCTTCCTCCCTTCCTCCCTCCCTCCCTCCCTTCCTTCCTTCCTTCCTCCCTCCCTCCCTTCCTCCCTTCCTCCCTCCCTCCCTTCTTTCCTTCCTTCCTTCCTTCCTTCCTTCCTTCCTCCTCTCCCTCCCTCCCTCCCTTCCTCCCTCCCTCCCTTCTTTCCTTCCTTCCTTCCTTCCTTCCTCCTCTCCCTCTCTCCCTCCCTTCCTCCCTCCCTCCCTCCCTTCCTTCCTCCCTTCCTCCCTTCCTCCCTCCCTCCCTCCCTTCCTCCTCTCCCTCTCTCCCTTCCTTTCTTCCTTCCTTCCTTCCCTCCCTCCCTTCTTTCTTTCCTTCCTTCCTTCCTTCCTTCCTTCCTTCCTCCTCTCCCTCCCTCCCTTCCTTTCTTCCTTCCTTCCTTCCCTCCCTCCCTCCTTCCTTCCTTCCTCCCTCCCTCCATCACTTCCTTTCTTCCTTCTGTTCTCTTCTTTCTTTCTACTAAAAATCAAATCATTCCACAATAGCAATTGACATCTCCATCAGTAGCTGCTTGGAACCTTCCTTGTCAGACGTGTGCCCTTTCCAGAGCACGGATGGAAAGGGTGAGGCCCAGCACTGACGCGGGCTGCCCACCCCCCCACGGAGCCCCTTTCCGTGCTGGGGGTTAGGTTTCAGCCGCTGTCCGCGGGGGTTGCTTCCAGCTGGGAGGCCGGCTGCCTGTCCCCATTTCTCATTGTTCTGCTCAGTAACATAAACATAACATAAACGTCCGTGGAGGATCCTCTCTGAGGGGAAAGCCACTGAGATCTCGAAATCTTTTCCCACTGTATCAGGTTTCTGTAGTTCTGTGTCTTCCTATTCACACGGGAGCTGCCACCTGCTCCTAAAGCTGTGGGGGGCGGGGGGGAGGGTAGATTTCTGTAAGTAACGCATATGAGTCCCCGTTGTCAAATGGCAATTAGCACATGTTTTTCCTGTCTGCATGTGGGGCACCTGCACGGGTCAGGGAAGAGCTGATACTTCAGTTGGTGTCCAAAGAGAGGAAAAAAACCGATGTCCCAGCTTGAAAATAGCCAGGGAAGAGGGAATTCTTTCTTCCTCCACCTTTGTGCTCTAGTCGGGTCTTCAACTGATTGGACGAGGCCCACCCACACGAGGGAGGGCAATCTGCTTCACTCAAAGTCCACTGACTTAAGTAGTAATCTCATCCACAAAAACCCTCACAGCCATACCCAGAATCATGTCTGGCCAAATAGCCGGGTCCCCGTGGCCCAGTCAGGTTGGCACATGCAATTTCACCGACCCTTTGTTTTGTTCTTTCTCTCCTCCCCTTTTAGCCCAATGGTCTTGGGTGTGTCGGGGCCTGGGGTCAGGGCCAAGGGCACTGCAGTGCTCACAGGCTGTCAACCAGAGCCTTCCTCGGTCTGGCGGGAGGTTGCTCACAGACAAGGAGACCTGCTGGGGCTTTGGGGCAGGTGGTGCACATGGAGCCCCGGGCAAAGCACTGTAAAGATTCTCAGTTCTTCTCTCTTTATTTTCCTGGGAGGGGCCCTGAACGCTTTGTTCTCTGTATCCAAACCCACCCCTGGATCCCAGCCCTTCGGCTCACTCTCCTCTGCCTCCGCCCTCTGACCAGCACCTCTGCATCAGCCCAACCCCTGGGACCTCCGGCCGTGCTCAGAGCGGGCAGCTCAGCCCTCAGGGGTCACCGGCCACCTGCTCAGTGGCTGCCAAATCCTCCCAAAATCTGACTCCCCCTCCCCCAGAAGTACTACTGAATCTGAAAGGTTGATTCTTTTATTTGCTTCCCCCCCCCAGCTTTATTAAGGTATAATTGACAAATAAAAATTGTGTACATTGAAGGTGTGCAATGTGATGATTTGATGTGTGTGCACACTGTGGAATGATTATCACAACCAAACGAGTGAACAGAACTATCGCTTTCCATGGTTAACATTGTGTGTGTGTGTGTGTGTGTGTGTGTGTGTGTAAATAGATATACTGCCGTAAGCTCGGAAGTTTTCGTGGATTCTTATGGTTTATTCAAGTCATATACTTTTCATTTACGTATTTGATTGCCTCTCTTATTTATTTTATTCGTGAAATAAAGTTCTTTTGGGTGCCTGGGTGGCTCATTTGGTTAAGTGCCCAACACTTGCTTTGGCTCAGGTCATGATCTCACCGTTTCATGGCCTCAAGCCCTGTATCAGGTTCCACACTGAGTGTGGAGCCTGCTTGGGATTCTCTCTCTCTCTCTCTCTCTCTCTGCCCCTCCCCTGCCCTCTCTCTCTCAAAAATAAACTTCTTGTGGCATGGTGGCACTCCTGTGGACTATATATCATGTCAAGAAGCTCCTGTTCTTGGGACACCTGGGGGACTCAGTTAAGCACCGGCTTCGGCTCAGGTCACGATCTCACAGTTTGTGAGTTCGAGCCCCACGTCGGGCTTTCCGCTCTCAGTACCGAGCCCACTTCGGATCCTGTCTCCCGCTCTCTCTGCTCCTCCCCCACTCACGCTCTGTCTCTCTCTGTCCCTCAAAGATGAATAAATGTTAAATAAATAAATACACATTAACAGATAAAAGAAAGAAAGAAACTCCCTTTCTCCATCAGTTTTCACTTTCTGTGTGACCCCAACCTGCAAATCACTCGGAGGCTACAAGTCTGCCATTAATATGTTCCAAGAATGCCTCCCCTGATTGCCAGTAAAGACCGAACGTGGCCATTTTGATCACCTTCCATTATTATCACCACTATGACTCTTAATTTTTAAAGCAGGCCTAAAGAAGAGGAGCAAGTCCGAAGAGAACAGAGTTGACGGGACTTCTCATTCCAAAGAGGCGCGGCTGGGACCCCACGAGTGTGCATCCCATGTCTAAGCCACGTGGAGACGGCAACCCGATGTTATTTTTCTATTATTAGACACAATTATGAGAAGCCATAAAAAGAGGGAAAAAAAACCCACACGCGCACTTCTGTATTCAAATGGAAATAAGTGCCTCATTAGTAATAAAAGCTCCAGGTTATGTTCCTGCACAACCTTTTGTTCAAACACGATGTCTGGAATTTGCATAAGTAGTCAGCTGTGTATATCTCAGGGCTATTGAAATTATAGGACTCACCAATCTAGGCACTCCCATAAACAGTGTTTTTCTCTTTGCCGGCGCCCTTGTTTTCACAGAAACACAGCTGTACGGCCGTGGCGGAGAGGTTGGAGAGGGAGGGAAACAGACAATGAAGACGCGCGGTCCTCCCGGGAGGCGCCCGGGTTCCTGGAGTCCCGTCGGGGGGCCGCTAGGAAGGAGCGGAGGTGAGGCCTCCCACGGCCCTCCTGCCCACCCCCGTGGCACCGAGGTGCTGGCAGTGTGCTCCCCAGCCTTGCAGTCAGCCGCTGGGAGGCCCACACCCATTCTCTAGGCTGACCTTGGCAACGATGAAACCTCCTGCTGGAGTGGAGGTGGGGACAATGAGACTTGCGGTCATTTTCCGGGGACTTTCAGTGCAAATCGATCAGAAACACATGGAGAGCATTTTCCTTGAAGTCCACACGTGGAGCCAGAAATTCAGGGAGAAGGAAGAATTGGCAGGAGGAGGGGGCGCGAGTGGAGGAACAAGGGAAAACATGATCTATAGAACTGATAAAACGCAAAAGCTTCCAGAGGAAGTGTCTGCTTTTGCCACTAGTTTGCAAAGCCTCTGGGATCCCCTTCCGAAGTCCAAGGTCGAGTGAAAACCCTTCCCCTGCGAGACGGTGATGGGCAAGCACGTGAAGCCCCCGGGGGGCTGCGTGCTCCTGGGGGGCTGGCGTTCCACCCGGGAGAGGGGCAAGCTGGCGGGCACCCGCCGTGGACGCCCCGGAACACGTTTGCCTGCGTGAATCCTGGACATTTTCCCAAACGAGGCAAGAGCAGGTGTGAGCCACCTTCGGCCAGCCTGACTGCACAGACTCGTTTGAAATGGATGGCAAAGGGCTCAGGGAGGGAAATCGTTCAACGTGGGGTGACCTCAGCACCTCTTCTTACATTAAAAAAAAAAAAGAGTCCGATGCAAAGAGAAGACACACATTCTTGTTCTGTTTTGTCACTGACTTGTACCGACTTAGACGAGTCCCTTTGCCTCCTCTTTGGACTTCTTCCCCTCGATGATGAACTGGCCGGTGTGGAGTCTCTGCTCTCTGCAGGCCCTGGACGTAAGCGTCGGCCTCAGCTGACCCAGATAGAAGCCACTGGTCCCCGGCTCCTGACGGTTCTGAGCCCTGAGGCCACCTGCCCGCACAGCCCGCATCCATTTCGAGGGCACCAAGCGAAGTCAGGAATCTTCATGGAAAACTTGGGGGCGATTGGAGGCAGAGCTCTGGCCCAGACCGCACTGTGTGGAGACGGGGAGAAATAAAACACGCAGAGAAGGGCTGCGAGAGGGCACATTGCTTCCAGTCCGTAGGTGCAGACCAGGAACCATCAGACTTGCCAGAGAAACGGGTGCGGGTCAGGGCGGCCGGACCACGACGAGCCTTCTTGCGGAGGCGACACATACGGTTTGGGGACATCCCCAACCCTTCTCTGGAAAACCAAAAATGCGCACTCGAGACATCACTAAGGCCACGTGGCTTCAGAACAACAAACTGATCTGGGTCGGGAAGAACTTTCCAGTTTTTATGAGGAGGAATCAATTACGTTTAATGAAGACACCTCCACTTGGCTGGAGGCTGTACTGGAAAAGCAGGAATAGCCTTCTGCCCACGCCCGCACGGTTCCAGGACCTGGAGAGCTATTTCTACGTCAGGCTCTTGCCAGTCTCTGATTATATGACCTTGACAATGTCACAGGAGTGTTGTCTGCCCAGCGGCCTCATGCACTCATCCTAAAAGCTCACATTTGGGGGGGAGCAACTTCATGTTGCTTTACATTTACTTGACGTGAATTTAACCCTCATCACCACCGTCGAAGTAGACATCGTGATCTCCGTGTGCGAGCTGGGAACAGAGGCTCCGAGACTGGAGTGACTTGTCCGAAGCCACCCAGCTGGTCAGCAGCAGAGCTCAAAGTTCAGTTCTGAAGTTCACGTTCTCAGTCATCTTGCGGCATTACAGCACCTTGTCTCTTATCACGTGGGCGTGGTGGTACCTCCACACGTGTCCGCCCCCCGGTGCTGTGCACAGAGGGGGAAGCTTCCATTCTGGTTACTGACCCCAAGCCCCAAGCTCCACCTTTCCTCCAGCACCTTGACCTCTTCGGTGAGACACCGGGAACACGTTAACCTCCTAGGAGCTCACTGCTGAGTGGTAAAATGGAGAACATTTGCCCAGCTTCCCTGGAGACACGTCTGGGAGTCATGATCTCTTGTCCCTTCCGACCCTGGGACTCAGCGCAGTGACGTAGCGGGGAACACGCGCTCCCCCGTGCCTCCGTGCTTTCTTCCCAGCAACACACATCCATGTCAACACCCCTGCTTTCGTTCCAGCTCTGTTTCTCTCAATCCCTGTTTTCCTACTTCCAGAAGAAAATGCTCAGTGACTGTGGCAGAAGAAAAAAGGAAGACAATGTAAGTAGTTGCTAACATGTCCTGAGTACATACAAGGTACAGGAACCGTGCTAATTACTTGGCCAAAAATATCCCCAACAAAACGGAACGAAAACACAAAAATCAAAACTACCACCACCACCACCACCACCACCAAAAAAAACTAAACGAACCGAACCAACAATGAGCCTTGTCCAGGTGAAAAGTAAAACCGGCTCCCTTCCTTCCAAATCCCTCCCCTTTCAGCCACGCAAGCCCAAATTCTGACCCACGATTGTTCCACATCACACACTATGGCATTGGGGTTATGGGCACTGACCAGTAATTACACCCTGGTGCACCAATTACTCCGTTTCTTTCCCCCTTCTTCCTTTGAAACTCACGTTCTGCAAGTGCCAGGGTCTTAACCGACTTAATCAATAGGAAAACAGAGTAAAATAATTCACACTAGATTGTTAATGGCTTACCACACTACATTGGCTGCCCTTTCTAGAGACAGTCACTTAAAAATGGGAACATTTGGGTTTTTTTAATGTTTATTTTTGAAAGAGAGAGAGAGAGCGCAAGCAAGCGAGGGGCAGAGAGAGAGGGAGATACAGAATCCAAAGCAGCCTCCAGACTCCAAGCTGTCAGCACAGAGCCCAACACGGAGCTTAAACTCACGGACTGTGAGATCATGACCTGAGCCGAAGTCGGACGCTTAACCAACTGAGCCACCCAGGCACCCCTAAAAGGAGGACGTTTGTTAATTCACAGGAGTTAATGTATAAATGAAGGGTATTCAGAACATGATGGCTGGTGAGTTTTAGGGCAAGTTTCCATAGATGGTTATAAAAGATTGTGATGGCAGGATTGGTACCCATTTTCCAGACCACTGCAGATATTGAAGAAATGATAAGATTCAGAAGTTCCAGGCCCGTTCTGAATTACTGGTAAACACGCCTGGAAGACAAGGCGGGAGGGAGAGGGGACAATGGCCTGGCACGAAAGTGTGGGGGCATCATGAAAAGAAGATTAGGGTGTTGGGGCCTTCAACACAGCCAAGGCGCTGGGACCGACTTCAGTTCCCCGGTCCGCCATCGGGAGGGAGCCGTGCCAGGGGATCGGTGCGGTGTCCTCCAGGTCAAGTGTTCTTGGCTGGCGTGCTCCCTTCTGACCTCCTAGTGCAAGTGGGATGGGCACACGTTGAACATCCACACGTATTGGCTTTCTGCGTTCATTTAAGCTGGCTTACAGATGGATGATGGGTTGGGGGAAGAAGAACTCCTAAATCTATTTACACAAAGTCTCTCCAGCTCATTTGGACAGCCTAGGAAGGACACATTACCCAGAGCATGGAAATTAAGACAATTAACTAGGACCTCACGTCGCTGTACAAACAGGCATCGGGAGCTTTTAAGGAAATTAGTAAGGCAGCTAGCAGAGTGAAGAGAAAGATGGGCTGTCTCTCTCTCTCTCTCTCTCTGATACACACACACACACACACACACATTTTGCAATCAAAATAAGAAAGACAGGGTAAGACTGACTGTATTTATTATCATTTTTTGAAGACTTCATGTTTTAGAGCTGTTTTCGGCTTATATATTTGCGTGTACAAAGGATATACACATATGTATGCATATACAATGCATACACACATGCATATTTTAAATTATGCCTTTATTATGAGGTAGAAAAGCACTGAGGAAGCACAAAGGTAGAATTAAGAGTAATGAACCAAAATTATTTCCACTAAACTAAGGCGTTTTCTTAAGAAGATCCTGGTAATGGAGTATTATATTGCTCTAGAATGCTTCTTCTCAATGATAAGCTGTAAATTTGTTTTGGTGATCTAGACAGAAAAAAAAAATCCTCTTTCTTTGAGTGAGGTGGGCTTTCACTCTTATAAACATGAATCTGACATAAGCTTCTTCTACTGCAAAATCTGCATTAGGGGCGCCTGGGTGGCTCAGTCACTTGAGCGTCCGACTTCAGTTCAGGTCATGATCTCACAGTTCGTGAGTTCGAGCCCCACGTCGGGCTCTGTGCTGACAGCTCGGACCCTGGAGCTGCTTTGGATTCTGTGTCTCCCTCTCTCTCTGCCCCTCCCTCTTTTTCTCCCTCTCTCTTTCTCTCTCTCAAAAAGTAAATAATAAACATTAATTTTTTTTTTAAATATTGCCCCTTTTTGCCTTCAACAGAACATTCAACCAATACGATGAATGGAAACATTTTGAAATGCTCCAAATGCTCCAAGTTTTCTTTTTTGGAGTTTCCTGTGTTTAGTGGGTAATTTGGATACAGTCTCAGAGCATAAGGGGCATAAATTATAACAAAATGGAAACACTGGAGACAATGAAGGGAACTGCTATTATAAAAAAAAAAAGCGGGGAGAGAGAGAGAGAGGGAGAGGGAGGGACATTTGGGGAATGGAAATTAGGGCAGGTTTTGAAATATTTTCAAGTCCGTTTACTACCATCTGTTAGGAGTCTGTGTTGCTAGGGATTTATCGTTTCCTATCTATGAAATCCTCTGGCTATGGAAAACAAATTTGGTAAAAGATGATTAAAGTTCCTTTTAAATGGCAAAGAAATAAAGCAGGAACATGGTCTAGCAGGCTTGGGACCAGAGTTGTGGGCATGGCTATTAAGCCTTTTTTTTAAATGCAGCACCTTTTGAAGCTCATTGTTGTGCTAACGCTTTCCACACCGCTGGGCTTTTTCACCTAGCAGGGGCACCAAGCAGATTATACAGGGGTTCAGGAAGACCAGCTAGCAGGAGGCAAGTTAGGAGTTGAAGTCATTTGCACAGGGCATCCCGCAAGGTCACTTGCTTGCTGAATATTCCCTGAGGTCCTGAAAAGGAAATCAGTTTAGTATTTGCATCCATGACTCAGGTTGTGAAGTTAAAAAAAAAAAAAAAAAAAAAGCAAAACCAACAAAAAAACACCCACCTGTAAACAGAATGAATCTGAATGTGTTGTGAAAATAGAAATCAACAGTAAACTGTTTTTGTAGCAAAACAATGCTTTGCTTGGGTTTTGGAGATTAGTGAGTGAATTTATGAAATAACTCGTGTTAGCATAAATGCCTCCATATCCCCAAAGGGCCAGTGAAGTTGCATCGGGCATGCTCATATAGATCCCTAAGCTTTGTCCTTCTCGCCACTCATAGTTCACCTGCTCTCAAGTCTGGGTTGGTTCCGCAGCTCACCCAGAAGACGATTGTGTCATCTAGGACTCTACGGGCTCACTGTACTCCAGATAGGCTTGCCTACTTTGCTTGTTCTTATAGAGGCCAAGCTGGTTCCCACTTCCGGGCCTCTTTCCTGACCACTCCCTCTGGCTGGAAAACTCTCTCAACAGATGGCCAGTCCTCTCTATTCATTCAGGTGTCATCCTAAGAAAACATTCCTGACCACCTGTTAAATGAGAGCCTCCCATGGCCTTGAGGACGAGTACACTTGACTTTGCATTAATGTATTTACTGTCTGCTTCATCCTCTAACATTTCAATCTCATGATGGCACAGTCGTCTTTGTTTACCATTGTATTCCCATACCAAGCAAGCACTCTACATAAGTAGAGTGAAGACAGATTATTTATTGTTCCAAAAATATTCATCTCCTACTATACCGCTGCTCCATATTGAGGTTCACTTAGCTATGCAACTTGTTTTGGCTTCATGGTGTAGGAGGTTCATTTCCCTGCCCCTTGACTTTGGTTTTGGCCATAGGACTTGCTTTGGTTGATGGACTTTTATTGGACATAAACAAGTACAGGGTCCAACTATCCTTGCCTTCTTGTCACGAGAAGAACATGACTCAGATGGTTACTGACACTGGGAAGACAGGAAACCACCCGGACCCAGCTGACCCCCTAAAGCCAGGCTCAGCAAAGCCCACTCTAAGTCATCTTGGCCCCAGTTAACCCAAGGACACATAAACAGAAAATGAACACATCATTAAGACCTTATTGCTTTTTACACGTCAAAACTCAACTGATATAAGAGGTCCAAAATATTTACTGAATGAATCAATAGTTAGGATTTAGTGTTTTAAACAACTTCTGTCTTATGAATTCGTAATAAAATACTTTACATCTTAAAAATATATAGCCATCAAACAAAAAACCAACACGGGAGATGTGATTTGGTTGTAGACTTTTGCTTAAAAGAATAGAAGACAAAAGAAGTTTCGTTACCCTGGGATTAATGCCTGACAACACAGACTCTGTTTTCAATGAGATTTATCTGGTTTAAGGAGAAGGAATAACACAGAGTTCTCTACTTTTGGTGCTTCAAGGCCAGCAATTAAAATAAATACCCAACAGTCTCCATGTTTGCTTTCAAACTGTGTGTGTGTGTGTGTGTGTGTGTGTGTGTGTGTGTGTGTCTATCTGTCTGTCTGTTTGTGTTTTGGGGTAAAGACAGTAGTGGAAGGCAATGGGCAATGGGTTGGAGGGAAGGGAGAAAGCTTCAAATCAAAAAATTACTTTTTAATACCATGTTGCACACCTAAATGGAGTTATACTACCATTAATTTTGATATTGATAGAGATACCTATACTGATAGAGCTTCTTTTCTTTTCTTTTTTTCTTTTCCTTTCTTTTCTTTTTCTTTTTCTTTTCCTTTTTCTTTTTGAGAAAGAGAGAGAGAGAGTGCATGCAAGGGAGGGGCAGAGAGAGAGGCAGACACAGAATCCGAAGCAGGCTCCAGGCTCTGAGCTGTCAGCACAGAGTACGACGTGGGGCTCGAACTCATGAACCGTGAGATCGTGACCTGAGCCGAAGCCGCAGGCTTGACTAACTAAGCTGCCCAGGTGCCCCTATACTGATATATTTTGGACACAACTGGATATTTTATTTACAAATACATTTTCCCTTTTAGGTAGATGCAACAGTACATTTTCAAAGCACTCAAACAGCACATACTGCCTATGCTTCAATTAAGAACGGCTTCCTTTTTTTAATGTTCTATTTATTTTTTGAGAGAGAGCGCAGGCAAGTGGGGGAGGGGCAGAAAGAGGGGGGCAGAAGATCTGAAGTGGGCTTGGCCCTGACAGGCTGACGGCAGTGAGTCTGATGTGGGGCTCGAACTCATGAACCACAAGATCATGACCTGAGCCGAAGTCAGATGCTCAACTGACTGAGCCACCCAGGCAACCCTAGAACAGTTTCTTTTTCTTTTTACATTTGTTTGTTTATTTATTTATGTATTTTGAGAGAGAGAGAGAGAGAGAGTGTGCAAGTGGGAGAAGGCAGAGAGAGGGAGAGAGAATACTAAGCAGGCTCCATGCTGTCAACGCAGAGCCCAATGTGGGGCTCATTCTCACGAACCGTGAGATCATGACCTGAGCTGAAATCAAGAGTCAGACGCTTACCCGACTAAGCCACCCAGGTGCCCCTAAGAACAGTTTCTTAAGTCAGAAAGAACACCATCTTGGCATTTCTGAAGAATTTTCAGGAAAAGTGCTATTGCAACTTCTCTAAGAACACGATGCGGGGATCCTTTTTTTAAATGCCATATTATTCAGTATTTTTTGTTGACCTTAAGAAGAAAACAGCATGCGGAAACAAGGAAACACTGATGTTTCGCAGAATTTTGAAGTGAACGTTGGTCTGTATTCCAAGTGTCTCTGCAGGTTACTAACAGTAAAATTCCTGAGGGAACTCAGATGTTAGTAACGTTTGGGTTTGTAGGCTTTCTGGTTAATGACATTTGGAAGCACTTGCCGTCTGCAGGGTTTTGCCAATTGTGAAATATGGCCAACCATAATACGAACCCCCTGCTGTTGTATCAACAGACACGAGAATCGGACAGTGATCCAGAGAATGAAGTCCCGACTGTGCCAGTTTCTGAAAACCCATAAATCTTGGAGCATCCCTAGAATGGGTTCTGTTTCTGGTGGAAAAATTAATGTGCGTTTGCCAAATCTGCCGTCTGCTCTCCTGAACGTTCTTCGTGAGAACGACCTCGTCAACGGAGAGAAAAAAAATCCAAACCCATTTGATCGTATTCATGAACATTTCTGCAAACGGAGCACAACTTTGCCATTATGATAATCAGATAAATGTGTTTCGTTTGGTTTGGAAAAGATTTAAGAATTTTTGACCTAATTGTAGGATTTTCATTTTAAATAGGAAACATACGGGTCTATATTCGGCTATGACTTAACATCCTCAAGCGTGTAAAAAGGAACATCCTGACAGATGTTCACAGTGGATTGGATAGAGAGGAAATATCAGGTGCGATTTAAGTGATGGTAGCAGCTAGAATTGGACTTTATTGCCAAAGAAGGGGAGAGCGAACTTAATTCCTGCACCGCCTCTCCCAGATCACTGCATTTCTCAAATGCATTTTCCTCCAAAGATGTATTTTTCCTGCCAAGGCTGACCTTAGGGGGAGCTGGAACGGGTTGGTTTCAGGACTCAGTGTGTTTTTCTGAGCTTCTGGGATAGCCTGAGTGCCCATAAAACAAACCTACAGGCTCTCCCAACTCTAAGGCTAATGATTAAAACCCTGCCCTTCTTTTTCAAGTGCTTTGCTTTTCGTTACATAAAAACAATTCCTCAAAAAGCGATTCTTTAATGTCTTCCCTGACTTTTCAAACGTGGTGTAACTGAGGAGGCTTAGTGACTGAATCATTGCTGTGTGAACAGATACGGGTCTAGGAATGTTCTTTGCCGCTTGGGGGTCATCGCAAAAAAGTAAGACCCAGCTACATGTCTGGCAATAGGGCGTCGGTTAAATAAATCAGGCTGCTTCCATTAATGGCTCGCTCTGTAGCCCCTGAAAATACTGGTCAGGAGGGATTTTTATGTAACAGGGAAATGTTTGAAGAGTGAAAAAGGCAGACTATAAAACACAGTGAAGTACAGTTTCATTATTTTATTTACCACTGCACACAGGCCGAAAGGATCCATACCGACGTGTTCATGGTGGCTACCTCTAGGTGATGGAGAGATACCCACAATTTTAGTGATCTTCCTCTTACACATATTGCCTAAATTTCCTACAGATGAAATGATGTAAGTCACAGCGCGTATCCCGCCCCCGGCGAGTGCTTGATAAATGCTAGCCCTAATGATTATTGTTGTGATGATAACATTAATAGATTACACACGTTGTTTGTAAATAAATTGGGTTAAATTTGTACTACGTTGGTTTTTACAAGGCAAAGATCCGTGTTAAGGATTTCATTTACACTTTTGAGATGGGGTTCGTTGGTGTCGTACATGGTGGAAGGCATTGAGCGTCGGGGTGGGGGGTGGACCTGGGAGCTTTCCCACGGGTGCTCGAGCGGACAGGAGGGTACAAACAGCAGACTGAGGACCCTGAAGGCAGACTTTGCTTGCTGACTTCGTGGCACTGCGTGGGGCCACCATTCTCTGGCATTCACAGACACTGATGAAGGAATATGCTCTCTCAGGACGGAAATTCTGACGGTTCTGTGGTCACTTCCCCCATAGCGCTGGTCTCCCTTCAGAATTAAGTTGGTAGAGATATCTCAAAAACATTGAAAAAAAAAATGAAGATTCTCTACTGACTTCCTTTAGATACTTTTCCATCCCTCTGTGTCTTTAAATTTTTTTTTTAACATGTATTCATTTTTGAGAGAAAAGAGAGCAGGGGAGGGGCAGGGACAGAGGGAGACAGAGAATCCGAAGCAGGCTCCAGGCTCTGAGCTCTCAGCACAGAACCCGATGCGGGGCTCGAACCTACAAACCATAAGATCATGACCTGAGCTGAAGTCAGATGCTTAACTGACTGAGCCACCCAGGCACCACCCATCTATCCCTCTGTGACTTAACCACAGACTATTCTCTACCTCATACAATTAGAGGGTGTTTTTTTAAGTTGCTTTTTTTTTAACTGGAGAAAAAAATGCATAATTATATGTATGTTGATGCCCAACAAAACCTTCAGGCACTTCAAAAAGGCAAAAAATAAAATTTTTTAAAAAAGACATTCCTAATTAACAACTCAAGGCAGTCTCATCTTCGACTTTGTTATTTTTTTCACCCACTTTCTCTTTCTGCCTTGTGAAATGACAAAACTTTTTTAAGTTTATTTATGTATTTATTTTGAGAGGGGAAGGGGCAGAGGGGGAGAGAGAGGGGGAGAGAGAGAGAGAGAGAGAGAGAGAGAGAGAGAATCCCAAGCAGGCTCCACACTGTCAGCACAGAGCCCAATGCAGGGCTCGAACTCTCACGACCATGAGACCATGACCTGAGCTGAAATCAAGAGTCAGACGCTGAACTGGCTGAGCCACCCAGGCGCCCCTGCAATGAGAGTTAATTTAACTGACGTTAATAAGAATCCAAACTAAGTTTATAAAATGTACGTAAATTTATACCTGAAATGATCAAATCCTCTTGGGAAAGCAAACCTGTTTTTCAAAATAAACGCAGAAGTTTTAAAGTCAAAGCTTTCATACCAGAAGCTAATTCTGAAAATACTGCCCCCTTACAAGTAGGCTATTAAAGAACTAATCACCATTTCAAAAATCAGTTAACTAGAGAGCAAAACGGACTCCGCTGCTTGTCGGCTTGGAAAGAACAGAATTTGTGCGTCGCGTGAATGTTTCGCCTCTATTTTGGCTTTGCTAAGGAATTCTTATTGAAATTAATTGTGGAAAGTTTGGAAGTCGTATTTCAAAGAAAATAGGAATACAAATATGTGGGAAGGTTTGGAACATTGTGAAAAGGTAGAGGAAGAAGATGGGAATTTTAGGGAAAGTTTAAGCATATTTAGTAGTAGATTACAGAACTGCTTAGAGAGAAATTCACTTTGCACTATTTGCGGCCTGCAACTCTTGTGCAAACATCAGCTTGCTCATAAAACGTTCTGTTTAGCGACTGAAAGAGAACCTTCAGGAAAATATTTTGGTTTTTAACTTTAATTGATTCTTATTTTTCTTGTTGAGAGAGAGACTGAGAGAGCGAGTGGGAGAGGGGGAGAGAGAGAGGGAGACAGAAAATCCCAAGCAGGGAGCCTGATGAGGGGCTCGAACTCATGAACCGTGAGATGGTGACCAGAGCTGAAATCAAGAGTCGGATGCTTAACCGACTGAGCCACCCAGGCGCCCCAGGAAAATATTTAGTTGATTAATTTGGAGATGGAAGAGCATCCTTGGGGGCAACCATGGTTTAATGAATTTATTCTCCTACCTGCACCTTGCAAACCCTGTGCCTTCTAAGCTGCCATTTTCTCAAAGGCTCTCTTCCAAGTGCTGTAGGAACAGTTGTGCAGGGTAGACATTTATCGTGGTGGCATCATCCCAGAGAACGGTGGTCTCAATATTTGCCTGTTTTATCCACTGATAAAGAAGCAGAGGGGCACCTGGGTGGCTCAGTCGGTTGAGCGGCCGACTTCGGCTCAGGTCACGATCTCACGGTCCGTGGGTTCGAGCCCTGCGTCGGGCTCTGTGCTGACGGCTCGGAGCCTGGAGCCTGCTTCGGATTCTGTGTCTCCCCCTCTCTCTGCCCCTCCCCTGCTCATGCTCTGTCTCCCTCTGTCTCTTGATAATAAATAAACTTTAAAAAAATTTTTTTAAAAAGGAAGCAGTACACAAGCAAGAAAAGGGAGTTCTTCGAAAATAAACTAATTCAATAAACAACAAAAACTAATCATGTGTTTTCAGGATGGCTGCAAATTCTTTGACACTTTTCTCATTGAGAGGAAGGGGACCGATAGCCCCCTCTCTGCCCTGTGAATCTGGGCCGGCCTCAGTGGCCCATTCGTAAACCACAGAACGTGACAGAAATGACATTGTGAGGCTTCCAAGGCTAGATCCGAAAAGGTCCCGCAATCTCTACCTTGTTGGCCGGGTCATATGTTCCTAGAGCCCTGAGCCACTATGTGAGAAGCCCAAAGGACCCTAAGGCCACCAGGCTGTGAGGAAACCCAAGCCACATGGATGCAATCCTACCAACGGTCCCACCTGAGCCCAGTCTTGAAGTCAACCTAGCTCAGCTGAACAGACAGGGAAGTAAACACGCCTCCCTTCCCACGGCCCCAGATGATTCTAGCCTGAGACGCTTGAGCAACCCTAGCATCTGAGACTTCCCAGCTGAGGCCCCAGACAGCAAAAAGCAGAAGAGATCCATTCCTCCTGCACCATTTTTAAATTCCTGTCCAGCAGAATCCGCGGGCATAATAAAATCGATTTTTCCGTTGCTAAACGTGTTATTTTTTTCATTGTTATGCAGCGACGGATGCCTGGCACGTCACGTAATTCGGACTTATGAGGAAACAGAATCGATATTTGGGGAGACAACATGTCGTAAATATGTTTCTCCGAAATCCCATTGTATTTCCGAGGTGGAAGCCCTTGGATTCTACATTCTCCGTTTTACTAATACGTAAAGTTATTAAGTGCCTTCAACGTTTAGTATAGTGGAATCGTTGTGGGGTCTTTATTCCAAGTCTTTGCGTGGACTTCAAGCCGGTCAACATAACTGCGTCCATGGACACTCTTGTAAGGGAATGACGGGCTGTTTTCCCTTGGATTTGAGCTCCGTTTTTGGCCATTTCTGGTTTCAGTTCACCCATGAACGCTCATCTGCACGCTCTGGCCTGACGTGGGGACCATGTTGGGGACTGTGGGGCCCGGCCAGCGTCTTGTTGGGGCTGCAGACAGGCTCATCTTTCAGCCCTTGCGGGCTTTGTTTCCTAGCCAGCTTGGGTTACAACTTTCGATATAGATCAGCCTGTTTCATTTTTAACACCGCAAAATCGAAAACAAATTGCGGGGAAAAAATAACAGTTTAGGCTTCGGTGGCTTGAATCCTGCTAATTTTCTTTTACTGCAATAACACTTGAAAGGAACAGGATGACCTATCTATTTTTTACCTAATTATCTCTGAAAAGAAAATGTCACTCTGTTCATAAGGACACTTGAAACCCCTCATTCGGCTCTTGTGTTCCTTTGTGATTTAAAAACTCAAAAAGATTTCTTTTTGTCTTTCTAAACATAGCCCCCAAATCATCGAGCTACCTGCTTTTGAGGAAAGTTTTTGGAACTGTCATTATCTAACACTTATAAATAGAAATTTAATTTTAAATTTTAAGTGCATAAAATGTTTATAACTTTCCAGAGTCTTTGGAAAATATGTATTAGTTCTGCACTTTGAGTATCTCGTGACTACGATGGCCATTATAAATTATCAAGTCTATCATATATACATCTAAGACTCTGTAAGTGGTGAATTTTGGTACCTGGCCTGCCTGGTAAACATGGAAATGGTGAGTCTGGGAATCATAGCAGATATTCTATCAGAATAAGGTCAAAGAAGAAGAGGGGGTCAGAACTCATCACAAAACTGCGATTCCTAAAACATTTGTCTCCTCAGTGTCGTGGGTTGAGTTGTATACCCCGCCTCCCAAATTCACATGGTGAAGTCCTCACCCCTGGTACTCAGGATGTGACCTTGTTTGAAAATAGGGTCATTGCCGATGTAATCAGTTGTACCGGAGTAGGGTGGGCCCCTAATCCAACATAACGGTTTCGTTATAAAAAGAGGAAGTTTGGACACAGACACACACGGAGAGATACCACGTGAAAATGGAGGCAGATACGGAAGTGATGCACTTACAGGTCAGGGGACCCCAGAGATTTGCAATAAGCCACCAGAAGCAGGAGAGACACATAACGGAGTCTCCCTCACAGTCTCAGGAACATACCAGGCTGACCCCTTCATTTTGGACTTTTGGTCTCCATAACTATGATGCTATACACGTGTGCTGTTTAAGCCAGTTTGTGGCACTTTGTTATGGAGGCTGTAGAAAATTAATATACCCGGGGGTGCCTGCGTGGCTCAGTTGGTTAAGTGTCTGACTCTAGATTTCGGCTCAAGTCATGATCTCGCAGTTTGTGAGTTCGAACCCCACATCAGGCCCCACGATGGCCGTGCAGAACCTGCTTGGGATTCTCCCTCTCTGCCCCTCCCCAGCTCTCTCTCTCCCTTTTTAAAAAATTTTTTTAAATGCTTATTTATTTTTGAGACAGGGAGAGACAGAGCACAAGCAATGGAGGGGGAGAGAGAGAGGGAGACACAGACTCTGAAGCAGGCTCCAGGCTCCAAGCTGTCAGCACAGAGCCCGACAGGGGGTTCAAACTCACAGACTGTGAGACCACGACCTGAGCCAAAGTCGGAAACTCAACTGACTGAGCCAGCCAGGCGTCCCTCTCTCTCTTAAAATAAATAAATAAGCTTAAAAAGTGAAAATTAGTACACCCATTATGAGCTGAATTTTATTCAATGTTGACAGGTTTTCACCACTCTTCAATTTTTTTACCCTGATAGTTTACAGGAGGGTGGAATGCCACACCCTGGGTTTACAACCTGCTTAGACAAACTCTGAACTCATCCAGCCACCTTGCCCCAGTTTATGTGGGTGTGCACTGAGGATTCTGTTGAACACTCTCAAAAGTCCTCCAGCAGAACTCAATCACAGTGGTGCCATCGGGAGGCTACGTCACGATCCCTCATAAAAAAGAACCTCCACGAGCCCTTGTCTCTTCCCCGTATCATTCGTCTGGGCTGCATGTTCTTGCACGTTTCAGAGTTCTGGTTACCGTGTCAGCGCGGTATTGTTTCCCATGCTCCATCATTTTTCATGTGAACCAACAGAGATCACGTAAGCCTGGGCAGATCTGAAAACACTTAAGGTGGATCTTGGACACCTTCGGGACGGGCACCCACGGTCAGGTACCCATGGAAGGGGAGTTGGCCAGATGCTACCAGCAGGGCCCTGGGAGACTTCAGAAACCACAAAGCTATCCCGGGTGCCCCCCACCTTCTTGTATCCCTCCCGGAAGATGGCCTCTGCTTCTGCAAAGCCTTCCCAGGGTTGCGTGACCATGCGGAAGACCACCTCCATTCAAAGAGCTGCCTCCATCTGGCAGATGACAGCAAAGCCTAGGAATTGCCTGACTAACGAATTAGGACTAAGTTGGAGAGCTTCTTTGACTCGAACGATCCGCGAAGGAGAGAAAGGGTGAGGAACATCTTCCCCCCAGCAACCCAACTCTAAGAGTAAAGAGCAGATACGAATTTTCACATTTTATTTCTGGACCATTGCTAACCCTGCATGTAGATACAGAATGGACAAGCTGATGCGCCGCAAAACAAATGATGGAGAAGTAGGTTTTCCATCCACGCTTTGACAGAGGAAGTAGTTCGTTTACAAGCCTAGTGTTGTTTACTCATATTGTTCAGAAATGCTGTGACAGACAGAGAAGCAGGTAGAGCGATGGCTGGCTGCGTATAAAGAAAGAATGAGATCGATCAATGGAAAGAAAGATGGATGAAAAGATGGGTTATAGATAGGGAACAAAGAGACAAAGTCCAATAAATAGAGCAGTGACCTAACTACCTACTATTTTTTTTCTCCCACATTCTTCTGGCCCGTTTGACCAGCTAACAGACTGTGCCATTACGCCCCGCACAGGAAGGTACTTACGTGATCCCCATATTCGTTCTGTGCCGTTCTTTCAAGAAAGTTTAGTTAAGTGATGTTTGTCAGTGTCACGTGCTGTGAAGCTTGGCAGATATTGAGAAACGGTCTGTTGACCTGTGGTTCTGGTGTAGGCAATGGAAGCTGCAGCCTGGGAAGTAAACCTGTGATGGTCTGTTCTGTGCATTGAGTTCATGGCCACCGGTGTAATGGCTGAGCGCGTCTGCTGGTTGGCCATCAGGCCTTTGGGGACAATACCTATTTTTAAAGTCTCATTAAAAGAGATGGTGTCTATAAAGGGTTTAGTACAGTGCCTGGTGTTGCACTGACCCCTCATGATGGTGGCTATGAGCATGGTGGTAAGATAGCATCTGCACAGCAGAGGCCAGTGTGTAGTCATTCACTCAGTCATTCACTTGTTCGTTCATTCACTTACATAATTCTTGAGGGCCCACTGAGTGCCCGGTTCTGGCCAGGAGGTGCACCAATGGACAGAACCAACATTTTTCTGCCATCGAGGAACTTATGTTGTAGCAGGGGAGAATCTTCGAGTACTCCTATCGGTTCGGAAAGGGCTCCGGAGGAGAAAATCAGGAAAGAAATGGGCTCAGAACCCACTCAGTTGGGCCTAGACAATCTCTTCATCAAATCCCGGAGATGATTGTCTCCACGTGTTTTTTACCATCCGTTCTTCCCTGGTTACCTTCAGCGACAACAGACTTTTCCTGTGGGGTAAAGTGTCCGGGACAGGATGCTCAAGATTTCTGCCTCACCCTTCCTTTTATCCGAGGTATCCAAAGAGCATCTAACCCGTGT
Source organism: Lynx rufus (assembly GCF_022079265.1). Taxonomy (NCBI): domain Eukaryota; kingdom Metazoa; phylum Chordata; class Mammalia; order Carnivora; family Felidae; genus Lynx; species Lynx rufus. The sequence continues at coordinate 6,070,634 of NW_025814889.1, forward strand.
CCCCATTTACCTACAGAATAGTCAGAATCTTCTCATGTGGTTAATGATTTGCCTGTGTGACCCTCTTTCCACAGAACCTCATTTTCCTGGCCAGGCAGTTGAGGGCAGCGTCTCCGTAAGCGACATGAGTGCAATTTCCTCCAACCCTTTGTTTATTTAGCAGATAAAGGAGCTGACCCCTCTCAGAGGGAACATGAGAGAAGCAAACACTTCTCCAGCTGTTTGCCACAACTTGATTGCGTATCACTCTCTGTGGAAGTTACGGGGCTGGCCAACAGATGTAAAATTGTTCAAGTCCGCTGGGGTGGGATTAGAACAAGCAAGTCTGTGTATTAGCACAACATGTCATGTTTCCAACCATTTTTCCCTCTCCCCTTTTCCTTGTTGAAAGGTGGCACAAATGAATTGTGTCGTCTCCAGGTTACAGTGAGTTGTCCTGAGTCCTAACAAGTTGTCCTCAGAAGGAAACTGTTCGTAGAGCTTCTGTCACTTTCTGCCAGCACCTTTTGGAATTCAGCATCAAGAGAATAGACGAAAATACCTAGATTCTGGCACATAGGCTCACACCGGAAGCTTAAGAGAAAATAGGTGACATGTGATCGGCCACGGTCTCTTTAACAGTGGTGCAGCCACATCTAATGATGGCACTGGATGACGCCTGCAGTCTACCCAGTAACAGTGCAACAGCTTGTGGCCATATTTTCTGCCTGCGCCCACAAAATTAAAAGCATCTAGCGATTTTAGTCAGCATGCCAAGCTCATAACCAAAGAGAGAAACCCTAGATCCTCTTGGCCGATGCCAAATACGGTGGTTGCTCAATACACACAAGTTCAATGTCAGTCGTATTTACTATTATTTAATAATGATCATTTTTGCATTCCCCTCCCCTACCAGCCTGTAACTTCCATGAGTCTGTGTCTCTCTCCATCATTCCCGTATCCCCAGCATTGAGTGCCGATTTGGGTCCCAAGCGACTACTGGATTGACACATACCACATGGATGAATGGGTCTGAATTTGGAGGCACCTGTGTGCTCAGGCGAGCACCTTTTATTAAAATGTCCCCATACTGTAGGCAGAAACAGGAGGCGAAACACAAGCGGTGGATGAGAGGGGTGCAGTGTGACAGAGAACCGCGGCCTCAGCGTGATGCTAGCTGGGGAGGGGGGGGTCACCTGCCCGCCAGCACTCATGACCACACTTGCGGCTTCATTGGGCAGACCCCTGCCCAGGAATCCCCCCCATTTCCCAGACTTAGAGTTCAAAATCCATATGAGTGCCCCATGTGTCTGGGGTTGTCAAGGAGTAAAATATTACTTATTTTGGAATTTTCCCAATTAGAGAAGGCTACCAATTTAAACCACAAAACTTTTAGATTGTACTCATTTTAGTGAGGATTTATTTTTCCCCTGAAACAGTTATGCTGGAACTCACCTAACTTTTTAACGTATTTTAGTTTTTTCCCAACTTTATTGAAATACAATTGATATATAACATCGTATTCATTTAAGGTGTATGGCATACTGATTTGATATGTGTAGAGGCTGCAAAATGACTGTAAGTTTATTAACCCTTTTTAAAGTCACCCTGCTGGTTAGTGCTTTATGTTTTGCAGAATACTTTTACAAAGATCAGAGGTTTATGACTCCCCTCCCCACCTCCCACCCCTTGTATTAGTCAGGATCCTCCAGAGAAATAAAATGTATAATATGAGATGTATACCCATATATATGTGTGTGTGTGTGTGTGTGTGTGTGTGTGTGATCTATAAATACATGGTTATATTATATATGTGTATATGTATATATATATGTATACATATGGTTATATGTATATATGTGTATATGTGTATGTATATATACACATATACACATATATACATATAACACATATATACACATATATACATACACATATATACATATGTATATATACATACATGTATATACACATATACACATATATACGTATAACACATATATACACATACACATACACATATATACATATAACACATATATACACATATATACATACACATATACACATATATACATATAACCATGTATTTATAGATCACACACACACACACACACACACACACATATATATATAACCAATATCAGTATCAGGTTGATATAGCTGTGATTTAAAGATATATGTCTCATTCATTCATTCACTCATTTGCCTATTTATCTAACCCTTGCTTTAAAAAAATTTTTTTAATGTTTATTCATTTTTGAAAGAGAGAGAGAGAGAAAGAGCACAAGCAGAGGTGGGGTGGAGAGAGAGGGGGAAACAGAATCTGAAGCACGCTCCAGGCTCTGAGCCGTCAGCACACAGCCCGACGCGGGGCTCGAACTTACAAACCATGAGATCATGACCTGAGCCAAAGTCAGACGCTCAACCGCCTGAGCCACCCAGGGGCACCAACACTTGCTTTTTTTTTTTTTTTAATGTTTATGTATTTATTTTGAAAGAGAGAGAAAGAGAGGGAGCAGGACAGGGGCAGAGAGAGGGGAAAGAGACAGAATCCCAGCAGGCTCCATGCTATCAGCTCAGAGCCGGATGAGGGGCTCAATCTCACGAACCATGAGATCACGACCTGAACTGAAATCAAGAGTCGGATACTTAACCATTTAACCAACTGAGCCACCCAGGTGCCCCTCTAACCCCTGTTTCTTAAGGGCTGGTTCTGTGCTGGATTCTTGTAACCAACATGCTTTTACTTTGCTAAGAGGGGAAGGCAGTAGACAGGCCAGGGGTGAGAAAGGATGAACAGAGAGAGATAGAAGACACAAGGTTATATAGAATCTATGAGTCTGGCAGCCCCAGCGCTGAGTGGTTTTAGAAGGATGTCCACTGGATTTCTGATTTTGCCTTTTATCTCTGTAACAGATGGTTCTTGGCCCCATTTAGGGAGGATTACAGTTTCCCGCTGCACCTACGTTAAGGCCGGACTCAGCGTTGCAAAAAACAAATGTGGTTCTAAAACATTGGTGAGCAATCAGATTTGATGGCCATTTTTTTTGGGAAAACAGTAGAAAACTAAATCACGCCCCATACGGCATCACTACCTCAAATCACCTTCAAACGTTTCTATTCTTTCCTTGGACTTCATTTCTGACAATAGCCACATTGCCCATCCTCTCTCAGGGAAGACCTTCAAGCCCCAAGCTCTCTCACATGCCCTTGGTTGCCCCAAACAATTCACCTCTGACCTGTCACACCTCTCAGCAAAGTAAAAGTATGGGGGCTTCCAGAATCCAGCATAGAGCCAGCCCTTAAGAAACGGTGGTTGAGTAAACAGATGAGTGATTGATGAATGAGTGCGACGTATCTCCTTAAATCATAGCCAGGAAAGCCATTCGGCAAGGATTAGAGGAGTGGCTGGCTCATCTCTGCACTCTCAACACTTAGCATTGCATCAAAATAACGTTTGTTGAATGAATAAATGAATAACAGTCAAATACTGAATAAACCTGGCGGGTTGGCGTCACGGGGTGGGTGGGTGGGGCATCTCCAGAGTTACTGGACTCTGAGTGGGTCACGTTCTCATGTCAGGTCGTGACAGTGAGAATTTAGTGCGTTGGATAAACACAAAGGTTTACATTACATTTAACTGGATAGTTGCCTGCATGAAGCCATTGGTTTCCAGGATATTTTGTTCGATCTCTTCTTGGATGGATGATACAGCCATACATGCTCAACAAGACCAGCTCCTATTGGAATCTCAAAGTTGTCCGATTTAGAATCTCCTCTTTTGAAAGACTTCTGAAGAGATATGATGGTGCACATCTAGGAAAGGGAGACATTTTTATGGCCATTTTTAGTTTACTGAAATTGTTCAGAAGCTGTGAACCTCACTGCTGAGAAATTACAAATGCTATAAGTAGCAGCTTCCATGATTTTGCGAGGAGGATGGACAATGTGATCATTTTTCTCATGATTTTAATTTTTGTTTATTTTTTTCTCCGTGCGGCAAAACTCAGAAGTGGTTAAATCAGGCTTAAGTGCCCAAGGGAAGGTGATACCATTTATGGGTCGTAACCAACCAACAAAAACAAAACAACTAGGAAAAATCAGTATGGCTGTGCTTATACGGTCCTGAATTTTTCTTTTGCTGACTCTTCCAGAATCTGTCACGAATCAACTTTGTTCTGAGACGCAGTCATCCAGCAGGCGGGTCTCAAGAGCTCTGCAGCACGACCGGAAGCCACAGTGGCCACGGCGCCTCCTCAGAGAAGCCTGAAGGAGCACATGTGCTTGGTGTTGGGGTCCTTCTATGACCCCAGGGAAAGCACGGAGGGAGGCATGACCATGGTTTCCTGAGGAGCCCCACCAGCGATCACCACCTCGTATCCTGCCCGCCTGTGTAATGCGTCCATGCTAGTTGGGAAAGTTGAGGCTAAGCCAGGGATCAAGTTCACACAAGTGCTGGCACCTTTCCCAGGCTTGTCATCTACACGCAGGGATGATAATAGGAAAATAAGAGGAGAGACAAGTGAACCTAGATGCCGGATCTTCAATTTGTATTCATCCCTTGACAATGTGAATCACTTCCTGGTATAAGAAAGTTAAAAATATTCATTGTTTCGAGCCATTTCTGCCCTTAATTCCACGATGGTAAATCCTTGCTCTTAAGAGGATTCTTGATCGTCGTAGGAAACCTGGATCGTCTCAGGCAAGTCAGGACGTCTCTGCCTTTTCAATTCATACACTGGTGCAGGGGGTGAACGGGGAGCATTTGTTGGAACTGCTAGTTTGCTCAGGCTTATCTGGCTTGTGGTGGGTAATAAATTGTGCTTTAAGTGAACAGTGAAGAGCTATTGATGATTCAGTAAGTTTAAATTTTTTTTTATGTTTATTTTTGAGAGAGAGGGAGAGACAGAGCATGAGCAGGGGAGGGGCAGACAGAGAGGGAGGGAGACACAGAATCCGAAGGAGGCTCCAGGTTCCAAGCCATCAGTACAGAGCCCAACGCAGGGCTCGAACCCACGAACCGTGAGATCACGACCTGAGCCGAAGTCAGATGCTCAGCTGACTGAGCCACTCAGGCGCCCCGATGATTCAGTAGGTCTAAATTAAAAGAATCTTTATTGGAAAACAGGAAATGTCACGGCAGCCTTGGGTCCTCTGCGAAGCAACAGACAGTGGCCCTGTTGATGCCCGAATGTTCTGGCAAATCCAGAAGCTGGTCCTGGGAAGAAGGGAGCTGCTTACTTGGAAGGCCTCTCCTTGTGAGCCCTCTCCAGCATGCCACCCCTCCTTGCATCGTGTCTTCACCACCCCAGAAGCTCTGTACCCTTTCAGTCAGGATTTTTATGGAGGCTTCCTTGTATAGGCACGTTTGGATTAAATCGTTGACTTTGGGTGATAAGTCAATCTGCAGCCCTTCTGTCCTTCCTGGAGGTTGTGGGGTGGGGCTGAACTTTCCAACCCTCTAATCATATGGTTAGAGCCTCTGGCAACCAGTCCCCATCCTCAGGGCTTTCCAAATGTCACCTCCTTAGCAGAAACTCTGGTGTGGCCAAAGGGACTTGTTATAAATAACAAAAGATGTTACTATCATCTTTATTGCTGTTATCAGCTAGGAAATCCCGAGGGTTTTTAAAGAGCTCTCTGCCATAAATGCAGACCAAGACCAAATGTAAGTTTCTTATTATATGTGGCATGTTGTTAGAAAGAAATAAGAATATGGTTTCCTGTTATTTTCTTTAATTTTGAGGTAAGTCGCTACCATTTCAAAGAATGTACTGTATGGATGGAAGTGAACTCTTCAAGTTCTATTTCTGGTCTTTTGGAGCTTGACGCATCTCACTGAGAGCTCACTCTTCTGGCTGGTACATCTGGGAAGTGGGTGTCGATCTCAAAGATCTGGAAGGTCTGAGGTTCTAAGAGTCCCTACAGTGGGGCGCTTGGGTGGCTCAGTCAGTTGAGCGTCTGACTCTTGATTTCCGCTCAGGTCATGACCTCACAGTTTTGTGAGTCCGAGCCCCATGTTGGGCTCTGCATTGACAGTGTGGAGCCTGCTTGGGATTCTCTCTCTCCCTCTCTCTCTCTCTCTCTCTCTCTCTGCTACTCCCCGCTCATGCTCTGTCTCTCTCGAAATAAACAAACTTAAAAAAAAAATAGAGAATAAATTAAAAAAAATAAGACCCTAAAAACCTGGGTGGCTGTACCATGAGCCCCAAAATGGAGGCATGGGGGGGAATATAAGCTGACTTGTGAGTGATCTGGTAGGATCTGATCATTCTGCAACACTAGTTTAGGATCACGTAGAAAGATGCACGTTTTTCGTACATGAGTGTTGGCTTTTCTTACTAGAAGAAAAGTTTCTAACAAATAACTGTCCAAAAAGGAGGTAATTATAACTGGCATTTCAGACATTCCAAGAATAATTCTGAAGAAGAGAGTTTTTTGCTCTTTTGGGGTTCCCTCGCAGACTTCCCTAAAGGAAGATCCTTGTTACCCTACTGCTAAGGCAAACAGGTGAAAAACCCATACTTTCTCTCTCCAGAGAAAGGGAGGAGTCAAATGTAACAGTGAGGTGACTCAAACGTAGGGAGAAGTGGTACCACCTCTGGTCTGCACAGTGACCGCTCAGTTCTTTTTATAGAAGGGGAAGGGGGAAAGGTCAGAGCAATGCCCTGCACCAACCCTCTAGAGGTCAGCAATGGCCAGCAGCGATTTTGTTGTTACTGTTGTTATTTAAATCTCACGTGCCCATCTGCCTATTCGTAGGTTAGATTAGAAGTAGATTAGTAAGTGCTCAGTAAATATTTGTTGATGGTTGAATGAACGTCTGTCTTGGGTACAGGGGAAAGGAGTGGCATCACACATGCCTTAGGGTTGCCTGGCGGCTGCAAGGGAATCCCAAGGAAGACATTTTATGGAGGAGGAGGAAGTTGGAAATGATGGTTAAGACCTAAGTGTGTGGTATCTTAGTTGCCTGTCCCTGAAGAGAATGAATGTGACCCATCTTGGGTAAGCCAAACTTTCTGGTCCTTCTTATTCTCAAAACAAAGATGGGTGTTGAAAGCTGATGTGTTATTCTCCTAACAGATGAAGGTCAGACTTCAGGACACCTGAGTGGTGAAGATCGCGCTGGGAGGAACAGTGGTGTTTGCACATGGGCACAGGCAAGAGCAGTCCAAAAAAGAGAGAGATTGGTAACAGGAGGAAAGGGGTTAGCTTCCTCATGAAGGAGGGAAGCCTTGAGTCGGCCACGAGATACGCTTTTCAAGCTTTCATTTGTCGAAAAATATAATTACACGACAGAAAACTTAAAAGTTCAGGAGAAGAAGTCGCTCGTACTTCCACAGTCACCCCCCGCATTCGGGGCAGTGTTATTCCTAACAGCAAAGAAGGAGAAGGGTCTAAATGGCCATCCACAGCAAAAAGGCAAAACAGACGAACAGTATACGTGCACAAAAGCACACTAAAAAGGAATGGGCTGTTGCTATGGGTGACATCGGGGATCAATCCCAGATACACTGTGCTGAGTGAAAGAAAGCAGACACAGAGGAGTGCATTTATGTGACATTCAGGAGCAGGTGAAACCAATCTATGAGGAATCAGAAAATAGGAGTTGCCATCAACCGAGGATGACCATTGCCTAGAAAGGGGCATGAAGGAACTTTCTGGGATTGACGTTCTCCGTATCTTGATCGGGGCACTGGGCACATAGCGTAACATTTGTCAAAACTCATACAAATGTACACTTAGGGACTGGGCTTTTTACACTATGTAATTATACTGCAAAAAACTGCTTACATCTACTCTGAAACTGTGTCACTTAATCTTTCTAGTATTTCATTGGGAATACAGATCTGTTTCTTCCTGACCATAGTAGAATGTTGATAATTCCATCCTATAGTGTGGGTGGGTCTTCAAGAGCCAAGGGCAGGTGCATGCTTGTTAAGGTCTCTGAAGTGAGACGAGCCCCCTACGATTCACTCGTGTTTTCGCACAAGGATGATGGAAGAACGATAGATGGAGAGAAATACTCACATTTCCGTGACTGTACAGAGTCCTGGAATAAACAGTGTGAGGCGACGCAAGAAGAGTGGGGTTAATAATCCAATAGGTTTATTTATTTTTTCAATAAGTAGTGGCCACTCCTGATATGAAGGACTCCAAGTCTACCCATCCTTTTTTATCTGGGAATAGAGGGCATCAACTGTCCTCACGAGTAAACAAATCAGTCTCTGGGGAATAATGACTATTGGCTCACATTTACAAATAATATGACTATTGGGTAACATTTATTTTTCCTTGTTATTCTGAACCAAGTGCTTGCCGGGTATTCATCATTTCACCTCGGCAACTCCTCAAAGAGGCAGACAGCATTACAACTCTCTCTCTTTCTCTCTCTTTTTTTTTTCCCAGAGCACAGAAAGGTTAATAACTTGCCTAAGGTCACACAGCTGGCCAGAAGAGAAGGCATTCTTTGGAACGAGGACTGGGAAATGCGTAGGGAGTATGCAGAAGGAAAAGGAATGAAGTGAAGGCTTTGTGGGGCAGGGAGGTAATTCAAAGGGACAGTTGGGTACTATCTAGTGACCCTCATTTACAGGTAATAAAACCGAGGCCCAGAAAGGTTATGCGATTACCCAAAGTCACTCATCTAATTAGGGACAGAGCTGGGACAAGAAGCCACATTTTTAAAACCCCAGCTCAGGGCTTTTCCACTACATCAAAAAAAAAAAAAAATTAATTGAATTTTTTTCACATTATGTCCAATTTTGAAATCTACCCCTAAGGGGAATGTTGTTAGATATTCATAGTATTAGAAGATTCAAGTCTTGGAAATGGCCCGGAGAGGTCCTCCGGCTCTTGACTCCAAATTTAAGCAGCACCACCCTTAGCCCATCTTATCCAGATGAGAATCTGTCCCGCTTTTGAAAGCCTTCCAGATGTATCTCGACTGGATTTCTTCAACTATTTACCAGAGCAAAAGAGCAGAATTTGGAAAATAGCCTGATATGCATAAGCCATTAATGGCTTCCCAGGAGAGAGACGAACCCAAACCCTGAATGTCTAAAGCATTTTAATTCAGGATGCAGTGCAACGAAGCCTGGGGATTATTTTCATCAGAGTTGACTCTATGAATATGAATTATTTTTCATGCCAGTCTTTTCTACTGAGAAGGAAATCTTACATAAGGTTTAACATGGGAACAGGCAGCGGAATCTAGGGAAATATAAAAGGACCCTGGAAAATTTCCACCTTGCCTCCCCAAAATTGTAATAAACATTTCAGGGCTTCCCCTCTTCTTTCGTTGCCTCCCTTCCCACCCTCATTAAAAATGAAATGCTCAGGGGGCGCCTGGGTGGCGCAGTCGGTTGGGCGTCCGACTTCAGCCAGGTCACTATCTCGCGGTCCGTGAGTTCGAGCCCCGCGTCAGGCTCTGGGCTGATGGCTCAGAGCCCGGAGCCTGTTTCCGATTCTGTGTCTCCCTCTCTCTCTGCCCCTCCCCCGTTCATGCTCTGTCTCTCTCTGTCCCAAAAATAAATAAAAACGTTGGAAAAAAAATTAAAAAAAAAAAATGAAATGCTCAGTCCACAATCTGTTGTCCTTTGAGAGTCCCTCCAAATGAAGTCCCAGGTGAGTGGCCACTCCTGAGTCTCCAACTGGTTGCATTCCAGAGCCGCGTCTGCAGCGATGAAAAGATGCTTGTCGAAGTTGAGACATGCAAGAGACTGGTAAGGGTAGGGACAGTCGCCCTGCACCATCCGGAAATCGCACTTTGGATCCTTCCCACCCTCCCAGAAACACCGAACTTAATCATAGCAGAGTTAACACAGCCTGAGAAGAAGCACTTTCCCCTCCTGCAGGGACTCAACGTACGATTCAGAAGACTTGACGAATAAAAGCAAGAGAGAGAGAGTCCTGACACTGCCGGAGTGATATTTGGCTGCTGGAACCTTGATCTTTCAAGCCGGATAACGCACCTGCTTTGAATAGAAATGTGCTGGCCGCTTGTATATGCTCCATCAGGCGACCATCTTCCTCTCTTTGGGAAACGTGTTCAAAACTAGAAATGATGTGCATGGAATTTTGAGAGAAAAACCTTGCCCGCTTGTCAGATCAGGAAAATCACCCCTAGCCATAACGTAGTGACGGATTACCCTCATCGTCACTTTGGATCAATCTCTGGATGGCTCTTCCCAAGCTCAGATGGCTTGTCCGTCGTGCATAGCAGGGAGGGAACATTTCCATGAAGCAGCGCACTAGGCAATTTCCAGTTTCCAGGGTGATGAGCTGGCTTCACCCGCCAGTTGTGCCTGTGCTCGGCTTGAACAGACCGAGGACGTGGCGAAGACAGTTTTCCGGTGTAGTCCTTTGGTTCTCGCAGGGCTCAGATGCACTCCAGCGTCTCGGTCTGTCCTCTCCTTTCAGGTCTACCCTGCTAATGGTTTTCCTCATTTATTTCCGCGTTCCCTCAGTTCTGGGAATAGCCTTCTGGTTGCTTCGCAGGCAGAGACTGTAGAAGACCTCTCAGACCCGCCTCATTTCTGACATTCTTTCTGCAAAGCCTGAGATCAAAGAGATATTTGAAAGTGTTTATTAAAACCTACTACGGGATTTCTGCTTTTGAGTAAGATGGAGATGTTAGGAGCAGACCGATCCTTCCAGTAAGAACAACTAGGTAAGCCAGAATGAAATCCACAACAACTGGTTCCGAAGGTGCTGGGGAGCCGCTCGGGCAATGTCAAGGCTGAGAACAGGGACAAGGGCGATGTACCACGGCCTTTCGTTCTGGGGCGCTGCGGGCCAGCCGCTCGGCATCTGAGCTCTTTTCTCTCCGCCTCTCGAAGGGGAAAGCCTCAGAACTGAGCAGGAGCCTCCAATGCAGGATCGGCTTGTCCTGAAGACATTTGCTGCCTCCTGGAAGGAGGAAACCTCTGAAAAGCCGAGTGGAGTTTTTCTGCAGCCTGGAGTGCGGGGGGAGCAAAGGTGAGAGGTCAGCACTCACCGGGGCGAGTCCTGGGGCACACCGGGCTCTCCGTGGAAGCCTGAAGGGCTACGTCATGGGAAGACGGGCAGACCAGAGGTTTACCCAAATGAAATTAAAGGAGCTTCTCGCCAGCCCTCGTCCTGAAAGTCCAAACAGGTGCGACGATGCAGGAGAGCACAGGGCAGGCAGAATCATTGGAAAGGAAGGAATAAAACTGTCATTAGATGTAGATGGATTGATTCTGTATGCCGAAAATCCAAAAGGGTTTACAAGCAACTTTAATAGATCTTGGGGCGCCTGGGTGGCTCAGTCGGTTAAGCGTCCGACTTCGGCTCAGGTCACGGTCTCGTGGTTCACGAGTTCGAGCCCCGTGTCAGGCGTTGCGCTGACGGCTCAGCGCCTGGAGCCTGCCTCAGAGTCTGTGTCTTTCTCTCTCTCTCTGCCCCTTCCCCGCTCACACTCTGTCTCTCTCTGTGTCTCAAAAATAAATAAACACTAAAAAAAATATATCTATTTAATACAGTCTCTGGGTTTCAGGTCAGCGTAGAAAATCAACCCTATTTGTATGGACCTGCAACAAAAAGAAAATGAAGTCTTGCAGTGGAACCATTCGCAACAGCGTCAAGAAACATTTGATACTTACAGATAAATCTTTTAAGAATATTTGAGATTTATATGCTGAAACGACAAAGATTTTTTTAATTTGTTTTAATGTTTATTATTTTGAGAGAGAGAGAGAGAGAGAGAGAGAGACAGAGTGTGAGCAGAAGAGGGGCAGAGAGAGAGAGAAAGACACAGAATCTGAAGAGGCTCCAGACTCTGAGCTGTCAGCAACAGAGCCCGACGCGGGGCTCGAACTCACAGACCTCGAGATCATGACCTGAGCTGAAGTCGGACGCTTAACCGACTGAGCCACCCAGGTGCTCCACAAAGCATTTTTGAGAGCAATTAAAGACCTCCATACAACATTTGTAAATTGGGAAACTCACATTGTGAAAAAGGTTAACTCTCCCTAAATTCATCTATAGCTCATAGAATGCTAGGTAATTGCCTATGTATATATTTGTATATTGATTGGTTGATTCTAAAATTTATATGAAAATGCAAAGATCCAACAATAGCCCGGGAAATCTTGAGAAGATAAAGAGGTCAGGGGAAGCTTCATAGATAGATTTTTGAGCTAAGCTTTTGGGGAAGGGGGTGAGAAGTGGAACTTCGTTAGCGACTGGAACCATATCTACTGTGTTGGGTCATCTTAACCCTATGACAATGGCTGCCTGATGCATAGAAAATGCTCAATAAATATTTGTTAAATGTACGTATATGTATGAATGGATGAACAGATGGATGGATGGATGGATGGATGTTTGAGATAAGAGCATTGTAGGTTAAAAGGAAGCAAAGTAAACGCGAAAATAAATTACAGTGAGTAGTCAAATCGGTCTTACTTTTGTGTGCAGGATATCAGGAAAAGAGACTGAAGAGTTAAGATAGGACCTCATCGTGTCTGAATACTAGGCTTATCAGGCTTGGACCTTCATCTTTAGGTATCCAACAGTTTAGGAGAATGCAAGGTGAAAGTTTGGAAGATGAATTTGACCAGAGACAGGGGAGCACGTGAAGCCTACCATCACTTAGTCGAAATGCATCCTCTTTGCTCCCTATGTTGAGCACTGATAACAAAATTAGAATTCTCTGCTAAGGTTACTACTCCTGTATTCAATACGGAAGCATCCCCACATGCTTAAACTGATGGGCACTCAATTAACAGATCCAAGTCCTCCCATTCAGAGCCTTGACCGTGCCAAAACAATTATGCGGTCAAGAATGTCATGGCATTTCCTCTCTGCACTGCCCTTTCAAAGACCATTATAAAAACCACCACTACTTCTCCTCTGGAGATCCCCACGTTCCGCCCCTTTGAATTTCCTCGTTTAGGAGCAGAGGTCAACGATCTGCTGGCCTATACACGTGAGATGCGGTTCGGCTATACCCACAGAAACTCAAAGTAATAGTGTTTTGAGTACCCAAAGTTTTATTTACACATCGGGGAAAGCAGTCCATGATGATCCTCGTGGTTTCAAGCTATCATCTGTTAAGCAACCTGTCTTATTGAATAGGCCTCCGAATAAGAAGCTCTACTCAGGGGCAGCCTGGGTGGCGCCTGGGTCGGTTAAGGGTTTGACTGTTGATTTCCGCTCAGGTCGTGATCGTGGGTTTGAGCACCGAGTTGGGCCCTGTGCTGACGGCACGGAGCCTGCTTAGGATTCTCTCTCTCCTTCTCTCTCTGCCTCTCTCTCTCTCTCTCTAAATATAGATAGATAAACTTAAAAGAAAAAACAAGTTCTCCTCATGTGACCCTGCCAGAGTGAGGTTACAGGATGCCTAGTTGCAGTAGAAGCTGAGAAGTGAGGTGCATTAATGCCCCCCAATAAAAACAGGGCTTTGTTAACGAGGCAGAATATTGGTGGGTATTGGGTGGACAACCGGCAGTCATTGCTGAATGACCGATTCCTCGATCCTAAGAAAGAACAATCTTACAGAAAGTGGGAACTTTGAGAGTTTCTTTCCCGAGAATTTTTGGTTTGGTTGTTTTAGAGCTGTCCTACGGAGGGCTGTCCAGGGCACGGGAGGCCCTTGTTTCTGGAGCTGGTTGCAAACGTGCTGGCTTATCTGGACAGAACAGAACAATGATTTTACAGAAGGAGAAGGAGAAGAAGCAACCAGGTGGGGGTGGGGAGGAATGCAGGCAGGACCAGCCACCCCTGTGGCTGGGGGAAGGGAGCTGCGTGACAGGTGCACAGGAAACGGAGAGAGGTGGGCTGCTAACTCAGAGGAGAGAAATCTCAAATGCAATCTGAACTGAGGGATTAGACACCTCTCTATCCCGACACCCAACCTTCATTAAGTCTTGAAACCGCTCTCACGTTATCTGTGCCGCCAGCTTCTTTTTGGTTTTGCTCCATGGTCATGACTGACACGCAGTGAAAACACAGCCTTTTTCTTGGGACGGTGGACATAAGGGCTTCCAGGACCACCACCGCCACCAATAACAACAATTAAAAATTCTATCAAGGAAGAATTTGCTCAGGCACTAAAATCTATAAAACAGCGCGATTAGTCAGAGGCGCGTGATAGCGGTTGAACCGAACAGCTCAGCGGTACTGAATAGACAGCAGTGAAGCAGAATTTAGTGTATGCATGAAATGAGCTTACGAGAGGTGAAACCAAAAAGTCACTCTCTTAAGGAAGGCTCTCGTTACCCCCAAAGTTGGGTTCTCCTCTTATTCTACCTTATTCTTTGTTTTCACAGCCAAAATTACAATTCACAAATCTGTACTTATTTATTTAACATTGATCTCCCCTATCAGGCTATAAACTCCTAAAGAAAAGATTTTCTTTTTAATTTTTAAATTTTTTTAAGTTTATTTATTTTGAGAGCGAGAGAACAAGGAAGGGGCAGAGAGAGGGGATCCCAAGCGTCCTCCGTGCTGTCAGCACAGACGCTGATGCGGGGCTCGAACCCATGAACCCTGAGATCATGACCTGAGCCAAAACCGAGAGTTGGATACTTAACTGACTGAGTCACCCACGCGTCCCTAAAGTTTTTTTTGTTGCTGTTGTTACTATGTGATCGGAGCCTCGTGTCGTGCTTTGCACAGAGTAGAGATTCAGTAAACATTTTTAAAACAGCTGAGATGGGGCGCCTGGGTGGCTCAGTCGGTTAAGCGTCTGACTTCAGCTCAGGTCACGATCTTGGTCCGTGAGTTCGAACCCCACGTTGGGTTCTGGGCTGATGGCTCAGAACCTGGAACCTGCTTCCGATTCTGTGTCTCCCTCTCTCTCTGCCCCTCCCCCGTTCATGCTCTGTCTCTCTCTGTCTCAAAAATAAATAAACGTTAAAAAAATTTTTTTAAACAGCTGAGTTAATAAATTATTTAGCAAGTGTACTCAATAAAATTAGAGGTTTGAAAAAATTTAGATTTCTCATCTTCCATCACATAAAACGCACCAAAATAAATTTAAGGATGCATTAAATATGCATTAGAAAAAACAGAACAGGTATTTTTAAAGGAAACCATAATAGGGGCACCTGGGTGGCTCAGTTAAGCATCTGATTTCGGATCAGGTCACGATTGCACAATTCGTGAGTTTGAGGCCCACATTGGCTTCGGATCCTCTGTCTCCCTCTCTCTCTCTGCCCTTCCCCCACTCATGCTTGTTCTCGCTCTCTCGCTCTCTCACTCTCCCGCTCTCCCTCAAAAATAAATAAATGAACGTTAAAAAAAAATGAAATCATAGTAAATAACTTTTTTTATTTTTAAGAATAAAACTTTTATTTTTAAAAGTTTATTTTTAAGAATGAGCAAAACTGTGGAAAATACAAAGCCAATGGAGACAATGACAAAAGAAAATGAATATATTTAACTCTCCAAAACGTGTAGCCTGCGTACTTAAGATGACTTCATAAAGAGAAGTCAAGTGTCAGTAGTAAATTGGGGAAAATATTCATAACAAATATAATAGGAAAAGTTAGTATCTTTAAAGTGGTAAAGCTATTTTCAAACCAATAAGAATACTCCTAAATAAAATGGCCAAAGTACATGCACATACAGTTCACCAAAAAAAAAAAAAAATACAAATGATTCAAAATTATGATAAAATTTTGATAAAAGAGTATCCCAATTAACTCAGCTTTTTCAAATCAAAGTGGAAAATATTTATTTTTTTATTTTTTATTTTTTTAATTTTTTTTTTCTTTCAACGTTTATTTATTTTTGGGACAGAGAGAGACAGAGCATGAACGGGGGAGGGGCAGAGAGAGAGGGAGACACAGAATCGGAAACAGGCTCCAGGCTCTGAGCCATCAGCCCAGAGCCCGACGCGGGGCTCGAACTCACGGACCGCGAGATCGTGACCTGGCTGAAGTCGGACGTTTAACCGACTGCGCCACCCAGGCGCCCCAAAGTGGAAAATATTTAAATAGCTGTAATACTCAGCGCTATTGAACTTGTGGCTTGGAAGGATAATTAGCAGAGCTTTTCTGGAAAGAAATTAAAAGCACATATAAAGAGCCTTCGTAGCGTTTTTACCATTTGACTCAGAAATATGACATTTAAAGACCTTTGCTAAGTATATGATATTTTCACAGATCATGAAATTGAAGGACGCAAAAATTTAATAACCACCAAACCCAGACACCTCTTTGATTTTTCTATGACTAGATATGTCTCAAGTTCTTATGCCTCCTGAATTCAGGAAATATGATCCAGTCAATTTCGGTTAAAACCTGTTGCTTCTGCTTTTCAGGCATTTCAGGCTCAAAGTCGTTGACCCTAGAATCCGCCCTGCCCCCTACCCCCTGGGGGCCCATTTCAGATCCTGGAGGGGAAGGGAGAGGTAAGACGCGCCACGACTTGGGGGAGAAGAGACTGCTTGCTTGGACACGGCCCCAGTTCCTCAAGGCCATCTCCTGCCACCTTCCCATGTTCAGTCAGCAGCTCCTGCCTTAACTTGAGCTGAATTGTTCTGACCAGTCGGGTCTTTGTGCCTTCCTCTCCCTCCACAACGGCATCAGCTGAGCCAGCACAGCGTTCTGTCCTGGTCCCCGTGCAAACGGTCTACACCCTCTGCCCTGGCATCCTCCTGTCCCATGTGGTGTAGTCCCTACACACCCGCTGGCCCCGACCCTCTCTGCTTCTCTGTGTCTCCTTGAGGCAGGACTCAAGGACTCCCGTCCTTCTGGAATGTCAGGACTCCATGAGGCTATGCTCAGGCCAGTCTGCACAGGTAGGGAGTGCGACCCTACCTGCACACGTAGGGAGGCACCACCTACGTCCTAGCTGTTCTCCAAGGCTTGCCTCACTGGGGTGAAACCCAATTTTCGCATTGTCAAGTGGGGTGAGGGAGTAGGATAGCATATATACTGTCTGCTTCATACACACACACACACACACACACACACACACACACCATGGAAGGAAGTTCCCTTTCTCAGACTCAGACTTACCACCAATACCTGCCTTTATTGCTTCTGGGTCATATGCCTCCCTCAGTGCAAGCAATCTACCTAGTTCTGGAAGGGAAGTCATCGGCTCTCTATCAGCAGGAGCTCTTACCCATCTCTGAGCCATGGGCCCATTTTGTGGTCTGATGAATCCCATGTCCCCTTTTACTGAAAAAAAAAAAAGTTTTAGGGGCGCCTGGGTGGCTCAGTCGGTTAAGCGGCCGACTTCGGCTCAGGTCATGATCTCACGGTCTGTGAGTTCGAGCCCCGCGTCAGGCTCTGTGCTGACAGCTCAGAGCCTGGAGCCTGTTTCAGATTCTGTGTCTCCCTCTCTCTGACCCTCCCCCGTTCATGCTTTGTCTCTCTCTGTCTCAAAAATAAATAAACGTTAAAAAAAATTTTTTTTAAAGTTTTAAATGCATAAAATAAAATACATAGGGTTACAATGGGAAACAAATCACATTGAAATGCTGTTCTATGCACAAACACGTGGCTGAGAACCCCTATTCCAGCGTTTTGTTTATAGTAGGAAGTCTGTACCTTGATTCCACAAAGGCTTGACGTTACGAACGCAAAACAAATAACAAAAACTTTGCTGTCTCAAAAAGGCGGCTCTTGAAAACGAAAACTACAGATGTTCACAACAAAGGACTCGGCCGTGAGCGTTAAAACTTCAAAAGGAAGACTGCCTCTGCTTTCTCTTCACAGCATTGGTCTTCCTTTCTGGAAACACAGGCTATAAACGCAAAAGGAAGGAACACTGGAAAGCCATGAAGGACAAAACATCTTTGTTACTATTTCACCCCTGTTAGCCGAAAATGGCAGTGTGCAGGAAATTTCTGTACAAGAGTATTCATTGCATCACTGTTTGGAATCAATAAAAAAACCGGAGAAAAATAACAGTAAACCAGGGAATGATTGAAAAAACGAGGGTCCACCTGTGGTAGAATATTCTTTAAAGCTGTATAAAATGATGTCATGAATTTTTTTGTCACACAGGAAAATATTGATGCTATAAAGTTAAATGCAGGAAAGTAGAGTAGAAGATTATGGATGTAACATGATGCAGACAAAGACACACAGAGAAATCAAATAGGAACAATGCTAAAACATATTACACCAAATGTTTACAGGGATTTTCTCTGAATGATGGAAATATAAGTCTTCCTTCTTTACACGTTTCTGAATTTTATGGTTTTTTTCCTTCAAAATAATTTTTTTTTAGCATTTCCAAGCATTTATTTCAGTCTTTTTCTACATATAGGTATGGGGTTTTTACTTATATATATATTTTTATTGAGGTATAACTTACAACAGCATAATATTACTTTCAGGTGTACAATATAATGATTTAATATTTGGATATACTGTAAAATGATCATCCCAATAAATCTAACATTCGTTACATACATAGTCACAAATTTTTTTTCTTGTGATGAGAATGTGGTTTTTATTTTTAAGAACGGTAATAAAACAAGCCATTTGACATCACGCTTTTCAGTATATTTTTGTATTTTGCTATGGCTTGTCCAAACATATTAAGAGCACTCTGCAGTGCTACTAAGGGCTGTATGAAAATTAATTTTAATGGCCCTATTTTTCTGATTATGATATTATTCTCACATTTGGAAAAGATATTTTTAAGTAAAGAAAATTTGCTGGAAAATTGAGGCATTTTAACCTTTAAACGCTCCCAAGGGTAGCGTATAGCAGGCAGCTATGATTATGGAAAACAACCAACAAAAGTTGCCACAGATTACTATATGAAGAAAAAAGAAGCACGATTTCCACCCCCAATTTGCTTACACGCTGAGTCATACCTAGCCGTCACATGTCTGGTGACCCAGGGTGATGCATCTGGCGGTCACACAGAAGGCCCCCCCCAGGTGTTACCCTCCACCAGCCTGGCTACTGCTTCTGAATCTCGTAAGCCACAGAAACCATATTTTGCTTTGTTTTCCTTCCATTCGAAATGTGTATACGGCACACATTATTATACCGCCATTTCGCAGCAGCAATTGGGAAAGCTCCTATGAGAATCGGATTTATCAGAGGCCATTTCCAAACCAGGATCTGGTTGTGTCCATCCCAGTCAGCCTGGATCCTAGCGTAGGAATATAGGATTAATGGGATTCTTAACTGGAGTCCAGAACATTTGCTTAGGAATCAATGAATCGCAGCGACAGGAGGTTTTCCACAACCCTGATTTGGAGAAGCAGGCTGGGGTGCCCCATCTTTTCTTCTATTTCAACAACAACAAATTTTTTTTTTTTTTTTTTTGCTTTTTATAAAGTCCTTTGAGGTTTAAGTGGCTTCATTTCATCTCAAGAAGCCAGTGTCACTCAAAGAAAAATGAATAGTGTTTACAGTTAAAACTGTCGTTCCCAGCACCTACATCCACCCAAGCTCTGTCCTGGGGGTTCATAAGAATGAGGAGAACACGTTCTCCCGTACGGGTTCCCAAACCTTTAGGAAACACGCAGAACAAAGTTTCTGCCCTTTGCTGACATACAGGCAGAGGTGTTTGGGGCATATTAACGACAGCGCTTAAAAGCCTACCTTGTGTGGGTTGTGTGGTTTTATTAAATATGCTGTGCGGTGTGAAGAGGAGGGGTGCCTAATCTCTTTATCGCTTTTCCAGTTCGTGTTCATTTCTGTTTTCTCCGATTATTTAGTATTTCCACGGCATGCATGATAGTTGGAACCTGGGTCTTCATTTTCCTTTGTCATGTTTGCTGTCGCCATTCTACCACAGGGATTAAATTGATTTTCTCCTCTTTTTTTTTTTAATGTTTATTTATTTTTGAGAGAGAGAGAGAGCACGCACGAGCAGGGGAAGGGTAGAGAGAGAAAGAGAGAGAATCCCAAGCAGGCTCCATGCCGTCAGTGCACAGCCTGACGCGGGGCTCGAACTCACCAACCACAAGATCATGACTTGAGCCCAAATCAAGATGCTTAACCGACTGAGCCACCCAGGCGCCCCATTTTTCTCCTCTTTTATGGATGAATATGATTCCTTGCGACAAACAATGGGATGATTGTTTTGTGCAAGTCTTTGTGTTTTTTAAATATAATAACTGGATTTATCGTCTCTTTCTACTTTCAGACGCTCAAAGTATCTGAAATACAGAAACCGCAATGAGGGCTCTGGCCCACATCTTCCGCTCACTCCGTCTGCCTCCTGACTGACCCCGGTGCTGCCCACTGTGGCCCTGTGCAGCCTGGTACACCCCTCCTCTTGGGGATGGCCATCATCCCCTGACCTGCTGGCCTGACCATACCTGAATAATAATAAAACCTATACTTTAAAACATGACCTATGTAGTTCCCAGTAAGTAGCAGGCACTGAATAATGGCACTGATCCCATCTTTACTGTGTAGGAGTATTAGTGATGTTTCCCGTCTCCCTGCAAACCCCACACCTCCCACAAGCTCTGTGACTCTGTTTCTTGTGACCGAGGGCACCGTAAAAAGTAGGAAGGACCCAGCCAACTTCTCAAAACATTAATCGTGGCGTCTGATGCTGTGTCACAAGCTACTGCTATACTACAAAGTCCCCATTGAGAGTTTGAAACCCTGGGACGGGCCAGATGGCCATGAGTTATCGTAATGATAAATTAAGACCTAACACAATTTGTTTGGCATCCCGTTAAACCGACGATGGACTACAAGTTTGTAAACCCCCGAAGTTCATAGGTGAAACCCTAACCCCCACTAGGATGATATTACAAGATAAGACCTTGGGGAGATGATTAGGGTTAGGCGAAGTCATTAACATGGATCACCCATGATGGGATTCACGGCCTTAACAGAAGAGGAAGAGACTTCCCTCTCTTGCCCTGTAAGGACACTGTGAGAAGGCAGCATCTATGAACCAGTAGGAGATGCACACCATGACCCCAACCATGCTTCCACCCTGCTCTTGGACTTCAGAGCTTCAGAGCTATGAGATATAATTGTTTACGCCACACAGCCTGTAGTATTCTGTTACAGCGGCCCAAACTGACAAAGAACACGTTTCAGACAAAGGGGCTCACAGAGAAGAGCCCTCATGGGAAGGGAAGGGCAGTGGAGGAGAAACAACATCTGGAAGGTAACTTGAAATTTAGACACTGCGAATTTTAGAGATGTGTAGAGGGCATCTAGTCTGAGGGTTTGCAAACGTATTTTTCAAGCTACAGAATCACTTATTTAAACGAGAAAAACCTTAACAAATAAAGCAAATGGGGCCACCGTGGGCAAAGCTCAGTGTCTCGCCACAGGACCCCCTATCTCCAAGACAAATCCTGAAAGCCCTCTTCGAACATATTTGGAAGGCACGGATATAGTCTAAGCATGTCTGTCTGTGAGAAAATTGATACCCCAAACAGGTCAGATGCCTTGTCCAAGGTCACAGAGAACATAAATCAGACTTCTCGACACTTCTACACGTTAAAATATATATATATATATATATATATATATATATATATATATGTGTGTGTGTGTGTGTGTGTATATATATATATATATATATATATATTGGAGGTAGAACCAACAATCTTCCTTGCAAGCAACTCACACACTCAGTTTCAAAAGTCCTGAAATTTTGCACTGCAGTATATGTTGCTTAGAGCGTCATGATTTGCATCTTTGTTAGTTTTTGATCATTTACACAAAGTCTGACGGGGCTCCTCTCTGACAGCACTAAATTATTGAGGAAAGGTCCTGATGATTTCGATCTCCCTAATTTTTTTTAATATGTTCGACTTTTCAAAGGCTGACCAGTCAGGCCCGGCACAGAATCAGAGACATGCAGTGTCTTCTTACCCCAAATAAATCTCTGCTGTTGTAGGTTCACTTTACAGGGTGTGAGAATCTTAAGTCAAGTGAAATTCTTTGGAAAATTCCTTCAAGATTTATAAATTGGTTGCAGTCCACAAAAAGTGGAGGAGTTGGATATGTAATCAATAGAGCTGTACAAACTGAGTTATTTAGGTACAAAGGGGATGAGAAGAGAAGGGTGCTTGAGGAGGCTTAATGATCCAAGTTAGCAGGGGAAGCTGATGAAATCAACAACATCGTGGTCTATTCTCTTTCCACCCGAATACAAAGAGAGAGGCCCAGATTTTTCCGCTTTGGGAATACTGTCTGCTCCCAACGGGACCGCTGGAACAAGGATGGGCTGATGAGCGTTGCTGCTTCATTGGCCATCACGGAAATTGATTTATTAATCAATTGATTTATTAAGTAAGGAAGTTAATCACCCCTCTGGCTTCAATGACTTCAACAACTTTAATGCCATTCCCAGTCTTTACACCTGGCTCTGCTCCTTCCTCCCTTGACCTCTGAAATCTCCAGCTTTCTGTCGCATTTCTCTGCCTAAGATGTCCACCGACCGTCACCTCAAACTCAACCAGCCCAAAACTTAACACCGCTCCTGGTGTCTTGATTTCTCTTTAATGGGACCAGCATTCTTCGGTCACCAAGCTAAAAAACCTGGTGTCACCCTTGATTATTCACCATTCCAACTCCTACATTCCCTGAATTACTATGTTCCGTAAACAGGTGTCACATTCTTCTTCCCTTTTCACTGACCAGTGGCCATGTGTTGGTTTGGGTTGCAACCTCTTAGCTGCACCAAAAGTGCAGTGGCGTGGAGGAGAGGTGAGGTGCATGGACAGAGGTTGCTATGTCTGTTCTGTCTCCGTGTAAAAATTAAAATTGTATAGAGATATGTACCTCAACGCGGTCCTCATTGTCCTTTTTCCATTGCCCACGCATTTTGGTTAAGTTACGCTGAACTGTGACTACCGTCCGAACCATTTCATGATCTCCCAGGTCTTCTCTCTGAGTCCAGTTTCTTCACGATGCACTTACACAAGGCTCCCAGATTTTTCCTCCTTAGTGAGGAGCTCCGATGCTTCAAATATCTACTCAGAAGTGTTAGAGATCCATCCCAGCCGTCAAGGCTTTTCCAAAGATGACCCCAACCCACTTTTGTAAGTTGCCTTCTGCGCAAGGCACATGTTACGTTTGTTACTACCATTATCACAGCCCCCTTTCCCTTTCACGAAGTCCAAGCAAAATCAGCCCTGTTTTCTGCACCTTTCTTTCCCTGTAGTTCCCATTATTTGCTTCCATCCCAGTAACTCGAGAACCTGCTTCTCCTCTATAGACTAAAGCTTCCTGATACCCTTCCTGCCTTTTCCATCATCACCCTTGCGACCCACTTACGTGTTCCTTCCAGATGCTGTTTCTTTCTCCAGACGCAGCTTGATGATGTCACCGCCTTGCTCAGAAACGATGGTTCCACATTACCTAGTTCCGGATACATTTCCTTTCCGTTCTTTCCTCCCACTAATTCCTTTTAGGTACTCCGTCCTCAATCCAAGTTCCAGAATGGACTCCTCACTTTCTGTTCACATGCCTCTGGACTTCCCTCACTCACCATCCGTTACGGAAATACTAAACTCCAGACTCTGGTTTCTCTCAGATAGTATAAATCTTTCTCCTTTTACAGAAATACTAAGCTCCATCTTATTAAAAGTCTTTTCTTCAGCTCCCCAACCACAGCACCCAGTTCAGCGCTCCCGAAGCACCTTCCCATCGTTCATTGTTCTGATATTCATTCACTGAGCACCTCAGTTCCAGCACGTGAATTTATCCCCAGAGGGAATTTCCAAAGGATCTCTTCTAGATATCAATTCCTTGAGATCAGGGGCGATGTATTACACATTACAGTGTATGAGAGTGTACTATCTGCTAAATGAACACTTGTTGCATTCGATCGAATTGTATTGATTTGATTTCAATTCTGGAGACTACCTGTTTTTGATGATATATTTTCTAAGCTGGTCATGATCTCTTCTGAGCTTCTGTTCTTTGTGTGTTTGCCAGAAATATCTCTACTAAATATTCTTACCCCCTGGTGTGGATTGGCCAAATGACTCTCTCCGTCTGGCAACTTGCTTGGCATCTCTGACTACGCTTACTCTTTGAGATTTCTTTTCTTCCCCAAACAGGCTGCTTTTTTGTGCTTAATTACTTTACACACTCTGCCATCCATCAATGTTGCATCCTTATGAAAATGTGGAACTAAGTTTAACTAAGTGGAACTAAGAATTCTCGTATGATATATAGTGTAAATAACAGCCAAAAAGTCCCCCATAAACCTACTATTAGTCATTTTAGATCCTGAGAAAGTCCCAGGGCTCTGGATTAGAGGGAAGATTGTAAGATCAGAAGTCTGTCTATTTTGGAGCAAATTCATAAAAGAAACTATACAAGACTCTAGTTTGGACTCAAGAGGAGCATGCACTTGTTATATGCCGCCATTAGTATAAATATTTGCTCATTGATCCCATGATTCTGAATTGATCCACCCTCATACAGACTTGGATTTATGGTCTCCGTAGAGAATATATTAAGTCAAATCTATGTACAGTCATCTGTATCGTCAGCGATCAGACGATTTTTAAATCTTCTTGACTTGGCCTTACTTCAAGGGCATTCACTGAGAGAGTGAGTGAGGGCCCTGGGCTAGGAGGTCACAGCTTTGGCTAGATGCTAGAGAGTGTCAGTGCCTGCGGATGGATAGAAAAGTCCAGGTCGTGTCTCACTCTTCACCAGCTTTTTCCAAGTTCTTAAAAAAAAGAAAGAAAAGAAAAAGTGATGGTGTTAACAAGTCATTGGCCAACACAATTTCAAACAAATCAAACATATTTCTTAAGGAAGATGAAAATTGCAACATTGTGAGTGTTTGTTGGACAGTGAACAGGTGTGGGGAGAAAACTTTGATGGCTGTATGGTTAGCTGGGAGGAGGGAGCCAAAGTCAACAGTAATAACTTCCCAGAGAAGGCTGGAAAGATGGGCAACTGGAAAGGGAAAACCATTGGTTCTATGCCTCAGTATCATAATCCCAAACAGCAAATATTTCTACTGAAATGAATCTGAAATGTGACCAATTAGGCAGCATGGAATTTAGCCTTTTCTTTATTTTCCTTCTGATATATAATCACCATTGCCCACAGCAGGTATGAATTTTATTAACTTAATTTGCCATTAGTTCAAGAAGTCATACATTTCCTCAAAATAAATTCATTTTAAAAGCTGAAAGAACATTTCGAGACTTAAACATGCAAATATGTCATAGTTTGGCTGCATTCAGCAAATTCCTAGAATCAATCAGCCGAGAACAGAGTAATTCTATTACTGAAGAGGGAACCAAAGGCACGCAAATTGAAACCAGGATAAAAAATAAAATGTAAAAGAAGGCTTACAACATCTATGGAAGTATCTTACTTGGAGGACCCTGATAGTTTACCAAGTTAAATATAGAAACATAAATAATATTTATATGTAACGTAATACCATTTTTTTCTTGATGTGTCATTCGACATATAAGCTACTCGAGGAACGAACACAGTTTACTAAGCAATGCATATTCTGGATCTGGTGAAGTCATGATAATAACAATTTATATGTGATAACATTTTCTATTTCACAAGATGCTTATGCATACCTTATCTGGTTTTATGTGCACACATGCATGCATGTGCGTGCACACACACACACACACACACACACACCAAAATGTAAGTGGTGTAGATACAGTTATTCTCATTTTATAGATAAGGAAATGAAGGTCTCAAGTTGAAGAATCTAGGAGAGACTTCTGGAGAATCCAGGGCTGTTCATGAGACTGCACTTTTCTCCTGGCCTTACAGGAGACTAGAAAACATGACACTCCTGTGTAGAATCTAGCTGCTTCTCTGGTTTCATATCCTTGGTATCAATTGAGTAAAGTGGTTAGGAATTTGGGCCCTGGATGGGGCGCCTGGGTGGCTCAGTCGACTAAGCGTTCAACTTTGGCTCAGGTCATGATTTCACGGTTCATGAGTTCAAACCCTGCGTCGGGCTCTCTGCTGACAGCTCAGAGCCTGGAGCCTGCTCCCGGATTCTGTGTCTCCCTCTCTCTCTGTCCCTCTCCACTCACAGTCTGTCTCTGTCTCTCAAAAAAAAAAAAAAATGAATACAAACGTTAAAAAATTTAAAAAAAAAAGAATTTGGGCCCTGGAGTTAGGAAAGCATGGTTTCCACTCTCTGCTGCCATTTCTTAGCTGGTTGAACTTGGGCAAGTGATACAACCTCTCCCCGAGCCTCACTTTTCCATCTGGGAAACATTACCAGACAAATCAAGCGGACGGTGCCCCTAAAGCATAGAGCAAAGTGTTAGACTGGCACCCAACAACTGAAAACCACTAACCGTGCTCCAACCTTTTGAAATTATGAGACAAGTCAAAGTCAGATTATCTTCAGTGGGAAACTGGGTGGCTCTTGCATATCAAGTGGAACCTCCCATAACGTGAATCGGTCGAGGTACAGAGCGCTGTGGGCTGAAGGCACGTGTCGATTCCCAGAAGCGCTGCATACCATCGGAGGCTCCAAGGGCAGCTGTGTGCCTTGGGTCAACTTCACTCGTGCTTTGAGGAAACCACAGGTGCCGTGGAGGAAATCAAGAAGATAAATAGGCTGCAGAATGAAGTACAAAACAAAGCACTGAAAGAAACAACAGAGCGTCACGGACCCCTGCAGAAGTTGCCAAATTAAAGAAGACCCCGCAAAGGCAGCGACACCAAAAGCCGGGACTGAGTTTCACACGCACGCCTCTCTGGAGTGACCATGTTTCCAGAAGATGCCATCGGTTTCCAACTCAGATTTCAGCAAATTCTCTTATCCCACGTAGAGGTTGAAAGACAGGATGCCCCCACCATAGTGATGGAATGCTGGGAAGGCTCCTCCCATCTCTCCCACCCCGGCCACCACGGGAAGACATAATAGGTAATATGGTTTAGGCCAAATTTCCCTAATTTTATAGGTAGCATTATCGTACAAGAGCGTCTATGATGGTCTTGCTATTACCATTTAAAAAGCCCTTTCATGCAAACAAACAGGATTGCATTTAAGGGGTGATTAAAACAGAATGGGGTGTGTGGTACTTGCCTAAATGTAATCTAACCGCGCTATTCATTTAGTGAGGATCTAATTACGAGCTCTATAATTACACTACTCAAGAAAATTGTTTTAGTGATGGTTTTATTAAACTAACTTGAGACAATTTTTGTGCCAACATGAGCAGAACAAATGAAATTTAATTTCAAAACAGGGGCAGAGGAAGGTTACCCTAGAGAAGAGAGCCCGCGAGCGGCACTGTGCGTTTAGCTCTTGTGCAGGGAGAAGTACAACTGGACAGAGGCAGGTTCATGTGATAACAGGAAAGATTTAGGTAGCCATTAAGCAAAACGTACTGACTCAGCTTTTCAAGAAAAGAATTTGCAAGGGAAGCTTCTTAGGCTCTAACTCTCAGATTTAAGTGGCTCCACAATGATTCTTTCTTGCTTATTCTACATAAAACCCAACTCAAAGTGTGGTCTCCAGACCAGAGGCATTGGCACCACGGGGGGAGCTTCTTAGACATTCACAATCTCACACCAACTCGGAATCTACTTTTGA
Organism: Lynx rufus; assembly: GCF_022079265.1. Classification (NCBI taxonomy): domain Eukaryota; kingdom Metazoa; phylum Chordata; class Mammalia; order Carnivora; family Felidae; genus Lynx; species Lynx rufus. The sequence goes on from NW_025814889.1 coordinate 6,098,099, forward strand.
AAGCACTTCTCCAGGTGAACATATGCACATTAAAATGGAGAAGGACCTGGATCAATGACCAGCTTGGGGTTGCAAATTGAAATTTTAATTTTCTTCTGTTTTTAAATGCAACATATGCTCGCTAAAGAAAAAAGAGAACATGTGCATAATAACATAAGGAAGAAAAAGGTACCCGAAACCTCCCCACTCTGAAAGGACACCTGTTAAAAATTTTGGTGGTTTCTCTTCCAGGCTGTTGTTACGCATATTTTTTTTTAATAGTTTAGGCTCAGCCTATAAATACGGTTTTATATTTTTTTATTTAACGTTATAAATATTTTCTATATTCTAAGTCTTGTTGACATTTGTCTGCATTCTACCATATGAGGGTCCTAATTCACTGTTAAAAATTTGTAGTCCCTTTCATTATTCCAATTATGAATAATTCTTTGATGAGAGCGTTTGTATCTAAGCTTGTTTATTATTCCATAAGTCATGAGCGAGAAACCCTAGGATATGAATATACTTAAGCCTCTTCTTGGTCATTGTCTCTCCTAATCACGATATTCTTTAAAATAAGGGCACTTTTGGGGACGCCTGGGTGGCTTAGTCGGTTGAGTGTCTGACTTTGGCTCAGGTCATGATCCCACAGTTTGTGAGTTCGAGTCCCGCCTCAGGCTCTCTGCGGTCAGCGCAGAGCCCGCTTTGAATCTTCTGTCTCCCTCTCTCTGCCCCTCCCTACTCGCATACTTGTTCTCTGTCTCTCAAAAATAAATAAACATAAAATATTATACAAAAAAATGACAAGGGCACTTTTGGGGATGAACACTGGGTGTCGTATGTAAGAGATACATCACTGGGTTCTACTCCTGAAGCCAAGACTACAGTGTATGTTAAATAACTTGAATTTCAATTTTTTACAAAAGGTAAATTTTAAAAGAAGCATTTGAAACCTCAATTTCCTGGGTTTTTTTTTTTTTGGAGGGGAAGAGGGTGCTAATTGTTTAATTACTGGGGTGCCTGACAAAGTCTTTTTCACCAAAGATGATTGGTGATTTGAATCACAGATCATTCTCAGGCTCGCAGAACTGTGGATACCTGTGTGCTAAATTACCACCGTTAAGTAAAGGGTGGCTATCGACTTCGCTTTGTAAGGACCCACTCCATTCCGTACAGGATGAGTCTCAGGTTAGGTGTAGGGAAGGACAATCAGCCCTGTGGGGGCTTAAGTTCTGCCTCTAGTTTAACACTGCATGACATCGCGTAAGTTATTACTTACCGTTTGGGTAATAATCTCTACATTTATAAAATCGTGTTAATAATGCCTCCTTCGCGGAGTTAATGACTACATCATAAAAGAGATATTAAAGCCCCTAGCACAGAGCCTAGGGTCTTTCCTAGAAATCAGTTCAATAAATGGTAGATGTTATTTGTTTTCTCTTTTACTTACTCGTGACTGGAGCTCATATCAAACATTTGTATGCTAAAAGAAGCAGCAGATCAATTTTTACAGGAACCAGAATCATCTGTGAAAACCACATCTTTAAACAGGTGTTGAAGTTGGGCGCCTGGGTGGCTTAGCTGAGCGTCTGACTTCGTCTCGGGTCATGATCTCACGGTTCATGAGTTTGAGCCCCGTGTCAGACTCTGTGCTGACGGCTCAGAGCCCGGAGCCTGCTTCAGATCCTGTGTCCTCCTCTCTCTCTGCCCCTCCCCCCCCAAAAATAAATACACATTACATTTAAAAATTAATTCATCAATTAATTTTTACAAAGGTGTTGAACTTCACTCTGAGAAATTCAGCTTGGTTTCATTTAGTTCAATCAATACAAAAACACACTTCCATCAGCAAGAATGTGGTTAACTCAGTCTTGAATGCTGTCCTTCAGTTGATGGGATGAGCCTCGGCCAGCCAGACTGGAGAGGTCAGCTCGGCACAGGCAGAAGGAACAGAAACCATCTTACGTGGACTGGTGGCCTCAACAAGTGGGAGCAACTGACATTCTCAGGCACGGGGTTCTTGTTCACCTCTTGTTGAATTAAGTTTTTCTCTAACTTCTCAGAGTGTGCATTCCTGACTTACTGGCAGGCTTAAATTTTCAAAAGTTTATATCTCTTATTTAGAATTAACCAAGAATGGGGCGCCTGGGTGGCTCAGTCGGTTGAGTGTCCAACTTCGGCTCAGGTCATGGTCTCACGGCTCGTGAGTTCGAGCCCTGTGTCCGGGCTCTGTGCTGACAGCTCGGAGCCTGGAGCCTGCTTCCGATTCTGTGTCTCCCTCTCTCTCTGCCCCTCCCCTGCTCATGCTCTGTCTCTCTGTGTCTCAAAAATAAGTAAACATTGAAAAAAATGTAGAATTAACCAAGAATCGAAGCCCAGGTGATTTTCATATACAAATACTTGCAAATAATAGGAGAAATTTACGACATTTATTAAAGAGAACATTATGGGTATATATATCCATGGAAATGCCAATAGTAAATGTATCCGGTAAAGGGAGGGTCTGTAATTTATAATTATTATAAAACCCGTATTTTCCATTTTTCAAAGATGAATATGTGTTACTTGTATAATTAATATGTTGTAAAGACGGTGTGATGGTTAATTTTATGGGTCGACTGGCCCGGGCTAAGGGATGTCCAGATAAGTGGTAAGACATTATTTTTGAGGGTATCTGTGAGGGAGTTTCCAGAACAGGTTAGCACTGGAACTGGTGAACTGAGGAAAGTAGGTGGCCCTCCCCAGTGTGGGTGGATATTATCCCATCCACTGAGAGCCCACGAAAAACAAAAGTCAGAGGAAGGGCAAATTCTCTCTCTCTCTTTCTCTCTCTGCTGGAGCAGAGACATCCATCTTCTACCCTTGAACCTCAGGGCTCCTGGCTCTCCAGCTTGCAGACCGGCCTCCAAGACCATGTGAGCCAATTCCTGGACCCAATCTCCACTTTGATCTCTCTGCGTATCCTGCGGGAGATCTCTGACTAATACACAAAGCAAAGAATTTAACTTAAAAAAAAAACCCTTTATAATAGAATTGTAAAGAGAAGCTCTATTAATTCATTAATGCGTCTTTCCACTCATTTTCGATCTCTAGCTAATGGGCCAACAACTGCTGAATCAGCAGAAAAGACATCCCGGCTCCACTGAAGTCTTTTCGTCCTGTTCCCCTACGCCGAGCCCCCAGTTCAAGGTTGGGGCAGCAGTCGGCTCCTCCGGGGACTCTGAGAGTCACGTGAAAAGCACCTAAGTCACAAAGCTGGCATTCTTACTAAATTACATCCCACACAGGCACAGAGGCCGAAAGAAACCAGCATCAGCCGGCAAGGGTTTTCTCTAACAAATCAGTTTGGAGGGACACAGCACGTGTGCACTGACGGCACTTTTCCTCCGAGAATTCCTGCGTTTAATGTCTTCATGCGTTCCCTGACACCTTAAGACAAACCCCAGGGGCGCCTGGGTGGCCCAGTCAGTGGGGCTTCTGACTTCGGCTCAGGTCGTGATCTCGCGGTTCGTGGGTTCGAGCCCCGCGTCGGGCTCTGTGCTGACAGCTCGGAGCCTGGAGCCTGCTTCCGACTCTGTGTCTCCCTCTCTCTCTGCCCCTCCCCCGCTCATGCTCTGTCTCTCTCTCTCTCTCTCTCAAAATAAATAAAACATTAAAAAACTTAAAAGAAAAAAAGAAGACGAACCCCAGCATCCTCGCTCAGGCGTGAGGCTTCTTTAGGAAAGGCTGAGCCAGCTCTCCAAAACCCACCTTCTGGCGTTGAAACCACATTTATTTTTCATTTAGTGTGACACTCACTGCAGGTGGACAGAATGAAACCAAAAGGAAACAGACCTCTGTCGGGAGGGGGATCTGAGCTGCCAGGCATTGGAGAGTCCATTAAAAACAGGCCAGAACGAAAGGGTTAAGCCTTGAAACCACTCACTGTGATTACAAGCCGAGAGGCCAAACCGGGAAGAGGCAGCGGCTCCCCCTTTTTCCACCGCCCCCTCCCTCCCCACCGAACGGCCGCCAGTTAGGTTAGGGTTAGGGTCAAGCGCGGACATGGGGTCATCTCACTGCAGAGAACTACCAAGCAGAAGGCTCTGGGGGCTTTATGGCCCCTGAGGCTGGGGGAGGGGAAAAGGGAGAGCTGGAGTGTCACGGAGGGGCCCAAGGAAGACCTTGATCAAAGGCCCCCCAGAGAGAGACATAGAAACGGGGACAGCAGGTCTAGGAATACATGACAGCATGGCCTGTGGAGGCGTCTGGGTCCCCGCTTGTCCCCTGGAGATTAGAATGCTCAGGCTGTGCACCCACTGGGGGGGAGAGAAGGCGGCTTTCCCGAGGGATGCCTGGGGAGTGGGGGTGGGGGGGGGAAGACTTTGTCTATGGCCGGGCTTGAAAAATCACATAAAATCTGGCCGAGCACTGGACCCCTCAACCTCATTTACTAGCTGCGCGATTTGGGGCAAGTCAGGCAATTCCAGCGTACCTCAGTTTCCCCGTTTTGCCAATTGTGAATAACCTCCGTTACTTCACGGGTCATCACAAACAGTAAAGAAGTTAATACATGGAAAGTTCTTTCACGGATGTTCCTGGCGAGCACACGACAAACTCTGACCTTCGGCGGTGGCCGTCTCAGTGGTGTACTGATGCCAACTTGCGCGCTTTCTTTCTTTTCTCTCCGTGTCGCCATTCTCTTTCTTGTTTTGATGCATGGGGAGAGGCTTGGGGCCTGCTTGCTTCTTTTTGTTTGTTTTGCTTCTCCCTCTGCGGTGTCTCTTCTCACTTCTGAGCACCTCCTAGGTTCTGGAACCCTGCTAATCTGTTTACCAGAGCTCACCCACCGTCAGAATAGCAAATATTCCCCGAGAGTCTATTATGCGCTGTGATCCCAAATATGCTGATCCTGTTGTGTAGCCAAACACTTATTGATTTGCTGAAGGACTGTGTAATGATGCCTCCGTGTTCCTGTGTGTTTATCGGAGACAAAACACAAGAGCCAAGTGCGTAAACACCTGACTTTCTTTTCTTTTCCTTTTGCTTCTGAAATACAAATACCTTTTTAAAATATATATGGGAGAGTCGAAGTCTAGCATTAGCCCTCTCTCAAACCGCCTCCCTGGATAGCAGAGCAAGTAAATGCTTTCAACTTACTTGTTTTCGAATGTTACGGTTTTTCCGGCTTCTTTTTTTTTCTTTTTAGCTGAGGCCTCTTTTCCCCCCAGGTGACCACTGCCAATGTATTACAGGGAGCTCACGTAACAGTAACAGAAAGGATTTTTCATTTGTTCACCACCCACCTGCAGAAACTCAGGCAGTGTAGTCTCCATTCTGTCCCTTGACCCCTCAGGGTTTAGCGCATGTCTTCTGTGTGGTCATGAACACGGATTCCTTGGCCTGCTCCGCCACTCCCGGAGGTGGTCCTTTAAGCCGTCATCTTGCTGCCAAGATGGCCTAGAGCTTTCATGTGGACCATTGGGTTCTGCACGTGCGTCGAGTCAGGATAAGCTTCGTAACGTGCAGGGCTCCGTGCAAAATGAAGACGTGGGCCTCTTGCTGAAAATCAAAAACAAACACAGAAACCCAAACTATTAACAATCTCAAGATGGTGCATGAGGTCCCGGTTCAAGATGGCGACATCGGGAGACTCTGAACTTACCTCTGCCACAGAACACAGCAAATTACAGCTATTAATAGAACAATTCCTCGTGAAGAAAAGCGGGAGGCTGACTGAACAGCTACTGAACAATGGAAGACAGAGACAGAGAGTACACAGCAAGGGACTTGGTAACAACGGGAACCCTTATCCCCAATGCTTCCAAAAGCAGGAGGGAGGGAGAGAACTGAGGGGATGGGAAACAGATCCCTCCGTCCTTGGGCACAGAAAAAAAGCTGAGGTTTAAAAGAGAAACTAGCACATAAAAGAGATAACACAAGAACTCTGCAAAGCGGTGGAGGACGGGTAGGAAAGTTCTGCAGGTCAGAGGGACTGGAGAACGGCACAGTTTACGTTCCCACCTCACCTTAGAGACCTGGACCGGAGCAGGGTCTGGACACCATAATGAGTGGGGCCTGTCATCTCCAGCGAGCTCGGCATCCACAACCCACACCAGCTGCCCCACGGTGCTGGGTTGCAAAAATCAAGCTGGCACACCTAAATATGTAAAGCAAATATTAATGGACATGAAGGAAGAAATTGATGGTAATGCAATAATAGTAAGGGACTTTACTCACATTCCACTTATGTCAATGAATAGATCACTCAGACAGAAAATCAATAAGGAAACAATATCTTTGAATGATATATTGTACCAGGGGGACATAACAGATATATACAGAACTTTCCATCCAAAACCGATAGAATACACATTCTTTTCAAGTGCATGTGGAACATTCTCTAGAATAAACCATATATTAGGCCATAAAACAAGTCTCAATAAACTTAAGAAGATTAAAATAATATCATGCATCTTTTCCAACAATAACAGTATGAAAATACAGATAAATCACAAGAAAAAAAACTGGAAAAAACCCCCACAAACACAGGGAGACTAAATAACATGATACTAAACAACCAATTGGTCAATGATAAATCAGAGAAGAAATAAAAAAATATATGAAGATGGGGCACCTGGGTGGCTCAGTGCGCTAAGTGTCGGACTTCGGCCCAGGTCATGACGTTGTGGTTCGTGGGTTTGAGCCCTGCAGCGGACTCTGTGCTGACAGTTCAGAGCCTGGAGCCTGCTTTGGATTCTGTGTCTCTCTCTCTCTCTGCCCTTCCCCTACTCGTGCTCTGTCTCTCCAATTCTCTCTCTCTCAAAATAAATAAACATAAAAAAACATTAAGACAAATGAAAATGAAAATATACAATACAAAACCTCTGGGAGACAGCAAGAGCAGTTCTAAGAAGAAGGATACAGCAACACAGGCCTATCTGAAAGGGAGAAAGAAAGAAAGAAGGAAAGAACTAGAATAAACAATCTAACCTTATGCTAAAGGAACTAGAAAAAGAACAAACAAAGCCCAAGATGAGTAGAAGAAAGGAAACAATAAAGATCAAAGAAGAAATAAATGACATTAGAGACTAAGAAACACAATAGAAAGAATCAATGAAGACAAGAGGGTTCTTTGAAAAGAAAAAAAAATTGACAACTCTTAGCCAAACTCATCAAGAAAAAAAGAGAAAACACACAAATAAATAAAATCAGAAATGAGAGAGGAGAAGTAACAACTGATACCACTGAAATACAAAGAATTATAAAAGAATACTATGAAAAGTCAAACTGGACAACCTAGCAGAAATGATTAAATTCCTAGAAATGTGCAATCTTGCAAAACTGAACCAAGAAGAAATAGAAAATCTGAATAGAGCAATTACAAGTAACTAAATTGAACCAGTCCTCAAAGAAATTACCAAAAACAAAATTCCATGACCAGATGGATTCAGAAGTGAATTCTACCAGACATTTAGAGAAGAGTTCATACCTATTCTCCTCAAACCATTCAAAAAAATGGTAGAGGAAGAAAACCTTCCAAATACATTCTATGAGGCCAGCATTACCATGACACCAAAACCAGACAAAGATGCCATAAAAAGGGAAAATTGTAGGTCAATATCCTTGCTAAACATAGATGCAAAATTCCTTAACGAAATATTAGCAAACCACATACAACAATACAGTAAGAAGATCATTCACCATGATCAGGTGGGATTTATTCCTGGGATGCAAGGATGGTTCAATATTCACAAATCAATCCACATGGTCCATCCCATAAACAAGATGAAGGATAAAAATCATATTATCATCTCCATAGATGCAGAAAGATCATTTGACAAGATTCAGTATCCATTCATGATAAAAACTCTTAACAAAGTAGGTTTAGAGGGAACATATCTCAACTTAAAAAAAGCCATATATGAAAAACCCACAGCTAACCTCATCTTCAATGATGAAAAACTGAGAGCTTTCCACATAAGGTCGTGAACAAGACAAGGATGTCCATTCTCGCCCTTCTTCATTCAACATAGTACTGGAAGTCCTAGCCACAGCCATCTGACAACAAAAACAAAAAGAGAGAAGAGGCATCCATGCTGGTAAAGAAGGAGTTAAACTGTCACAATTTGCAGACTGCATGGTACTATAAATAGAAAATCCTTAAGATTCCAAAAAAAAAAAAAAACCCAACCTACTAGAAGTAATAAACAAATTCAGTAAAGTGGCAGGATACAAAATTAATACCCAGAAATTGGTGGCATTTCTATGCACTAACAATGAAGAAAGAGAAAACAACAACAACATCATTTACAATCGCATCAAAAAGAACAAAATACCTAGGAATAAACTAAACCAAAGAAGTGAAAGACCTGTACTCTGAAAACTATAAAATACTGAGGAAATATATTGAAGATGACACCAACAAATGGAAAGGTATCCCATGCTCATGGATTGTCCAAATGTCCGTATTACCCAAAGCAACCTATAGATTCAATACAATCCCTACCAAAATACCATTAGCATTTTTTTACAAAACTAGAGCAAATAATACTCAAATCTGTATGGAACCACAGAAGACCCCAAATAGCCAAAGCAATCCTAAAAAGGAAGCACAGAGCTCAGGTTCAGTGATCCCACACTTCAAGTTGTACTACAAAGCTGTAGCAAATCCAAACAGCAAGATACTGGTACAGAAATAGAAGCACAGATCGATAGAACAGAAAGAGGCCCCAGAAATAAACCCATATTTATATGGTCAATTAATCTATACCAAATGAACCAAGAATACACGGTGTGGAAAATACAGTCTTTTCTTTTTTTTTTTTTTTAATTTTTTTTTAACGTTTATTTATTTTTGAGACAGAGAGAGACAGAGCATGAACAGGGGAGGGGCAGAGAGAGAGGGAGACACAGACTCTGAAACAGGCTCCAGGCTCTGAGCTGTCAGCACAGAGCCTGACGCGGGGCTCGAACCCACGGACCGTGAGATCATGACCTGAGCCGAAGTCGGACGCTTAACCGACCAAGCCACCCAGGCGCCCCGAAAATACAGTCTTTTCAATAAGTGGTGCTGGGGAAATTGGACAGCTACATGTAGGACAATGAAACTGGACCATTTTCTTACACCAAACACAAAAATAAACTCACAATGGATTAAAGACAAACATGATACTGAACGATAAAAATCCTAGATGAGAGAGAACACAGGCAGTAATTTCTCTGACATCAGTCATAGCAACATTTTTCTAGATACATCTCCTGAGGCAAGGGACACAAAACCAAAAATAAACTGTTGGGATTACGTCAAAATCAAAAGCTTTTGCACAGCAAAGGAAACCATTCACAAAATAAAAAGACCACCTACTAAATGGGAGAAGATATTTGCAGATGATATATCCAATAAGGGGTTAATATCCAAAATATATAAAGAGCTTATACAACTCAACACCAAAAAAAAAGAAAGAAAGAAAGAAAGAAAGAAAGAAAGAAAGAAAGAAAGAAGGAAAGAAAGAAAGAAAGAAAATCAGATTAAAACATTGGCAGAGGACCTGAGTGGACATTTCCCCAAAGAAGACACACAGATGGTTAACAGGTACATGAAAAGATGTTCAACGTCACTCATCACCAGGAAAATGCAAATCAAAACCACAATGAGATATCATCTCACACCTGTCAGAATGGCTAAAATCAAGAAGATAAGAAACAACAAGCATTGGTGAGGATGTGGAGGAAAAGGAACCCTCTTGCACTGTTGGTAGGAATGCAAACTAGTGCAGCCACTGTGGAAATAGTGTGGAGGTTCCTCAAGAAGTAAAAATAGAACTACCCTATGATCCACTAATTCCACAATTGGGTGATTATCCAAGGGAAATTTAAAGACTATCTATAAAAGATACATGAACCCCCAAGTTTACTGAAGCATTATTTTCAATAGGCAATACATGAAAGCAGCCTAAGTGTCTATCAATAAATGAGTGGCCAAGGAAAATGTGACACACACACACACACACACACACACACAGAGGAATATTACACGGCCATACAAAAGGTTGAGATCTTGCTATGTGCGACAACACAGATGGACCTAGAGGGTATTATGCTAAGTGAAATAAGTCAGAGTCAGAAAACAAACACCAGGATTCTACTCATACGTGGAATCTTAAAGTATGAATAAACAAGCAAAAAAGCAGACTCAGAACTATAAACACAGAGAACAAACTGATGGTTGCTGGAGGGGGGCGGGGGATTGGGCAAAAGGAACAAAGGAAAGAGAGAGAGATAGGCCTCCAGTTATGAAAGGAGTAAGTCATGGGAACAAAAAGCAGAGTACAAGGAGTGCAGTCGATGATACTGTAATAACAATGTAATGGGACAGCTGGTCGCCGTATTTGTGGTGAACACGACAAAACGTATAACCTTGTCAAATCACTAAGTTGCACACCTGAAATAATCTAATGCCAGGTGTCAACCATACCCAAAACAAAACAAAAAGAATTTCAAGATTGTGACCACAGAGCAGTCAACCACGTGCTTTGGGAGACCAGTGCCAAAGAAGTAAAGATGGACTGTAAGCCCCTTAGAAGAGGGTCTTGTATTCTAGAATGAAGGACTAGACACTCAATGCCATGTTTTGCAGGGAATGCTTACAAGTTATTGAGGAAGGTGGTAACGGCGATGTGGGGCCAAGAGGGTAATGGTTTGGAGGAAGGAGAAACCTGAATCAAAGAAGCCAATAAAATGACCTTGCAGGTGACCCAGGAGCACGGTGTCAAGGCGGGTTATGCTAAGTTAACAAGTAGATCCAAATGTGTGATAGCTGAACAGTGGGATTTCTCTCTCTTTCTCTTTCAACTGCCTGGGGCAGACCCAGGCCATTCTGGACTAGAGGGAGGGTACGAGCTCTGTCACATACGCAAGAACCCCAGGCTAACGGCAACTGAATAGTTTTGCAATCTGAGGCCGTCAAGAATGCCAGCAGAAGTAGTATTTTGAGAGGTGAGCCTTGAACACTCAGCTCAAATCAAGCTCGGTGACCTGTAGGACCAAATCCCTTCCCAAGCCAGTCCAAAGCTTTCGGTGATTAATTTTGCTCTTAGGTCAAGGCCACGAGAAAACCGGTCAACTTAGGTTATAGATCAAATTTAATTTGGGTGTAATAGGCCTGAAAAAAAACCCTGAAAGGGGCTTTGTAAGGTGTCTGGTCAACACCTCCATTTAATGGGTGAGAAAATGGAGGGCCAGAGAAATTAAAACCTTGCCCGTAGTCACTCCCGGCGCCCAGTGCCTTCCAATGCATTTGTCCTGCTTTGTAAAACAGCACTTGGTAACATGTGATGTTGAAAACAATCTGAACTACTAAATCACAATAGCATATTCATAATTTAAAACAGGAATATTTTTCCCCTTTCAAAGTGAAGCTCTAAGGGCACTATTTCAGACGTCGCTGACGGGCCAGGAGGGGAGGTGTTCCATGGGAAACGGTGGAGGGTTCGGGAAGACTTCACCAGTTCCTCAAACTCACATGAAGCCATTGCTTTCCAGTCTTTATCTTGTTACGGTGCCCATTAAAAATGAGAATATTTGTCAAGCATAACGGTGTAAACAAAAGAGACTTGTCATCGTGGAGATGCCTGTCGGGCTCACATTGCCCCAGTGCCACCCGGCTCCTCCCTTCGGACACCCCCCTCCACCCGTATGACCAGTTGAAAAGCTCCAAGGCAGACCACCACCCAGTTTACCTGCCCATCAGGCCCCCTGTTTGCTCAGTCCACCGAGATGGGCTAAGGAAGCCCCGCCCGCTCCCGTAATTCCTGGAGGCGTGTGATCTTTTGCTGTTTATCTGGAACTAAATACCGAGTGAGTCGAAGTTGGAAAATCACCCAACCAAAGCCATAACCTGCCTGCTGGACCACCCTGCAGGACTGTTTGCAGAGATCAGGGGTGTTCATCTCGGGGTTGACTCTCTTCCGAGGAACGTATGATTATTTGAAACAAGATTTATGAAGCCTAGAAATTCCAAGCTAACTAGGTCAGCTCCTGGCGGATAGCAGAATTATTTGCCACCACATTGCTCCCAGCCTTATACCTACTTCAATTTTAAATTACTCAAGAGACAGTGAAGGGAATTCGTCACCACCGAGCTGCCTACTCACCCACGTGACCACACAACAGGGGCAGTTTGACCCGCCTCCCTGGAAAGCAAATGGACAAAAGCCAAAGAAGTAAATGCACATGGAACAGACGCTTGGAAAAATGACAGTGCGTGCTCACGTGGTACTGAGAAATAAGGAGACAGAACTGGGTTGCAAATAAAGAGAAGGGTGGTCATTAATTGAGCTTAGGAGTCAACATTCACTGGGAAGGAATGGACAACCTCAGAGACTCCATCGGTAAGTATGTACGGTATTTATGTTTTCTTTCACTGATGTATTTTTTAGTAGTGTATTAAGAGTTTTCCAGGACAGACTAGGTTCCTGGGTGAAACTCCTGTGTCTTTATATAGCCCTTGGTATTCATTCTACCCAAAGTCTTTGGAGGCACAAGATGTCGATTTTTTTCTCCCAGCGAAAAATAGCCAAGGGGCAGTCCTGTCCCTGTGTCCTAAGCACTGTTCCCTTCTCCTACTGTTAGCTCACTGAATTGTTCATACGTGTCTCTGCAGTGCTAGACGACGGACTCCTTGTGGGCAGTGAGGACGATGTTTTATTCATCCCTGTGTCCTCAGAAACCTTAACAGTACCTGTGCATACACTCAAATATCGGTTGAACGAATTAATGAAAGAATAAGCACTCCAAAGAACTATCTTTAAAACCACACCACCTTTTTGTGATTGCAAAATAATTGTTAGAGAAAGACTTTACATGCTTTATTTAAATCATGGAACCTTTGGAGCTGACAGGATCGTGTCAAATCCCCTTCCTTGAGCGAAATCACATTTGCAAGAAATGGAAGTAATGTTTGGCTCTCTCATTTTCCATAGTTAAAAGCCGTCCAACATAGGGGTGCCTGGGCGGGGGGGCTCAGTCGGTTAAGCCTCCAACTTTCGATCTCGGTCGGCTCAGGTCATGATCTCACAGTTTATGAGTTCGAGCCCTGCATTGGGCTCTGCACTGACTGCACGGAGCCTGCTTGGGATTCTATCTCTTCCTCTCTCTGCCCCCCAGCAATAAATAAATAAACTTAAAAAAAAAAACCCTGTCAAACATAAGCATAAAATAAGTTAAATTTGTAAAAGCTGAAGCATATATGTGAGGGCATACATACACACAAGCAAGTCATTTTTGTATCCGTCAAAACTTAAAGTCCCGTGGTTTCCATCTTGAAGGTTGTTTTTTACCAGATCTAGAAAGAGGGCTCACTTGCAGGGATTTAGGACAACGTACTTGTTAGCGTCACTCAGGTAAGCATAGTGCAGATTTTAAAAGCCTGAATTAGATCCGGAGCCAGGAAGTCAATTCTCCCTATTATTAACTTGTTCTGTGACCTTCTATCGCTGCAGCATAATTCAATCACACCTTGTAGACATTTATGAAAAGCAAATGATGCAAATACTGCACAAAGCACTGAGCTCAGTGGGCCATTCAGCCTTTCAGCGTCATAGCTTTCAGACTGTGCACAGGGCATCACAGCCCCTGTCCAGTTCAGCCCACGAGAACGTCCGGAAATGATACTGAAACATCTCGAAAATGAAATCGCTAATATCTCGATGTAGAGCACCAGCATCGATGTTAAATTAGCTTATTGCAGAATGACGGCTCTGAACCCAGCTGAATAAACCAATTGCTTGGGTGGGAGTTGGGTGGAACTTTCTGGTGTCAGCACAGCTCCTTTGCTCCTGCCGTGATCTGGTTTCCTCTCGGGAGTGCTTCTGATTTTTCACCGTCAGGACAGTGACTCAGGTGGGTTGACGATTCTCCGATTAGAAAGCTCATTTTTCCTACCTCCTAGGTTATTCTGGTTGGATGAATTCACTCCAGATTCGTAGCACCGCCTGAGCAGAGAATCGGAAAAGATCTCGTCTATCCAGTCCAAAATTGCAGTGAATTAGTTGATCGTGAAATCGATTTAATAGATTGTGGCCAACATTTAGAAACCACAGACTGGCTTGGAAGATATCAGAGCTTTTCCACACAGTAGGGCTAAGTGTTGTTTCGTTTCGGATATGTGTCCCTGTCGCAGAGGGAACTACGTTTCTATCAAACGTTTTCAAAAAACACTGACAGCTCCATTTCTCTGTCTGACAAAGGAAAACCGTGAAGCCCTGAAAAATAAAGCGTTCAGTCACCTCTTTAGAGACATCCAGAATAAAAATTTATTCCAGGGCCCAAACTTCTGGTTTAGGTCTTTTTCCATTCCGAAGCCTGGCGTGATCCAGCAGGAAGAATAATGAAAGACACAGACTCAAATCTGGCACATAAAAAAAAAAATGCGCAACTTTGCGCAAATTTCTTACTCTGGAGGCTTCATCTTTCTCATCTCTGAAATAGGGTTAGTAACGTGTTCCTTTCCTTATTGGATGATTGGGAGAATTATATAATATGGATGAAAACCACTGCAAAAATATTCGTAAAATAAAAAATCTACAAGTCCGATATATATCATATATAACATATAACATATAATATATAATGTTAATATAGTATTACAAATATATTAAATATATTAATAAATCATATCTTACAAACATATTATTAATGCATTTGTAAAATAAAAAATCTACAAATCAGATATATATAATATATAATATATAACATATAACATATAGCATATAACATATAACATATAATGTATAATACAGATCATTGTTTTCTTCTGTTCTTTCCCCTGGACAGAGTGCTTTACATCCCAAGCTTCTTTTGTTCTACTTCTTAATTTACTTCTTGACTAAGTCTTTAGCTCTCTCATCATCCTCTGTCTGTGAACTGCACCCAGCTATAAACAGCTTTGTTTTGCATTTGCTAACAGGTCATAATTTTAAAAGGATTTCTCCTGACAGATTACCTCCCTTGAAAATGCTTAAAAACGCATGGTGTATTTTTGGTCAATCTATTGTTTTGACAATTTCTTATCCTACCCAAGTTGTTTTCAGAGTAATTACTTTTGACCAAATTGCTTTCGACCTATTTCCAACCCGATTGATAATTCTAATTGAATTCTCACATACTGATGGCATCCACACTGAAACCAGTGATTTCCTCGGTCGGCTTCTGGGCTTTTGGTGAGGCACCTTCTCTCCTAGTTTCTGTTAGCTTCCTCAGATCCCTAGGGGATCGGTCTGGACTAATGCCTTCTGGTCAGCCTCGTGTCGCTCATCTGGCCTCCTGCAAGATGCCAACCACCAGATGTTGTGTTGGCCACTCAAGTCCAGCCTGCCAAAGAAGATAGCCTGTTCTATTTCTTTTTTTTCTTTTTTTTTAATGTTTATTTATTTTTCAAGGACAGAGAGACAGAGTGTGAGCAGGGGAGGGGCAGAGAGAGAGGGAGACACAGACTCTGAAGCGGGCTCCAGGCTCCGAGCTCTCAGCACAGAGCCCGACGTGAGGCTCGAACCCACGAACCGCGAGACCATGACCGGAGCCGAAGTCGGACGCTTAACTAACTGAGACACCCAGGCGCCCCAGTCTGTTCCATTTCACTGAAGAAAAAAAAAAAGATAATAATAGCTTCTTCAGTTGTCACCAGTGCAGCGCTGTGGGTTTTCTCTGTGCTCAGCTGTGTCATTGCCACAGCTGTCCCACCACCGGTGCCTTTCCAAATCCGCGCTGTGTTGAGGTTGTGTAAGTGACCGACGGCCTGGGCAGTGCTGTGACTGGCAGCAGTAAACTCCAGGGAAATGTTCACGTTGGATTTGTCCTTCAGATAGTGCGATATCAAGGGGCGTGTCCTAGAGCAACTGTCCAAGATTCTGCTATCACTGGAAATACGACAAGTGGAAAGAGTTTTCTTTACTAGAACAAGGCCAGTGTATTGCGTGAAATGCATGTATCCTTTGGGTGGTAGTGGGGAGGGGCCAGCCTGTCCCCCTGTGGCAAGCTTTTGAAGGTGGGTCAGCGCAGCTACCAACGCGGCCGTGCGTTCTAGAGATTGGCTACACAAGTTTGGGGTCTGAGCCAACCAGTCTCAACAATGGAGAAGCCTGTTAACCTGTTAAGACCACAGCGGGCTTCCTCTCCATCCGTCCTCCATAGCGTGCTCTGTCTTGCTCCCAAATAAAATATCGATGAAATACCTTATGGATATGAGCTTAAAGAAATGCCGAATTCTCAGCTGCTCAGAGTGTCCGTGTGTGTAATTCTCCCGCTGATTACCGATGACTACCAGAAAAAATGATTTAAAATGTCACTTTAGACCTGAAACGCTTAACCGGATCTTGTTAAATGCACTTTATCTCAGTTCATCTACACCTGTCCACTTGGGTGAAAAGCATTTATACATGTTCGATGGAATCAGTCATACACACATTTAGTTTATGACCCAATCTTCTCACCCAAAGTGGAGGTAACTCTCCCTGCCCGTATCCCATTTAACACAAGGACTTTTATATTTATCTTAAAGATGGAATGCGTGAGTGGTCATATATCTACATATTTTCCTTGTGTCCCTTCCTTTAATCTAGTTCAGGGGGTCTCCACGAGTTGACGTGTACGAGAATTAGCATATGGGTTATACACAGAAAGCCATGAATTCTGTACTTTATGACCATCTTAAGGAAATTTCCAAGGATAATTTTGACTACACCTGCTTTGCACTCGATGTTCTCACTGAGGTATCCGATCCCCGCTTACACTGAAAATGGACCATACTGGGGTTCGCTTGCTCATTTGTTCATTTATGCCACTAATATTTTTTTTTTAATTTTTTTTTTCAACGTTTATTTATTTTTGGGACAGAGAGAGACAGAGCATGAACGGGGGAGGGGCAGAGAGAGAGGGAGACACAGAATCGGAAACAGGCTCCAGGCTCCGAGCCATCAGCCCAGAGCCCGACGCGGGGCTCGAACTCCCGGACCGCGAGATCGTGACCTGGCTGAAGTCGGACGCTTAACCGACTGCGCCACCCAGGCGCCCCCGTATGCCACTAATATTTACTAAGTGCTTAATGTGTCAGAAATTCTCCAAGGACTTGGGGCAGCGAACATGTGAGCTATTGCCCCGGTTCCCCTGTTGCTGTAGTCTAGATAAGGGACCCCAGCGTGTACCTGAAACCACGAGACCCAATTTGTCACTGCCAGCTGGCTTTTTTGTCATGGAGCATCCTTCATTGGAGTGTTGAAGGTCATACTGTGGAAGTCACCTGAGGAACCCAGGCTGTCTCACAGACAAAAGTTCCAGCTCCGCCCTCTTAAGCCCCACCCACACCCACCCACACGTCACGTGCCTGCCCCTCCCGAAAGAAGAGACTTTTCACCGGCTTGTGGAAGAAGCAATCGCTCAGAACTTTTGTGTGCTTGTGATGGAAATGTATTGTTTTTCTGCCTTCTCCTCCCTCCAAACTCTTGCTTTGGGACTTCCAGACTTGAGCTCACATCTGACTGGGCTGAGTGTGGTGTCCCCGTGGTCATGCATGGGACCACTGCTCCTGGCCGTAGCTGCCCCCTGGGGACGTCAGTGTAGCGCACCATCTACTTTGCCTGTTTTCTGTTTCTGCTTTGGGCAGCTTAGTTGAGGAATCAGCAACATGAACACCTATAGGTATTCATGCTATTTAGATAGCTTTTATTTTCCCAACGCGGACTTTGTCTGTAGTGACTTTTATCCTCCGTAACTTTCATTGAGTCAAATTCATTAATAGTGTACTTTCTATTTTTAACTTTTTGTATATTTTAATGGCTTATTGTTTTTTCCTTTCCTTTTCCTTTTCCTTCCCTTCCCTTCCCTTCCCTTTGTGTGTATGTCCTGTTTAAGAACTCCTTCTCTACCCTGTGTTGCAAACATAGTCTCTCCTATTTTCATTTCATTGACAACGTCACCTTTATTCCAACTGGAATTTATTCTCGTGAATGACAGGAGCCACACGATAGATTGGCCTTTAACTTTTGTTCTTCTTAAACAGATGGTCAATTATCTCAGAATTATTTATAGAGTAAGCCATTCTTTCTCCAAATGTCACATTTTCATTGTCTAACTTCCTGTATACACAGGAGTCTGTTTCTGAACTTTCCATCCCGTGCCACTGATTCAATGTTCTGTGGTTACAGCAAAGCTTTAAGACTTTCTCGTGTGTTCTGATATCTGGTGAGGCTATTGTCCCCTCTGCGTTGCAGGCTCATTTCAGTTACTCAAGTCCCCCTCACGCCCACCAAATTATGTTGGGATGTTGATTGAGATTGCACGGAATTTATAGATTGTCTTGGGGCAGGTTTGACACACGTTCGCATTATTGAGTTTTCCCTTCTGTGAATGATTCAGATATTTTAAAACAGCTATCTCACCTTCAGTCACACAACTCTCCTTATTTCCTTCATAGTGTTTGTTACTATTTTACATTATTGTGTTATTTTTT
Organism: Lynx rufus; assembly: GCF_022079265.1. Taxonomy (NCBI): domain Eukaryota; kingdom Metazoa; phylum Chordata; class Mammalia; order Carnivora; family Felidae; genus Lynx; species Lynx rufus. The sequence continues at coordinate 6,116,562 of NW_025814889.1, forward strand.
TTAATTTTATTTATTTATTTTTGAGAGGGGGAAGAGGGGGTAGGGGAAAGAGAATCTCAAGCAGGTTCCATGCTATCAGCACAGAGCGCCACACGGGGCTCGATCTCACAAATTGTGAGATCACGACCTGAGCTAAAATCAAGAGTCAGACGCTTAACCGACCGAGCCTCCGCCCGAGGCGCCCCTACATTATTGTGTCACTGATTGATTTCTTGTTTATTGTCTGCGTCTGCATCTAGAATAAATGCAGAAGTTCCTAGGCCTGGAACAGAGCATTCGTTTAATGATTGAATGAAATCACCTGGGATTGCCAAAGCTTGGAGTTTCTCAGTTTGGAAAATCCAACTTCTTTGATTTCTTTATTTGTTATTTTGTGCTCATCCCACTGGCCTCCCCGCCATCGCTTCACTAGCCTCAGTAAGCCAAGGGGCCCCGTCAGCAAGTATGCACCATGGACCTGTTTCGCTCGGCCTCTCTACCAGCCTTTCTTAGCGCTCATCCCGCAAGCCTGCCCCAGTGCAGTCCTGCTGTCTTAGCCCCTGCCTTCCTGTAGCATCCTCTCTGCCCATGGGGAATGTTCTTCTGCCCAAGGCCTGAGGTGCTGCTTCCTGGAGAAAAGTTCATCCTATTGACTCTTCTATTTTTGGGACAGAGAGAGACAGAGCATGAACGGGGAAGGGGCAGAGAGAGAGGGAGACACAGAATCGGAAACAGGCTCCAGGCTCTGAGCCATTAGCCCAGAGCCCGACGCGGGGCTCGAACTCCCGGACCGCGAGATCGTGACCTGGCTGAAGTCGGACGCTTAACCGACTGCGCCACCCAGGCGCCCCATGACTCTTCTGTTTCTCACGCAAATCATTTTATCTAGACTTACCACTTTGATTTCCACCTAGACCCCAACACCTCCCAAACCTGGCTCATTGGGCTGAATCTCTCTCTTGATTGCCAGACGTATAGATATGACAACTTGCTGGACATTTGCGTGTAGAAATCTGAGAAGAGTCTTAATAACCTGCATGTACAAGTCAGACTAAACACCACTCCCGAGACTGTGTCCTGCATTAGCTCCCCGCCCCCTTCCCATCGGTGTCCCTCCTCACGAGAGCACTTCCCCCGTCCCAGTCTTCAGTGTCAGAGACTGGGAATCGCCCAGAAGCTGCTGCATTCTCTGTCTGTCCATCTCTCATTTGCCAGCCTCTCCCCTGGTTCCCTGGGTTTTTCACATCCGTCCCATTTCCTTATCCGCTCTGGTTCTACCAAGAGTTCTTGTCCCTGCTGCAGCTTTCCTCAACAATTTTCTACGTGTTCACTGTTCATCTCAAGAGCCCCCTCTGATCTTCCAAATCTCACCACATCACCCTTTTCCTGAAATCCTGGCTGCCTGTGACCTATGGGAGTACCTCTCAAGTGTTCCATGCTGGCCCCACCGTGTGAATGTTCATCTTAAATCTATAGTTGAATGTAGTTTTGTTTTTTCTGGGTTTCGTTCGAGCGGATACCGTCTTCATCATGACTTGAAAACTTGCTGGGGATGCCCAGTGATGAGTTACAGTCAAGCTCCCTGGCGTGCTGCAGACATCCGGCCAACTGTCTACTTGTAAATCACTTCGTTCGTAGTTTTCTCATTTGTGATGCTGGATCAATTCCAATTAGGAGTTTAATAATGAACTGTGTAATGATTTAAACAAGTTTATAAGATTAATGCTGAACTGATGATTTGAAGTAAGTCTGAATACGTAAATCCCTCCAAATTATGAATCTCTGTTGCTTCCTAAAGAGAATATTGCAAAAGACAATGAGGAAGGCAGCTTTGTGAGCGGTGGATGTCAGAGAGCGTCATAAAGTCGTGGCTGTTCCCTGACCCTGGCTGGAGGTGTTTCCGTAAGTCCCTTCAGCTCAAGCATCAACCCACGACAGCACGGCTTACGTGGACCTACACAGTAACACATAGAACAGGGTCCTTGAACATTTGCTGAGTTCTTTAGAATTAACTGGCTTCAATCAACTTGCCTCAAAAGCTCGTTATGTGAGGAAATAAACGAACATCTAATCAAAAAGCCAATTGTTTCATTTGGGAACGTATTACTCTGCTATTTTCTTCCCTGGAACCTCACTTACTTTCCTCATTATGGCTTCTTTTGTTTGCGGTTTGTTATGATTTGGTTTTGTAAAACTAGCTAACATTTTTTGAGTCGGCACTCACTGATGACAGAGCTGGAGAGCCAGAAGTTATGCCCTCAAGCCCAGAAGATGACGAGCCTTAAATGAGAAATGTACAGGTGGATAATTGATTAGAGGACCAATAATGGATTCTTTAAAAATTGAAATGAGAGCAGGCGTACATTCACATTGTGGAAGGAGCTTAAAGTTTCTGGAATGATGAGCTGTTTGTGGTCCCAAGGCTTGACAGTATCATGCTCTCTGGAAGAGAACCGGTTTGTCACCAGCCAAGATACATCATCTGTATTTCCTACCGTTACTTCTGCCTTGCAGGCCGACCAAACCCAGAGCAAATCAATCACAGGACGGGAGTTAATCCAATAGTCTTCTCTTCAGCTGCTGGAAATCAGGCCTCACATCTGGGAAGACAGCACTGGTGGTAACAAATGAGATCACAAATTTGACCGTTTTATTCGAAGGCTTCTCATGGTCCCAGGCGAAGAGGGAGGTTAAGTTGAAATTAAATGGATACCTCCCATCCTCCGTACTATCCGCAATATCTGATAATACCCTCCACTTTCTGGGTGAGATCAATTGCCTGGGACCCAGAGCCCAGCTTTAATTGGCAATAACTGGTGTGATTCTAGAGAAGACTCCGTGGCAGCAAAATAAATGAGACTAACAGTATTTGACTCGAGGCCCTACTCATCAATTCCCTTCCAGCTATCGACCAGGCTCTAAGAACCCGGCTCAAAAGCAGTATTTGTTTCTGCTAGTGATGGCGGGTGGTGTCGCGGCAGCCATCACACTCTGCATTTGCCAGTGCTCTCTATATAAATATAAATGGAGAAGACGTACAGCTTGGGAGCAACCCCTCAGCCCCAGAGTCACTCCTTCCTTCATCACGCAAGTGGAGAAGCCCACAGGAATGAGAACGTTCCGATACGATGTCGTATTTCTCTTCCATTTCTGCGCGTCTGAAAATAAATTGATAAAACGTTTAGTATTTCCAGTTTTCCAGAGAATAAAGAGTATGCATATGATGAACATATAGCTATACAGGTTATAGCACTTGGAGCAAATTGATGTTGTGCGTATAAACTACCTAAACTTTGCAAATGAAAACCCTTATCAACGGCAAAGGTAATAATAATTATCATTAACTGAAACTTCCTGCGTGTAAAACATTACGTCTGGGTTTTATCATCCTCTAAAACTGCACACTTTTATGATCTGTTTTATAGATAAAGGAAATTGAAAGTAAGATTAAATCAATGGCTCAAAGTCGCCACGCTGGTCTGTGATAAACTGATAACTGGCCCGGGCCAGTTTGATTCCAAATTGTTTGCCTGACACCAGATTGTAGATAAAGGTTTTTAATAAGATAGTATGTCTATGGTTTCCACTACTCTTGAGTGAAGCCATGGCCGCCATAAACCCAATCCGTCACTCATGGCAACAGCAGTTAAATATTCTGTATCTCTGCGGCAAGGACCAACCCAACTGGTTATCCAAGAGCCATCCAGGGGTCTAGGAAGCACGGATATTCTGAGCCAGGATGACAAAGCCAAGACCAGCTTTGCCAATTGGAGGCAGCAGAGTTCAGAGGATTGTTATTCAGGCAGCACATTCATGACGAAGTTGGGGCAGCTTCTAAGCGCTGGGCTGGCGAAAATGCTAAGAGAATCCACGGGGAGGAGGTTGATCCTCAGCCCCAGCTTTCACCTGAAACGAGGTTGGAGGCCTGGACCAAGGCCGGGAATGTGAAAGAAAGGGATCAGGGAGGAGAGCAGGAAGCAGTTCAGGTGAGAGTCAAAGGGAGTTCAGGCACTCGGATAAGTTGGCCTCGCCCAGAAGGGACACCAGCCTTGTGGTCTGAGGGCAGGTAGGGCCGTACACGTATCTTCACATACATGGGAAACTTTGTAGGTTCGTAACCCTCTGTACACCCACTTTAATATCTATTTTTCAACCACAGAAGAGATTAGTGCAAAGGCCTTAGCAAGAAAGTAGCGGTAATCTTCCACCTAAGTTATTATCCAAGAGTATGGGGGTGGTGAACTTATCCAGTCCTGTAGTAATTTATATTATATTATATTATATTATATTATATTATATTATATTATATTATTATAAGGAAAATGACTCATTCCAATTAAAGGCAAGCCCTCCATTAGCATTTTCAGGGAAGGGCATACTACCTGGTAAGGGGAGGTTACTAAAGAATATACTGGAAGCCATCTGAACCACCCCTCTTCCTGACTCAGTTTCTGTTCAGTAGAGAGATGGTGCAGAGAATCCGCTCCTAGAAAACAAGAAATCACAAAGGTAGAAAGGACTCCAGACATCACCTAGCTCCGTCTGCGTGCTTTACAAATGTGGAAAGAAGACGTTTGTGCCATTAATTCACGGTGATGGCAGGACCGGGTTATCAGAAAGTCTGTGACTCCCTGTCAAGTTCTTTATTACCCAAATAAGGAAACATGAGATTCTAGGGAAGACACAGAGAAAGAAGAAAAACAGGGGTGCCTGGGTGGCTCAGTCAGCTGAGTGTCCGACTTCGGCTCAGGTCACGATCTCACAGTTCGTGAGTTCGAGCCCTAAACTGGGCTTTGTGAGTTCAAGCCCTGCGTTGGACTGCCGTCAAGGAAGAGCCCAGTCTGCTGCAGATCCTCTGTGCCCCCCACCCTGCCCCTCTCCCACTCACCCTCTCTCTCTCAAAAATAAATAAGAACACCAGTGAGGAAGGTTTTCAGTAATTCTCTAGAAAGCATGAAAGAGAAAAGGATTGAATCGGACCCTTACATTCGCGGATACATCAAATTTGGGTACACATCCAAGAGAATTTTGGAATTTGACCCTGGTAGCTAGAAACGATCGTATTAGTTCAGGCAAAAAAGTTGAGTAAGATAGAGCAACGTAAAACATAACTCTCTCAAAAAAAATTAATGTAAGATGCAGAGGAGAACAACTCTAAATCAAGAAGATGTACAACTTGGGAAAAACCCACTAGCCTGAGGCCATAAATAGTGTGGGGAGCAGGTAGTTGACTCTAGATACAGAAAAGCAATGGTGGGTATAACTCCTGGCTCACACACAAATCAAATTATCTGGCATCAAACTATCTAGTAGGCGTATTATACTTCACCACCACGTACTCAGGCCAGGAAGTACATAAATACGTAAACAGGAGTCGATAATATCGCTTACAAATGCCCTGATGAAGCGGTAAGATTCACTTGTTAAACCTTGATCTTTGAGTACATATCTTTTTATGATTTTGTATGACAAAATGGGAAATAAGGCATGCTACTGGATATCAAACTCTAGTGCGTCAGTTCTTTCAAAATATTTTAGATAAGGGGCACCTGGGTGGCTCAGTTGGCTAAGTGTCCAGCTCCTGGTCTCAGCTCAGGTCTTGATCTCTGAGTCGTGAGGTCAAGCCCCGTGTTGGGCTCTGCGCTGAGCATGAAGCCTACTTTAAAAAAAAAATAAAAAAATCAGTGTTAGATAAAACTGAACAGGCTTATTATTATTTTTAAGAAATACTTAAAACATTTTATGATAAATAACAATAATAACCCGCATCAACAGATGCTCTGTGGGGATCTCTGTAAATTTTAAGGCATAAAGGGATCTTGAGACCAAAATGTTTGATAACCTCTGTTTTATGGAGCTGCCCCAGCCTGGAATCCCCAGCATAACCTGTTCCCCTTAACTTGCTTTATTTTTCTCCATTGCTCAGTCCTTCTGTTCATATTTTGATTTGCGGTTCGGTTTAATGATGATCTCTACTTGAGGAAGTAGAATCCGAAGTCATAGGAAAGAGCTCTGTCAATTTCGCTCACTCTTCTATCCTTAGGGCCTAAAATATTCTAGCAGGTAGTCGGTGCTCAATAAATATTTGTTAAATGAATGAATTAGGTGAATGATTAATAATATCTGAATGCTCTAAGAGAGTGAGGACTCAGGTGTGAATCATGGTAGTTGTCCTCAGATTTGTCTTCAGGTATTTTAGGGACCTATTCTCGCTGGCACTGAGTCAACTCTAGGTGAACCGGTAATAATGGAGGCAGTTTTTAAGTTACCATAAATAACTAATAATTTTAGGTGTTTGGGAATGGGACAGCTTCCCTTGCCTGACATTAAACATGCCTTTCTCTAAAGTATTAACAAGGCTTGTTGGCTAGCTGCAGGAAAAAGTCTTAAAATGAGGATTTCAAAATTGGCTTGGCTTGGAAGGGTGAAGGGCTCTTAGATATTTTTGAAAGTTATTTTCACCAGTAAGATTAGGAGTCCGAAAATTGACTACATATATTTTTGTACTCAAGTGTATCTCTGTATTTTTACGTGCTACCTTCTATGACTAATTCCTGAAATTTAGAGCATTAACACTTTATCTCAATAGCTTTATGAATGAAAAATCTCCTGCCAGAAACACCCATTTGTTACACTGTTCAAGGGAAAAGAATGAAGGGGAAGACGCAATTGATGGCATAATGTTAACTCTTAATCCCTAAGTGCAGTTAGTAATAATTTTCTTTATTTTACATGAACTAAGTACTTCATTAGGTCCTTTGCTGATGGTGCAGAAGAAAAGACTTCAGCATAAGCCCCGTAAGATAAATCAACCTCATTGAGCCCCATTGTCACTAACAACTTCTCTGGAGTCAGGTGAAACGTCTTTGTTAATCAAGATGTAACAGAGTTCTTAAAGAATTGTTAACACTGCCTGAGCATACCCTTGAGACACACACACAAAATCATGGATTATGAATGGACAATAACCAAACAACCCACTCATTCAGAAAAACGTTAAGAGAATTCCAAGAGCATAGAAATAATCTCATCAGTTGACTGCATGAATTGTTCTCATTTTAACTCTTTGAATTCCTAGGCAGAACATCTAAAGAAATAGCAGCTTGTTACAGAGATTCTAGCAAAGCATGGGGTAAACTGTCAGACTAGAAATAGCAACTTTATGTACAGAAATCAACGGTATTCCTATGCACTGGCAAAGAACAACCACTGATTCAAATCTTAAAGACATGACTACTTGAAATAGCATAAAAAACTTAGGAATAAGCCCAAGTCTAACAAAATATAGGTAAGATTTGTGGGCTGAAAAATATGAAACATTGGTGAGAGAAATCAAAGAAAACTTACATAAATATAGGAAGATCTATTATGTTCATGGATGGAAACCCTGAACACTGTTAATTACCCCCCAAATAAACCTATAGATTCATACAATCCCAATCAAATTCTTAGGAGCCACCATTTTGGGGCTATAAATTGACGAGCTGATTCTAAAATTTTTAAGGAAGAGGAAAAGACTGAGAATAACCAAAGCAATTTTGAAAAAAGAACAAAATTGGAAGAGTTGGGCCATCTAATCTCAAGATTTATGAAAGAGTGGCAGAAATCCAGGCCGTAGAGTATTCGGGAAAGAAGACACATATAAATCAATGAATCTGAATAGAGTTTCCAGAAGTACACCTACATATACACAGCCAATTGATTTCTGACAATGGTGACATTCAATGGAGAAAGGATAGACGTTTCAACAAATGATATGGTAACAATTTTGTGCACCCACATGCAACAAGAAATGAAACCAAAATGTACCTTATAGCACATATGAAACGTAACTTGAAATGGATTGCCTAAATGTAAAACCTAAAACAATAAAACTTCTAGAAGAAAACATAGGAGAAAATCGTCATGACCTTGGCAAAGATATCTTAGGACCGCCCCCCCCAAAAAAAAGCCATAAAAAGAACAAGTGATAAATCGGTCTTTATCAAAATAGAAACCTTTTTCTCCTTAATATATACTGTTATAAAAATAAAAACATATAAAACAGTCTGGGAGAAAATCTTTTCAAAAAATATCTGATAAAAGGCTTGTGTTCAGAATATTAGGAGTATGTTGGAAAATGTTGGAAAATATCTTAAAATGCAAGAATAAAGCGAACAACCCAATAAAAATAGGCAAAACGTTTAAGTGGATACTTCACCTTAAAAGACAGATGGCTGACAAATAAAATGCTGAATATTACGGATTCGTAGGGAAATGCAAATATAAAACACAATGAAATACAACTACATATTTATTAGAATAGCTAAAACTAAAAAACCCAATACCAAGTGCTGACGAGAATGTAGAGAAGCTAAAACTCTTTTACACTGTTGGCTGGAATGCAAATGGTGCAGCCACTTTGGAAAACACTTTGGCAGTTTCTTGTAAAATACCTAGAAATCCCACTTCTAAATATTCACCGAGATAGATGAAAGAGTGCCCCGCATAAAGACCTGTGTGTGAAAATTTACAGGTTTATTGATAATAGCCCCAAACAGGAAATGATCCAAGTAGCCATCAACAGACAAATGGATAAACAAATTAGGATCCATCTGCAATAAGAAATGCCATTAGCAATAAAAAGGAACAAACTCTAATACATACAGCAACGTGGACAAATCTTAAACGCATCATGCCAAGTGAGAGGCCAGATCACAAAAGGCTAAGGGCTGCATGATTCCATTTCTATGATTTTCTGAAATGGCAAAAGCAAAGGGATCAAAAATCACATCAACAGTCAGCAAGAGCGAGGGGATTCTGTTAAACGATGGTAAGAGGAACATTTCAGAATGTTGGCATTATCCTATATCCTGATTGTGGTGGTGATTACACAAGTCGACATATTTGCCAAACTTACAGAATTGTGCAATTAGAAGGTCAAATTTGGGGCACCCGAAGGGCTCAGTCACTTGAGCTCAGCATCCAACTCTTGATTTCCACTCAGGTCACGATCTCAGAGTTGTGGGATCAAGCCCCGCATCAGGCTCCACACCTGCTTCAGATTCTCTCTCTCTTTCCCTCTGCCCCTCTCCCCTACTCACATGTTCTCTCTCTCTCTTTTTCTCAAATAATAAAAAAAAGTTACACTTACTGTATACAAATTATTCCTTAAAAATGTAAATTTATCTAAATATACTTAGATAAGAGTTGAGAAAGAATTCAAATAAGGGCTCTCTCCCAATTCATTCTAGGAACACAGTGACCAAGTGAACAGGAGGTAGGTTGGGGGAAATTGGCCCAGGTCATGAAGCAGGATCTCCTGAAGAAAAGACTGGAAGATGCCCTATCATTGTGCCACGTTGTCAGTGACACAGAGACTCAGAACCCCAGAAACATTACAACTGGATTGTTGACACTCTACCATTACGAGGCCAAATAGAGCGCATTCTCCCCGTTCTTACCTTACCATGATGATATATCAGGCACAAACTAAATCTTCTAGAAAACCAACAGATGTGCATCATAGTAAACCAAAGTGCAATATGCCATGATAACTATTTATGAAGGAGAAACCAGAATAAAAGCATCCATCAAAAATAGAGTAACTATAAACTTTTCTGAACTGAATACCTGAGCATGTTGCTTACAAAGGCCAACCTTGCTTGCAAAAATTAACAGAGACGTAAGTATTACGCCCCCCTAGATGGGATCTGGGGAAAGAGTTAGAACTAGGGTAAAAAGCAAAGAACACAAAAAGTTTTTTTAACAAAGAAACAAAAACACGCCTGGTGATGAAGTTCCTGACTGATGACAGTAAATGTAAGAACTTAGCAAACCGACACCCACAGAGTTTTCAGGTAAAAGACCATGACCCAAGGATTCCATGGGCTGACAAAGGGTCTTTTACGAGTTAACTTCGTGGAAAGACTTTCTTAAACATACAAGCATTCAGAAAACATGACGTACATGCTCTCTTCTTGGTAAAACAAGTAATTGAGCGTGAGCTTCGACCAACCAAGAGATTGGGTGAAACTAAGAGCATAAGAACAGGAAAGATGAGTCAGGAAAGAACCAGCTGCCATCAGCTATTTCAGTTAAAGCAGAGATAACAAATGCTAAGTGTATATAGAAACCATCTGGTTTAAAATCGAAGAGTTTGTTAGCGAACACGAACAACAGTAGAGGTGAACTGAACCTCTTGCCTCAACTAGAATATAATTTGGAAAAGATTCGGATATCAACAAGATGGTAGACTTGCCGGTGCCCGATGTCAATTCCATCACAGAAAGACTAACTACAGACCAGATGGCTCTGTGAAAACTCTAGAACCAGGGATGAGGCTAACACACCCCCGTGGACCACAGAAACTGAGGAAAACAGCATGAAAAGGGCCAGAGGGGCAGGTCGGTCCTAACCACTTGCCCCTCCCCAAGCCAGCACAGCGCCCTTCTGAGAGCCTCCCAGGCCTGGTTCCTCCAGGAGGAAAAGGAGAGCCCACGGTGAACAGCCAGCTCCCCAGCATTGCAGGATGCTTCCGGGGGAGTCCCATTTAGGTCTGCCTCCCAGGGACCAACTGTCAACGGGGCGAGATGACCAGGGAGCGCTTCCTCTAAATCCTTTTAATCATCTATACATGTGCAACTACGTATATTCATACACATGCTACCGCAGAAAGAAAAAGAAACTTAATTTTACTATTTGTAAATGTTTTATTCCTTTTTGAGAGAAAGCGAAAGACAGAGTAAAGCAGGGAGGGGCACAGAGAGAGACACATAGAATCCGAAGCAGCCTCCAGGCTCCGAGCTGTCAGCACAGAGCCCGACATGGGGCTCAAACTCAGGAACCGCGAGATCATGACCTGAGCCGAAGTCGGATGCTCAACCGACTGAGCCACCCAGGCGCCCCGAGAATAAGGCGACTCTTAAGCCTTAGTGTTGTTCTCCACAGAATAAATGGAGTAGGAATAGAATTGTTCATGCAAAAAAATACTTAGCCTGTGCCGTAAAAGAACCTTCCCCAAAGAGAGAAATGGCTAGCCACTGAGTTTGGGATTCTGAAGAGTTCATTGTGATCTAGAAATACACTTAGAGAGAGTCTGTCAACAGTTTTATATTTTGAGGATTATGAAAGAAGTCCCAGAAGCATGCAGGCAGGAAAATATTCTAGTGGGGGCTACCCTGAACCCTCTTACTTTATTGCCACACCCCAAACACTTCCCAGAGTCAAGGTCAGCTCTTGTCCAGCCCTTACTCCAGTAGTGTCTACCTTCTAGAACCCAGCACTCTTCTTTCTCAGGACCCTTGGTCCTTCCTGTTTTCTGCCTCCTCCTTCCCTTCCCTCCCCTCTTCATCTTCCTCCTCTCCTCTCCCCTTCTCTTTCTGTCTCTGTCTCTCTGTTTCCTTCTCTCCCTCCCTACCCTCTTCTCATCACAAAACATCTTGCAGCTGGCCCAGCTAAAGGTCAGAGTCTACATCAGAGAAAATAAGCAATGAAAGAGAATGCTCTTTTGGGGGCCCCTGGGTGGCTCAGTCGGTTAAGCAGCCAACTTTTGATTTCGGCTCAGGTCATGATCTCATGGTTCGAGGGATCAAGACCCACATCGGGCTCTGTGCTGACAGCGTGGAGCCTGTTTGGGATTCTCTCTCTCTCTCTCTCTCTCTGCCCCTCCCCTAAGCTCAAACATACACACACACACACACACTCTCTCTCTCTCTCTCTCTCAAAATAAATAAAAATTAAAAAAGAGAGAATTATCTTCAGTGTCTGGTGAGGCAGGAGGGGCAGAAGAGAGAGTAAAACACTCTAAAGACTAACATATTAATGAATTTGGCCCTATCACACTTATCAATTCAATTACACAACATTCAAATGCCAATTGCATAAATACAAGCACCCCATTCAGTGATCACTTCCACGGCATTTTGTAATGACGTTAATTTGTTCCAAGCCTGCTGAGGACACAGCACAGAGAAAAACGGACAAGACCACTGTCCTCAAAGAGTCACAGCAGATAGACATCATTGCGTCTAAGTGGGAGACCGAAGTTAACTCTTTATTAAATAAGGGATCTCTGAATGCCTACCAGGGAGACTCCCTTACCTGAAAACCAGTTGGATCTTTATGATACCTGCACTTGGTCCAGAAAAGGAGGGCTATTTACTAGTTCTGCATAAAATAAGTAGGGGTAGGGGCGCCTGGGTGGCTCAGTTGAGGGTCCAAATTTGGCTCAGGTCATGATCTCGTGGTTCGTGAGTTCAAGCCCCATGTCAGGCTCTGTGCTGACAGCTCAGAGCCTGGAGCCTGCTTCAGATTCTGTGTCTCCCTCTCTGTCTGCCCCTCCTCCCCATCAAAAATAAATAAGCATTAAAAAATATTTAATTAAAAAATAGATCGTTGAAAAGGGTCAGATCTCACTAAGATTCCATGTTCTTGTGTGTGTGCGCGTGTGTGCGTGTGTGCGTGCGTGTGTGTGTTCCCATGCAATGTTATCATGTGAAGAAATTCTTGTAACTACCACCACAATCAAGATACAGAACAGTTTCTTTTTTTAAGTTTATTTATTGAGAGAGAGAGAGAGAGAGTAGGGGAGGGGCAACGAGAGACAGAGAGAGAGAATCCCAAGCAGGCTCCGTGCTGTCAGTACAGAACCTGACTCGCGGCTGAAACCCACAAAGCTGAGCTGAAATCAAGAGTCAGAGGCTTCACCAACTGAGCCACCCAGGTGCCTCCAGAACGGTTTCATCACCACAAGCCTCCCCACGCCCCTCCTCTGCCACCTCTAACTCCTGGCAACCACCAATGTGTTCTCCATGTCTATAATCTCGTCATTTTGAGAATATTCTATAACGGAACGATATCATACGCAACCTCTTGGGATTGGCTTTTGGACTCAGCATAATTTCCTTGAGGTTCGCCCAAGTTTCCAAAATGCAAGCGTTTCCAAAATGCAGGTTAAATGCTGGAGTAATGTCACATCCATGCACACTGGTAGACGCTTTGCTGTAACCGGATACGGAAGCGTGGGCAACAGTCAGTGATTCTCAACAGAACAGGATCGTTGAAAACTACAGGTAACCGATAGCTTCCGTTTTCTTGAGACAAAAGCATTCTTGCAGAACTAACGAGGAGTCAAATACTTGATTTGAAGGGCGTGTTATTCTTTGAGACGTCCAGACCCAAAGAGCTGTTTTTTCCCCCCAAGCTTCTTGGGCAGAGCTTTGGAGACGTAACTGAGTACTCATCCGGGCTTTGGGGCCGATTAAAAAAAAAAATAGCTTTGCTCCGAAGCAAGCTCCTGTTCATTAGCCCACTGCTTGATGGAGACAGAGCAGATCGCGTAAACCAGCAGCTCTCAGGCATCATGGCATCACGCGGACACGGCTCCTTGGCCATCTGAGGTCTAGTGCGTGTCAGTCACCGTTTCTCCTAACAGAGAATCTCTGCTTTGGGGGGATAAGAGACTGGAACCGCACACTGACTGCTCTTTAACCCACATTAAAGACGCAGTTGAGATCAATGGTATTTGAGAGACCATCTAAGGAACCGGTTTGGATCCTCATTAGACGCGTGTGCCAAGCAGAACGTTAAAATGTAAACAGTCTGGTGTCTGTTAATTTAGCCCTCATAGAAATGCTTTCCCTGAACTAAGATTTGTGACCGCGCTCCCAGCTTTCATCAGGAGTGAGTGCGAAAAATGCCTCCACAAAGTGTGTTTGCTTATTACTGCTAAAGAAAGTGTGCCTTTTCCTTATTTAAGTAATTCATACTCCTTGAAGACGATTCGGAAAATGCAGAGACCCAAAAAGAAGAAAAAAAAAAAAAAAGAGTCCCATTTCCCAGACAGGACGGGCTCATTCCCGTTCAGTCTTTCTTTGTTCCCTGAGGTTATTTTTTAAATGTTATGACGAGATAATAAACACAATTTGCAAAGTATATATTTCTTTAAATTCGTTTTAATGTTTACTTTTGAGAGAGAGACAGAGATAGACAGAGCACGAGCAGGGGAGGGGCAGAGAGAGAGGGAGACAGACGATGTGAAGCAGCCTCCAGGCTCAGCACAGAGCACGACGCAGGGCTCGAACCCAAGAACCATAAGGTCATGACCTGAGCCAAAGTTGGACACTTAACCTATTGAGCCACTCAGACACCCACAAAGTGTCTTTTTTTAGAAAAGTAGTTCTGAGAACACTTTTTATGTGATGTATGTCCTTAATATAAAAGTCTCCATACCCCCCCCCCAAAAAAAAAAACAGTCTCCAAAACTTGTTCACACAATATGAAATCAGGGGGAAAACGGTCTCTTCCACAAGTCGGTGTGGTTTCTTTGATAGAGCAAACCAGGTGCAGTGTCGCCTTATTTCTCCGGTGTACTCGGGTGGATCTCCCACAGTATGTTTACCTGGGACTCAGTTGCTAAGTATATACATGGCTTCTAAGGTTTGTCTAATTTAAATATTATTAGGATAAACAGCTTTGCATGCAAGTATCATTGCATCTATCCATGCGTAATTCCCGAGGAGAAAGTCCCACAAACAGGCTCGGTAAGCCAGACGCATTAAACGATTCTAAGTCTCTGCATAGGGCTCCAGATTCCATGGTTTGTCGTGCTTACCCCATCCCTAAGATCCAAATAACCCGGATGCGGAAGACCCAGTAGGATTAGAAAGGACCATGGTGGGTTTCACAGAAGACCGCCTCGTGAGTGACATCAAACTTGAAAGGCAAGACACCCGATCCGGCACTGTTGTGGAAGAATGCTACGGTCTGAAGGGCCAGCATCAGATGGGCAGACTTCCAGAGAAATCCACAAGAAGAGTTTACAAATCTGGTCCAGGTGGGAAGCAGGGCAAGGACAGGATAGGCTATTGGTTTACAGCTGACACCAAATGCTTACATACAACAGGGCAAAAGCATGTTGAAACTCGTGTTTCTTCTTTCTGTTTTTCCAATTACGACCACCAATCTATACATGAAAATGGGTGAGGAGACTGCAAGAGCGATTTCAGATAAATTTGAGTTTTTAAGCCCTGCTCTTCATTCCCAAGGGGGGTAGAAAAGCTTGTGGGTAGGCACGAGTCAATACCAACGCCAGTCTTTTGGGCAATAACACGTACAGGAGACACCCTGGGGGTCTCAAAAGGGATCTATTTTGAGTAAATATTCAGTGAAGGTGCGGGAGACAGTGTGGAAATGATACTGTAGACTTGTAACCACGTCATTACTCCAGGGAACATGGGCCGATCGTGAAAAAAGGATGAGTCCAGAACACTCGTTACCAAAATAAGTCATTGCTAAGATCATGAGAAATGGGTCAGGCTAACGGAAACACCACCTCCATGTCCATCGGATACAGTTTCCCACCCGTGTTCACACCGTCCACACCCGATGGGGACAACGTACGTTAGAAAAATGTTCCCCTTCTTTTTGGCAGAAGCAGTCTTCCATCAGAGCGCCGGCTGGACCTCAGCTCTCACTGACTGCCTTGGGCCAGAAGCCCTCGATAAGGGTCGAGACTGGGTAATGCCGACCTAGGATGGGGTGACATCTGTGAGTAAGGCCTTTGGAATCAGACAGGCTTGGATTAACTCCACATCTATCACTACCAGCTCTGGCCTCCCTGAGACATCTCCTGTGCTGTAAAATCAATGTAATAATGTCTTCTTCGCTCTCTTGTTTGAGAAAAAAAGAGTTAGACCCCTAGGGCAAAAGCTCCAATAAAAAAAGGATTTTGTTTCAATGCAAGGAAAAACTTTCTTTAAAAAGAATCACCTGATACACGCAGAATGGACTGCCCCTCGAGGCGGGTCCCTGTCATGGGTGGGCAGATGGACTGGGGACAACTCTTGTCTGCACATTGTAGCGGGACATCCTTCCGGGTACATGTGCTGACCTAACTCTTAAGAGCCTAAGAAAACATGACACACACTTTTAAAAGCTGTCTGAAGATGTGCTGGTATGAACAATGGACTGATTCTGATTTTTACAGGAGAAACCCCAGCAAAAAGTAGAAAGCGAAAAACAAGCAAACAGCGGACTGGGAAACCTTCCGTAAGCCTGCCCTAGGTCACATTTTGCTATCCACACAGTGGAATTCTTTAATGGCTGCAATGATCCAAGATACTTTATAATCACGAGCGGGAAGGGGAAAAGATTCAGACATTCACTACGTATGTAGCTTGTCTTACATAAAATGATCTTGTAAGTGGCACGTTTTATTATTGTTTTCAGCAGAGAATTCAGTAAACTTGGAGTTTGGATCATGTATTTTACCAACATATAAAATTAAAGGCCTCGATTAGTCATGTTTCCACCATAATTCTCTAAGTTTCTATAGTTTAGCCTTCAGATTAAGAGAAGATATGATGTGGGCTACCTGGGTGGCTCAGCTGGGCAAGTGTCTGATTCTTGGTTTCGGCTCAGGTCACGATCTTGCGTTTCATGAGTTCGAGCCCCACGTCGGGCTCTGTGCTGACAATGCGGAGCCTGCTTGGGATTCTCTCTCTCCCTCTCTCTCTCTGTCCCTCCCCTGCTCGCTCTCTCTGTCTCTCTTGAAACGAATAAATAAATTAAAAAAAAAAGAGTAGCCCTGATTTTTGCTAAAAACATCCAAGAAATCCTGGACTAGCACTGGGAATTTCCATGTATACATAAAATGAAAGACTAGTCATTGAAAAATAAAATCCCTCAAGAAGAATATCTGTTTGTTTGAAGTTTTCATACGGTCTCAAAACATTTCAAATAACATGCTTGCTTTGAATAACAAATCTTTTTAAGGGGACAGAGGATTGAAAATCTAAATCTAGAAACAGCTTGTTACTGGAGAAATATTCTGGGCAGAAATTACTTGTAAAAAGTGGCTGCGTGTGGAAAAGTGGGTAAATAATTTATGGAGTGGATTTGCATTCCCTGACCTAGCTATGGTATAATTTTGCACATCAGTTTTTCTCCAAGTCTATAAAACTAATAATGAGTAAGCTATAGTCTTAAAATCTAAAAATTCTTTAACATGCTTTATCTTATTTGTCCTTTGCAGCAGAGAGTTCGGGAACATAGGTACCTCTGACAGAACTGAAGCATGTGCACAGTCACAAAATCATGAAGGCGTGAACTTGGCCAAGGTCTACGGGATCCCATTTTTCTTATGTTCACAAATGAAGAAATCGGGTTAGATTCAACATTCAGTATGAACATCCTCTGTCTTTTAATAAGTTTTTTTTGTTTTGTTTTTTTTAATTTTAGAACACTTCTAGGTTTACCAAAAAAAGTTGCCAAGATAGTACGGAGAGTTTCCTACACCTTCACCCAATTTCCTCTGTGGTTAACGTCTTAAATCACTATGGCCCATTTGTAACAACACAGAAAGCAACATTAGTTCATTGGTATTCATTAGTTCCCGTATTTTATTTGGATTTTGCCAGTCTCTCCTCAGTGCCATTCCTCTGCCAGAATCCCATCCAGAACACCCCACTGCATTTAGTTGCCGCGTGTCCTTTGTCCCCTCTGGTCAGTAATAAGTTCTCAGACTTTCCATGTCTCTGGTGACCTTGACAATTTTGAGCAGTACTGGCCAAGTATTTTGTAGAATATCCCTCAGTTCGGATTTTTCTTCTATTTTCCCATTGATTAGACTGGGGTGATGGGTTGGAGGAGGAAGACAATGAGGGGAAGTACCATCACATCACATCACATCAAGGATGTGTGCTATTATAATGACTTATCACTGATGATGTTGACCTTGGTCACCTGCCCATGGTGATGTTTGCCAATTCCCTCCACCGTAAAATCAGATTTCCCTGTCCAGACCCTGCTTTTGGGGAGCTAGTCAACTAGAGTAACCCACGGTCAAGTTGGAGAGGAGGGATTCGAGTTCACCTCCTATAGGGAGGAATATCTACCTAATTATTTGGAACTCTATGAGGAAGATTTATCTCTTCCCTCCCTTTTTAATAATATATTTGTATCAACATGGACTCATGGATTTTTTTTGGCGATTCTAAAATGTGTGCCCTGATATCTTGTTGTTTTATAATAAAAAGAAAATATTACTTGCCCACAATCACATAGTAAGCCTATAAATGTACTGTGTTGTAATATACACACCAAACGATGGCCAATTCTAGGCCTGCTCCTAGCCCCATTGAGATCCCATGAGAGAATGAATAACTTGAAGGAGAGACCTCTTTTTTCTTATTTTTAGGTCCTTGTGCAAGCGTGAGTACAACATTCACCGGAGACCACTTAGCCCTGGAGATTTACCGTGAGGGCTACTGAGACCCAGGCCCAGGGTTTCATGCCAGCCTGTGAAAGTGTTTATGATTCATTCCAGACTTCCTCCCTACATCTGCTCCGTGGACCAGCAGATATGTGCTATTGGTCACTGGTTTAAATGAGTAAGAAAACAAAG
This sequence comes from Lynx rufus, assembly GCF_022079265.1. NCBI lineage: Eukaryota > Metazoa > Chordata > Mammalia > Carnivora > Felidae > Lynx > Lynx rufus. Next base: position 6,134,926 of record NW_025814889.1, read on the forward strand.
ATAGTTTAACCCAATGCAGTTTACCCATAGATGTTCTGTTGGGGAGAGGAAGGGAAAGAGAGGAGGAGGCTGAAAATATATGCCACATTGGAAATGGCACGGAAGGACTAGAATGGTCAACTTTACATACACTTTGTATATTAAGGTCACTGTATGATAAAGCATTGTCATGATCTCACAAACGTTGGTTCCTGTGATGGTCTGTCAATCAGCTTGGGCTGCCGTGGGACACTAATCCCACCATGGGGGCCCAACCCATACAGCCTTGTCTAAACCTAATCAATTCCCCAAACTCCACCTCCAACACCATCACATTGGGGGTTACGTCTTCAGCATATGAACTGGGGTGGGGGGAACACAAACGCTCACCCCATCACAGATGAGTAGTTTGGTACAGCAGGTAATATAGCTTTCCAGATTAAACAACTTCAAGAGGGGACTGGGGGTTGGTGGCAGGACTCTAAACCAGAGCTTTTCAAACTCTAGGTTCCCTGCGCTCTATTTTGTTACAGATTTCTGATCCAGTAAGTCCTGGAAGGGAGCTGCCCGTGTGCCTTTCTATCAAGTTCCCAGGCGATTTTGATGCCGCCGGTCCGTGGACCATACTTTGAGAAGTGCTGCTGTAATCGCCGAGCGAGTCAGAAGCACAGGTGATAATTTAACCCCATTTTCCTGATCTGTGTCGCCAGAACAATCTTCACTTGAAAACCAACCATAGTCATCATCAGCTCTCCTTCTGACAATCAGACTGAAAGTTTGTGACTTAGTTACCACCAAACCAAGGTGGATGTGATTTGGAAGTGATTTCATTTGGGGGGCGGGGACACCAAGGGGACTTTTCTAACCTCCCCCTTCCAAAGTTAGGTCTTTTCCACTTAAAGATATTTGCCATGTACAGGTAATTGACAAAGCAAAGAAGATATCGTGGCTTGGGATGTCAGCACACTTTGACAAGACCTACCTAAGTTACTATGTGTCTGCACCACACTGGAAAGTCACCCGTGCAGACCGTAGCCTCCTACACCTAACCTCAGAAGTCAGACGAGGTGGTTGGAAAGGTATTTCTCACCAGAACGTTCTGTGCCCCATTCATTCATTTATCCAGCAGATGTTTTCGGAAAGTCTGATTTGAGCCAGGCTCTGTGCTGGTCACTGAGAATGAAGCTGTGAATGAGACCCACTTAGAGCATTTTAATCAGAGGACACACAACACGGTGTGTGTTGAGTCAGGAAGGTCGGGCTTTATTTCTACCATGAGAGCTGAATAAGTGGTGTCCTTCCGATTCTCTTTTCACCTTTAACAAACCAACAACCTTCCAACCTACTGGTCTACCCATTTCAATCACTGCAAACACCAGGCAAGACCACCAGTAAGAGTAGAAAGTAATGTAATACACTTTGCTCTCTCCCCCAAATACAATAACTAGAGTGATTAATGTATTTCCTATTCTAACAGAACCAACCTTTCTGCTGCCATTTTTCTATCTGAAATGTTTTTGTTATGGGACACCTAGGTGGCTCAGTCGGTTAAGTAACTGACCCTTGATTTCAGCTCAGGTCATGATCTCATGGTTCATGACTTTGAGCCCCACATTGGGCTCGGCGCTGAGAGCACAGAACCTGCTTGGGATTCCCTCTCTCTCCCTCTCTTGCTGCCCCCCGACCCCCGCTCACACTCTCTCAAATAAATAAACATTAAAAAACTTTTTAAATGTTTCTGTTTTTGCTGAAGAAGTCCGCCATAATTGGAAAAGTGAGCCACAACGGCCTAGAGACATGTATTAACACTATAGCCGCAAATCCAGAAACATCCTACCAAACTGTGTTAAGAACAGCGAACGTTTTTCACAACCCGGTTGATGGTGACGTTTGCCTTATGAGCCCAATCATCATCATTTATGAAGTTTTCAGAACAACCGAGAACACGTGGCTTAACCTAGCAAGTTACTTAGACCAAAGGTGAATTTTCTGCTATTATTACTTTTGTTACTTATAGTATTTAATAATTATAGTGGTTTGTATATTTCATAATGCACTCTTCATACACTTCTTGCGGAGGTCCTACACGAAGTCTCTTCTCCTCGGTAGAAACAGCATCGCCAGCTTCTAAATCTAACAGATTGAAGTCAAAGTTTAATGTTTATTGATGTAGAATTCAGGGAGGATCTAGGCACTTACTCTTTCATCTAAAGGAAGCTTAAGGTTTCTGCTCTGAGGATGAAATCAAATGGTGCGCATGAAAGCACTTTGTCAATAACAAAAAATGATGTCAATACTGTGTATTGTAAGTACCTCTCGTTGAAAATAAACTAGTCAATAAATAGCAACTATCACTAGTTGAAATATACCTCTTTTCTGATGTTCCCCACCACTGGTCTATTTGGCAGTGGGTATTGTTTTGTAATGTGCATCTGTTAAAGATATACGTGAAAATAACGTTACGTTACATCACACTACATCCGCCCTCAACCTCTGGAAATGAAGTACTACAGAGTCAAGGAGACTCGGTGGAACGTGTTCATTGTTGTTATCGTTTGCTTTGGTTCTGTGTGTGTGTGTGTGTGTGTGTGTGTGTGTGTGTGGTTCTGTGTGTGTGTGTGTGTTTACTTCTTTAGAATTCTTCAGTATCACAAAAACGGTAAAAGTGGCTGCAATGAGTAAAACAAAACAGAGGTTTACATATGTTTTTAGAACGGATGGTTCACTCCTCTCCCTCCAATTCTTTCTCCAGAGCAACGTTAACAGCCCCCTGATGTCCTTCCAGATGCCTTTCCATGAATTCTTCGGTGCTCATGTGAACACCGAGTTCACATGTTCTAGGCCATGTAGAACATGTGAACTTGGCCACCTCCTCCCTTTCTGCCACCTCACCGTCCCATCTTCCTTCCCTCCCTCCCCTCTTCTCCCTTCCCCTCCCCCTTCTTCCATTCTTGTGTTTCTTTCCATCTTTCTTTTTCTTCATTAGCAACAAAAATGGGACATGCCATGTACCACTTAGTGTGAAACTTCCTGAGTTTTTACTTAAAAATAGAATATACATCCTTTTCAGTCAATGCAGTCCTTTCACACAGGTACACTGCATCCTAAAGTATAAGCCCACTGTCATTTGCTCAGCCTGTAATCTGTTAATAAGCATGTGTGTTTGCTATTCTCTCCTTTCATTTCTTTTTTTTATCTTTGTTCTTTTTTTCTTCTTTTATTGAAGGGGGGTTATCCCACCAATTTGGTTGCAGTAAATTCCTTTGTATATATAGCTATATGAGCTAGGTCTCCAAACTGAGATTTTAAAGATTATTCTGAAAACAGGAGAATACCTCTAGAATTTTGGTAGGAGAGGACACAGTCAGCACCTTCCCATTAGACTATCTCTCATTGCAGAAATATGGCGCACTCTGTGTTAATATGCATATGGTGGCTATTATTTGAGCAGTGGGATATCTACCCTGTGACATAATGAGATCCTTCAAGGATTTTACTATGTTATTATCATTATTACTTGCCTCTTGAAACCTAACCTTATCATATTTTTATATTAGGTGCAAATGTGAGGCGGGCAGTGATAAAATCAATTTAGTAATAACTGTGATTATTAATGGTAACCATTATTCATTGTTCATTATAATCACTCATGATTTTATTATTCAGATAAATCTAATATCATGCAGATTTTAGTGCCGTGCCCATTTTCTGGAGATTAAATATGGGTCTCTTAAATTCCAGGTGGCTAGGTGCCCTGCTTTCTGCATTGTCACTGAACTCTAAGAGATGGTCTGGGCTATTCCATTATGGAATAGCCTAGAAATGGATGTTGCATGCCTATGGAAGTCTGGAAAACTGAGTCTTACTTACAAAATCGTTCAAAGTTATTTGTTGCCCTTTCACTGTATAACAATCTGAGAATTTGGAAATCTCTATAGTGAATTGGGGCTTGTAAATCAAATGCTACGCTGGAAAGCACCAGTTATGGGAAAGTAAACCCTGAGTATTTTTGTAAAGGGAACTTTGAAACATGGACGCTCGCTTACAACATGACATGTTTTAAGAATGTGGAGCCTGTTTAAAATCACACCTCTTAGAGGATTACAAACCCAGTTGGAAATGTTAAACCTAGGTAAGCTAGAAGCCACATCCCTGGTAAGAAGAGAGCACGTATCTTTCCTGCACGCAGACTCTTATCTCTCCCTATTTGCCAGGTGAGTAGAGGCACAACCTTACCGTTGGCTTTCCCTGTAGCCCCTGGACAAGGCTTTCTGGACTCCTGATTTCCTTTCGCTGTGTGCCCAGGTCAGATGAACTGCGAACTGGGCTGTCCTAACTGAGCTCCCGGCAGGATGAAACAGGAAAGGTCTCACGCACGCCAACGTGCTCTGCAGAAATGGAGGCTGGGCCCCTCCCTTTGGTCCAGACAGTCTTGCGCTGATCGCTATCAGAATTACAAATGGCTCAGTTAGCACAGTTGAGTGGGTTTCACGGTGGGGTGAAACCCTGGGGTTCAACCAGTGCACAGATAAAATTTGTATTTTCCTGGGATTGTGTTACTTGCCCCAGGCCCCACGTGATGGGATTTGGTCATTGTCGTACTGTCAAAATGGCGCTTCCTTCTGTTGTCATCATCACTAGTGCATCTGTGTAATTTGTCATAGCAGCTATCAAACAGTGCATCAGAGAAAGCGGAGAAACCAACAAAAGCATCTTCACACTCTTTGCAGCCACGTGGCTATCACCCGTTATTAAATCAATTATTGAAGCTCAGTTCAGAGTGGGTTTCTCTGGGTGGATTAGCTCTGTTATTGTCTGGCGACTGTCATCTGGGGCTTCTCTAACTCTTTGCTAGTTAAACCTTTTTAGCTCCTGTAAGAGAGAATATATATACTGAAGAGGTAAAAATAAAGCAAACTAGAATAAAATAGGCAAAAATAAAATCAGAGGGAAGTCTGATACCTGACACAGAGGGAACGTTCGATGATCCGTCTTAAAATAAATAGCATAAATATGCAATACCCATTGGCTTAACCAGCACAAATAAAGTATGAAGGCCACGTTAAAAATAGTGCTGATTTATTCTCTCTACATACCAGGCAACATTCGTCCATGGGTAAATTATGGGTACCTTTTGAAAAAGCTCTCCACTCTTAATGTCATTTAGTCCATTCAATAACACTCATTCAACACAAATTTCTTTAAAGGAGAACCTACCACAGAGGCAATATTGCATAGTATCGTGGAAAAAGGGGTTGTGAAATCAAATTGAGTCAAAACTACTTTCTTTTCTTTCCACTTGGGTAGACAAGGGACAGAAACCCCTCTGTCCATCAGTTTTCTCCTCTGTGACCTAGGGATGGTAAATGCATGTCTCTTTAGGGTCAAGGTAAAGATTCAATACGTTAATACAGGTAGAGTGCCCAGAACAGTGCCTCGCACAGGAAGGAAGTTCAATATATGTTAACCAAAATTATTACAGGCCAGAAATGGGACAAGGTGCTGGCGGGGATCAAGACAGCCTAGAACTGTAAATTCTCAATCGTTAAGAAAGCCTGAATTAGGGATGCCGGGTGGCTCAGTCGGTTAAGCGTCCAACTCTTGGTTTCGGCTCAGGTCATGATCCCATGGTTCCTGAGTTTGAGCCTTGAGTTGAGCTTTGCACTGACAGCATGGAACCTGCTTGTGATTCTTTCTTTCTCTCTCTTTCTCTCCCTCTATCTCTATCCCTCTCCCACTCACACATGCACACACACACACACTCTCTCAAAATAAATAAATAAACTCAAAAAAAGAGAGAGAGCCTGAATTAGTAGTAAAAATATGATCAACACATAAACAATAATGAGGCAGAATGTGCTGGGTCAGAAAAGAGGAACAAAATTCTGTGCCAGGGATATTGTCCAAAGAACGCTGCCATGAGCATCTTGCCTTGCCACATAGGAGTTGAGTTTAAAATGTTTATCAGGTGTGGTTTTGACTAAGTGCATGGGAGATGTGTGTGCCTCTCAGCATGCTGGTTGGGAGATTATTTCAGATTTGTGCTTTCTTGAGATAAAAGAGTTGCAGTCATTGAGAATTGAGCATTATGAGTACATTAAACGGAATCTTCCCACATTTCCAGTGACATAAACTTGTCACTAGACAAGATGGATCCTTGAGCAATGGGTCTCTTGCTTTTGATCACAGAGAAAGGGTGAGAGGCAATAAAATGGCTGAACCATTGGTCTTTCTCTGTCCTTCTGTGTGAGACCCACTGCACTTGCCCCCCTCAGCAGGACACTTGGCTCGGACAGCCTGGAGCTGGGTAAGCCATTGGCCCTCATCTGTCGGCACTCCACAGTGTGGAAATCATGTCCACAGAAGAGATATGGCACCAAGGGACTCAAGTGGGAGAAGAGGGGGTGGAGGTTCCTGCTTCCTTCTCTGGCCACGGCTCCAAGTTTACGAGCTTCCGCGCTGCCTTCTTGCTCCATTTGCTTTATTCTTCAAATTCTGAAAGTAGGAAAGAGGAGCAAAGTGCATCATTCCAAGAGGACTCTGAGATGCCAAGGCCACACTGATGTGCTGTTCATAGGAATCCAGGAGTCTCTATGATCCTGGTTGGCAGGTAAAATTCACTGGGTGTGAAACGGGTGTAGGGAAAGATGGCACGCTGCCCGATGGACTGATTGCCTCTTTTTTAAAACTATTTTTTTAAGTAAGGGGCTCAGGCTCATGACCCCAAGGTCCAGAGTCTCATGCTCCGCTGACGGCCTGCCAGGGGCCCTCTGATTGCCTCTTCTGAGTTATAGACCACTTGTCAAGAATTAACCTGTACCTCCTCCAATATCGATACAATTGTGCATCCTTTGATCGAAGAACTTGATTTCTGATTTCTCTGGCTTTATCACTGCTGTAGCTCCCAATATGCCAAAGGCCCACCTCAAATATGGTAGACTAAATTTAGTTGGGGAAAATCAGGAACGACTTCGGAAGGAGGCACACGTGGTCCAGTTCTTGAAAATGAAAGCAGGATCTCCCCAAGAAGATATGGGAGATATCCCCATGGTAAGTGGATAGAAGAGGAGGGGAAAGGCCAGGAGAGGAGAACAAGCCACTGGGACCAGGAGAATGGTGTGCTCTTACCGGACAGTCCGGGTGTCACAGTGGCCAAAGGTCACCCGGTGGGAAGAGGGAGTTACTGATTAAGAAAGGTTCTACACAAAAAGAAAAAGTCCTCTACAATCTATGTGTACACGCACACACACGCATGCGCACATGCACTCACACACACACACACACACACACACACACACACACAGGACCTAATAAATAACACAGTTCATTTCTTCACTGGGAAGCAGCAACACCTTCCATCGGGAGTAATGGAGGGAATACCCCTGGCCTCTTTCTTTCCTCAGGCTGACCACCCCCCATCTCCATCCCACGGGACCCATGTGCTCGGGGCTCATGCAAATTTAAATGGTCATTTCCTGTGTCTGGGCTGATAATGGCCATAGATACTCTTCACTTTTCTCTGATCGCTGACATTCTGTTGTTTTCAGTTCAGACTCATCTTTAACTGTGATTTCAGCACAAAAACGAATTTGGGAACACAATTACCTCCCCACTCCCTCCTCCAGATCTTTCCATGGGGTCCCATTTCGTTGGGCTGGCAGATGACAGGCTGTGGCACTACTTGGCCTCCGTACCCTCGTAAGCATGTTCGATAATCTTCCACCCTCTCTCTCCATGTATATATTGGCTATATTTCTCCGGGGAACTCTAACACACAACTCAAATGTCCCTTCTTTTACAAAGTAGAAAATTGCTCTCATCCCACCGAGCTCGACTGCTGTCTTCACAGTGTTTATCCAAACCTGACCTTTTTTAATTGTTGATTTTTTTCTCTCTCTCAGAGAATATATCCTAAGACAAAGAAGTGTAGATTGGTGTCAGAGTTTCTAATCTGAGCATATGCTCACAGGCCCTTAGGTTAGCTGGACTGACATTTTTTTTTAAAAGTTTATTTTTGAAAGACAGAGAGAGGGAGAGTGAGTGGCAGAGAGAGAGGGAAACAGAGGCTCCGAAACAGGCTCCATGATGAAAGCTCAGAGCCCGATGCAGGGCTCAAACTCATGAACTACAAGATCATGACCCGAGCCGAAGTTGGACACACTCCACCAACTGAGCCACCCAGGTGCCCTGGGCTTACATTTGTGCCCACTACGAACTAGTATTTCTTAGAGATTGATTTTCAGAGTACTGATTTCCGTGACCTAAATATGTTTGGGAAATCCCCCATCGAATAAACACTTCCTGAGGACAGACTACCTTTCCATGGCAACACGCCTAGCATCAAAAATTTTGTCTTGGTCCACAGTAGGTGCTCACTCTACGTGTACTGAATGAGTGAATCCCCTTTGTAAGGAGTAAACCTTCACCTTTGCAAGCTTTCCTATTAAAGGTCTTAAAAACTCAACAAAAGAAACTTGCTTCACTTTGTCTCATTTGGTCTCCACCCTGGTGCTTCTATGGAACCTGCTTTGGGAAGCCCTTCTACAAGATATCTTCTTTGATCATTCAAAAGCTCTGGGAGAGGAGGAGGGGATTTCAGCACTATTGATAGTGGGCTTTGCTTCCTGTTTTAAAGATGTTGAAAAGCATAGAACGGTGTATGAGGAGGCACTTGGGGATTTTTCCTGGACAGCAAACAACTCTTACAAAACAAGGATTTGATGAGCTCAGTGCAAATGAATCGGAAACATATGGATTCCATTTCCCTTGAAACACACATGGCTTTAACAATTAAACACCATAGCGATTAGTAGGGGAAAGAATACACAACAGGGATTTGACGGAGTCCAAACATTTGAAAACACGTCTGAGGTCCTCCCTGAGCCCCAGATGGGGTCATCCCACAGAACACATGGAGTCCTAGCTGCTGTGGCTACAGCACACAACATCCTTTTCCAATTGCAACCTGCCAGGGACATTAGCAGTGACTCTCCCTGCCGCTCTGTGGGGGACAGATGGCTTTTGTTTTCTTAAAGATAACGGTTGAGGTAGAATTATGATTTTTTTTTGGTTATACTTTCCTGTTTGTTAGACTGAGAAGGTACATGAAAAGACAAAGTATATGAGTGTGTGTGTGTGTGTGTGTGTGTGTGTTCTATGGCAATGCTCTCCAAGGAACTCACATCTCTCCAAAGACATTACCTCATTCATTTTTATTGTTGCTGCCCAAGAGGAATATGGGATTATTTCAGTTCCGCCTACAGAGAAGGAACCTGAAGGAGGGTGTGGCCAAGATCACACAGCTGGCCGAGGACCGGCCAGATAAGAGAAACCCTCTCCAGCCTGTGCCCCACAGATTTCTCTCTCCAGCTCCACCTGCCTCCAGATTAACATTACTATATGTTAACTTAAAATTGGGCTTCCTAAGGGGAATTCTGGCTTTTTCCAAAAAAGCTCTCGCACTGGCGAGGAGGGTTCAATTAATTTTTCCCTCACGAGTAAAATCACTACATCAACTATCTCAGCAGCCCCCAGGGCCAGATCCAAGACACTGAATTATATGTCCCTGAAGCTGAGCCTTCCACCGGACAGCTCAGAGCCGAAATGAAAACCCGAAAGGCCGTATTATTGTGAGCCACTGTCTTACCTGACCGGGCGTGGTGGTTTCCCAATCAGCTCAGGCCCTGGGGTGGCGGGGAGAAGGGGGTTAGACTTGCCTCTTGCCACTTCATTTCAAAGTTGTGGCAAATGTGTTCTTTTTGCACCAAGAAGGATTCATCTATAGGATCTAATATTTTGAGGTTTTCCTCTATCAAATCGTCTTTCTCAAATATTTTTTTTTTCCTTCGTGGTCCTTCAGGAAAATATTTTAAAGCTTGAGAAAAATTCACAGGTGAGCCACACCAGGAGTTTTCAGTCCTGCCTGGGCATCTCACAGGACAAAGTTGAATGAAAACACACACGTGGGTGCACACACACACACGTGCAACACGCGCACACACACAAGGTGCCGAGATGCCTGCTTTGAGAAGGGTCCCAGACCCGGGCAGCTCCCAAAAGGTCCCAGGTGATCCCGACGGGCAGCAGAGAGCACGCACTGGCCTCCAGCTGCCCCAAGCCTGTCACCCAGAGGTTGAGGCATTGCATTTTGCGTCCTATGGATTCCTTCATTCCGAAAACGTATTTGTTCGGGCACCTGTTTTAGAACATACCTCGGATTTGTTTCAGTCAGGTATGTTAGGACATACAGCTCTGGCAATGACTCTCAGAAAGGAAGAAGTTTATGGTCACAGATCCCTAAAGAGAGGGAAGGCACAGCACATGGCTCGGGGCCACCCGGGGAAGCACCGGGGCCAGCCAGGAGGCGGCGGGAGTGAGGGGGGCCGTGGGCAAAAGGCTCTATTTCAGTGGAAGGAATGGGCAAGGCTAAATACTCAAGCTGAGCAGGTTTAGGGCAGCTCATTTGAACAATCCCGACAGGCTCTGGGGCGTGGGTCGGGAGTGCCCGCCTTTAGGGCAGAGGAAGAGGGTCCCCAGCTATAGCAGCCTGATGAAGGGAGGGCGGCAGGGATTTGGGCTCGCATTCGACTGGTTTTCATATCAAAGTCATACTGTCAAGCAAGTCCATTAACCTCCAGCTAGCTAGGGGACGGACTCCCTCCCCAAGTCCACAGAGCCCCACGATGGCAAAGCATCCTAAAATACAGAAAACGTCTAACCCATGATGAATACGGTATCACCTCCGCCGTCAGAATGCTAAATGTGGATCACAAGGATAAAATAGTGATCACAAGCTTTCCCCTATATGTTTCCATTTTACACACAAGGTTCGGGTCGTCACTTCTCTTTTTCTCTTCCCGGAAAATCCGTCAGGTCCGTGATAACACCGTCCTTCCTCGATATGGACGCTAAGAGGGGAGGTGACACTGTTTCCGTGCAGCAGACACGGGATTGGAAACTGGGTCTTGGGGCTCCTGGCCCCCAGCCCCACAGAGCCGTCCAGAAGGAGAGCCTGGGTTCCTCTTCAAAGAGCCGCTGTGCACAGAGGCACGGGCCTTGGTCCCCCGTGTTGGCAGGTGAAGCCGGCCTGTGCTCACACAGCAGTGAGCATTCTGCTTCCCAGAGCGGGAGAGCATTCCCCCAGTGGTGTGGGTCGGCTGTGCGTGTTTTCCTGAAGAACATAATTAGAAAGGGAGTCCATAGATCACGTCGAAAATACCGATGGGCCAGCCACAGAGAAGGCTGTCGGTTTCGACAGACAAGACAGGCCGCCCCGGCCAGCAAATGGACACGGTGTCCTGTCATCTTCGATGACGTATGTGCACTTCGGCGGGGAGAGATGCGTCCGGAGCCGTGGATCCTGTCTTCTGTAGCTCTGAGGGCGTCAGACAAACATTTAGACAGAGGGCCCTTTAACCAGCTTCTCAGAGGCCGTGAATCAAGTCAGAAAGTAATTCAACCCTCGCTCTCAAGGTGCAAGGGAAGGGAAGAAAAACGGTTTCTTTAGATTCTGTCCTCCCCGCGGAGCCATTTGTCAGTTTCCTCAGCGAGTCTGCGTCGATCCCGCCCCGGCCGCTTCTCTCTGTGCACCTGCCGTCCCCGAGGCAGTGGGCAGGTGGCTGTTGGGGGCATGAAGGGCGCTGGGCCTCGAGCTGCTATGGCTCCCTGTGCTTCCGAGGGGCCCCGAGCGTTCCGACTCGGGGACTGCTCTCCCATCGCTTGCCAGGGCCGTCTAAATAACTGGCCTAAGGGAACTGGATTCCGTGAAATGCGTTTGGGGTCCTTCCTGAGCGAGTAACAAAGTCACGTGGCGGCTTTGCTCAGTACATCAACACAAGTCGCCTGGAAACACGCGGATTACCCGACTGTGCCCATGCCCAACACCCAGTGGTTTGGGTCGGCCGTGCACTTGCTTCCGCAGGTGGGGGGACCTCGGGGTGGGGAAGGAACTATGAATACAGCAACTCAAATACTTGCGCTCGATATTTATTTGCTTTAAGTTTTAATTTTTATTATTTACTTTCAGAGGGAGAGAGAGAACAAGAGTGGAGGAGGGGCAGAGAGAGAGAGAGAGAGAGAGAGAGAGAGAGACAATCCCAAGCAGGCTCCACAAGGTCAGTGCAGCGCCCGGCGAGGCTCAGACTCACCAACCACAAGATCATGACCTGAGCCCAAGTCCCATGCTCAACCCAGTGAGCCACCCAGGCGCCCCTGCTTGATATTTAAAACAGTGAGGTGGATGGAGCGCCTGGGTGGCTCAGTTGGTTAAGCGTCTGACTTTGGCTCAGGTCATGATCTCACGGTTCAGGAGTTTGAACCCTGCATCAGTCCGGAGCCTGCTTCGGATTCTGTGTCTGCCTCTCTCTCTCTGCCCTCCCCGACCCGTGCTCTATCTCTGTCTCTGTCTCTCTCTCTCTGTCTCAAATAAATCAACAATTAAAAAATCTAGAACAGTGAGGTGGAGAGATGAGGTCACTCACCCACGTTGTACTGCTGGGGAGATGTCAGGCCTCCTCCAGGACAAGGACCCGGGTTTCTCATCTCTACACCAGGGTTCTTTCCCTGATGTACCGCAAGGAGGCATGCGGCTCGTGTATGTGTTTCACCACCTGGGGATTTTTAGACGTTGTGGGTGTTGCGGGGTTTACCAACTTCAGCCCAAAAGCAAACACATGTGGTGAAGTGCTGAACGACACCGGGTATCTTATTACGAACCAGTATTTACCACAGGAAACGCTCATTGTGATACACTTACAGCTGCCTTCCTATCCGTACAAGTCTTATCAGGCACAGCGTCCTGCTGTAGAGACCAGAGCTGCATGTTGAACAAGCACAGGACGGCTTCAGGGACAGGCACGAGGATTCTCCCACGAGGGGGACGCTTCAGGCAGTCCCACATCCCTTACGGCACAGTGGCTCTCCCTTCACAATAGCCCCAGCGGAGAAAAAGAAAAATGCTGAGTTCTCTTTCGGGTGAATAAATTTCTATTCGGAGGGGCGCCCAGGTGGCTCCGTCAGTGAAGCCTCCGATCCTTGGTGGCGTCTCAGGTCGTGACCTCACGGTGCGTGAGATCGAGCTTCACATCTGGCTCCGCGATGATGGTGTGGAACCTGCTTGGCATTCTCTCTCTCTCTCTCTCTCTCTCTCTCTCTCCCCCTCTCTCTCTCTCAAAATAAATAAATAAATAAATAAATAAACTTTGAAAAGAAAAATTTTAATCGGAAAGAACGAGACGTGGACACCCTCCACCCAGATGGGTCCATGAAGCTTGAAGGCATTGGTTGAATTGGAGGTACTCAGGGGCTCTGCCCACCTTTCCCCGCGGAAAGGGAGCAGCGTTTCTTCTATGCCACCTGCCAACTGCCCAGGCTTCCTATGGTGTATCCACTCTGCCACAGGACTCCACTCCACCTTTCTGTCCACAATGACTCCAGACTGTATATTTCCTCAGACATATCCCGACCCCCTTTCTCCTCTCCGCTCACTGCTCTCTCCTCACACATCAGAGAATGCGTATGGCTTGTTGTTAATGCAGTGAGCAATCTGGGATTCTCAACTGCACCTTTTTCATATGAGAATGGAAAAGAACATCCATTGCTTCCTCTATGACTGGTGCCTTTCAGTCCCCTTGGGGGAAAAAAAATCATTCCTGCCCATCACTGAATGGGATTCCAAGGTCGTACTTTCTGGGAGACGTTCACAAGTCATAGGACAGGGGAGACCATCTTTGTTAGATTTTTCCTAGAACCATCATAGCTAAGTAAAGAAGAAAAACATGGGGCGCCTGGGCGGCTCAGTCGGTTAAGCCTCCGACTTCGGCTCAGGTCATGATCTCCCGGTTCGTGGGTTCGAACCCCGTGTCGGGCTCTGTGCTGACAGCTTGGAGCCTGCTTCCGATTCTGTGTCTCCCTCTCTCTGTGCCCCTCCCCTGCTCACACTCTCTCTCTCTCAAAAATAAATAAACATTAAAAACAATTTTTAACAAAAGAAGAAAAATCATGGAATCCTTGCATATTGTGGGTGGGAATGCTAAATGGTGCAGCCACTATGGAAAACAGTATGGAGTGTTTTCAAAAACTGTAAAATAGTGTACCCTTTGAGCCAGCGATCCCACCTCTAGGTATTCCTCTAAAAGAACTGAAATCAAGATCTCAAAAAGATATCAACACTCCTGTGCTCATTGCAGCACTGACCGAGGTGAAAAGAACCCGAAGGGCCATCGGTAAACGAATGGATAAAGAAAACGTGTTCTATAACATATTCAACCTTCACAAAGAAGGAAATTCTGGAAGGTTCAACCACATGGATGGACCTCGAGGACATTACGCCCAGTGAAATCAGCCAGTCACAGAAAGACATGTACTACATGACTCCACTTGTATGAAGTGTCTAAAATAGCCAAACTCACAGAATTAAAGAATGACATGGTGGCCGCGAGGGGCCAGAGGAGGGAGACACAGGGAGTTACCATCAGGCCTCATGAAGTCAAATAAGATGAACACGTTCTAGAGATCAGCTTTATACCCGTGTACTTACAGTCAACAAGAACGTACACTTAAACGTGTGTTAAAGGGGAAAACACCACATTGAGTGGTCTTTCCACAGTAAAATAAAAACATGAACTCTAAACCGCCCCCCTATTTGCCCTTATTCTTTGTTTTCCTTCTTTTTAAAAAAAAAAAATTTATTTATTTATTAGTGTGTGAGAGAAAGAGTGTGAGCCCAAGCAGGGGAGGGGCAGAGAGGGGGAGAGAGAGAACCCCCACACAGGATTCTCACCATCAGTGCAGAGCCCGACGTGGGGCTCGAACTCACAAACCATGGGATCATGACCTGAGCTGAAATCAAGAGTCGGTTGCTTAACAGACTGAGCCACCCAGGTGCCCCCTTTTTTTCCTATGTCCAAAGTTTTATTTAGATTCCAGGTAGCTAACGACATACACTGTAATATTAGTTTCAGGTGTAGAATTTAGTGATTTGACATTTCCGCACAACACTCCGTGCTCACCACAAGTGCATCCTTAATCCCCATCGGCTAGCTCCCCCTTCCCCCCCACCCAGCAATTTGTTCTCTGTAGTTGAGTCTGTTTCCTGGTTTGCCTCTCCTTTTTCCGCCCCATGTTCGTCTGTTTTGTTACTTAAATTCTTTTATCCACTCGCTTCTGTTGGCTCCAGCCATCACCCCTCTACTGGAGTCTCACAAAGCCCCATTTCCCTTCTCTTACTAAATCCTGAAAGGCACGATGGGTCTCGCATGGGCGCAAAGGCTCGGAAGTCGAGGGACACAACGTTCTCCTCCAACTTTTGCCAACCAGCGTCCAACACTTGATTTTACTTGCCTCAGATTCTCTCCATCGAAAGCGTCTGTCCCAAGGCGGTCTTGCTGAGGGAGCCAAGAAGCTAGAAGTGGCCGAGAGGAGACGGCAAACAGCCGGAGGAAGATCTTCCTCTCCCGTGGCTGCATGGCCATTACCCGGTAATCAGACACACATTTCCTATTTCTTGGAACATCTTGAGATGTGTGTGCCCTTGTACTTTAACATCATGTTTATAGAAGGCAATATCTATCCATTAGCCTACCAGTGTTTTGTAACACAACACGCTAACGTTAATTTCGTGTCAAAATTGCAGGAAACTTTGAGATTGATATTGAGTCATGTAAAGCGGCTACTGTCTTCATAAAAGCCTTATTAAAACCATCTACTAATTCATCGTTGGACCTCGATTTTATTGCACATCAAAAACCTTTGATTTGGCTCCATTTGGAAGGCATAAATACTCTTGATTTATACCGCATAATCATTTTTCCAGTGATGTTGCCAATATGTAATTTTGTCCAAAGCTATTTGCAATTCTAACAGACGTTGAAGGAGTTACAAGCAAAATGCTGTGATGCAACCCTCTGTGTGTAAGACAGGAGTTCCAGCAGATTCCCGCAGCCACCTTCACTGGCGGGGATCAATCTGCACAGCGGTCTTTCACCACTGACCTTCCTAACTGCCTTCTCGGCACTTACCCCTTCCTTCAAGTAAGCGTGCTTTCACTGTCCACAGCTCGTGTACTCTACGTGAACACTGAGACTTATCTGTGAATGTCTTGTGCTTTCTTCTTTTAATATTAAAAGCCAACAATGTTAGGCTTTGGCACTTCTCTTTCGGTCCTATTCTTTCATTCATTGAACAAATAATCATTGAGCACTTTCTCTGTGCCAGACCCTAAATCTGGCTCTAGGGATACTATATAGAACAGTCTAGAACTCACTTGTGAATTGCCCTCTGGGGTGGTGGCCTTTGAACAGGATTTATTACAGTACCAGCAGAGTTCAGCCTACCATACACCATTATAGCACAGCTTCGTCATTATTAATAAAATGTGAGCGTTTCTATATGATTCGTTTGGAAGGAGAGATAGGTATGATCGAACGATTATCGTCAACCTCATAGCAAGGCACAGTTTTGACTTCTCTTCCTTACAGGTTGCTGTTCCATTTTGATTGCCGCTTGTCGACTCGTCATGCCTCGAACATTGACATGCTCTGTTCTCATGCCCGATTTTCCTCCTCTTCTTTCTCCAGTACCGGTTCTCCTTCATCACCATAGGATCTCACATTGGTCTGACGATCTGTGATCTGCCCTCTAATATTTTATTAGCATTTATTAACATTACATATTACATTAACATATTAACATTAGGGAAATGTGTATCACTGTTTCATAGGGGAAGATAGGAGTAAACCCATAATCATGTCCAAGGAAGTAACATAGAATATTAAGTAGATAAGCGTTTTCTGGTAAATACATCGTTTCTGGAATTGAAGAGTAGATTAGGTTTTTTTTAAGTTTTTTTGTTGTTGTTTATTTTGAGAGAGAGAGAGACAGGGAGGGGCAGAGAGAGACAGGGAGAGAGAGAAACCCAAGCAGACTCCGCACTATCAATGCATAGCCCAACTCGGGGCTCAATCCCACCAACTGTGAGATCATGACCTGAGCAGAATTCAAGAGCTGGATGCTTGGGGCATCTGGGTGGCTCAGTTGGTTAGGCGTCCGATTTCGGCTTAGGTCATAATTTCACAGTCCATGAGTTCGAGCCCTGCGTCGGGCTCTGTGCTGACAGCTCAGAGCCTGGAGCCTGCTTCGGATTCTGTGTCTTCCTCTCTCTCTGCCCCTCTCCTGCTCATGCTCTGTCTTTCTGTCTCTCAAAATTAAATAGATATTAAATTTTTTTAAAAAGAGCCAGATGCTTAACTGAGGAACTGAAGTGTTCTTTGCTCAAGATGTAAAGAGAAGAGAAGAAAGCATGGTGAGGTGGAAACAGGTGGGCTTTCAAGATACCCAGGTATAGATTTAAATTTGTTTTGTTTCTTGCTAGTATTAACACTTGACTCACTCAGCTTCAACTTCTTTACTGGTAAAATGCGAATAACAATAAAACAAATATCAAAGGGCACCCCATGAGTGCTTACTTCTATTCTTTTTCTTCCTCCAAGGGGGGAAAAAGAACACCCAACATGTGTTTAAAATACGCACCACTCAACACCATAAGACAGGAAAAATTTCAAGTACCAAATTTGAGAGTGATGTATTGAGGGAATGGAGATTATTAAATTTTCTTGTTCAGAGGAAACAATTAACATGATTGGCTCGGATTTTTTTTTTCCAGGCCAAATTTCGTGTTTTCCTTTCTAGTCCTTACGTAATGTCATGCAAATTATTGGCAAGTTGCTTCACGTCCATGCTTAATAAAAAGAAAAACTCTTTTTCTTATACTTAAATGCCTATTTCGTTCCGTTTGGGCCACTTCCTTTGAACCAAATGCAAATGAGTAAGGGTTGCAGCTACTTTATAATCTCCCTTTAATCAAATCACTACAAAGCATCAGCCCCCTGGGCGAGGGGTGACATAAATCGTATTAACTCAATTCTGTGTTTCATTAAAGGATTTAGTATTTTTATGAACCAGAATATCTGGGTCAATGCCATGGAAACTTCGATCCAACTGCTCGTCTTATGGGTTCAATGATCTGTAGATCATTGGATGGAACGAAGATGAAATGCTGGCTTCCCCATCACTCTGGCCTCATTAATATGTAGTTACTTTTCAGGAGTTCAGGAGTGTGGAAGGGACGTGTGGGGCCCAGGCCCAGAACGCTAAGGAGAAACCCAGATGTCATACAATGGGTTGGACGCGTAATAATCTCTGCATTCCTTTTTCCCCACACGGTTGAGATACTCCTACGATTTCTTGATTTGCCTGTTCTCGCAACAATCCAAAGAGACCAAGTTGGCAGTACAAGGTATCCACTGAATGATACGCCCTGAATATCCCTTTTCACATCATACTGTTTTCCATTGGAGAATTTTTTTTTTTTATTCTTAGAAGACGAATCAACTATGACAGCCCAAGCCTGCCAATTTGCCTGTATTTCCACACTTCAGGCACTTCTGTATAATCTAAATATTTATATTTTCCTTTTAAATGGCGGGGCCCCAGAACGTTCCCTGTAATATCCACGAGAACAGAGAAATGGTGAAGAGAAGGATCTTTGCCTCCCGAAGAAGGAAAATGAGCAAAGCTGGGAAAAAAGATCGGGCCCGAAGTTTACAGAGACTTCAAACACCTAGGTGATCGTCATCACAGACTGAAGACTTTTCTCTGGGTCTGCCCTTCCGCATTCACAGGGCCTGGAAGTAATTGCAGGTGGTTATTTTCATTCTTTCTTGCTGTTGCTGGTTTGGAAAGGATGGATCTCTTGTCCTTTGTCAGCCTCTACCCTCGACTTTCTCATGAAATTTATTCAATTATAAACCATAGAGTTCTAGAATATGAAATTCTAGGGCACTTTATTTTTTTTTTTAAGTTTATTTTATCTATTTTGAGAGAGAGAGAGAGTGAGCAGGGGAGGGGCAGAGAGAGAGGAAGAGAGAGAATCCCAAGCAGGCACCGTGCTGTCAACGCAGAGTCAGACGCAGGGCTCGAACCCACGAACCGTGAGATCACGACCTGAGCCGAAATCAAGACTTGGATGCTCAACTGACTGAGCCACCCAGGCGCCCCCTAGGGTACTTTTAGAGAGCAATTAGGTCCATTTCGCAGTTTGTAGTGGAAAAATAAAGCCCTAAAAAAGGGGAGAAGACTCACCCAGGGTCCAGGGCAATGATGGATGTAAGGCTTGAGGAGAGACCCTTTCGTGGTCAAGTCAGCAGATACACACAGGCCCTTTCTGATTCTTCTCAACTTTTTGGCATTATTCATGCAAATATCCTTTTAAATGTCAAGTTAAAAATAAGAATAGGATGAACTTTTGCTTGCTTTATGTTGGCTCCACTTAATTTTTCCAAATCTCTAACATTTGACTTTTTATGTTTTATTTTCTCCTTGACACCAAATTTTTTTAATTGAAATTCTTCTATGCAATCATTCATTATTTTTCTCTCTTCCCTCTTCTTTTATAACCTGTCAATGCCAAAGTACCATTTGGGGCTATGTCACATGTTTTCCCACCAGGTCAGAAAAATAAATGTATTCTACCCTTCTGGATTAACTGTAAAGAAGCTGATCTTATATATAAAGATATAATTTAGCCCTAAATATATGCATCCAACCATGCTAATGGTTGAGTGCAGGAATGAAAATAATTTGCATGGTTCATCAGCTGAGTCGTACTTCCTCGCCTTGTCCTGTATCACCCCGTACGTATGTTTAATGAATCAATTCAATTCTTAGCCGATGCTCAGATCAGTGATTGGCATTTTTGAGTTCACATAGCCAATCATAACTCCACAACTTATCGCTCTCCAGCTTAAGGAAAGTCATTTAGGAATTACAAGTTTTCATGTGTTCAACAAGAAAATAATAACGGTAACAGTAAACACCTTCCTGCCTGGCTCCCAGGGTTTCAGTGACACAGCTCAGGAATTCCATGTCTATATGGATAGACACGCCATCCACGCCTATTGTCCCCAAGGCCAACATGTGCACCAGTCAACTGCAAAACAAGACGAAGACCCGTGGGATCTATGCAAGTCACATGCGGGTTTGAATTAAGACATTTTTGCCACTTTTGTATATTTCCGTTTTGAAGCAAACTATGAACCTTAGAAGAACAAGGTGACAAGATGTCAATGATGCTTTTTAGTCTGTGTTTTGAGACATAATGGGGTCATAATTGTTAGGGCAGCAGAAACTCCTAGGAAAAAGACAGTTCGGCTCTAGCTCCGTCGTGGCAGAAAACCATCATATTGGCTCGACCGCCAATGATAAAGAATGAGGCGGAGAAAGAAAAATCTGACCCGAAAAGCTAATCAACCTAGAAATGCAGAAGCTAAAAGGCCCCGGGGAGGGATTAATGCTTCAGTCAAGCCTCTTCTTAATTTTGTTAATCAGACATTTGTCAGCACAGGGCACTTTTTGCAAGTGTTGGGAAAAAAAAAAAATCAGAGCTCCTCGATAGGGTCTGGGACACATCTTATTACTTTCACGATCACTGGGGAGCATTTCTCAAGTTGACTTCCTAAAAGGCATTTGAGCTTCTGTCTCCTGTATGAAGATAATTATTTCTGTCACGATGAATAATTTAACCGCCATTCCCAACTCCTACTTGCAGACCACTCATGGCTTTCAATAAAAGGAGATCCACTGCTCTGTAACGTAACAGCTTCTCTATTTTATGGACCTGGTGGAAACCGCAATGAAAGCAAAAAACATTCCCAAACCTTCCAGCCCCAAATTATTCTAGTTGGTATCACTTGCGTTTTCCAGTGTAGACTCATAGAACATTGGCACTGAATGGTTCCTTAGATAACTACAGGAGAAAACAAACGAAGCTGAGAATAATTCGGCCCTGTGGTCAGGGCACACAGCTACCGTGCAGAGTGGAGTTTTAGACCTGGGGTTGCGTCCTAATGAAATAATTTCCTTGGCTCTCATGCCCTCGGATTCTAGGGCAAATGTCGCAGTAAAGCAAGGGTCTTGGCTTAGCGTTATCACACCTTGGCTTGGTCACCTCAAGCATCTCGGGGCTTTGTTTCTTTATCTGTACAATGGGTCCGATAACTTAAAAAAAAAAAACCTGTCTTATTTTGGAACAATCTCAATCTTAGAGAAAAGTTGTCACTCCAGCACAAAGAACTTTTCTCGCCCTGAGCCATTTGAGGGAAAATTGTCACCTTGATGCCAAAAATGGTTGGCACTCCACCAACCCAAATACTTCAGTGTGTATTTCTCACAAACAAGGACCAAATCTACAATACAGTCACCAAAATAGGATTCATTCGATTTCACCTGTTCTTTCCAAAACATCCTTTTGGTTACGGGGTGCCAGTTCTGAGTCAAACGTTGCTTTTAGTTGTCATGTCATTCGTCGCCTTCAATCTGGAACATTTTCTAGGTCTTCCCTTGGTGTTCAGCACCTGGACAACTTTGATTATTATAGGCCACTCGTTTTACAGAATAGCCCCAGTTTGGGTTTTTCTGAGGTTTTCTCGTGATTGGATTCAGGTCTTTGGCAACTTTGTCACAGAAGTGGGGTGTTCTTCCGGCCGCCTCCGATCAGGGGGTACAATTTCGACTGTGCCATTACGGATGTTGTTAGCTTCTGTCACAATGACTAAGGTGGTTTCTTCTCTTTCATGAAGTTTTCCCCTTCATAACTATTAGGTATTTCGTGAAGAAACACTTTGAGACTATGTACGTATCCTGTTCTTATGAAACTTCTAATTTATTCATCTATTCATATGGCTATGAATTCATGGATTCCTCTTATTCAATGGGGTATAATTTTTTTAAATCATTCTTGATTTGGGGGTTCCCGGGTGGCTCCGTCGGTTGAGCGGCCGACTTCAGCTCAGGTCACGATCTCACGGTTCATGAGTTCGAGCCCCGCGTCGGGCTCTGGGCTGATGGCTCAGAGCCCGCTTTGGATCCTCTGTCTGTCTTTCTCTCTGCCCCTCTCCCACTCATGCTCTTTTTCTGTCTCTCTCAAAAATAAGTAAAGATTAAACAAATCTTTAAAAAACATCATTCTTGGTTTTGGTATTTCAATTGTTCCTGGTTTAACCATGTGGGAGCCCCGTCAAGCTACATGCTGTGTCTTTGTTATGTGCCCATCGTTCTGTGAATACTTCATTACTTTTTACAACAAGATACTCCAGACTCATTTGGACTTTCCCACTTCCGAATCTGAACCTGCTATTTCTCCAAGGACCCCTGGACCCTGCTAGTAGTTAATGGTATTTAGAAACAATATTTGGGCATTAGGTGAGTTCATGCACACACCCACATTTACATCTATATTTATTTCTATAGCTATCTCTAGACAGTATATTGAAAATCATATGTTTACATCAATGCCTACAAATTTAACCTGTATTACAGGGGTAATTATAGTTTTTTCCAGTGTTTTTGTCCATATTTGCAGCTCCCTTCTCTGGTAGAGAGACAGCTGGTCTCCACGGTCAGTAATATGCTTATTTATTCGACCAGTGCCTCAACATATAGCAGGTCTCCCATGCTGCTTGCCTCCCCCCTGCACAGATGCCCTCCTCACCCTATGTGAACCCCCACGAGTTGCTTGGGCCTCCCTCTTCCATGGATCACCCCCTTAGTCCACACCAGTTCTGGTCATTGCAGAAACCATCCTTCTTCTGCTCAGGTCTCACCCCTCATGTGGGCTATACTCCTGTGTGGATGCCCCAATAACCCCACTTAGGTTTCACCCCTCTCCTCTAGGCCACCACACCCTTCTCCACCCCACACAGACTCTTTGCCCTGCCAACCTAAAGGCTTTTGAACCGAATTTGTCTAATAATTTTTTGGTCTTGACTCCCTCCATGGATGGCTCTGTGTGCTTGATGAAACATAGGGTTTCACCAATGGACGCTTTAAAAACTATGAAAAGTGTAATGTCCTGGCCAGGGAACCTCCTTCAAGGTACCAGGCTTGTCAAGCACATGTGGCTCTCTTGAAATGGGAACATCAGGGGCTTACCCTTCGTGGCTGGACTGAGGGCTGTGCTTTTCACTCTGGAACTAAGACCTGTCCTCACAGCTGCTCTCCCAGCCTTCGTCTTGGCCCGGGTCCACGATCGCACCAAACTCCCAACTCCACTATGCTCTTCCTTCTCCCGTTGTCCTTCAAGACAATCCCCACAAAACTTACATGGGCCTTTTTGGAGGGAGATGAGGACAAAACCACATGCAAGATGTTGATAGCGGCATTCAATGTATTCTTCCCATCCATTAGTTGAAACTGGTTTCTCTGACAAAAACCCCAAGTGTATAATAGATCACAGAAAATGGAATTATTTCTTTCCTTCTTCTGTGAATTCCAAAATGGAGTTTGGGTTAGCTGGGCAGCTCTTAGTTGATACTAGACACGGCCAGTGTCATAGCCAAGCACCACAAACTGGGTGACTTAAACAACAGAAGTTTGTTGTCTCACTGTTCTGGAGTCTAAAAGCCCCAAACTGAGGTGTCAGTAGATTGGTTCTTTCCAAGGGCTACAGGGAAGGATCTGTCCCAGGCTTTTCTCCTTGGCTTATAGGTGGCCACCTTCTCCCTTCTTCACGTGGGTCTTCCCTCTGTGCCTGTATCCGGTTTCCCCTTTCCATAAGAACACCAGTCATATGGGGTTAGGGCCAATTCTAATGGCCTCACTAGAACTTGACTGCCTGTATAAAGACCTTATCTCCAAACAGTGTCACATTCTGAGATATTGGCGGTTAGAATTTCAACAAATGAGCTTTTGGGGAACACAGTTCAGTCCCTAACAGTGGATCCTCTCCAAGTATTGATTCAGAAACCCAGGCTTCTTCAATCTTGTGGCTGGATTATCTTCAGCAAGACTTCCAAGTTTCCTCGGGTTGGGTGAAGCTGGTGAAAGGAAAAAGGGCAGGGAATAAAAAAAAAATTGGCAGGTTTATGGGTCTAACCCAGAAAGAGAACATATCACTTGCTTTCTATTGGCCAGAATTCAGTCACATAGCACAGAAACGGGGGTGTGTGGACTGAATGTGTGTCCAGAAAGAAGAATTGGTTTTGGTGACCAGTTGGATAGTGTCTGTGCCTTTCTCTGTCCAGTATTACCCAAGAAAGACATTACAGTCAGGAGATAAAGATTAGAGTGTTGGCTGCACAACCTTCAAAGAGAAGAGAAAATAAAGCATATCATTTGTCTGCACTTCTTAGGACACTCTCAATGTTTCCGTGACCAATGTGTGCCCTGTCGAAAAGCGATATTGAAAAAAACGAAAGGGCAATGGTTGTCCAATATAGTCCGCACATTTTAGCACTTCAGAGTGTCTGCTCTGGGGTGAAAACCCACATCCTGTGTTCAACTCTGGCATAGTTGCTGTTCCCTTTTGTTTGTCTGAATGGATTGTTCAGACCTGGATAAGAAACCCTAGCATTCTCCTGAGAGGTCATTCTTCTTTCCCTGGGGCTCCTGTTATCTTTATTTTATAATATTAATGATAACTGTAACCACCAGCTGGGTAGTGCTAAAAAGAGCATTATCTTACAAAACTGAAATCCACTGCTGGGAATTTTTTCTAAACACCGTTATGCATAACAATGTTTTTAATGGGGTGATTCCTACCAACTGGTTCACAAAACTCTTGTCATTTTTTAAAGCAGAATTAAATAACACCAGGCAGCAGAGTGTGTAAGGCATAAATTACAGATGGCAGGAGGGCAAAGACATTGTGTGGTGAATAAATTAAAGTCTTCAATTATGAGGCTAGAGAGAGAGGTATGAGGAAGGAAAGCTGAGGCCGCTAGAGAGAAATGTACTCAGATGACATTGAAATCGGTTGCCCGTCCATGAGGCACTGAGACCCAAGAAATAAGTGCCAGCAAGAAGAGATCTTTACTACCAAAGAGAAGGATTTTCTTGGGCACAGAAGATCACCATAAAAAATGTATGCTTTTAGAAAAATTTTTTCTGCTAGATTATAAATTCCTGAAAGGGCAGGTGTGGGTCTGGTCATGTTTATAAGATGAACAAAACCTTGAAATTCATTATATATCTTATGGGTAGTAGTGAAACATAGACAGGGTCAGACCCGTTGGGCCTGAGGAATTCTGAGCTTGTCTCAAAAGCAACTTCAAATTAAAATGAGGTCCTTCTTGAAGACTAGAGATTAAATGGATAACCCTCATGTTTGTGGGGATCTAAGTACTGCTTTTTCAGCCTCAAAATATCTCTCAAACTGGGCCTTTCTCACCACTTCTGTAGATTTGAATCTTCAGCATCATTTGCTTTCTTTTTCTTTTCTTTTTTTTTTTTTTATTGATTGATTGAGGTTGGTGGTTGAGTGGTTTAAGGTGAGAAAAATAAATAAAAGGAAAACAGATTAGAAAACAAGAAGTGAAACTACCTTTATTTGTAGAATTATGTATCCTAAGGAATGTACAAAAAATAACTACAAAATAAGATATTGAGAAAGCTTACAAAATGCAAGGTCAATATATAAAAATCAATTGTATTCTCACACATCAGTAATAAACACTTGTAAAAAAGTTTTTAAATAACACTATATGCAATGGCATCAAAAAATAAAAGTTTATTTTTTTATTTTTTTAATATGAAATTTATTGTCAAATTGGTTTCCATACAACACCCAGTGCTCATCCCAGCAGGTGCCCTCCTCCATGCCCATCACCCACCCTCCCCGCCCTCCCACCCCCCATCAACCCTCAGTTTATTCTCAGTTTCTAAGAGTCTCTTATGGTTTGGCTCCCGCCCTCTCTAACTTTTTTTTTCCTTCCCTTCCCCCATGGTCTTCTGTTAAGTTTCTCAGAATCCACATAAGAGTGAAAACATATGGTATCTGTCTCTTTCTGTATGACTCATTTCACTTGGCATAACGCTCTCAAGTTCCATCCACGTTGCTACAAAAGGCCAGATTTCATTCTTTCTCATTGCCAAGTAGTATTCCATTGTGTATATAAACC
Source organism: Lynx rufus (assembly GCF_022079265.1). Classification (NCBI taxonomy): domain Eukaryota; kingdom Metazoa; phylum Chordata; class Mammalia; order Carnivora; family Felidae; genus Lynx; species Lynx rufus. The sequence continues at coordinate 6,160,854 of NW_025814889.1, forward strand.
ACAATTTCTTTATCCATTCATCAGTTGATGGGCATTTTGGCTCTTTCCATGATTTGGCTATTGTTGAAAGTGCTGCTATAAACATTGGGGTACACGTGCCCCTGTGCATCAGCACTCCTGTATCCCTTAGGGAAATTCCTAGCAGTGCTATTGCTGGGTCATAGGGTAGATCTATTTTTACGTTTTTAAGGAACTTCCACACTGTTTTTGAGAGCAGCTGCACCAGTTTGCATTCCCACCAATAGTGCAAGAGGGTTCCCGTTTCTCCACATCCTCGCCAGCATCTATAGTCTCCTGATTTGTTCATTTTGGCCACTCTGACTGGCGTGAGTGTGGTTTTGATTTGTATTTCCCTGATGAGGAGCGACGTTGAACATCTTTTCATGTGCCTGTTGGCCATGTGGATGTCTTCTTTAGAGAAGTGTCTATTCATGTGTTCTGCCCATTTCTTCACTGGATTATTTGTTTTTTGGGTGTGGAGTTTGGTGAGTTCTTCATAGATTTTGGATACTAGCCCTTTGTCCTATATGTCATTTGCAGATATCTTTTTCCATTCTATCAGTTGCCTTTTAGTTTTGTTGATTGTTTCCTTTGCTGTGCAGAAGCTTTTTATCTTGATGAGGTCCCAATAGTTCATTTTTGCTTTTAATTCCCTTGCCTTTGGGGATGTGTCAAGTAAGAAAGTGCTGCGGCTGAGGTCAGAGAGGTCTTTTCCTGCTTTCTCCTCTAGGGTTTTGATGGTTTCCTGTCTCACATTCAGGTCCTTTATCCATTTTGATTTTATTTTTGTGAATGGTGTAAGAAAGTGGTCTAGTTTCATTCTTCTGCATGTTGCTGTCCAGTTCTCCCAGCACCATTTGTTAAAGACACTGTCTTTTTTCCATTGGATATTCTTTCCTGCTTTGTCAAAGATTAGTTGGCCATACTTTTGTGGGTCTAATTCTGGGGTTTCTATTCTATTCCATTGGTCTAGGTGTCTGTTTTCGGGCCAATACCATGCTGTCTTGATGATTACAGCATTGTAGTAGAAACTAAAGTCTGGGATTATGATGCTTCCCGCTTTGGTCTTCTTCTTCAATATTACTTTGGCTATTTGGGGTCTTTTGTGGTTCCATACAAATTTTAGGATTGTTGTTCTAGCTTCAAGAAGAATGCTGGTGCAATTTTGATTGGGATTGCATTGAATGTGTATATTGCTTTGGCAATCTTTGACAATTCTGTCAATAATTGACAATTATAACAATACAGATCTTTTACATCTTTGTAACCACTGTATATAACGGACTTCCCCAACTCAATAATAACCCAATTAAGAAGTAGGCAACATTTAAACAGACACTTCATAAAGCACATGAAGAGATGCCGAGTGTCACTGGCCATCAGCAAATGCAAATTTAAACCACAATGAAATATTACTGCACACGCACTGAAATAACTAAAATTTAAAAGGCTAATAATGTCAACGGTTGACAAAGATGTGGAGCAACTGGAACTCTCGTACATTGTTGCAGCTGGTATAATATATACAACGCGTAATATAGTACAATGCGTAATATAGTACGATGCGTAATATAGTACAGCGGCCTTGGAAAACTGCTTGACATTTTCTGATAAAGTTAAGCATGCATTTATTACATGACCATGTGATTTCATACCTAGGTACTGATCCGAGAGAAATGAAAACATGTCTACGAAAAGACCTGTAGGCTGATGTTCGTTAAAGTTTACTCCTAAAAGCGAAAACTCAAAAACCAACGTCTAAATGTCATTACCAGATAAATGGTAAACAAATTGTAGTGTATCTACATAACTCAGTACTACCAGTAATAAATTTAAAAATTACAACATACTCAACAACACGGGTGAATCTCAACAATGTTATGTTGAGCAAATGAAGCCAGATTCAAGAGTGTGTATCATAGGATTCCACACATATGACATTATAGAATAATAAGCAAAAGGAATCTGTCGTGATAGCAAAGACATCAGTGATTATCTGGGAAGTGGGGGTGCAAAGGGACATGAGGGCACTGTTTGGAATGATGGACGTATTCCGTATCTCTTGTGGATTGCGGTTATGTGCCAAAAACCTCCAAAATTGTACATGTAAGTGAGTGCATTTTATTATACTGTATATAATTTGTACTTTAATAAAGTCGACTTAGAAAACAAAAATAATACATCGTTTTTTGATTATTAACCTGCCAAAAAAGTGTAAGAATTTCCCAGGGTTGGCGAGGACATAAGTAAAGGACTTTTTTATACATAGCTAGTCAGAAAATGAATGAATGAAACCCTTCCATAAGGTAACGTTGCTATCTTTAGCCAAGCCTTAAAAATGTGTACTATTCTGTTATTTTCCTATTCCTTTCCAGGACTTGATCCTTTTTCTTTTAACGTTAATTTATTTATTGAGAGAGAGAGAGAGAGAGCACAAGTAGGCAAGGGGCAGAGAGAGAGAGGGAGACACAGAATCCGAAGCAGGCTCCAGGCTCTGAGCTGTCAGCACAGAGCCCGATGCGGGGCTCGAACCCACGAACGGTGAGATCATGACCTGAGCCGAAGTCGGACACTTAACCCAGTGAGCCATCCAGGCGCCCCTAGGTTGGTTCTAAGTAAACAAAATGTACAAAGGTTTAGCTATAAGAGTGTTCATCTAAGTATTGTTTATCACAGCAAATGCTGAAAATAAACTGTCCGACAATGGGATAAAGGTTAGGTAAATCATATCCATACGATAAAATGCCATTCAGCCACTAAAATGGTGGGAAATCCTATTTGCCAACATCAAAATACATTTATAGTATTTTATAAATTAAAAAAGGCTTGTAAGACTGTGTCATAAGATCGCACTCTTGTGCAAACGTTTACAATAAAAAGGTAGGAAATACAATAACTCACTACCAGTAGCTCTATCTGGACAAAAAGATGGAGGTGATTTTTTTCTTCTTTTAGTGTATCCCCATTTGCTCATTAATTTCAAATATAATGTGTGTGTAATGACAAGGATAAGAGTTTATGATGTTGCTGCAATTGCCGGCTTCTGCTTAATAAGTAAAATCGAGAGTGGCACCAAGGGGCCGGGTGCCAGGCGGAACATTATTAAGATAAACACTGTTGATGGGACAGAGGCCTCCCTTTTTTGAGTCTCTATCTGTGGGCAGAACCCCAGTCCCGGCGGGGAACCATTCCTGGGCCCACCCCCACCCCCCAGAAGGCCTCCCCCCGCTTCCGGTCCTCCCGACATGAATTATTTTGCCAAGTCCTTCAACCAATGGACTCCTCTTGATAAATCGATTTTGAAAGAAAGCTGCCTTAGGAAGAGCTACCGACATTAATGACAACAGTACAGTAAATTGGGGCTGAAACGACTTCATGTCAATGTAATTTCTTCCACGATATTTAAACTCCATGAAGGGAAGAGCGGTCTACCCTAAAAGAGAAGAGGCCGACAACTTCCCGTGGTGTGAGGGGTACCGGGTAGGCACCTGCATTTATAAAGTCGTCATAATAGAAGACCCTCAGTGGGGATTCCTGGAGACCTTCCAAAGTGTCCTGGCCAAGCACCTAGTAAGTATCCTTGAAATAACTTGAGCACCGGAACTGAGAATTTCTCTGTAAATGAGCCATGACAGCTATGCGAAACCTTACAAGGTAGGGTTCAAAGCATTGAGTTAATTAGCTTGGTGAGAAGAAAGCTGAAACGAAATTTAATAACTGTCCTTAGGAATCAGAAAGGCTATTGTAAATGGACTATATCCATCTGTTGTCGGTATCTACACAGAGCAAAACTTTTGATGCAGCAGGTTGGAGTGGAGTAAGACTTGCCGGGGGGCCTTCCCGACTCCACTCCACGCTGCAAGAGGTGACCAGGGGGTCAACTATTCCTTCCTGGAAACCTTTCAGGATAGGAGAGACAGGCCACTGTTTGAGTACCTGGACCTAGTCCTGGATCAAAGAATTAAACAATGCCCCGTGTGTGTCCTTCCAGCACGAAGGATCTGAAGCTTGATTTCGCCAAGCAAGCCAGTCCGTCAGAAGAAACTCACCGAGACGTCCGCAGAGTGCTGAGTGTTAGTTTTTCTAAATACCTGCATTCTGTGTAAGAATGAGAGTAATTACATTTAGAGCTCGATACGATATGTTGCAGAGGCTGTGCATTTGTAGGCTTAAAAAAAGGCAGCCCATCAAACCCCTTATTAATGCAAAGGAATGTAAAACTATCTCACACGCTTCGCACCCTGGAAAAGTTTCAGCATGCCATCACCCCGCATCAACCAGGAAAATAACTACTTTGGTCAACTGTGAAGCAATAAATCAGATAAGTTTCGCGTGCCCTTGGGAACAGTGAAAAAGCAAAGGAAATTTGTTTATTTCCCCGAACCATTTGCAAATGTCACGCTTTGTTTGCAACTATTTCCAAGACCTAAGGTTCAATGAGGTCCCAGTCGTCAAAACATTCAACAACAAATCCAGTGAAGGAGGTATTAACCACACCCTGCTGAAATTCCTCAAGGAAGCAGGCTAGTACTGCATTCAATTAAAACAACTTCAGTTTATTTAAGACTCGGCCCATGAAAACATTCCCCAAAGCTTCAGCTATGAATAGTTTTCTTGTGCAGCTTTCCAAACCTTAGCCTCAGGGCCCACACATTCTGTATAAAGCGCAAGAGCTTGGAAGTGAGACTCAAGAGTCTGGAGGAGTTTGTGTGTGTGTGTGTGTGTGTGTGTGTGTGTGTGTGTTCTGCAAAGGCTTTAGGAAAGCAAACTGCTAGCAAACTTTTGTGCCCCAGTCAAATTCCAGGGTCCCAGAGCAGTAACTAACGATGAACACTGGCGCCGAAATGAAACGCCAATATCTCTGGGCGTAGAGGCAAACACAAAACGTGAGGCATCTAGCATTACTTAATGAACAATTATTAATTAATCAACTGAAATAAATAGCCATCTTCAGTTTTGCCAGAGAATGTTTACGTCCGAATGATTCCCTCATTACCAGTAACAGCCAATTTAGGGACTGTATTACGGCATCCATTTTATTAATGTTACATTGGGAAGGCTATCATAACAATAAAATGGCATACAGCTGTTAAAAGAGTTTTTCTTATGCATTAATAATATATTTATGGTAGATTTTTACATTCTATGTCTGAAGCTGCAGCACTTTATGTATAGGACTGGCAAAAAGATTAGCCGGTGACGAATTCGTCACTCTTATCTATCCTCATAATAAAGACTTAGCATCATCCCAAGTTTTGCAAAGACATTCGTGCATATAAACCATGGTAGCCAAAATTTTATTTTAGGCAAAATTATTGTTATTTGCAAAACTGCTCAAGAAGGTCAGTGATATACTTTTGTGTGATGCCTAGATCTCTTTGTAAAGGGGCTAGAACATTCTCTTTCTGTTTGTCCCCGTTTGGTTTGGGGTAAGAGGTGAGCAGGGAGCAGTTTCAAACGGTGACTATCGCAGCTAATTAAGGATGCCATTGGGCAGAGCCTCTGAATACTTTTGTTTTAGTGGTGAGGAGACTTTAGGAAGTAAATCTTTAGTTACAAGAAAATGAGAACAGGGATGGCAATTAATAGATGGCTGGCAGAGTTGTAAAACCAACATAGAAAAATCTAAATATACATAAAAGATAAATTTAAAAGGACAGTGCTTATACAAAAAAGAACTCAGCCAGAAATCCTTAAAATAACAAACTCTACTTGGTGTTGTTAACTGTATATTTAAATGTTGATATACAGTTAACTTGGCAGAAATACGCATCTCCTGTAAGAAAGCGACAAAGGGGATGGTGGAAAGAGGGCCGTCCCTGTAATCTAAAGAGCCCTGAATTCAAATTCCAGTGCTGTGAGTTTGGGGAATTCATTTCTGTGAACCCCATTCCTCACCTATAAAATGGGTCAGTAAGTTACATTTGCAGAGTTATCATGAGGATTAAATTACATACCGCATATAAAATGCAAGGTTTACAGAAGGTTGCACTTAGTATTACAGATGTGTCTTGAAATATACCCTAGGGGGCCACCCTGGGGGAGCTAAGGAGGAAACCCCACATAAAGCCACCCATCGAGCCATCGCACTGAGGCCGCCCATTTCGAATCTCTCCAAATCCCTCTTCTCACAAAGCCTTCTACAGGACTCTACTGGGTGGCCCCTTGGTGGTCTTCTGGGTTAAAAGGAGGAAAGAAGAAAGGAGAAGAATGGTTTCCAGAGGAAAACGGAGGCTTATTTCAAGCTAACAAGCAAACACGATGAGACCGAGTCTACCGGGCCCTGCGTGGAAATCTTTTCCGGCAAGCGTGCCCACGAGGAGAAATTTGCCCCACCAGTGACTATTTACAAACAGACCGAAGTCCCAGCTTGAGAAGGTGACCTTTTTGATTCCAAAGCAATGCTAGAGAACATTCGCTTGGAATCATCTCAGCGAAGGGTGAGGACGTGGCGGGAACAAAGAATGCGGAGGTTTCTCGCCCTGCCTGACCAACATTTGCCGTGCACCTGACTGTTACCTCTTGTTACACAGACTTATTGCCAACTTCTCCCCCCAGGCCATGGCTTTCTCGGCCTTCTTCTGTCCTAGCCTCAGTGCCTCCTTTTCCTGACTTCTCCTTCACTTCCAAGCACCTTTACATATCTTACGTCTGCAAATCTCGTCCCCTGCCCCCCTGCCTTCCCTCTTTCTCTCTCGCATACACCCCTGCCCCATCTTGCTTGTGTCCTTGCTTTTGATCTTGAAAGGACGGTTTAGGGCATCTTCTCTCTCACTCTCTATCCCCTTTTAGTCTGGGTCCCTAAGACATTCTATTGAAAGTACTGGAATGGAGACCATTTTGCAGGAAAACTTGTATAGAACGATAGAATCAGATGTTTTCTTTTGTCATATAATAAAAATTACCACGATGATGATGATGATGATATTAGTCTTGGCTCTTAGGAAGCTCTGAACAAATTTGTTGCTTAAATACAGAAATCAATGATAGTAGCTACTGCTTGTTCGTTGTCTGCCTGGCATCCATTTTTTCCATCTTTGCTCCTAAGAGAATCCCCATCTTCTTCAGGTGTTCCCACACTCCTTGCATTGCTTTGTTCTTCAAAGGAAGGTGACAAGAGACTCCCCCACCGACCTCCTGCCACCCCACCCTTCTACGCTCTCCATATTTGTTTGTGACCCCAATCGATCCAGGTGATTATCTCACCTAAGTAGGTCTCACAAGACCAAGGGGGGGAAGATTGTTCCGTGACGGATAATGAGGTTTCATCATCTCTCTTTCTTTTATACAAAAGTGTGCTCCCCCAGCCATCTTGCAACCACAAGAAGGTCGGGACAAAACTCACACACTGAGAAGGAGAAGAGTCCAGAGACCAGAAGACACTGGGTCTTAATGCCATTGTTGATCCCTTGCCTCCTCGTTGTGGAAGCTTGCACCCCTCCGGACCTCTTGCTTGGTGAGATGGTCAGGCCCCCGGGGAGCAGGGACGGCCATGTTTTTCCTGTAAAGGGGCAGACAGCAAATACTGGAGGTTTTGCAAGCTGTGCAATCAGTTCAGCTCTGCCATTGTGGTGGGAAGGTAGCCACTGACAATACATGGAGGAATCAGCATGTCTGTATTCTGATAAAATTTCGTTTAAAGAATCAGGTGCGGAGCTGGATTTGGTCCCACGGAAGGTTTTGTGGCTTTCGGTCATCCTGACAGATCAGCTAACCCCAGACAACCTTCTTGTACTGATTTTAAGTATTTTAAAAATTCATCACAGTTGCTTTTTTGGTTTTTGTTTTATTCTGAGACATTTTAAGTGATTTTGAATGCTTTTTTTTTTAATTTTTTTAATGTTTATTTATTTTTGACACAGAGAGAGAGACAGAGCATGAGCGGGGGAGGGGCAGAGAGAGAGGGAGACACAGAATCTGAAGCAGGCTCCAGGCTCCGAGCTGTCAGCACAGAGCCCGATGAGGGTCTCGAACTCACAGACTGCGAGATCATGACCTGAGCCGAAGTCAGACGCCCAACTGACTGAGCCACCCAGGCTCCCCACTGAATGCTTTGTTTTTAAATATGAATGGTACATATTCTTTAAAATCACAGATAAATTGATAGAATATCTTACATACGTTATTCTTTTTTCCTTCTGAATATGCATATGTTCCCGTCAACATACGTACATACCCAAGAGTCTTTGACCTTCAGATACCCTTTTAACTTCTCACCTGTTTAGCCACGGCAATGTCTCTCCAACTTTGTAAAAACACATTGCTACCTGATGACTTCTGCAGCCCCAAACCCCCTTGAGCTCCAGATTTGCATATTTCATAGTAAACATTTTTGTTCATCGTTATCTCAAAAGCATCTCCAAATGAACTTACTGTGTGACCCTACCAACCATCCAATCACTCTGGTCAAAACTAGGAATTATAATTGATATCCTGCTCTTCGTCAACCCCTCCCCCTCTAATTCATCAACATGTCCTCTTGACGTTTACTACAAATTACTTGTTCCCATTTCCTCCACCGCAGTCGTGGTCCCAGCTAACCCATGGCTTGCCTAGACTGCTGCAATTCTTTGTCCTGCGATCTAGCACTTTCTTTCACTGTGGTCCCACCCAAGCTCTTCTCAAGAGTGGCAAGAATGGGCTTTTTGAAATACAAATTTGACCATAAAATTTCCTTCCTTAAAAGGAAGCTTTTAAGAGCTTTATTGCTCTTGGGATAAAGACAAAAGTCTCTACATGACCCCCAATGCCTTGATCTGCTGGTCTCCCAGCCTGCTGCCCACCCTGAATCCGGATACTTGTGCCTCTTAGCTCCCGTCGGTCCCATGCTCCCCCATCCTGGGCCTGTGACCCTATGTCCAGAAATACCCACGGTTAAGCCCTCACAGAGTGGTAGGGAGGCCTTTGTAAAGTAGGATGGCATTGGCAACTCGTCTGACTTGAACTTCACAGAACACAATCTCTGAACAGTAACGGAGGCGATAATAATTCTAATAAAGGCAACATTTGAGTATTTAATACGTGCCAGGCACTGTGCTGGGTCTGTGCACTGATCCAGCCCTCAAACAACACTACCTTGTTAAAATTATTATCACCCTATTACAGATCAAGTAACTGAGGCTTAAATTTTCTCAAGGTCCCACAACCAGCCAGTGTCAGAAACATGACACAAACGCCTTCAATCTGACGCGCTCTCTTGGTCCCCTGCCCTGTATCACCTCCTAAGCCTCATCATCAACGTCTTGGGGGGAAATAAAAAAGTGAGGCAGAACCCAGGGGGATGGGACAGAGAAAGATAGGATCTCTGTTTAGAGAGATACCAGAGCAAAACTACCTCAATCAGCGTTACAATTTCCTAGGTCTGGGGGAGACACAGACACCTTCTGGGTTAAGGCGTCCCTAAGGGAGTCCGACAGAAACGGGACACCTCGCTTTTGTCTTGCTGCTTTCAAAGTTGGGACAACCGGGAAGATAAGAGAGTCCCTTTCTCCTCTCAAATGTACCACAACGAAGGAGGACCCTGCGGTGATGGTATACTCTACAGCCAAGATGGTCCTTTGTAAGTTCAGAGCGACATTCACTCTTTAGTATAATATAATGATTATGCTTTTATCTGAGCACCGTGGCAGCCGAGCAGTTGGGACCCTGGACGCCCCCTTCAGGTGGCGAAGTGACCATCTAGACAGGGACGAACCCAAGGCTTGGCCCTAATCTCCCTTCACCTGTTAGTCGCCACCCAAGGGAAGAGCCCCTAGGATTTATCACTGAAAGGAAGGATGAGTCCCAGTGCTTCTTGTCAAAAGGGTACTTGAAATCATCAGGCGGGAAGGTCACTGCGCGTGTGAGAGACAGCAGTAATTCTTTGCAGAAAGGAGGTGAAATGATTAAAAAGACAGGTCAAGGGATAAAATGGAGGAAGTAGATGAGCGGAGATTTGTGGGTCAAACATCAAGCCACTGTTTCCACTTTCCCACCACTGCTGTCAGGAAGCAATTGCCTCTTTGTTCATTTAAATGACGGGCTTTTAAGGGGCGGACATCCACCATTAATTTTAAACAAAAGCGTCTCTGGTTCATCCCCGGTGGACCAAGCTGCTTCCACGAAATAGCAATAAATTGAACCGGTTTCCCTTGGAGCAGAGGATCGGCTCGCACTGTCCTCGGGAGGTTAAAAAAAAAAATTAAGGGAGAGAGAGGTTGATGAATCACGTTCCTGCAGTCTTCAAAAAGTTTAATAAGGAAGAATAGGAAATCTTAAATATTTATTTTCGGTTCCTTACTTTGATCTTTTCTCCAGATTCCATCCGACTGCCCCAGCTCTTGTTCCCCTCCTCACACACACACACACACACACAGCCCTTTTCAGCCGTTATCACAGCTCCATTTATGCCCCGGCACCCAGTCAATATCATTTGCTAGGCCCGTCTGAGTTCCCGAGGGGATCAGTTCCTGGCATCATTTTCTCTCTTTCAAAAAAAAAAATTTTTTTAACGTTTACTTATTTTTGACACAGAGAGAGACAGAGCGTGAATGGGGGAAGATCAGAGAGAGAGGGAGACACAGAATCCGAAGCAGGCTCCAGGCTCCGAGCTGTCAGCACAGAGCCCGACGCGGGGCTCGAACTCACGGACCGCGAGATCGTGACCTGGCTGAAGTCGGACGTTTAACCGACTGAGCCCCCCAGGCGCCCCTCATTTTCTCTCTTTCAAAGCCACGATGTAACCATTTCCAATGGCCCCCGGAGAGACAAATGGAGACCAATTAATATATTGCATCTAAGAGTCCCTGTCTTCTGGAGGATGTCACCTGTATCTAGACTTCATCTCTTCCCTTAACGATACTCAGGTCTGGGATTAGGAACCTGAACGGAGACTCCCTTAAACCAGGAGCGCTCACTTTGGTTTGGTGCCAACAGCAAAGGTAAGCCCGGGCCTTGTTTTCCGAGTATGTGAAGATAGGAAGACGATGCGCAGGGCTGCACTGGGAGAATCCCTCAACACCAGGCGCCACACAGAGCAAACCGGTAACAAGCGAGCAAAGGGAGTCCCGATCCTACGAAGGGAATGGTTCCTAGAAGTGGCTCTGAAATCCTCAAATGGCCCAAAAAACAACTCCTTTTTTTTTTTCCAGCTACAGTTGATCAGATAAGGCATACCTAGAAAGTCAGCATTCTAGGACAAGACGCTCACATCTGTAGACTTCGGAAAATCTAACACATGACGGGGTGGTGCTCTTACATATTTATGTGGGAAGGTGAGAACCTGCCAGTTTCCCCAGCCAGAAGCAGCGTATTTTTGTGCCAAATATGAATCATCCTATAGTATTCTTTCTCAAAGGGATGATACTGCTGGTCATAAATCAGTACACTGAAGTGGTCCAGACACTTTTATCTGTTTCTAATCTTTTCTTTCCCCCCCAGTGGTTGGAAAATCATTTTCATTTTATATGCAAGAAGTTCTGCTTGGTGCATCACAGCTGTGCCTCCCTTCAGCCCCTCATGCTTTCTTAAGTATAAAAAAAAAAAATTAAGCTTATCAGACCAATATCATGGGAAAAAATGATAATGTAATTAGTACGGTATGTTCAAGGCCAATACTGCGCGATGGCTAGGAATCTAGGCTCAGTTGTTGAACTGACCTACATTTTAGGTCCCACTCTGTCATTTACTAACCGTCTCAGTGGAGAAATTATACTCTGAGCCTCAGTTTCCCCCACTGTAAAATGGGGATAATAATAAAGGAGTATGTGAAAGCAGTCTTCTCTAAAAGTTAGCTGTTACGATTCTTACTTCTAGAAACCCATCCATTTATAACGCCAGCTCTCCATATTCAATGCCCTTAGAAACAATGTTTGTGTCAAACAAGAAGGCAAGTAGCAAGCTGTTTTTGGCCCGAACTAAGCAGGACAAAAATAAAACTCAACTAAATTCACCCTGCTTTGGAGTTCTTTAAGTTTTTAGGGTTTTGAAAGAGAGAAAAAGCTTCTGCACAGCAAGGAAACCATCCATAAAATGAAAGGCAACCTACTGAATGGATGGGAGAAAATATTCGAAAAGGATATCTCTGAGAAGCGGTTAACACAAAATATATGAAAAACTCCCACAACTCCGTAGCAGAAACACCATCTGATTTAAAAATGGGCCGAATAAGCGAGTGGATGTTTTTCTCAAGAAGACATACAGATGGCCCATAGACACAGGAAAAGATTCTCAATAGCACTGCTCATCAGGGAAATGAAAATCAGAAGCACAGTGAGCTATCGTCTGTGTGAGAAGGGCGAGTATCAAACAGACGAGAAATAACAAGAGTTGGTGAAGAGGTGGAGAAAAGGGAACCCCCAGCACTGTTGGTGGGGATGTGAATTGGAGCAGCCACTATGGAAAGTAGCTGAAGATTCCTCGAAAAAACTAAAAATAGAACCACCGCACGCTCCAATAATTCCGCCAGTGGGTATTTATCTAAAAACGAAAACACTTAGAAAAAAGAACCTCCAAACACTACATTAGATATATGTACCCCTCTGTTTAGTGCCGCGTTATTTACAATAGCCAAGATATGAAAACAAGCTAAGTGTCCACTGCTGAATGAATGGATAAAGAAGATGTGATGTATATGTATGCATATGTACGTACACACACACACACACACACACACACACAACGGGTTATTACTCAGCCATAAGAAAGAATGAAATCTTGCCATTTGCAACAACCTAGATGGACCTTGAAGGCACTGTGTTAAGCGAAATAAGTCAGAGAAAGACAAATGCTGTATGATCTCACTTGTATGTGGAATCTGGAAAAAATTTAAAAAGCAAGCACCCATGGGGCACCCGGGTGGCTCAGCCGGTTAAGCATCGACTTCGGCTCAGGTCATGATCTCGCGGTTCGTGGGTTCGAGCCCTGCGTCGGGCTCTGTGCTGTCAGCTTGGAACCGGGAGCCTGCTTTGGATTCTGTGTCTCCCTCTCTCTCTCTGCCTTTCCCCTGCTCACTCCCTGTCTCTCTCTCTCTCACACACACACAAAAATAAATAAAATATTTAAAAAATTTTTACAAAACAAAAGTAACCACCCAGCCCAGCTCATAGATATAGAGAACAGATTGGTGTTTGGGGGAGGAGGGAAAGGATGAAGGGAGTCCCAAGGTACAAACTTGCAGTTATAAGCAAAAAAGAAGTCGTAAGGATGTAATGTACAGCATAATGACTATAGTTAATTGTACTGTTCTGCCTATCGGAAAGTTGCTAAGAAAGTAAATATCAAAAGTTCTCATCACAAGAGAAAATCTGTTGGCAATAGCACATGCTGATGGATATTAACTACACTTGTTGTGACGATCATCTTGCAATACGTACAAGTATCAAATCAGGATGTCGTACCCCGGAAGGGAACATAATGCCATTTGTCAATTACACCTCAATAATAAAAAGGGGGGAGGACGGAGATGGAAGGGGCGTGATTTCACTTTGAACGGCTTGCTTCCTTTATTTGGCTCAAGTGACAGCACCAGAGCAACTTTCCATACATGAGTAGGTCAGGTTTTCCCAATCTCAGCACTACTGATATTTGGGGCTGGAGGATTCTTTGTTGTGGCCGCTGTCCGCACATCACAGGGTATGTAGCAGCATCCCTGGTCTTGCCCCGTTAGATGCCAGTAACATACTTCTCCCCGTGAAAAAAATGTGACAACCAAAAACGTCTCCAGGTGAATATTGCAAATATCCCTGCGGGTCACCGTTGCCCCCAGTAGGGAAACGGGATCCAATGAGCAGCGATACTGGTCTTGCGCGAAGTCTTGAATGCAGGTTAAGAAGGACGTGATCAGGATTCCCAGGAGTCGGTAAGGCCCACGCGAGTGGACGGGAGCCGCGCTTGAGAGGGAAGGACCGCCCTGAATTGGCTGAATGAGAAAAGGAGAGTGGACATCAGAGTAGATACTAGACGACCCCAAATGGGATGTGGCCAGCTCGGAGGCAAAGGCCAGCACGCCCTCAAAGACCACACCGGGTCAAGCCTCTTTGCCCTCCACCAGCGTCTCTCAAGCCCCAGACCCTGTCTTAGGGTCAAATAAAGAGATGGTTAAAACGGAAAGAACCAGAATGTAGCCCCAAACAACTAAGTTCAACAGCCTGAAGATGTTTAAATCACTGACTCACACCACATGAAAGAAAGAAAAAGTGCTGCTTCACAGAAGAGAGAAACGACATCGTCTTGGTACAGTGAGGGCTGTGATTTTGTAACGCTGTCCCACGTATAGGACCTTTATCTGCCTCATTCCTGGAGCCGTCTTCGGAGGCTGCCATCTTGAGAACGGAGCCATGTCATGTAACTGCTCACCCAAGCTGGAAGGAACAAGTCCGTGAGCCCAAGAGTCTGCGATCAAACCTGCCCTCGCACTTACCACATCTGAGAATCTCGGCAGAATCACTTACCGCCTCTCGCCCTCCACTTTCCTATCTGTGAAATGGGTCTGGCCATCTTTGTCCTGCTGCCATCAGGGGCATCGGAGAGGATCCCACAAGATCATATAATACAAATGCGCTTTTTAAGCCACACGGGATCATAAACGTTTGAATCATGATTACTGTGTCTGGCATATTGTGGATTCTAAATAAACAGCCAACAGTAAACATACAGTTATTCGGCATTTCAATTCTGGGGGCTCTCGTAGAGTATAGTTTCTCTTCTAAATAAAACGTAGATAGATTTAAGAGAAGGGAGAAGACACCGTTACCACATTTTAGCATCTGAAGCCTTATTTACAATAGTAAAGTTTTATACATGAGAGTTGGAAAGAGCTATAGGACGAGTTCATGCAAACTCCAACTTACGGGAAGTCATCTTCTAAGATGAGGTCATTCAAACGACCTCATTTTCAAGGTCATGACACTATGACTCAGTGACTTTATAAGACCAGCACCGTGCATGAGGTTTCCTGGTCCAGTCGCCTGTCGACCATACCACAATGTCATTTCTTTAAAATGCCCTATTTATTATAGGTAAAACAGAATAACAATAAGCCATTTATTTTTGGTCTTTATATTAGATTCCAAAATGCCCTTTCATATATTATTTCGTTTGCTCCTTAACTATGGGGAGAAGAGATGTCACGACTGACACTTGGTCGGTCACCAACGAGGAAATCAAGTTACAGTATGCAAGACCAAGTGTTCAGGAAATGACAAGTCCATGCTGTAAGGGCCTTTCCAACTGCTCAAGCTACACAGAAAAGATCTACAATTACCACAAAGGGAGCAGAAGAGAATAGTCGCTTCATAGCGTGCATTAATGACCAGACATCAAAATAAGGCGATTAAGCAAGATTTCTGGGTCAGAAAAAAAACAAAAACAAAAACAAAAACAAAAACAAATGAGGCTTTCTGGGTTTTTAAAGACACAAATCTGAAGACGGTTGAAGCCACAAGCGGGTGCCGACTTCAGTCAGAAGCGCTGATGTTTTGTGAGTTCACTTAAAGAATAAACATGGCTTGGATCACCAACCAGCCTCTGTAGCTACGTGATTAGATTTGGTATTTATTGTCCCTCGGAGTGAAATGTTACTAAATAGACTGTGCTTTGTGATTTCACCTTAATTCGACTGGAAGGGCTAATTTGCACTATTTAAAGGCAAATTTCTTTCTTTCGTCGTGGGACTTACAGTCACCCAAATGAAGGGGCAAGGCTGTGACACAAAACGGGAGGCTACTGGAAAAATGAAGGGCATCGGTGGGGGTGGGGAGCTCAGGGAGAGGCAGAGTCCTCTAGGGACACAACGCTAGATTCTCCTTCTTCGGCTGTGTACTTTTGGGGACACTGAAAGGGAATGTTTCACTGCTTTTCAGTACTTTGCTGTGAACACGCTGGATTTAAGTCAGGCAGGCACGTAGACAGTGGGCACTGGAATATACGAATCTGGAGCACTGAGGTGAGTTTAGGGTCAGAAATCTTGAGGGTAGGGGCGCCTGGGTGGCTCGGTCGGTTAAGCGCCAACTTTGGCTCAGGTCACGATCTCGTGGTTCGTGGGTTCGAGCCCCTCGCCGGGCTCCGTGCTGACAGCTCAGAACCTGGACCCAGCTTCGCATTCTGTGTCTCCCTCCCCCATTTGCACGCTGTCTCTCCAAAATGAATAAATGTTAAAAAAAATTTTTTTAAAGAAACATTGAGTCTTAAGAGTGAGCATAGGGATGCATTTCCAGCCAAGGAGCTGGATGGACACACCTGGGGTTGAGGGTTTAGGCGGAGAAAAGAAGACGGTGGGATCAGAGCTTGGCTGCTCCCCGACACCTCTATCCCCTACGTGAGGAAGACCCAGTGAGAGAACAGAATATCGAGTTAATGCGGCTGGAGAAAAACCAGCAGATGCGTGTCCTACAAGGCTGAAATTTGGAGTGCAGTTGGATTTGTCCACATGGAGGTCGTTGCAAAATATCTCTTTCACGTAAAACGTGTAA
The DNA here is from genome assembly GCF_022079265.1 of Lynx rufus. Taxonomy (NCBI): domain Eukaryota; kingdom Metazoa; phylum Chordata; class Mammalia; order Carnivora; family Felidae; genus Lynx; species Lynx rufus. The sequence goes on from NW_025814889.1 coordinate 6,177,302, forward strand.
CACCCTCAAAACACTTGTTGGCTACGTTCGATACATGCTTGCTCAGTGAGTAGACGGATAGAAGCACGGATGAGGAACACAGGAAAGGCAACATTTCTAAGCCCAACTCTTGGTTCTGCCGGTGACTCACTGTTTAGTCTTGGATTCACTTCGGTTGTGAGCTCCTCGTCGCCGAACGTTCTTTAACCTAGCGTGTTAGTCTGGGTCCCCCAGGGAAACAGAACAAATGGGGATAGAGATTTATTATAAGGAACTGGCTCACATAATTACACAACCTGGCAAAGACCCAAGATCCACAGGTGGGTCTGTAGGCTGGAGACTCAGGAGAGCGGAGAGTATTGTTTCACAGTTCAAAACCCAGCGCACTCAAGGCCCAGGAAGAGCCAATGTTTCAATCTGAGTCCAAAAGTGGGGGGAGGAAGCCAAGATCACAGTCTGAAAGCCGTCAGGCAGAAAGGACGCTCTTTAACTTGGGTTAAGAACAGCCTTTTTGTTCAGCTCAGGCCTTCAGCTGATCGAACAAGGCCCACCCACGGTAGGGACACCAATCCACTTCACTCTGTGTACTGATTCACACGTTCATCTCATCCCAACGAACACACCCGGAGTCATGTGAGATCAACTCTCTGAGCAATCTGTGACCCCGTCAACACATGAAGTTCACTGTCACCCGTGGGCGTAGATAAGTCCCTGTCTGGGATTTTGCAGGACAGATCATGGGTTAAAAAGCCCCCTCCACCTCACAGAGTTCATAACTCTAGGGCTTATACGATAACACACGAGCGGAGCAAAGACTTTGGAAGAACTGACTGAACAATAATACCGTCTCTGTTACAACAGCATTAAACATCAGTACCGCACAGACAGAGGCTGGGGGGGCGGGTGGTGTCTGCGTGTTCCTTTGCTAAAGTCAGAGCTGTTAGAGCCCGAGGGTTCCACCTGACGGGGGAGACTGTTTTTCTATTCTTTGGTTTTGTTTTCCCCTTTCTCTGACGTGGGTCCCCTGAAGTGGGGTACTTGATGGCACCGAAAGGCCCTTGGGTGCCCGAAGCGTTCTAAACGAGGGAGGTGAGCAAAGCGAGGGCCGCTCTTGGAAAGAGCTGGGCCGCAGGCAGAGAGGACGCCTCTCTTGGCTCTCTGTTTGGCCCTTGACTTCTGATGCTCATCTCCCCGGCCTCTTTACTCCCTCCCTTCCTCTCTGGGTCTCCCGCGCCCGCTCAGACCACACACAGGTGCAGATGCTAACAGACACCCATAGGTGGCAGCAACCTTCTGAGACAGCGGCGGGCCCGAGATGGATCTCTCCCTTTCGCGCGCATCCTCACCAGCCCTGGGTTTGGTGTGGGTCAGGCGGGGGGTGAACGCTCCTCTCCAGAGCCGGGGAGTGGTGCCGTCCTCATGCACATTAAAATGTTTGTCACCCGAAATGAACCTAAGGCCCAGGTGGGGGTGAAGGACGAGAGCGATTCGCATCCTTTGAAACTTCCGGTGCACAAAACTGAAAGGCAAACGGACCCCTTGTCTGCGATTGCTGCTTCCAGTACGTGCCCAGCTCTTCCCGTTTCCCCGCCGCTGAAAGACCGGGAGCAGAACGAGGCAATCCGCTACGGGCTGTAATCAGTCAAGTGCAGATGTCCCCGTAGATGTAGCCCCCCTACATCTGAAATAAAGATAATTTGCGCAGAGTGAACAGAACAGGGAGCCCATTGGGCCCAATCCGGATGGCTTCGCCAGAGAGAAGCGGGTCACAGGGGTGGATGCCTGCGAAGGTTCACTAGCGTCTCATCAAAATATGGCACGGATGTCAATGCCACGCAGCCCGTCTTTTCCGAATTTACTCCTGCTGTCTCTGAAGAGCCCTGCAGGAGGCAGGAGTGGCTGGAAGGCCGAAGAAAACTCGTCCACCCCAGGGGGACACCCGCAACTGTCCCGGACATCTGCTCAAGCGTTTCACCGACTTGAGCAAGCCAGGAAGCTAGAGCGAGGGTTTTTCACCGAAAGCCAGGTGGCATCTTGGGTGGTGGTGAACGAGCTGCCCTCCTTCGCCCTGCGGCATTCAAGGTCAGGCTCAGGGACAGAAAGGCAGGCTCCGGCCGACATGCACGGCTCCCTCGACTCTGGGTGTGGGTGTTTCTCCCAAGTATTTCATACTTATTTTTGAATGGGTAATTCACACGCATAGCTTAAACAATTAAAAATGTATCGTGGGCACGTGAGTGGCTCAGTTGGTAAGGACCCCACTCCTGATTTCCGCTCGGGTCATGGTCTTATGGTTCCTGGGATCGAGCCCCGCATCAGGGGTCCCTGCTGACAGTGCTTGGGATTCTCTCTCTCCCTCCTTTCTGCCCCTCCCCCACTCTCTCACTCTCTTTCAAACACACACACACACACACACACACACACACTGCAAAGACTCCTTCAAACGCCTGCTACCCCCATTTCCAGGTCACCGCTGTCATGAATTTATGATGTATCCTTCCAGAGTAGGAATGCATGCATACAAATAAAGGCAGATACGTATCCTTATTTTCTCCCTCTTAAACACCAAAGGGAACACAGCGTTCTTCATCTTGCTACTTCAAAGAACACTACAGCTTGGAGATCTTCCCATATCAATATCTAGAAAGTTCCCTCACTCTGGTTTACCTCTGCACAAAAGCCTCCGATTCGCTGAAATTAAATTATACCCCATATTTTATTAACCACTTGGCCCTTCATAGATATTTTGGTTATTTCCGATCGTCTGTCATTACAGACAGTCCTATGATTTTTAATTATAAATTAAATTATAAATTTTTAATTATAAAAATCCCATACTATGTCTTTTCAGGATCCATCAGGACATCTGAGTCTAAGAGCAGACGTCTTCTTCCTCGTCCTGCTCGTGAGCTGAAATGTTTGCGTCCTTCCAGACTTATGTTGAAATCCTAGCCCCCTAGTCGGGTATTTGGAGGTGAGACCCTTGGGGGTGATTAAGTCAGGAAGACAGACACCCCGCCCCCCCCCCCATGAATAGATGAGTGCCTTTATGAAGGGGACCCAGAGAGCTTGCCTCTTGCTCGCACACAGTGAGAAAACAGCCGTCGGTGAGTCAGGAAGCCAGTCCTCACCAGTCACAGAGAGTGCTGGTGTCTTCATTGCGGACTTGCCGCCTCCAGAACCATGAGAAACAAATTCTGTTGACAAGCTGACAAGCCACGCAGTCTGTGGTGTTCTATTCCCGCAGCCCGGATGGACTGAGACAGCCCTTTATTCACGTCGCAAGGCTTTCTTCACTTGTATCTTGCCCATTTTGTGTTAAATGTATTCCTACATTATCTTTGCTTTGCTGTTGTAAAAGGGCACTCGGCTTTCATTATATCTGCCCGCTGGCGACTGTTAATACAGATGAAAGCCATTGATTTCTAGATAATTTTGTACTTTGATACTTCAGTCATTCTCCTAGTTCTTTAACTCGATTAATTGGCACACTTCTGTTTGCCAAATATTCGGGTTTACCGTCTTCTGCATATAATGATAGTTTTAACGTTTTTTTTTTCCATTTTTAAATCTGAATTTTCTTTTGTCAGATTTCGTATGTAATTCTGGAGTGAAATATTAAATAACGGTATTAGTGGACATCGTTGACTTGATTTGGGTATTTAGTGGGAATGCTTCTAGCCCTGGCTTTTGAACTGAGACACACGTGTTTGATCATGTTAAAAAGTAATGTCTTTATATTCTAACTTTGTTATTTTCATCAAGAATAGTTATTGAACTTTTTAAATGCTTTTTGTGAAACGATGTGGATAATCATGTGAGTTTTCTATTAATGTAATAAATTATATTAGATTTCCTACTATTGACTCTTCCCTGAGATTCTAGCCCTACTGTGATCATAATTCCTTCAATGTGTGGCTGAAGGCTGTTTGTTAGTATTTTATTTATGGTTTGGGGATGGCTATTCATAAGTAAGGTTTATAAGTGGGATGTTTAAAAATGTTATCGTATGTTCATGTTAATATTCTATTTGCTTTAAAAACTAATTTGGAGATGGGAATGCAAGCTGATGCAGCCGCTCTGGAAAACAGGCTGGAGGTTCCTCAAAAAACTACAAATAGAACTACCCTATGCCCCAGCAATTGCACTACTAAGGATTTATCCACAGATACAGGTGTGGTGTTTCGAAGGGACGCACGCACCCCCATGTTTATAGCAGCACTATCGACAACAGCCAAAGTATGGAAAGAGCCCCAATGTCCATCGACGGATGAATGGATAAAGAAGATGTGGTATATATATACATATATACAACGGAGTATTACTCGGCAATCAAAAAGAATGAAATCTTGCCATTTGCAACTACGTGGATGGAACTGGAGGGGATTACGCTAAGTGAAATTAGTCAGGCAGAGCAAGATAAAAATCATATGACTTCACTCCTATGAGGACTTTAAGAGACAAAACAGATGAACATAAGGGAAGGGAAACAAAAATGATATAAACACAGGGAGGGGGACAAAACAGAAGAGACTCATAAACATGGAGAACAAACTGAGGGTTATGGGAGGGGTTGTGGGAGGGGGGGTGGGCTAAATGGGTCAGGGGCACTAAGGAATCTACTCCTGAAATCATTGTTGCACTCTATGCTAACTAATTTGGGTGTAAATTTAAAAATTAAAAAAGAATAATAATAATAATTTGGAGAGTTTTTATATTTCTATATATAAAGTCTATATATAGACTCTATTTCTATAGAGTTGTTATATTTCTATAACACTGAAATTATCAGTTCCTTAATTTTGGTAGAATTTCCCTGTGAAGCTATCCGGCTCTTTGTCATATCTCTGATTGTTCTATGGAAATAAGCCACCTTAGACTTTTTTTCTCTATTTTGTCTGGTGTCAGCTTTGGCAAATTCCATTTCCCTGGAAAATTAGCTACTTCCTCCAGGTATGCAAATAGTTTCCAGAGTTGAACAAAGTGGTCTCATGTTATTCTTCTAATGTTCTCTATTCTTATGTTCTCTCTTCTGTTTCTTATTTTTTATAGGGAATTTTTGCCCTTTATAAAGGTAAGGGTAGTTTTTCTTTGTAGTTTTCACCCAGTAGTTTATCAGTTTTTCCTAAAAACAGTTTTTGAATTTTCTTATTAGTGCCACTGTTTTTTTTTTTTTCTGTTTGATAATTCATTACATTCTTTATGAGCCTTTAGTAGCCTTTGTCTTTATGAAAGCGTAGCATTTAGGACCTTGTCTAATTTTTTGAGTAAGATACAAAGTGTCTTTCATCATTTTTGACATATGTTTTTCATGTTATGAAGACTTCATTGTGTGCTTCAGCTACACCCCAATACATTCCCACATGTGCTGTTTTTTTTTATGCCTCTGTTTCAGACTAGCGCCATTCAATGGGACTTTCCGTATTTGCGCTGTCCAGTATGAGAGCTCCTGGCCACCTGTAGCTATCAAGTCCTTGAAATGTGACTAGCGTGTACGGGAGAGGAACTCAGTTTTGAATTTAATTAAGTTAATATTAGGCAGCCACACATGACTACTGTCAACCATATTACAGCATATCTGGACATTTTGTAATTTTCGTGTGTATCTCCCCTTTATCCAGGAATTATTGAAGAGATGGGATTTTTTAAAAAAAATATTCTCAGGCTTAAAGACCTTTTAGTTATCCAATGTTATTAGCTGCTAGGATTCCTGCACTATGATCAGAAAACATTGCTCGCACTCTCGGTAGTTTAGAGCACTTATTTAGAATTTCTTTGTGACCCAACGTCTAGTCTATTTTCATGAGCGGGGCCAGGGCCATTTTAAACAAGCATTAATTCTCTATTTTCAGGATAGAAGGTCAGATATATATCAATGAATCCCACCTCGTCTGATATGAGCGCTTATGACCCTGCCTGCTTTTCATTGACACGTAACTGATCGATCCCTACCCAGACTTTTATTTTTCTTCCTAACTGAAGCGTAGTTGACTCTCTACCCTTACTTTTCTGTTCATGCTTTTCTTAAAGAACGTCACTTTCATCTAGCAGAGAGTTGAGTTGCTTTTGTGATCCCACCTACAGCGTTTTATATTAATAGATAAGTTGAACTCTTTTATATTTATTAATATGATAGTGCATTTGGCTTTAGTTCCACCTATTATTTTATGCCTGTGAGTTTTAAAAGGTCTTTTACTATGAGGTCTGTTCACTCCACTGTGTGAGTAGCACCTTCCATCACAGAGATGTAAACAATTTGTTGTTGTTGTTTCCACGGCTGGTTACCTTTATAATTATGTTGGTATATTAAGGAGACCTCTGTGCTGTCCTTGACTGTTATCTCCTCTCCACTCTTCACGACCCGATTGCAGTTAATAATATCACCATTCTTAGTGCTTAACCCTGAACGATGAAGCATGCTACTGCTTCTATTTCCTGGTTTGTGAGTTTCGAGCAGTCTCTCGGATTGAAGGCTGATCACAGATGAGGCGGCGAGTAAACCAGCTCCACCTCTCCCGTTGTGGTCAACACTTGGTCCTCGTCTGGGCACAGAACAGTTACGTTGATCCTGTCCCACTGACCCACTGTGTTCACGGCATCCTTACAGTTATATATGCTCACACGTGACCTTGAGAGCTTTCACTGCAATCTCTTAGCTAAATGAGGTTCATCCCTCAGTTATCTCAACACAGGGGTATGGAAGCACACTGATCTGAGTTTTGGCATGTTCACAACGGGTGGCTGTGTTCCTTATAGGAGAAGAAGGGCTTGGCCTGGTGTGAACCCTTGGCTCACAATTTTTTTTCTTCTGTGTCTCCTGAGTCCTCTGTGTCTCCATGGATAATCAGTATTCTGATATCTGAAGTCAGAACCACTTCTCGTCCTTTTTTAGTGACCGTATTTTACCCGGATACCCAAAGTTTTCTCCTTTACAAACCCTTTCTAAAGTTCAATAAGTGTACTAGATTATACTTTCATGCCAGCTGTTTTCAGTCCGTATTTTCTGGCTCACATCATGCCCACTCAGTATACAGACTTCTGCCTTTCATTTTCCTTAAATTCTATCTTTGCATATCTTTTCTATCCAATTCCTCTTTGTTAGATCTGCTTCTCTTATCATCTGTGTCGCTCATCTGCTCTCTAATGCTTTAAAAATACTTGTTACCATTTTATTTTATTCCATTTTTTGCCAGTTCTTTAGGAATCTCTTCAGGTATTTCTTTGGGTTCCTTAGGACCTTTTCTATCTTCTCTCTTGTGATCTTCAGACGTCCTTTTCATTTCTAGAATGCTTTTGTCCCTCTTCTCTTTCTTTTCTGAGCTGTGTCCGTGTTTTACGACCCACAGTTGTTCTGCTATAGTCTCCCCTAGCTCTTGAGTTTCTACTTTGTGTTCTTCCTTCTTAAAAGCAATTGCTTCATTAAGCTGTTTAAAATCACAGTATTATTTATCTTTGTTCAGTAGCACCATTATTATGACGAAAATTCAATGTCCGTTGGAAAGCTGTGAAGATCTTTTCCATTCTTTTATTTACAATACTTTTTTCTTACTGACCATGAAAAAGTGGGCTTTTTGTCTGCTTCTGATTCTGCGTCTCCCACTCTCTCTGCCCCTCCCCCACTCATGCTCTGTCTCTCTCACTCTCAAAAATGAATAATTGTTAAAAAAAATTAAATATAAAAAAGTGGGCTTTTTGTGACCCAGCTATCAGCATAATATTCCTAGAAGTAGAAATGGAACAGGATCATTTTCCAGACTTCACAACAGAGGTCTTGCTTCTTCACAACGTCAACACTGACTGCTTTCGTTGAATCGTGTCTTTCCATGTGAATTTGAATTTCCATCTCTCCTCTGCACATCTGAACCAGACTGAACCCATCATGCTTTCTGCCACCAGCTGCCCTTATATAAACTGGTACAATACACCCATTTTTGCAAACAAGAGACACAGCTCTTGCCCTAACTACCAGTAACAGTATTTTGGGTGGTTCTTCCTCAGATTTGCTTCTTTTGGTTCCACTCACCACCCCTGAGCTTCTGATTTTCATTTCCTCCCATCTGCTTCTGCCTAATTCTGGGCTTTTGGAAGTCCTCGAAGAATTTTGAAACCTGCAGGTGACCTGACTTCTAAATTCCATGGACAATTGAATTTGCAGGACTTAAAAAATTCTAATTTTTCTTGTTTGCTTTTCCAGGAGAAAAACACTGATCTTCAGTCATGTTCATAAGAAAGTCTCTCCCGAGTTTTTAATGGATTCCATCAAATTCCATTCCATTCCGATTCCATCATCCTGTCTTTTCCTGTCCCCCATTGTTTTTTTTTTTTTACTCATCCATAGGCAACTTTTTCACTGCCATATGACTACCATGGAGAAGTGCTTTAACGTGCCTGGCGTGGATAAGCCTGTAAGCCTCTACCTTCCAAAAAGCACGTCTCACTGTCACTTTTGCGCTTCGATTTATTTTCCAACTTGAAATGTTTTCTCCCCATTCCCTTTCTTAGTTTATCAAAAAGTTTGGAAATCCGCAATATATAGACTGTATATTAACTAAGTTATCATCGTGTTTATTGTTCATCATCAGCACCCGATACTGACCTCAGTTCACTGATTATATCCCAATAGCCATTAAATAGTATTCAGTGTACAGGTAATGATTTCAGGGAAGTTTACAGTCTGCTGAAATCCCCTGCTTCTTTCTATCATCAATTGACTGAACACAGATAATGAAATAAAAAAATAATAGGCAGCCATGAAGGTTGGTTGAAAGCAATGTACCAGTCAGTAGCTATGTTTATCAAAACAGCCAAGAAGACCGCAAGCCACTGGAGCTGTGGTTTCAGCTCTCACTTCCTGGGTGTCCTCACACGACTTGTCTGCCCTCCGACTCGCGGCGTCCTCTTCTATGAAAGGAAGGGGCTGGTGTTCTCCAGTTCCCCCGCTGACCTCAACAAGTGTCCACCACGGGCTAATGCTTCGGTGGCCCGGCACAGACTCGGGGCTTACCTGCTAGCACAACAGAGAAACTCCACAACGCCATCCTCTACCCCCACGCTGATGCCTTCCCTGGCTCCCATCTCCAGTAGCTGGCCCCTCCACCGACGCCTACTTTCGTCCCGTCTCCACCTGCAATTAATGCTGTCTTAAGACCGCCTCTCTGATCCCAGTGTCACTTCACGCCAGGCCCTATTCTCTGGATTTTGTTTGAACCCACACACGGCAGCTACCCTAAACCCACTCTCATATGAAGCCTCCATTCCCAGAGCAGGAGTCCAGGTGAGCACCCGGCTCCCCCGTGTTTCCCTGCCTAGGTAGCAACCCTGAGTCTGTAAATACACGGACATTTTCACTAGCCGTGTCTCCACGTTTAACCAGTGTCTCACAAGTGGTGCAGATAGTATTTCCAGGGAGGACAATGCTGCTTTTCTTCTGGTTCGAATTCATTCTTATTTAAAGAATGCTTTTGGAGACAAACTAATTTTTACTCTCATGTTTTATGTTTAATTCTATAGAATGGCATTTCAAATAGCTTCTAGAGAGCCCTCTGTCTTGCCCTGTCTCTCTCTCTCTCTTTCTCTCTCTCTCTCTCTCTCTCTCTCACACACACACACACACACACACAATGTACACACCTCTCAGGAAACGGAAACTTGCCTCCATTCAGGATCTTGAAACAAAGCTCTAAGATTTAAATAGTTTTTGCTACTCAGATTTTCAACACCAGGAAATGAGGACAGGAGGCCCGCCTCAATTTTGGTTTTCAAATCCAGACTGTGAACGAGTGGAAGCCAATCCTCCTTGAATACAATTCTTGGAAGTCAGAAATCTCAATTGTGGTTGTTCCCCACGAAAAAGGTTCGGAGGTAAGTAGTTTGTCTCCGCGACATCCAGGGGAGCTGAATTCATTTTTCCTGATAGATTCTGTCTTTTTTTTGTACCTCACATGTAAAATAAAGTTAAAGGGAGATATCTCAACATCCTAGTCATTTCCTGTGTTAGTATTAGGACAGGGACGCCCCTATTTGGGGGGGGGCATTGCTTGGCTTTTACAACGCGGTCCACCTGAGTTTCCAGAGGGTGGTTACTTTGTGTCCAACTCAACTTCTCCCTGGCTAGCTATCTGACTTCATGCAGATTAGTCTCCTAATTCCTTTGCCTCCGATTTCCTTCACAGGTAAAGATTTAAGGCAATTCTACCGCCAGAAAAGTCAAGAAGATACATCAGAGAAGGTGAGAAATTGCCTACTGGCGCGGAACACATAGGAAGAGCTCGCAACATTAATCTTTCTGCTTTCTCTTTTCCTCAATAGAGTTTCTGGCTGTAGCTGGTTGTTGCTGTTCTTACCTCTTGGTTCCCAAAGGAGAGGCGTGTGTGTCCTAGTCTCTTGGTAATGGACCCAGAATTCCAGCCAAAACATCATGCGAACTGAAAACTGAGGTATGGTTGAGGATCCACCTCTCCCTCTCCGCCCAACCAACTCAGCAGTCCTGGTTGGAAACCTCAACCATCCGAAGAGAACCATGTCAATATTAGCGGCTCAGTCTTAGGATATTGCGGGGTTCATCTTTTTTTCTTCTTCAGTCGCCTCTTGTTTTCTCTCTACAACGGGAGGACTTTGGTTGCTTGATTTAGTTACGCAAGCAATAAGCACGCATTGCAAAATAAATGCTCGTTGCCAAAAAGCAAGCAGATGTAACGAAAAAACAGGGAGAAGGGATGGAAGGAGTGTGGGGGAGGAAGGAAGGAAGGGTGGAAGAACAGGGGAAAAACAGAAAGGAAAGGGAAAATAGAAATACTTACTTGTCACCCCAGAGAACATCATCAGTTGGCTTCTGAGTACAGACCACATGAATTTTATCTTCTCTACATAAACTGGCGCATTTGCTCAGCAAATATTTGTTGAACACCGGCCATAAACCAGGTCTTTTTCCCACAGCTGCCATTAAGGGCCACCAGTCTACTAGTGTGACAGACAAACCCCCGTCAGCAATACACATGAGAAGTTCGCTGAAAGAAGGGCCGAAGATGACAAGAGACACAACCCAGGACAGACTTTCGCCTCGGCCTTGACGGGGGAGGGCCGGGAGGCTTCCTGAAGGAGGTCACTTCTGAGCTGTAGGAGGTGAAAATGAATTAGTCGGGTAAGTGAGAGAAGGGGAAGGGGGGCATTTCGGGAAGGCATTGAGGAGCAAACTCCAGAAGCATGCTCCCATCGAGAAGCATGGTCCCCCTCACGGAACTGCCTTTCAGAGGGCTACTGTGTAGGCCAAAGAGGAGAGTTGTCGATAGAAGTAAGGCCAACGAGAAGTACAAGAGCAAGGTCATAAAGGAATTTGTCATCCTAAAGGTTTTGATTTTTTCCCCTCACCTGGAAGATGACACATAATGTACCAGAATTAGAATATTCTAGAATGTTCAGAATTCACGCAGAATATTCTAGAATATTCTAGAATGTTCAGAATTCACACAGTTTTCACCATTGGTTTTGAGGTATCAACCCAATTCTATACAGACCTGCAAGGCATAAACACATACATGAGTCTGTATCTATTCTCTCTGTTAATGTGATGGGTTAAAGTTTCCAGCAAGCTCCAATTCTTTCTCTTGGGTCACTGCTTGCAGAGACCTGTCCATTACTAGTCTCGTGAACACGTTCCAATACGGCAATATGGACGGGCTCTGTTGTATCGAAAGGGGGTAGTACAGTATAGTGCTTAAGAGTTGGACTCTGGTGCCCGATGGGCCACATTCACATCCATTAGGCCGTGTGACCTTGAGGAAATGACGTAGCCTCCTCACGCGTCAGTCCTGCCAACGGTAAAACAAGAGGACACAGTCTTTCCCTCTTAATGTTGGAAGGTGGTAGGAAGGAAACTAATGTAAGGCACTTGGAACCAGGCCTGGCACACGGTACGTGCCATATAAATGTTAACTGTATTTACCTCTTTCTCCCGCTGTTTTTGCATCAAAGCTGCAAAATTCACCGCCTGAATCGTCAGGAGAGTTTGATATGGCAAGATGCACGTACGGGGTGAACACCCACTAGTCTGAAATAATTTAGGGTGACTTGGAATTTCGCCAGTGAAGTGGGCACAGGTGGCCTCAGGAGATTCCTACCTCTGGAATGATGGCAGGGAGTGGATTCTTTTGGTGGGGATTCTACAGACGCCTCCCCCGGGGGCCCGGGATTTCTCTCTGCTCTCATCCCGTAGCTACAGTTGTCCCTGGTCTTCTGCCAGCTATTGAAATGGCTCCGCCTCCCTTCTGAGAGCTTTTACAGAAGACCACTCCATCACTCCGGAGCCCCTCTCACGGACTCATTCCCTTCAGTTTTGCCCGTGATGTACTTGCCTCCGTTTTTCTTTGCTCTTCTCCACGCCCTGGTGACAACAATAGAATTACAGGGGAAACTGTCAAAATTAAACCCCACCTGTTGTGGGTCACCCTTACTTAGATTAAGTAGCTGATCCGGACTTTTGTTCATCCGTGGCTCTGAGTCCTCATAGACTGGCCTTGGCAACCTGAATGTTTTTCCCCTTTTCTTTTGCTTTCTTTTTTTTTTCCAGTGCAGAATTCATGGACCACATTAAAATCAGATTTGTAATAGACAAAGTCATGCGTTGGCCGGTGCAGCGAAAGCATCCTCAACGTTCTCGTACATTTCCCCCTGTGGTTCTCTCCTCTGGCTTTCGAAGCAAGCTTTTCTTGACCTGATCCCTGTAGCTTTCAGATCAAATAATGCCTTATTCACGTGAAACTCTATTGAATTATGGAGCTTCCAAGGTCATTTAGTGCCCTTCACCGCATGCCTGGGGGTAGCGAGGGGGAACAGGCTCGTCCTTTGTCATGTTGCACACCGCTTTTTCCGAAGAGCTGTGTTTTCTCCAAAACCTAAAAATAGGAGAATCATACTTTATCCTAAGCTTTTATCAACCAAGATACAAGCCCTGAAATATCAATTAGAGTTAATGAATGCACTTAACAATGAAAAGGAAAACAACATTGCCAATAACACTTCTAATACCACCTTTAGTTAAAAATACAAGAACTCTTTAGCTGGGGTTGGATAGCAAGGGTCACTATACCTCTGTTCAGCAAGTAGATATTATTCCACCCAGTTCTTCCCTTCTGGTTCAGCAGAATTAAATACACACACACACACACACACACACACACAAAAATAGGTTATTAATCCCTTCTGCAGAAGGATAATTTCGATTCTGTACCTTCAGGGACAAGATGCCCATCGGCTAGAGAATCAAGTTCAATTATTTTTTAGAAACTCAACACAACTTCTCCTCATCCTTCAAACTTTAACTTATGATGTCACTTTTCAACAAAACGTCTCTGACCTCAAGGTTAGATGATGTGCCTTAAATTGTAATCCTACGAAACCCCAAACTCTGCTTTTGTGAGATCAGTAAAATTGAATCAAACAATTTCAGTACTTACTTGTCTAATGTCCAGCTCACCAGTGCCTGGAGGAGGGCAACTCCTTACAGGTTTGCCCTCATCAAGTCGTGGCTGGACACACATAGCCCTTCACGAGCGGAGACATGAATGAAAGGTAATGACAGATCAGTAGTAGGAGTTTCAGAGTCACCACTGGGTAGTGGAAGATGACAGATTGCCATCTCCGAGAAACACGTAAGCTTTATCTGTAACCATTTCTAGTTTTTTGGATTCCTAATGAGGATGGAGAGCTCTGAACTTCTAGCTCCGTCTGTTAAACAATTTCACACTCCTGTTCTCCCTTCCCGGAGGATGATCGCAAGGGAACACAAATGGGGCCTGAGGAATTCTTCCCTCGACAGCACATCCTAAGAACCACATGCTGCCCTCCGAGACTACACTCTGCTAGAACCCGGCACACGTTTGCGATGGCTTTACGCCCCTGGGAGTGGCGCGTTGACTTAAAATGACAAACTTGGATCCTGAAGGATCTCAATCAGATCCTTGCTTCTTCCCAGAAAGCCCCGCTTCCTGTTGGATGGCTCTCCCCGGGCTTTCTTCCTGGCACAGAGATGTAGGCAGTCGCTGGGGAAGCATGTGTGAAATACTTCCCATGATAACCAATTGTGTTGGGGAAAATGAGGGTCAGGGGAGGCCTTACTGATTAGGTGACGTGTAGACAAAGAGCTGAAGGAATTGGAAGAAGGAACTCATGGAAATACCTAACTAAAAGAATGATGTTGGCTATAAAGCGTCTTATAGTTTATGGTAATCATTTAGTTACATGCCCCGAGAGGAAACTCACTAACTCAGTTAGTAGGATCTGCACGAAGGCTTTGCGTGAAGGACCCATTTATCTCTTCGGACCTGTTCAGGTTTGTCTCCAGCAGGTTTGAACATGCTCAGCCTTGTGATGACGATGATTGATGATGAAGAAGACAGTTGGAGCTTCAAGCCAGGGTGTCCATGCCACGGAAAGGTTCTTAGGGACACAAAGCAATGCCAGGCTTCCTAGATCCCAGGCAGGAGCAGGACGGCTGGCCCTAAATTGTGCCAGGGCATCCCTTGCAACTCTGCCTTATCGCTCAGAAAACCAAAAAGGGTTAATCCCACTTCCAACCCCTTTGGGTTTATATCCTGGAGACTGTTGGGGGAGGCTTTAAGGAAGGAGAACGAGGGTCCGTAGGAATCAAGCTTTGCTGCACACGAGGAAATTCTGGGAGCTTCTAAGGCTTCAGGGCCAGGTTGGTCCCCACACTAATTAAAGCAGAATCTCTGAGGCTGAGACCCAGATATTAGGATTTTTCAAGTCTCTGCAGAAGAATCCAGAGGCTAGGAACAGTGGTGTGCTGGAGTCAACCCACACCAGCCCACGAGAGCATATCACGTGTATCTCTTCCTGAGATAGGAGAAGGAACATAGCCAGCATCTGTCCTTCCTGGCACAGAGCTCCGAAAACTCTGGGAATTTTTTGAATAATAGGAGTAACTCTTGTTACTTATAACAAGCCCCTTGACAACATGCCCGAGTTTGTACTAATGAAATGACTCACATTGAGCCCTTCTATAGCTTCGAGGGAAGGGCTGGCCACACTAGAAAGACCAAGCATGGGCACAGAAGGTTGGAACTTTCAACCACAACTCTGACGCTGGGAGAGGAAAGGGACTGGAGACTGAGTTCGGTCACGTGGCCAATGGTTTAATCCATCGCGCCTATATATGAATCCCCATGTAAAAGTCTGGACCCTGAGACAGGAACTTGAGACCCTACTAGAACTTGCCCTACATACCTGTTCATTTGGCTCTCCATTTGTGTCCTATATAATGAAATGGTAATCATTTCCTCAGGGGCATCCTGAGTTCGGTGTGGCATTCGGACCCATTCTGAAACCTGAGGGGATTGTGGGAAGGCCCACGTTTGTAGTCAGCTAGGCAGAGGGGCAGGGGATGCCTGAAATTTGTGGCTAGTGTTTGAAGTCGCGACGGCCTTGCGAAGGAGTCTGCCCTTAACCTGCAGGGTGTGCACCAGCAGGGAGGACATATCCTCCCTGTGTTTCTGAGAATTGGCTGCAAAAACTTGCCAGCACACCAGTTTTAGGGATCGGTAGCCTACCTCATTAGGGGCTAACGTACGAAATGCTGGAAAGAGCTAAGGAGGGTGTAGTCTTAACCACTGGGATTTCCGGTTTCACGTATACCCGTTGGGAAGACACGTGAGCGCGAGGCAACCCTTCCTTTCTCCAATCCCTCCATGCTCTCTCGCCTCCGTGTGAGTCACACCCGACCTATTACCCTGTCCCCTAGGCAGAATTCTACTTAAGAAGACAGTCCTGCCACATAATAAGCCGTAACTACTTGTCCGTGCCAGCTTCTCGTGTGGCTTTCTTTTTCCTTCTGAATCATTCGGTTTCTTGTAGGTCTCTACAAGTGGATGGGTCCCGTTCACATCTTTGCCTCGGCTTGACTCAAATTCCTGGCTGGGAACTCAGAGCAATGTACTCTCCCTTAAGACTTTAGCAACTTCGCTTAAACGTTAGATGCCTTCTGAGATTATTCATCCACCAGTGCGATTCCTACCAAGAACCCCCCCTTTTCCCTTCTCTGCCCTCTCCTCTTTACACTTTGCTCTAATTCGCTTGCTCTTTCTTCCTTCCTGCCCCATAATTCACGCCAGAGCAGGAATACACACACGTCGTCCAGGAAATCACTGTTTGGGAAACCTCTGACCCTTTTCACATCCAGTTTTTCACCGGTCATTTAAAACAGAGGTTCACTTGTGCCCCGGCCATTCATTCGAATGTAGGATTAAGTCGCATTCTTAAGGGATAAGGTTGAAATCGTGTGCGATATGTTGCAGGAATTGGCACGCCTAAAGAAACAAATCACACTAAGGCTTAAATTGGAGTTTTGGAAGTGGGAAAATCAGGAACAACGGTTAGCAGATATGGAGGCTTAGAAATTCGGTTCGAGATAAAAGGGGACTTCGGGGGATGGCCCGCTTACACACGCGCGCACGGACCCCTTCTTTGTGACCGGTCATGTTGAGACTAAACTAAACCAGGTACGGAATGGTCTCAGCTTAAGTCTTAAAAATTTACTCGATATTCAACGTGGTCCTAGAGGTTGTACCTTCTCTCTCTTCTGTCTCTTCCCTCTCTACTGTGACATTAAATTAAGGTTAGTCTCAACCAGCCCTGTTGAATACAACTTTTTGTGGTGACAGAATAATAATCTGTGTTGTCCAGTCAGCAGTCGCTAGCAAGTACGTGAAATATGACTAGTGCGACTGTATTTTAACTTTGCTTAATTAATTTATATAGACCTATGTAGCTAATGGTTGCCATACTGGATACCTCGGGTGTAGAGAAACACGCACAAACAGGGATTTGAGGGACAAAGTGTGTGAGGTGTCACATTTCAGCTTGCTGGGGTTGCCATAACAAAGTACCACAAACCGTGTGGTTTAAACAAAAGAAATTTACCTTCTCATAGTTTTTTTTTTATTTGTTTTAGCGTGTATGTATTTTTGAGAGACAGAGAGAGAGACAGAGCACAGGCAGGCAAGGGGCAGAGAGAGAGGGAGACACAGAATCTGAAGCAGGCTCCAGGCTCCGAGCTGTCAGCACAGAGACCAACACGGGGCTCGAACCCAAGAACTGTGAGATCACGACCTGAGCCAAAGTCAGGGGCTCAACTGACTGAGTCACCCAAGTGTCCACCTTCTCACAGTTTTAAAGTCTAGAAGTCTGAGATCAAGGTGTTGCCAGGATTGGTTCCTTCCAAGGGTTGTGAGGGAAGAGTCTGTTTCAAGGCTCTTCTTGGCTTCTAGATGGCCATCTTCTCCTTGTGTTTTCACATTGTCTTCCCTTTGTACACGTCTAGATCCAGAGGAATCCTCTTATAAGGACACCAGTCATATTGGATTAGGGTCCACCTTAATGACCTCATTTTAACTTAATTACCTCTGTAAAGACACTATCTCCAAATATGGTCACATGTGAAGCACTGGGGATAGATTTCAATATGTAAATTGGGGGACGGGGGTGGGGCAGAGACATAGTTCAACACATACTAGCATCTCCATTGACTTCTTGTGGGTCTTCTCTCCAGGTATAAAATAAGATGAACAGAGCCTGCTCTCCCTCTTGCTTAGCTTAAAATGAAATTTATAGACGAAACAATCTTCTGTCATTAAAATTTCTTGATGGAGGCAGTCTGATAAACTTATTACTGTTTGGTTAAGCTTGTTCCCAATTTCTCCTAAGGGTTCCCATAAGAAAAGATCCATGTATAAAAGATGTGGAGATTAAACCACACACTCCCGCACAACCAATGGATTAAAGAATACATCAAAAGAGAGATTTGAAAATACCTTGCAACAAATAAAAACAGGAGCACGACATCTCAGAACTGATGAGATGTAGTAAAACCAGTTCTAAGAGGGAAGTGTATAGTGATAAACACCTACATTAAGAAAAAAGAGGGGCACCTGGGTGGCTCACTCAGTTAAGCGTCTGATTCCAGCTCAGGTCACGATCTCACGGTTTGTGGGTTCGAGCCCCGCATCGGGCTCCGCGCTGACAGCTCAGAGCCTGGAGCCTGCTTTGGATTCTGTGTCTCCCTCTGTCTGCCCCTCCCCTGCTCGTGCTCTGTCTCTCTGTCTCTCTGTCTGTCTCTCTCTCTTTCTCTCTCTCTCAAAAATAAAGATAAATTTTTTAAAAAAATGAAAGAGAAAAAAGAAAGATCTCAAATAAACAACCTACCTTGACCATCGAGGAGCGAGTAGAAGGCAAACAACTTAAGCCCAAAGTTAGCAGAAGGGAGGAAATAAAAAAAGATCAGAGTGGAAATTAATGACACAGAGATTAGAGACTAGAAAGACAATGGAAAAGATCAATGAAACCAAAAATTTGCTTGCTGAAAAGATAAAGTTGACAAACCTTCAGTTAAACTAAGACTTAAGAGAGAAGACTTACAAAATAAAAAATGAAAGTACAACTGATAACACAGAAATGCTAAGGAACAACTAAGCAACAACTATGAGCAAGTATATGCCATGCCAATAAATTAGACGACCTAGAATGAGTAGGTAAATTCTTGGAAACACATACCCTACCAAGACTAAATTATGAAGAAACAGAAAGTCCGAACAAACCAATAACAAGTACAGATATTAAATCAAAAACTGATTGGACAGGGGCACCTGGGTGTCTCAGTCAGTTAAGCATCCAATTCTTGATTTTGGCTCAGGTCATGATTTCATGGCTATGAGATCAAGCCCCGTGTCAGGCTCAGTGCTGGGCATGGAGACTGCTTAAGATTCTCTCTCTCCCTCTGCCCCTTCCCCACTTTCTCTCTCTCTCTCTCTCTCTCTCTCTCCCTCTCTCAACAATTAATAAATAAACATTAGAAAAACACTTCGTAAAAATATTTTAAAAATGTGATAGATACAGATAGGAAAATCATGATAGATAGATAGATAGATATAAATATGCACAAAATGGAATATCACTCAACCTTAAAAAAGAAGGAAATCCTGTCATTTGTGATAATATGGACGAAACTGGAGGGCATTGTGCTAAACAAAATAAGCCAGACAGAGAAAGACAAAGACTGCACGTATCACCTAAATGTGGAATCTTAAAACAAACAAACAAACAAACAAACAAACAAAGTCAAACTCATAGAAATAAAGAATAGAGGGGCGCCCAGGTGGCTCAGTCGGTGAAGCGTCTGACTTTGGCTCAGGTCATAATCTTACAGTTCGTGGGTTCGAGCCCCGCGTCGGGCTCTGTGCTGACCGCTCAGAGCCTGGAGCCTGCTTCTGATGCTGTCTCCTTCTCTCTCTGCCCTCCCCTGCTCATGCTCTGTCTCTCAAAAATAAATAAACGTAAAAAAATATTTTAAAAAAAAGTATAGAAATGTGGCTGCCCGGAGCTGGGGGTTGAGGGCAAAGGGGACATGTTGGGAAACGGGTACAAACTGTCGGTTACAAAATGAGTGAAGTCTTAGCATCTAATGTATAACATGGTGGCCGTAGTTGACGACACTCTATTTTATAATTGAAATGTGCTCAGAGAGGAGAGTTTAAGTGTTCTCACGCACACAAAAAAACGTAAATATGTGACGTGATGGATATGTTCATCAACTGGATGGTGACCATCCTTTTACAATGTATGCATATGTCAAATCATCATATTGTGCGCTTTAAATATATTATCATTTTAGCGGTTGTACCTCGATAAAGCTGAAAAAGGAAAGTCTACCGAGAGGTCTTCACAACAATGACCAAGCCTCTGCTGAGTCTCTGTCACCCTACCCCCTTTTATTTCCTCTTCAAGCACCTTCGCTCAGAGCTTCCTTTCCATTTCTCAGCTTTTCATCAGGAAGAAAGAATTGACACCTTGATAGCTAAGAGCTAGGTCCAGAGACTTGATCCTTGGGTGACAATGCGGGCCCGTGCTGAGTGACACAGCTGTATTCACCCATCTGCCTTAATGGTGGGACTTAGCGCCAACTTTTAAAGTTCATATGTGCTTTGGAACACCTGGAGGGCTCAGTCAGTTGAGCGTCCGACTTGGGCTCGGGTCATGACCTCCCGGATCGTGGGTTCGAGCCCCGCGTGGGGCTCTGTGCTGACAGCTCGGAGCCTGGAGCCTGCTTCGGGTTCTGTGTCTCCCACTCTCTCTGCCCCTCCCCTGCTCACGCTCTGTCTCTCAAAAATAAATAAATGTTAAAAAAAAATTTAGGTTCATTGGTGCTTTGAAGCCTACTGGACTTGATTCTTATGTCCCCCTGTCCCCCGTTAAATTTCCATCAGGTGTGTTCAAATTATTTAACAGAACGATTAAAATTAAGTTAATTAGATATGAGAGGACATATCATGTAACACAATGATACCAGCACTGGAATCAGACCTACACCCACTCCAACACTTCCCTGCAAATAATGAAACCCTTTGAGCCTGATACGCTATCTATAAAAGAGATAAGAAAAGAGGTCTGTCCTGCGTCAGCTGAGGCAAGTAAATGGCTCAGCGCTGCACCCGGCACACAGAACACAATTCTCATGTTAGCTACAAGTTTTACTTGTCTCAGAAATCTTCATGTCAAACAAATTGGGGGAGGGAAGCAGGAGAGCAGAGACGGACACATCAAGAGAATTTAAAAGACAACATCTGCAAGGTCTCTTCTAATTGTCACGATTGATAATGCACGAGTGATTTGACAGAATAACAGTGTTGACAAATATTGCCCATTTGGAGAACTGGAATTCCTAAAGCACTTTCAGTTTCTGAGTCCGCATGCTTTTCAAGGAGAACTCTCAAAGCACCTGTGGTATTAAGCATTTCTCTTTCAAGAGAGCAGCGTGGTTTCTTCAAGGCGTATCCTTTGCATCACGCATTGCCACGGTGACTTTTTTCCTGATCCCAACATGTGTTCTAACATCGTGTTTAATTTAGAAAGATTATAACCACTGATCAGCCCTGGTTCCCACTTGGATTCCTCATCATCTATATTCTTGTATAGAGCTTTTGATGTTTGTGTGCTTCAGATTTTAAAAAGTATTTCTGATCGTCGTTTACGGCCCATGAAAGCCAAGGGTCACCCACTTTCATAATCTTTCTCCCCTCGTAAATTGTCCCTAACGTCCCATGAAATTACTTTTTCAATTTCTGTTTCCCTGAGAGACGTGAGATCTATGAAGGCAAGTTCTGGGGCTGGTGTCATTTACCACTGTCCCCCTGGCCCCTCACACGACACCTGGTTCAGAATATTTTGCATCCTGAAAGACGTTACTTTTAACCACCACTGATTTTGATCATACCACCCGATGATTATAGGGAGCTCCTTAAGCATCCTCCAAAAAAGCAGCTGCCGTCTTCGTTCTTAGGCTGAGAACAAAGGAAGTAGTTTCAAGGAACAGGGAAGTAGGATGATTCTCTCCTTCACTGGGGCCCTGCCCTTGGTCACTTCTTCGGTGTCCCCACTACCCATGGGAGAATGGAGGAGAGGAAAGAAGGAAGAAAGTTCCGAAGAGTCATGCAGGATTGAAAGCCTTTTACCCTCTTAGAAAGTGAAATGAAAACCCATAAAGAGGGGTTCAGTCGATTGAGCACCCAACGCTCGATTTTTGGTTCCTCAGGATCTCAGAGTTCTGGGATCAAGTCCCACATTGGGCTCTGTGCTGAGTGTGGAGCCTGCTTAAGATTCTCTTTTTCTCGGGGCACCTGGGTGGCTCAGTCGGTTGAGCCGTCTGACTTTGGCTCAGGTCATGATCTCACGGTTCATGAGTTCAAGCCCCACATAGAGTTCCCTGCTGTCCGCGCAGAGCCCACTTCAGATCTTCTGTCCCCCTCTCTCTCTGCCCCTTCCCCACGTGCTCTCTCTCTCTCAAAAATAAAAAAAAAAGCCCATAGAGAATGAAAAAGAATGCTTCTTCACCCTAATGTCCTGCCGTAAGCTCTAACCTATAGATAGAGTAGCAGATTGATGGGTATAACCATGAACTCTGAGAGCCTATTCATGGCTTGTGTTGCTGCCTTGGTAGGGGAAGGCCTTGTGGGCAAGAAAGCCAGAAGCAGTGCGTTGCAACAGAGATGGCTCGTTTCTCCCCGCCTATGCATCCCTACAGGCAGAGAACAGTCCTAACCCTAATCCTAACTTCAGGGGCAATACTTATTTTTATTATTTAAATAAAGAGAATGCTTGGGTCTCCCCTGTAGGGAAAGGCAGCGACTTACTATTTTTATACACCTTAATGTTCTGGAACTTGCAAGGTTCAGGAAAACTGGACCGCAAGAACTTTTGGAATTCTACTGGGGTCATCATTCCGTCTTAAGGAATGACCATGACTGGACCAATCGAGACAGGCAAGACTATCATAAAGATAAACTCTTCCCAAAAGGACGAACTAAACCCAAATTCTTAGTAGCTACGCAGAGAAGGACCATGAACTAGAAGCATCAAATGAAGACATCAAAACCTTTATGTGCCAGAAGAAGACATGGGAGCTGAGAGACCAACGAGTTGCGTGTTGAGAAATTCAAACATGGTGTCCTCTTGCTGATTGCACCTAGGGGCGTTGGGGAACTTGGGTTTGCCCAGTTCCAGGAGCTATAGTGACGGGGTGAGGGGAAGTAGTTTCCATTGTTTCTCTGTCTTTCCCTGAAATATACACAACAAGGGCGCCTGGGTGGCTCGGTCGGTGGGGCATCCAACTCTTGATTTCGGCTCCAGTCATCATCTCATGGTTTGTGAGACTGAGCCTCGCGTTGAGCTCTGCTCTGGCAGCACAGAGCCTGCTTGGGATTCTCTCTCCCTCCCTCTCCCCCTCCCTGTGTGCTCTCTCTCTTAAAATAAATAAATAAACTTAAAAAAAAACTCTAAATACACACAAGAATATCACTATTAACTCCAAAACAACTCAGTGCCTTCTAAAATCGAAGAAAACGTAATGTCCCCTCTGCTTATTACAGAGAGGTGCAAGAGTGTGAAACCAGATTCTCCAGAAAACAGAGTTTTTACCTTATGAAGAGCAGCAAATAGCTCCTGAGTGGCATTTCTCTTTTTTTTTTAAGATTTAGATAAAAGCACGGCTGACTGAAGCTTAAGTAGCATTACATAATCGTGAGAGTGCTAAGGAAGTAGCCCTTGTTAGTGTGTGTTCTAGATCAAGCTTGCCCACAATATTTTAACAGTCTTGGGAAAACAACCTCAACTCCCAACCCACCCTTGCCCACAAAGCTTGTCTCCTCCGTTGCAAAATGAAGACATTGACCTGGGAGTTTCAAATTGCCTCCTAGAGACTTGCAAAGCTCTCTCCAGATCCAGATAAAGGAAAACAAAGAGTCCAGATGGCCTGCTTCTGTATCTAAGATGCCCTGGCATTTTTGTGGGACTCTGTGTTTGAACAAAGGAAGTCTCCATTTTTAAAAGTTTGAAAACTACTGACTTATCTGGTCTCTAAGTCAATATCCTCTAATTCTAGGATTCTGAGAATAAAGAAATGGCGTCATGAAAGAAAGACACTATACCAGGAAACACGACACTCACGTGTAAGCTCTGTTCCGTCACTTTCTAGTTGTGTGACTTCACACATTTATGTAAAATGGATGACATTGTTATGTGAGGACAGTGGCAGAAAGGCAGGTCACCAAACCGACCGTTGATGGGCCATCCTGACTTTATGTATCCACGACTCTGTGGTTCTTGGTTCTTTTTTAAAAGTTTATTTATTTATGTTGAGACAGAGCAAAAGCACAGGAGAGCAGAGAGAGAGAGAGAAACCCATGCGGGCTCCACACTGTTAGCACAGAGCCTGATGTGGGACTCGAACTCACTAACCATGAGATCATGACCTGAGCTAAAATCAAGAGTCAGACACTTAACCGACTGAGTCACCCAGGCGCTCCTTGGTTCTACCATACCAAAGCGGCTATGTTTAGTTCCTACTTCCTTTCTTCCATCAACGCAAATAAGAGACTTCCTGTCAGCAACAGAGTGTGCTCCGGGACCAGCAGACAAATGCATACGCAGTTCTGTTGTCTGTGATCTGAAGAGGACGTTCAAAATGCCCCTTTCTGCTCAAAAAAGTAAGAATTACTTTGTGATCCAGGAGTTCCATTTCTCAATATGTACCCAAACGAATTGAAAGCAGGGTCTCAAAGATATACCCATGCACCCACGTCCAGAGAAGCATTATGCATAGTAGCCAAAAGGTGGAAACAGCCCTCGTGTCCATGGACGGGTGGGAGGGTGGGTCAGCAAAATGCTGTATGTCCAGATGTTGGAATATTCTTCATCACCAAGAAAAGACGAAAATTTTGACACATGCGCACTGTGGATGAACCTTGAGGGCGTTATGTTAACTGCAATAAGCCAGTCGCAAAAATACTAATACCAAATGATTCCACTGCCGTGAGGTACCTGGAATGATCAAATTCATGGACACAGAAAGAATGGCGGGCGCCAGGGACCGGGCGGGGGGGGGGGGGAAGAGGAGTTATTATTTAACGGGTACCGAGTTTCGGTTTTATATGATGAAGAGTGTTCTGCGGATGTTTGGTGGCAATAATGGCGAACAACACGAGGGCACTTCACGCTACCCAGCTGCTCACTTACACGTGATTCAGACGGTAAATCTCCTGTTACGTATTATTTTACCCCAACTTCTTTGGCCGTCTTTTTCACCTTTTGTTTTGCCGTAATTTTAGTTTGGCGTATTTATTTATTCACGTTCCAGTGATCGCAACTTTTAACAATACTCCTTTCAGTTATCCCTCTTTATGAAGTTCACCACTTTCTCTGTTATCCGTAGTTTCGTCTTAGTAGCATTAGCAAGCATGATAGACCACGTGCACAATGCTCCTCGGCTCCTCAGACTATAGGCTCTTGCTCTGTTGGGGCAATCGATTCAGAATTGGGGTAGCCAGCCCAGATACGTCAGCTGCGGTAGTCGGCTTGGGCTATTATAACAAAATCCCATGAACTGGGTGGTGTAAACAACAGAATTGTATCTTATCACAGCTCTGAAGGCTGGAACGTCCAAGAACAAGATGGCAGATGGTTCGGTTCCTGGTGAGAGTGCTCTCCCTGTGTCCTCACAGGGCAGAGAGAATAATTCCTGGTCTCTCTTCCTTTTCTTATAAAGACGCTAACGCCATCACGAAAGCCCTACTTTCACGACTCATCTAAACCTAATTGGCTCCCAAAGGTCCCACCTCCAAACACCATCAC
Source organism: Lynx rufus (assembly GCF_022079265.1). Lineage (NCBI taxonomy): Eukaryota > Metazoa > Chordata > Mammalia > Carnivora > Felidae > Lynx > Lynx rufus. Next base: position 6,202,469 of record NW_025814889.1, read on the forward strand.
ATTGGGGGTTAGGGCTTCAACACGTGAATTTGGGAGGGAGACAAGCATTCAGCTCATAACGTGGGCCAAATTTGCAATTTAGGTTATAGAGGAAGTGATATTTGTAAAGCTTGGAAAGAAAATATGCCCAAGAATGCCAACATCTAACGTCAAATCTGTCCCTCACATCCAAAGTAAAAACCACCCTAGTCATGGGAACCCACAATAAGTCATAAACACAATGAATCATGTCCACAAAAATCGATCCGGATTATTAAAAGAGATCACCCAACTAGCCACTGTTTTTTGCCCAAAATTCCACAGCAGATCTTTACTGCCTACATGTAAGTTTTGAGCCCCGGGAAATTGGAAATGTCCTGGGGTTGGTATAGAGAGGTCTCTAAATGGTAATCATTGACATTTCTCTGTGATCAGACCCTTTTCCCTCCCTTCTGTTGTTAGGTTTTGACTAGGAATGAAAGGAAAGAAGTGGGGAGGAGAATACTCCTGCCTGAGAGTCAGGGAGGAAAGGAGATAGTCCTGTGGGCATGGAGGGAACACGCGTAGATAAACATGTCTGGATACCACAAACTAATGGCTGAGTTCACACATTAAACTAGGATTAGCCCAGGAATGAACTCATTTTAGATCTACCTTCCAACAATACGATGATCTCAGAATCAATACAGTTGAAATTTATTTCACCAGGCATTGGAGAATTTCTTTAAATCTTGAAGCTCAAAATGAATCCCTAAGAGTAAGTGAGAAGGCATCCAGAATTTTAACTCATTTTTCCATGGCATTAAATTACTTGTTGTGCCCTTATCACACCTGTTGGTGCTCTTTACACACACACACACACACACACACATACACACACAGAGACACACACACACACACACACACAGTCAATTTTGTTGTTAGAGCATTGCTTGCTGAGTTCTCTGTATTTTCATGGTATGATATGGCGTTATGTGGGAACATAATAAAATAAAGATTAAGAGGAAACCATAATGCATGATGGGTGAACACGTTTCCAGGAGGACAGGCAGATCTTCCCACAAAAGTGTGATCTGAGCAGGGTGAGAGGTTGAGCTGCAGAATCAGACCAAATAACCCTTTTCTCCTAGAGCCCAAGCACCCGGAAGTCAAGGCACCACCAGAAAGCAAAATTTTAGTAGGGTCACATTATCTGCGATAAAACTTTTAAATTCCCTGCGGCTATGTCTGGAATTTCACCGTTTGGCACCTACCCCTTGCCTTTGCTGGAGATTCTCTGGATGCTGTCAGACTAGAGAAAAAGTAACAGCTCCACTGTATCACCTCTTGGCGCTGGACAGGGTTCGGATGATGCCCAGGCTTTGAGACGGAGCCGCAGTGTTTTCTTTGGTTGCTCGTGGGGGCACCGCAGAAATATAATTTCATCTGTTGGAAGAAGACAGCTGATGAAATTGGGTGAGACAACAGGTGCCAGAAGAGAAGCTGGAGGCTCTAAGGAGGCACTTGGACACTCGCTCGGCGGAAAGAAGAGACGCGATTGATGGGGTTTGCATTTCTCTTTAGACACAAATCAATCAGGGCCTTCAAGCCAGAGTATCTCAGCGTGCTACCGCAAACAGTTTTCATCTAAAAGTATCGATGGTTTTGCTTTTAACCATGAAAAAGGATGAAATGGAGAAAATTGGAGTTCAGGGCAAAGATTTAGAATAAGTGAGAATTTAAGAAGCAGTTTAAAGGAAAACCAATAATCAGAATATACCTAGCAACACTTCATTGGGCATCTTGGGAAATGAAGCGTCACGCTTCAGGAAATTTTCCAGATAAGAGAAGTTCACCCATTTAGCACGCAAACTTTTGAAAACTGAACCATATCCGATAGAAGGGTAAACATAAATATAATATCTACTTCTCGGTCTACCCTCAAAAAATAAAGCATCCTGAAACCTTTAAATTTTCTTTCTTTCTTTATTTTGAGAGAGAGAGAGAGAGGGCAGAGAGAGAAGGAGAGAGAGAAAATCCCAGGCAGGCTCTGCACTGTCAGCATAGAGCCCGACGAGGGACTCGAACTCGACACGAACCATGAGATCATGACCTGAGCTAAAATCAAGAGTTGGACACTTTAACCGACTGAGCCACCCAGGGGCCCCTAAAGTTTTCTTAATGGCATGCATATGTATTACACAATACACCATCACACGTTGATTCAAATATTGTTTAGCATTCCTCATCATTCGTGTCTACGTTACACAGGACGTTCCATTCTTCTGTGGGTAGGAGAGCTAGTTTGTGGAGCGTTTGCTGAGTTACGGTTGTTGGCTGTATGGGAACAACTTAGATGCAAAGTATAATGACTTCAGTGCACGGCCTTGATTTCCCGAATTTAGGTTTGGAGCCATGTTCCACAGAGTTGAGATCTGGGGGTCTCTGGCTGGTAGATACGTAGTAAAGTTTCACTTTCCCATGTGTGTTTGGTTGGACGAGGGGAGGGTGGTTAACCGGAAATATCCGTGTGCCACTAAGAGTGCCCCGTGAGATCGTGGACATCTTTGCCTGGAATCGGGCTGGCTGCAGAGAAGCCTCCGACATTTGCTCTGGACAACCGGGAACGGGGAAATGAAAGGTTTGCATCTTGGAAACTTGGCCTAGGAGGCCAGCTCTCTGGGATGCGCCTGGCATGGTTGGCTGAACCTCGGCCAGAATACCACAACCTAAAGTCCGGCGGGACTGTGCCGGGAATAATCAGGATCAACCATCATGAATTACTTTGAGTATGTGAGGATGCTTCCAATGACAGCGATAAAAACAGGGAGAATTACGTCTTTAAATCCTCACCCTTGGCTTCAACCACTCTTCTGTCACCCCTGAGGCCCTGAAATTGAAGATGGCAACGTGCCCACTTCTTCTTCCCACCCGTTCACGCCCCTGCACCCCAGAGTAGTCTTGGCTTTGCTCAACGTCCTCAGGCCAACCTAAGTTAGCAGGAAGTGCCTCTGTAGGCTCCACACCACCATCTTCCAGAAGCCAAACCTCTTTTCCCCTACCCACACCAGGTAACGGTGCCTGAACTCTCCAACCTGGCCTCCGGGGTCCCCTACGATGAGCCTTCACGGGCCCACTCCATACGTCCGGAAGCTAAGGGGCCCTCTGTCCTGCTTGGTGCGCACAAGTTATTCTCCCCAGCACTCCGGATGCTACCTAAAAATTATTTTCCACGTAAAGACCACTTTAGGGAGCCCGAGTGGCTCAGACAGTTAAGCTTCCCACTCTTTATCTCCACTCGGGTCATGCTCTCATGGTTCGGGAGATCGAGCCCCAGGTTGGGCTCTGCTTGGAGCCTGCATGAGATTCTCTCACTCTCTCAAAATAAATAAATAAACTTAGTAAAAAAGACCACCTTTTTATGCCCATCCCCACTCCCAGCGCCGTTTCTCTGCCCACGTCTGGAGCCAAGCCAGGTCTTGACTCACTACTGTCCTGTGACTTCTCCAGAATGGGCCACTGTGCTTCAGGCCTGAGTTCCAAATGGTGACACGGGTCGCTCTGAGAATGTGCCACACATTGCAATGGAGTTAGGTCTCACGTTTTCCTACCCTCAGGGCGGGTAGAGGCCATTCTTGTTACGTGCTTTCCACGGTCTTTCTCTGTAGTTCAACTGCCCATCCCCACCTTTTCTGTGGCTTTGTGCACTGCCGTTTCCTGATTCAGCTCCCGTATCACCCAAAATCTTCGAGCTTTTTCTATAATGTCAGATGTTTAATCAGTCTCCCCAAAAGACAAAAACATTACTAGAAACTTTATATTTTTTTCTTTTTCTTTTTTATTTATCCTTACTGAAATCTAAAGAATTCTCATGAGTCTTGTGAGGTACTTCATTGAAAGGAAATCATAGGCAACTTGTCACCTTTTCTGATGTCTGCAAAAAATGTGCTTGTACCGGTACATTTAGGGCTATGTTCTGTTAAAGGACCACGAAGCCAGCGCAGCTGGCCTAGAAGAAGAGGAGAAATGTACGGACCCAGCGGGAAAAAAACCAAACATTTGTGGCTGCTGTCCGCACTAAAAAGGGGATTGTTTCTGGGGCGCCTGGGTGGCTCAGTCGGTTGGGCGTCCGACTTCGGCTCAGGTCATGATCTCGCGGTCCATGAGTTCAAGCCCCGCGTCAGGCTCTGCGCTGACAGCTCGGAGCCCGGAGCCTGCTTCGGATTCTGTGTCTCCCTCTCTCTCTGCCCCTCCCCCTCCCATGTTCTGTCTCTCTCTCTCTCTCTCTCTCAAAAATAAACATTAAAAAAAATTTTTTTAATGGATTGTTTCTTCACATTGAATAGCATAAAAATATAAAGTTCATATTTTGGAGCCTATTACACAAGAATCGTTTCTGTTTAGGTATTTAGGAATGGGACAAATTGATCACAATGAGCTGTCGAATTAATGTTATAAACTCAATCCTTTGGAGGCGGGCTGGTGAAAAAAGAGGCACGGGTAGAATGAGGGAGAAAAAGGAAGAAACGCTAAGGAAGAAGGTGAGTAAGGGAATCAAAGAGCAAGTAAAGGAAAGAGGGGGTTCTACGCTACTATGAAAAGAATAGGGATTTCCGAGCAGCAGGCACTGGGCCAGGAGGGCTGACCTGTCACCAGAGCAACTGTGAACGCGGGAGGAGGTTTACGAACGTAGATCAGAGAATAAACCTCGCATTGACTCAGTCAGGCCAAGAAAATAGCGAGGAGCCCAATTTCTTTCAAAAGCAGAAGCGATCCGCAATGATCTGCTGTCCAGGCACAGTAAGATAATCCCCAAAGAGAAAAAGTTGCATCCAAGTGTCCACGCAGAAAACCCTGCTCTGCTGTTTGTATCAGTGCTCGTATCTACGAGATTCCCATATAATCTCCTTCCCTTATCATCTCATTGCGAAGCAGCTAAGATGTCGCTCCTGACTTCGCAGAGACTTGAAAAAGGAGCCAGAAGGGGGAACGCTTATGTGGTCGTTTCTACAGCAAAGGTGGCCATGGCATCAGTGTGGAGGTGCAAGTGTGTCCAATTAACAATAATTTTTTTAAATATGAGGCGTTATATTTCTGCTCTTCAATTTAATTTTAATTTTTTTTTGCCAAAAATCTTATATGACATAGCCCAGGAGACCTAGCAGGCTCCTAATAGAACAAAATCCCTGCTTCGTCTTATTTTCTGTCCTAATTCCTGTTTGCCAGAAGCTCACACTTCTCTTTCAGAAAACAGGTCTATCTCTGTTTTCTCCAAGCTCCTTTGGTGGTTTGTACTCTGTCTTCTATGTTAAATATCCTCACAAAACGGTGGCTCGTGGCACCTACTCGCATTGGAGAGGGAGGCGCTAACGTATTCACCAAAAGCTGTGAGTGCGGGTGTGCTTGTCAGTTGATAGATGTCGTTGTAGGGTCATTCCAATGGAGACGTTCACGGAGAAACTGCCATCTATCAGTTACCTCTCTTAGACTGAATTTTCCAGATGGGCTCCACCAATCTCTTGTCCAAGGAGGGGGGGTATAATTCCTACTGGTAACATTCTGGACAATGAGTGGGGAAGAAGGCTCAGAGATTGTGGGTTCAACACGCAGTGCTTAGACTCTCACTTAAACCTCCTGTTTTCAGAATGGCGTCCCTGGTGTCTTCATGTCCAAAGTCATTCTGGGCCATGGTTAACCCCAATAGGTTGTTAATGTCAGGATGGCAGAAGGGCAGTCCATAGACTGGGCATGACAGGGCAGAGGGTCTGAGGTGTCTAACTTCTTATTCAGCATTCCATTCAATCCTTCTGTTCTGAGCCCCATCATTTTCAGACAAAGCGGGTGCCTCCAGGTCAAGTGTTTCTGTGGTTCTGGGATATGAAAAGCTTATTTAGAAGCTCCCCCAACCGCCTGCTTGAGTTTAAGCCTTGATTTTTCATTTTGCTAAACCGGGTATTCTTCCTCACCTGCTTTCCAAAATTCGGTTGCTGTGTCCTTGTCTGTTCTTTAATGTGTCCCTGTGTGTGTGTGTGTGTGTGTGTGTGTGTGTGAAATCACATCATCTTAGTGAACTGTTGGGAGGAAGCAGATGAGCTTGTGTGTTACTTCTGTCGTGTCCACCGGAATTTATGTGGTTTACATGCATCTTCCCCAAACACGTGTTCCAGTTACATCACGTGGTTTTGATCTGCCCTAAACTCTGGCTTCCTAAACGCACACACACGTACGCAAATCACAACACATTGGCCTACACGTTAGTCTTCCATTTCTTTTCGATATTGAACCTACTGCTCAAATAAAATCTGACCCGAAACATTCCATACATCAAGCACTCTAATGGAAAGATGGGTCTGTTTGCCTCAGCGGTTATGTCTGGGAGTCGCCAAGATCATGGAAGAGAACTTGATCCCATCCCCATTGCTTTCACGCAAGGACACGGTGAGGGAAAATACTAACTTCCATGTTTGTTCTCTATGCTTATTTTTTTAAGTTTTTTTTTTAATGTTTATTAATCTTTGAGAGAGAGAGAAGGAGAGAGAATGAGTGGGGGGAGGAGCAGAGAAAGGGAGACCCAGAATCCAAAGCAGACTCCAGGCTCTGAGCTGTCAGCACAGAGCCCGACACGGGGCTCAAACTCACAAATCTCGAGATCAGGACCTGAGCTGAAGTCGGATGCTTCACCGACTGAGCCACCCAGGCACCTCTGTTCTCTATGTTTATTTTAAAGGGACATGTCTTATGGAGAATACAAATTTTGCATTAATTTAGGAGGAAAACATATAACTGTAAAGCATCTTGCTTATAGGAGACATCTTTGCACAACGTCCTCAGACTCCTGTGATATGCTTCTGCTGGTGCCGGAATCTTGGGATAATTTGGAGCACACTTTTGAGAAATATTCCTCCAGGGGTACAGCAGAGGACTGAATAATTAGCACTTATGTAGTTCTCCACGTAGGAGACACACATAGAAAAGCTTCTGGAGGAAAAATATCAACATTCTTCCTTCTTCCTTTCCTCCTTCCCTTCCTCCATATTGCCTTCCGTTTTTTTTTTTTTTTCTTTCTCAAATAATTACTGAATCACCACTAAAGGCCACAGGAGACATGAGGGAGAGCTCTGTCTCTAAGACTCGGATGAACCTTGGAGCCTGTTGTGCATTTAAAACTATAGGTTTAGACAACGTGATCTCTAAGGAAGATTCCAGGTGACTAACTGGCGATGCTAATGGCCCCGTCCTCTTTATGCGTGATGTTACAAATTTAGGTAGCGTGGATCTGTAAAGTAAACCACACAAAGAACTTTAAATCATCTAAATAAGTTGTCTGAAGACAAAGCGTGTCAGAAGCAGCACGCGTAAAACAGGAAAAGCCCACCGTGGCTCAGGAATCTAAGGAGGCTTCACGAAGGAGACGAGCCACGCGTGGGATCTCGCGTGGAGGTAAATGACAACGCGGAGGAAGAGGGCATGGTGACAGAAACAACTGCAGAACTCTGAGAAACCACGTGCCACTTGAGTAGGGCTGACAGATTGTATGGAAGTAGGAGGTGAGAGCCAGCAAGGAAAGGGGGACCTCCGTCTTACCGCCACAAGTAACTGGATTCTTCTATAATCTCACGGGCCGGGACGAAGACCCTAGCTTCCAGGGGAGAGCTCTGAGTTCAGCCTTGTGCGATCAGAAGCAGGGAACCCAGGTGAGCCGTGCTGGACAAGTGACAGAACTCCAAGCTGGTGCCCTGTGTTGCTCTAAGCTGCCGCGTTTGTGCTAACGCATCATGCGGCGATGGAAACCTCACACCTCCCATAAGGTTTCCTAATTTGAAACACTTGGACTTCTGCACACAAGGGCGACATCTCTCTAGATCATGGGGAGAAAACATAGAGCACACAGACCCACCAAAACTAGATCCTCTGTCTTAGTGCCAGATTCTTTTTTTTTTTTGGTCTGCTTGTCTCCATTCACTCAGTCGACAAATACGTTTGGAGACGCCACCCTAGGCTCATGCTCTACACTGGACCTACAGACATGGGCTTAATCACAGGGTACTTATAGGGTCACGTTGTGCACCAGATACACCAGGAGGTGAATCGAAGAAGGCCATTATATTTATGCCAGTCCGTTAGAAAAGAAAATTCTAGGATTTCCTATCATTCTAATAAAATCCCAGCACTGTGAAGCCAGAAGTAGCCACACCGAACTTTTACATAGTCACACAGATTATCATTTCAATAAAATTGGCTTCTTACGGGGAGAAGGGCACACGTTTTCAAAATACTAAATTCCCAAAACATATCTTGGCGTTTGTGACCTTCCGATCAATTGCGCGTGGTGGGTTTCTCCTCTCCCCGCCTATGCAATGCCCAAGTGACCAGTAGTATCTGACGTCTAGTGGGAAATCATCCACATACGGAGTACGTATTCATTATTCATCCACATCCATCACGAAGTTCATATTGTGAGTAGTATTTTGTATCTAGTTAAAAATCATCCACATATGAAGCACCTATTCATATTCATACATCTTCATATCAGGCGGTGGAACTTTCTAGAGTGACTTCATGTCTCCGTTGTTTAAAGGAGCTTTCGGGGGTGGGGGGGTGGGGAGAGTGATTTCATACCAAGAGCACAGCACTTGAAATGGCTCATCCTCGAAGCTCTGGTTCCATTAAATTACACCGCAAAGCTCAATATTTATCTTGCCTTGCTGACACCCATCTCAGATGTGATCAGCTCTTCAGTCAAAACATTGCGTTTCTAACTACACCACAAATGGCCTGGGATCCGAGAATCAACATGCTTGCTTTTCCCTCTGCACCTCATTCTCCTAAAACAAGTGTCCTCAGCCAGAATTCGGCTGGCAGATCGAAGGGATGATTCATGAAATAGAATGGGATTCAACTTGGCTTTTCCACTGGCTGCACTGAGCCAAAAAGAAGCCAAAATGTGTTTGTTTCCACAAAACAAGCAGCTTTCACAAAGTGACACATGGGGGGGGGGGTGGCGGGGAGGGGAGAACAGCCACCGGGAGGAAGATAGTCTGATATTTGCTCTGCAACAGGGCCTGTTCCCTCAATGGATATCTATCTATACTCAATACGTGCGCCACACGAGACCAAGAAAGGTCCTCGCCGAGGCCCGGAGCCTCTGACGGGGTCCGTCTGCCCATGCTTGGGGGCTGAGGATTCAGTCAGGGCCTTTGGAAAGTCCTGAGACTGAGTTGACTCTCAGATAAGACTCATCTCCAGTCGCCGAACTGGTTATTAGGGAAGAAGTATGGAGCTCTGCCCATGATCTGGATACAAATCCTTCAGAGACGGTGCTTCCTTGACACAGAGCACCGACAACGAACCCAATCGCAGGGGCGATGGCCCACCCTGGATGTGTGGGCACCCGTCACCCCGGGGGGGACGGCCACTGACGCTAACCCAGCAGCCTGTGCCAGTCCCTAATTACACTTGCAGAGGGAAAATGTCTTCCCCGTGATTAACAGCGATTTCTCTCTGGGCAATTTATTTCGTTAATCGCCGTGGGTAGTGGCTGGTCCTTCCCCATCCCGCCTTGCAATAAGGAACTTCTCCTTCAGACCTTCCCCTTTGCGGATTAAGTTACCGCAGCAGAATAAATCCCTCCCCTTTGCACAGCTTTTCCTCCTTCTCTAGACCACGGGTGTTAGGCAGGCCGGCTGGTGCCACGTTAGCCGTTGCTCTAACCCTATGGCTGGTACAGTGCCTCGCACACAGTAGGCGCTCAATGAAGGCATGCTGAATGAAACATTTTCAATTCTCCGATTGTTGGTATTGGTTTTTTCCGGACGCGTCAGTCTTTTTTCGCTTGTTGCCTAATTAAGGTTATCTGCCGATTAACAGTTACCTGTGACAGCTGTTAAACTACGGCAACACTCCCCAGCCCCCCAGCGTCCACTCTTCCCAGACATCCTGGTCACCCTGGCTTCTCACCAGGACTCTCTGGACCTTCCAGAACTTTCCATCACTCAGCAACTAAAGGGCTACTGCCAGCTGCAGCAAAGGGTTTCCAGGACCCTGCTGAGAGGTAAAGGCCTAGCACCTTGCCCTGAACCAGGTTTACGGTATTTTTTTTTTTTAGTTTATTTATTCGTTTTTGAGAGAGAGGGTGTGTGTGTGAGCAACGGAGGGACAGAGAGAGAGAGAGAGAGAGAGAGAGAATCCCAAGCAGACTCCACACCAGCCGCAAGTTGCCTCACGTGGGGCTCGAACTCACAAACTGAGATCATGACCTCCGCCGAAACCAAGAGTCAGAAGCTTAACCAATTGAGCCATCCAGGAGTCCTTACCGTATTTTTGAAACACATGCCTGGCTCCAATGATTTTAAAATCACTATATGATCAAGAATAACACCCCAGGGGAGATCAATTTAAATAATAAACCACAAGTGTTATCAGATGCTCCTACCTTCCGTTCGCTACCTCTGAATCAACGGTTGACATGGCGCGGCCAGAGCTGGCACGTTACGACAAAAGCCTAGGACGTCAGGGAACACGAAGAGTGAGAAGGCACAATTGTGGCAACACGGTGGAGGAGGTTTAACGCCAAGACAGTCTTCCCCGCGAAGAAAGCCTTGAGAGTATCGTCAAACTTTTAAAACCTCCCTCAAGGAAGATAACGCACTTGCTGAATAATTTACTGAGTTTATTTTTTTTAGACTGAGTTTAGACCGCGTTTTTACTATTATGTTTTGTTTCATTTGTGTTTTTAATCTATGTTACGGGGATAGTAGGAAAGGCTCCGGAAAAAGGGCTGGAACCGAGCAAGCAGACGTACTCATGACAATCGCTTGCCTTTATCTTTCTCGCCAAGGAAGCGCCTAGAAAAACGAGTAGTTCGTGCATCACAGGTACCTGGAGAGACACGTGTTTTACAGTTGGCAAAGGAAATTTTCTGAAGTATTGCTTCAGAGACAGATTTCTAGCAATCGCTTGTCTGTGGCCTCAGAACTATAGGTGTTAAGTGGGTCTCTTTCGGCAACATAATGGTGGGGAAACGTGTGTGTTTTCCATTACCTGACTTAGAAAATTTAAATAAAGGATAAGAAACAACAAAAGGCATCTTTCCATTTCCATGCATATATAAATCTTTTCCTGCTGCATGGGAATCCATTTTATGGATTAGCGTGATTCCCAGTCTTGTTCTCTTACGGTCAATGAATTGCAAAGAATTTTTTTGCATGCATCGACGCATACATTTTTCTTTGGTGACTCAAAAGCCAAGTGCATTTTTTTTTTCATGAAAAACAAAGCAAGCTGGAGGAAACTATCTCTACCATAAGTCCATTTGTGTTTTGTTTGCAAAGATATGTGTATATTTATCTATGCAGACGTGCAACCTGGGAGTAATTTCTGGAAGATCACACGAGAAATTATTAATCACAGTCACCTCTTGGAAATGGGGCTGGGAAAGAAGGGAAAGTGTTTTCCCTTTGATACCTGTTGGGCATTTTTATCAAGAGTTTCTTACTTAGATAGTAACTGTTAACAAAATTATGCCGAAGTCAAAGCAAGACGAGAACCCCAAATCAGCTGTGTTTTGGATCAAGAAGCATTTTTGGAATGTTATCAGTACATTTCTCTTTTCATAAGTGAAGGAGGGGCAGAAAGAGGGGGGTGGGGTGGGGAGAGAGAATCCCAAGCAGGGTGCACGTGGGCTCAAACTCAAGAACCGCGAGATCATGACATGAGCTGAAATCAAGAGTTGGACGTTTAATCGACCGAACCACTCAGATACCCTGGTATGTTATCAGTACATTTCACAGCAAACTATTACATAAAAAAAAAATCCAGAAATTGAGGAAAAATCAGAGTTACCATGAACTAGGGTTTAAATCTGCATATATAGATCTCTTTTCCTCCAATTCAGTTTGAAAGTTCTACATTTGCAAGAAAGAGAGCCCAGAGACAAAGCTTCCAGGCCTCAGTCGGATCTAGGTTTGAAACCTCCCAAACCATTAACAGGCCCGCAAATGTCAAGTTAGTTCCTAAATCTTTCTTGTCCTCAGTTTCTCACTGAAAAATGAGAAAGAAAAAAAAAAAGAGTACAGCACTTTTTACCTCATTAAGTAATCGCGAGGGTTAATGAGATAATATATGTAGCACTTAGCACAGGGCCTGAGGGAAGCACTCGATTAATGTTAATTATGTTTATATTACTATCGTTATCATTTTCTCAAAAAGCAGCAAATCTAAAAAAACCAACAACTTACAGTACCGCTTGGATTTGCACTAAGGTAAACACAACGTACAAACAACATTCTTTCAAGGGGAGAAAAGAACAAATATTAGGAATTGCTCAAATATCCAGGCTTCCCTGAGATGACGTCTTCCGTCTAAAGAAGTTGGTGTCCCTTGTTGGTCATTTTTTATCCCAGCAAATTACCATCACGAATCAACTTCAGTGGGTCCAGAGGCTGTTTTTCAGTGATAGGCGCCAAAGCCTCCCACATTAGGCACCGGATATTTGCATTCAAGGACAGATCTGTTTAATGTTTTGGCTACCCCGAAGCCCCCACCGAGTGGGACGCAGGTGCACTCGGCCTGCCCTTCCTTCCTGCCCTGTTCCCTGTCGTCTCCATCAGTCGCCTGGAGTCATACTTTGTGGCCATTTTGCTTTTGTTCCTGTGTGTCTGTCCCCTTCTTAGGATCTTGAACTGGTCTGGGGTTGGTATCTTGAACCCAAAATACCAAAAGCGAGCGGCCAAAAAAAAAAAAAAAAAAGAAAGAAAGAAAAAAGGAAGAAACGAAAGAAAAAGTGTTCTTGTTGCTAAATAAGCAATGTGGAGGAATACCCCAGTGAAAAGCAGAGCTGCTCCCTCCAAAGCTGGCCATCGTTCACATCTGCTGCGCCTCCTTCCCTTGACTTCACAAATATTTGCTGAGCACTTTGCCCTAAGATCTCTGCGCCCCTGGGACATCCACTGAGTGTGTGTCATGGGGTGGGGGAGACAGACAACGCAGGAGAAAGCAAATAAAGAAAGAAAGCAATTCTTCCTAGAGGATGGTGGTGAGGAAGGCTTCCTGGAGGAGGTGTGATGTAAGTCAGCACACGGTTGGGGGCTTGCCCCGTGAAAGACTCAGGAGGAACGCTCCAGGAGAGGAAAGGCCTGAAGTTGGAAAAGTATGAGGTGCTGAGTGTCAGAAAAGCCATCAGAGTGGCTGGGGGCTCCAGGAGCGAGGACAGGTTGTAGGAAGCGAGACGGAGAGGGCGTGGGGATTATTCCAGGAACCACAGAAAACTGCTAAAGGAAGGAGCATGGTTAGATTTCCATTTTTAAGAGGCGACACTGGCTGCTCCTGCCCCGAATGGGCTTCGGAGAGACGAGGCTGGTGCGAGAAGCCCACTGGAAAGAAATTGCCCTTGTCCGGGCAGAGAAGGACAGTGTCCTCGGGGAAAGGCATGCAGCCCCCGGCGGGAGACTCTGACGCTGCCTAACGGGGCCACAGGGCCACGAGTGAGTCATTTGTGACGGCAAACAGTTAAAAGGGATCATTTGAATTGCAGACTGGACAACCTTTTCAATATTCACAGTGAGCGTTTCTTTGGGGATAATGTAATAACTCGGGTTAAAGCATTTACCTTGTCTTGGCTGTAAAAGTGTGCAATCACTTTTATAACAGTCTGCAGCCCCAGGGCACACATCTGTCACTAAGTAATAAGGCTCGGGTTAACACACAAAGTCCCCGAGGATGGGTCCCCTTTGCAGGGGCGAGTCCAGGGTCCCCCACCCCCCCAGCAGATATAGATCTGCAAGACAGGACCCCCCCGGCCTCCAACTCCAGCCAGGTGAGGTTGACTCAGTGCCCTCACTAGTTCACTGGCGGGAGGACCACCTCCACCCCTCCTACTGGGAGAAATCACGCCCCCCCCCCCCCCCCCGGGCTGGGAGACATCACCTGGCACACCCCCTGGGCACCAGGCTCTAGCGCCTAAGGGCGAGTTCCTAGCAGAAGGCGACCTGGCCTCTAGAGGGCGCCCGCAAACCCTCCAGTTTCAGATTTTGGAAGAGCGCCCCCCCCCTCCAAATATTTGGAGATGGAGAGCAGAAGATGATGGATGGAGTCAACGGACACAGATTTTGGAGTGACCCCCCCCCCAGCCCCACCCCTTGTCTATAAAATTCAGCGAGTTTCCAGGAGCAAGTGCCACAGTTGCTACGGTATTGAGGTGCGTCTCCCCCATAACGCCCTGCCGCCTCGTGTCTAAGTTTCTGTCTTTGTTTGCAGTGTCCCCGGTGAAACGTTTGAGTGTTTGCTTCAACCGGTTCATTCGCGGGAGCCCTGTGGTTTTGGCCCTGCTGCATAGCCCCGCAATTCCTAGGAAGGCACACGAATGGCACCTTCCAGAAGAAACGCATATTCCCACGTGTGTACCTGCACACAACCCAGGTGGAAATTACACTATGGGCTTGTTTGGCAACTTGCTTTTGACAGGATTCGGAACATGCCAACCCAAGATACGGCACCTTGGCATATTTAATATTTTAAGCTAAAAGAGTTTGAGGGGCGCCTGGGTGGCTCAGTCCGTTGGGCGTCCGATTTCAGCTCAGGTCATGATGTCACGCTTTGTGAGTTCGAGCCCCGCGTGGGGCTCTGTGCTGACAGCTCGGAGCCTGGAGCCTGTTTCAGATTCTGTGTCTCCTTCTCTCTCTGCCCCTCCCGTGCTCATACTCTGTTTCTCTCTTTCAAAAATAAATTTAAAAAACACAAAAAAACATTTTTTAAAAATAAATAAATGAACGAGTTTGAGAAAACAGCAGGAGGAGGAGGTCACTCTGACCTTCCCCCTCCTTCTTCCCTGAAGCAGGTCCGGGGACCCTCATGGGAAACACGCCTTTATCTCCAAGGTGCTAGAATATGAGCAACAACCTTGCTACGTTTCCCCTCTTCACTATACTCAGTTCACGCTCTTGGCCCTATCCTATCTTTCCAGTACTTTCCACCCTGCATCAAACGCAGCATGAAAACACTTGGATCGAACTGTTTCTTACGTTCCTCATTCCCTTAGGAGGGTTCCGTGTCACATGAACTTCTATTAAATACATGTGATGCTTTTCTCCAGTTCTCTTGTTCTCAGTTCAATTTTCAGACACAATCAGGGGCCCCAAGAGGCTCAGGAGAAACTTCCATTCCCCCCCGCCTTAACACATCCTTCCTTTAACACGGGGTGTGGGGGGGGGGACATAACATTATGTTACTACATAGAGCTTAGAACTCAGGTTTATATATTAAATGTAGATCGACACATAAATATTATCTGTAAAGACTGTGTCTATGTGTTACCATCAACATTTAGGTGGTTTATGTTTTTTGTTGCTGAAGGAAACTTTTCTATAAGAATATCTTCCCCACTCGAGTCAGGACCGGTATAAGGGAAATCCCTATCAGTGAAATTGCTAATTTATAGGTAGGCACATTTAATTAAAGAAAAAAAAAATTTTAAGGTTTATTTATTTCGGAGACAGAGAGACAGAGCATGAGTGGGGGAGGGACAGAGGGAGAGAGGGAGACACAGAATCCAAAGCGGGCTCCAGGCTCCGAGCTGTCAGCCCAGAGCCCGACGCGGGGCTCGAACTCACAAACTGTGAGATCATGACCTGAGCTGAAGTCAGATGCTCGACGGACTGAGCCACCCAGGCGCCCCAGGCACATTTAATCTTTAACAGATCTTGTCGAATTGCTCTCCAAGGAATTTATATCAATTAACAATCATCAACCGTGTATGACAGACTGTATTCCACTGATATTGGAGACTATCGACTTTTTAAAGTTTGTGAATCATACACATTAAAATATATATATTCTGAATAAACAATGGACGTTAGTTAATAATGATTTATCACCACTGGTCCATTAATTGCAACAAATGTGCTACACCGTTGTAATATATTAATAACAGAGGAAACTGGAGATAGGATATATGAGAACTATGCATTATCCTTTCAATTTTTCCATAAAATTATCATAAAATTATCAAGTCTATTTAAAAATATCCCTCCATATTATCTTGTGTTACTTGTGTACCTTTATTAGTGAGGCTGAACGTATCTTCACATGTATATAAATCATTTGCCTTTTAGTTTGTATTCACTCTTTTTTTACATTCCTTGTCTAAGCTATCTCTTAGATGACCTTTTCCTCCAAATTTTCCAAATCTCTAAATAATTTTATTTTACCTCTCACTATATGTGAAGCTTGGCCAAATCTGTCCACTGTTGAAGCCTTTGGGATGTTATAGCTTTCTTCTGAAAGACCAACTCAACCTCCCGTTGTATTTAGAATAATTTTCGTCACAATTAGCCTAAAATACTTATTTGGCAACGCATCGATGAAGCAATTCTATGACTTCTGCTTGGACTGCCACAACAAGATGTCACTGATGAAGGGGGGGACATTTATTTTCTCACAGATCTGGAGACCAGAAACCTGAGATGAGGGTCCCAGCATGGCTGGTGTCTGGTGAGATGTCTCTTGTTGGCTTGTGGACAGCTGCCTTCTGGTGCCTCTTCTCTGTGCAAAGACAGAGAGATCCCTGGAACTTCTCCCTCTTCTTATGAGGACACTAATCCCACCAAGTCAGGCCCCCACCCTGTGACATCACTGAACCTTAATCACCTCTCGAGGAAAGCCCTATCCCCACATACAGTCACAGGGCGGGGTTAGGACTTCACCATATGAATTGGGGGGCGGGGGGCTGCTACTCAGTCCACAGCACCAAGTAACAGACGTTTATTGATAATGGATTACATATTTTACCCCACGCTCACTAATAGAGAGGCTGTGGTCTCTGCTGTCTGCGAGTCTCCAATCCATTCTTACGGCTATGAAACAGCCTCGACGAGAATTGAAATTTGGTAGATTCAAGAGCTTCCCCTGAGGAAAGAGAACACAGCGTGATGTCTACACCGCAAAGTTTCTACCGCACCTCCCAGAATGGAGAGCCGCAACTTGAAATTAAATACGACAGGGGAGTCCTCAGTCTCTGATCAAAGGCAACTCATGAGGTGGATATGAAGAAGAGCTCATGAAATATGGCAGAAGAAGAGGGGGAAATACAGTGAAGATTCTAGAAAATACCAGTGTGCAAACAGGAAACCGATGCTGGGGACCTGAGGTTTGCCAGAGTAGCCCCATCCCCGGGAACGGAAGTAATAACAACTCCATGTAAATGGTACACGTGTTTCCTCCGAAACACTCAAAAGCGTTTTTTAAAATATCTGATATCCTTCCATTGTACCACTGAGGTAGAAAATAAATACGTACCTTTGGCTTTGGACAAAAAATTTCAGGCGATGATAGATACGTACAGGGATTCACGATCGTGGATCCGTTTAGCAAATGTTTTGTGGAATACCTGGTTTGCGTAAGATAGCGTCAGATCGCGGAGAAAGAAACAACCGCTAGAACGTAGAATCCACCTGGAAAAAGTAGGACTTCGAGCTGGAAGGGAAGAAGAACTTATCACGTCGGAGAAAGGGTCACTGTCTGTGTCGGCAGCTGTGGAGAACCGCGGCCTGCCCACGCTCCATGCCGCTGAGGTTCCCAGAAGGTTCCGCAGGACTCTTCCCATAGAGCGCCCCGAGTGGCCCCCGCCACCAGAGCCATTGGAGTAGAGTCAACATTTGCCCCTTGCACCGCTCTATGTTATCGCCTTCAATGGTTCCATTGGCCACAAGCAGCCTTATTATATTATATTATATTATATTATATTATATTATATTATATTAAGAATGTCCATAGCTATGCCTCTACAACATTATTTTAATATCTCCAAAATAAGGAATTTTTCCAATCATCAGAAACTTTGGGTCTACAGCTTACAGACCTGAGGACTTCTCAAGTCCTCCACAACTGTGTGAACCAACTTCTTATTAGAGAGATAGATGATAGATACATAGATGGATAGGACTGGTAGGTAGGAGATAGAAAGGTAGATAGACAGAGAGGTAGGTAGGTAGGTACATATGTATGTATGTACGTAGATTGATATATATAGACGTTCATCTCCTATCGGCTCTGTTTCTCTGGAGAACCCACGGGAACACAGTGGGCACGCCTACTTCTTGCTGAGGCCCTAACTGGATAACGCCCAAGCGGACGCTGCCCGTAAACTTGACTTCAGGCAAACACTGCACGTCTACACCCAAGTATTGGGTGTGCCTCGTAATGGCAGATACTGCTGCTAGCACGTATAAGGTAAGATAAGGATTCCCCAGCAGAGGTGGGGAAAGAGGGCGTGGGACCTGGGGAGAAGTTTTTCCTACAGAACCCTCTGGCAGCATTTTCTCCCATCTGACGGGCTTCCCTGGAGGGTCATCCTGGAAAACATTCTATTTGAGGTTCCCTTTGGCACAGGAGGTGACAGCTGGTAATGATGACGGTGACGCTTGTCGTTATTACGAAGCCATTTATTTTACTATGATTATTTTACCTTCTCCATCCAGAACTATGCTGTGTCCTTTTTAAGCACTTACTTCAGGTAATTCTCGTCGAGGTTGACGGTACGGTTCCCGTTTTGTAAATGAGGAGACGGAGGTTCGGGGAGGGTCAGGGAAACCCCCAGGGGGGCGACAGAGTCAATGGGCGTCGGAGCCACGTCTGCTTGACTCTTCCCCTCTGCCCCCCCTAATGTTCCAGACTGAGGGGCGTAAGTCTGCAGCAGAGATCAGCCAAGATGTTCTGGAAACTGCCGGAGAATAAATATTTTAGACTTGGTGGGCCAGAGACTTGTAGGTGTTCAGCTCTGTGCTGTAGCCCGAGACAGTACGGAAGGGAACGAGCACGGCTCTGTTCCAATAAAGCTTTATTGATAAAAACAGATGGAGGGCCAGAATTGGCCCTGGGGTCGCGGTTAGTCCATCCCCGTCTGTGGGAACAACAGATGGGAGAAACGGTTTCAGAAATTGGAAGAAGGTAGCAACGGCAAATTAAAGACCCCATCGCTCACCTCCGAATCTTGCAAATCTAGCCAGGGGTGTCAGGTGAACCTATTAACAAAGAAAGAAAAAAAGCCCAGAGACTCAGAGAGTGAAAACGTAGAAAAATGTAAAATGACTGTAATGCAAGTTATACATTTCTAGGAGCAAAAATTAGCCGGGCACGATTAAATTAGCCAAAGCGTCTGAGACAAAGTAGGCGCAGAGCTGGGTTGGAGGCAGGGTAGAGGGCCAGTAGGAGCAGAGAGGAACTGAGGTCCCGAGACTTAGGTTTCTGAAATTTGCATGAAAGCGAAGGACTAAAGACACCGGAGCAGCACCACACGACTACAGCAAAGGCGTTTCTGTGCTTTAAAACAAAGCACACCGTGAGTCGAATTCCATGCCCCCTCCCAAAGAGGGCCTGTTAAAATAAATGTCATCTGCTCAGACTAGCAGATGGAGAAGTCTGAATTATTGATACCCCAATGAAAGTTTTCGTTCGGAATGTTCCTCGGGTTAATGCAATAACCCGCCCCTCTCCCCCCCCCCCCACCCCCGTCTCTCCCCTGCTGTTCCGTCTCAGCTGCAGGGTCAGCTCTGAAATGTAAGCCAGGACACGGTTTTATCTGGGGCTTCTCTCTCTCTCTCTCTCTCTCTCTCTCTCTCTCTCTCTCGACCTAACCCCGGGCTCTCCTGCGTCATCATAAGCCAGGGCCCGAGAGCCTGGATAATCGGCTGGCAAAACAGAGGGCAGGCTCAGTGTCGTTTTCCTGCAGACTCTCCTTGGGTTTACTGGGTCTCCTCTAATGTTCAAACCGCTTCCGTGTTCCCTAACGTTGGCCCCGAGGGCTAGCTGAGGTATTCGCCTTGTGTTCACTTCTTGCTCTCAAATCACATTGACTTTGGGGGTCGAACTTTACGTTAGAGTCTTAACTTAGTCTGCTCAACGGCCGTGTCTCTAACGGTACCGAAGCTGCATTGCCAGACCATCGTCCCAGAATCCGAGCAACCATTTCTCTCTGGGAGCCACCATGATGGCTGTCGCTTTATTCAGGCCGTGTGGCCGGGACAGCTGAACGTGGAGAGCTCTGTTCACTGTGGGTAGCTGCTGGCCACGTGTGGTTTCCAAGCATCCGAAACGTGACAGACGAGCAAAGGTGTGCTTGAGTGAAATCCACACCAGATAGAATGTCGTAGAAGGTTCCTGTCTCATTCATGATTTTTGTATCAGTTACATGTTGAAAAGATCATATTTAGGGTACGCTGGCTGACATCAAATATTTATATGGGGCGCCTGGGTGGCTCAGTCGGTGCAGCGTCTGACTTCGGCTCAGGACATGATCTCATGGCTCGTGGGTTCGAGTCCCGTGTCAGGCTCTGCGTTGACAGCCCAGAGCCTGCTTGGGATTCTCTCCCTCCCTCTCTCTCTGCCTCTCCCCTGCTCACGCTTGCTTTCTCTCTCTCAAAATAGATAAATACACACTTTTTAAAAAAAATCCATTTAAAAAAATATTTATGTGAAGTTCACCTGTTTCCTTTAACTTTTAAACTAGATGTGGCTCCCGAAAAACTCAAAAGATTACCTCTGTGACTCCTACGCTATTTCTATTGGTTGGTGCTGACCCGGAGTTACAGAATCAACGAGCACGTGGCCAAGAGAGCGGGCTTTGACGTGGAGAATCTTGCCACACGTCAAGAATGTGTTCTGAGGGAGACATTCTTCACGGAAGGCAAGGAGATCTCACAGGCTATCATCAAAATTGCCTTCCTTTCTGTCTTTGGTAAAAATGGAATTATTTCTTCAAGGGAGTTGTAGAACATGGTCTGTCACTTATTTAAGATACTTAGGCTGTCGCTTTGAAACTAGATCTCGACCATAATTCTTCCACACTTAAAAGTACCACAAATAAAATGTTATCACAGTTAAACTTAAAAAAAAAAAAATCAAAGAATTTTTTTAGGACAGGGATTCTCACAATGGGGTGGGATGAGCTGGGACCTTCCGGAACAAGACAGGCTGTCCCAGGGATCCTTTCTTCCACGTCATTGATGGGATTGTTTTATAGCCCTCGGGCGTGACAAGTTGAACAAAAGGTTAGGGATAAGTATTCGGGTTCAATTCACTAAGCACTACCAAGGGTCTCTGTCACCGCTCTTAAGTTCATTGCTGGGCAGGGCCATCCTCATGGACATACACCCGTGCATTGGCACGGGGCCCAGGGGGAAGGGCCCCCTGCTTGGTTTGCTGATCTGTTGTCGCTGTCCTGGTGTTCTTACTAACGTTGTCTTTGAACTGGCGTTTTGTAAATGAGGCCTGAGGGGACAACGGAGCGTGCACGTGAGCAGAAAATAGTCGCCCGCTGGGCACGTCCACCATCCAGTCATCCGTTGACCTGTAGCGTTCAGGGGGCCCCCAGAGCACAGAATACCTGCTGATCCATAATCTGTAGGGTTCGGTGGGACGCAAAGTGAGGGCAAGGCCACTGTGTCACATCTGGGACCGAGTAAACAGAGATGCTGACTGCCCCCGAGAGGCCATCCCTCCTGTGTGAAAAAGAACTTGGCCCCTAACACAGAAGGAATGGCACCCTGAGGAAAACGAGCAACAGAGGGACCCCATCGTCCCCTTCCCTACTCATGTCAGGCCCACGGGTAGCCACGCACACTCACGGTGACGCCACAGAAGGGAGGGACGGACAGGCTCCCAGACGTCCTTTTCCTTCCCCGCTTTGCCACCCATCCGAGGCTACGGGCGGATCGTGCCCATGGACCGTGGGCATAGCGAGAAGCCCAATAAAAGCAGTCGAGTCAGTCGGGGGCCGCAAGCCTCGCAGGAACCCAACTGCATCAGAACAAGGCGGGTTTAACCCCCGTCACGGCGAGGAATTCGCATCGGCCGTGGGAATCCCGGGCAGCCTTAGTAAGAGGGTGTCAGGCCCCGTTACAGGACTGGGGCTCTGGTTGGGTGACTTGGGGGAGCATCTAAGGAATGAGGCTTGCTCTAGATCGGATGTGGTCACAAAGCAGGGGCAGTTCCGTGAGCGGGTCTCCTAATAAATCTTTTTTTTTTTTTTTTAATTTTTTTTTTTTTAACGTTTATTTATTTTTGGGACAGAGAGAGACAGAGCATGAACGGGGGAGGGGCAGAGAGAGAGGGAGACACAGAATCGGAAACAGGCTCCAGGCTCTGAGCCATCAGCCCAGAGCCTGACGCGGGGCTCGAACTCACGGACCGCAAGATCGTGACCTGGCTGAAGTCGGCCGCTTAACCGACTGCGCCACCCAGGCGCCCCAATAAATCTTTTTCATCAGAAGGGCCAGGTCGAGTGAGGCTACAGCTGTCATAGGCAAAGACGTAGCGTCGCTCATTCAGCAAGTATTTTGTGGGCCGCGCGGGGACCCGGTCTCCGGACACGTTCCGTGAGATTGTTCAGCCGACAGGAGATCGCAGGGCTTAAGCGTTAAGCGTCCGATCCGTTTGCAAGAACACGGAGGCCGAAACTGTGAGGGTCAAATCCGGTTCCCCGACGTCAAGGACTGCCTTTCTCCCCCCTCATACTGTTTTGTCAAGAAAAAAAAAAAAAAAGACCCACATGAATGTATAAGCTATGAAATATGAACTGCGTAACCTTCCTGAGGCTGCACGTGAATCAAACGCACTGATATTTGCATTCGAACCGGCACGCGCAATACGACGATGAACACCGACGCTCATGCTAATAATTTAAATTTTTAATTTTTCTTTACTTAGATCCACATTAAAGAGCAAATTAAAAAACAAATCATGAGAAGTGGAGAGAGAGAGAGAGAGAGAGAGAGAGAGGCCGTGGAGGGAAAGAAACAGCTTTACGTTTTAGTGCCTTTAATGACCCTTTCTTCTGCTTTTTGAACAAGGGGCCCTGCGTTTTCATTTTGCACTGGGTCCCACGCATCATGTAGCTGGCTCTGTTCCAAGTTCCCTCTTTCTTTTAACCCTTGACAGGGCCCTAAAGAGAAAGCCTTAAATCTCCCGATTTTCTTTTGTCCTTTAGAGATCGCTAGCTGCTGCGGCGCCCGGGCGGCTCAGTCAGTTGAGCGTCCGACTCGTGGTTTCGGCTCCGGTCATGATCTCACGGTTCGTGGGTTGGATTCCGTCGGGCTCTGTGCGTGGCAGCACGGAGCCTGCTTGGGATCCTGTCTCCTGCTCTCCTCTGCCCCTCCCCCGCTCATGATCTCGCTCTCTAAAAAATAAATAAACATTTAAAAAAGAGGGAGAGAGAGAGAGATTGCTAGCTGCTAGAGTTCCCCTAAGTCACGCAGCGTCAAATCCCTGTGTCCCTTTGTAGGCAGCACTTTGGTTGGTTTCAGAGAGTCAGCTGGCCCTCTCTCCTCTCTCCACATCCTAGTCTCTAAGCCCTTCCTTCCATGGGCTGGGAGCAGACGCAAGAAAGCTGTGGAAGGAGTGTCCTCCCCCCGCCCCCCACCTGAGTATTCCATATCTGAGTCTGATTTCCATGGGTCTCCGTTGGCCAGACAGTCGCCTGACTGTGCTTTTCTGTGTAGGGATTGCTCTTTTCTTTTTCCCAGGCCAATATCCAACTTTCTACTCACTCCTCTGGTCAATATCTTATTTATAAACAATTTTCCAGTGCTTACCTCCGGTTGCCCTAAGAGCCCTCTAGTCGCAACCTCTGATTACACTGGTCTTTGATACAGATTTAGAGTGAATCTGTTTCTTCGAAAGGCCTTTCCCTATCCCTTACACAAAACGCAGCTCTACAAAATAATTTAGAGAAAGATATTTGAACAGAGATTTCAAGGGACCTCATGCCACACCAGATGAGACCAAACAGATAATGTGCAAAATGGAAAATTGAGAGCTTTGGACGCACCCCCCCCTTTCTTTTTCCCAACAAAAATGACGCGGAAAACAAAGGGAAATGGAAAATTAAATTTCCTTACAACTTACAGCCCATTGACAAGTCCAAGAGACAGCCTCGTGACATTCTTCCAGGAAGGCCCAATTGTCTTAATGTTAACGTTTTGCTGGAGGAAAAACAAAGCGTCAAATGGTACAGAGCACGTCCTGTGGGACATGAGTCTCCATCAGTCTGCAAGCGTCTTAATGATTCAGAAGAAAAAAGCAATCTCCGGAAACCTATAGACTCAGTTTCCCGGAGCCTTAACGTCACCCTCCCCTCCATGAGATAGAAAATCTCATGTCATCAGTCACTCGTCACAACCCCAGTGCAGCTCTTTCTGCCCACGGGTGCTGTCCCCACGCTTTAATGTAACCACATTTTTGCACGGAAGACGTCTCACGAATTCTTTCTCGACCTTCAGCTCCGAACCCCACCACTCCAAACCACATCAGAAAGACCCACCACGGGCCGCCTGGGTGGCTCAGTCGGTTGAGCGTCCGACTTCGGCTCAGGTCATGATCTCACGGTCTGTGAGTTCGAGCCCCGCGTCGGGTTCTGCGCTGACAGCTCAGAGCCTGGAGCCTGTTTCAGATTCTGTGCCTCCCTCTCTCTGCCCCTCCCCCGCTCATGCTCTGTCTCTCTCTGTCAAAACTAAATAAACATTAAAAAAAAATTTTTTTTTTAAAAAAGACCCACCACTCTTCCAGTTATTTGAAGGCCTTTGCTCCATGCACAAAGTGTCAGTGGAAGGCTGGATAAGGCCTTGCCTAATGTTGTTTCCTGTACCTGAAAATAGCTCTGACCCGTCCTTACGGGTCAGTTTAATTAACACATGAAACATCAGACACTTAATACAAAATCAGAAACCATAATTTCTCCGTCTAGACAATGAGCCTCGGGCGTGTACCGGCTCAGAGGGGTGATTGTGGGGTCCGGCACAGAGTAGGGTTCAGCGTCCCGGGTCCGTGATTCTCACTTCCTCAGGCCCTATGTGGAACTGGGGCTTCCAGAACGCACTGTCCTGGGTGATTACATATTTCACAGTCAACAAGGTCAAGCTTTCTCTAAAATGTGCTTGGGGTCCCACCGTTTCTTTTTTATATTAGCTTTTAGTTATTAAGATATGTGTCTATGGTAGACACCTACTGGTGTAACGGAATCACAATTACCTCCCTCTTCCTCAATCCCTTTTTGGCGTATCATCTTTGAAAGTCTTCAACATGTACACACACACACACACTCATGAGATCAAACGCACACACCCACAAATAGCATCGCTTTTAACAAAGCGTGCACATGTATTGTGTCCGCTCCTTCGACTGCTGTCTCCGGGAGAGGAGAGAACACTAAAGAATTAGTGGGTGCCCTCCATGGAGGAAAGCACTGGCGGGATGCTGTCTGCGGCATCCTCTCCCCCTAAGAGCCCAGAAGATGTCGTTAGCAGCAAATATTAGTGTGACATCGCCCCACCACGGGTCTCGTTTCCATCGGACACAGCCATGTTTTATACTACGATATCCAGGAAGATCAAACCAGCCGTGGCGGATTCGACGGCAGCTATCGTAGGAGCGAGAAGAGAGGAGAGGAGGGAGAAGAGGAGGAGTGGAGTATGGCTCATTTCATCTGTCATCGTACAGAAAAAAAAAAAAAAACCTAGACAATTTGCTTTTGGGTTTTTTGTTGTTGTTGTTGTTGTTGTGTTATTGGTTTGTGTTTTATTTGTTGTGTTTTATTTGTTGTGTTTTTGGGTTTTTTTACTCATTTGAGTCATTGACTCGAGTCATTGACATTCGCCACCCATTCAGCCAGGGACCTTTTCCTGGGTCCTCATCCCCAAGGAGAAAGCCCGGAGTCATCTCCCTGCCAGCTGTGCCTATCAAAAACCCTCCCCGGGGAGGGCGACGCCCTCTAAACAAAAAACAAAGGGTTCTTTCTGTTCCTTTAAACACAATAGACAGAATTTGGCATCATCAAAAATGAAAGACTACCATACAGAGGGGGAGAAAAAAGAATCCCTTCTAAAGGCCATTAAATGCAAATTGCCCTCCTTGTTGCCAGTGAAAGGTCTCACTTAACACCTAAATTCGCCAACAGGCTTAGCCGGAGCCTCTCCCAGAATCCAGACTTCTTCATTGTTCCCCTGTTTGTTCAAACACCAGGCGAGTCTGGAGCCACTGATTAGCATAATCCCATCGGAGGTGGTGGCTGCTTTGCTCTGGCTAGAGGGAGTGAGTCGGGTTCGTCCCAGCCGGTACCCGAAACACTGGGACCCCAGTTACTTCCAGCATCGCTCCCTTCACATCCACTCGCGGGCTCTGATGTCAGATCCTTCTTGGACGCCGCTCCCTGGGGACTCATCGAGAATAAACACGGTGTCCCAGGCATTTCTCTGATCCATCAGAGGCTCTGTGTTACTCCAGGGATGGCAGGGGGTGGCGGGCGGAGAGCAGCATGGAGCCTCAGGGCTTTCGCTTGCCTGTTTCTAAGGGTTGGGCACTAATTTCAGTTCAAAGTAAGATTCGGACTCTGAAAGAGCTGGTGGCTGCCCGTCCCCACAGAAGCAATAAAAGCCACTGCTGCCCCCGCCTCTAGTTCCAAGAGGGCAGACACGGCCCCGGGCATGCCACGTCTATGCTGTCATCTCGGTGTCACGGGGATGCACGCACGCGACACACGCTGAGCGAATGACTGACAACAGTCCTGGCGTGATTTGTTTTCGAGAGAGAGACGGAGCATGAATGGGGGAGGGGGCAGAGAGGGAGGGAGACACAGAAGCCGAAGCGGGCTCCAGGCTCCGAGCTGTCAGCACAGAGCCCGAAGCGGGGCTCGAAGCCACGAACTGCGACATCGTGACCTGAGCCCAAGTCGGACGCTTAACTGACTGAGCCCCCCAGGCGCCCCTGTGTCTGTCCATCCTTGATTCGGGCCCCGCTGTTCGAATTTCATCCTGCTTCCAGTGGTAGTTCAGATGGGCCCTTGGAAACCATTTTTTGTTTCACGCCTTTATGTTGTATATACGGGGAATCTAATGTCTGAAGAGGTAAAGTTACTTATTTGGGGAAACACGCTACTCCGTTTTTACGGTATTTTACGTTGCGGATCTTTGTAAATTGCTTGTCTGTGACAGCATCGGCCCTGCCATGGACCCTAGCTTGTCTCTAACACCCAGAACATCTGAGTGGCCAGGATCCAAGTCTCCCTCCCTGTGTTGGCTAGCAGAGACTTGATACACTGTGGTTTCCCCAAATCTTAGATACCAGTTGATTGTAAGACCTGCATATAAGTACTTCATTCGGTACTAAGAAGAAAAGTACTGCATACACAGAAGTTTCTAAAAATTTCTTCACATTCAGGAAATGATGCTTTTATATGGCTTCTTAACGCTGTCATCGATAGGCCATCATGACAGCATCATGGGTGCCATTAAAAGCATCCACGAGGGGTGTTTGGGTGGCTCAGTCGGTTAAGCATCCGACTCGATACCTTGATTTCAGGCCAGGTCATGATCTCGAGGTTTGTGGGATCGAGCCCCGTGGTCGCCCCGCACTGTCAGCACGGAGCCTGCTTGGGATTCTCTCTCTCCCTCTCTCTCCCTCTCTCTGCCCCTCCCCTGCTCACGCTCTCTCCCTCTCTCCCAAAATAAAGAAAGAAACTCTGAAAAAGAAATAAAAACGAAAAGCAACGATGACACGGTTTTTGTTTGAAGACAAAACAAAACAAAACAAAAAAGTCCCGCCACTATTGTCTGGGCATTTTTTTTCGGACTCGCTCGCTTGGAAGGTGTAACAGGCGGCCCCTGGCATCGTCTCGGGCAGGGATGGGAGTCCTGTTCGCTCTGCACATAGGGGTCTTCCTTTAGATTCGCAAAGCACATGCCTGCTGTTTCGGGAGAACATAAGGAATCGCAGCCTTCCCTGTAACGACAAATAATTGTTTGCCTGATACCAAATGTGTGCCTCCTTCTGTCTTTCTCTGCACTGGATCTCGTCTTCATGCCAAATCATAGTGTCGTCTCGGAGACATTCTAAGCACCCATGACACCATTAAACACAAATGGTTGCTGCAATTCACAGAACGGGGTGGAAGTGGCCGAGATAAGGAGAGGTGTGAACGGGCTGGCGTGAGTAGCAGTGGAGGTGGCGTCCCTGGGACCCGCTGCCCGGTCCCGCCGCCACTGAAGGCCCAGGCCGTGTAAGTTGCAGCCTGCTTTCTGCCACATTAAGTGGGGGGCGGGGGGGGTGCACACCTTAGAAGTTGTAAAACACAGAAATAGCCCTAGCCTCAATCTGGGTTTCTCCTTGGGAGGTTCCTTGCTCCAGCTCCCGAGGCTGGGATTTGACATTCCACGCAAAACTTTAAAAAAAAAAAAAAAAAAAGGGACCGAAAACATCTCCCCCCCAAAAAGTAATCAAGGCAGGTGTTTAAAAAGACATCCATAAGCCAATACCAGCATTTCTCAATGCAAATCTAATCCACACTCGACTGAGGAATTTTAAAAGAAAAGAAACAAAACAGAAAATGCTAACCCCACACGCGTCGAGTGTGAACTTCACCCAGGCCGCGGGTGGTTTTGGAAAGCTCTCTGCGAGGTGCCAGCAGGCAGGCTGGAAAGGAAACCACGGATAGCGACATAAGGAATCTCTTAGATTTGCAGAAAGCCGAATTCCTAATGCATCTTACACACAACAGAGAGAGCATATATCATCCTTGGAACCGTCTGGATGCGGCAGCAGGTGGGGCTAGGGCTTACTTCATTTGGACATCCCTGGTGGGGGTACCCTTCCTCCTCTCCTTTCTTTCGTCTTTTTTTTTTTTTTTTCTTCTTTTCTGTCCCTCTTTTTAAAGTCAGGATGGCAATCTTGCTGCCCGGCTCTATTTTAGTCCAGCTACACACTGAGCTTTGAAACCTTTCAGACTGTGCTAACCCATGAATGCCCTATCATGCATAGAAAACAGACTTTCCAGGATTCTCTGAACTCAGATCCTGGCTGCAGATGTTGGGGCGTCCTCCGGCTCCTCCCTCCCCTGGGCTAGTCACTTCCGCTCTGCTCCTTGGAGATGTCTCCCCAGCCCCTACTGGCTCTGGTCTGGACGCTGGGGACTGCGACAGCTAGCCACCCCCCCGACCCCGGGATTCTGCGGGGTTCCGCGTCTCAGCCCAACGCTTGTTAGCTGCAGACCACACACGGCAGATCCGAAGGGGGGGGTACCTGAGCTCAGCATCAGGGACCACAGCTCTGGGAAATCCCTATCACAGTAGTCTTCTAGCACTTTCTGGGGTATATTATTACCTCCCGCGGTCCCAGTACTGGCGTTTGTCCATCAGCACGCTTGGGGTCCTCCATCATGAAAGAAGAGGTCTTTTTTGGGGGGGTTTGTTTGTTTGTTTGTTTGTTTAAATTTTTTTTTTCAACGTTTTTATTTATTTTTGGGACAGAGAGAGACAGAGCATGAACGGGGGAGGGGCAGAGAGAGAGGGAGACACAGAATCGGAAACAGGCTCCAGGCTCTGAGCCATCAGCCCAGAGCCTGACGCGGGGCTCGGACTCACGGACCGCGAGATCGTGACCTGGCTGAAGTCGGACGCTTAACCGACTGCGCCACCCAGGCGCCCCTAAGGGTTTGTTTGTTTTTAAAGGAGATCTTTTTATGAAGATCCGTCAGCCTCCTTATCCGCACCATTTGCACATCTCCCTTTTGTTCCTGTTTTTTGATTAGTTGATGTTTTCAGACTTACGAGCCCTGCAGCGTCAGGAGAAAGAAAGCAACGTGATTTGGAGAATTTCAGCCGGAGAAGCAAGCTCCGACCTAGAAATTGGGGGAATTGTTTCAAATTCATTCTCCAGGTGCCATCAATATATTTGCAAGGAAAAGAGGCGATAGCGTGCTCATTTTTCAAACTTCCTTTGAGCTTTTCACGGAGGAGATGCCGTTGGTGTCTCTGCATATTTTATGCAAATTTTGAGAGTATCATTTAGATAATGATCTGTTTCAGAGAATTAAATAATCACACACTTGAAGGTGATTCATTTCTGCACCTCTTCATGAGATCTTTAATCAGTGGTGAGTTTTTCTTTTTTCTTAATGGACTCAGGAGCACATTTTTCTTAGTGTAACTTTCTTTTCATAAGATGAGGAGACTAGACGTTGCCCTACCTATCACAAACAGAAAAAAGAGAAATCTATTACCTGAAAGCTGTTCTCCCTTCTCTGCTTCATACTTGGATGACTTTTCTTAACAAGCCATGGCTTTCAGTAGACTATAGTTCATGTGAAGGAAACACAGAGAGATATAGTTTGTCATGAATTTTCAGCAATCTATGAATTATACATAACGTTCTTTAAGTTAAAGTCACGTTAGACCGTATGCTGCTATCACAGATAGTGCAATATGTAGCTACTATCCGAGATCGAGCACATTGCTTAACCTCTTTAAGCCTCAGTTTCCCCATTTATGAAAGGAGATCTTTATAGTGTCTACCTCATAGGGTTTTGCGAAGATTAAAATGAAAATAAAGTATGAGGCTCATTGCTGGGCATTCAGTTAAGCAGACAATAGATGGTAGTCAGATGTTGTTATTACTACATTTTGTTCTCCCTCCCAGAAAGCTAGAAGTAAGAACAAAGTACAAACAGCAGGTTTTTCCCCGCTCTCACAATTTACCTTCCCAACTTTTGCCTGGGATCCTAAACAGAGACACAGAATTCACAGAGCGCAATTACCCTTTGAATCTGGATGTATTTCTGAAGTCAGGGAGGAAAATTCCTCTCCCCTCAAGGTCCTATTCTAGTTGGACTAAGAATCGAATTGACACGAGACAGATTCAAGGAGAAAATCCAATCGAACAGCATCTCTACTGGGAACCCACACAGATGTGGACATTCCCAAGACAGTCAGGCACGAAGAAGGATATACGTCATTCTGAACTAAGGAGAAGGGAGTAGGGGTCTGGCACTTTAAAGAGAAAAAATGCAGTTCACGGGAAAATGAAAAAGAGTCAATGGTCGGTAAACGAATGTTTGCTGGGTCACGCAGAAACCACGGGGCAAAGAGACCTTGATCCAAGTGGCCTCGCTAGGCTCCTCTCTGTCCAGCATACCTGCTTCCTATCATCATGCAGCTATCCGTGATGGTAGCTCTCTTCCTGGAGCGGGTCCTCTGTCTAAATTCCTTTCAGGCAGTTGAGCGAAAGGTGAAGAGCTTTTCCTGAATCTGCTGGGTCTTGGTTGCTTTTAACTCAAAATAACTCTTTATACCAAATGGTCCATCTTGGGGCGGCCAGACCTTGGCCCTAGGCAGTCTACAAACCGATTTAATGGGGTAACCGGAGGTTTCCAGAGACTTGGGAGGCTTCCCTTCTGTGAGCTCACTGGCGCCCTCTTCCACATCTCAATCTCTAGAACTCTCCAATAGCCATGCACTTGACCTCCTCCTAGTGCTTTTTGGTTTTTAAGCATTATTTTACACGTCCACCTTAAAACATCCCAGCGGTATGTCTGTGTTGACCAAGAAAGAATTTATGGAACATTTCAGCCAACAGGCACTTTTTTTTTGGCAATTAGAATTGTGCTTCCGAAGACACACACTCAGGTAGAAGCCGGACTCATGTCCTGAGGGAGACGAAGGGTGGGGGAAGGGTTACGTAGGCGAAAAGCTATGAGTGCAGCTGTCCTCTATGTCACACAGGGATTGACACTGAATTGACTGGAATTGGTTGGGGTAATACACAAATGAGGAATTGAAACTCGCCCAGTCTCCTGGGCTCCTTTCAAAGGTGAAGGAGGCCGTTGAGTCAGGTGTCATGGTGAAGACAGAGTTAAGCCCGGACTGAGGGTTTGCAGCTGGCTGGAAGGTTTTTGAAAAAGTTCACGGTTTCTCTGATGAGGATGTGCATAACCCCCCCCCCCTTCCCTTACGGCCTCCTGACACTTATTTTAAAAAGAGACACTCTTGGGGTGCGTGGGGGGCTCAGTCGGTGAACCGTCCGACTTCGGCTCAGGTCACGATCTCACGGTCCGTGGGTTCGAGCCCCGTGTCAGGCTCTGTGCTGACAGCTCAGAGCCTGGAGCCTGTTTCAGATTCTGTGTCTCCCTCTCGCTGACCCTCCCCTGTTCATGCTCTGTCTCTCTCTGTCTCAAAAATAAATAAATAAATAAATAACGTTAAAAAAAAATTAAAAAAAAAAAGAATCGTTTCTGCCATTCCTTCTCTGGCACCTGCTGTTATCCCCGTAACAAGGTCAAAACCGACTTATTAGTTCCAAGGAGGCAGACACACAGCTAAGAATCCCTAGATTTTTTTTTTTTTATCTTGAAGTTATTGTGTGTTGCTATGGGGATGCAGCCCCCCTGCAATATCCTTTTTGCTCTCCGGCGTTGGCAAAAAAAAAAATAAAATCGGCACGTCTTCCAATGCTTGACTTGGGCCTTGAGTTCGTTCCAGCCTCTTCCGGGTTCTCACCTGGAGGCATCGCCCTGCTGGCAAACGTAGACCCGCTTTGGTGTTTCGCCTGCTCTTTTCCTGGTTGACATTTCTTGAAACTGACAAGCCGGGAGGTAACAGAAGACCAGGGAAGCAAGTCTTGGAATGTCTGAATCAGAGAGCGGAGTTAATAAATTCACTCAGAGGAGAACTCCCTCGTAACCAAGAGCTTCTATTTGAGGTCGAGCCAACTCTGTGTTCTCCTGAACGGTTAACAGCGTGACAGGGAGGAGTACCCTTTCTCTGTAGGAAATGAGTGTGGCTTCCAGTGGCCTAATGCGTCCCCACGCGATGACATCTGTGTTCCTATTTAAAACTCAAGGGTATACCACCTTTTTTTTATCGGAGCTGTTAGCTTTTAAAAAATACTTAAAAACCAATCAGCAACTAAATTGCATCTGAAGAGCTGTTTCAATTATAGAAGGGAGGCAGTTCTGCAGCAAAGTATTTAAGAGCTGCAAAAATTAATGTGCATTTTAATGCTGATTTTCAGAGTATAATACACTTTGTAATTCATTTAAATGTATTCTGGGTGCTCCATTCTAGCTTCGGGCCCAGCAGTAGTCCTTGAGACATCATAAAACTACATTTTAAAAGTTTTTTTTTTTAATAGAAAAGTATTTAAAAATCTAAGAAAGATAAACTGAGTGAAAACATAATTGGTCAGCATCTGAATACAGATGGGTTCTCTTCCTTGAATAACACCACTTAAAAGCACTCCCGCGGAATGATTTCTACCCCAACCTGCAGTGTGGGTCATAGCACATAAAAACCTTATCTAATTGCCTTTTCTCTTCTTGCCACATTTCGGACACAGCCTCTAAACTTTCTAAGAGCCACGTTATTCATCGGAAGCTACTGACGTGGCAGATAAATCCAGTAGAATTAGTGCCTCCACGGATGGCGTGTTTTAAAACCGAGTTAATCAAACATAAACGTTCCGCCCAGAGCAATGGCAAGCAGTACATATGTCGACAGCCCAAAGGAAGGGAAGTCAGCAAAGCAAACAGCTGCTTTTGCTCAGCAGTTTCCAACACCGAGCTTTAATGGATGTGCAGGGGGAGGTGGGAGCCACCAGCAGGGAAAAGAGGTGCGAGGTGGGCATGCCAGCCTGGGTCACCTTTCTTCTGCAGGCTCCCACAAGAAATCAGGGGAAGGACGAATTGCAACCAGAGGACATTAACGATGGGAGAGCCCCGGGCCTCACCTCCTTCACGCGCTTCACCCTTTCGCACGGCAAATGGGCCAACGTCGCCAAAGGCAATGACCACAGACTCATGGAAAGAACTGCTCACTGCCCACAACCCAGGTTTCCAGCCTTCCTACCAGCCCACGGTGGGCTCGGAAGCTATACTGCTGTGCTTTGTGCCGTCGCCATCTTGAGGCGAAACGCGCT
This sequence comes from Lynx rufus, assembly GCF_022079265.1. Taxonomy (NCBI): domain Eukaryota; kingdom Metazoa; phylum Chordata; class Mammalia; order Carnivora; family Felidae; genus Lynx; species Lynx rufus. The sequence goes on from NW_025814889.1 coordinate 6,236,150, forward strand.
CGTACTTCCTGGTGACTTCCGGTGTGGTAATGGGATGATTTCAGGCTTCAGTGGGCCCCACGTCCAGCGTTCTTTGTGTTTCATTTGCTGGAGCTGCATTGTAATCAGTGAGTGATGCCAGTCTCTGCCTTCCACCGACTCCTCCTTCCAGAAGCTTGTTCCTCTCCTTCCCTGAAGTCAGCATGGCTGCAAATTGAGCCAACCGTGCACCCAACAGAAGCTCCTTCCCCAGCCCACCCGGTGGGCCTCCCTCTTGGGAACAGTGGTGATGTTCTGGGTCCTGGGCAAAGGTAAGAGAAAAGGCCATTCATTTGTTTGACAAGCGTTTACTGAGCACTTACTATTAGTACGTATTTAGGGTTAGAAGGAAATGAGTGACAGGCTAGCCGCAGCTTCACGCATCAAAGAGGGTACAGTCCAATGGATTGGAAATATCTGGGGGCTCCATGTTGCTTCCCTAACAACAAAGATGCCTCCGGCTTTAGAAGAGTGGTTCCAGGGTTTAGCTGAACTCAAAAGCTGCAGTTGGCACCGGAGTTCGGAATATGGCCTGAACGTCCCGTGGGGACCGCCTGGCCCAGATCTCTAAAAGGAGGAAAACAATAGCGGAGGGACCTAAAGAAATCTCAGGCTAACTCACAGCTGGGCTCACAGGCTGCTGTGGGACTCTGGTTTTCTGAACTCCGGATTACATTTAATCATCTCTGCTGGGTAACTGGAGGCTGTACAGTTTGCACGCTGAGCCGTTACGCCACCGGAGCCCTCGTCCTGAGCCCCAGAGGCCCCTTTCCCCACACAAACCTAATATTGAGGTTCTGACACAGCCACGGTGCTCCCTGGCCACGAGACCCCCATCTCTAGGCTTTCTCTGAGGAAGCCATTGGGTCTGCTTCCGAGACGGACACAGTGGTGACTTTCATGTAAATACCCACTGCTATTCCTGACGGAGCTGGGAAACAGAGAGAGCTATTTATAAGCGTCCTGGTGGCGGTTGCCACAACGAGGAGGTGAGGCTGGTTTCTGATTCATGCCTTCTTCTAGCCAGCTGTCCCCTGTCATTTTACACATGCCGGCATGACATTTCCCTCCAGCCAATTTAGTCCTGAAAAGTTTTGTTTCTTTTCACACGTGAATGATAAGAAAGTCTTTGACTTGAATCATCCCTCGCCCCTCCTGAAACTGTAATTTCACGGGCTCCATCTAATTCGTGCACGAGTGTCTCACTGAGCTATGGGGAGAGGACGCAAACGCTCTTTATGAAGGCTTGTATGGCTTACTCCATGGAGCGTCTTCTGTGGGGTTGGGTGGGAGAATTTAATTAAGAATTTAGGAATAACTGGAATCTGGGTGACTCTTTTTTAAAATGAGCGTTCCTTTGCCACATTTTTGAGAGCTAAAAATACAGCCAAAGGATGTACTTGGAGCTGGTTGAAAGCAGACTGGAAACCAGACAAGGGAAGGTGAATCCAATCATCTACATGTCTCAAGCCAGCCGCGTACCCAACAACATGAAACAGAAAGTCACCGGGAAATAAAAACCTGAATAATGGAATGGACGGACTGACGCATGTGGGCAAGAGGTAGACACATTCCGCATCCTCCAGAAACTCCAACTGTCATAAATCATAATAAGTCTCCAAGATTCTCTGGAGATTCAAGGCAGCTGGAGCTGGCCTCATGAGTGCCAGCCACCCCCCCCCCCCCCCCCCCCCCCCGCTCACCAGTCCATTCCTGTGTGACTCTGTACATGTCCCTGTTCACACTGCCTGGTGGTGGCGGGTGGCGGGACTTTGAGGAAGTGAAATCATACATCTTGAAACGGGCTGAGGAGATAAAAATGAAAGATATTCTAACTGTGGCATTCTTTCAGTTATCTGAAATAAACCTGCCATCCACACAGCAGAAGTAATATTTTAATTTCAGACCTGAAAGTGAGAGAGACGGGGGGGGACCAGGGTACAAAGAGCGTGTCCCAGAGTAACACGCGACCCACATCCCTGCCTTTCTCAAGGGTGCTCAACCGATCCTCACTGCATAAATAAGCAAATGGATTAATGGATGAGCCCTGAGGAGGGGGATAAGAAGAGTGTTGAGAAGTTTTCTGAAAGTGGAAGAACTTAAATAGGACTCGTCAATACCCAAGATGGCAGGGACAAATTTCTTCATTAAAGTGCTAAGAAGCCCCAGATGGCTCTCACGTTTTCTTTGTATTCTTAGTTATTGAGATGGAGTTAGAAGCAAATGAAGAGGACACCTGCCAGAAAATGCGAAAAGCCCAGAAGATGCACAAAAAATCATCATGAAGCTCTGTGGCACCTCCAAAAACACACTGAAAACTTACCTCTTTTAAATGGCAAAGGATTTCAAGGACACAGAAAAACACAGAGAATGAAATCCATTAAAGGTAACATTTAAACAAAGCCTCAAGGATAGGAGTGAAGCTCTTGTTTTCTGTACTTAATCCTTACAACTCTCCCTTTTGAGAAATAACCACTTTTAGGAAATCGAGGTTAATCATCCTAGGAATTTCTTAAAAAACGGACCCTACTTGCCGACGTATGGGTCCATCAGTTTCACATTGTTCTGCATCTTTCTTAGCCTTTTAATAAACCCTGCCATATACCATACATATCTTTCTCTAACTTGCTTTTCATACTTGTGTTTGGGGGATTTATCCCACGTTATTTCTGTAGCCCAAGGTAATTTATTTTATTTTTTTATACACAATTTTTTCTAATGTTTATTTATTATTGAGAGACAGAGAGAGATACAGCACGAGCAGGGGAGGTGCAGAGAGAGAGGGAGACACAGACTCCGAAGCAGGCTCCAGGCTCCCAGCTGTCAGCACAGAACCTGACGCGGGGCTCGAACGCACAAACTGTGAGATCATGACCTGAGCCGAAGTCGGACGCTCAACCGACTGAGCCACCCAGGCGCCCCAGTCGAGGGTATTTTTCTATTCTAGTGATAGAAGAGAAGGAAAATACACAAAGTTGTAGATTACAAAATATTGGGTCGTGATACAAAATGTAAGGAACGTGAAATAGAGTAATCCTGTAGAGTCTGGACCCAGGGAAGAGTGTCCCATGGAGGTGACACTGAAGCTAAGGCAAGGAACCGAGAGGTCACTGCGTGAAGACTGACACGAAAGGGCATGCCCCCCAGAGGCCTGGGTGGACGACCGGAGGAGGCTCAGCACACTGAGAAGGGAAGTTGGGGTGTGGGCGGCCTGCTCCCCACAACCACAAGGCTGGGGCAGGAGCACCGGTGAAGAAGTCGTACATCAAGCAAACTTTGAAAGAATATATGTTCTACATTTCTACTTTAACAACCCGGGGAAGCAAAAATAAGATAAACACAGAGAGGGAGGCAAACCTTAGAGACTCTTAAATCCTGAGAACAAACTGAGGGCTGCTGGTCGGTAGGTGGGTGGGGGGATGGGCTAAATGGGGGCTGGGCATTGAGGAGGGTGCTTGTTGGGATGAGCACTGGGTGTTCTATGTAAGTGGTGAATCACTAAATTGTACTCCTGAAACCAATACTACACTACCTGTTAACTAACTTAGATTTAAATTAAAAGCAAAGAAAAGCAAAGCAAAGAAAAGAGTAAAATGAAATAAAACAAAATAAGACAGAATAAAATAAAATAAATCAGAGTAAAGCTATGGTCTCTATCTGAGACAAAGTCATCAAAATACCAGTGGCAACTAAATTTAATTAATTATTATTACACATGCGTTGCTGCACCGATGACCCTTGGATGGGCAATAAAATAAACATAAATAATTTATAAATGACTTTTTATTCATTCCATCAGACTTGTTTTGTTGGCTTTATTTCAGTGAAATCACTTCTGAATCATTAAAATCTGTATTTACATAATTTGCCTTGCAGCAATGATCTAATGGATTAAAAATAAAATATATTTTCACTTAAGGTATATACAATTTAAACACATTTTCATTACAAACATAAAGTAAACTGTAAGAAAAACTGACAAATTAACCTTTCCAAAAGGTTTATTTTCCTTCTAAAGTGATTAATTATAAATCAGCATCAATATATTTATTCCAGAAAACAAAAAAGAAAACATATTTATTGAAAATTATTTGTTACGATGAAATTTTAAAATTTCATCTTTAGGAAATTTAAATAAATCTTGCAAAACATTTTTACAAAAATAAAATTATTTGCAGTTCAAGATTTGGATGTACACCTAGTTGCTAAGGTATGAATTTGTATCCCTTTTCATGTGACATCTAGACCTACATTGTTTTCATTTCTTATTTACTTTTTTAAAGTTTTACTTATTTTGAGAGAGAGGGAGAGAGAGCACAAGCAGGGAGAGAGGCACAGGGAGGGAGGGAAAGAAAATAAGAAAGAGAAAGAGAAAGAGAGAGAGAGAGAGAGAGAGAGAGAGAATCCCAAGCAGGCTCCAGGCTGAGATGGGGCTCGATCCCATGACCCTGCTGATCATGACCTGAGCCAAATCAAGAGTCAAGACGCTTTACTGACAGAACCACCCAGGTGCTTCTAGACCTACATTGCTTTTAAATATATGGTTTATTATTTTATCATTATTCATGTATGGTGAGACCATCAGATCGGGAGACAATGGCCATTGAGAGATGACTCGATATACTCACAAATTCCAAGAGAAGGGGCGATCACATCACACGGGGCCATACAGGGCGGCACCAGGGTCGGTCAGGATCCTGAGGGAGGAGGGGAAAATGTGAGCCACAGCCTTTATTTTGGTTTCCACGAGGCAGGGTAAGTTCTCCCGGAATAAAATACGATTTAACAACAACAAAAAGCCAAGTGAAATAAAAAAATGAAAGTTCAACTTGCTTATTTATAACCTGAGTAGAGCAAGTAAGGTTGCTGTGAGAAAAAAAAAAATTATAATTAAGTGAAAAAAAAATCTGATCAGGCATCAAAACCTTTTCAGATTTATAAAAACACCTACAGACAACAGCAGTGTATGAGACAGAAGCTGGTGTTTACAAACATAAGTGTAACCAGAAATAATTTGCTCAGAATGCTTACAAGGCTGAGACCTTGTAGGACAAGTCGCTAGAAAATAGATAGTTCGTGGTGTTTCCTCTCATAACTGATGAGAACACAGAAAGCTGTATTTCTTCATGCTTTCGGTTAGAATTTTGAAATGGCCAAAGTGTGATAAAAACTTTTGGACATAGCGTATCATGCCTGTGATATCAGCACACGACGTATTATATGTATTGAGATCAGTGTTGAAGTGTGGAAAAGGTTAATGTGCACTGGTCCAAATTAGTAAGCTGGAGTGCAGACAGACCCGGATTCTGGAATGTTCACAGTCAACGCTGGACTTCCCTAGTACTTAGATCCAAGATGGTAACAGTTTGCAAGGGCATTGCATTTAGACATTTGTTAGTTAACTCATTCATCCACAGAGAACTAAAACTTTAAAAATGCAACAATGCGGGGCACCCGGATGGCTCAGAAGGTTAAGCGTCTGACTTCGGCTCAGGTCATGATCTCACAGTCTGTGAGTTCGAGCCCTGCATCGGGCTCTGTGCTGACAGCTCAGAGCCTGGAGCCTGCTTCAGAATCTGTGTCTCCCTCTCTCTGTCCCTCCCCCGCTCACGCTTTTTCTCTCTCACTCTCCCAAAAATAAACATTTAAAAAAATTTTTTTAAATGCAACAACGTGAACACTGTCTGCCTATAGGCCTAATGTCACAGACACTTCATATTTATTGGACTCCGCGTGGCAGCGGGCTATAACGTGGAGCTCAGAGGGGTTGGCTTTGTCCTGGTGACTTTTATTAATTGTTGGAAAAAATAAAGACGCGGATGCAATCCAAAGAAAAATGTCACCACATTTCAACAGCAAACAGCGAAGACAGATTTAGCCTTTCAGGTTGGCACTGACCGGTCCCTAAAACCTCACACTCTCCAAAGCTGCTCGCGTGTGTAACTTCGTAAGGAGTGATAGATCCCACTTTCCTTCCCCGACATCCAACTACTGAAACGAAAGTGAGACATTTCCAAAATTAGACATTTGAAGACTGAACAGCAAAAAAAATAATAATTCTCAGTTTCAAACTTTACGAAACGACTGTTTGATTCACGCTCTGGTGTAACACTCGAAGTTTGGCTAAAAGCTGCCCATGGACCCCCGTGGCCGGACGCAAAAAGAGCAAAACATCACAAATATCTCGAGAGTAGCTACTTTCACCAAAAACAAAAAACAAAAACAAACAAACAAAAAAAAAAACAACCAATCACTGCACGGGAATCTCTCCACATTGAGAATGCCTACATTTGGCATTGAACAGCTGGTTTTCATTATGAAACCGAATAAAACTAAATGTCACTCCCTGTAAAAGGGCTTCAGGTTGAGCACAGAACGCAAGACTTGACATGGTCACCTAAGCACACACGCACACACACAAAAACAACAACCAAGCTGTCAGGTTTCTCTGCCCTCCCCCAAAGCGTAAGGGAGGGCGACATAAAAATACAGGATGAAATATGAATTTTAAAGTGTACTGACAGATTACTTCGCAGAATCTTTCTTTCGATGTTTCAATTTCGAGTTGATAACGCGATCTCTACGTATCACGCATAACTCGAGTGCGACCTTACAACAACACATCTGGAAAACCAGGGCAAGACTGAGGGTATTTCTGGCAGCCGATTTTTCTTACACCCAATCCATCTCGCTGGTTTATTTTGACCTCCCGGGCCTTGTAGACACCTAAGGGTGCGACCTCGGCACTAGCTTGCGTTTCTCGCGGACAGAAGCTCTGGTAGCGAATTGCTCAGCCGAGGTCCTCCGTTTGTTCGTCTATGAGTCATCGACGATGTCACAACTATTTCTTTCCGCACCTACGGTCTACCTGGCCCTGTAGCGACCGCTGTCGGTACAAAGTGCAGACAATTCTTGCCTCTGGGACTTCAGAGCCAGAGCTAAGTTCACTAAATGTTGGAATTGCATTGACGGGCCGCCTTCGTCCTACCCTGGCAGAGCGAGTCCTGGGTTACCTGATCTATGGAACCCCGAGACGTCAGCCGTGATGTAGAAGGTAATATAACAGCGCATAAAATGCATCCCCAAGAGAAAACTTACTCCTGTCTGCAGGGTTTGATTTGCAAAAGCATCTGGCACAAAGAGAAGCATCAAGGTTTGCGTGCAGGGCGACTAAAATTTAAGTCCCTGAAGCTAATTGGTAAATTAGCAGACGGCCTCATTCACCTGAGACCCCCCCCTTCCCAGGCCTCTGCTATTTTGCTGCGGAAAGTAAGCTTCTCCCAGGAGACACAACTGGAACATACAGACGTCTGGACAAACCTGGCTTTGTCTTCGCTGACGTGCGAATCTGTTTCTGTCTTTGTTACCGCGTTTGAAACCCAATGCTTCTCGTCCTGGCAAGTTCAGCCCCACGCGGTTAATCCAGTGGGCGGAGGTACGTGTTCCCCACACAGAAACTTTTCCTTAGGTTAATTGTCTCCTAAGACACGGCTGGGGCTGGGCTGATGTCACAGGACGAGGAACCGAGGCCCCCCCGGCTGAGCTGCGGGCCCTGTGCTAGATTTAAAGGCACAGGAGAGAATTCCAGATGGCCTACAGGGCTTTGAGGCGGAGAAGGCACATCTGGAAGATAAATGTGGGCAATCTCACAGTCCCGTTTTAAGAAATACTCAATTTCTTATCTTTAATTAACAAAGAGGTAGATGCTTTCATATTCCGTAACTCTTCCGGTATTTGAGAAAATCGTCCTTCTTCCGCTATGTTAATCGATGTAGGCCGGCTGCATTCTTACACAGTTCAATGCTATTTTAATAGCATTTGATTGAGTGCCTATTGTATGCAGGGTCCTGTAGACAGGCCATCCCGGAGGCAGGAGAGCACCTAAAAAGGTTTTCCATCAAAGACAGAACGAAGAATGAATAGAATTTATGAAAAGGTGAGGTTCAAAATACAGGCAATTTGATCAGCACGTTCAAAGGAGTAAAGGAATGAAACACCATGGTGGGCAAAAAGGAAATATGAATTGTTGGGAGCCTGGGGTAGCAGGGAAAGGGGAAACTCGGGGCCACCTGGGAGCTGAGACTAAATCCAGTGGGTCTGGGCTCCAGTCATTGTTCAAGGGAGGCCTTCCTTCTCATTCATGGGGGGGGGGGGGGCTTTGAAACAATGTTTTCAAAACTGATTTTTTCTGGGCAGCACAGCTGGTGATTTAGATTTAGTCGGTGTGGGCTTGGGCCCTCCCTAAAATTCCCTGGGGGGCTGGGAGTGAGATGCCCCCACCCCTCTACAAGCCTCGCCCGCGTCAGACCTTGTGGGGGACGGAGCGGAAGGTGTGGAAGGCAATGAGGAAAGCGGGGCCATTCATACTCAGCTGTTGCCCACGCCTCGGGGCACTAACAACACACGGTCTTCACGGTCGTTTCTATTAATATATAAAAATGGCATGGGCACCTTAAAGTCAAGCCCCCAAACAACCCAGCCAAGTCGGAAGGTGTCCCGTCCAACAGGGGCAGTGGGAATCGAACCTTCTTTCGGGAGAGGAGGCATTCTCTGACAGGTAGAGTGGCAAAAAAAAAAAAAAAAAAAAAAAAAAACAAACACAAACCAACAGTTCCAAGTGTCATTTTCTTCTATTATCCATGTTTGTTCACGGGGAAAAGCCAGCATCTGTAGGCTGGGTTGGTTCCAGAACACTCCCACGCTGGATCCAGCTCCCAAGGGCAAGGGTAGCCAGGAGCCCACAGTTCAATGTTCTCAGGGGATCTCATCCATGACGTGAGGTTCAGCAGCAAAAGAGTCCACACCAAGGCAAGTTCTGGAAACTGGCGTGGAGCGGTCCTCGGTCACTATCCAGAAAGGGTGTCGTGCGTCATGAGAACACATTTACAAGGACACGGAGCGTCTGCAGAGCTCCGTTCAAATGGGCTGAGTTAGGGGCGCCTGGGTGGCTCAGTCGGTTAAGCGGCCGATTTCGGCTCAGGTCATGATCTCGCGGTCCGTGGGTTCGAGCCCCGCGTCGGGCTCTGGGCTGACAGCTTAGAGCCTGGAGCGTGTTTCAGATTCTGTGTCTCCCTCTCTGTGACCCTCCCCGTTCATGCTCTGTCTCTCTCTGTCTCAAAAATAAATAAACGTTAAAAAAAATTAAAAAAAAAACAAATGGGCTGAGTTATACCCATCCTCACAGGAAGACAGTCGAGAAAAGGCGTGGACAAGGTCTGGCCCCATCTGAACTGGACAAAGGGACACGTGCTTGCTGCCAGTGGCTCAGAGGGCGAGACACGCACCTACACGCACCTACACGCACCTACACGCACCTACACGCACCAGGCTGCTTGCGGTTTCCGTCGCATCAGGACCCTGCCCCGCCCTGGGCCCCACGCATCTCAGGTTCCAGTCTGTCCCTGCTGCGGACAGAACAGGTGCCTAAGGTCTCACGGACACCGCAGCCTTCCGGTCCTCTGTGATTCCAGATGAGACGCTGAAGGAAGGGAAGAACTCGCGTTCCCTAGTATTGAGAAATTAAGTGGCTTTGGGGACAGAGAGGGGTCCCTAATATTTTTAACATCAAAAACCTTTCATGCAATCGTGTGTAATGTCCTTCGCTCTCCAGTGAGCTTTTGTGGCTGGTTTTCACAGCGCAGCTCCCTGGGGCCTTGGGTTCTTTCTTCCCCACCCCCACGCAGCCAGCCTTTGGCCAAGCCGCATCGGTGTCGGTACCTCTGGTGGGAATGAGGAGAACTTGCGTAGGAGGGGCTGGGGGAGAGCTGAATGAGCCCTCAGCGTGTGTCTCCAGTGAGTTGAATTCTGGTAGGTTCTGACCTCTTCTCTAGCGTTTTGAACAGAATCATCTCCTGCTCACAAACTTGGCTTTGTTTATCAATGAATAAGCCACTTTTCAGCCTCCAGTCCACGTAGGAAACCAGAGTCGCCCAGGGCCCAGGACAGACGGGGCAGAGCACAACATTTGCACAGTCTCCGCCCGCACCCCCCGTCCTCCACAATGGGCCATTGAAAACGCGTCGTGCCTTGTGTTAGCAGCGCCGGGGCTTGGGCCACCCAATAAAAAAGAACGGGCTGTTCTTTAAAGATTCCTTTTCTCCATCTTGATCGGGAACGGCATTCCAGGCGGTTACGGTCTTTTGTGTCGCCATTTAAACATTCATTTTTCTCCCTCTGCGCCGCCCCCCCCCCCCACACTGCATAGATCTTGCCTTGATGTCAGACACACAGGTATCCGTTCCACTGTCTGTTTGTAGAGGTCGGCTCTAAAACTTAAAATACAATAGACTCTCCACGTGGTGAGATCACAGTGGCCCTTGCACGAATGTCAGGGAAAGAATAGAATCTTCGCTTCTTTTCTGAGGCTGCTGCAGTCACACTTATGGGAGGGTGGGTTCTCAACAAGCTCTTAATTTGAATGGGCTGTTTATGTTCTGTTTACAGGAGGCTCTCCGAGGTCTGCTGTCCGCTAACCACGGGAGAGCTGGACTCAATGAGTCCCTTTCTTTGCACTAAACGTGCTTCGTGTCAATAGTTCCCGGCCTGTGCACAGTCGCAGCGCAAGGAGTAAGAGCTTGTGCTGGCGTGAAATAAACCGGACCCCGGCCATCTCCATCACCTCAAGCAGAGATGGATTCGTCGATTCTGTAGATAGACGGGCACCTTCTGGAAGCCCGGGGAGGGGCCTCTGCGCAAGGAGTGCCCGTACCTGCAGACCTGCACCTGCCCCCGCCAGACCCTCCAGGCTCCGGGCCCAAGTCTGTGGGGCCAGGAGCTTCCGGATAATTTCAGAACCTTGTGTGGGATGGCTGCCCGTATCCCCCGCTTCTCAACTGTTCACCGGTTGAGAGCTCCCAAGGGGAGGAAACGTCACAAGATGTATCCCTTCACCGGCTCGTAGATACTCTCATCAGAAACCACTCTTCATAATAGGAGAGGGGGGTCATAAAGCCGAATCAATAAAACAGGCAGGCCGAACAGTATCAAACGAGAGGGGAAGAGAAGCCAGAAACCCGGGGTCGGCTGGTAGGCTGGAAGTTGGAAGATCGTATCAGGGAAGACATTGATGCCAAAATGTGGGAGTATATAAAAAGCAGCAGCTACAAGAGAAAACGGATGGCTTGCAAATTACCTGCACATCCTTTGACACTCCTCCCACAGGAGGTGAACTTTAATTTCTTTTTCCGAGACTAGGGGTCAGCCTCCGTGACGTGTCCGTGAGGAAGAAAATGCACAGAAGTGATGCTCTGTGACTTCCGTGGCTGGGTCTCTGTTGTCTCTCTCGGGACACTTATCCCGGGAGCCCTGAGGCACCACGCTGCAGAGATCACACAGAGGCAGCTATGCCTGGGTGGCCCCTGACCTCGGAGCCCCCAGTTCCTGGGGTCTAACCATCGCAGGTGCCAGGAACGTGTATCAGCCTTCGTTTTTTTTTTGCCCCAGCTTCAAAAGGCGGAAGCCTAAAACAAAACAAAACAAAAAAAGTGGAGCGAGGCAGAAGCAAGCTACCCCCGCACCCCAGCCCCGCCCAGGAGATAACTTCCTGAGAAACGTACATTTCGTTGTTTTTAAGCCACCGAGTAGGGCAGTGGGGAGGCCGCGGTCCCTGTAACTGACTGCAAGGGAGTGTGATTAAATCAGCAAAGGTGCAGGAAAGGGTTGAGAGGAAGGAAGATCTCTCTGATTCAAGATGATTTGATTCTTTAAAAAGAATTTTTTGGGGCGCCTGGGTGGCGCAGTCGGTTAAGCGTCCGACTTCAGCCAGGTCACGATCTCGCGGTCCGGGAGTTCGAGCCCCGCGTCGGGCTCTGTGCTGACGGCTCAGAGCCTGGAGCCTGTTTCCGATTCTGTGTCTCCCTCTCTCTCTGCCCCTCCCCCGTTCATGCTCTGTCTCTCTCTGTCCCAAAAATAAATAAACGTTGAAAAAAAAAAAATTTAAAAAGAATTTTTTTTTACACATTTTATTTTATTTTTTGAGAGACAGAGGCAGAGCACGAGCGGGGGAGGGGCAGAGAGAGAGGAAGTCAGGGGATCCAAAGTAGTCTCCGAGCTGTCAGCACAGAGCCCGGAGCGTCGGACGCTCGATCGACTGAGCCACCCAGGCGCCCCGAGATGATTTGGGTCTTTGTAGAGATTCGTGGCTGACAGCAGGACTGTGAAAAGAAAAATTACATCGCTTGTCCCTTTTTTTTTCTTTTTTTTTTTTTTTTTTTTGCTAATTTCAATATCACATACAACTTTAGAGAATCACATAAAAGACACTGACACTTCCAACGCCTGGACCTTATAGTTGGTTTCATTTTTGGGGATGTTTCCTGACCTCTTCCTGAATTTCTGCTGCCCTGCTTTTCTCACTTACCTGTTGACCTCTTTGCTGCCGGTTTTCTACCCAGTCTTCAGTGGTCCCAAACCCCGCTTCCATCTGGCCCCAGATTATGTGCCCACATGATGACATGTGAACTCTGTTTCAAGGGTTGGCCCAGTGGATGTGGCTGTGTGCCCCCAGCTTGGACTGGCCCCTCTACCCCGTCCCCGGGGCCTCTCTGATTCCCTCAATAGCCACAGCTTCTCAAACTCCACCATGCGTCAGAACCACCTGGAAATCTTGCTCGTTAAAAACAGTCCAGGGTCCCAACCCCCCAAAGGTAGGTGTGAGGTGAGGCCCGAGAACTTACATTCTAGCAGGCTCCGAGGTGCAAAACCTTGTCACTTTTCCCAGCCCAGGCTTCTCACCTGATACTGGATTGCTCAAGGCCCAGAAGTCATTCATCTGGGATAATTCAAATGGCTCTCCTTACCCAGGAATGTGCTACAGGCATACCTGTCATCAGGCTGACGCCCTTTCAGCACCGGCAATGGCTTCTTCCATAGGAAGATTCCCTCTGACCTTCTGGAGCCTCGATTCTCACTACTGTGCGTCCTTTCCTGTGCCCTAAGCGCATCCAAACTTGACCATTTACCATCTGCAGTATCACCCACCCTTTCCTGCCTCTATGACTTTGCTCACACATTCTCTTTCTTGCATCTCTGCCCGAGAAACCCCACGTTACCCATTTTCCAAGGAGACTCACAACTGTCGCATGCCCTTTCTAATTCCCAACATCCCAGTGAACACCTCCCTCCTTCGGACTCATGGATACTTTTTTGCATGCCTCCAACATCACTTAATGGGCCCGTCATTCATTTTGGGTTCAGGAAGACTCCCCTTCCTGCATTTCTGAAAACGCATTTGAAAGTAAAATGAGAAGGGAATTTAATTTCAAAAAAACTAAATAACATTAAAAAATTCTTAATTATACCTTGCCACTTAGATACACCCGCTCATCAATGTTTCCCCAGAATTTTGTCTTTTTTTTTTTTTCTTCCTTTTCCTTCCCCGACATTATAGCCGGAGTTGACTTCATTAAGTATCTGTTTATGTCTTAAAATTTGCCACTTTGGGCTCACTTCAAGATTTACAGCTTTGACTCAGTGGAGGGTATGACCAGATATTCCTTAAAGATACTCTTACCAGAAACTAGCTTCCAGATTTTGTTTCATTCATATTTACAGAACGGTCTTTCAAAAACTTGAAGATCTTAACTGGGTACACAAAAATGGCGGTACAGACAAAGCGTCTCAGACTCCTCGACTACATTTTTGGTTCCCAACGGGACAAGGAGGTCAATGTGTGCCATACAGAGTAAGAGTCGTACCAAAATTAAATATAGAGTAGTCCAAAGTTTCCTACCTCTCACGGCCTGTCCTAGGAGAAGACTATTCCAGAGAACCAGGAGCAGAATGAATAGAAGCCAGATTGGCTGAAGTCATTATCAAAGCAAACCAAGATTGGGCAGGAAAACGCATGGTTTCCTTCGTTGTGGAAGTGCGCCACTCAGACTCCCTTCAACCAGGGGCTTGCTGTGGCGTGTGGTCCTCCAGGCTTGGTGGCCTCAGCTGCACACAGCACCTCCAGCTGAGGGCACCCCCTTCTGGGGACACCTGCATCCAATGACTGAGTTGGGGCACCAGGTGGAAAGGACTTGCCATGTCTGCCCAACACGGGAGCTTCCAAAGCCCCTGCTGGGCTGCGACGCACTTGACTTCTCTTCCCTTCCTCCCCTCCCCTCCCCCTTGCAAAGGCAAGGGCTGACCCTAACGAGCATTTTTGCACCCCAAACTCGGTCTTAACGTCAACCTCCGGAAAAGGCCATCGGTTATTTCAGCATTGGCTAGCACTGTGATGAGAGCAGTTGGAATTTCCTCCGCGTTCACCAACTCTGGGGGGAGAGGGCTGAGTCGGAAAAGTGGCAGCAGGTTCCCTTTCTGTCTATAACAATGGGTCTCAGCCCTTTTGGGCGCTCGATGCCTTTTCGAACAGTCTTTCTGGAAGCTTGCCGAAGAGATAAAATGGTGTCCGTGCTCAAGGCAGCATTGTTCTCTGAGTCCAACTGTCTATTGCTCTGAATGCTCTACAATGGTGGCTTCACAGGTTATTTGACCATGATCCACAGTAAGAAATACAATTTACGTCGGGTCTCCAGTAGACTCCTAGGCTTACATGTGCGTGCATGATAGAAACAAAAGTCTTACAAGAGTTGCATAAAAGCACCCTGATACGTTCTGTTTGTTTATATTAATGCTGGTCTTGGGGCGCCTGGCTGGCTTAGTCAGTTGAGCGTTGGACTCTTGATGTCGGCTCAGGTCATGATCTCTCAGCTCATGAGTTCGAGCCCTGCGCTGACAGCACGGAGCCTGCTTGGGATTCTCTCTCTCCTTTGCTCTCTGCACCTCCCCCACTTATGCTCTCTCTCTCTCTCTCTCAAAATAAAATAAAGCATTAAAAAAATTCTGATCAGGGGCGCCTGGGTGACTCAGTCAGTTAAGTGGCCGACTTCGGCTCAGGTCATGATCTCGCGGTCCGTGAGTTCAAGCCCCGTGTCGGGCTCTGTGCTGACAGCTCAGAGCCTGGAGCCTGCTTCTGTTTCTGTGTCTCCCTCTCTCTCTGCCCCTCTCCCATTCGCACTCTATCTCTCTCTGCCTTTCAAAAATGAATAAATGTTAAAAAAAAATTTTTTTTTAAAATTCTGATCCACCAAAACTGATTTCATAATTTGCCAGGGTCATTTTTTGTGCACTGAAAAACCCTCATTTCATACTTAATGAGGCAAAATTTATTGCATATTATGGAAACGCATGACTGGTATTGCACCCGGTGTCGGTCAAATTTTTCAACCACACCTAACAGTGAGAAAACACACGGCCTGCTGTACACAGACGGAAGTTTCCTGAAACCACACCTCCTTTCTATATGGAATACACTCTGATACGTGCTATTTTAGTTTCTTTGATGTTTGTAAGTGGTTGGAACCCAACGAATTGATGTCATGGTCCACAAGTAGAAAACTGCTACTCTAACATCCCCGGAAAAGTTCAGGATTCCACCTGAAGAGGTAAGGCGCTCCCAGGCGTAATGAACCTTCTTTTACACGTTGATCACTATGTGGCGTCTTGACCTTGAAGGGCAAGCCGGGGCTATGGGGAAAGGACAAATGCGCCCACAGCGTGGATGCGGGTGTGACCAAATGACACTGGGACATCCACGTGTGCACACTCGAAGCTGGGGGGGCGGCACAACTGGCTTGTGTGTGCTGTGGGCGTGGTCACCGGAAGACGGGATCCCTGAAACTGAACTCCGTGATCTCTGCTTCCCACAGACCCCCAGGCCCTTTCACATAGGAGAGTGTTCTACAGAAGTCATCTGGCCTGTGTCGCTTTTAAAAATGCATTTGTAGGGGCACCTTGGTGGCTCAGTCCATTAAACGTCCGGCCTCAGCTTGGGTCATGGTCTCACGGTCCGTGGGTTCGAGCCCCGCCTGGGGCTCTGTGCTGACCGCTCGGAGCCTGGAGCCCGCTTCGGATTCTGTGTCTCCCGCTCTCTCTGCCCCTCCCCCACTCGTGCTATCTCTGTCTCTCTAAAATTAAATACATAAAAAAATAAATGAATTTGCACCTGTGAGTTACTTCATACCTCAATGTTACTACAATGCAACAAGACCCCATCATTTTTATAAACACTGATCCCTATACCCCTGCGTTAGCCCCGGATCTGTCTTCCCCAATAGTTTTAAAAATAAAATGTCTTGGCTTTTTGTTTTTTCTGAATCCATTGCAAGAAATCTTGATCCTCTATGCTTTTGTGACTGCTTTTCTCAAAAATGTGTAATTTTCACCTGAACACAATGGCCATATTCTCCTAACTGCCTTATTGTCCCCTGTCCACCAACAGTGAGTGAAAATCTGACATCAGTTCAGCCACAAAGACTTGTCACCAGAGTAGAAAGCTTCTAAAGGGATTCTGAGGATCAATACCCCCGGCAAGCACAGCGGGGATAAAAGTGGATATTGACAATACCCTCTGCTTCCTAGAAAGGACTCAGCACAAGGAACACCCACTGTTGGGTGAGCCTCAGCAAATAACAGAAGCGGAGACAGCTAAATTATTCTCCTACGGAAAGGAATATGGAAAAAGGTGAGGCCAGAGGAAGTTTGAGCCAGAATGGAGCCTAAACAGGTTTCTCAAAGAGAAAAGAACCCTGAGGGAAGAAAAGACAGAGAACTTATTTAGGTAATTTTAGGAAGATTCTTGTGTAACGCATTCTGGTGTTCTAACGTCTTGCGAGCATCAGAAAAGTCACCATTGCTTGTCTCCATTCGTGGAACCAGATGTGGGGGTCCGGCAGGATATGGGAAAACACGGAGTCTAATCTCAATGCAGGCACGGAGGGCAAGGGAACGCCCCCTCCCATTTGGGTCCCACAGAAGATAGCTTTGGGGTGGTATGCTGGCCAATCAAAATCCAAAGAATGAAATAAGACAGAATTCCAGTCCGTCGGGAGCATGGAAAGGAGATGTTGGAGCAAGACGACGGACGCATATATGTTCTTTCTCTTTTTTTCTCCCCCAGGATCACGTGTGAACTGCTTTTGAGCAAATGTTCAGGTGTTCGAGTGGCATTCGAAGCCCATTCTTCCCCGCTCCAGCAAAGGACTTTGGGAGGCTTGCTGGAGACAGGAAGGGAAGGGGGGTGGGGTTAGAGAATGCGGACGAAATTTATTCTCTTAGCTTGCATTTTGGTGAGAATATGTACATTACTGCCCCATCTGCTGAGAAACACCCACCAGAGATTTTTGGTGCTTCCAAGTGATGATAGGATTCATGTTTCCATTTCCTCCCAGCTGCAAGGATGGGGCCCCGCTATTACAAGGAAAATCTATGACCTCCTTCGGCTGCCTAGCTCTAAGTTTCTAAGAGCTGAGGATAAAAATCACACATCCAGACTCTGCGCCTTGGAGCCTCCTGTCTGGGGTTAGAGATGTCCGCTCAGGTCTCTCTGCCACCACCGGGTGACTATGCTCCCCTGACAAGATCACTTCCTCTCCTGCGGTCGCCAATCTCGGACCTTAACAGCAAGATGATAATGTTCCTCTGCCCTCGTTCCTCGGAGGAAGAATCCTCAGCCCTCCTCTCGAGGTTGGCTCTTCCACAGGGAGCCTAGACACTTTCACAAACCTCCCGGTTTCTCAGTTCTCGTCCTCTGGAAACCCAGCACCGCGTGACACCCCTCCTGACTCTTACCCACCTGTTCACCTGCCCAGTTGCCTGACTTCTCTGCTGGTTCCTTTTCCTCCTCCTGAGCACAGGTTTGGACAGCCCTGGAAGCTTGTCCTGGACTTCTCCTTTCCCCCGAATCCTCGCCTTTTCTCCCGCCATTGCTCCATCACCTCTAATGGGAAAGCCCTCAAATTCTCAGCTCCAGGGCTAAGACGTCATCACCGTCTGACTCAGTTGTCCCACAGTCACCCTGAACTTAATATGTCTCTTATGTGACCATGAATACCCCAGACTGCAAATGGATCAGCTCTCCCTTCTCCATCCCCACCAATTGCATTACAGAGAGAGAGAGAGAGAGAGAGAGAGAGAATATGAATCCTAAGCAGGCTCCTTACTCAGTGTGTGGAACCTGATGAGAGGCTCGATCCCACTATCCTGGGATCATGACTTGAGCCAAAATGGAGTTGGATGTTCAGTCGACTGAGCCACCCAAGTGCCCCTTTCACCTTTTCTTTCTTTCTTTCTTTCTTTCTTTCTTTCTTTCTTTCTTTCTTCTTTCTTTCTTTTCTTCTTTCTTATGTTTATTTATTTTCCAGACAGAGACACAGCACAAGTAGGGGAGGGGCAGAGAGAGAGAGAGACACAGAATCTCTGTCTCCAGAGATAGGCTCTTTCTCCGACAGGCTCCAGGCTCTGAGCTGTGAGCACAGAGCCCGACGCGGGGCTCGAACACGAGCCGTGAGATCATGACCTGAGCCGAGGTCAGACGCTCAACCGACTGAGCCACCCCAGCGTCCCGCCTTCTCTAAGCACAGCCAGAAGTCAGCAAATCCGGCACATTCTTAATTTAACTTACCGTCAGGTCTTTCGTCCTAAAACTGACTTGCTTTGAACATCGGGTCTCATGGGGAAAGACCCTCTGGATGAAGTAACAGTCCTGAAAGAAGGGAAGGAAACGAGCTAAATCCCTATGGCTCAGGGCAAAAAAAGATAAAGATACAAAGATAACCACTATGTCACTGCCCGGCCCTACCCCTTTTCTAGAGAGTGCTCTTTTGGTCTATTAGGGCTGTTTCTATTTGAGAAGACAAGCCAATTATCATCTCCCTTCCTGGGTTCTTCCCCTATTATTTTAGACCCCCTCTGAACTCCAGGATTTCCTTGAAGCCATCCAATTCTGCCTGATACTGACACTTCAGAGCTGGACATGTCTCTGATCACTTTCTCTGCAGTCATAGAAGAAGGATATCCTCTGCAGTGTTCTAGAAAAATGTAAGGTGGCACAACCCAGTCACAAATGATTGGAAGCTAGGAGCCATATCTGATAATGCCCTTGTAATCTCAACACCCTAGTAAAGAACCATGCACACAGTAGGCAATTAAAGACATTTATCCAACAATGATATATTAAACAGCTACTTTTTTCTAGCTATCATCCTAGGAAATGGGTCAGAATGAACAAAACAGACCAAATCCCTGCCTTCATGGGGTTGATTTCTCAGTGGGTAGGGACCGAAAGGGGAGCAGCAGAAATAGATCATAATATCCTGTGAAATATTACGTTATTATTTTGTGTATTTTAGTGTATGTTTATATTTATTGTAATACAAAATGCATACAGAATAAGCACAGAATTAATGACGTGGTATGTTAGAAGTCGATAAATGCAAAAGAGAAACAGAGAACACAGAAGGGAGACAGAATACAAGTTGCAGAGGCAGGGAACAATTTTAAATCAGGCTGACAGAGAAGGCCTCTCTGAAAAAGTAACCGCTGAGCAATTTCTTGAAGGAGATAAGGGAACGAGGCCTGTGGCTCTTTGGATGAGGAGATTCTCAGCAGTGGGAAGGGCAAGGACCGTGTCTGGAATATTCTAGAAAGTGCAAAGATGTCACTTTGACTGGGGGTTGTTGATGAGCGATGAGGTCTGAGAGGGAAGCAGGATCAGAACGTGTAGACCTCAGTGGCCACCATAAGGACATTTGCTGTTATTCTGAGTCAGATGGGAAATTACCGGAAGGTTTTCGGGGGAGCAGCAACCACTCTTGTCCGCCGTGCACTGTCAGATCAGAGCACATGGAGGAAGGATGGGAAAACGGAGACCAGTTACAAGACACAGCGATCCAAGGGAGAGATACACGTGGCTCGGACCAAGGCGGTTGTAGAGATGAAGAGAAGGGGTCAGATTCTGGGCATATTTTAAAAGGTAAATCCAAAGTGATTTGCTTGTGGCCCAACTGTGGGATAGGAGAAAAACACAGACTCAAGGACGCTTCCAGGGTTTTTGACCTGGACAAACAGAAGAACAGAATTGCTCTTAATTGGGTCAGGGAAGACCACAAGGTATTTGAGGGGAGAGATTGCTTTATCAGTCAGGGTTCTCCAGAGAAACAGAATGCACAGGACACACACACACACACGGAGTTATTTTAAGGAATTGGCTTGCACAATTAAGGGGATTGAGAAGTCCAAAATCTGGAGGGTGGATCCGCAGAGAAAAGCCATGCTCCAGTTCCATCGTGAAGGCTGTCTGCTGTAGAATTCTCTCTTGTTCAAGGCAGGTCAGTCTTATACTCTTTTCAGGCCTTCAGCTGATTGGATGCGACCCACCCACATGATGGAGGGCAATCTGCTTTACTCAAAGTCTACCAATTTAAATGTGAGTCTCATCCAAAAACACCTTCACAGAAGCACCCAGAATCATGTTCAACCACATATCTGGGCACCAAGGCCCAGCCAGGGTGATATTTAAAGTTAACCATCACATTTTTCAGCTCCAGCTTTGGAGCTAGAGGGCAAGAGAGAGGCTCCGGCTGGAGATGTGCACGTGTGAGCCGTCAGTAAATGAGCTTTAAAGCCAACCCGGATGAGATCATCAAAGGAGTGGGTGACAGACGAGTCCACAGAGCATTTCAAAAGGAAGCCTGGGGTATTTCAACGTTAAGAATTTGGGGCGATGGGGAGTAGCTAGCAAAGGAGATTAAAAAGAAGCAACAAATGCTCATCCCAACCAGCACCCTCCTCAAGGTGCACCACCCGTCCCCCCACCCCCTGCGTCCACCCTCAGTTTCTTCTCTATACTCAAGAGTCTCTTATGATTTGCCTCCCTCTCTGTTTGAAACTATTTTTCCCCTCTCCCCCCGTGGTCTCCTGTTAAGTTTCTCAAGATCCACATATGAGTGAAAACATGGTATCAGTCCTTCTCTGACTGACGTATTTCACTCGGCATAACGCCCTCCGGTTCCATCCCCGTTGTTGCAAATGGCAGGATTTCATTCTTTCTCATTGCCAAGTAGTATTCCATTGTATCTGCAAACCACACCTTCTTTATCCTTATCCATTCATCAGCTGATGGACATTCACTGAGGAGGGCACGTGCTGGGATGAGCACTGGGTGTTGTATGTAAGCGATGAATCACGGGAATCTACCCCCCCAACCAAGCAATGAATCATGGGAGTCTACTCCCAAAACCAAGAGCACACTATACACTGTCTGTTAGCTAACTTGACAATAAATTATATTTTAAAAAAGGAAGCAACCAGTGAGCTCAAAGGTATAAATGCATATGATACTTCATACATTATGTAATGAGTGATAAGCACATGTCAGACACATAGTGAGTGAATCAATAAATGAACAGCGGTAAGTTAGGATTCAATTCTGTGTTTAACAGATAGCCTCACATTTACTCACGACATACAGAAAGGGAAATCAATCCATTTGTAAAAGAACAGTCTTGGTCCTGTGTGAAAGGCAGTGACCCAAAGGCAAGGGTACACATTTAACAACTTGTGGAGAGAAACACCACTTGCCCTTTAAAAAAGAAAGAAACTAAAACCATAGAAGATTCAGTCACCTGCCTGGAAAAGCAAGTCGAGTTCACTCATTTAAAGGAAGTTAATTTTCTTAGCACAATCAACTCGCTTCTTAAGGAACCTCTGAAGGGCATTTCTTTCCCCGGACAAATGTGTCTTTAAATCCCCATTTCTAAAGCTGCTGCCTGAGCCCTTTCGGTGATTACGCATCTACAGCGATATGCTGTCTTCTGAATCTAACACCTCCTTTGCTACGCTTCCCTCCTTTCTTTAGCGCCAGCAAAAGGCAATAAAGCTCTGGGAATATGCTATCGAGAGCCACCTGCTACGTTGTCCCCTACTCTGTGGGCGATAAGGAAATACCTTCTTCGGCCTGTAATTTTGATGGCCGAGACCCGATGTCAGCTAACGTTTTCTGTAAAAGGTCAGACTCGATATCTGGGGCCTTGCGGGCCGTACAGCCTCCAGGTGGCCGCAGCTACTCAGCTGGCTGTGAGGGGGTGACAGAGGCCACATACAGCATCCACGTGGGCGGGGTGGCTGAGCTCCCACAAACCTTCGCTCACAAAAGCAGGCTGCGGGGCAGATGCGTCTCTGGACCCACCTTGGCCGGCCCTGCCTCCAACCACAGACCAACCCCTCTGAGCCTCAGACCCCTACTCGCCCGAGGGGCCCCTTCCCGATCCCATAAAAACCCGTTGATAGGATGGGCTCCACACGACGGAGGAAAAGCCAAATAACCATTCTGTCGTTTCTGCTGATGCTTTCGTCTTGGAGGCTCTCTTAACGCCCAACAGCCACATTTAAAAGTTAAACAAAGCAGCCGCGCAGGGAAAGGTTTGTGGAACCAGAACGTCGCTCGATTCCCCACCGGGGTTCCCGTGAGCGTCTTACAGAGCGAGACTATCGAACGGTAAAATGAGAAATTCCATGACCTGTTATGTCGTATCGTTCAAATACGTGGCTATCTCTTTGGCGTACGGTATGTACATTTTCTTGGCATTAATCCGAAAGAGCTGGAGGACAAAGAAATTTGAATTTTAATGTGATATCCTCTTTGCTTCTGTCATTAAGTTTCTAAGATCTGACTGTTCCAAAGTGCGCTCTATTTAACGTAGTCGGGGATTAACCTCACCTTCTCTCCAGTAGCACCTGTGGAGGGTTTCACGTATTCCTTTCAAAGCCTCTTTCAAGACGAAGATTCAAAGAAAGATCGTCTGTCTGTGGTAGTTTTGCTATAAAGAGCCCATTAGCAAACTTGAAATGTGTAAATTACACAGAAGGTTCTCAGACGCGGTTCAGATCGTCGGAGCAGCGGCCCTCTTCCCCAAAGCCTAATGTAGAGAGCGGGCACTTGTTTTAACAATCGGTTGAAAATAATACCCAGGAAATCACCTTCATGATGAAAGGATGAATTGCTTCGTACCGCGGATGTGTATTATGATATGAATGGCTGTAGGACAGTTTTATTCTTCCTGTATGGCAGGCACTTGTCTCCGCAAGCATAGCATTAAAAGGCAGGGCTGACTCCATCCCACAGAACGGGCCTCAGAGCTCACTGAGTCACAGGCTTTAACCCTGCGCAGATACGGTAACAATCGTCTCTATCACCCCTGGGCGGGGGGGGGGGGGGTGTTTTATCAATATTTTATAATAAGATCATCATCTTCTATAACCTACACCCTGTGGTGTGTAAAGAACGGGACCAGACACAAAATCCGAAGCAGGCTCCAGGCTCCGAGCCGTCAGCCCAGAGCCCGGCGCGGTGCTCGAACCCACAAACCGCGAGATCACGACCGTAGGGGAAGTCAGACGCTTAACCGACTGAGCCACCCAGGCGCCCCTCCGCTACCCTGATGCTTAATACCTGTCGGTGGTCTCTACAAATGTAGCTAAAGGTGTTGTTTTTTGTTTTTTCCTGTAGGGATGCAACAGACAACTATTTGCACACCATGCCTGGGGTCAGAGTGGTTCCAGCACTTTATGAAATTTACTATAGCAACGCTTTGCCTGTCGTCGGAAAATCGACACATGGGCTCTACAGACTAGTCTGCAGACTAAGGCGAGAGAAGTGCTCGATTCAAACACTCTTTGAGGACTTCAACTACACGTAAGGGGCTAGGCGCGACCTGACGGGGGGGAACAGAAGGGACAGAGAAGTGCTTCCTACCTCCTGGTGCAGGTGTCCAACGCTTTCCCATACGCCTGCTCAAGGGACCCTCTGGCCCCTGCAGGAGAGGCCACCGTCCCGGGTTACGGAGTGAACATCCGGCCTCAGACAGGGCGACGCGCCCACAGTCACACATGCGTAAGTGGCGCCGGGAGCCCATATTTCTCCAGCTTGAAATCATGTGGGGGTAAGTCAGGTCCATAACGTTAACGTTTAAAAAATAATTACATTTGACCCCAATGAGCTCCAAGGAACGAAGTCTCAGTTGTCTGCGGGCTCGGTGCAGAGCCGTAGGAGGGTTCCATAGGCAGGACGTGAGGCTCTAGAACAATCCGCCTTGCTGAACCTCCACCTTCTCCTCAAATCGGGCATCGAGGACATGCAGATCCTGGAGAGAATGTAACATCCTCCAACTCAACGGCTGTGGGCCCCACAGAAAACAATACCGCTTGCTCGTTGTTCCCTGGTTTGTCACGGGATTCGTGACCCCAGATTCAGACTTGAAGTGTGGTCTGCAACGTCTCCTTTGGACAAGGGTGAGGCCTTCCCTGAACAAACCGCCTCCACCACTAGCTGGGTTACCCCCAGTCTCATCCCAAGGCGGTATGCGTTATAACCAGCTGGGGAAACTGAGGCCCAGAGAGCCTGTGCAACCCACGTGTGGCCCATAAAGAGGAAGTCAGGGAGCAGGATTTGAACCCGGGTCTCTCCCTCTTTCTCCAGAACCTGTGCTCGTAGGGCTCATAACGTATTTCCTCCCAGTGGGCACTGGAGGTGGGGGGACGTTTATGCCCCACTTCTCATGTGTCGTCTCATAGAGAGGGATCCTCCATTAAGGTAACACCCTCTTCCTGTCCCTACTGTCTCCCTAAGAAGAGCTTAATGGCACGCCTGTTGGATCAGAGTTGGGGAGAAGGCACCGGCCTGCCTGTGGGCTCAGCTCTTCCCTCTTTGCGGGGACCCAGTGGTCTGCAGGAAGCAATGGTTCTTTTCTGTGGCTCTGTGCTTGGTGGGGGGGCCCACGCTGTCCCAGCGCAGAAGAATCGAGCTCAGCCAATTAGCAGAAGCAACAGTGTTCTTCCCTTGCCTTGTGTCAGTCATGAAGCAGGCACACTATTCTCCACCCGCATGGCCCCTGGGACCCTGCCTGGTACATTCTCCGTGAGCATGGGGCATGATGTGTTATTTACTGAGCTTCTTTTAAACGCATTTGGGCATCTGTGGTTTCAGTGACGAGGCTGTGGGTCTCCTCCCCACCGTGCCCCCCACCAGAAGCTGGGGGTCCCAGAAGGCAGCGAGCCAGAACCCCCCCCCCGAGACAGCTCCTTCCCTCTCCCACTTCCTTATCTGAGCCTTTTGTGCTTCACCAGCTAGCATTTCTTTCCCACGTAGGAGTTCCCTCTGGTGTTGGGTTGTTTTGTTTTCGAGAAGATTAATAAACCACGGAGAATTCAACTTTGAAAGGATTTTTCAGAATTCGTTTCAGGGAGCACACTTTTTTAAAAAGCCATTTCTAAATTACAACACATGAATAGCACCAGGCCACCTATCACGACTTCTCTCTCTCTCTCTCTCTCGCCTTCTCTCTTTCTCCCTGTCCCCCCCGCCCCCCAACCTGATTAGGATGGTTTCAACACAGACAGCAATAAAAATAACCTCAGTGGTGTGAGGAAAAAGCCTCTGATCTGTAGCATTGGCCAAATTCTCCCCCCATGGCTGGTTTCCAGCGGCCGACATGATGTCACTGAACATGAATTCGAGAAGAGTCGCATCAACCAAGAAAAGGCTTTTTTTTTTTTTTTTTTTTTTAAACTCTGTCTGGTGGCAGGGTCACGAGTCATGTAACCTTGTGGTTTTAGGGACAACCACTATTTTGATGTACAAGAAACGGAAAGCTGTTTCTCCTCCACTCTTCAGAAACCCTCTGTAACGAAGAATCCGTAAGGCTTGGCCGCACGGAACCCAACTCCTTTTTCTCTCTTGAAGCTCCGTCTTCTTATCAACAAGAGATGCCTTGTTCCTTTTTGTGGCCAAGATTCCTCCGAGGGGACCGTGACACTATAATGTTATTTAATATCGTCGGGACTCCCTGGGGCCTAGTTCTCTAATTTGCGAGGTTGAAGCCTTCGAGCAGAGTTCTTCCGGCCTTACGTGAGTTTGAGAAAAAAATGTGCTACCCGTAACCACGCCTACATTTTGTGGGGCTCTTTAGAATCAAGAGATATCATCGCTGTTCAAGAACGCTGGTTAATTATATCGTATTCTTTGGCTGACTTTTTTTTCTGGCCAGAAGCAAGGCTAAATGTCCTATTCATATACGGGAAATCTGGGTTATGCCTCTGGTTTTACTACTAACTGGCTGTGTGATCTTTGGCAAGCTGCTGACGGTCTCTGGGCCGTGGTTACAATATCTGAAGGATCAAGGAGTTGGGACATGAATACTGACGGTTCCCATTTGGGGCAGTGTATCGCAGCTGCCGAGGAATAGGTTTTATACGTACTAATTCATTTCATTATTGTCATAACCCCATAAGGTGGGTTCTGTTATTAGCTGCATTATTTTACACGGGGAACCTGAGGGTTAAGAGTTTTTGTTTTTTTTTTAAATTTTTTTTTAACGTTTATTTATTTTTGGGACAGAGAGAGACAGAGCATGAACGGGGGAGGGGCAGAGAGAGAGGGAGACGCAGAATCGGAAACAGGCTCCAGGCTCCGAGCCATCAGCCCAGAGCCCGACGCGGGGCTCGAACCCACGGACCGCGAGATCGTTACCTGAGCTGAAGTCGGACGCTCAACCGACTGAGCCACCCAGGCGCCCCAGGGTTAAGAGTTTAAGTAACATGTTCTAGGCCGCACTGGTAGCAATTGGCAGAGGTGAGACGTGAAAAGCAGACCATCTCATTTCAAAATATGTCTTCAACCATTATGCCTCCCCATGTAGATAGCCACAGGGGTCCCACCTGTGTCTCAAACTCTGTCGCACGGGGGCATTCACAGAAGTAGGTAACATGCAAGAACACTGGTACTTGTAGACATGCAAAGAACTAGAACTTGAAACATCCGGGCTTTAGATGTTTCCAGACAACACCTGAGGTCAGGGAGTGATACTCTGCATCTCCCTGCACAACCCAGCTGGGAAGGGAAAGGCTCACTAGATGCTGTGCCTGTTCAAAGCAGGTGTTTTGGAAAGATCTTTTCTTATGCATCGGATGCCATCTACAAACTCTAGCTTAAAAAGAAAAAAAATCAGATGTCCCAGGCATGGTGCTGGGCGTGCATAAAACCACTTGGAATTCAGAGTCCTCATTGTACAGATAAAATATGTATAAAGATTTTTTTTTATTTTTAAATGTTTATTTTGAGACAGATGGAAAGAGAGAGGGAGCAAGGGAGGGGCAGACAGACAGAGAGATAATCTTAAACGCAGAGCCAGATGCAGGCTTGACAGGGGCTCGAACTCACAAACCGAGAGATCATGTCTTGAGCCGAAACCAAGAGTTCGTAGCTTAACGGACTGAGCCTCCCAGGGGCCCTCAAGTAAAGATTTTAAGTGACTGTAAGTCACAGAGCTAAGAAGTCATGGGACTGAGGCGCCTGGGTGGCTCAGTCGGTTAAGCGGCCGACTTCGGCTCAGGTCATGATCTCGCGGTCTGTGAGTTCGAACCCCACGTCCGGCTCTGTGCCGACAGCTCAGAGCCTGGAGCCTATTTCAGATTCTGTGTCTCCCTCTCTCTCTGCCCCTCCCCTGCTCACTCTCTGTCTCTGTCTCTCAAAAATGAATACACGATGAAAAAAAAAAATTAGAAGTCATGGGACCAAAACTGTAGCTCAGCTTGCCCAGTTCCAGAACCCTGTCTCTGGCCACCAAACCCATGCCCCGCCACCCTGCACAGCTGCTGACGTGTCTGAAGGTTTATTAAAAATGGTTAAAGACTATAAAATGAATAAACGCGTTGGGCAAAGAGGCAACTTCGTGGAGTGAGCCACGATTCAGGGGTATCAGTTCTGCCTCCTGATTTTCTCACTAATTTACTGAACGACCTTGCCGAGGTCACCTACATCCTGGGTCTCAGCCTTCCATTCACAATGTAACTGACCTCTGAAACTTATTCCAGCTTTAAATTCGTCACCATTCTGGGGTTCAGTGTCTCACTGGGATCCTCTGTATCCCTCACAGGATAGACTATCAAAGTATAACAATTATATAATCCCTGATACCGTTCTGCCAAGACTTTGGGCAACAGAATTATATTAGCTCCGGGGAGTTGGCAGATTTGGGATTTCCAGTGGTCATCCTTCCTCCCCATTCCATACTGCAGGAGACAGCAAGGGAGAGGGCAGGAAATTCCACAATAAGCCCTCATGATGGGATAACAGTCCACTTGGATTTTTGCTGACGGTTTCTTGGACCAAGGAGTCAAGCCATTGGGAATCCAGGCACAGAAGCTATGAATTTTTATTGTTTGCTAATCTAACACACTGTGAAACTATAGCTTCCTCTTCTTTTCACAAAAATATTTATTTATTTTTGAGACGGGGGTGGGGCAGAGAGAGAGAGGGAGACAGAGGATCAGAAGCAGGCTCTGAGATGTCAGCACAGAGCCCAATGCGGGGCTCGAACCTCGAGATCCTGACCTGAGCCAAAGTCGGGTGCTCAACTGACTGAGCGACCCAGGCGCCCCGTGAAACTATAATTTCTCTTCTTAATCTTATAAAGCATATTACGTAACGTACACAAACAGCTCACATCTTAGGATCCTAACACACGCATCACATGGTCGTGTTTAGCTATCAGCCTTTTCTTTTCGACACCCAGAGCTATCCGTAAATTGCTCGTGGCAGACGGAAGTCGCAGAGGGGAAACTTTTGACGGATGAGCAAATTAAGGAAGGAAGATATTAAGGGCAACGGAGCTGTGCATCGAAGGCCGCACACAGAGATGATGTCTCCATTAAAACCCACGTGACAATATTTGTATCATTGTCATTTTAAGACAACCAGGAGTAAGCACACGTCTCGCGAGCTACCGACGTGTGGCCAGAGGGAAATTCCTCAGAAGCTGCGTGAACTGATCCCAAACAGAGGTGAACAAGATGTGACACTTAGGGTACGAAATATGGATGATGGGCCATCGGAGTCTGCAACACAAGCTTTTTCCTCGACATTTGGGTTCTGCTGACAAAGAGTTTGGGGACATGTCCCTAAAGACAAGAGTCTTGTGCTACGGTCGTGTACTTCAGGGGAAAATCTACGGGTGATGGTGCAAAGGGAGGTTGCTGATAAGGGTATTTGGATGTGGGAGATGTCAACATCTTCCTGGATCGCAGATTTCTGTGCGGTGGCCTCTTACACAAAGTCACGCTATGGCCTCTGCAGCTATAGCCAAAGCTAAGAGCTTACATCCAAACTCGTGAGGCCCAAACTGTTGAACAGGCCCCTGGGACTGTCCATGTTCTTACTTGCCAGGGATATTTTTATGTAAGATTTCATGTAAAATGAAGAAATTCATTTACAATTTTTTTTTGTTTACATCTACTCGAACACCCTTCTCCTTGGGTGACTCGGTAGGCTCGTGAAATTCAAAAAGATGGCGATCTAACAGTCACCCTCCTTTCTGGACATCATGACGAGCAGTGAAGTTGTTAGGAAAACAATTAACCTCAGGAACAAAAGTCAAAGAAGAAACCACACGTCGTGCGCACCCTCGCGGCTCTCCCTCACCGCGAACGTGCACGGGGCCTCGACACCCTCTCCGGATTCACCCTGTAATTGTTACCTTTCAGGTGATGGGAAGAAACCAACCCAATAGTTCACTGTCACCGCCAAGTAGGGCAAAAATCACTGTCCCCTCCTTCTGCCTCAGAATCTTTTTCAGCTCTGTTTCAATAGCTAACGTTAACAATACCAGGATGAACACGGCACTTATCACGTCCAGGAATGATCTCAGCACTTGGTGCACATGAACTGATTCAATCCTCAAGTCACCTCCACGGGGAAGGCGGTTTTGTCTCTTTATAGACGAGGCAACGGAGGCACAGAAAGGTCCAGGCTCTCCCTCGGGGTCACAGAGCTGGCAGGTGTGAGTGGGGATTTGAGCCCAGGCCATCTGCCTCTTGCACCTGCTGGGCAGCACCACACCAGACGGGTGTTATCCGGGCGTACGTTGTCAGGGATCTTCATGGCTGGCTTCCCCAGTGGCTTCCTAGCGTGTATGCATACGTCCGTCTTACCCTTCTGTAGTTTCTAAAAGAAACTCTAATGTGAAGGGATGCGTCTTCTGGTGTGAAATTTCAGACAAAATATGCATCTGGGGGCAACAACGTGTCTTGAGTGGCAAAGACCCCGAGAGCGCTGATGGAAATGCTGTGCCCACACACACGTCCCTTTGGGGCGATCGAAGTGGGTTTTATTTCCCAATCAACAGGCCTTTGATCACTTACCCCTCGGCAAAATTGAAAGACCCGAAAATCGTCTGGCGGGTACACGATGATCAGGATTGTATTACCTAAGAATCTAGCATGTGGCCGACTTTATCTTGAATTCTCTCTACCTGTTTTGCAGTGTGGAGACTGAAATCTCACCAAATTGCTCTATACCCCGAGTACATTACTGACAATTCATGACTAAATGACCTCTTCCTTTCGTAGATGCCACTCCATCTAGGTTATCCGTATAACAGCTTATCTCGTCTTGATTTGATCTAATCTAAGTGTCAACATCGGCGCTCAGAAAGATGGGGCTGGGAGCCCAAGGGGATAGGACCCCTGAGAACCTGGCACTGAAGCCTAGTGGCTAAAAATGGCCAGATTAGTCACTGCAAAGGAAAAGGCGGTCTTCCTGATTTTTCCAATGGGAGCTTTTAAGTTTGTGTTACTTGGGTGGATCTCAGAGGACCTGTGGAGAACGGGGGTGTTTATTTGTGTGATGCCGGCCCGGTCACGGAGCACCAGGTGCTTTGGCCAGTACGTGGATTCTCATTAGGCGCATTAGCACAAGCATCCGGCACTCTGGGGACAAGAACCGAGGAGCGTGGTGACGCTCACTGACTCTGCGTGGACTTCAAAGAAAATTATGCTTGGAGCTGGGGATTAACTTTAACCGGTATAGATCCGGCCCCTGGAAACGCCAGTGGTTATGTGCTAACAGTGTTGAATAAAGACACATAGATGCGTGGATGTGCATTAGAAATGTGTTACATTTCCCCTATAAATATATGAGAGTCTGAGTTTCATATGCTTATAATTTATAAACATATGTAATTGTCTCTTTTGGATCCTAGTCATTCTGTGGGTGTGAAGTGACATCTCAACACGGTTTCACTTTGCATTTTCGTAATGACTAATGACGTTAGCCTCTTTTCATGCGCTTGCTGGCCATTTGTATGTCTTCTTTGGTGAACTAGCTATTCAAGTGTTTGCCCAGGTTTAACTTGGGTTATTTGTCTTCTCCTTATTGAGTTGAAGAGTTTTTTATGTAACTTCAATAAAAAGTTCTTTATCACACCCCCCAAAAAACATGTTAAAATATTTGGAGGACCCTTTACCCAAGAGAATGTGACTGGCCATCGCTCCATCTGCAAAAGAAGCACGACCCAACGGCTCCTTCCTCATTGTAAATTTTTATTTCCTAATCTACCAAACTACCTGTGAACTCCAGTTTGGAGACCGTTGGTCTAGCGCACAGTCATGATCATTGAACATACTGAAAATGCAAGTGGCAGATTCGCACGTGGTGTGGAAGTGGGGCTCTCAAAACCCGAAATG
Organism: Lynx rufus; assembly: GCF_022079265.1. NCBI lineage: Eukaryota > Metazoa > Chordata > Mammalia > Carnivora > Felidae > Lynx > Lynx rufus. The sequence goes on from NW_025814889.1 coordinate 6,267,509, forward strand.
TGCAACATTAGATTGGTGCCTGCATTCCCCTTCAGATGCTCGGGAGACGCTAAGTGTGGCCATGGGGGTTTTCTCCTCCCCCCTCTCCAAAGAAAAGCACATAATTCAGAAAATATTGAATGAAAGCATAAAGCCCAACAACTATATATGGTAGTATTTTATGAGAGAAGATTCTCATTCACAAAAGGCAAGATGAACCAAGAGTAGGCACACGATGAGAAGCAAGAAGAAAGATATGGAGCACATCTGTCCTAGAAAGGAAGATGATGTTGGAACCGAGAATGACTACCATCAGGTTGGCACAACATAGCACTGGGTCGTCAGGGGAATAGCAGCAGAAATAAGGGTGTCGGGTAAGAAAACTTCATCTCTGATCACGACTCTGCCGTTGAGTCGTTATGTGTTGTTTCGCCTTGCTCATCTTTCCTTTGTTTTTGTTTTTTGTCCATAAATTGCAACAGCTACTACAGTACTTCCAAACTTCAATGCAATGGGGAAAAGTTCAAATGTCAGCATCAACTGCCTTAACTCAGGGACCTTGTCTCACCATCGTAGGACCTTCCACACTGGAAGAACTTGCTGACTGTTGACCGAACTCTATTGAATAGGACACCAAGGTTCATCAACACGGGTAGGGCCACACAGAACACCTCCACATAAATATCATGGACCTGCTGTGTGTGAAGCACAGAGGAGTAATTCAGCTCATGTAAATCCATTCTGGGCAGGGGGTGGGGGGTGGGCACCTGTGTATGGGAAGGCATACGTGTAGACGGAAGTGGAAAGTAGGAAGAAGTATTAGAACACAGCCAACGAGACTCAGGCAAATTGAATACTAACTTGAGGCAGCGCTGGACCCTGGCGACGGTGAAATGGCCCCTCCACCATGCTGTGGCTGTCTCCCAAGTCAGACTGTGTGCCCAAGGACCCAGATATGCAGGTGAACAGACAGTGACTCACACCCAGGTAAACAGTTCTCTCTCAAGGCAAAAGAGGACACTTTCCAAACTCATTCCGTACCCTTCACCGCCACCTTACCCTTGAACTGTTTCCATTTTGTCTTCTGGGCTACCCTTCCTATCCATTCTCACCTATGCAAAATGTTAATGCTTTTCAAAAGGCATAGAACCCATTTGATTAAGTATCTGGCCCCTGTTTCCCTCAGATGCTATCATGTTGCATCCTTTACTGTAGCAAAATGACGCTCATTTTCATTTCTACTTAATAGCTTTGCTTGGCATAGATTGATCCCTCCTTCAGCAAAAAGAGAGTCATATATACAACTAAGAATTTGGAAAAGGGACTTTCCTATGTTTTCCAGAGCGGTGGATTTGGGAGGAATGAGGGCAAAGCGTTTAACTGTTCTTTATTATATTATATGACAGCCCTGGGGATAAAGAAAAGATTGATATATTGAACCTCATTAAAATTAAGAAAGTCTACTCATCAAAAGACTTTAGGAGTGTTAAAAGGCAAGCCACAGAGTGGGAAAATATATTTGCAATACATATATTCAACCGAAGACCTGTGCCTAGAATATACAAAGTAATTCCTACAAATAAATACATAAAACAGTTACTCAATTTTTTACTAAAGGGCAAAAAGCTTGAAAAGACACTTTACAAAGCAGAGACCCAATAAGTATATTTAAAAGGCTGTCAACACAATTTGTCCTCAAGGAAATGCAAATGAAACCCACAATGAGGTACACATTCACTAGAATTGCTACATTTAACATAACAAAACAATACAACAGTTTTAGTGACAACATGTCGCCCTGGAACTCTCCAGCACCGCCAATGGGAGTGGAAAATGATACAGCCACACTGGACACCTGTTTGTCATTATTAATAAAGTTCTACCTATGCTTAGATCCAGCAACCCCTCTCCTACGAATACAAATGTAAATTTGTTCCCCCAAAGACCTGCTTGAGAAGGTTCTCGGAAACATTATTCACAGCAGCCCCAAAGTGGAAACAACCTGCATGTTCATCAACAGTAGAGTTGAATAAATAGGATAGTCATAAAAGGGATTGATATAAAAAAAAAAAAAATGAACCATTTCAGATAAATGCAACAACTTGGAAAGAATCTCACAAACATGAAGTTGGAAGGAAAGAAGCTACCCACTTTGTGAACCCATCTATATAAAGTTTAAAATTCAGCAAAAATATTTGCAGGTGATAAGAATCAGGAGACTTTTTTGGGGGGCGCCTGGGTGGCTCAGTCCGTTGAGCGTCTGACTCTTGATTTTGGCTCAGGTCACGATCCCAGGGTCATGGGATCGAACCCTGTGTCAGGCTCTGTGCTGAGCATGGAGACTGCTTGAGATCCTCTCTCTCTCTCTCTCTCTCTCTCCCTCTGCCCCTCTCCCCTGCTCTCCATAAAAATTTAGAAAAAAAAAAGGCAGTGGGGGGGGACGGGGGAAAGGCAGCATGTCACCTGGGGGGACAGAGCGGACTCTGGCGTGCTGTTAACTACTGAATCCTCTGATCTGGGCACATTGGAGCTGTTGACTTTGTGAAAATTCCACAAACTGCCTAGAAACAATTTACACATTGTTCTGTAGGATATTTCAGTGAAAAGTTTGTTTTAAAAATGGTGGAAAGCTAATTTGATAAATTAATTTGCTGAGACAGTTTGATAAATGCCTCCTAGTGGTTGCTCTGTGATATTCAGAAACTAAGATATTCTGTCCTCCCTCCAAAATGATCGAAGATAATTAGAAATTCTCAGAAGCTAGATTTGGTGATCTTTAAATGTTCCCTGACACGGGAAGCTCACTCTCAAAATGACCTGTCATCTTAAAGGTGACAGGCTGCCTCCATGATGTGAGGGCCAATGGAGAGAGAGAGAGAGAGGGAAGGGGGGGGGTGGGGAGAGAGAGAGAGAGAGAGGGAGGGGGAGAGACACAGAGAGAGAGAGAAAAGCCTGAACAGGAGGATAATTAATCAGTTTGGGGCTAGACAAAGCGTCTTTGTCTCCAGTTCATGCAGAGGTCAGCTCAGCCATGGATGGACCGTAGGTAGGACAGAATGGTTCAAGATGTCAGTCCTTGCCTTTTGGAATCCTCAAAGAATTCTCTGAATGTAATGAGTCCCAAAGGGCTAGTGCCCTTGCGATCTAGCGTCACCCCCTGTATCAGACACCGTATAGCCTTGACTAACTCTTCGTCAGCGTTCGAGGTTCAAAATCTACATGCACACACACAAGGGGAACACATTTCTTACATCCGAGACTTTATTGTAGTTGTTTCCTCTGAGCAACTACAAACCAATTTCCTCGGACTGCCATTGAAGATGATTTATCGCCATTTCCAATCCATTTCCCCATTTCTTATTAAAGATCGTAGCTTTCTGGTAGGAAGGCCCAGCCTCCCTGTGCATTTCCCCCTTGTGTTTGTTCTATTTTCTTTTCGGGCTTCCTGAAGGGACCAAACTGTCTGAGATCTGTTGATGAATCACTTGTTCCCTCCGTATCCTTCCCCCAAAGCCAGGCCACACGATTCATTGCCAGGCATGCTTCCCATGCATCCCAGCCCATGTGGCTACACTGATTTAAGAGACTCCCCTGGTGCTGAAGTTCAAGGAGGTGCTACCTTCGAGGATTTCTGGATTTGGTGGCAGTGCCCAGAGGTGGCCAAGGGGGACTCAGCCATCTCTGCCGTCCTCCCCAAGCCTTGATGGGATGGGTCACCATCACTTGGGCAAGTCTAAAGTGTCATGTTCCCCATGGCTCCCACCATCCTTTATGACATCCTTTCTTTCTTTATTTTTTTTTACTAGAAAGGTTGGGGGAACGGTCAGAGAGAGAAGGAGAGAGAATCCCGAGCAGACTCCACACTCAGTGCAGAGCCCAACATAGAGCTCGATCCCATGACCCTGGGATCATAACTTGAGCCGAAATCAAGCGTCACATGCTCAACAGACTGAGCCACCCAGATGCCCCCGTACATCGTTTCTCTAGGAATTCCGGTTCTTCACTGCCCCCAGGTTCATCACAAATTCCTCACGGTCTATTTGGCACATCTGTGAACTAAATAACACTCTCAGGACAGGAGTAGGAAAGCTCTAACCCTGGACATGATTCTGGAACAGGTGCCCCTTTCTAGGTCCCTTCTCCCTTCACACTATCTATTCTGTCCCTCGTCCTCAATAAGCCCACACCACAGTGTCTCTCTTACCCATCTGAACTCGACTAATTATGTCGGCACAGACCCCATTTCCAAATAAGGTCACATCCTGAGGTTTGGGGTGGACACAAATTTGGGGGGACGCTCTCCGACCCAGGAGAGCAAGTTCTTTCTAGCTGAGTGGGCCAAACAGACCTGGGTCTGAAGGAGGTGAGCCATCCGTGTGCTTTAAGGAACGGCCTCAAAGGGCACTCCAGTGGAGCCTTGAGCACTGGGCTCCACTCTGCCATTTGCTTTTTTTTATTTAAAAATTTTTAAATTTTTTTTATTAAAAATTTAAAAAAAATATTTGTTTTTGAGAGAGAGAGAGAGAGGGACAGCTCGAGCAGGGGAGGGGCAGAGAGAGAGGGAGACAGAATCTGAAGCAAGCTCCAGGCTCTGAGCAGTCAGCACAGAGCCCGACGCGGGTCTCAAACTCCCGAACCGTGAGATCATGACCTGAGGTGAAGTTGGGTGCTTAACCGACTGAGCCACCCAGGCGCCCCTGCTTCGTATTGTAAATACGCATTTAGGACTATAAATACAGTTGACGATGTCCACATATGCTGCCTTGCTCCCTGTAGAGCTGAAGGAACCCCCGATCCAGGCAGATGCTGGAGACGAAGACAAGAGACACCCCCCCCACTTCCTAAACGCTGCCATGGGGCTCCCGTGTTGAGAATTGCACTGCTGGACAAAAGGCCGTGGACAGAGAGGAGGTAGGGTCCTCAATTCTAGACCACTTTTCGCTCTCTTACAGGCACGTCCAGACATTTCACTGCCCTAAGCTGGCCTCACCTTCCAAACCCGGGTACTGAGTTCCTTCCAGAGAAATTTCTATCCATGAGATTTTTAAACGTGTGGCTTAAGGGAACGTAGCAAACACATACGATCTGATCCTAGTGACAATGCCCGTGACTCTGCTGACCTTCCCTTCACCGGGGCTGCTCTGGGAGGATTTTTGGCCATCAGAGAACCCAAGAGTCGGCTGTAACCACCCTGGAGGGCTGCAGCAGGTACCGACTCAGCACAGAGTCCCAGCAAGGAGCCAGCAGGAGTCCTTTCCTGTGTCCGCTGTGACCGTTCGCGGGCGGTGCCCACCCAGCAGGACCCAACACTGGTGTCGGCAGGCAGGTGTCCAGAGCCTGCTGACCCCCGTCCCTTTCCTTCTGCTTCCAAGAATCATCTATTGACCCATCCCCAGAGACCATCTAGCAATTAGATGTGTTTTCTGTCTCCATGAGGCCCTGTGTGTATGTCGTACGTGTGCACGTGCATGTGTGAGAGAGGGTGAGCAGGGGAGGGGCAGAGAGAGGGAGTCACAGCATCTGAAGCAGGCTCCAAGCTCTGAGCTGTCAGCAGAGAGCCTGACGTGGGGCTCGAATTCACAGACTGCGAGACCGTGACTCAAGCTGAAGTTGGACGCTCAACCAACTGAGCCACCCAGGCACCCCTCTTTTAATTTTTTTAATATTTATTTTGGGGAGAGAGATACACACACACACACACACACACACACACACACAGAGCACGAACAGGGAGAGGCAGAGAGAGAGGGAGACACAGAATCAGAAGCAGGACCAGGACCCGAGCTGTCAGCACAGAGCCCGACAAGGGGATCGAACCCACGAACTGCACGATCGTGACTTGAGCCGAAGTCAGAAGCTTAACCGACTGGGCCACCCAGGTGTCACCCACCCCCCACACTCTTCTTTTAAAACATGCTTACTTAAGAGACTCTTCAAAACTGAGAACAAACTGAGGGTTGATGGGGGGGTGGGAGGGAGGGGAGGGTGGGCAATGGGTATTGAGGAGGGCACCTTTTGGGATGAGCACTGGAAACCAATTGGACAATAAACTTCATATATTGGGGAAAAAAAACATATTTATTTCGAGAGAGAGACAGAGCACAAGCAAGGGAGGGTCAGAGAGAGAGAGAGGGAAGAGAGAATCCCAGGCAGGCTCCTTGCTATCAGTACAGAGCCCAATGCAGGGCTTCAACCCATGCATTGTGAGGTCATGACCTGAGCCGAAACCAAGAGTCAGACACTTAACCAACTGAGCCACCCAGGCGTCCTGCACACGCACTCTTTAGGGCTTTGCGCTCTCCTGGGTCTCAGCAAAGATCCTCCTACGATGAGGACGCTTATCTTTTGGAAGACTCTCAGCGCATTCCTGCCAACTATCATTCTAACAAGATTAGCGTTCAAGCAGCCTTGGCACACGCGAGCAGAGAGTCAAGGGGTGAGCCAGCGCGGGAGTGAGCCCTCCTACAGAGCTGATGGTTTAAAATATTCCTAAAACCTTAAACACGGTACACTGAGAAGCACACGGCGCTCAAGTCGGGAGACCTGGGTTAGGAAACCGTCATCGCCGATCGTTGGCAGTGTCCTCTGGGACCAGCCAGTTACCCTCCTGAGTTCCCGGTGCTCCCGTCTACAAGACGGCAACAACGATACCTACCTTGCGGGGTTGCTGTAAAAACGAACTGGAAGCATCTGTGCGGAGCACCAAGCTGAGCTGCCGTCGGGTAGATGGCTCGATGGGGGCGGGATTGGGTCTGTGAGCATGTGGTTGGACGGGTCCCCTGGGCACCGTGCCGGAAGCAGTCCGAAGGGAAGTCAGGATTGGATGCACCAACCTAGGATTTCATGGCTTAGCAAGTGACCGGTTCACTCACCCCTTGATCCATGTGTAAATTAAAAATTTTTTTTTTCAACGTTTATTTATTTTTGGGACAGAGAGATACAGAGCATGAACGGGGGAGGGGCAGAGAGAGAGGGAGACACAGCATCGGAAACAGGCTCCAGGCTCTGAGCCATCGGCCCAGAGCCCGACGCGGGGCTCGAACTCACGGACCGCGAGATCGTGACCTGACTGAAGTCGGACGCTTAACCGACTGCGCCACCCAGGCGCCCCAATCCATGTGTAAATTAAACTCCACACGCACACACACAGACACACACACACACATACGCCCAGTAGTTTGTAAACCCCCAGAGGCCAAGGAGTCTGTCTACTTGTTCTTTGGTATGTCCTCGGTACCCAGAACAGTGTCTGACACCGGACAAGGATGTCAATAACATCAACAACAGCCCCCATGGCTGTCACTCTTGTTATAAACTGAATGCCTACATCCCCCCCTCCCCGATTCATATGTTGAAGCCCCGACCTCTGATGTGATGGTGTGGGAGGTGGGGCTTTGGGAGGTAAGTGGGTCCTCGAATCCCACTGTTAAACAAGGGCCGCCGCACAAATCCCAGAAAGTCACAGTCGCTACCTTCCAAATCACCACCCGGGCCAAGCAATTCTGGAAGAATAGTTATGGAAATTCCCAGGGCAAACAAAGGAGGCCGGTCCTGGGATCTCACGTTCAAGAGACGCATACACACAACCTGCCAAACGTAACAAGCACGTATGTAAATGTGGTCAGAACCGTGTAGACGGTGCCCTTCGGACTCGGGGTGCAGCGTCTACAAGACCATGGGGCCTGCCCCTTGCCTTGGTCTGGAGCATCCCTCTCTGCAGACATCACCTCTTCGCCTCTCAGTCTTGAGGGTTTTGTTTTCTCCTCTTCTCAGTGGTGTCTCAGTTCTGCATGGACACGTTAGGTCACTTAAGAATCAGACGGAGGGGGGCACCTGGGCGGCTCAGTCGGTTGAGCGTCCGACTCTCCGTCTCGTCTCAGGTCACGATCTCCCGGTTTCGTGGGTTCAAGTCCCGCACTGGGCTCTGTGCTGGCAGCACGGAGACTGCTTGGGATTCTCTCTCTCCCTCTCTCTCTCTCTGCCCCTCTCCTGCTCACAATGTCTACGTCTCGCTCAAAATAAATAAATGTAAAAAAATTTAAAGAAAAGAATCAGATTACACACATCTTCCCCCAGAATAACACTGGCAAAACTTTGCCAATCACTTTGTGAAGTTCATAGGCCCTCTGACGCGCTTACATATATTCTGCTAGGGTCTTTGGTCTCAAAGAACTATTCTGTGAGTGGCATTATACACATAAAATGTCAACAACGAACAGAGGCACAACTGACAAGAATACCTGGGGGTCTTCTGCTGACATCACACAGCTCACCTTTGTCCCCCACCTGCTGATACTCTAACTTTTGCAGGTTCAAATAATCCAGTCCAGTCTATGCGCTCCTTACGATTCTTCAAGGGAGGCAGTGAGGCTTCCGAGGTAAGTTTTCGGTGAATCAACTCTAGAAAACTAAGAATTAAATTAGGGGCTCCTGGGTGGCTCGGTCGGTTAAGCATCTGACTTCGGCTCAGGTCACGAGCTCACGGTTGGTGGGTTCGAGCCCCGCGTGGGGCTCTGCGCTGGCAGCCGGGACCCTGGAGCCTGCTTTGGATTCTGTGTCTCCCGTGCTCTCTGCTCCTCCCCTGCTCATGCTCTGTCCCTGTCCCTTCTCTAAAACAATAAATATTTTTAAAAATTAAATCGTGTATTTTTGCTCAATTTCAAAAGCTAGCAGGTGTTGATGGTAGAGGGAGTGTTCCTCCCCGGGCCTTCCCCGATCCACGCGGGGAGGCACCACTCACGCAACGCTCTGGCCTTCCCCTAACACCTCACTCATTTTCGGCGAAGGAGGGTAAGAGTCTGGGAGTCTGGAAAGAGAAACATCCTTCTCGTGGGAGGAAGCCGCCGCAGACAGCATACCTTCTCGCAGTGGGAGGTGTGCAGGACTCCGGAGAAATCTATTCCAACAGGGTTAATGTGAGGAAACCTACGGACCTGCGCATGGAAGCCACATTCTCCAATCTTATTAACTTTCTTAGTAATAAAAGTCACTTCGGGAACGTGCATCTGCCTGAGTCTTCTGTCTTCTTTCTCAATTGTGTAGAACTCACGTGGGGAAGAGGCGTATTATTTACCGAGGTCTCTCAAGCCCCAATCCTGGTCTAAGGAACTGGCGGTGGAATGTTTAATCCAACCTGCCTGTTGGGAAATGGTTCAAGGAGCCCTTGGTAAAGGCATGGCCCCACTGGACACGTGCCACACTGCGTGACCATAGTAGCAGGAGAACCAGCCAGGCATGTAAATCCTGGAACGGAGTCGTTCAGGCACAGAGACCTTGGGTGTAGTTTCCATCAGACCGTCTTCCAAAACCGGGAACTTGGGTCTTATCATTCCCCTCCTTCCTAACCCCAATAAAATCAGTCCAGAGATCCTGATGCCCCCCTACCTAGCTACCCCCTCAAGCTGATATAATCCCCTTTCTGGCTTCTGTTTACTAAAACAAACCTTGCCACCTGCTCATCGCTTTCCAAGACTTATCAACCTGAGGGTCTGTTCTGCAAATTGTTCTAATTATATTCAGGACTTTGGGTGCGAAGCACTTCTACGGGTTGCTGGGTGTCCTGAATCGCACCTTCCTCTTTCTTGACTTACGTTCCAGCTCCCCATCTGGTTTCCCGAAACCCTCACCTCACCTCACCTCACCTGTGCAATCTCCCTTACTTCCACTTCCCCTTATGCCTCCATACTTAGAGACGAAAACGTAAATATAAGGAAGGTTATCACATTAACTTATTACCAAAAGGAAAGCTATACATTCAGGCATTTCCCCATCTCCATTCCTTAATAAGTCCACTAATCCTTGGGACTCATGCGATCCACATGTAACCAGTTGCCGTGCTGGGCTCATGCAGTCAAGTCAGTCAACCGGCACTCTGTCCTTTACTTACACGTTAGGTCACTGTGTTTTGGCTTCCAACGATGCTTCCATAATGGCAGCCATCATCCGTAATGACTCTCCCAACAGCAGAGAACAAAAGAGTTCGGATTGATTGGTAGGTTGGTTGGTTACTTGGATGGTTGGCTTTAGCTACTGAGCCCTGAAAACTATCCCGATGACTCTGGTCCGGCTACAAATCAGTACTGTTCATTTTGAAGTACCTGGCTGGGGTAGGGATCACGACACAGAGCCGCTCAGACCTGCAAGAGACCTATTTCCCTCGCACACGATTCCCAAACAAAGTCCACCAGGGGATGCACCGGTCCCCGCTTTCTGCGTTCTTTTCACTGGAGTCAAAGAATTTAAAATCCTTCTCCGGTTGCTCACGTAAAATCGTGGTTAACACAAGCACGGCACGGTCCTCGGTGTTTAAGAAATATAATATCCTCAATGCCTTCAGCCGTGAACTGAATTCATATAGCAACCAGCACTACTGGGGAAAATGGCGAAGATAACCGGAAAGTCATTTTTCTTGCTCGCAGCCTGAATTCTAAATCCAGTATTTCCTTTAATTCTTGACACCCTGTTTCTAAGGTAAAGTATTTTCTCCAAATTGGGCTGCAGAGGCTGAGGAGAATCAAGTCCCTGGATTTGTTTCAGGGGCTAGACTGCGTCCTAAGTCAGGTGCATTTTCTGCTTGCTCCTGGATGAAAGCAGCCACGGTTTCTTGCGCCTGCCGTCTTCCGGCTATGACACAGGCGCGAAGAAATCATTTGTTCACCTGGTCTCCCTCCGCCTGGACACTGGGTCCAGTGAAACGCCTCTTGCTGTCAGGGGTCTCGTGGCGTCTAACGGAAGGATGTTGAGTAAACTAAGGTATGTCAGGACCCTACGCTGGGATGTCCGTATTTCCCCACCGCTCCAACATGACCGAACCAGCAAAGCTTTTTTTCTCTGCAAAGATTAACCTGCACGACGGCTCCTTACAGGTGAAGAGAGCCAAGCTCATACATTAAAATTAGGATCCCCTGCTTGGGGAAGTTTCGGGTGCTTCCAGGAGCAGAGCTGTGAAGCAAGCTTTTAACAGCATTTAACAGCAGTGATAATATCCGTAGACGCGGAAGTCATTGTGATCTAAACATACGATGAATGCAAATGACAAATAAAGAAAGTGGAGGGGGGGGGGCGCCTGGGTGGCTCCATCGGCGAAGCGTCCGACTTCGGCTCAGGTCATGATCTCGTGGTCCGTGGGTTCAAGCCCCGCGTCGGGCTCTGGGCTGACAGCTCGGAGCCTGGAGCCTGCTTCGGATTCTGTGTCTCCCTCTTCCTGTCTCCTCCCCCGCTTATGCTCTGTCTCTCTCTTCTCGAAAATAAATAAACGTTAAAAAAAATTAAAAAAAAAAAGAAAGTGGAGGAAGTCTTCAAAGCACAGCAGATTGTCTGAAGAGCTAACATAGAGACACATCTGTGTCTCCCAAGGTTTATGAAGTCCTGGAGCCAATTTGTAGAACCACTGAATTTTCAGTGCCTAGATCCAAATCCAGACTTTTTCAGACTCCTTGTATGGTGCCCTGGGCAGGAGGCTCTTCTTCGTTCCTTAACCACACCAGCTTTTGCAGTATTGGGGCCATTTACAATATATTTCCAAGTCCTTGTAATCCACACATCGGGAGGCATTCTAGAGCCAGGAGAACAGGACCGGAGCGGCTGGCCTTCAAGAACAATCTCGCTCCGTGGTTTGCTCTGACACCCACCTGCTGTCTCAGCCCTCGTTTCTGCACCTTTAAATAGATACAACATCCCAAATTTCCTTTCAGTGGACTAAATCAGATGATGTGCAGTCGTTTAAAACGATAATCTTTAACCTCAATGAAATGTGTCCACACAATGAGGTTAGCTTTAAATTCTACGCTTAAAAGAACATTTTGCCAATGAAGATATTGTACGTGTTTTTCAAACAGCTCAAGGATTCTTTTCTCCACTTACTTCCGCGTGAGTTGGGGTTTTTTTCCACATTCAGAAGCAGAGAAGGTTGTCACTGCAAAATAGGTCCCTACTGTTTCATAAATATCACAGTGAGGATTAACAACTTGTCAAAAAGTTCTTCATGAAACTGTGAACATTGTTTTATGATGCGGTTCAGTCTGACAAACATTTTGTAGTGAAAGCCAGTCTTAAAAAAATGGAACCATTCTTTAACCATTATCTTTACTTTTGCTTCACTTCTAATTTTTGGATATTATGACGGGCTTCTGGATCTATTGTCCCAAGTCCTACGCAGATGGAGAGATGGAATGAGACAGACTGAAGATGTTCTACTTTACGAGAGACTAAGTAAGAGTTTAAAAACCCAGGTGGGAGACATTCAATTCTCATTGAGTTGGACCAACATATACAAAAAGATCTTAGACCCCCAAACTCTGTTGAAAGGCACCTGAAAAAAACCCAGTGATTCTCAACGTTGACTTATGTGAGAATCATCTCAAGAGCTGTCAAATTTTCCATCTGTGACTGTAGTGGGTTGAACAGTGTTCCCCTCTCCTGAATTCATATCCATGCAGAACTTCAGAATGGGACCTTATTTGAAAACGGGGTCTTTATGGACGTAATTAGTCAGGGATTGCTATGAGCTCATGTGGATGGGGCGGGCCTAAATGCAAAGACTAATGTCCTTAAACGAACAGCGGGGGACACAGAGAGACACTCAGACACACAGGGAGAAGAAGGCCACTGGAGTCAGATGCAGGGGTTGAGTGAAGCAGTCACAAGCCAAGCAATGCCTGAGGTCACCAGACCTGGAAGAGGCGAAAAAGCTTCTCCCTCTGGAGGGAGCATGGCCTTGCGGACACCTTGGTTTTGGACTGATAACCTCCCTACCTGCGGAAGAAGAAGTTTCTGTTGAGTTAAGCCACCCCTGCTGCGGTACTCTGTTACAGCAGCCCCATGACGCTAATACGGCAAACTCGTCTTCAGGTTTGGATTCCAGAAAATTGCCCGAGGAAGGCAATTCTTAACTTCAGTGGACATATGGGTCATACTGTGAACACGGGCTGGGTTCTTTCTGAATATGGAAATATTCTGCGATCTCCGTCTGTGGGAATCCAAAATTAGAGTAGCTGTTGAACCCTGACCTTTCACCTTCCATATTGTCCTAGATTCCCTCTCCAAGACTAGAAGCTTGAGTGGCTAAAGGCCAGGCTTTTTCCCCCTCCTAACACCGACCTTCCAGGTGAACTAGAAAGCAGTGAATGTTAACATAGTAATCCTTCAAAGTTGAGACCAAATGTGCCATGACAGGGCCCTCTTGACTCACGACCTTTATCACTTTATCAACTATGGATCTCATGAAAGAACTTTTCTTTGAGAACACCAAGTCTCGAGGGCCTTTAGGTAAGGGTCAGTACCCTTTCATTATGCTAAAAGATGGAATTGCAGTATGAGTTGTCAACACAGGATGTAGAAAAGTAGGGGCAGAGGGACTAGTGTGAACATTCCCTAGACTGCTGTTTCTCAAGCCTGGTACACTTACATATGTAATTGAAACAGTATTTTGGGGGGAAAAATCCCCTTTGCATTTGCATAGCACTCTGATATTTCAATTTAATTTTATTTTTGAGAGAGTGCAAGCAGGGGAGGGGCAGAGAGGGAAAAGGACAGAGGATCTGAAACGGACTCTGTGCTGACAGCCGTGAGCCCGACGCGAGGTTCGAAACTCACGAACCACGAGATCGCGACCCGAGCCGAAGTTGGACGCTCAACCAACTGGGCCACCCAAGCTCCCGAGGCACTCTGATATTTTATCTCTCTCTTTTAATCTGACATTGATTCACTACATTGATTTCATGGCCCCCAACGAGTCAAACCCCCAGCTGAAAAGATGCCTAACTGGAGGATTTGATCACAGACAGGGCATTAGAAAAAACCAAGGATTGTGGTTCGAACAATGCCCTCATTCGTCAGAGACACAATGAGAACCGAATCTGGACTCATTTCCTTCTCCGTGTCGGGGGCCCTGACGAGCTTGGCTCAGGGAGCGGGCTGATCGGCCGTGGAAAAGCCGGGTGTTGGGGGTGACCCGGCACTCGCTCCAGGTGAGGACCGTCCCCGGTCCCTGCGTGCACTCCAGCATCATTCCTGGGCTTGGCGTTTTCTGGATGTATTTCTCATTATTTAGAGGAACCCGGTGTCCCCGCCTCCTCCTAGGCCCAGCCATATGACTCCGGGTAACACAGGCTGGGGGCGTGCCCAGGATGCGTGTGGGACTAGAGGCCCTCTTGCAGGGCAAGGTGTGTAAGAATGAGACGGCATGATGCCAGGGAGACTTTGTTCTAAAATCCCTCAGCTAAGGCCAGAAGAGGGAGAGAGATGACACAGATGTGGTGCCGTCATGATGACCGTTGAATCTGGTGCATTTGCGGGAATTCATTTTTCTATTGCCTTCATTTTGTGTGTTTCAACATTTTCTTCATTAAAATACTAAAAACCAAAAAGCCCCCCCCCCCAAAAAACAAAACTCTCCACCATTTTAGAATATACCACACGCCCCTCGGCTTGGACATTGTATCGTCACTTTGAGGTTCTTGGGGAAGGCTACCAATTGATCCTCAAATGATCTCTTGTTGGAAAAACACAGTGGGCGAGAGAGAAACCAGAAAAATCCATGTAGTGAGAAGCTTCTATCCAGAAGACTCTCTTACTCCCGCATTTACACGGTAATCCGGCACTAATACGGCCAACGATTTGGTCCCCTTCCTGGACTGCTTTGTATTGTTTCTTTTGTTTTTTTAATTTTTTTTTTAACGTTTATTTATTTTTGAGACAGGGAGAGACAGAGCATGAACGGGGGAGGGTCAGAGAGAGAGGGAGACACAGAATCTGAAACGGGCTCCAGGCTCTGAGCTGTCAGCACAGAGCCCGACGCGGGGCTCGAACTCACGGACCGCGAGATCATGACCTGAGCCGAAGTCGGACGCTTAACCGACTGAGCCACCCAGGCGCTCCTGTATTGTTTCTTACGTTGTCATCGAACTGTTCCCCCAAATAAATGGGAAACTGCTTACGGAAATGGAGACTGACCGGTGCGCTTTCACTTTTCCAGAAGCCTACCTCTTGCACATTGTAGGCCTCTTGCAAATGTTTGACAACCTCACTTTTAAGCAACGTTTCCATCCACGATACCATCACCCTGCTTATTAGATGTGGAGTGAAAACACACTGGGCATTTACTGTGTGGCAGCCACTTGGCAAAGAGGTTTCTATAAACTATCCTTGTTGAGCAGTTACTCTCAGAAGTTACAGACAGGGAAACTGAGGCACGGAGAGATTTTTTTTTTTTTAAGTAACTTTCTCAAGGTCACAAATCTATTTAGTGATGGAGCCAGACTGAGATCCCAGAAAGACAACCTGATGCTTTAATTCTTCCTATCAGTGAGTACAGATCCCTTGACCCTAGTTTAGGGGGCCCATGAGAATGCTTTTTGAGCATGGGGTCCAAGTTGACTTGGAATTCAGAAACATGTCATATAAAGACGATATAAAGGACTAACATAGAGCTCGATGTTGCACAAATATTGTTTAATTTAATCTGCATAAAGACCCCTATGTGCTCGCTGAAGGCTTTGGGACTGAGTTTACTCCAGCTATAAAACGGGTGAATTAAGGGTGCTAAGAGAAGTCTGTGGTCATGATGACGTAGCCGCCATGGGTGAATAAATCCTAAACAATCGCCTCAAGGGACAGGGCAGAACAGAGTCCCCATGAAAAGAATCAGAGTTTGGTAAACTGACAAAGTCATGAGCAAATCAAAAAACCCGAAGGAAAGTCAAGAGCACAGGGGAGGCCAGATGTGGTAACTCTGTGGGAAGCACGCATGGAGACTGGGCCATGGAAGGAAGACAATCCCCAGCGGACTGGGAATCTGAATGTCACTTCACTCTCTCTTAGATCTGAGATACACAATAGAATCGGCATCTCTCAGAAAAAAAAAAAATTGAGAAAAAGCTCTTAAGGATGGAAAGGAAATCCTTTAAGGAACAATCAAATCACGTGATCAAAGAGGGAAGGAATATACGCCTCCCAGTTGTAGAACCAGCTTCTGAGATTTGGTGCTAATAAATTTTTAAAAACCTAAGGTCCATAAACAAAACTAAAAATCCATCAAAAGACTTGGGGAAAATATTTTTCAGACGTGTGGTTTTGGTTGGGAGGAGGAAACAGAACACACAGCACAGTGAATCTATTTCCTCGCCTGCCACCTTGAGAGCAGAAACTCCATTACCTTAGGCAACGTGGTCTCGGACCCAGGACAGTGCCAGATGCACATTAGATCCCAGTAAATGTTTGTTTTTGCACAACTAGAACTAGGCAAGGCAAAGTCATCGAGAGCTCAAAGGATGACCAATGATATCATTAAATGATCAGCAGCTCACTGGAGAGCAGGATGGATTTTTTGAGATGCCGAAAGTTTCTCGTGTCCTGGGGTCCATTTTGCTGATGTCTGTCCATCTCACTATGATATTTTTGTAAGAGCGCCTGCCGATCATTCTACGAACTCCCTCTCACCACACACACACACACACACACACGGCATTGCAAAAACCACACAACTCTGATTGGCAGCATTTTCATCTGCAGCACAGAGTTTTAACATATACATCTATTTTAAAGTCTTTTTTTCTTACGGGAGCCATAAACTTGGATTTTTTTTTTTTTCCTTCTCCTGGTCGACCTGAGACATTGGTGCGGTGTCTCTGAAAGACCCTTGGCTTCCTCAGATGGGTGACAGTGTCCAAGAGGGATCCCCTCGAGCTGGGATTTAAAACCTTAAGGCCAATGAAAATATCAACAAAAGCCTTAAAGACCTCATGGGATGACGCAGCCTAAGCCAACTCACACTATATAGAAATACAGATCAGAAAGGTATCTTGCAAGTTGGAAAGGAGATCCAGATATTGAAACATTTTGTCCACTTGTGTTCACAAGACGTATGGCTTGTGGGTATAGCGTTTTCCACCATTATCTGAGGGTTTTAATGTTGCAAAACCAAAGTTTCTATCCTGGAGGTAATGTAAAGTGTCTGATAAAACGTACAAGGTGGCGGCAGTGACCTTGGTGAGCAGGAGAAACATTCATGAGAGAACCCTCATTTACCACCTTCCCAACAACATAGAATTCACCGTCTGTGGTTGCTTTACCCCTCCAAAGACAGGTGATTTTGCTCAGTACCAGCCAATCAACTCTTACCTTCTCCTTGTTTTCTGAGGAATAAATATTGATGATTTTTAATGTGCGTGCAGCAAAAATATGAAATATACATATACCTATGCTGTGACTTTGGGCCATTTCTTCTCTCTCTCGAAAATGGCACAAAATATAAATGATTCATTTCACCGAGGAGTTAGCTCTAAACATATCCCTAAATGTTCTGATCTTTCAGTTCAACAATATCAGGATATTTGGTGGTAATAAATTATTAAAGGTGCCTCGGTCAGGAAAATGTCAGCGCCTCTTTCCTGAAGTGACATTATTTGTGTTTAGAATAGAATTGTCGAAAGAGAACAGAAGAGCAGCGAGAGTTCAGGAAAACATCATTTAATTTTGTTAATGTCAAAATCTCCTCAAGTTCAAGAGGTTGACTTCTAAATGGGTGTTTGCACAGAAGTGTCCAAATATTTGTAAGGATTTTAAAAAATAGTAGTGAGTGCAAAGGGCACTTAGAGATATATAGAAGGGAAAGCAAAGGTTGGTTTCTATAACAACTTGCTACTAAAGTTAAGGACCAATGAAATATTAAGCAGAGTCACTACAGGTGAGGACCATCCAGGATGGTTACAAATGTACTCTGTCCAAAGATCTTAAAAGAGAATTACCACTGACCGGATTCCATCTATCCCAGATTATCATCCATCAAAGATCGTTACGTAACAACCCAGTTGGTGTCTACGCGGCTCAGATTACAAAAACACAGGGCCTGAGGCGGGCATCTCCCTGGGGAAAGTTATCCAAATTCATAAAACGAGTGGGGCAAAATTCGGTGAGGCACTGGATGTCCAAGAACGAGATGTAGTAAGAGTCTGGGGAGGAGAAAGAACATGGCGGGTGGGAGCGATCTGGGAACATCTGGGCTGAAACTGTAAAGATAAGTAACGATTGGGAAGGAAAAGGCCAAATCTGTTTTTTTTTTAATTGTGGTAAAAAAAAAAACCCATAAAACATCATTTCTCATCTTAACCATTTTTAAGGGTACGGTACAGCAGTCGTGGTAACCGTATGCATCTTGCCGTGCAATAGAACTCTATAACTTTTCATCTTACAAAACGGAAACTATACTATAGTTTAATATATATAGTTTATACTACCCTGGGCTATCCTGGCCAGCTCTCCTTTTCCCTCCGCCCAGCCCCTGGCAACCACCGATCTAATTTTTGTCTCTACAAATAGGACTACTTTATTTTTTAAATCTTTTCTAAAGTTTATTTATTTTGAGAGAGAGAGAGAAAGAGAGAGAGCTGGGGGAGGAGCAGAGAGAGAGAGAGGGAGGGAGAGAATCCCGAGCAGACTACTCACTGCACAGAGCCTGACGTGGGCTCAATCCCATGAACCAAACTGTGAGATCATGACCTGAGCTGAAATCAAGAGTTGACCCACCCAGGTGTCCTTATAAAGTTTTTTTTTTTTTTTTGAGAGACAGGGACAGAGACAGAGAGACAGAGAGAGTGGGGGAGGGGCAGAGAGAGAGGGGGAGAGAGAGAGAATCCCAAACAGGCTCCACACTGAGCGCAGAGCCTGACACCGGGCTGGATCCCATGACCCTGGCATCGTGACCAGAGCCGAAATCAAAAGACAGATGCTCAACCGACTGAGCCGCCCCGGCGCCCCTGAATACGATTACTTCCGACACCTGGCATAAGTGGAATCCCACAATATTTGTCCTACTGTGGCTGGCACATTTCACTCAGCGTCACGTCCTCTAGGTTCGTCCATGCTTCAGCACGTGGCAGGATTTCCTTCCTTTTTTAAGGCTCAACAATATGCGTGTACGTATAGACCACACTTTCCTCCTCCAACCGTGCGTCAGCGAGCATTCAGGTTATTCCCACCTCTTGGCTATTGTGATTAATGCTGCTATGAACACAGGTGGGCAAGGATCTCCTCGAGATCTCTTTTCAATCCTTTGGGGCATATTTCCAGGGATTGCTGGATCATATGGCAATTCCATTTTTAATTTTGTGGGGAACTTTGAAAAGGAGCAAAGCTTTTGGGAAAGGCGGCTCCGTTATTCAGGAGGGTAAGTGCCAGTCAAGGTGTGTGCGACGGCCAGTGGCTGGACCAGAGGATTCCAAGAGTGGGACACAAGCCGGACAGGTAAGAAGGAGCAAACTCACAAAACGCCCAGAAAACAGGCAGAAACACGAAAGTCCCAGGGAGCAAGCATGGGGTGAGACCCGGCAGCTCTGTGCGGGATGAAGCATGGAAAAGCGATACGCCAAAAAGAGGAGCTCCTCGATGCATTTATCAAGCACCTGCTGTATGCCTGCCACATGCACACAGCTATTCGAGGTGCTGGGGGACCTGGAGTAGACAGTACCGAGAGGGCCCTTCGCATCAACTTCAATTCTAGCGGAGGAAGAAGACAGTACACCAGCAAGAGTGTGTGTGTGTGTGTGTGTGTGTGTGTGTGTGTAAAACTAGCCAGGATGATGAGTCCTGGGAAGAAAACCCAAGCAGCATGAGGAAGGGAGAGAGGGTGAGGGTTTTAAACAGGTGGAGGTCAAGGCAAGCGCCGAGCAGACGCTGGAGTGAAGCAAGAAAGCCAGCCTGATGCAAACCTAAAGTAAATCCTTCCAAGCAGGGGCAACAGTGAGCACGAGGTAGGCCTGTGCAGGTGTGCCCGGGGAGGTGGCATACAGACCGCGGGGGCAGAGCCAGGGGCAGGGGCGGGTGAAGAAGGGCTGCCGGGGGAGGGGCAGGGGCGCCTGGGCCGCTGGGTCGGTCGGTTAAGCGTCTGACTCTTGGTTTCAGCTCAGGTCATGATCGGGGTCCGTGAGTACGAGCCCCGTGTCAGGCTCTGTGCTGACGGTGTGGAGCCTGCTTGGGATTCTCTCTCTCTCTCTCTCTCTCTCTCTCTCAGCCCCTCCCCCATGCACTCTCTCTCTCAAATAAATAAATAAGCTTAAACAACATAAAAGAAGGGCTGACGGGCCGTCAGACCATCGTGGGGACTCAGGCTTTTGCCCCAGGTGATGGGAAGGCGTTTCCCAAGGACCAGTCTGGCAGCTGCGCGGGGCGCAGACGGGAAAGAGCAGGTGCGAGATGACAGCATCCAGTTAGGATGCGGTCATAGACCAGGCCCGGGAAGGTGGCTCGGACTCAGGTGATATCCGCGGATCAGCTGAGAAACTGTCGCATCCTGGCTGTACGTGTCGAGAAGGGTCAGCAGGAGTGACCGATAAGCTGGATGTAGAAAGGGGGACGTTTTTACGTGACACCCGGGTTTTTAGCCCGAGTGACGACCGGAACACTGGCGGGGGAGGAAGCTGGGCCTTTTGTGGGCTATCGGGTGAGATTCGCAGGAGTGTGCAGTTTAGACCGGAGCCTGGATGCGGAGACGGCGCCGACCCAAGGGCGACACGATGGCGACACGATGGCGACACGATGGCAGGCTGCGGGGTTGTGCAAGGTGACGGGAGGCGGCGGGGGCTCCCGCAGGCTACTCTCGGGGAAAATGACAGCCCCTCCTGACAGATCAAAGCAGAGGATCAGTGAGATCTCGGAGGCTCCAGGTCAGAGATGGGAAGAGGTGTAAGCTGATAGGGTTTCGGTCTGGTTCAACTGCACCTTTTCCCAGTCCCGTTAATATGTGAATCCAGGGATCCCATTTCTGATGAGGTTTCCATACATTGGCAAGACTCGGCGACAAGATTTTGGTGGACGTTGTTGGACGGGAGGGCTGTGTCTAGTGGAAGCTTGCATTTTCCCCAAAGTCCTCAATACATGCAGGCTCCCAAACACCCGTCTTCAAGAGCCTTTCGTCTTTCCGCTCCAGCGTTTCCACCCGTACAAAAGACGGCACTGTGCCGATCACGTCTCAGGGTTGAGGGGGGCAGGACCCCTTCGCAATAAGAGTGTTGAACAGGGGAGGAAATATTCTTGGACGAAGTATCAGAGACACGGGTATAAGCATTTGTCGAAAGTCACTGAGCTGGGGGTGCTGAGACGTGCGGGGTACAGACAGTAGGGTGCCTGCAAAGGGGCGACGTTTATGAGAAGTGACACGTCTCCCCTCGGGGTACAGACGTGCTGAGAGGGTAGCTCGAACAGGGAAGATCGGGGTAAGCCGACAACGGCCCGGTCCTGTCTCAAATCCGTACACGGTATGGGTGGGGACCCCCCTTCAGTACTGCTCACCCCAACCCCTGCAGCCAGGTAGCACCCCTCCCTCTCTGCAGCAGCAGACAAGAGGGTTCCTGTCTGAATGAATGCATGAGTGAATGAATGAATGAATGAAATACACTTGGGACCTGGGGACACCAGGCACAGCCGGCAGCAGCATTAGGCCGAAACCACACGTAAAGTGACACGCTTGGAGATTGAGGACTCTGGCCTCAGCCCCTCACTTTGCTCCCAGACACTCTGCAGAAAGGGCGGCCTGCAGAGAAGCTGTTCCAGGGAACAGAGCAGTCCTGCCTGTTTCCTCACGATGGCATGTTTTGCCTCAACTAGGGACTAAGAAAGAGGAAGGCCTAGGACGGAGACAACAGGCTCCAGGACGGCGGCACAGCAAAGTCCCAGCGACTCGCCTCTGTGCCAGGCTTCGAAAGCAAACCGGGACGGAAGAGGGGGAGCACAGAAGACACCCCCAATGGGCGGCAGGACGGAACCGATGGATTGTCTGGAAGCGTCCGCAAGCATCTGGCAAGGTCATTAGTAGGCATGTGCCAGATGTGTCAGAGCATCTGGAAAGAGTTAGTGATACGTGCATAGGAAACTCGGCAAGTGGAAAAATGAGGCCACAATTCCAACAATAACAAAGTAGCGTAAGATGCTTCTTGACTCATTAGTGGAAATCCTTACACGGTGTCCTCCCATTGACTGACATAGCCACCGTTTGACACAGGAGAAGACGGAGGAAGAGAAAACAGGGGCGAGGTGATGGTTGAAGAGAGCGAGACCTCCAAATGATCAAAAAGGCAAGATATTATCTAAAATCATAAATGAACGAACAGTAGTGTATGTGCATGACCGGGAAATATAGAGGCAATTAGAAAAACTAAAACGTTGGAAGCAGCTTCTTATCATGGGGACGGGGTGAGGACGATGAGGGACACCAGAGAGCTGTGTCAGGGCTCTCAGGAGACGGCTGTGCCCCCCTGCTCCCTGCACCTGCTGGAAGGTTGGGGACTCTTCCCCCCCGCGGGCTCAGCCTGCACCGGGACAGGTGAAGAGCTGAGGGCCTGATGCTCCCAGAGCCCCTCACACCAATCACGGTGGGAAGTGGAAGGTGAATATTCCAAACCCTTCAGCCCTCGGGTGGGTCAACCCCGAGGCGTGTCCTACCCCAACCCCAGAGCCGCCTGGTGGGGTTAAACCCCAGCTGCGTACAGAGTTGTCCCGCACATCACCGCTCCCCGACGGGCTCCCTCCCTCCCCTTCCTTTCCCACTTTCCAGCTCCTCAGTCAGTGCTCCTGGGAAGCACCTCCCAATGAAACCACCCGCACCCACGCGTTTCGCCAGGTTCTGTCTCTTGCACATGCTAACACAAGCCATTTTTCAATAGAAGTCTCTCAGAACTACAGGTACTGGATTCCTCCAACGATGTCCGCGTGTTACCTGGATAAAGATGAAATTTAGTCTTGAAACAGTACAGGAAGCGGGGCGGGGGGGGGGGAGAGAAGCAAGTGTAGAAGAATGGATTACCTTCTGCCATCATGTCGTATTGGATCTCTCATGATATTATTAATTTCTTCAGAACCCAAGTGAGTTTACAATAGATTCATTGTCACATTGCGGGGTCAGTGAATAAGCCAAGGAGCAGAATTTGCCACTGGAATTAAAAATAATCCCTTGGGGCGCCTGGGTGGCTCAGTCGGTTGAGCGTCCGACTTCGGCTCAGGTCACGATCTCGCGGTCCGTGAGTTCGAGCCCGGCGTCGGGCTCTGGGCTGATGGCTCTGGGCTGATGGCTGCTTCCGATTCTGTGTCTCCCTCTCTCTCTGCCCCTCCCCCGTTCATGCTCTGTCTCTCTCTGTCTCAAAAATAAATAAATGTTAAAAAAAAATTAAAAAAAAATAATCCCATCACACACATTACTTGGTAGTGCTGCCTTCTGAACACATGTCTGGGAGAGGGGGACCCGCTGCCAGCCTGGCGGGCTTGGGGCTCTGAGTCAGTCCGAGTTGCAGCAAACAACAGATTCTCCTGTGATTTCTCTGCTTCCACGTCTGTCTCTCCACTACAGCGAACGGGCGTTTGTTTGTTCGTTTTCTCCCCTGTAGGTTTGGAGAAGCGTCAACCAATTTGACAAAGTATTGATTTTACTGCTTATAAGTTATTGCTCTGGGAGTCTGACCAAGGGCCGAAGGACTATCGCTTGATTAGGATTCATACGACTTCCAGCTTTCTACATAACGGGACTGCGGTTAGCGTCTGAAATCCTCTAAGGTGTATAGTTGGATATTTTGAATTTTTCATCAATTCACACGCAGATGAATTACTGCATCACCGGCTTATCAGCAGATCCCTTACGATCTGGGGCCAAGGATTCCATTGGTCAATGTGTCGCGAGCAGGTCAAAGCCACGGCCACGGCTCCCAAGACCCGGTGTGGGGGGGGGGGATTGTCAGCTGGGACCGATCACCTAGGCAGCCGGAGAACCGTGGTGCTCTCCAAATCTGGCCTCAAGGAGCGCAAAGACACCAGAAGTGCCAGGGAGGCCTCAACTCTCAACATGGCACCACATTCATTTTACCAGTCCTGGCGTGCACCTACACTTGACCTACCTTGCTAGCAGCTTCACGGCTCAGGACGCAAAGGAAGTCATATCCGCTCACACCTAACCACCGCGCAAGGAATACACCAGACACCGCGACCTCTGAGAGTAGCGTCTGAGAGGCCACGGGCCAGAAGGAGCTCAGGTTCGTGAAAAATGGCAGGAACAAAGAACAGAAAGCACATTAAAAAATAATAATCAAAGTCGAGGAATAAAATGGACCAGACACAAGGCCATTGCGTAAGAAAATGAATGCAACGTTAACAACTGGCAAAGAACCACTCAACTCCTAGGTCCTTGGTTTTCCCATCAGAAAAATGGGTGAGCGTCCTTGAAAAGGAAGAGGAAGCCAACAGAGGAGAAGATATACGTGCCACTCTTTCAGGGACTCTAGCTCGCCAAGCACCTGCGATGGAGAGCCGAAGGGAGGAAAGGAGCTTACGGATCTGGTCTCAGAAATATTGCCACAATTAGAAGGGAGCGGGCCGGGGGACAGAAGCCAGACGGCGGGCGAAGGGTATCCGGGCCTTGCCAAAAGAAGCAAAGGTGAATTCCAGACGAGGCAAAAATGGGTAGGTCTGGTGTGCTACAAGGGATTTTCAGTACAGAGCGGCCAGGGGGTGATTTGGAATATCCCTAATTAACGCAAGTTTGTTAGAAATCTGTCAGCCGGGGAAATGTCAGGAGCCTGGTGTAGGTCTGTGCCCCGGGGACAGACAGGAATTCCTTATTATATCTTTGTTAATGAGCTGGAGAAGTGGATGCGGGCTGATAGCAGGATAGATGGCCCCGGAGCCGTTGAACAAACGGCACGCACGAGGGGCGAGATTAATCAAAGTTAACCTTTCAAGAGGCAGTTCATGGCGCAGTAAATAATCGCGTCGAAGAACTTGCGGTTGGGATGCAGGGCTGCAGTTACCAGCCGGGGGCAAGTTCCTTCCGTCCCTCCGCGAGCCTCAGCTCTCCAATCTGGACGTGAACGCTCGCGACCCCGGAGCCGGGGGCGAAAGGAGGCAGCGCCCGTCGTGGGCTTCCGCAGGCCTGGTGTGCTCGAGGGAGTGCCCATCAAAGGTCACCCCCGTCCGGTGGGTCCCTGACCTTCCGGGTCTAGAAGCGGGGTAATCCATCTCGTCATTTCGTCCCTGCTTCTGGAAAGAATCCACAGTCGAGAACCTTATCCTCAAACCCACCTTCCCCAACGTGACCTCTGTCATAGGGAAAATAATACGAAAGTAAGTGAGCTTTCTCTGCGTCGCTGCGTCTCGCTTCCTCTGCTCAGTATTTCAAGAGCATGTTCCCCGGTAGAAGAGCAGCGAACGTGCACCGTAATCATGTCTTATTGTGGTAAAGAACACACAATACAACATCCACCGTGTTAACCACTGGTAAGTGTCCGTGGCCTGGCATTAACCGTAAGGCGGGAGGTGCAACACGTCTCCAGAACCCGAGCCTCTTGCGAATCTGAAACCCTGTGCCCAATAACCAGGGGTTCCCACGCTCCCCTCCTCCAGCCCCTGGTAACCACCATGCCCCTGGCTGTGTCTGTGATTTGACAGTGCGAGGGTGCCTCACCTGAGTGGACTCGGGGGCTGCGTGTCCTCCTGTGAATGACTCATCCCCCTGGGCGCGATGTCCTCCAGGGTCAGCCGTGTTACGGCAAGCGGCAGGATTTCCTCCTTCGTTAAGGCCCCATCGTGTTCCGCCTACGCATAGACCACGTCTGGCTTCTCCCGTCGTCCCTTGACGTACGTCTGGGCTGCGGCTGAATTTTAAATCTTACATCTGGTTTCGCGTTACTTATCAAACAGGCAAGGTATCTGTAGGACTGTTTTGCAGTCACGCGCGCTGAGCCTAAGACCTTGTACCCAGCAGGCTGGCGAACCAGGGTCAGGAGGGTCTGGGAGCGGGACACGACGGGAAGAGAGTCTTCAGACAACGTTTGGGTCATCATAGTCGCGTCCTCGGGTTGCATGTTACAGGTTTCTTAACACAGAATTTCCCTCTGGGATGATCTCTGACTTTAATTTCTTCCTTTTTTTTTTTTTAACGATTTTATTTATTTTTGAGAGACAGAGTGTGAGCGGGGAAGGGGCAGAGAGAGAGGGAGACACAGAATCCGAAGCAGGCTCCCGGCTCCGAGCTGTCAGCACAGAGCCCGATGCGGGGCTCGAACCCATGAACCATGAGATCATGACCTGAACCGAAGTTGGAGGCTTAACCAACTGGGCCCCCCCAGGCGCCCCGACAATCTCTGGCTTTAGAAGCTCTGCAAATAAGGGAGGAAAGCCCTCACTGACACCCCCATGGCACTAACATTCTCCTTCTGAATCCAAGAGTCTGAGCTTATGGTTTTCTTTTTGATGCACACTGAATTGGTAGAAGGCTCTGGAATCCCTCGAATGGCTTCACTCTTACAGATCACTACAGAAGAGTGAGGCCACCTTCACCCCTGCCACGCTACAAGGAAGGGACTTTTACAATTTGAGCTGTAAGAGGATGGAAGGAAACCACGTGAGACCCTTCTAGAACCGAAAATTGTTACTCACCAGGGGCACGTAAAGAGGTGTTTGAACGCCTAACGAGTGCTGTTTAACTATATCGCCGGCCCCACATTCTTCTTCTCATCCCTGTCGAAGATCCTTCCAGACTGACAGGACCCACCAAGAGATTCCCAAACCCAACGGGCGAAGGAAGCCCCCTGGTGGGGCCGTGTTTCCCGGGAGGACGCTAGGAGCCCGGCCAATTCTCGACTTCTCTCTGCAGCATTTGCCTTACTTCAGGATAAACCCAAGGTCCGAAGCTCAGAAGAAAACACCAAGGTTGGACTCAGATCTGAAGTGAACAAGAATCTAGAGAGCAGTGGTCCCGACCCCTTTCGCCAACATGACCAATTTAAAGCGGGGAGGTGGGCACGGGGAGGAGAGGAGGAGGACATCCCGTCCAAGTTGGGAACACAGGGCCGCACATGGGCCAACAAGCGTGAGATCAAATTGCAATGGGTCCACCTTCTTTAGGAAGAAGGCAAGACAGAGCTGAGTTTCAGAACCTTCCGTGAAGAACGTGGCTCTCGCTCAGACAGATGACCTGGGCTTGCCCAGCTCCCCAGCTTAGCCTTGTGACTTTGGACAACTTACTCATCTCCTCTGCCTCTATCCCTCCATCTGTGAAATGGGCATTAAGAACCCACGCCAGGTCCTTACACGGTGTCTGAAGCACAATCATTGCTCGAAATGCGTTTGCAAGCACTCCAGGTGAAACTTGGCTTTCCCTGCTCGGGTCTTTGCCACGATCTCCCTGCAGGTGCCCAAAGCATAAGGTCCCCTGTCCCCTCTCCCCCATCATAACCTGCTCTCGGGAGAGAAATGAGTGCCGGTCACTTCTACTGAATATGAATTTGTCACCCGTGTGGCGTTCGTTTTTCAAAGCCTTATCAGTAATTGTGAAACACGAGGCTGCGTCCACGGCCAGAGAGCACAGGGGAAGTCACGCCGTGACTGTCACGCTGGTGCCTCAGCGTGGACATGCACCGGGGGCCTAGGCACTGCTCTCGCAAAAAGAACAACAATATTCCATTTATGTGAAACCCAGGACAGGCAGGGAAGGTTTCTTTTTAACAGACTCTCTCTGATGTTGGTTTTTATTCAATGGCTTAATACTTCATCGGGGGAAGGAAAGCTTCATTTAAAGAAAGTAGATGGAAAATCAATGCGTGAACGTGCATCACTGCTTGGGAGAGTAACGGGGCCTCGACAGCCGGAGCCGTGGACAGCTTGGTGCACACACGGATCCGATCAGCCATTCCCTCCTGCCTCTCCCGCCTGTTCCCTGTGTGTTGCGTAGAAGAAGGACGTCACACTCAAAAATTAAAATTAACTAGTCACTGGGTGGCTCAGTCGGTTGAGCATCTGACCCGATTTCGGCTCAGGTCACGATCTCGAGGTTTGTGGGTTTGAGCCCCACGTTCGGCTCTGTGCTGACAGTGCAGAGCCTGCTTGGGATTCTCTCTCTCCCTCTCTCGCTGCTCCTCCCCCTCTCTTAAAATAAGTAAACATTAAAAATATTTTCAAAAAATTTTTTAATGTTTATTTTTGGAGAGAGAGACAGAGCACCAGCGGGGGAGGGGCAGCGAGAGAGGGAGACGCGGAATCGGAAGCAGGCTCCAGGCTCCAGGCTCCGAGCTGTCAGCACAGAGCCCGACGCGGGGCTCGAACCCACTCACCGTGAGATCGTGACCCGAGCCGAAGTCGGACGCTTCACCGACTGAGCCACCCAGGCACTCCACATTAAAAAATATTTAAAAGAATTAAAATTAAAAGGCAGATGTGTTTCTGATAGGCAATGGTGTCTTTATCTCTTCAAAAATAAAAAAAGCAGCAACGCCATTTCCCCAAAACTCTCCGTTCCTGCACACTTTACACAGTTAGCGTAAACGTGAAACAGCCAAGCTACAGGCACGTACTCACTGAAAAGGTGTTTCCAGCTTCTTCTGGGGAGCACATCCAGGGCACATCTGACACCACCCTCGGAATATCGACGTCGTGGTTCAGCGAATGTCAGGATTTACTGTCCCCGGAGGTCAATATTGACCTCTTCATTGCCACTGTCAATACGTATTACTGTGCTTCTCACTTCGATAAATCCCGCCACCCACCCCGCTGAGAATTCAGTGTCCGCTAGGACTAAGCTGACTCCAAGGGAACAAGTCAGTTAGGGAGGAAGCAGCACAGGGGTTGGTAACTCTGCTCTGCACTTTCTGGAAGGGGGAGCTGGCTAGCAGGGAAAACCCTAGAGAAACTTGTTCACCGAGTACGGACTGCATTCAGCGTTGCCCCACGTCCCGTTTCGGATCCTTGCGGCTTCTTCACACTGTTCCTTTATCCAAATCCCCTCCCGGATCGAGGAGAAGCATCTCTACTCTGCATCTCTGCACCAGCCCCTGGGAACTCCCGATCAGTCCACCCTCGGTATACTGCAGAGGACTCAATCTGCCTAATTACAGTGAGTGGCTGACTGTGGCTTCATGGAGATCCTCTTGCCATACCCTACTGCCAAAGGAATGCATTTCTAACTGTGCAACCTTACATAAACAGGTGCACTTATAAGGAGCTGTTTGGAGAAGAAGCATACGCTGTACTCCATTCTGTGGATTGAGTTCTACCACCATATATTTCCCCAAACTCCGGCTCACCCTCTACACTCTGCTAACGAGAGAGGAAATTTTGCACTCCTGAATAATCCCTTAGGATTCCACACACATGCATCTTCTCTCCAACGCTGAGGGATACTCCCTCACAGCTGGTCTTCCCCTTGTGTGCTCAGAATTAGGGAGTGGGTACAGAGGAGGAGGGGAAAATGAAGCAAAGGGCAGTGAGAAGCCCTCCCCCTACGTGGAGAATAATGTCTGGGGCGTGCAGGGTACAAAAGACTTAGGGAAGAGCTGCGGAAGGAAAAAAACGCACAAACAATGGTGAGCTTAGGGACCATGTATATACTTTTGCAGCTGGAGACTGCATGATGTTGGCACAGTGGCCTTCTAAACTTCCCACGGGGAGGGAAACAGAGTTTTCTCAGCCCACATTTGATAGCACTCAAATCCCGACTCTGAGAACTAACTCCACGTCTTGAACGACTGGCTTGGAAGTTTTTCCAAAATTTGGTTCATTCAAAATTTGGTCTTCAGCCTGCACATTTCTATCTGTCTGTTAAAGAAGTCCTTAGACCTCATCCCACCCCCCCTCAGTTATTGCTTTGCCTCATATTAATTTCTCTTCCCTAAACCTGCATACACAAAATTTTCAGGGTTGAGCGATCCGTTAAATCACCGATTGGGAGACGCTGACCACTAGAAATTATCCATCCTGTTTGGTGGCCTCACAGACAAACCCGGAGTCCCCAGAGCTGACAAGTATGAACACGCTGATGTTCTATTATCCACACGTTCAGCTGGATAGAAAGGGGTCCAGTCATAAAATGCAGGAATTTCAACAGCTAGCCTCCTGGAACAACATTCTAAAATGCCTAACGCCGGGGAGAAAGGAGGGTAGATGAACCAAGTCTCAAATTCGGTGTTCAATTTGACGTTTGCACCAACTACCTTTGCACACTATATTTTCCCTCGTCTGCCTGCACACTTCCCTCCATCCTTGACTTAAAATATATATATATATTTTTTGGATAAAAGGGTCAAATAAGTGATTTTAGAATGCCAATAGTATCGATCTACGATACGCTCATTTCATGGTGCTTTAAAAGGAAACGTGTCGTTGATTATAAATCTGTCTTGGATGGTGAGTCCCTGGAAGGAAGGCAACCCATTCGTCTCTGCCCAGTTTCCCAGCACCTCAGCATGGCGTTGGAAGCTTACCTCATTCAGAAGTGTATTTAAAAATACGGTGCATTAGCCTCCGATACAGCAGGTCAAGGAAATCTCTAACTTACTTTCCAATCCAATTATAAAATACCTCCAAACAATCCCAGCGGCTGCAGAGGATAAGAAGTACGGATTTGCGTTCATGGTCGTGAAAGACAACACACGGCAAACGCGCGTTGCGTCTCCAATCACCCGCCACGATTTCAAGACGGAACTGGAAAACAGATTTTTGTCAACCTGCAACGTTACCAAGGAGTACAAAGACATTGGGAAAATAGAGTAAATAGAGTAGCGGGCTGGCTTTCTTTGAAAACCCGACAAAATGCATTTATCAGACCCGTCTTGATGTCTTCAACAGACTCTCCATCTGATCAACAGACAGGAGGGAACGTCAATTCGCCCTTTAATTTTTCAACTGTGCTTTCTGGGTACGCGGCTGTCCGTTACATAAAGCTGGGAAGTGCCTCTTTGATTGTGTTCACGTTTGATTAAGAGACTGTGCCTGGCGGACCCAAATACACCAAACTGTTAATTGCTTTTTAAAGGAGAATTATGACACTTTTAACAAGCCACGTATCTGACTAAGCATTGTTAGGGTAGCTGCTCTCATTCTGCTGAACTGTCTTATTTTTGAGATCTGGGTCCCTAATTGCTTATAAACCATACTGTTTATTGAGTATTAACTCTGGCACGGTTGTTTATAATGGAAGCTTATTGCTTAATGCCTATAAAAAGCAGCCTCAATGAGCTACTTTGTGCCTGTGGTGTCTTCCCCTCCCCAAAACACACACGGGCGCACACACACGCACACGCACACGCACAAGCTCGCCGAGCCACACTTCAGTTCAACGGCCGCGAGGAACAGAAGTCTGGGCAGAATTATGCAGACGTAGAGCTTAAGGAGCACGTTGCTTGGTAACCAGAAAGCCCTCCGTCGATTCACCACGGTGTCGACCATACATTTTCCTCCGTACATTACCTACAATGAAAAGGTCGGTGACCCAGTGAAATATCAGATTAAGTCGAACTATTAACTGGACAAATGCATTTAAAGTGCTCTTGTACCCTGGTTCTGTGTGATTAGTATACATTATGTTCTGCCAAGGCAAGCATGAATCATTAATATATTCGGAGTCGATTGCTCTCTGCAATGAAACATAATAACTCAGCGCTGAGTAATGCAGCGTGCTGTGTTTATAAGATGTGGAGTCTTCAGTTAGTGTGATCTACAGGGTTGTTATTTTGTGGTGAGGACACAAGCTCGCTCTCTCTCTCTTCTTTCCTTTAGTAAATAGTATTTGTCACTCCCCTATAAAGACAGGAAGGAAAAAAAAAAATCTTTCCCTGGAAAAACTGGTTACCTCGTGACCTGACTCTGCACGGGGGAGGGGGGAGAAACTTGGTCCCTAAATAGACGCATTGTGTGTCTACCCACTCGGTGAAGTTTCTTCCCCGCCCGCGGTTTCAAGTCTATCAGTGACCCGAGCCCGCGGGACCTGGATGGTTGAAATCAGACAAAAGCAAACAATCTCAAGGCGAAGCTCCGGTGACTTGATTTGACCCGTGACCTCTCCTTGTGCCGTTCTTCGCTGTGGCTGTGCCTCGGCGGCCGGCTGGGTTTACGTGCACATGCGCAGACCGGGAGCGTGCCCAGCTCTGCTTTTCCCCCCCACCCCGTATCTGGAACGAGAGCTCTAGGGTTCGTGAGCTCGGTCAAGTGTGGGTTTGAGCTCCGCTCAGATGTAGGAGGTAAGCTTAAAGAGGCAAAGGTGACTGTCGGAACCGGGGTTCAGTGGCTGCCTGTGCCCCTCACCAGCCCACGGAAATGGGCTTTTCCGTACGAAAGCATTTCGTGGTGGGAAGGAGAAGGCAACACGCGGAGAAAGGGCTTGCTTTCCCTGGAACGGACTCCCACCACCCACTGGGTGCCATCCTCCAGTGGGAGGCGGCATTGAAGGAAGTGTAGATACCAGATCCCGAATCCCCCGAGTTCTCAAGTTTCCGGCTTTGTAAATCTAACACACCTCCCGTGTTCGGCTGGCTAGGAAGTTTCAGACTCCACGCTGAATTTGTCTCTCTGTAAGCTACCTTCATTTCTAGGACTGTGGCAGTCAGAGGCAGTCGCTCTGTAGGAATCGGGGAGCCTCGAACCGTCTGCCTGTGTTACTCACTTTAAGGAAGACTCTCCTCCTTTCAAAACTTTCCCTACACTTCAGGATCCTCTGGGTGAATGAGTACCAGTTCCGTTGTTATAGGCTGAACGGTGTCCCCTTCACCCCCCATGTCCGAGTCCTAACCCTCTGTCCCTCAGAATATGACAGTATCTGGAGAAAGGCCCTTGGAGGAGGTAATGACGTTAAAATGAGGCAAGTGGATGGGCCCTTATCTGACACGACCGGTGTCCTGACGGGTACTGACGGGAGACCGCTGGAAGATGGCCATCTGCAAGCCAAGAGGAGAGGCTTCAGAAGAATGCAACCCCTCGGATACCTTAATCTCAGACTCCCAGCCCCCGAAACTGGGAGACAGTGAGTGTCTGTTGGTTCAGACCCCCCAGTCTGCGGTGCTGTGTGGCGGCCAGAGCTGACGGATGCGTTCGCGCGTCCAACGACATCAGGGCGCAGAGCAAGGGAAATAAAAGCGTTGAGTCAGGTGTTGGCCTGACCTCGCTGTGCTCCAGGGCAAATGTCACCCGTGGACAAAGGTCTGTACTCGTGTGATTACTGTCAAGAGTGAGCGAATAATCTATAGTTTCTATCTTGGCTGCGAAGCGGAGTAAGTAAAGGACCCTGCCGTGCCATTTTGTCTTCTTTCCCTTATGTTGGCACCAAGGGCACCCATTTGGAAGAGGATGCTGGTTTGTCCGTCTGGGGCATACGTGCGGGGCTCATTCTGAACTGAAAAGGAGACTGAGGGCCAAAGGCGGGGGCTGGGCTGGGGAACCAGCATCCATCCAGCTAGAAGACATACACAGCGAGAGGGAAAGGGAACCCCAGCAGGCCCTTCGAGCCACACGTCTCCGTGCAACGGGGGCCTCAGTGACTCCCGGTAACACGCAGAAGTGAGGCCATAAAACAATACAGCGTATTTATAAGGGCAAAACAGCTCAGAGCCTGGAGGCTGTGCTGACGGCTCGGAGCCTGGAGCCCGCTTCAGATTCTGTGTCTCCCTCTCTCTCTGCCCCTTCCCTGCTCGTGCTCTGTCTGTCCCTCTCTCTCAAAAATAAATAATAAACATTAACATTTTTGTAAATGTAAAATAAATTCATTTCCCATTTCATGAGAAAATGTGCTGTCCTGTTTAACGTCTGTTAGCCCCTCAGCCGTCTCCTCTGGTCCGTTCTGGTCCTCTGGCCGTGGCAGCCCTCAGAGGGCAAACCGGCCTACCATCCAACAGCACATGTAACTAAGATCTCGGAATAGCCCATGGGGCGTCAGGGAGAGCACTGGCTTCGGAGTCCGGAGCACCTGAGTTTGAATTCTGTCTCAGCCCCTTTTAGATTGTGTGACCTGATCCAGCCCAGCTCCTTCATTCACCGCCCGAGAATAACAAGGCTCACAGAGGGAGACGCCCATTCAAGCAATGCAGGGTTCTACCTCTTTCCTTTGTGGAGTAAGGGTTGCCCAACAGGGCATCAGATGCTTCTCATTTACCTATTTTATCATTTCTACAATGCTGCACTGTGTATTGTTGGGCTAAAAAAATGCCACCAACATCTCTCCCATGTTTTCTTGGGGATTATTCATATTGAAAGCACTGAGGACAGGGGCACCTGGGTGGCTCAGTCAGTTGAGCGTCTGACTCTTGGTTTCGGCTTAGGTCATGATCCCAGAGACACGAGATCAAGCCCCACACTGGGCTCCACACTGTCACTGATTGGGATTCTCTCTCTCCCTCTCCGTGGCGCATGGATGAGCTCTCTCGCCCGCTCTCTCTCTCAAAATACATAAATAAAACATTTTTAAAAAGCATCGAGGACAGCACATGGTAGGTGTTCAATAAATGTCACCAATCTGGAATAAGTGTCAGCAGTCAAGAATAATCGTGAAGAAAAAAACGAGAGAGCGAAAACCTCGATCCAGCTCTGGAACAGACGTGAGAAAAGGGGAGATTTTTTGTTTCTTTGTATGTCGTATTAGTTTCTTTTAGACATGCAAACCCCTCTTTGCAAAGATGCAAATGAGCCATCACCTTTGTTAAGAGCCCTCTGTTCGTGTTCAAAACTGCTCCCCAGAGTTATTGTTTAAAGGGTGCAGACCTTCCGTCTTGCAAGGTGAAGAGAGTTCTGGAGGCGGGCGGTGTGACGGCTGTCCCATACAAGCATCCGTCACACCACGGAATGGCACACCCTCAACATAGTCAAGACGGTAACGTGATGTTCTGCGTGTTTCTCCAGAATATAAAACAAACCGGGAAGAAAACTCAGCCATCCAAAGTTTCAGTTGCGCCAAGATAAGTAAGTGCCAGAGATGTGATGTGTGGTGCTGGGATTGTAGTTAACGATACCGTATTGTATGGTTGACATGTGCTAAGAGAGTAGATCGTTGGTGATGTCCACCCTCTGCACACAAGATGGTAACTGTGTGAGCTCATGGGCACGTTAATTAGCTTGACCGTGGTGGATATTTTAAAATGTACACGAATATCGATGGCTCAGTCAGTTGAGCGTCCAACTTCAGCTTGGGTCATGATCTCATGGTTCGTGGGTTCGAGCCCCTCATCGGGCTCTGTGCTCACAGCTCGGAGC
This sequence comes from Lynx rufus, assembly GCF_022079265.1. Classification (NCBI taxonomy): domain Eukaryota; kingdom Metazoa; phylum Chordata; class Mammalia; order Carnivora; family Felidae; genus Lynx; species Lynx rufus. The sequence continues at coordinate 6,302,468 of NW_025814889.1, forward strand.
CTGGAGCCTGCTTCGGATTCTGTCTCCCTCTCTCTCTGTTCCTCCCCCGCTCACACTCTGTCTCTCTGTCTCTCAAAAATGAATGAAGATTAAAAAACATTTTTAACTTACCTAAAACCAGAGCTCGTTCTGGCAAAGTGACAGTGTCCCCACATTCCCCAATTTGGGGCCCCAGAGACACCCTCTGGTTAGGGCCATGTCTCAGGAGGGACAGCGAGGGCAGGATGCACCCTGTCTGGCAGAGGAGAGCTGGGGTACAGACCCTTGGCACCTGCTTCATAGGGAGCCTGGCAGGGTGGGGGTGAGGTACCTACCATGGTGCCTGGGGCTGGCCTACCCCTCATCTCCCAGGAGGACGTGGTCTCAGGCTCCACTATCCCTGCAGCCACCACGGACCCAGCCCCTCGCCCAACGTGGCTCTTCTCGCACCCCCAGTCTGCGCGACTCCAAACAAATCACTGCAAGTTTCTTACCCTCAGTTTCTTCTTCTGCCAAATGGGCACAACCCAACAGAATGACCCCAGAAGGCCATCGATGAGATAACTCCTACGTTCCCCTCGCACACTGCCTTCGAGGGCCCCATCCTCCTGGAAAATAAACAGCTCCTTGCCCCAACGTGGAGACCTGGGTCATGAAACACTTGGGCTTGCTCCCCTGTTATGTGGCCCCCGTGAGTCTGTGTGCTTCCTCTCTTTTGCTCTCAACACGCTGGGAAGTATTGCCTTAATGCTCATATTCTCCAGTGGAGGTAAAATCCACACGGTGCCCTTGAATTCGTAGTCACTGCTCCATACCCAGGACCCAGCGTGGGTGGAGGTGCTCTATAAATTTTTACTAGGTGACTGGCCAATCATATGGAAACCTAGTAGATTTCCATAGTTCCAAACAAAGGCTTCTTTGTAGATTCAATTGGCACTTTGCTGTAGAAACACCTCTGAACGGAAATCAGATAATCCACGTTCTACCTCTCGGTGACCCTCCAGAGAAGATGCAATTCTCTCCTGTCTCATTGCACTTGAAAGAGAAAAGAGTTCCGGGCGCCTGGGTGGCTCAGTCGGGTAAGTGTCCGACTTCGGCTCAGGTCACGATCTCGGGGTCCGTGAGTTCGAGCCCCGTGTTGGGCTCTGTGCCGACAGCTCAGAGCCTGGAGCCTGCTTCAGATTCTGGGTCTCTCTCTCTCTCTCTCTTTCTCTGACCCTCCCCTGCTCCTTCTCTCTCTCTCAAGGGTGAATAAACGTTAAAAAATATTTTTTTTAAAGAAAAAGAAAGGAGCTCAACCAGGTGGTGTGTGACACCCATCTCAGCCCTGCACCGAGAGTCACAGGTATTTGATAATTTCCTAGCTTGCACAATCCACCGCGTGACCCTTTACAGAACTATTCCTTTTCCCTTCATGAATCCAAAGCAGCTTCATATGACGTAAGTGCCAGGTTGTAGACAAGCCTCAGGACGACAGGGCAGAGAGGCAGGAAGGCAAGGACGATTTAGGTGCTCCCACAGGAAAACCAAAACCAGAGCAAGCAAAGGGAGTGGGGTCCTCCATCGGCAGAGAGATGTTGAAATGAAGGTGATTTCCCAGATTCCCAAAAAGAGATGGGGACGCAGGAACCCCACAGGTGTCTTGGCGCATCCGTCTCCTTGAAGTGGGACAGACACGCTGTCTTTCAGACGCAAATACAGATGGTACGATCTGCTTTTGCTTTTCAGAAAGTTCCCCCTGAGCTGTAGAGACGAGATCCACATTCTATCATGCTTCCCTAAACTAACACACACACACACAGTCACATTCGCACTGATGGGTACGTAGACCCGCCAAACGTAGCTTCGGTCTCCCAAGGGAAAATAAGTCACAAACTTTTTCACTGGTTTGCCCTCAAAACCTCATGTCACAGGGCTTAACCAACAGCATCACGTCTACACCAGAATGGGAACAGTAGCTTAGCCCCACTGAGAAGGGGTTGCCTTTTCCTCAGCCTCGTCAAGCACTGAGGAACTTAAGGGAGGCACACGGTCCACAGTCCGCAAGCCACACACGGAAGTATCGTGCCCCACGTCGTGCTTTGTTAAAGCTCAGCACGTCGGCGCAATGGTGGACAGTCAGAAAATCTTCACAGGAATGTGTGAAATGTCTTCCAAACAAAGATGAAGCTATATGATGGTGAATTCCAGGCTAAATACAAAAAGCAAAGGTTTCAAGACAAAAACACACAAAAAAAGAAATTAGGGCAAAATAGCTCTAGTATGAGAAAAATGTGCAATGGTCACATTAAATATATATATATATATATATATATATATATATATATATATATATATATATATTCTTTTAAACTCCGTCTCTCTCCACCTGGCCTCCCACATGATTCTTTGTAGTATTTCAAGCCTGCCCACGGCCCTTTCCCACTCACTCAACCTGTCCCCACCACCCTGAGCATGGCTTAAAGTTTTCGAAATTTGTGAGCTTTTCCATTTCTTCTCTTTTCTTTTTTCTTTTCTCTTTTTTTTTCTTTATTTTCTTTTTTCCTTTCCTTTCCTTTCTTTTCCTTTCCCCTCCCCTCCCTTCTTTCATTCTCTCTCCTCTTTCTTCTTTCTTTCTTTCTTTCTTTCTTTCTTTCTTTCTTTTCTTTCTTCTTCTCCTTCCTTCCTTCCTTCCTTCCTTCCTCTCCCCCACAGGACAGGAAAGAACCGAGCACCCTCCTGCCCAGCAACTCTGCATAGAGCACAGCGAAGAAGGAAATCTTAAAAGAAGTAGAATTTCACCCTTTGTCCAAATTATGCTTTTTGACTTTCCTTGAAGAAAACACGACAAAAATGAAAACAAACTTGTTCTACAGAGTTGGAAACTCCCTGAACACGGGGAGATCACAAATTATGGCAATAATTAAAGCTGTTCCTCTCTTGCATAGAAGTCTCCGCGGCTGAGCGTAGACGCAGAAACGGTCAAACAAAAGAGGATTTTTAAAAGTTCTGGTGTTTCCTAAAGCGTCCTCACATGCTGTAAGTGCATTCATCTCATCGAGTTGTCATTGCTTCCAGCACATGCTGGGTGATCAACAGTTGTCCTCAGACCCTGGCCTTTGCTGCCACGGGAGGTGTCCAGAGGACGGGAGCATTAGCAGTCTTATTTATTTCTGTAGTTCACTAAATTGGACAGTAAATCCTCACAATTTACAATGCAAGAGGCTAAGAACAAAATGTGCTTTGAAGCAAATGGGCTTTGAGTTCATATTAACCAAAGGCTATTTTAAAAACCACAAGGCATGGGAGCCTCGGTGGCTCGGTCGGTTAAGCATCCGACTCTTGATTTCGGCTCAGCTCATGATCTCACAGTGTCATGAGTTCGTGCCTCACGTCTGGCTCTGCAATTGCTGGGGAGATAACTTGAAAATGACTGCTAGTTTCTAGAAGAGTCTGTGTGCTCATCCAGCAATAAACAACAAAGAATATAATCCTATGGCTGATACAATATCTGTTAAATGTTGGAAAAGGTGTCTTGGGGTGCCTGGTGGCCCGGTTGCTTAAGCACTATCTTTGGGTCAGGTCATGATCTCACAGTTCGTGGGTTCAAGCCATGAGTTGGGCTCTGTGCTGACAGCTCAGAGCCTGGAGCCTGCTTCGGTTTCTGTGTTTCCTACTCTCTCTCTGCCCCTCCCCTGCTCATGCTCTCACTCTCTTTCTCAAAAAAAAAAAAAAACATTAAAAAACGAATAAAAATGGGGCTCTTGGGTGGCTCAGTTGGTTGAGCGTCTGACTTCAGCTCAGGTCATGATCTCACAGCTTGTGAGTTCGAGCCCCACATCGGGCTCTGTGCTGACAGCTCAGAGCCTGGAGCCCACTTTGGAGTCTGTCTCTCTCTCTCTCTCTCAAAAATAAACACACATTTAACAAAAGCTTAAAAATAAATAAAATAAAAAATAAATTAAAAAATAATAATAAATATTGGAAAAGGTGGTCTCAATGAAGAGGAGATAAATTCGTGGAGGCTGAAAAGTCAAAACAATAAATAGCCCATGGATAGGAGGGAGGAGAGGGCAGCTTTTGTCTCTGTGTGTGTTAGTCTCTGGGTTCCCCAGAGAAACAGAACCAATAGGGGAATAGATAGAGGAGATACATAGATAAGAGGAGATTTATTACAGGAATTGGCTCGTGAGGTTATGGAGGCCAAGAAGTCCTACAATCTGTTGTCTACAAGCTGGAGAACCAGGTATAAGTCTAAGTCTTAGTCCTGGAGTCTGAAGGCTCAGGAACTAGGCGCCCCAGTGTGTCTGAGAGCAGGAGAAGATGGAAACCCCAGCCCAAGAAGAGAGAGAGAACCCACCCTTCCTCTACCATTTTGCTGTATTCGGGTCCTCAAGGGATTGGACGATACTCACCCACACTGGTGGCGGTGGGTCTTCTTTACTTGGTCCACCAACTCAAATGCTTATCTTTTCCAGAAATCATGTATAATCAGCTCTAGGGGCATCCCTTGGCCCTGTCCAGGGGACTCATAAGATTACCCATCACAGACTGTGTGTCTGTGTCCCTCCACAGTTCACATGTTGAAACCCCAGTCCCCAAAGTGATGGTATTAGGAGGCGGAGCCGTTGGGAAGTGACTGGGTCATGAGGGTACAGCCCTCATGGTGGGATGAGAGCCCTTACTGGAGACTCCAGACAGCTTGCTTCCTGCTCTGCTCTTTGCCGTATGAGAACACGACACAAAGACAGCCATCCATCTGCCAAGCAGGAAGAGCCTTCTCCAGAACTGTGAGAGATGACTGTTCATTGTTTACGCCACCGGGTCTGGGGTGTCAGTTACAGCAGCCTGAGCTGAGACAGCAAGTAAGGTTGCCATAGCAATTACAGCTGGAACAGTAAACTGCCTGGCAAAGAAAGTAGTCAATGAAGTTAGGATAACGCTCCTGCTCCCCCAAACGACCCCTGAGCTTCCAACGGCTTCACACAAACGTGATGTCTTTCTTGCTCACAAAATGGCCTGCTGTTGGTGTTCCTGGTCAGTGAGTCCTCTCTTTCCCTGTCATGACTCAGGATCCCAGGCTCTTGCATCTTGCCCCACTCGCCACCAGTGCTTCGGAGTCCTCGGCTTCCATTCGGCGGAGAGGAAGCACAAAGGGAAGAAAATGCAAGCATTTTTTGGTAAAGATCCTGGCCACGTTGCTTCCGTGCACATCCTCCCGCAAGAAAGAATGACATGGTCCTGTGTGGATGCAAGAGACGCTGCATGGGAAACACAGGAGCCCCCCCAGCCTCCTGCCAGTGCTAACTCCCTAAGGAGGAAGAGAACATCTCATCAACTCCGTCTCCTCTGAGATGCCAGACGTCATCTCCACGCTGAGTCCGAAGCCAGGCCACCTGAAATCTGTGTTCCCTTCCAACGCAGGTTCACTTTCGCTAAATCAACAGATAGGTATCGTGTGCTAAATGAAAGCACTGTTCTTCTCTACCGCAGAATGCGTCTGACACCCAATGGGCGTCTTTTTACCCCAAACTTTTTATCCCTACCAATTAGCCTACTCTCCAGACACCATCATTCAATTCAGACACCATCTAACCGGAGCTAGCACAGCCCCACGGGTTAAGAGCTCAGTCCTACAAGACTGCCTCCCACTTCTGACACCACTTACAAGTCCTGGCCTCCTGTACTTATGATCAAATACCTCAGGGCTTCCTAAGAAACCCCCCCACCCCTTTGGTGTTTGGTCATATGCTAGAAGAACTCACAGAACTCCAGGAAACACTTAACGTCTACTGGTTTTTTAATAAAGGATACAGTGCAGAAACATCCAGATGGAAGTGATGCATAGGGTAAGGTATAGGGGAGGCGTGTGGCGTTCCCATGCTCTAGCCAGGTGCCCCAGCACCCCAGCACCTCCATCTGTTCACCCAGCTGGAAGCTCTCAGATCCCATGGTTTATGAACATTTAGGAAGACTGCATCCCATATGCACGAGTGGTTATTAACTCAACGTCCAGCCCCTCTCTCCTCCCGGGAGGATGGGGGTGGTTCTGAAAGTTGCAAGTAGAATGGAGAACTGAAAAGTGAAGGAGAAAAGTATCAGGAAGGGGAAATAGATTCTGTTTCATAATTAAGTAAAAGAAAATAATCAGTAAGTCGACGGCCCCAAGGTCACAATTAGGAGATTGAGGTACTCTCTGGAGAACTACTGATAGAGAATGTGTGATCAAAGTACCTACTCTGTAGTCCTGTGTGCGACAACAAAGTAAGAGCTTGTGTGTGAAACTTTTGGTGCAGGACAGAGTAAGCCCTCCGTAAATGCCAACTTTTATTAACGCTGCTAACATCCAGGGAAAAGTGTTGACTCTTACTTTTCCTTTGGCCCATGAAATCTCACAGGTGTGCGATGTGTGAGAAGCGGGGCAGGACAGACAGGGCATATCGGAAAAATTAACTCTACACATAAATACAGACAGACGTGCCTGCACACATACATACTCGTGCGTGAGGGCGTGTCTGTTTAAAATGAAAATAAATGGGTCACAAGAGGCTTGGGAAATCAAATTTAGCCACTTGTTTGCAAGAATATTGCATGACCGATGTCAGACCTCTTCTAGCCCAGGCCAGTGACAGGTTGCAAAATTGCAATCCATTCCCTCTGTACGTGAATTCCCTTTGGATTTCCAGCTATACGAAGTGATCTTCGTTCCCAACTCCCAGACTGGTCTGGTCACATTGTGAGGTACACGGCGCCATTGGTCCCAGTGACCATGAGAGTGGAGGCTGGTCCATAAATGGGTCTTCTCTAGTGATGCCAGTCAAGGCCAGAGGAATGTCGGGGAGGTTTCCTCAAGCTCTACATAGAAAGACAGAGAAGGGGAGAGTGCATTCATCTGCCTGTTGACGTGTCACATATAAAGGCTCCTATGGTGAAAATAAGACAGCAAATCCAGATCCTTAACAGAATCCCCAGAATAGATTACATGCATTTCAGAGATAAGAGCCCATACGGCTTCTACTCGGTAGACCCAGGGAGGGTCCCTTCTGTTTCTGTCTGCATTAGAAAGGGTAGCTTTTGGTTTTCCAAACCCAACATGCTAGCTCATGTTCCCAGCAACTTAAATACTGCCTCTAAGGAGGGAAATACGTGGCTGGCTTCTTCCATGTTGCCAAGATCCTCTTACCAACCATACTTCCCAGTTGTCATGGGCTGCCCGTGTTCCAGCAAATCTCCGTGCAGCCAACCCCCACCCCCATGGAAGATAAGACCTAATGTATACTTTGGAAAGAAACAGTCTGACCAAAGTCAATAAGCCAAGTGAATAAAAATATCCTTCCAACACTCTGATTTCCTGGGATGGTAAATTTTATGTCCACTTGGCCAGGCCACAATGCCAAGATTTTGGGGAAAACATCATTTTTTTGGTATGAAACTTATTGTCAAATTGGTTTCCATACAACACCCAGTGCTCATCCCAACAGGTACCCTCCTCAATGCCCATCACCCCCACCCCCACCCCCCATCAACCCTCAGCTTATTCTCGATTTTTAAGAGTCTCTTATGGTTCGGCTCTCTCCCTCTCTAACTGTTTTTTTCCTTCCCTTCCACCATGGTCTTAAGTTTCTCAGGGTCCACATAAGAGTGAAAACATAGGGTATCTGTCTTTCTCTGTATGACTTATTTCACTTAACATAACACTCTCCAGTTCCATCCACGTTGCTACAAAAGGCCAGATTTCATTCTTTCTCATTGCCACGTAGTACTCCATTGTGTATATAAACCACAACTTCTAAGACTTTGCCCAAGGGATACAGGAGTGCTGATGCACAGGGGCACTTGTACCCTGTTTATAGTAGCACTTTCCACAATAGCCAAATTACGGAAAGAGCCTAAATGTCCATCGACTGATGAATGGATCAAGAAAACATCATTTTGAATGCCTTTATGAGTGTGTTTTTGGGTGAGATTTACATTAACACTGGTGGGCTCTCAGTAGAGCAGATTGCCTTTCCTGATGTGGGTGGGCCTCGTCTAATCAGTTGAAGGCCCAAGTAGAAGAAAGACTGACCTTCCCTGAGCAAGAAGGAAGTCTCCAGCTCAAGGCCTTTGGACTTTATCTGCAGCAACAGCTCTTCCTGGAGCTGAAGAATATATATTAGGACTAACGCATTAATTAATTATATGAAAAATAGACAAATATTTTCAATTTAACAATGATTCCATTTTTTTCCCCTCCTAATGGTGCTGCTTACATAAAGTTCAAGGTCTACTCTCTGACCCTCTGTGATGTTGTAGAAAGCTAGTTTCAAGTTTACTGGACCAAGTACTTGGAAGCCTCCCCCGCTTTTTTTTTTTTTTTTTTAATGGCTTGAGGCTTTTTTTTCTATTTTTATTGAAGTATAACTGAAAAGAAAATTGTAAGAGGTAAGTGTGCAACATGACAGTTTGCTACGTATACATGGTCAAAGGACTCCCCCCGACCCCCCCCACCCCCCACCCCCGGCCCCTTGGGTTTATTAACAGGCTTATCACCTCACATCCCGCCCTCCCTTTTATTTCTGGTGAAAACATTTAAGTTCTACTCTCTCAGCAAATTTCAGTTATACACCAGAGTGCTATCAACTATGCAAGACTGTTTTAAACGTTAGGGGATTGAAGTATTCAAATAATTGTTTTCAGGAAATCGTTAGGATGACAGGTTAACTTCCACGTTGGCCTGGGGTGAGGGAAGCTTGGGCTTTGCCACCCCCGGGACCGAGGCTGGAGTCGACCCCCAGTAGGAACTGACACATTTTCCCTTCCCTTACTCAGAAAGGTTATTGGTCTCAGCCTCGGAAGGGACGGTTCTGTGTTGGTCGGGCCTGAGTGTTACCCCGGGAACTTTTCAGGCACAGATGCTCAGTCCCTTCCCAGTCCTACGCAACCAGATCCACGGGCCAGGGGGTGCCTAGGCCGTGCCTTTGCTGGGAGGTGGGCTGGTAACTGGGGGGTTTGGCCTCCTCCCCCACCCTTATACCTTCTCCTATGTCTCCTTCTCCTCCTACACCCTCCTATTCCCTTGTGTTCTCAGGGTTTCCTCTGCTCCAGGGCTGCGAGTTAATTGTATGCATCTCAACTTGACCCGTTCGAGGGGATGCCCATAGGGCTGGTAAAGCATTATTTCTGGGTGTGGCTTCCAGAAGACAATATCCTTCGAATCTGTAATCTGAATAAAGATCTCGCTCCCCAGTGTGGGTGGGCCCCACCTAATCCGTTGAGAGTCTGAATAGGACAAAAAAATGGAGGGAGGGCGATTTGTCCCCTCTGCTGGAGCCTGGGCATCCACCTGCTGGCCCCGGACATCACTGCCCCTGGTTCTCGAGCCTTGGGACTTGGACCGAGTGACAGCTTTCCCGGGTCTCCAGCTTGCAGACGGCAGAGTGCCGTGTGGCTGCTTCTGAGATCCTAACGCAGCAAGAGGAAGGAGACGGGTTCTGCCCACAGGCTAACTCCCGCCCCTCGTATTTCCCTCTGTGTCTGGCCCTTTGCGTCTGCGCCGTAAGCCCACCTCAGAGAGCAAATGCAAAGTCAGCAAATACTCACCCAAATCCCCTTTTCTTTCTAACCCTCAGGCCAGCTTCTTCCAATCCAGTGGTTTTTTGTTTTTTTTTTTTTTTTCTACCTTTTCTCTCTCTTCCACTGTCAAAACCTGTGCTGGGCAAAGAAGGAGAGCTCAGTGCTTGCCATAGCTTGATGGGAACTAACTCATCCAAATAGTAACAGAGAGACTCCATCCATCCTTGCTCTTCGGGAGGGATTCGGGATGTATTTTGTAGCCAGCTGTCATAATGAAGTTGCGGGCACAGAAAGGCCCAAATGAGGCCAGGTTCCAGAGAAGTCAGATAACGAACATGAAGAAATATCCCATCTCAAGCTTTCACACATCAGCGAAGGCTCTGATTCCCCTGGAATTTCCCATTACAAAGTAAACAGCATTTTTACCGTAAAGACGGATGTCCAGGTGAAGGCTGTATTTATACAGAATGATACTCATTCAAGAGGCTTCCCATCCCTGTGTTTGCTAATTCCCACGGTGCTGTGACATTTAAGTGTGTGGATACATTACCCTTCCTTCCTTTTCATCAGCGAGGTAATAGCATCAGGCAGGGCGGAGGAAACGCCGCACTAGAGATTTTCCAGTCTCCATACGGGAAGCTGAAAACGGTCTTGTCACAATTCATCAAGACCCTAAGGAATATCCAGGGGACGTCCAGCTGCAGGTGGGTCCTAGGAAAATTCTAGTCGGCACTCGCGGTCCAAAAAAGTGTGAGATGCTCTGGAAAAGGAGGTCCCTCTTTTTTTGCTTCGCAAGTCATTGCCCTTCACTCTGTGGGCATGGAGATTAAATGCAAGGAAGTTGTCCAGTTTTCAGAGGCTTCTGGCCTGACTTCATCACCCGCTTCTCAAAAGGACACAGAAACGGAACCGGGTCTTGGATACATTTCTCAGGGTGTCAGGAGATTCCACTTAAAGAAGGTTCATCTGGATGCACTTGAAAAAATGGGGAAATAAGGAGAAACATCGTGTGTTGCTTCCAATGTCTTGTCTTTATTTCTCGGTTTCCCCCCGCTCTCTGAGTTTTTTGACCAGGTTGTTTGTGTTTCACGGAGTTTACCTAAAGCCAGCCCTCCTGGGATTGCTGGTCCCTGCACTCCAGGGGGCAGGCCACTTACGGGCTGTTCTGACTTTGAACTTGAGGAATGAGTCTTGGGCAATCTCTCCAATGAGTGCTGCTTTCCACTGCCACAGAGTGCCTCTGAAGGCCACCGTGGGGTCGCGGGATGCTGAGCAGTGGGGAAGCTCGGCCACCTTCTCTTCCCACCAAGGCCACGCCGAGCTTCATGCAGAAGCGTAAAATGGTCACACATATTGGGGTTTCTGATACCTTTTCCTTTGAGTCTAAACGATTTCGAGTCTAAACCCTGAGTCCAAGCAAAGTTTGAACACCACTAGACTACCATCCCTCATCACTGTTCCTCTTGCCACGAGTACGCATTCATATACCGTTATATTCCGCTTCCGGCTTGTTCCGATGCCATTATCTGGGGTGAATTGGAGGAGAGACTCAAAGGCAGAACTGGCCGATGCTGGGGTTGAATTGCGTCCCCTAAAAAAGAGATGTCGGAGTCGAAGTGAATGAAACGTTGTTTGGAAATAGGGTCTTCACAGAGGTGACCGAGTTAAAATGAAGTCACCTGTTGGGCCCTAATGCAACGGGACTGGTGTCCTCAGGCAAAGGGGACACTTGGACGCAGAGCTGAACACCGGGAGAAATGCCCTGCAAGGTTGAAGGCGGAGGTGATGTATCTCCAAGCCCCAGGACGCCCAAGGTTACCAGCAAAGCACCAGAAGCAGGAGAGAGGCCTGGGGCCGCCCTGCCCGCACGTCTCCGACGTCCAACCTCCACAGCTATGAGGCGGCAGGTCTCTGCTGTTGAGGACGCCCACGGCGTGGGGTTTTGTGATCGCGGCCCTTAGAAAACAGGGCCAATGGTCTGAAATATAACGGCATCTACTTGTCACAGTGGCACCTCCTGAGCTGGGCTGTGAGGGAAGTAATGCCAACCAAAATGTTGAGTTTGAGTGTTTCTCTAAGAAAAAAAAAAAATTCCTCAAGTGCGCTCGGTTTTGCGTCTCTATCGGGTACCGCCAGCATCGACGGCAGAACACAGCTCCACATAGTACGGCCAAGGCCCCAAGAGGCCGGACCGGTGCAGCTCACTTCCGGGCCCGTATCAGGAGACCACTGGGCAGTCACAGCACGTGACATCAGCTTCTTCTTCATCTTCAGACATCAGCTTCTTCTGTCCTAAAAGAGGAATCCAGTCTTCCCCACTCACGAACTTGAAAAGCTTTCCCTCTCCTTAGCCCGTGGCATTAAGGAAACTTTAGGTGGGGACACCGACCTCCTTCTCCCGCTCTTCTTCTCTTCTTTCCATCTGCACCCTACAGTCTTGGGTGCCATTTCCTGTCCGACTCCTTGGCCTTTATACAAGCTGTTCCTCTCTCTGCCGGAGCACCGTTTACACCCTCCCTGCCCCCATCTTGCTAAGCACCGCTTGCCATTCTCACCTCCAGTAGCCACCCTCTTCTCCAGGGAGCCCCCTCTGACCACCCAAGACTCCGATCTCCCTCCCACCTCCATCCTGTGCGTGGTTCCAAAGAGCTTCTCAACTCAGGGTATTGAAGGCATCTCTCTCCACCACTGGACTGTCAGCGCCTTTGTGTAGGACATGAGTGTTGCTCCCCACAGGTCCCCAGTGCTTGGCGCTCTCCCAGCACAGAGAAGCCTCCCTGCGCATTTTGTTGCGCAAGTAAAGAAACGTCATCTGTAGAGTAGGCTATTCCCGCTCTGGCTAGACGGTAATTAGGGTCTGAAATAAGATACTGGCAGAGATAATAGCCAGGGATCGATCTGAGGCATGTTTAGGATACAGAATTGTCAACATTGAGTGACAGGATATATGGAGGAATGGAGAACGGAGTTGGCTTTCTGGGTTTTCTGACTTGGGTTAACTTGTGGATAATAAAATACGAATGAATGAGTGAATGACTGACTGAATGAATGAGTTCTCCTAGTAAGGCAACGTGGTGGGGTAGAGATGTTGGGGGTGGTTAAGCAAGGCTTAGATGTTAGAACATCTACACTCTTAGACCTCTCTTTGACATATACAGGACTTCTAGCCATGGGCAATTCAAGCCTTGGCCCAGTGTCTTTATTTGGGAAACACAGAGGTTTTTGAGTTGATGATATTCCTTTGAGTTTCAGCGTCCTGCCTCTGTCTTCCTTGCAGAGGGATTTCGGGTCTCAGTGACCTTCAGTACAATGGAAGAAAAAGCTCTCCTCCAGGTACCTGGGAGTCTCTCAGGATACAGGCATTCTCAGACGTAGTTTGGGGGTCCCATAAATGCATAGGCTGACCTCCACTCTCACAACAAGATACTTTGAGAAACGTGCATCTAAAAGGCAAAGCTGCATTGAGACCCCTCGCCCAGCAACGCAAATCTCCACCTCGGGCTTCCAAAGGAAAAGAGTCAGCCACCACGAATGCTGACAACACAAACCCTGAGTAGTAATTTGTGCTCTCATCTGCTCATCCTGAAGGGACCTGAGATGTGGGCTCAGGAGATGACACCACACATAGCCAGCATGACCTTTTCTTAGGAGCTGCACAGCTGTAGCACGTTGGGGAAGAAAATGCTACACAGGGTTTGCTGTGAGGGTCTTTTTCAGAGCACGTTCCCACAGAAACCCCTCCTAATGGGCAAAACACAGAGACACGAGCAACAGGCAGGAGGCTCTAGTAGGTGTTAGTGGGCTGCAAGGCAAGGCAAGATGGTAGTTTCTAGAAGGAAAAAGATCTAATTTGCAGGGGACAAGAAAAGAGTCTCTTAAATTCAGGAATTGAAAATAAGAGATGTGAAGCCATCCTGGTTCTTGTAGAAATGCAGTTTGGTGAAGTGGATAAGATCAAGGGTTGAGATACTCAAAGCGAGGTTCAGCCACCATTTAGCTGGGTGACCTTGGACGAGGGACTTAACATCTCCCGACTGCATTTTCTCATCTGTAAAGCGGGGAAAATAACAATGCCAGTCTCACGGGGATGTCATAGGATCAAATGAGATAAAGATGGTCAAAGTGCTTAGTACAATTATCGACAGCCATAAATCCTCAATCAATGCAAAGGGATTATACTTTATATAATCAGTCCAAGGGTATAAGCAGGTACAGCATCATCCTTAACCTGAATCCCTTTTTTAATGAAAAACTATATATACTTTTCTTGGCTTTTGACTGTTGCTCCTGGATCTGCAGAACCCAATATCACGAAGAATGCTTTCTGAAGTTCAGAGCACTTTGGGGGACAATGGAGCAGAGCATTTTTAAAAATTCAGAACATATGGTGCCATAATGTTTATTCTTGTTGAACTGTCCCCGTAAAGAACATCGAGCACTAAGGATTGAAGAGTAAATGAATTATTCACAATCACATGAAAATCTATAGACCGAGAAACTGTCTTCCGCTGAACACCATCGATGCCTTAAATTTAACCAGCGGGGTCAACCGCTTCTGAACAGACACATTTGCATTTTATTTGCGTTGCCTGTTCGATATGGGGCAAAGATCCCAGGTACGTAACGTGAGCCACGGATTTATTCTGAAGAAAACAATAACAAAATTACTCCAGAGAGCATGACCCACCATGAGGCAATTCCCCGAACTCAAGGCCACGGCTATCGTTTGGAGAAGAGGCAGACCCTGGCTGCACCCTGAAGACAGTAAATGCCCCCACCCCCCGCCTCTGAAGAGAGCCGGCTGTGATTCTCATTCAACAATTCGTCAAGGGAAAAAAGAAAAATCCATGCCGTACGAATTTATAGACAGGGTTTTCACTGAGGTCAATATTATTCTAAAACCATCTCAAGGTTTTGTTAAATGCGTGTTTGGGCAGAGTTCCTCTCACTGATGAGTGGGGAGGCTGAGCCCCATGGCCACGTCGGGGGGGAAGAGAGGGAAAAGGACACTTTGCGGATTTCTGAACACAATAGTACACTGTCAGGTTCTAAATAAATACGGAAAGCAATTTCCTGGTTACTTAAGCAAACCAGGATGGGGAAGGAGGTGAGAGGGCCCCATTTCCCAACTTGAGCACGACGCATACAAATCCTCGGGCTTGCCACGTGAACGCCCGTGTGGACTGTGTGGCTGGGTTGTTAGCGTAGAGAAGACACAACGAGCTATTTCCGAAGAACAGGTACAGCTCCTGTAGCCCAAATCAAGTGGGGAAAAAAACGGGATAGAAAGCATCTTTAGTCGATAATGAGGACCGGCCACTGAAGGCTTCCTCCAGGACAGCCACGTGGCACGCAGGAGGAAATCGGGAACATTTTTGGTCATACTTTATCCTGTAGATGGAGTTTCAGTCATCAGCTGTGGAATTCTATTGAAAACTAGAGCGGGTCATAGAATTGTTAGCGGAGCACAGGAGCCTCAGGGTTCTAGAACTCGGTGCTTTGGTCTCTTCCTTTGGAAAAGGACCATGCCTTCTTAGCCCCCACCCCGCAGGACTCTGTTGGGATTCGATGCGCTCACAACGGTGCCCGGCACGCAGCAGGGGCTCTCTGGTCTGCCAGCAGCTGTTCGGGTGATCGCGGCTCCCGACCCCATCCTGGGGTTGGGTCTCAGCCCCTCCAAAGAGCTCACCAGAGCCGCGGCCATGGGTCCCCAGACTTCACAATGTCATCAGAGTGTAGCAGTTTCCACGTGCAATACTGTCATAGGATTGCCTGCTTCCTATTTTGGTCAAGTGAAGAATTATAAACAAAACCCCATCATCTCATAGGAGCGAAGCACTTAACCAGGGAGTAAAGAGCAATTTCTTCAACTGAAGGAATCAAGCTTCTTGATAAACTCCTACTTCCCTTCCTTGTTTGGCTGCACACAGTGAAAATCTGGCGTGAGCCTCAAGAGACCCACAGCCCCACACTTCGGATTTATGGGACAGGATCCCACACAAACAGGCTCGGGGAAGACACAGGTCATGCGGGACATGCCCGGATTAAGCCTACTTTTGCCTATTTGTATTTCATCCTGAGACATGTTTTATATCACACAGGAATCTTATATTCTAGGTTCCCAAAGGGTCATTCACCTCAGAACCCAAGAAAACCAAGAAAGGATGCCCAAAGCAATTAGAAAGGGCAGCTATAAGCACCAAGAATTAACAAGCAGCACATCATCCAAACCTTCTCTGGGTTTGCATTTGTCGCTTACCTACTTACTTGGACTCTTTGGTTGTTCTTGTGCTGAAGTGAGCCCAGGGTTATAGGGCTTCCGGGGAACATCCTCGGGCCACATCACCCATGCACCTGCTAGGTCCTCTGCCCTATTCCAGGCATGCACAGCCATGAGGGTCCCGTGCCCGAAGCAAAGCCAACACAACTAACATGGAAGAAAATATGCAAGGGGCAAAAAACCCAAAAAGAACGGAAGGAAACAGACCAAGAGGTGGCTGATAGGCACCGGGATGGAGAGTGATTTTTCTTGTACTTTTTTTTAATTTCAAAATTGTTTTCAATGCACGAGGCAGTCTGTACACGTACATGGAAGGAAGCATGTGGGTTTTGTAGTAAGACAGACGGGGGTTGTCTCTTGGAGCTCTCCAACCTTGAAGAGATGATTCAGGCTTTTTGAGTCTCCATTTCCTTATGCAGAAACTCGAGAACATTAATAATTCCTAGGCTGCCGGGTCTAGAAGGGATTTGGACCAGCATCTGGGCACCTGGCAGCTATCGAATAAATCACATGCCTCTCGTAGAAAACACAGTTTAATTCTGTAAAATGGCTACGTTTCTTTTCTTTCTTCAAGGCCAACTTGATGCTGACTCGACTAGCAAGTTTAAGGAAATTAAAAACCACACAGGAAAATTAAGGGTAGATACTTGGTCATAAATTACCAGGTGGTATGGGGGTGCCTTGTATGAGCTCCTGTCACCCACGGGATGTATCCACCATGCACAGGCTGGTAAGGAAAGCTAGCAGTTTTCAGGGGAGTCAGGCAGCTTTAGTTAGGCATCCACACTGGGTCAGATGGACACTGACCAGGGAGCCTCTCACAATGGCTGTTGCAACAGAGCAAGAACTTCCTGTGTCCGCCAACTTCCCACATGCAAATAGGGCCAATCGGGTCTTGCCACGGAGACCTCAAGAAAATACAGCAGTGGTACCACTCGAAACCACTCTTCTGGAATCATCTGACATTGACTGTTCAACTGCCTGTCCTGAGAACACCACTGAGGCTGTGAACAAACAAACAAACAAACAAACAAGAGGAATCCTTTTTTTTTGGCGGGGAGGGGGGCGGGGGGGGGGTCTCTGCAACTCCTGAGGTGCATGAACCCGACGTGGATCCACTCAGCTGAAAACACGTCACAATTTGTACAATTACAGTTTCCTCTTCTTGGGCTGTGAAGGTGTCGCCAGCTAAGCCACTTCCCCTGACGATAGTTGTAGAGATTCATAGAACCCTCCCCGGTCACAGAGGCGTTACTGGAAACTCAGTACGGGTCTTAGTGGAGGTGAGGCACAGAGAAAGAATGACCAATCTCCCTTTCTACTCCAGGCATCAGCACCTTGAGAAAAGAGCTCACTAGGAAGACGAGAGGCAAATCCAATTTCCAACTTTCGGTCTTTCAGCCACAAACGTGGACAGCGATGTCGGTCATTAGCTTCTTTCAGCAATGCTGGAACCATTACTGTAACAGAGTGGCCAAGGGGGCATCCGGACCTCCCCAGAAGGCGCTGCAGAAGTAGGACTGCTTGCCTTTCAGAACGATTACGGGAGCAGCCGCGTTGGCCATGAGAGAAGATGCTGTCTACGAAACATGGTCTTCAACCTGTGCCGGGGAAGAGTCTGGTTCTAGTGTTACTTTTTTTTTTCTGTTAGGATGAAAGAATATGGTTCTTCCTGGCTTCTGTAACATAAACTCCCCGCTCGATTGTAGGGGAATTATTTGCTCACAAAGAGCGAGAGTGGGATTGGAGCCAACGACGTTTTGTTTTCCATTTTTGGTTGGCAGTGTCTTCTAGCAGATTTTGCGAGCACCGGAGTGTGCCCGGGAGAGCTGGTACGATGCGGTGATTAAGACGGGGGTTTCGGAGCATCAGTCAGCCCCAGGCGTGTGAGCCCAGGCCTCGCCTCCTAGGAGCTGCCTCTCCCTGGGCAAGTGCTTTAACTCCTCTCCACCTCCCTTCTAGCAACTGTGCGATTAGTGTGGAAGATCCCCATCCCTGCTGCTGTCGGCAAGAGTCCATGAGTTATGCGGAGCCCCTGACACATGTCAAGCACTCAATGAAGAGCAGCTTTTATTACCATTATAGTTAGAATAGCTTGCGTGTGCATGGTGCAACAGCGGTCTCGCAGCATTCCAGCCCTTGGCAGCCTTCTGTGGTGGGTCTTCTCAGCCAACACCTCTAGAGGGCGGTGATGTGCAGTGCCCTGTGCAGAGGGAAACTGACCATCGAGGATGCTCTTCGAGGAAGCCCTTCCCTGGGAACGCTTCTGGGAGCTTCGATTTGTTCTGTCCGAGGCGTCTAGAGGAACACAGGTTTGCGACACGATTCCTGTCGAATCCTTGGGGAAACAGGTGGTGTTTCAACAAAAAAAATGTTCACATTAACAATAATCATAATTGGAGCTACTGTAACTGAAGGCCTTCTCTGCCACGGCGTCTTCCCTACGACAGGTACTGTACCTATGCTATCGCTAATCCCCACCATAATCTTGCGACATCGATAACGCTTGTCTTCATTTCACAAGTGTGGAAACAGATCTCTAGAGGTTAAGGAGTTCTCTTTTTTAAGGATGTTGTGGATGCAAGTAAGGTTTGAATGCAAGTCTAAGGTTTTTTTTTAATGTTTTCGTTTTTATTTTTGAGAGAGCGTGGGCAGGGGAGCAGAAGGGGGCTGGGGACGGAGGATCCAAAGCCGGCTCTGCGCCGACAGCAGGGAGCCCGACGTGGGGCTCGAACTCAGATCCGTGAGATCGTGACTCAAGGCAAAGTCGGACGCCCAAGCGGCGGAGTCCCCCGGGTGTCCCATGTCTGCCTAATTTTAAAGCCACGTTCTTTCTGTTCTAAGACATTGGTGGAGGGTGTGTTGGCATCTTCTGTAAATTACACTGCAGCAACAATACTCTGTCTCAACGGCTTGCAATCACAAAGGCTTACTCCTCACTCGTGTCATGGTTCTTACGATGGTTCTCAAAGCTTCTGCTCTCCTATGCTCACATGTCATTAGCCAAAGCAAGTCACGTGGCCAACCCTGATATCAACGGACGAGAGAAATGTGAAGGAAGGCCTCGTGGGGATGGGTCTGATGGAGAGAGCAGTAAGTACTTTAAACAAACAATACAGAGCTGACCCTCCAACAATGCAGGGCTGCAAACCTCTATTCCGTGGGAAATCTCCACGTAACTTTGGTTCCCCCAAACTTAATTACTAATAGCCTACTGTTGACCAGAAGCCTTGCCGGTAACATAAGCAGCTAATTAACACATATTTTAAAATATAATTTATTGTCAGATTGACTAACATACAGTGTGTGCAGTGTGCTCTTGGTTCTGGGGGTAGATTCCCATGATTCATCACTTACATATAACACCCAGTGCTTTTGTATGTTACATGTATTTATACGGTATTCTTATAAGAAAATAGGCTAGAGAAAAGAAAATGTTATTACGAAAATCATAAGGAAAAGAAAATACGTTTCCACTACTGTACTATCTTTATAAATATCTGTAAATACATAGACCCACCCGTTCAAACCCGTGTTGCTCAAGGGGCAACCTTAGTCTACCACAAAGCATCTTCCAGAAGGAAAGATCTGTGTACTCGACTTAAGGGTGATGCAGTTTTTAGGAAGAGTGAGTTCAGTCCAATCTGTCAGGTTTCAAAGGTATATTCTGGAGCTAGAAAAAGTTTGAGAAGGTTTGCTAAACTTGTATTGTATCGAGCTCCAAATGCTTAGCCCAGGAGGGTGCACTTCACTCACCAGGCAACGAGGAATAGCCACGCAGGGGCTTAAAACACCGGGTGCCTCCCGCTTACGATGGCACAGCAAGGTCCCATTGGACACGGTTTCACTCTTCCAAGTGCTGACAAATAAAATAGAAACACTGCAAATTTAAAAAGGCATACATATTGGAGTCAGTTGAGCGTCCAACTTCGGCTCAGGTCATGATCTCATAGCTTGTGAGTTCGAGCCCCGTGTCAGGCTCTGTGCTGACCGCTCAGAGCCTGGAGCCTGCTTCGGATTCTGTGTTTCCCTTTCTCTCTCTCTCTCTGCCCCTCCCCTGCTCATGCCATCTGTGTCTCTCTCAAAAATAAATAAACATTAAAAAAATTGTTTTTAATTTAAAAAGGCATAAATAGGCTTAGAAAAACCTGAATTTCTCTGTGAATTAGAAAAGAAATGGAAACATTAAGCAGTGGGCAGGACATAAGCCGAGGGTTCTTATGGCCCAGGACCCAAGCGGGCACCTCTGCTCCATCAGAGGGAGGGGTGCCAAACGACACCCCGCTTGACTTGGAGGGAAAACCACAGCCCGAAGAACCATCTGCAGCTCAAAGCTTAGGAGAAGCCGTCCTCATTTTACGAAAGGAGGAAACTCCCCACCTCAGGAGCTGACGAGCCAACTATTGTCCTGCTACCTTCGGCAATGGCTTGACCAGAATGGAGGGAACAGGAAGATAAAGACACCTTCTCGGGCAAGAAACTGCTACCCCTGTCCCCTTTGCAACGGGACCTGAAATATCTCTAATATCAATGTCCTTACATAGCATCATAAAATGTAGTTTCTCACCGAGACAATGGCAGACATAGGGAGGAAACCACCAATCTGAAAAACTATGTAATTGCCAGGCAGACGCAGATCGAAGCAAAGCAGACCGCTTCTTACAATAAGCACGCGAACCCAAATTCTATCAAAAATTAAGAAGTTCCGTGCGAAAGAATAACATCCAACAGAAACTGACACTCACCACGTATTTTTTCTCCAAATGGATTTAATTTTGTGGAAAATTAAAGTAAGCATGTTTAGGAGGAAATACTATCCTCTAAATAATAAGAAGAATAGTAAGACAAAAACAAGCAGAAATGAAATATAATTAAGCAACCATGGAAAAAAGTAGAAATTTTGTAAATAAAATACACAATTGATTTTTTTTTTAGAAAAGATATGTATGAGATAAATTCTAGCATGGATACAAAGAGAAAATTATAATTTGGGAGCTAACAACTAAATAAATCACTCAAAAAACAATATAAAAATTTGAAAAATTCAGCTAAAAAATGAGAAAGATCAATTGACAGACTCCAATATATATCAAGGAGGTATTCCAAGAGAACAAAATGGAAGAGCAAAGAAAAATGTCTGAAGAGATGATAACGGACCATTTGCCAGAATGGAAGAAAGACAAGATTACAAAAATAAATAATATATTCTATGTACAAAGAATACATTGTAGTAAAAAAAGCACATCAGTGATGAAAAGAACACCTTAAAATCTACTGAGAAGAAAGTGAGGTTACTAAGAAAAGCAGTGAAATTAGACTATACAGCACAGATGACTAGCTAGCCACAAAAATTCATCTCTAACTTTTTATACTGGAGTTGGTGGTGGTGATGATTGATGATGACGTGTGTGTGTCCAGGTGATTATTTCTCACTGATAGAATAAATAGGATCATTAGGGATCCCATGAATATTAAGACTTCTAAGGAGTAGCTGGGGTTTTTCCAAATGCTTTTTCACCTCAGTAACCTGAATGCAGATTTTGATTCTTAGTTGGAAACAAAAGGTGGAAAGAACCAAGGCCCCTAAATTATTGTATAGAGGAAAATAGCCACCAAATAGCTATGAATCTATGTTGGACTAGGACCAAGAATTAAACATCTATTGTGTTACCACTATCCTGAATAATTCAGATTTCTCATGTGCATAAATACAAGCTAGAAGCCTTTACGGGAGCTGAGAGAAAATAGTTCAATTTAGAAAATTTGCTCAACTATCATTTAAAAATGAGGGAAAAGTTCCACTTTCAGTGATGTTCATGCATGAAACCATCACCATCAAGGCCATATTTCTCTGAAGTTTCCTCCTGCCCTTTTTGAAATATGTTTTTTTTAGTTTTTATTTATTTACTGTGAGAGAAAGAGAGAGAGACAGCAGAGGAGGAGCAGAGAGAGAGAGCAGGAGAGAGAGAGAATCCCCAGCATGCCCTGCACTATTAATGTGGAGCCAGAACCAGGGCTTGATCTCACGAACCACAAGATCATGACCTGAGCTGAAACCAAGATTTGGACACTTAGCCAAATGAGCCACACAGGCGCCCCTGAGATATTTTTTAAAGTAATTTGTGATTCTATTTTCAGCCAAGATAGATTCATTGGAATTGCCTTCCCATCACCCCAGCCCCAAAACCATTTTTAAAAGGTCAAAATATATGAAACGATAGTCTCAACCCAGTGTCTTTCAGGCAGTTAAGGAGAGTAGTTCCTGAAAGACAGGAACCAAAGTGGGTCTCATGACTGCTTCAGCTTTTGACCATGACACAGCCTCCAAGCCATGGTCATCAGACTCTCTGGGATGAAGAGATGGGGCTGAGAATCCAGGGAGACCGATGCAGCCAGAGTTCAAACTTTGATGAAAATTATACACCTACAGATCTAAGAAGCAAAAGTAATTCCAAGCCAGAAAGAGAAAGAGTACTGGAGAAGAGAGAGAGCTGCAATGAGGGAGAATTTTGGAGATCTACAGACGGGCCCCTTGAATATTCAGCAGGTCCAAATCAGCACACATATGGCTGGCAGACTTCTAAAGATTGCCCCCCGCATGATTCCCATCTCCTGGATATTCAGCAAAACATTAATTTAGGTACTGCTATGAAGGGTTTTTTTTTTTTTTTTTTTTGCAAATGTAATTAAAGTTTCAAAGCAGTTGACCCTTAGATATGAAGAATACCTTGTAGGTGGGCCTGATCTAGTCACATGAGGCTATTGTAGGCAGAGAAGTTTCTCCAGCTGGTAGAAGAAGAGGAAGTCAAAGAGGTGTGCTCCTTCTGGCCTCAAAGAAGAGAGTAAATGCTGTGCTGTAAACTGACAGGAGAGATGGGGGTCTGGAGCACTTCCAAATGACCGCTAGTGGAGAGACAGCTAGAAATCAGGAATCCTGGCCTTACGGCCACAAAGAAATGAATTTTACCAACAATCTGTGTGCTTGAAAGAGAATCCAAAATTCAGATGAGGATTATAGCCCCAGCTGACACACTGATTTATATCTGGACTCCTGACATACAGAAATTGTGAGATAATAAATGTGTGCTGTTTTAAGCTTCTACATTTATGGTAATTTGTTATACCACACTAGAAAAGTGATACAGCATGAATGTGAGGAAATTTCCAAAGAAAGAACCATGTAGAAAGTCAGGAGAGAACAGTATCTGGTGCTCAGACGGTGCTGGGAATAAAGGCTGTTCCCACTGGCCAGACTGGAGAAATTCATAATTGGGAAGAGTATTCAGAAGAGTTGCATGTCAATGGAAGAGGATCATTAGCCATAGATGAAACACTGCTCTGATCCTACCTGACAAATCTTAAAAATCAAGATGAAGAAACTATTTCCTAGTAGCTTCATTGTATCCCAGAACAAAACTCAAGAATATTATTAAATATAAAATTATCCAGCACTCAACAAAGTAAAACCCACAATGACTGGCATCTAAACAAAAATTGCCAGACATGAAAGAACGGAGGAAAATACAACCCATATGAAAGAAGTGGGAATAAATAAATGAAAACGAATCCAGAAACGACACAAAAATTAGAATCAGAAGACAACGGCATTAAAACAATTATATAATTGTATTTTATTTGTTCAAAAATGTAACTAAGGATATGCAAGATATCAAAAAGACTCAAATGAAACCCCAAGAGATTAAAGCTGTATATCTGAGATGAATGCTAATCTAAATGGGAATTAATATAGGATTAGATATTCCAAAAGAAAAGGTCAATGAACTCAAAGACATAGCAATAAAAATTATCTAAAATGAAACTCAGAAAGAAATAAGAAAAAAATAAATAAAAGGAGCTTCAGGGAGTTGTAAGACAATTTCTAGTAGAAACTATACATATAATTGGAATTCCCAAAGGGGAGAGGAGAAAGAGAGAATAGGAAAAAAGTATTTGAAGGAATAAATTTTTTCCAAATTTGATGAAAATTATAAATACACAAACCCAAGAAGCTCAAAGAATCCTAAGGGGGAGAGGGGAACGTGAAGAAAACCAGATTAAGATACATCACAATCAACTTAATCAAAGCCAGTGATAAACAAAAATCTTAAAGTACCAGAGAGAAAAGATAAATTACATTCAAAGGGGAAAAAAGATAAGACACCATAAATAAAGTTAAAAAGACAAACAGTGTACTGTTATTTTGCAAGAAAATACTTGCAAAATAAATAATTGGAAAGGATTAGCATCAAGAATATGTAATGAACTACACAGATCGATAAATAAAAGGACTAATAAGTATTTTAGACCCTCACTAGAAGAAATACAAATGTAGGTATTATTCATGATAGCGATAAAACATATGTTTTAACCCATTCACAGTCTCTCTATTTGATCCTCCTACATATGCACAGGGTTCTGTGGCAGATTAGATTGCTTTCAATCCCTCACTTCCTCCCTGTTATAAAATTATATATATATGGCCTTTTCCATGTGACTCTGTAGCAACTTCCATTGTGGGAGGTGTGTACTTCCCTCCTTTTTGATGTTGGCCTTGGCTCTGGGACTTGCTTTGACTGATACAATGCGGGCATAAAGGACTCTGTGACACTGCTTTTTTTTGATAGTTCATAAACAGTGTTCATTGTTAATTATCAAAGTGGACCTCAAAATCAATTAATCGCATTCATAATTATTTTCTGACATGAGCTAAGATTTTCAGTTGACCGAATGTAACTGCTTGTCAAGTCACCAATGACCTCCGTGTTGCTGAACCCACTGGTTCATTATCTTATGTGGCCTGTCAGTAGCATATGACACAGCTGTCACTCCCTCCCCCAAGAAAGGCTTTCTTCACCTGGCTTCCAGGACACCATACTGCCTGGGTTTTACTCCTACCTCACCAGCTGCTCCTTCTGGGTCCTTTGCTGATTAACTTTTCTTCCTTAACTCGCTTCAGTCCTTCCAGACCTCTTCATTGTGACAGGTGGGACTGCACAGGATATGAGCCTCACTGCTACACATTGCTGCCTCTACTTAGCCACTGCTCCCTTTGGACAACCTTGGATCCCCCCCTAGGTCATACTGGCTGTTTCTCCTTGGGGCTCATCTGAATCTGGTACATGCTCCCCATGTACATGGTCATGACTGTGCCATTTCCAAGCTGAGGCCATAGGAGCAGTGATACTTCCTCTGCTCTCCTATAATCCTATTGTCCATCGAGAGGAAAGCATGATGAGTATCTCCTGCCCCTCAACCAAGGTTCCAATATGTGACACCTGGAAAAGGTCTGGACTCAACATGCAGCCCTGAGCCAAGCCCAGCAGAGATTCCCCTAACCTTAGCCAACCCATAGACCCATAAGGAGGAAAAATATTTGCTTGGGGGCTGTTTGTTACATAGCATTATTGCACCAATAGTTATTTAACAAAGCACTGCTTTATATATGGAGAAAAGCAAATACAGAGGAGAGAACTGTGCACCTAACTAAAAAAGCTCAGCATCCAAACCTAGGTCTTGCCTCAAGACTACGTTCTTCTCAGTAGACCAATGTAGTCTCAGTTCGGTGGATGGGAAGTGATTTGAAGGTATGAGATGCCTTATTCGTGAAGTATGAGCGTCCCAAAGATTTTAGTGAAAGACAAATGACATTGGCTTTGGAAGAAGATGCAAGGCTGATCTGGATGAGGAGGAACAAAAGCCACAAACACAATGATGGAGGTGTCATCCTGAACCACAATTATTTTTTTTATTTTTTTTTAATGTTTTTTTATTTCTGAGACAGAGACAGAGCATGAGAGGGGGAGGGGCAGAGACAGAGAAGGAGACACAGAATCGGAAGCAGACTCCAGGCTCTGAGCCATCAGCACAGAGCCTGATGCGGGGCTTGAACCTACGGACTGCGAGGTCATGACCCGAGTCGAAGTCAGTCGCTCACCTGACTGAGCCACCCAGGCACCCCATGAACCACAATTATTAATAATAAATAGGCATTTGAGGGCCAGGAAGCAATCAGGTTCCAACAAGGGAAGTTGTTTCCAATGTCTTTGTGCCCAAATTATTTGTTCATAGGATCATCTACATCTCTTTAATCCATTGTACTTGGTTTCCTTGGAAAAACGTGTGCTTGGCCAGGTCACATTGATTTTTGCTTCATTCATTCACTGATTCATTCATTCATTCATTCATTCATTTCAACAAATATTTATTAAGCAATTACATGGACTAATCACAAGCTGTCCTCTCATGTAACGTAGTCTAGTGCAAATAATCGAGTTGCTAAGCCAATTAAGCTGCTGAGCCAACCTGGAAAAGTGCCCTTTGAGCTAAGATCAGAAGGAAGCATAGAGACCAACCATGTAAAGAGAGCTAAGAATGAATGTTCCAGACAGAATGGTATGTGCAAAGTCTCTGTGGCAGGAACGTGGTACACTCAAGGAAGTCGTAACAAAGCCAGTGTGGCCAGAGTAAAATAAACACACAGGAAATGGGGTGGGGGAAGCCTCAATGGCGGAGACTCTCCATCTCTTCCTACATATATGGGAAGCTATTGAAAGATTTTAAGCAGGGCAGGAAGTCACTTACCAATATTTAATTTCCCAGATGGAGAAAAGTATCATCCACTAAGGCAGCCAAATTTGTAAGAAGTAGTAGATTATTATTAAAAGCGGGCTGTTACGATGCCTGATGGAGACATTTATTCAGGTAGTACTGACACTTTCTCAACACAGGCATCATGAGGTAGTAACCTGTTGAGGTAAGCCTCTATTCCTCACATAGCTTTACAAACAGGCAAGGATTTAACCTTTTTGAGGGGCGCCTGGGTGGCTCAGTTGGTTAAGCGTCTGACACTTGGTCTCAGCTCAGGTCATGATCTCACAGTTCTTGAGATCAATCCCCGCATTAGGCTCTGTGCTGACAGCATAGAGCCTGCTTGGGATTCTCTCTCTCTCTCTCTCTCTCTCTCTCTCTCTTCCCCGCCCCCCCCTCTAAAAATAAGTAAATAAAGTTAAATAAATGAAAGACCTTTTTCAATGGGATTGCAACTTTCATCAGTCACCCGATGGAACACTCCAATCCTTTCCTTTTGCAGCTGGATCACACTGTATATAAAACAACATCCCCGTGAGGAGGTAATTTTTGTAATGGAATCACACACCTGCTGTTCTTTCTAGACAAGCATTTGGCTCCATGAGAAGAGAGAAGAAAAAGATATCTGCTACCAGTTTGATATTGGAAATTCTGCGAAGTATACACGTAAATGTAGGCTTCAAATTCTGCCTCTAAACACACCCCCGCTATGATCCGTGATTCGACCTGACAAAGGTTAGCAAGTTATACAGGAAGATAATTTCATTCTTTCCTCCAAATACCAAGAATGGGACCCTTCCATGAATGGATTGCTTTGTAGGTAAGGTCATCACTTTCCTCTATCTTTAAAATTAGTCATTCCAGAACATTAATTGCTCTGTCATTGATATGTCTCAAAATGGTACCATTTGACATCAACACACACTTACATTTATTCACTGGGTCAGATTCTTTTTTTAATTTTAATGTTTATTTTTGAGAGAGAGAGACAGAGTGTGAGCAGGGGAGGGGCAGAGAGAGAGGGAGACACAGAATCTGAAGCAGGCTCCAGGCTCCGAGCTGTCAGCCCAGAGTCCAACATGGGGCTGGAACCCACGAACCGTGAGATCATGACCTGAGCCGAAATCGGACGCTCAACCGACTGGGCCACCCAGGCGCCCCTCACTGAGTCAGATTTTATTCCACTTGATACTACCTTGCCACAGGCTCCTCCCCTATCCGTCAGGTGTTTCTTATGCATGAGTGCTAGCCTTTAAGAGCGCGGTGGCATCATTACCAACCCCATCTCCATCCTCATCTTGTAGAGAAGACCAAAGGATGTGACGGTAACTTAGTCTCTGCTCCAAGCTCCAGTCTCCTCACCATCAGCAGCTAAGCAAACGCACATACACACATAGTATCTTTAAAATCAATAACGAAACGACTAATAATCGCACGCGTAAGTTTGCAATCAAGACTCTCTTCCTGCTCAAGCCACCATGTCTTCACTCGGCTCTGCTGGCCGATGACAGAGCAATGTTGAGGGTTTTATGCTATTAGCTGCCAGTATCCCTAGACAGATTCCACAGCCATCTCAAGTTTCCAAATAAACTGGCAGACCCTTCTCTAAATGGATTTTTCATGTTTCTTTCTTTCTTTGGATTTGGAACAAGAATGACTTTTCCATGACTTGCTTGGAGAGCTGGTTCAAATTAGACCTCCTCGGGGCTACAGACATTCACTCCTATCAAGTGCATCACCCCTAAGACTTCAGTTGGAGGGTTGAGGGGACTGGAAAACAGATTTTGCTGACTAAGAAAGAAAATGTAGATCTGTATCCGGTGACAGATGGCATCACCATGTCTGAACCTCTGCTCTCGGATCACTTGTCTGAGAGTGACATACATACAAAAGTAGGTGGCAGTTATGAACACTTCACAGGTGTTCAGTGAACATTGAGCTCAGTACTCAAGCAGGAAGCTGAGTACTACATCGGAAATCCCACAGCGACGGAGCAATGCTAGAATTGTAATCTGGGAGTTTGGGCACCTAATTCATTCCTCCATGATTATCTTCTCTGAGACTTAATTTCTTCATCTCTGAAATAAAAGCAGTAACACTGAACCTAATAGTGACTTCACAAGAAATACTGATGTGATTCAATAGAAGCCCCCAGGACAGCGTCTCGGAGGCAATGAATACATGTTAACCCCCTCCCAGGAGATAAAAAAAAAAAACACAAACACTCAATACCACACATCTCTCAGAAGTCAAATTGCAAGATTTCAAGGGGGAAACATTTTTAAAGAGCACCATGTACTTTTGGGACCCCTTGACCAGGTGTTGGTGGGATTAGCTGGTCCAAGTTAGGAAATAAGAACATATTTCAAATGCATTTGATTTCATCACCAACGCCACCGAACCACATTGAAAGGGGAACAGGTATAAATGGGGAGTTCTGGGGTGAGGGTGTGACGAGTCAAACCTTATGAAAGGAATTTCCTGCTCTGGGTATTTATAAATGTACAGAGTATCACAACTAGAACTTACAGAGTCCGGAGGGCTGACTCCAGAGACTGCGTGATTTCCTGGAATCCTAAGTAAAAATATACACACATTCATACCTGCATTTTTCTAGGGACACGACCCATATATTTCACCAGATTCTCAGAGGGACAAAAGACACCCCCAAGTTCAGAATCACTGATTCAGACCCATCTTAACCTTTAGCCCACACCTCTTTGCGATCAGTAACACACATGTCACTCTCTTCCCAGCATCCGATATGCTCTGAAGCCTGAGAGAACTTTTGGGGTCCCACTCTTCATTCTTCTGGTCCTTCTGGAATGTTCCTGACACTGAGAACCCAAGGCAGTGGGAAGAAGAAAGTAAACTAAAGAAATGTCAACCTGGTGGCATTTTACTCCGAAGACCTTTGAGATGAGAGTTAATTGACAGAGATAGTAAGTTTGCATGCAGATTTCATAGCCCTCCTCTGACCCTTGGAGGGAATGTTACACGAAATTAGTCATCAGGAGTTATCATGAAAACGAACACAAGATCCCCAAAGAGCTCACAGGTGGGGCTCAGCAGGGGCTCCCCCAGCACTCATCCCCTTATTCCCTCTTTTCCTCACCTACATGGTTAAATGATGGGTTGGGGGGGTCTCTAGTGTGCCTCCTAATGGCCACCATGGGTTACTGAGGGTCTGTTTTGCCATTCACCAGGCGATCAACACACTCAACCAACCCCATTTCCCCGACCTCAAAGAAATCCCACCAGGTAGCACGGCTCTCCTTCCAAGGCAGCTCCAACCTGAACAACGCAGACCCTCGACTAGGGCTCGGATCTCCTGACTTTGTCATCAATATTATTTTCTCTGTACCCATGGTCTCTAAACGTAGGGAAAAAATGTGTCTTATACATGTATATAAAATACATATTTTATATGTATATACATATACATATTTTACTTTTAAATCATATCTACACACATATACAAGTTACTTATAAAATATATGCATATACATGCAGTACTATGTTCATATATATATTACGTGTATATTGTCCCATGTAAATACATGTATTGACATGTAAATATCCCATGTTACAAACTACGTACAGATAAAAATTCGAAAGAGGAACTAAAATATTAATAAGGGGTTATTTGTTGAAGGCACAAAATTGTGTTCCTACTACAAGCAATTATTACTAGTATCTTTGGAAGCCTAATATGATTGAATATATGACACTATTTCTGATGACTTGGGTTAAGCACTTCATGATTTAGCCATTTACAGGTCTGCATCCAAATTCAGCCGATTTCTCAATGGGGTTTGAATGGCCGTTGTAATCCATGTGGAGGAAGTCACTGGCTGTGCCCAGAATCTTTGGTTTTCAGTTCCTTCGAGCACCCAAATGCTGGTTGAAATGCGGCTAATAAACACCTCTCTTTCCAGATGTTTTCATTTATTAATCAGAATGTGCTGCATTTTTTATATTTTTAACATATGGGTTCAAAGTGCCCTGAAACTCTTTCATTTAAAATTTTTGAGCTGGCTAGAAAATTGTTCCCAAGCTTTTTAAGTATGAAATATGAAAGTCTCTGTAAGCGATTCCTTTAAACTACTTTCCTCGAAAAAGTCACATAATGATAGAAACATTTCCCAAGATCCATTTTCAAAATGCTCTCTCCATAGCATTTTGGATTCTTTCAAAAAGCCGCTATTTCTCCCCCCACTGCTAAGTTACATTTAGCACAAAAGGACAGATTAAGTGCATTTATTACTGCTAGGTGGTACACTTACAGCCACTTTTCATCAAAGGAAAGGTCAACAGTTTGAAGCTCTTGTCTTTTTGCAAAAGGGAAAAAAAATGTGCAAGTCACCTTTCTGTTCACAACTGTTTTAACACTTTGCCACAAAGAAGCGATCCTCCGGGCATAAGACGTATGCATGGTCCCTCCTTACCTTCTCACAAACGATGTTAAACACGCTACTATTTAAAATGATGAAATCCATTAAAGCCCTTCCCCTTCCCCGGGCACAGATCAGCTGATTATTCCCCAATATGCAAAAAGCGAGCCAAGGTGGGACTGGTGCCTCTGCTGAGCCCCTGTTTGAAATTCAGCCGCGATGACTCAAGAGACTGTCATGCCATGTGACCGACCACCTGACTTGCACACCAAGTGTAAACTTGTATTACACAGTCCCTTAAGATGAATTTCTTTCCTATCATTTTGGGATAACAGCATTAAACATCTTCATTTCCATACTCTAATGACTCTCATCCACGCTCCCTCCGTATTGCCCACGGCCTTGGGAGAGACTTCCTCCTCACCCGTCTGTTGGGCCAGCAGCTTGAGTCCCGGGGTCACCCGCTGCCCATCTATGAAATTCCAGGTGCACGTCTATGTTGAAGACCCTAAAGAAGTGGCATGTAGGGGCGCCTGGGTGGCTCAGTTGGCTTGATCTCAGCTCAGGTCATGACCTCACAGTGGGTGGGTTCGAGCCCTGCATCGGGCTCTGTGCTGATGGCTCAGAGTCTGCTTGTGATTCTGTCTCTGTTTCTCTCTGCCCCTCCCCCGCTTGTGCTCTCTCTCTCTCTCTCTCTCTCTCACTCTCTCAAAATAAGTAAATAAACTTAAAAAACAAAAAAGAAGTGGCATGTAAAGGTGTCATTTAGACAGGAAGGCTTTGAGGACCGCTGGTCCCTGGCTAAGCCAGCACACCCACGGGACATTAGTGCTGCCGTATTAACCTCTCCATGTTTTGTTCCTTCCTTACCCAGCCTTCCATGCCACTGAAAGTCCCCCTGACCCCCAGGACCCCAGTCAACATGGATCTCGCCCTTCCTCTGGGCAGCACATCTGTACCCTACACTTTGGCATTTGATGATATTATTCTTTCCGTGACAGCCTGAGACCTCTCTAGAACCCAAGGATCATTATTCCTATAGTTAAAATTAGAGCCACAGATGCTCTATGTAGGAGGGGTCTCACTCAGGCTTGTCACCCCCTCTTGTACCATCCTGTGGAGTTATCACCCTCTGGGACCTTTCCGCTGGCTTCCCTTGCCTGGCGTGATGCCATCACAGAGGATTTTACTGTCTTTTCTCTTGAAGGTATCGTGTGTGCAGTGTTTATTTATAGCAAATCTCCTTTTAGGGTATGCATATCTACATATTATAATGAGAACCACTTGATAAATCAAGAAGCAAAAACAGGGTAATAGCTTTTCAGAGACTGTCCAATAAACTTTTGAAATGTCGGTCCCGTTTTCAAAAGGTCAGAGTGTAATTTAAAAGAATGGAAATGTTCCAATAAAGTAGCAGCTGTGTAGAATGAACCCCTTTTTCTACACCTCCCGAACTGGATTCATATAAAAGCAAAGGTCTCTTCGACTAATGAATGGCTGTTAAAGTTAAAGATCTGTGCAGGGGATAATTTGTAGGTGCAGTTCAGAGAGTTCTGGAATTATAGCTACACTATAATTGAGCTCGGGGCTTACAAAAAGAGCTTTTAAGACCGATTATCTCTGTTTACTCTAGAACAATAAAAGTTGGTAAAGACCTATTTCCAATCACTCAGTTTTCCCACTAAAACTAAAATTCCTTCCAATAAATAGCCTAGGATGTGCGGCTCAGAGCACATGTACTCACGGAGTGATGGACCCAGGTTCGACGAGGGGTTTTACGTTTTCAGGGCTAAAGATCGGATTAGAGAGTCAGAAATCCTAACCCCTCCCCCACCCCATTAATCCACTTTGTAGGAAAATGCAAGTCCTTTTTTCATCCGTTTGCTCATCTATGAAACTTAAGCGTACTGTTGCCCTTCGTTTTCACTGCTCAGTCCTTTGACATTGACAAATAAATCTCTGTGCTTCCTGCTGATGGTGCCTGCTCACTCAGTGATTTCCAATCTGTGGTCACCAATATGTTCAAACACGTAGAAAGTAGACCAAATCACGGTGTGCTTTACGCCATTCACTTTCTAACGGATTGCCAAGAACACAGAGCCCCGCGGAAACCAGAACGGTTTGCATCTCGATAGTATTTTTGCTAACACTGGTTCTGAAAGTAATGAGGGTGGGAAAAAAACAAAAAAAAAGGTAAGGAGTACTGGTTCCAGTGCCCTAGAGATGGTACTTCCTGAAAATCCCCCACCGAAGATTTTCCTCAGGGTAGAGATTGTTCGGTGCACGAGTACACCCGTGTTTCTATAGCCACAAAGAATGTAGCACAGTGGGCGTCTGGCCCACCGTATTCAACGTCCAGTCTCCTTCCTCATTTCTTCATCTATCGGATTGCACGTAAATACATCTAGGGAAGAGATCTCGCTTCCTAAAACTACAGTTAAAAGTCAGTAACTTGTAGGCACCTGGGTGGCTCAGTTGGTTAAGCACCTGACTCTTGGGTCGCGATCTCAGCGTTCCTGAGTTTGAGCCCCGCATCAGGCTCTACACGGACAGTACAGAGCCCGCTTGGGGTTCTCTCTCTCTCCCTCTCTTTCTGCCCTCTGCTGTTCGTGCTCTCTTTCTTTCTCAAAGTAAATAAATAAGCTTAAAAAACAAGGCATATTTTTTTAAAAAGCCAGTAACTTACTATTTACTGACCGCCTACACTTCCGTAATACATAGTTAGAGGGTAAAACCCACATGCTCTATAGTAGTGTTACAAACACTATTATAAAGAGACATCATATTGAAGGATTTTAGAGCCAGAAGGAGATCATCTGGTTTAAAATCCTCATTCCGGAGAGGGGAGAACTCATACAGAGAGGTGATGAGTCATTCCCAAGGTCAGCCAGTAACGACGGCACCAGGCAGGGGTCCCACCACCTGACTGTACTTTGTGCCCTGATCCTCTTGCTACCGCTTCTGGTAGGCTACAAACACACACTCAGTGTGTGTCTCAGTGTGTCTCAGTGATTTCCCTGAGTCTTTCTGTCACAAAGTGAATTCCTACAAAAAAAAATATACATATACCAAGGCCTTAGGAAAACTATTTTGTCAAACACACACACACATACACCCACACACACACACACACACACACACACAGAGTATAGAAAGCAAATATCATTCCTGCTATTTATACTCAGGAGTTCGCTCTTATATTTCACAATCTCACAGCACAATTTCTGGCTCCTGGCACGTTTGACATAAATCCTGGAGCATGTGAATGACAGTGTGCTACAGGGATCAGAGAACTCAGGGGGATAACGGACAACCAGCCCACTAAGGGCCATGTGACTGATACATTTAATCTGCTGAGGAGGCTTGTAGCATAGCGTGGTCCGTTCTGTTAAATAAATTTCTTCTCCTCTTTCAAAGCCCCTTGCGGTGACGGTCCTTCTTGGCAGTGATTTTCCAACCCCATTATTATCTCACTGGGATCCATTTCGTGTCACGTTAACATAACCGGGGGGTGGGAATGGGTCTTTCTTAGTCGCACCCAAATTCTCCTTATTTGTATCTTCTGGGAAGATAGGATATTTCAGGTCACCAGCTACCTACCCACAAGTTCTACACCATAAAGTGATTTGCGTGTTTTCTGACAGGTGTATCTCAGCGATGCCAGAAAGCTGATGTTCTACATGCAGAATGATGGCACATGATATTTGATCAATAATAAAAGAGCTTCCATGACTGGGGTATCTATCTGTCAGGAAATAATCGTTAAGCACCTACTCGTGCTAGGTTGTGAGGCCACAGCATCATTCATGGTCTCTAGAATTCACTCTCCGTGGGGAGGGAAGCGGAATAAAGTTTCATGCCAGGAGGGAGATGATGCTGGGGAAGTCAGTGAAGTCTCCCCCAGGGGAAGGCGATGTTTGAGCTGTTAACCAATAGCCAGGCAGACAGAAAGCCGTGGAAACAACTTGCAGGAAGATACGGAGGGAGCTCTGACCCCGGGGAACTACGATGGGCCGGAGGCTGACACAGGGGCTGGATTCCCAGGAAATGAGACACGGCAGGTAAAAAGGGGTGAATATTCCTTTTTCCACCAGGCTAGCTCCCAAATCCCAGAGACGACCGCATATGTTTAGTCTGGTTGATGAAAGGAGATTTCAGAATTTCTAGACCTCTCCGAAATTCAGCTCACGCTCACGTGGGAAGTTGTACGCCCCTCCTAAGGACCCTGGGCAATCTGTGGCTGGTTTCCAGAATACTGCCCTCAGGCTCAAAGCTGCTGAATTCTTACAGCACAACCAACGAGCACAGGAGGGAACATGAGAGCCATCCTTTCCCCATTAAATGAAGAACTTTGGGGGGTATCATCCAACTCTTCTTAAAGGAAAGCGATTTTCTGTTTCTTTTTTTTAATTTTTTTAAATGTTTATTTTTGAGACAGAGCATGAATGGGGGAGGAGCAGAGAGAGAGAGGGACACACAGAATCCGAAGCTGGCTCCAGGCTCTGAGCTGTCAGCACAGAGCCCGAAGTGGGGCTTGAACTCATGGACCGCGAGATCATGACCTGAGCCGAAGTCGGACGCTTAACCGACTGAGCCACCCAGGCGCCCTATGATTTCCTATTTCAAAGAAAGGGAAAGAGAGAAAAGCTTTATCTTTTGAGCTGTTCTTTCTTTTTTTTTTTTTAAGTGTTTTTTTTAAGTTTTTGTTTAAATTCCAGTTAGTTAACATCCTGTGTAATGTTCGTTTCCGGTGTACAACATAATGATCCAACGACTCTGTACATCACCCGGTGCCCATCACAAGTGCCCTCCTTCATCCCCATCACCTTTTGGGCCACCCCTCCCCCCACCTCCCCTCTGGTTCCCAGCAGTTGGTTCCCTATAGTTAAGAGTCTGTTTCTTGATTTGCCTCTTTCTGTTTTTTCCCCTTTGCTCTTTTGTTTTGTTTCTTAAATTCCACGCAGGAGT
The DNA here is from genome assembly GCF_022079265.1 of Lynx rufus. Taxonomy (NCBI): domain Eukaryota; kingdom Metazoa; phylum Chordata; class Mammalia; order Carnivora; family Felidae; genus Lynx; species Lynx rufus. Next base: position 6,338,210 of record NW_025814889.1, read on the forward strand.
GAAATCATATGGCATTTGTCTTTCTCTGGCTGAGTTATTTCACTTAGCTTAACGCTCTAGTGTAGTTCCACCCACCTCATTGCAAATGACACGATTTCACTCTTTCTTACGGCTGAGAAATATTCTACCAGACGACCATATCTATACACACATCCACATCCCACCTCTCCTTTGCCCGTGCATCCGTCGACGGGCACTTTGGCTGTTTCCGTTATTTAAAGCAGCATTCTCTACAACAGCCAAATTATTAAATTGTTATTTCTTAAGATGGCTAGCAAGGTAACATTATTGATGGGTTTATGTGTTTTGTTTGGGGATTCACCTAAAAATGTAGCGTCTTTTCAACAGTTAAATGGGAGGAGAGGGAGGAGTGCGTGGTCTATGGAATTAAAAGTATGTGAGCATTCTTCTAATACTACTGGAATTTTTATATCTTGGCCAGGCGCTGTTTAGAAAGAATAGATAATTCCAGTTTGTTTGTCTTTTTTTTTTTTTTTTTTAGGAGTAAGTCAAAGTCTTACAGTATCTTCTGTATAGTACACTTCAGCTGGATTCAAAGAGGTCAGGTCTCTTTGTGTGAACAATACAGGCCATGGAAAGAACGGATAATATTATCCATAGAAAGAGTAACGGATGATTTAGATTGGTGTCTTTATAGGACACACAAGAAAGAATGCCACCAACATCATCCTACAAGCCTTTTGTTTGCTATGCAATTATGTCCTTTCTTCCCTCCTCGGCTGGGTACGGCTCAGTGCCTAACTCTGGCTTAAATTTTAAAGGCCGTAATTAAGCCCTAGAAACTTCTGGTGCCAAAGCTGTTCCGCAGTGCTGCTAGTGTGCTGTAAATCACCGCGTTCTCCCCTTGGGGCTCCTTCCCAGAAGCTGTCAGAGGCAACTCCATGTTTATGGGAGAGTCTCTCGACGCTTTATACTCATTGAGATAAAATTAAGTCAAAGAGCATTCAGTTAAAATGGCAGGGTAATCAAATGAGCGGTACTGGGTCCCTCCATTTAAACTGTATCAAAGACTTCGAACTACAGGAGCCAGGATGTCAGAGCCGTGTTCTTGTTGAGCAATCCTGGGGTCCTGCAGGCACAGGCTTGCGGTCACGGGAGACTAGAGACTTGCTACCTCTTCTGTGCTGCTCGAGAAATGCGTGAGCGTTTAGAGACTCCCACGTCATCCGCAGACTCGACAGGGAGGCTGGCACACCAGGGTGGTAACGCACGGCTCTGACGCCTGGTCCGAGATGCTGAGAGGAGGGAGCAGGCCTGGTCTGTGGCCTCTGGGAGTTCACGGGTCAGTAGGGAAACCAATTCAACAAACAAGGGCATGCCGAACAAAAGGGACACATAGGAACGATGCTGGACGCTTGGCCACGGATGGCACTCATCAGAGAAAACTTGCAACCGTGACACTTTGATAGCCGAGAGAGAGACCACAGAAACTATCAGTCCTGGCTTCGAGGCTTGTCTCAGTGGCTCTGTTAGGACTTTCCAATCATGTTCCCCTCCACGGTGGCCGGGAGAGGTGAGCCATTCCCATGTTACACGGAAACTGTTTTGTGTGTAATCGATCAGTTCCCGCTGTCGGCCAGATCGCACCCCCATGCAGCAACACGTACACCATGTGGGGATTCATTGATGTACTTAGCTGGTAGTGTTACTCTGGGAGTTCACACAGCCTCCACTAGTCCCACGAGATGGGCTGGCCTGCCACCCTGAGCCCCCCCACCCCGTCCTTCACATTCCAACCTCCCACCGGGCTCTGCCTCCTCCAAACGACCTTCCCGGGCCAGCAGCCTCCCATACGCCCCAAAGTGGGTCATCTCCAGCTCTCTTAACCTGGGTCGGTTGTTCTGTTTATCCACTGGCTTTGTCATTAGAACATGCTGGTCTTTGAGAATCGGCATCTTTCACTTTTCACCCAGCGTACAACGGGAGAGTAGATGTTTACCGTGTTGAATTCAAACAAGGAGTCCCTGATAAATGATTTCTGAATTACATTCTCTAGCACCTTTCAGAAGTGCATGCTTTACTCTATGTCAGTTTATTCCCTCTACCCAGTTGCATAAATTTAATTCTGCATAATCCACCAAAAACTTAGCAAAGACTCCCCATCCAGTTAATTGAGCATTCAGTTTTATACACCTTGCATCCACTTGAAGGCACTTGCCCGTTTTCATGCATTTTAAGCATTACAAAGATTGAGAAGAGACGACCTCTATGAAATATCCCGACAGAATCTGCCCTAAGTGAGCTGTTCCTACAAAACTCTGTCATTCTGCTGCCCATTAGTCTTTGCCTATTAGTCTAGCCGGCTCTGCCTGAGTCAGAAGGCACACGACATCTCCTCGGTTGTAAGTCAAGTACTGATGGCATATCCGGGGTCTCTCTGATTCTGGTGCCTTTGTAACTGTGGCTCACACTACTTTTGAAGGATCACCCCTACCTTAGGCACATTTACCTTCCTCCTGGGGAATTAAAGACTTGTTTGCCTACAAGGACAGGGCCACTTGGCTCACCCGGGTCTTTAAGCATCGTTGCCCCCGGTATATAGCAGGTCAGTCCCAGTGTCTCGCCTGCCTCCACACTTCAGAAACTTCCCTGGGGCTGACATTTCCATCTCTATAAATATTCTGTGATCCCTTCTCATTAGAAAATGGGTAGCTGAGCAGCAAAAAGTTCCAACTTCAGCTGGAGAGAAATTAAGACTTACACCAGGCTTTGTAGGAAACAGTAATACGATGGCTTTGGAAGTTGCAAGACAAAAAGAAACGAAGAAAGCTTGTGCGCACCAAATACCCAGTAAACCCGAGACGCACACGCTTGCTCTGAACATGGCGACTCCAGGTTGCTCATGAAGGAAGAGCCTAGAAAGAAAGTCATCAACACCCAGACGATTCAGACACTTTCCTACAGATCTCTGGTCAGATTTCTCACATCCCTATTGGTGTGAGTCTTCCCTTCTTTGTGTCCTTTCCCTATGACAGAAATTGATGAACGGTGAAATTAATGAGGCCAGGTCTTAGGAGATGGGAAGATGAGGCAACTTTTTGAATAGTCAGGAGTTGACTAAGGACACTGATCTTACAGCAAGTGTTTTAAGAACGAGAACCAGACGAATGTTCAAAACTCTGATTCCGGCTCCTCTTTAAACAAGTGTCAACCCCCGAAAGGCCGATCTGAGCGCTGGGCTTACTATGTCCCTCATAACACCGAGCTTCCGGTCCTCTAGGTAGAGGGCACTCACCAAAGTGTTGTTGAATAAAATGAAGTAATATTATCGTCACTACCGGGATTGGATTTCCATATCGTATTCCACAGATAAACACAAGGAGACACAATCTTATTAAGATAACAACAAGATTGTAAAAATACTTGTGGTAAAGCTACATTTTTCTATTTCTTTAGGACCAAAGATTACTAGGCACCTTAATAGGCTGATGACAGATGAGAAAATTTCCCTGACATAAAGAAGAGCTGGCATTACCGTACCAAAAAAAAAAAAAAAAAAAAGCCAACAACAACAAAAAAAAACAGTGTTCAGTAAAGTGCACAGACATTTCAAAAGATTTATGCCACTGGCTGCCAGAGCGTTTTGATATTTCCTGATGGCGCTTTATGTAAAACCTGAACTTTAAAAGTTTTTATAATTCGTTTTAAACCTAATTCGGCACATTCATTATTAACTGAGAAGTACGCAACTGTGATAAAATAGCCTGCTAACAGCAGCTACCGAGGGATTACACAAACTCTATTGTATTAGGCAGCTAGTCTTTTGCATATTTCATTTACTCAAAGGGAAAATATTATAATTCGTAATTTCCATATTGCCAGATTATTGTGCACTCTCCAATGATTACTCTCTCTATTTGTTTGGAATCTGTCAATTTCTGCACAATTTAATAAGACAATTTGACTTCCCAAACACCAGAAGGATCTCAGAGGGCCGCATTTCAATTGAAAATTGTAAAGACCACAGTCTCTTCCCAGGAACACAAGCTCGGCATTAGCATTTGTTAAACCCCTTCCCGGTCCATTTCTCTCCCCTCCCCTGAAGCTTAACTGTTTGATTTCATCTTGCGACAGTACGGTTTCCAAGAATATAATCTTCAATATTATTTTCATGCCGAAGTAAGAAATGTAGGAGACGGAGTTATTATAAAGTTGTTTTAAGTTGCAATTGCATTACCAATGCACATAGATGGATGTGGAGATTAAAGGCAGGAACTCTCTTGCAAAGGCTCAAAAACAATTTCCCGGGCATTTAATACACCAACTGTCTAAACTGTTTCCGAAATTACGAAGTGGAAGAAATTCCCTTTGGCTTCCCGCCGGCACACTGTCCACACTGAACGATGTTCTCCTCGGCTGCCTTTCAGCCCAGAAACCAAGATGTTCTCAAACCATGGTAGTGCTCTCGCATCGGCCCAGTACATTTTGCTTTGCTTCCTCAAGTGGTTCTCCAGATAGGTTTTGCAATTAGTTCCCATGTGGCGTCAGTCGTGACAATCTGTTTCATTCCACCCAGTCAGCAAGGATTTATTGAATGCCTACCTGGAGCTGGGCGCCGAAAATACTCTTTTCTTACAACATGCTGCGCTGTTGGCTTGCTGGACCCTTTAAGGATTCTTTCCGGCTTCTTCTTTAGAGTCTCTGTTCTTCCAACCAGAGAACACAGATCGATAGGGCTTTGGTTAGCTGCAGTCTTGGCTTTTTTTTTTTTTTTATTAATCCCAATTTAATTCCAATATCACACAAAAACATTGCTTCTATATGGAGGCAGTGTCCTTTGTGCTGTTATTGTCAAACAAATTACATGTTTATGCCCTGTGTTCCCATTAACAAAGATGTATAATTATTGCTTTAAGCAGTATCTTTTAAATGAGATGCGGGAAACTATTACAAACACAAAACACATTTATACCGCGTTTTGTATCTGCCGATGTAGTTGGATTTACCAGTGCTCTTTATTTCTTCATATGGATTCAAGGTGCTGTTGAATGTTCTCTCACTTCAGCCTATGTGGACTCCCCTGAATATTTCTCCTTTTTTCAAAATTTATTTATTTAGGAGCGCCTGGGTGGCTCAGTCGGTTACGCGTCCTACTTTGGCTCAGGTCGTGGTCTCACAGTTTGTGAGTTCGAGCTCCGCATCGGGCTCTGTGTGCACAGCTCGGAGCCCGGAGCCCAGAACCCGCTTTGAGTTGTGTGTGTCCCTCTCTCACTGCCCTTCGCCTGTTCACACTCTGCCTCTCTCTCTCTCTCTGTCTCTCTGCCCCTCCCCTGCTCACACCCTGTCTCTCTCTCCCTTAAAAATAAATATTAATAAAATTAAAAAAAAAGAATATTTATTTAAATTCAAGTTAGCTCACATACGGTGTAGCATTGGTTTCCTGAGTAGAGCCCAGTGATGCATCCCTTACATAGGCCACCCAGTGCTCATCCCAACAAGCACCCTCCTTAATGCCCATCAGCCACTTAGCCCATCCCCCCACCCACCTCCCCTCCAGCAGCCCTCAGTTTATTCTCTGTATTTAAGAGTCTCTTATGGTTTGCCTCCCTGTTTTTACCTTATTTTTCCTTCCCTTCCCCTATGTTCATCTGTTTTGTTTCTCAAATTCCACGAGCGAAATCATGTTATTTGTCTTTCTCTGACTGATTTATTTCGCTTAGCATAATACCCTCTAATTCCATCCACATTGTTGCAAATGGCAAGAGTTCATTCTTTGTGATTGCCAAGTAATACTCCATTGTGTGTGTGTGTGTGTATATATATATATATATATATATACCACATCTTCTTTATCCATTCATCTGTCGATGGCCATGTGGGCTCTTTCTCTAATTTGGCTTTTGTTGATAGCGCTGTTATCAACGTTGGAGTGTATGTGCCCCCTTCGAATCAGCATTTTTGTATCCTTTGGATAAATTCTTAGTAGTGCAACTGCTGGGTCATAGGGTAGTTCTAGTTCTAACTTCGACTCCGGCCCCTAATCTCCCAGTCCTGGCTGATGGCCGTAAACTAGTTTCTTTAATTTCTGCATGGCTTCGTTTGCTCATCTGTAAAATCAAAATGGTAACAGGGAACATCTCATAAGGCCGTTGGAGGATTAAATGAAATAATCCCTCTAATCCACGGAGGTGACGGCAAATCTGGACGTCCTGGAGGCCTGTTTGGATACTTAGGCAGAGGGCTGGCTCTGGGGGTCAGTCAGCTCAGCAGAAGGAGAGCTGATTTAGTTGTTTACCCCTGAAGGCTCCCCTTTCTACCAAAAGGCCATTCCCCCAATCCAGGAAGCATCTACTGTCACACAGTTGCATAGATCTCCTGGATCCCGGAACTATAAACGTGTGGATCGTGTTCAGGTAGAGCTTCCTTAAGCATTGACCAGACTAGAGTCGTCCATTTATGCCTGGTCCATATTGTAGGTTAAGAAGTCAGGAGATGGCGTGAGCTCTGCTTCCTCTTGGCTTATAGGTCACCCCCTCCCCATGACTCTATTTTATATCTGCACCTCAGGGTGCCAGTGCTGCGTGTCCATCATCTGTGAGCCAACAAGACGTCAGCACAGAGCCTGGTCCGCCGTAAAGGCTCAAGAGACGTTTTGATGATGTCGTTGACGACGGTGACAATAATGCTGTTTGAACTCTGGGTATGGACATCTTAGTTCTGAGCTAAGGGGCTGAGCTGCCATCTATAAGATATATGAAATTCAAACAGTGAAAATTTAAGCATATTCAATTTTGCTGGAGTTGGCATGAAGGAAGTTAAAAATTATTAAAAAAAAAAAACCAAATGATCAGTACTGATCTTTTCAAAGGGAAAATCGTGTCCCATGTTTTTATTGCAATTACATTGGACTAGAAATTGGGAGTATTCTAGTCTCAGATATCCCTCTCTCTGATTTTTCTGTGAGAATGTACATGCCTTGAGGTCAAGGATTACGCTGGTTAATGTTTATGCCCAAGAGAGTTTACAATACGTTGTAAGCATTTATAATATACTGAACAAATGAATAAAGAAATGAATCTTCCCATGACTAATCTCAACCCACCATGATCTTTCCATTCTTTGAAGTCTGCTTCTCAGACATTGTATACTGCAAAATCAAGCACTTGCCTACAAACTATCTTAGGTTATTTTCCAGTTCTTTCATGTATGTGACGCTCTCATTTCTTAAATTTTTAGACCCTCAAGGTTATCTGAACTCCACTTTCCAAACTGGACAGTCCACCGTAATTCGTTCATTTCGTTTTTTTACAGCATTGCTTTTGTGCCAGGAGCTACACTAGATTCTGGAGATTCGTCTGACACGGAACAAGATACAATAATGCCGGCCTCCAAGAAATCCCAGCGTGGTGAGGAAGACGAGTCAGGAGCCAGGATTTCAAACACTGTGCATAAAGATAAGCCCAGGGTTCTGCGTGAACACGGAGTTGGGAAACGGACCTCAGATTGCGTGTTTCCCAGCGTCATTGTCTGGACTGGACGAAATAATAAACACAAAGCAGCTGGCACATGGTACCCACTCCACAAATGTCAATCCACATAGCGTTCACCTTCCTTTCCACCACTCCTCAGTGCAAATAACTCTATTACTAGCACATAAATTAAGCTGTTTTCTTTAAAGATGCTGATTTTCAGAGCGCTAGTGGATGTGACCATTGCAATGTGCTTAGCCTAGAAAGAATCCGTGTTGTGTGAACTTCACTATATGCCTCTCAACACGATGTGATCGTTCTGAAAATGGCGTGCAACCATCTCTCTACGAAAGGGTCTGCTTCTTGATTCTGACATAAGCTCTTGTTCCTCTAGCCCAGGACTCCTGGAGGAGTGGATAAGAACATTCCAGACTTGGAGAGACTCGAGTTCTAATCCTGACACTGACACTTCACCTTTCTGGTTGTGGTCAAATTCCTTCCTCAAATGTTCCTCAGCTGTAAGTGGTGGAGGGGGAAACAATACCACCTCAAGAACTGCTGTGATGATTCAACAGGATAATTCTTATCATACAGAGATCTCAGACCACCTATTTATTCAACAGGTATGAACTGAGCACCGACCGTGTGCCAGATTCTAAAGACACAGAGGAAGAGAAAAAGCAATCAAATTCACCTGTCTTCATGGAGCCACCATCAGTGGGGGAGACAGATGGCTAGACTCAGCAAAAACAACGTGGAATGTGATGGAAAGGGGTAAGAACCAGGAAGGACAAGGAAACAAAGTAGGAAGAGGACTATGAGGGCAGAGGAAGGGGGCTGAGTCCTGAAACCAATACTACTCTGCATGTTAACTAACTTGAATTTAAATAAATTATAGTTTACTCGACTACTATACTTACTGTATAGTTTACTCGAGGCTAGTTCGTGAGTTCGAGCCCTGCGTCGGGCTCTGTGCTGACAGCATGGAGCCTGCCTGGGATTCTCTCTCTCTCTGTCTCTGTCTCTCTCTCTCCTTCTCTGCCCCTGCCCCATTTGCACACTTGCTCACCCCCTCTCTCTCTCTCTCAAAATAAATAAGTAAACTGAAAACAATTTTAAATAAATAAATTTATTTATTTATTAAAAAAAAAAAAAAAGGAAGGGAGCTGGAATTCAGATAGGGCAGCTTTCCAAGCCCCGAGGGAGAGTGCCTGGCTCAGGTGAACATGTGGCAAATTCTGGCTGTTTTATTGGTATACTTTTTTGTTCCAGTTCTCTGGAATTGGAATCCAGGTGCTTCTGAGAAGAAATATAAACGGCCAAGAAATGTATGAAAAACTAAAGTACTTTTAATATTCAAAGAACGCAAATTAGAGAACCAGGAGCCTCACTTTCTTCCCTCCTAAATGACTAGCAAAAATTAAAGGGAGTCTCTAACCATCGCCAGTGAGAGTATATAAAAAGAAAGTCACTCCACTACAGTGGATCAGAATATCAGTTGGGACCTCCTGTTAGAAGGCATGAGCCCGGTTAATATGCCTATCTTCTGAGGTGACAGTTCTACCTGGAATATATATCTTACAGGAATAAGAAAATAAAAGGACAAAATATTATCTACCTTTCCACACTTGGAATAACTTTGCTGTATCTATAGACATTAAACCAAAAGAAATTCAAGAAGAATTAAAGATTGGAGTGTTAAAAATAAGAGAAGTGTCCGTGGGGACAAGCGTGTGTTAAGATGTTCACGGAATCACTGTTTACGATAACAGAAAATTAGAAACAACCAAAACATCTATCGTAGGGGACGGCTAAAAAACTTGAAGGGTAAATGCGTACAAAAACATTGTTCAAAATGGGAAAGTAGGGTTTTTTCTGTCTTGAGATACTATGATGTAGAAAAAGCTCATAGGATGACACATAAGAAATACGTAATGTACATATGTAATCTATACTGAAAAACACAAAACAAATTGCCACGCTGTAGTTTACTCGAGACTACAAAATGATGACAATCATTTGTCATCTGAAAAGAGGACAATTACATTTCTATTTTGAGAAGACACCCAAGGAACTTGTTAATCCTTCACACACACACACCCTGGGTAATAATTTCACATATTACCAATGCTATGCCAGGGCTGACCAGAGTACGGAACCCTAGGAGTGAGTCATCCGTGTTGGAATCACTGATGTCATTATTCCCTGGCCACTGGTTACATGTGTTTCCTGTCATGAGTGTTAGCCCCGCCCCCCCCCCCCCCCCCCCCCGCTCTCTCTGTCCATAAGAGAAGCCTTTGGGGAACTGGTTGTTGGAGTCACCGAGTCCTTCCTGAGCTCACAAAATCCCCCATCGCGGAATCTTGTATACCTTCAGGTCAGAAGTCCTCACTCCTGTCTCACGGCCGGACCACGTGGCACTCAGAACACACCCGAGACCGCGTACCTGACCCCCCCACACCAGCCGGCATTGGAGGAACCACGTTGGGGACATTGAGCGGTCATTGACTAAAGCTGGCAGGGACGTGAACACAAGCTTGGGCAGCATTTCTTTAAAATGGAGAAAAGGAGGCAAGAGGAAAGATTAGATCCAATTCGTCCCTGCCTCAGGAACGCCAGGATTTTGTTCAGCTGGACGAGGTGGAAGAGAATCCTTCTTCTTGTCTCCTCGGCCCCCAGGGACACCGGTCTCAACCGAGCCCCAGCCCCCAGATCGCGGGCAGTGTTACCTCAGCCACCAAATATGCTGACGCCGAGTAGTCCTACCTGAACTCTGTTGTCATCCAGAATGCCACCTTCCACCGGCCAGGCCAACAGTCTCTCTTTAAAGCAAGCTGTGCAAATCCCGCATTTGAGCAAGGGGCCCCCGTGCTCCGCTTTGAACGCTACAGCCTCTTGCGTTGGTTAGCATCTGATGAGAAGCACCTGGGGGAGACACGGCAGTCCTCTCACGGGACAGGAGCTCATGGAAGGTGCAGAAGCAGATGCTTTCCTGGGTCCTCTGCTGCCAAGATGGCCCCGGGGTGGGGGGTGCTTGTACTGCAGAAAGAACCTTGGGCCTGGACGACCGGATCTGCACGAGGAGAGAGGCAGGGAGAAAACCCACCAGCGGCCACTAGCACGGTCACTAATCAGTGCGTGACGAGCAGGTGTGACCACTCCAAGTTTCCACGTCAAGTGGAGCTTTTCTCCGAGACGCCATGGCCACAGTGGTCTCCAGTGTCTTTTTCTTTGGGGAGTTCATACATTTATTTCTTAGTTACCAGGCGATTATTGATCATATGAAACTTTTGTCGTAATTCTACAAACATTTTCCCAAAGCTTTCCTTATTGTGTCTTCCAAAGTCACACTTGTTATTTTATTCTCTATTTGGTGTTGTGTAAAGACAACCTGTCACGACAATATGCTTCAAGCTTAATATCTATCGGTATAAGTGAAGTGTTCGAAGTATGAAAGTGGATATGGTATCTTGGGAGGTATTTATGGGTGGCTCAGTCAGTTGAGCGTCCGACTCTTGCTATCGGTTCAGGTCACGATCTCACGGTCCTGAGATCAAGCGCCAGGTTTGGGCTCTGCACTGAGCCTGGAGCCGGCTTAGGATTCTCTTTTCCTCTCTCTCTGCCCCTCCCGTTTCTCACGCTTTCTGTCTCAAAATAAATAAACAAACAGCTAAAAAGATTTTAAAACGTAAGCATTTATATATAACATTTTGTGATTTTCAAACATCTGTACATGTTATCTCTTAATCCTCACAATGGTTGGATTTAGTTCTGTATCTTCATTTGTAGAAGAAAAAGAAATGAGACTCAGGATGGAAAAAAAAAAAAAAAAAGATGAACTTCCCCTTCCAGCCAGGAGGGCGGAAGAGGACGTTGACTCAGGCTCCTGCTGTAAGCAATTAGAAGACAACACATCGGGGCGCCTGGGTGGCGCAGTCGGTTAAGCGCCCGACTTCAGCCAGGTCACGATCTCGCGGTCCGTGAGTTCGAGCCCCGCGTCGGGCTCTGGGCTGATGGCTCGGAGCCTGGAGCCTGTTTCCGATTCTGTGTCTCCCTCTCTCTCTGCCCCTCTCCCGTTCATGCTCTGTCTCTCTCTGTCCCAAAATAAATAAAAAAAAGTTGAGAAGAAAGAGAAAAAAAAAATTAAAAAAAAAAAAGAAGACAACACATAGGAAAGGATTATTTTCAGAAGTAGGAATCACAGAAAACAAGCCATCCTTGTGATCACACACACTTTCTATTGGAGGCATTTGCAGACTGACTTCAGGTGACCAGCCATCCTAGTTTCAGCACCTCGAAGTCCTGTGTCCCCAGATGTCTCTCCATCCCTGGACAACTGGAAAGGTTGGTCCCTCCACCGGAAATGGAACTCAAACTTAAACAATGACCCAAGGGGAGAGTCCAGAGGTCGGAGGTTAGGGAAACTTAGAAGGCTAGGATTCACGGAGCAGAGTAACGGAGAGGTGGGAGCTATGCAGAGAAGCTTCCAGAAATCTGCAGAGAATCCCCGGGAGTCTTTGACTGATTCCAGTCTCTGCCTGTGTGTAGATCTGTTCAAGTTTCTAGCATCTAGAGTGGAGAGGCGTCTTTGCAAATAGGCAGCATTCAGCAGAGACCTCAGAAGTGAGGCCAAGGTAGTCGGAGTCCTAACTCACCCTGCCAGAACTCCCAAACCAGCCTCACAAGCACAAAGAAGGAAAGCACCGGCAGCCATGAGACCCCTGCTCTAGCTTCCAGAAGTCTGTGTCACTTCCAATCTTTAACCTGGGAGCACCCACAGCCGCCCCCCTGTAACTTCCCTACATCCTCGCTCTTCTCTCCACCTTGGGAAGGCCGGCCCCTCATTCCCACAGGCGGACGCGGACACCCGGCCCATCCAAGTGCCTAGAAACCTCCCCAGCCGCCCTAGGCTACGTCATTCTTCCTGTCTGGGTAACTCCGACCCCTTCCCCATCGACAGACACCAATTCCCTCGCGTTTCTTGATAGTTTTGTGCTTCATTATGTATCCGTACAAATGTCTGGTTTAATTCTCATGATGGTGCCCGGTTTTGAATTTTGACAGAAGCAGAATCATGAAGCATCCATGTTATTGACTGTGGCTTGTTTAACTTGATATTGTTCTTTTAAATATTCATTCATGCTTTTGGACACAGCTGTAGATGATCCATTTTCATTGTTCTGCAGTCAGCTGATTCATCCGGCTTACTAATGATGGGTGCTGGGGTGCTGGGGACCATTACAAACAACGCTTCTACGAACATTCGGTACGTACTGATGTTCACCACGATGCGTTTCTGAGGGTGTATTTCTAATAGTCCCGTGTACTAGTATTTCCATTTACTCTTAACATCCAAATGATCTGGATGCTATTATCCCAAGTTTGCACGTGACGAAGGAAGGGCAGACAGATGTTAAGTTACTCACCCAAAGTACAGAATAAGGACTCACATGTGGACAGCCGGACTTCAGAGACCACACCCTTAACCACTGCTCTCTAGCGCCACTGTCCCCCTGCCCCGCCCCGTGTTCACCTCCCACTAGACGGCGTCTCCGAAGCGTGACTGTATTGTAGGAATCTTGCTACTTACGTCCCTGTCAGAGTGCCTGGCCCACAGCAACATATTTAACATATGCTAATTGAATGACTGAATGCTCTTCTACACAGGTCTAAGAGAATGTAGTAAAAAACTTTTTCTTGTCGTTTGGCCTTAAAGAAAATGTATTCCCACCCCCAAAGAAAAAGTATTCTTTGGAACAGAAGCCATTCAGGACTACATTGTTTGCTCTTGTAAGACTTAGAACCACAACAATGCCATGTTTTTCCAACTTATTACCAGATACTGTGGTCCAGGCTGCCCTATCATTAGAGAAAAAGGTTAACATTTTAATTTTTTTAACGTTTATTTATTACCGAGAGACAGAGAGAGACACAGCGTGAGCAGGGGAAGGGCAGAGAGAACGGGAGAAGCAGCTCCAGGCTCCCAGCTGTCAGCACAGAGCCCGACGCGGGGCTCGAACTCACAAACCGTGAGATCATGACCTGAGCCGAAGTCGGACGCTTCACCGACTGAGCCACCCAGGCGCCCCAAAAGGTTAACATTTTAAAATACAAGGAAAACATTCAGGAGATAAGAGAACAAACAGCTTATGCAAAGCACACTGCCCAAGGAATGCTGGAGCCTTAGAGATTATATCCGAATTCTCCCAGGATCTGACACAAAGCAAGGATCTCTAAAACTCGTTATGTACTCAGAGTCCCTCTAGTTGACTGTCAGTCCCTTGAACACAAGAACACGAGACCCAAGTATTATTCTGTTCTATTTTTCGCAATGCACCTGACACGCGGCGGACGGTCCACCAATAAGTGAGTCCCATCTCCGGCTTATGGCCGTGTTCCTGTGTTGGTCCCTTTGGAGAAGCTGGTCCATGATATAATTTGACTTTGAAGAGCACCTTGGGTTTTGTTCCAGGTGAATTCACATTCGCTTTGTGGAGGTTTCAATTCCCAAATCTGTCCTCCAAAAGTGAGCGATTTAATATTTGAGCCTCAGCCCTCTCATCTATGCGACGGTACCTAACAATGCCTGAGTCTTCATTGAACTGTAAGGCATAAGTCGGGTAATTCGTGTAGCTCCCAGCACAGAGCCTAGCACACCATAGGTGTGAACCATCACGGCATGTTCACGCCCATTGTACAGATGAAGAAATGGAAAAGCAGAGGGGTTCATCTACCTGACTCAGGTCATACCATTGGAGCACAGCAAGCCTGCAGTTTGGACCTCTTGATAACCAGCCTCTTCCTTCTCCTGGATTGAAATGGAGAAAGCAAGCTAGCACCTGAACCAGGCCCCTGCCCCCAAAGCAAAACGGTGCACAAACATGGCCATCCCTACACCGTCAGATAATGCCGTGAGGACTTTTATTCTCACTTCGAAGAGTTATGAGTAAGCCTTCAATTGAGTAAGAATGAACTCTGATGTTTAAACTACTGTCAGAGTAGATAACAATTTGAGTGCCTTGGGAAAGGTGATTAAAAAAAAAATCTCCCAGGAAGTGTCTTCTATTTACTATTGAATGTAGTTCCCAGGTGGCTTCTGTGGTAAGGACCTCGCAGGCTTGAGCAAGGCAGAGCTCCTGACCCGGTGGCTTGGCATCTGGCTGTAGACATCTTCCTCCAGATACCATCATCCTTAAAACGTCTGAACTTCTTGCCAGCGTCGAACAATTTGGAAATTTCACAGAAATATCTGGATTTCTGGTCGCCCTTAGAAAATGAGAAGACAAGGCAACCGTTGGCCTCACTGTCCCGGAGGCGTCCGAGTTTTCGATACTGCTGACCAGTAACCTGGGACCTTGTAGGGGGGTCTGAGAAGCAATGGAAACGTCACCTCCCCCTTGAGCCCCAGCCTGAACCCCCTCGTACACACATCGGCTCTGTTTTCCTCGGCAGCGATTTCTGTGAAAGGTCTGCCTCCTTTCCACGTGGCCTTCCGCCCTCTGATGAGCAGCTAGGACAGCGCTGTTTTTCTCCCTAATGGACTCAGCACCGTGCATCTGCTTAATAGGCATGAATCGTTTTTGTCAGATGCCATCGGCGTTCTCTTGGGTTTCTTACCAGAATGATAAGCTGCACGTAAGCCGGAGTGTCTCATAAAACGTTTCCATTTCAGCTCATTTATAGGGATTATTGGGACAGCACCCATCAGGTCACTTGCATGTTAAGGATGCCCTACTTCAGCTGGGTCAGTTCGTCGGTGACATACAGCACAGGTGTCTGTATTACAACAGGGTCAACAGTTTGTGCCAACAGAGGGGAGAGCGTGGGCCACCTTGTTCAAAATGTCGTAGGTCAGCATGATCAGTGTGAGGCGTAGAACCAAAGAGACCGTTCCCACCTTCCTACCGCTCTAACTTCACACCTCTCGGCTACAGGGATTTATGACAAGTCAGAAGGGGTAGCATGCAAAGCGGTTTTTTCAAACCGTTTGCAGAAAAACTGAGGTTTTTTACTAAGACTTAAACTATGCAGAAGAGACATTTAGAAATGTCAACTAGCCGAGCGTTTTGGGAATGGAAACTTCGATGAACCCCGTGTTAATATGAATTTTCACATGGGCTAAAAAATCACATTTCTAAATAGCCCGAATAATGCAAAATGTAGTTTTGTCCTCAGAACATGCTCTCATAACACCTGCTGCTTGGAATGTTTTGTGTGTTTTTTTTTTTTTAAGGTAATAATGACTTTTAGGCAAGATGACTTTCATGGAGACTGACATCATTACCTTACTGAAAAATTCATTTAAAAAAACAAACATGAGTAAATAAATAATTGCACCATCTTCTGGACAGAAAGGTTCAACAGGAGGAAAGAGGTCAATGATTTCCAGATGTTCCCATAAATTTAATAGAATTCCAATCAATATCCCAACAGAGTATTCTCTGGAGTTCAACAAGTTGAGTCTAAAATTCACGATGAAGAATAAAACTACGAATAGCCGAGACAGCTTTGAGTCAGAAGAAGATGGGCAGATTTCCCTTTCTGAGTATGAAGAATTATTATAAAGCCCTAATACTTAGTGTGGCAATGACATCGGGATGGACAAACAGACCAATGAAACACAATATGGGGCCAGACACAGACCCACATGTACACGTAAACGCTACAAGTGACGCAGATCGGAATGGCAGGTCTGTGGGAAAAGGAGAAAATCCTCAGCAGATAGAACAGGGTCATTTGATGGTCTGACTCCTTCCCTGACCGTACCGTTCCCACACTCCTCGGACCGGCAATAACCACAAACTCTGCCAAGCCCTGGTGAGGACTTCGTGCAGGTGTGATGCTCGTATGGCAGGAGTGTGAACTGGTATCACCTCTCTGGATAATACGGGAAACACCAAGATCCCCCCCACCCCAAAATATTCTGGAGGGGCTGGAAACAGTAACACTTTTAAAGGAAAATAAAAGAGACCACCTGAACGTCTTCCAAGTAGCAACGGGTTCTTCAACAAGAGAATAAGAGCAAGAACCCTAACGGAAAAGGTTGCTATATTGAAGTATATTAAAATAAACACCTCTCTGAACGACAAAGGACAAAGTCAAGTGACGAGAGGAAAACAAAGTGGACCAATTTACAGTGCAGACAACTGACAGGGGATTAACCTCAAGGCGTCATTTTATGAAACGCTTAGAAATCAGCAAGAGGAAGAAGCGGGGGAGGGAGAGAGAATGAGAATGTGTGGTTACGAGCAGACGATTCGCAAGAAAGACAGGAATGGCCAAAGACGCTCGAGGTCACTAGTCATTACAGAAGCGCAAATGGAAACTCTCTGGAGTTACCACGTCTATGCTCGTCGGATTAGCAATGACTAGGAGTTCGGCCAAGGACGGGCAGGGGTGTGGGGCCAGGGTGGCTCCCACATCCCCGGCAGGACTGCAGACTGGGACCCCCTGCGACGCCACTGGTGACATCCAGCAAAGCGGAGAAGAGGCACAGCCCATGACCCACAAGTCCACCTTTAGAGACGGCCCAGAGACACCGCAGCACGTGTGCATAATAAAAACTGTACGAGAATGTTTGGTACAGCAGAAACACTGAGGTCCAAGAGTAGGAGGATGGAGAAGGAAACTGTCTTACATTCAGTGGAATTCATGCAACAGTGAAAAGAAATGAATCAGAGAAACATTAATATGCGTGACTCTCACAAAGAGGATATTGAGCAAAAACAGCAAACTGCACTCTGAGGCGTGCAGCCTGATAACACTCGCTAAAATAGTGAGATCCCATAAAACAGAAGCACGGGTCATTATGATTACATACAAATGCAGTCAGAATATAGAAATACCACCTACAATTGGAGCACGCCAAAGTCAGAACTGTGGTCACCTCTGGGATGCGAGGGAGGGAAACAGAACCAGGGAGGAGATAAAAGGGGTTTCGACTCCACCTGTAAGATTTTATAAAATACATAAATCTGAAGCAAATATGGCAAAACAGTCATATTTGTCAAAGCTGAGTGAGTGGCACACAAACATTTGTTATGATGAATTACCTCAACATTTATTGAAGCTTTCTTTTTTAAATTTTTTTTAATGTTTTTATTTTTACTTTTAAGACAGAGAGAGACAGAGCATGAGCGGGGAAGGGGCAGAGAGAGAGGGAGACACAGAATTTGAAGCGGGCTCCAGGCTCCCAGCTGTCAGCACAGAGCCCGATGCAGGGCTCGAACTCATGAACCGTGAGATCATGACCTGAGCTGAAGCCGGACGCTTAACCAACTGAGCCACCCAGGTGCCCCGTACATGTATCGAAGCTTTAAAAAATATTAGAGACATAAAAATATTAACTCCACCCCAGAGAGCATGATTACAAAATAAACTGACGAGCAATTTTTAAGTGACATAAACTTGATTTCAATATTGTGTTATAAATACATACGTGGGAAGTGCGGTAACGTGGTAACTAGATGTAGTGAGAGAATAAATTTAATGGCTGCCCTCTACTTTCAATTTTTTCTAAGTTTATTTATTTCAAGAGAGAGAAGAGAGCATGAGCCGGGGTAAGGGGTAGAGAGGGGGCGGGGGGGGGGGGAGAGAGGGAATCCCAAGCAGGTTCTGCACTGTCAGCACAGAGCCCAACGTAGGGTTCAAACTCATGAACCATGAGATCATGACCTGGGCCGATATCAAGAGTTGGACGCTTAACCGACTGAGCCACCCATGCATCCCACCTTTCCAAATTTTCTGTAATACACACATATTACTTTAATAACCAGAAAGAGCATTTTTAATTTGAACCTCCAACCCATGTCTTAAAGCAATCCAAAAAGGATTCATGTTACGATGAGCGTTCTCAATGGCACAAGGCTTGTACGTTTTCCAGGCTCCAGATGATGGCTGGATTACACCAGAATATTTCACCACTATTATTTGTACAGTGCATATACAAATAAAATAATAACTGCCTCCTGCCTCCGGCTAGTCCCCTGGAAAATAGATCCTGAAGATAAGTTTATAAGCTGAAGCTTTACTGGTGGACTCCCAGGCTGAGGGGAGGAAGGCACGGAAGGGTGAACACATCGTAGTGCACTGTGTTGCTGGCCAGGATTTCACGACAAGGCACGAGTGGTTGTTCAGACGTGTGGGAGGTCTCTGGGCAGATGTCCAGAGAAAGTCCATCTGGGGGAGGACGGCAGAGGAATTTACCTGCTGGTCACCTCCTGTCTCTCACTGATTAACGTTTGCCCATGGGACATGAACCCCTGGCACTTCCAGGATCAGGTTCCGGATTCCAGTTCCGCCACTGGGGAGAAGCCACCGTCCACACGGCCCAGTGCTTCTCCTGGGTGCAGAGACGGAAGGCGTGGAAGTCTGGATGGGTCTGGTACAATGGGCTCTGGGAGCCACAGTGCACGCGGCTGCCTGCGTGGCGGTGTGGGCCGGGCCTCAAGGGGCAGAGGAGCGGATGTGACTGCACGTGGTGTTGGGGGCGGGGGGAAGTACTGGCCGCAGAGTCTGGGGCTGTGCATCAAGGAGGCACAGGTCCGGGAGTCAGTGGGGTGCTGAGCACATCCAGGAAAGTGCATTCACTGACCCAACACCGCCAACCGGTGGTGCCCCTCGTATACTCTCTCCCTTGACGACCAACTCTCGCGTGCTCAGAACAAGATGCCCCACTGTCTTTCCAAGACAGAAAGTACAAGTTCAATGTGCCTGAAAGCTCTATTCTAAAAAAAAGCAGGAGCATCGGCCTACTCCTGTTTTACAGAGTGGATCCATCGTCCGACCAGCCTTCTGACTTCTTCCTCAATACTGCAAAGAGAATGTTCTGGCATTTCCATCATGTTTACTATAGGCCAACCTCTGGGAACCATCTCAGGTAAGCATTAGACTGGCTCCAAGCTGTCCTTACGAGGATGCTAAATCCCAAGTCCCAGGTAAATGCCCAACATCCAGTCTCTTAGCCAGTGCTTGGTCTAGCTTCCTTATCTACTTCTGCCTAAGCACCCCCAGCTTCTGCTGGTACATTAGCCACTTCCCGCAACTCCTGCGGTGTGTGGACAGATCCTTCCAGGATCAGGGTTTGTAATTCCTAGCGTGGGCTGTCCTGAGCCCCATCTGGTTATCATGGAAGCAACGACATGCAGGGAGATTGTGATACCCATCTCGAGAATACAGTAAAACTTTGGATTGTAACCTGTTCTGCGAGTATCCCATAAGACAAGCAAATACTTCTAATAAATTTTAACTTGTTAAATGAGTGACGTCTTGCAATACGAGCAGTACGTGCTGCCGAACGTCACTCGATCACAACTGAGCCAACGGTTCTTGAAACTCGCTTTGATATACGAGCTCTTTGGATTAGAAGCCGGGTTCTGGACCAAATTATGTCCTCAAACCAAGGTTGTACGGTCATTTTGCATTCTGTCCTCAGGCAAGGGGAAGGCCTGCCAGCTAGGAGGGGTCAGGGCAACGTAGGGTTCAGGATTCTTGGCTTATGTACTCCGTGACCCTATCCCAGCTTTCGGAAGCTCTCTCGTAGACGATCAGAAAAAGTCACCATCTGATTTTGCGGAAGGAAGCCTGTCAAGGTTGCACGCTTCATATCCTTGGCAGCGATGTTATCCTCATAATCAGATCCCGGGCCTGATTTTTCGGTAGGTCTTCCCCGCGGCTGTGTCAGATGAGACTTGTCTCTGAAAGCTGCCTTGGATGCACCCAAGCTGAAAAAATTGCTTTCCTGTCACTTTCCTTTCCAAGGCCACCATGGCCAAGTGCACCCGCCCCCTCTGTAGTCTTTACTGATATCATCGCCCCTGCCCATAACCTTGCCTTCCACCTGCGGTTCATCCTCGTCAATCACAGGCCAGAGCTTGAGTGATGTTGAGGCCACTGCTGGGATCTGTTATCCCAGAGGTGTTCTTATTGGCAAAAGGGTTCCTATTGGTTTTGGATGGGTGGCAATCCTATTCTAAATCCCATCCGGAGGGTCTATTTTCTAGAAGACTCTGGCACCAAGTGTCGAATTTGGGGTTCCAAAGATAACAGAGTCTGAGGCAAAGCTTCTATGCTAGTGTGTGGTTGTGGGATTAAATAACCCAGCAACAGAAAGGAGGGAAAATGGAAATTAAAGCAGGGGAGGAAGGAGAGAAAATACAAGGTGATGTGCTGAGTTGGCCTCTGCTTAAGAAAGCAACGGTGGTAGGGGGCGCCTGGGGGGCTCGGTCAGTTAAGGGTCCAGCTTCGGCTCAGGTCATGATCTCACTGTTTATGAATTCGAGCCCCGCGTCAGGCTCTGTGCTGACAGCTCAGAGCCTGGAGCCCGCTTTGGATTCTGTGTCTCCCTCTCTCTCTGCCCCTCCCCCGCTCACACTCTGTCTCTCGCTCTCAAAAATAAAGAAACATCTAAAAAAAAAAATAACAACACAAGAAGACTTTTCTGTGAGTCCACTGAATAGGACACTTCCAGACGGCAAATGAGCTAGTCCGGGGTGGGGCTGACGTCACAAAACGCCCTGATAAAATTAGTCCCTAGTCCGTCACTGTGGCCCATCTACTATTCTGATGTGGTATTTTCAGCTCGCTGATTAAACAAACGTCCCGTCTTTCCACTGGAGCCACCCAAGGTCATGTCCATGCAAGCAGCCTTTTTTTTTTGTTTGTTTTTAATGTGGTCTTTGAACCTCCAGTAAGCATGACGCCGTCCCACAGCCTTGAAATGAAATGGTGGCAGTCCAAATGCCAGAAGGATGGGGAGTAGCTTCTAGGGAACGGAAGGTTGTGAACAGCCCTGCCAGAGAACGGAAACATTAAAAATAGAATTGGTTTTTGGTGGCAAGATAGAAATGTAAGGTTTTTTTCTCCCCCCTCTCTTTTTTTGCCTTAATTCATTCCATTGAGAAGTCCGGAAACGTGTTCAGCTTGCACTTTATCCTGTTATATATTCAGTCTTTACGTGTCTTTGCCACCAAAGATCTTCAGGCACAAATAGAAATGCAATAATCGTATTTACTCAGCCACACAACCTTTGACTTCTTTGCGTCTAGTGTATTTTGAGAAAGTGAACAAAAGCTTCCCACTTTTGTCTCCCATCTTAGGCTTTGTTTTTGGTAGTGGAGAAAAGCTGAGAGAAAACGCTCCCGTGATTCAAAACAAAACACCCATTTTTTTTTAATGTTTATTTATTTTTGAGAGAGAGACAGAACATGGGCAGGAGTGGGGTGGAGAGAGAGGGAGACAGAATCTGAAGCGGGCTCCAGGCTCCCAGCTGTCAGCACAGAGCCCCACGAGGGGCTCGAACTCTCGAGCAGTGAGATCACGACCTGAGCCGAAGTTGGACGCTTAACCGACTGAGCCACCCTGGCACCCCAAAACACACCTCTCTATATACAGAACCTGATTGTCAGTAGGGGCAAAATAGCGTATTTGAAGAGAAGCTGGCTGGTTCAGATGGGCTGGGGTTGGAAGAAAGGGAAGTTGTTTAGGGTTCCTTCACCACCTTCCCCTAAATGCCCCTGTCCCCTTCGCCTGAGCTCTGCCCTCAGTAATGCCTTCTGGCGTGGGCAGTGGCAGAGGGATAGGTACGTGCTCCACCGGTGACGCAGACCGCTCACAGGGCAGGGGCGCAAGGGGACCTCTTTTGTTCCAACGGAGATGCCAGACACTCACTGGTGACACGTTCACGGGACGGCCACACGTGTAAACACGGTCAAGTACTATTCTCCCAGACACAGTCCTCCCCGTCCTCCTCCGAACGCACCAGATCACGGAGGAACTGCAAAAACTGAAAACGGAAAGACTGCACGTGACTGTGTAGGACGTATTGTAGTATTTTAATAAAAAGGATAGGCACAAGCACCTTGAACAGAAAGTTCCAAAGCTAGCAGGTGAGTCTGAAAGCTATCACGTGGGACTTTCAGAGCCACAGTTATTAAAACCCTATAAACGTATGCTTTCGTGCCAAGCTGGAAAAAAGAAAAAAAAAAAAAACCCAGAACAAAACGCAAACCCTAAAACTAACATTCAGTAACCTTAAATACGAAGACATCAACACCACTGTAGAACTTATTTGTACTTTATTAACAATGTGGCTTACAATTTTTTTCAAGTAAAAAGGGTCTTTTTTTTCATTTAGAATAAAAATTAAAATATAACTCTGATATAGATTCTCATTTATTTACATGAAAACATATATACAGAATTCAATCTTACAGCAAACCAAACAACATGCCCTTTGTCCTGCAAATTTCCAAAGTGAAAACACGAATTTTTCCTTGGGACACACCAGAACGGCACACGAGATATGAATCGAATTTCAGTACAAACTTCTCAAACTGGAATGTAAAACAGCGAAAGAACTTTGGACTTTCACGACTAGGAACAGTTTATGCTTCCAGATAGCATGCTACCTCCCATTCTAAACAACAAATGAGATGATTTTGTTCTCTTCTGTCGTTTCAAAAAAAAAAAAATCGTCTCCAATTCCCCATCGCGAGCAGATTTTTCAGCAAACGTTGGTCCCAGGACGCTCCTTTTCCTTCGGGGTAGCCTTTAGGTCCACCTGCAGCACTGCCCTGGCTTCCGGGCTGGTTCACAAGAGACCTACGTGCTCGCCGGCGCACTGAGAACAGATCAGTAAGATGGAAAGACTACCCGCCCGGGAAACTGCTTGGGTTCTTTTTATCACCTGAACCACAGGTGGCTTTTAAACGAACACCCAAGCAGCGCCACGTGTCAGCAATGACAATGTCTTGGGTAAATTCTGTGGGTCAGATATAGCACGATTCGATTCTATCGCATCCATGTGTGGGGATACCTGTAAGCCAATTCTGGGGATAAAAGCCAGGAGAACCAGATTAAATATTCAACCGAGTTGAAGGGGATAAAGCAATTTCCAGAAGACTTTGAAACGGAAAAGAACGGTAGACGATTAAGAGAATCATGACAACATTGGGCTGCAAACAGAACTTTTCCTTGCGATTAGTTATTGCACCAAAAGACACGGGCCGTTATGTACACGTCTTCAACGACTTCTTCCTTAAAAACTACAGACACCTTAATTTATTACTCTTCCCTTCAAATCATTGCACACTCGATCACAGCGTTCTAAAGACAGTAGAGTACGTGGACCCTCGGGTCGCCACCTTCACCAAAAAATGACAATGATGCTCAAACCACAGCAAAGGTTTCAACGCTACTGTTTTTATAGTTCTATGTACAGCAAAGAAACAGAAATGGGCGTTCTACAAAAGAAGTATGAAAACCCCCAGTGCTTGCAAAACGAAAGGAGAACGGCTCTTTAGAAAGGTGTTTGGTGGAAGATAAAAGGCAGCTCTCAGAACTTGCCTGATAACAACGCTCAAAATTCTGAGAGACAAGTTAGGGCACTCAGACCAAGCTTCAAAGACGGAGCCAAATCAAGTCTCCAGAGATCACGGGAAGGGTCAGAGGGGGCGGCGGCAAAGGCTTGGGTCATTTGAACTTACCGAGGAACCAATCAAAGCAAACACAGGAAACGCTCTTTCGGATACGATCAAATAAGGAAAAGCAACCGCAGTAGCCGTGCAGCTCAAACACTGCGTGCGAGTCAAACTTTGATCAGAGGAACTTACTTTTAAAAGTGACGGGTGAGTTCTCTGTACTATGCAACTTCGTGGTGAAGGAAACTGGTTTCCGGTTTTTGTTGTTGTTTTTTGGTGGTTTTTAATTTTTTTTTTTTTTTTTTTGAAAAGCAAAGAGGTTCATCCACTGTGCCAGCCTGCCCTTTTCAGGTTCACATTGTCGTGGGGGGTGGACAGCTTCCCAGCACAGTCCAAATGCGGTCGGCAAGGCGGGGGGCTGAACAAACTCCATTCGTCTTTGGATGGGACCGCGTGGTGCCTCTCGCCGCGAAAGGCGAGGTGGCATTTCTGCTTCTCAAGTTACACACGCTGTGCAGACTGCAAAGTGTCCGTGTGGCCGGGAGGGGAACACGCTTCTCGGCCCGCTCCAGGAGGTAATGCAGGACCCCGGCACACAGCGGGCGGGCCTTTGGTCCCAAAGTATTACCAAAGAGACAGAGCATCGACTGTAGCATCTGGGGAGGGAGAAGGGAGGGAGGCGTATCGCCCGTTGGGGTTTCAACCAAGCAACGTCAGGCTTGGGGCTGTGGCGGCACGTGGGGAAGAGGTGTAAAATCGGCATTTCCTGCCGTAAGGGGCACGGTAACGACACGGTGTAAAATGTTCCTCGCAAATTGGCCCGCGGTATGAGACAGAAGCTGGTGTGGGTAAATCCTACGGAGAAACGGAAGCCTTAGCATTCCGGAACCGAACCGCTACTGATGTGGGCCACACCCACCACTGGCAATCCCCAGAGCAGCCAAGTTCAGGAGCGCGTGGGCAACGCTCCGGCAAAAGCATCTTCTTGGTCCTAAAATGTTTCCTGGCTCTCGACGGGCCAGCGGGCGGCCCGGACACGACCTTCGTGAAGGTTCCCCCAGGGCTGGGTCTTCTGCCTCTGGCCCCAGCCCCGTCGTCCTTACGGCTCACTCGCAAAACCGTGGTGGGTGAAGCGACTGGTCGCCGCACAGAGGCTGAGGACGAGGAGCGTGTTGGGCCTCTGGCCCCTCGGGGAGCAGGAGGCCCCCCGCAGTGGCGGCCGTGACCTGCCCGGGCCACCAGCGGAAGGACCTTCCAGCTCTGGCGGGGGGGAGGGGGGGGCTCCAGAGACGCCCGGAAGGAGCTGCTTGTTCCCATGTTGCCCTTACTTGAAAGGGCACGAGAAGGTCACATTCGTCCCGAAAGTACAAAGACGCGTTGCAGCCACTACATGCCTTCGTGGTTCCAAGCGCAATGGGAGCAGCTCGGCTTGAAAAGGCCACGGTGAAGGGTCCTAAGCGAGTCAGCGCGGCGAAAACGCCAAACACCTCGCAACGGACACCCTTTCCAGCGGGCGCCCCAGGCTGAGCCACGGTTAAGGCCGCGAGCATGTGGCTGAGAAGGCAGGGGCGGGGGACCGAGAGGAGGGGGACACTTCAGCTCAGGAGAGAGAAGCCTGGCTGCAGGCCGAGCGCCGGTCAGCGCGGACGCTTCCGTCCCGACAACGCGGCCAGCGGCACCGGGTTGGGACGCGGGGGGGCCCTTCCGTCCCGGGGCCCCGGGCAGAGCCACTTGCCAAATGTTTAAAACTTGGTGGCAAAAATCAGCTACGGGGAGACAGTAAAGAGTCACCTGCAAAATATGTTTCCATCTGCATCGGTAGCCAGGACAGAATGTTCGTAACAAAGGTCGGCATCAGTCACCACACTCGGCGAAATCCGACAGAGAATCATGCCTTAAAAACGTAGCCGACATATGACGGCTGAGAAGCCCACCGCATGGGGTCACCCCCGCTGCTGAGACTCTCATCAAGGAGAAAAGATGGAGGGTGGACGGTAAAAAGGAGTAACCGAAGGGCGGGCAGCCTCTGCTCTCGGTGTCGGCCTCCGGACACGTCTAAAGGTTTAGTTTTCCTCACGCACGTTCCGAAAGGCATCTGGACACCTGCTGCAGCGTGTGGGGGTGGGGGGGGGAGGGCAGGGGGGAGCAGTCCATTTGGGTTTGAGTGACCATACTGGGTCCCTCGCGGGCACACACACAGAGGGGGTGCTGGTCACCAAAACCCAGCCAATTCTCAGAGCCAGAGATCTCTCTTCCAGGGACTGAACCGATTGAACGGAAACTGCCCCAGAAATCAGCAACCTCCCAGCCAGGGCGGGCTGCAGGGAGCACTCCACGCTGTGGAGACCACGCTTCTTTTTCACCTACTGTGTGTCTCGTGCCGGCAGATCGGGACTCTCAGCAGGAGCAGGATGGGGACAAGGGGTCCCAGAGTGATCTGGTCACCCAAGATCGCAGTTGGTGGCCAGGCGTGCCAGCGGAAGAAGAGCGGGGCTGGGCCGGGTCAC
This sequence comes from Lynx rufus, assembly GCF_022079265.1. NCBI lineage: Eukaryota > Metazoa > Chordata > Mammalia > Carnivora > Felidae > Lynx > Lynx rufus. The sequence goes on from NW_025814889.1 coordinate 6,364,565, forward strand.
TGCCGGGCTTCCTGTCGGGAACGCCCGCCTCCTGGGACGTCCCAGGGCCGGGCGCATCGGAGGGGCGCTCGAAGCCAGTCTCATCAAGGGATTCAGGACAGGATCCTTCTGAGGGGATGGTTTATTCAAAGCCTCCCGAAGCCTCTTCCCGTTCCTGCCATTAAGCTCTGCCTTCAGTCCCCAGCTCAGCATTTCCCACCAGACTAAAGGAGTCACTCCCCGACGTGGTCGCAATTAAATCAGAACGTTAGCAGCACGTGAAGTTCTACAGAAGGCTGCAAACGGAACCCTCTACAGGCTCCGGATGTCCGTCGCTCAGGGAGAACCACTTCATCGCCTCTCCTTCCTAAAAGGCACCTCTGCCGGGCGATGACGGTCTAGCCCATCCTCCTGTAACCACATCCTGAAACATCGCCTGCAAGTGCGTCTGAGAACTGAGCCGCCACCAAGATCAGACCGCGGGGACATTCATGCCGCGAAAGCCACGTGTGCGTTGCCGTGGAAGAAGCATCCGTAATGACTGCAGAAAACCTCCCAGCCAGGCGCCCTCCTCGGGCACATCCAAAAAAGACATCAGCTACGCCTTGGTTTTCAAAGCAAAGCGGGGCCGTGGTTTAGGAAATGCATCTGCAGGGAGCTGCCTGGATTTGGGCGGGAGAAATGGGAGACGCGGACGTACAAAGAAGCTCTTCGGTGCCCTCCAGCGCCTGACACTGTCCAGAAGCCACCGCTGTGGTAGCGGGCGGGCCTGAAATCGCGGCAACGTCAAACAGGCTGGGGGGTGAAGAGATCCGCCACGCTCCTTGCTTTTCGGCCCTGTCTTGTATACGCACCATCGCGCGTCGCCCAGCAAAGTAAAGCTTCAGTCTCGAAACCTTCCCAGGACGCCGCGTCCCAAGAGAATGGGTCACCTCCCAAGAGGGCAGCGTCAGTTGGCGTACTGGGCGTAGAAGGCCACTTTAACTCTCTCGATCTGGTGGCACAGCTTGATGGCGGGCCCCAGCTTCAACTCCATGCATTCTTGCACCGTGGGAAGAGTCAGCAACAGGAGCGCTTGACCGTCGATGTCCTGCCAGGAAACAAAGCCACGTTAGAGCCGAGACACCGGGCACCAAGGGAAGGTATCTGCCATGGCGGGCTTGGTTCTGGGGGCCCAAGGGCGTGAGGGGTGGCTGGTGGGGGTGAAGAGGCGGAAGAGGAAAACCACTGCAGGATCTCGTCCTTCTCAAGGAGATGGCCCCCTGCTGGGAGAGCACCCCCCCCCCGGGCCCTCCCGTGTTCTGCCATGACTTGACATGAGCACTAGAAAAGAACTCTCTCCGAAAAGAAGCAGCTCTCTCTTTCTTACCCAGGTCTGAACTTTCACCATCGGGATGGGCAAGAAGACGCCGTAGAGGTGAGCGGCCCCCCAGAACAGTTTTCCCTTGAGGAAAACTCAGGTACGTAGATGCACACCATGGCACACGTCTCCGTCTGCACGACCACATCCCCCAGAGTGAGGCGTACAAGGTCCCCCTCCCAGCTTTGTGTTAGTTAGCTCTCTACAGCCATACATGGGGTCTACACAAGGAAGATGTTCATTAGAGCCTGTGAAGTCGTGTTCACCGCAGGAGGAGGGCACCGAGGCTCACCCCAACACTTCACGATCACCCTGACGGACATCTCTGCCCCTACTGTCACAACTGGGTTTATTTATGGAGACGCTGTTTGACTGGGGTACTGAGTTGAAGTGCAATCCCTTCTTCCTATCCGCCAAGGCAGTCTTCATGTTCCAGAAGAAGTAAGAGGCTTCTCATGTTCCAGGGGAAGTAAGACAAAGTAACGACAAAGACCCATGGTAGAAGGAGAGCATAATATGAACTCCGCGCCAAAATTTCTGCCGTCTGGAGAAGCAGTGAACCCAAGGCGCCGTAAGCCACAGAGACTGAACAGTCATGCGACTGCACACGCGCTTGTGAGGTCTCGGACATCGTGGGTCATGAGCTACACAGAAGCTTATTTTCTTAAAATGATGGTGTCTTCAGCGGTCTTAAAAATATCAGAAGCGAAGAAACGGAAAGCGTTGACCTTGGGAAGACCAACATGATCAGTTTCAAAAGCCACCTCCGTGTGCTAATAATCCCTGCGGAGTGCGGAGGCCGTAAAAATTAAGCGTTAATTTTAGAAGTATCAATGCGAGTGCAGCTTCTGATGTCTCAATTACACAAGCCTCCTCTCAACCAAGACTCAAACTGGACCTTATCGAACCCCGAAGTAAACCTATCAGTCTTGAATTTACACTGAAAGTAGGAGATGAAGGAAAGTGTCCGTGAGTTTTTGGTGCTCTATTTATACCACTTTCCCCTTTTTCTATCGTACTCTTGGATGTTACTTTGTCTCTTCAGACGCTACTCTGACTGGAGTTAAGAGCAAACTCAAAGTACCGGAAAGCAGTGTCTTGCTCAAGGTCATGAACTAAATAAACAGTGGTAGCCGCTGACCTGGGACCGGTATAGCCAACTCCGTTTTCAGAGGCAAAGCCACATACATTCCATCAAAACTCGACAGAGAGGGCGTAGGCCTCGGGATACAAAGTCTCGTGAGTATCACGGGCCTCGTAAAAACACACCGTGAGGAGGAACCAGGATGATGTTACAAAACCACGTGAGGTGGCGTAACCATTACGTTCAATGAAGAACAGAACAGAAACTTGTTTCAGGAGATGGGAAGTTTTTTTAGGTGGAAATTAACGCCAAAAAAAGCTGGCTGATATACCTAAGATCACATTGTTAGAGACCAAGTTGGAACTGGGACCCATGGTTTTCGGATATTAAATTCCGGAGGGAAAACTGTGCTCTAAACATGCCCACTTAGTATAATGGCCATCGCTGGACGTACAGATTCAATTATAATTGAAAGTCAGCCCTAAGATGCTTCTGTAACTCTCTACAGACCAAGTCGGTGAAGGTGGCTGCCATATGCACGCACACATTTGAGTGGAGGATGTCACTTATCTATGGACTCAACAAGCAAGTGTTTCCTGAGCACCTACTCAGGGCCAGGCACTCTGACGACCTCTGCGATTACCACATAAACAAAACAAAGACTCCCTTCCAGGAGAGTAGGAATCTCAAGGGAGGCCATTACGTTGAACAGACCACCACAATACAGAGAGATTAAAGCGTGGGCACAGCTATTTGCACTAACGGACGGGGACGTGACCAGCCTTACAGGAGTCAGGAAATGTCTCAGGGATCAGTGATGCCTGAACTTATACCAAAGGGGCCGAGGAGACGCATGAAAAGGAGGAGGGACCCAAGGAAGACCAGTAGTTCGAGGAAGCATGTATTCAGGGAAGGCGCAGCGACGCGGAAGGTAAAGCTGAGATGGGCCCAGAGAAGAAACTGGGACTTCCTCTAAGGTGTGCGACCAGAAGTCGCCAAAGGGTGTTAGGCACAGAGGTCACATTGTAGGATTCGAACACCTGCCCGCTGATTTTGGCCACAACGTATTGGCACGGATTAGCAGGCAGGGAAGCTATGAGGGGCTGAAAGGGAGGCCCCACCTCCTGACACCATCACCTTGGAAGACAGGATTTCAACACATGCGTTTGGTGGCGGGGGGAGGCGGTTTGCAACGTTCAGGTTAAAGCACAGGTGCTGTGAACAGAGCCATGTGGCTCCTATCCCGAGCGACGTGCCGTCCGCCGGGTGAGCCGGGACGCACACTTCCGGTGTTTCTGGACGTGCCTCCACCAGGCTGTCCTCAGCTCCCCAAAGACTCCGCATTCTTTTGTGGAGACCTCACGTGGGAAGAAATAAGGCAGGTGAGGGTCAACTGCAGTGAGCCGCAAATATCCTCAAAATGAAAACTCACAGCTAGCGGGGAGGGCGAGCTGAGGTCTGTAATCCCCAAATAGAACTCTCACGATGGCCCCTCACTTCGCCTGTTCTAAGCCTAGCAGGGCTTCTGCTGACGGAGGGCGGACACCGGGAATGAATGCAGTGCTTACATTAGAGGCCACACTCCAGATTCCTTCCGATACGGCCAAAGCGTTTATCCTGGGGGAGCTACAGCGCCTTTCACCCGCCGGTTCCGTTCTGGAGAGTCGCATCCGCCTCAGTAAACTACTCCTCGAACACCACCCACCTGCCTGTTGGGATAACCGTGCTCGATCCTGAGATCCTAGAATGAACTGTGCCACCACCGTCAGGGTGATCGCCATCGGTCAAATTCGAAGGTCACTGGAAGGGTGAACAAGGACACAAGGCGTCTGCTACGGCATTCAGCACGCGATCCACACGCGAATATTTCCTGCGCGAACAGACATCACAGAATATGCCTGACGTGAAGGTCAGGCTTCGAGATGAGGGCTGACCCTGCCCAATTATTTTACAGAGCTGGACAGAGGACGCGGTCTCTTTCCTGGGACATCTCGTGGGAAAATCTGCCGGTGGGATCACTTACCAGCCACCAGGCACGCCCAAGCCTGCTCTCTCGGGCCCCCGTGAGACCCCCGCACCCACCAGCTGCTACAGGGCCGCGGCCTGAACCGTGTCGCTCCCTGTCCTGCCCTTGTGGGTGCTCTTCTTTGGCTGAACAAACCTCAGGAGCACCCCGTATACATCCCCCGTCTCCTTCCGGAGATGTCGGATCGCCTGGTGCTGTGCAATCCCTCCCCCAGCCTCCCTGCTCTGACCACACCGGTCCCTGCTCTTACTGCTGCTGACCGTTGATGAGCCCATCGGCCCCGGGGGGCCGGAAGCCTCTAGAATCGGGGGCCGTATCGCCTGTTCTCCTGCCCCAGCCGGCAGGCCTCCGGGGCCCGTGCGGCAAGGGGAAGTTGCACAGAGCTGCTCCGGCAGAAGAAAACCAAACGAGAATGATGGGCAAGTTCATAATGATGGCCTCTGGGCCTTTATCGGATCCCGGCCCCTTCCACCCTCACCCCAACACACGTTCGCTCGTCCCGCAGACGGGCAGAGCCAACGGGAGAGTGCTTTCCAGGCCCTCCCTCCTTCTGCCCGGTGTCGTGCCCGAGGAGGAGGAGGAGGAGGAGTTGGTTTGGAGCGCCTGGGTGGCTCAGCTGGTTAAGCACCCGGCTCCTGATTTCAGCTGAGGTCATCCTCTCACGGTTTGTGAGCTCGAGCCCCGAGCGGGGCTCTGTGCTGACAGCGTGGAGCCCGCCTGGGATTCCGTCTCACTCTCTCTCTCCCTCTGCTCCTCCCCTGCTTGCACTTTCACTCTCCCTCAAATTAAATGAATAAACTTAAAAAAAAAAAAGTAATAAATGAGAGGTCTCAGCTTTGAGGCTGCGGTTGAGGGGTGGAGAGTTCACGCTCTGAGTGTGAGCTTCGTAAGCGTGGGCAGCTGGACTGGACGGACCCTCCTACGGGCCGGTGCGCTTGACCCGTGTTCTCTGGTGCCCCGCGCACAGCCCCGGTGCACCGGGCATCGCGGAGCGAGGAGAAACACCCGGCCGAATGCGTCTGCACACACGTGAGTGTGCAGGAGGACCAAGGTCACGGGAGGGCCGGGGTGAGGCGGTCTGACTGATTGCAGAGACCTTGCGCCCTGCGTGTCACCTGGAAGCCGGCTGGTATCTCGGGCGGGGCGGGCGTTCTGTGCAGCCTGTTTGCTCTGAGCCGCCTCGGGGCCTCTGGCTGTCGTCCTCGGTTCTCGTTTTCCATCCTCCCTGACGCCGTGCGACCCGTCTCCTGCCCTGCATGTTCTCATCTTCAGACGGATGCGTGATCAAGCGTTAGAAGGCGCCCCTGCTTTCCGAACACCAAAGCGTCCGGCTGCAAGGGGCTGGATTTAGCCACCCGACCATCAGATGGTCGCGGGAGGGGAAGAGGCCGCGGTGGCGGCTCAGGGGCATCGAAGCTGCGGGGGCCCCCCGACGCTCTCCCGTGCGCAGATGGCCCCACGGCTCGGGGGACGGCGGGGGGACGGAAGCCAGCCCGGGCCCGAGGCTCACCGACCCGGCGTGAGCGCCGGGGAAGGAAGCCCACCCCACATCCCGAGGGCGGCTTCCTGTGTGTTCGTCTGAAAGAAGTGAGCTCTTCCTTGCTGATCGTGTAGTTACGGACTCCGCCGTGGATTTCATTTTTATAGCTCCGCTCTTGCATACTTCCGAGCTGCCGGCAAGTCACTCGTATGTGAAACACGGAAAAGGACCCTAAACAGACTACTGATTTTTGAGAAAGGAGCCCTGGTAAAACACTCAACAGGAAAGAGAAGGCCCAGCACACACAAAATTAAATTTGTTTGGGTACGGAGCAGGTCCTCAGCAGGGACATTCAGGTCTGCGGAACCAGAGAGCAGACAGTATGGTCCAGAAGCCGTCAACGACGCCGAGTTTCTTTCATCGAAGTGAATCACTTGTTGGGGGAGTCTGCTTATTATACGTGTCTCTGCTTCAGAAGAGGTGTATAAAGAGGCAATATTTTATTTAAGAGTTTTGTGGGGTTTTTTTTTCTCTCAGTTACAGACGTGTGGAGTTTTACTGTGTGACGTACATGTTCGCGGCACGAAATTACAGAGCGTAGATGTTTTAAGCTGTTGCCGTAACATTTCAGAATGAAAGGTGGGCCTTCCAGTAATGGGAAGTTTATACTTTGTGTCAGCGGGTTGTGACGGCTTCCGAATGCAGCGATCACCATTCCGCCCTGTGATTTTTCTCCCACGCTGCTGAAGAGCCGCCTGCTGGCTCCTTGGGGCCGTCTAAAAGCTCGTGGCTGGCCACGAGGCCTTGGCTGGCCTGACCCACTGGAGGCCTCACCGAATCATGACCATGGCACTTGGGCTCAAAGATGATAGAACAAATACACAAAAATTCGTAATTACGGGCCTGATCGAACAGAAAAGGACTCGAATCCCACACACTTCAGATAGCACAGAGGGCAACAGCGTATTATGGTGACGGGGGTGGGGGTGGAAGGCCTAATGAGAAATCTGAAATAAGAACAAGGATATTATCAATTAAAAGCTTACCTATTTTTCTGCCTATAAGAGTTAAATAAGTAGGTATGTACGACCAAGCTTTTAACCAACGTAAGAAAAGAAATTGGAGACAGGGCCCTGCCCACTGCCTGGTTCTAGAAGTGCTAACGTACCAGGCATGCTTCATTTCTTAGACATGTTAGCTTGGGAAGACCGGAAACTTCCTGAGATAACCGTAATAAGCTGGGCTCAGAAGGACAATTAAGGATAACTCAGCATCTGTACTATTTGAACCTTTTTCCCAAGTCAGCTTTGTTTTCACTTTCTTGCTTAGTATTAGAAAGCTGTAGGGACACCTGGGTGGCTCAGTCGGGTAAGCGTCTGACTCTTGGTTTCAGCTCAGGTCATCATCCGACGGTTCGTGGGATCGAGCCCTGTATCAGGCTCTTCACGGACAATGTGGAACCTGCTTGGGGTTCTCTCTCTCTCTCTCTCTCTCTCTGCCCCTCCTCTGCTTGTTCCCTGTCTCAAAACAAAAACTTAAAAAAAAAAAAGAAACCTGTAAAGACAATCCCACTCGAGCCTGGTGGCCTCTCACAGTGCTGCTCAGCCGTAACTGAGCAGGGGAGCTCTGTGCTCTGCTCTGCCCACAGCCCAGGTGAAAAGCGTTTCTCAGTCAAAACTGGGCATTTGGGTCTACAGATGAAATAAAGCAAAAAAAAAAAAAAAAAAACCCACAACTGCAGATAATCTAGAATACCACCTTCTACACCTACTTTTTGAATATCTTAAGACCCATAAACAGATGCCCTGTCGATGTACACGGAACGAACACACGAGCAAAGAGATCCACACGTTAAACTTTGGGTCATCAGCACGCGGCACGCACTCCAATGCAATGCCTTGTTCGCGGCGTCACTACGGGCCAACAGCAGCCTGGGAAAACGCTGCATTAGGCAACGCTCTTAGCAGGGGTTCAACCCACTGCTTTATTCTTGTTTTCAGGGTTGAGATGCTCCAAATCGTGCCAGCCCTCGTGGTGGCTGTAACTGTCCCCCTGTTCGTGTGTTTTGAACGAAGGGACACACTCATGGCCCAGATGCCTACATGTGATGCAGCTTTTTCCTCTTTTCTGCTTTTCTGGTCCCTCAGAGAGGAAGTGCTGATAATGTCACACAGCAAGGTGACCCTCCCCTGTGGCCGCCGCTCCCTCCTTCACGTGCACTTGCTGGGTGTCTACAGGGAGACTCTGGTGGTCGACCAGTCGGCAACCTTTGAATGTTTGAAGTGCTACCCTCTCCCAGGAGGAGCTGGGAACCACATTAATTTGCTTTTTACACAGCAGGCCTGGAAGAAAATCTGGGGGATACACTGGGTGCATGCAGAATCAGAGGCCTTTCTTTTCTCTTCCTGATTTAATGCCTGAGTCACTTTCTTTCCAGAGCATCCGTCTGCATAATCTAAAAAAGCACTGGATAGACACATCTTTAATTGATTAGATGGTAAACAGTTATTTTTTTTTTAAATGCCAGGTCCTGAAAGACGGTATTTATACATGGCGAGACAACGTGAGACATGCAGGGAACACGGCGGCATAAGTCGCGGGCTCCACCTGGCGCTTCCGTAGGAGGCCAGGGGGCAGCCTGGTGGCACAGGTCCAGAGGGGCAACCTGTTTCCATACCCATTTAAGGGGCAATGGAACCCAATCCCTCCTTTCCCGAGGCTCACAGCACGTCTTACGTTTCGGCTAATTACGATCGTCTCACCTGCAGAGTCAAAATGCCATTAAAGGATAGATGTTATCCGGGGCGCCTGGGTGGCTCAGTTGGTTTAGCATCCAATTTCGGCTCAGGTCATGATCTCGCGGTTCATGAGTTCGAGCCCTGTGTGAAGCTCTGTGCTGACAGCTCAGAGCCTGGAGCCTGCTTCACATTCTGTGTCTCCTTCTCTCTCTGTCCCCGCCCCCCCGCCCCGCTCATGCTCTCTCTCTCTCTCTCTGTCTCAAAAATAAACATTAAAAAAATTAAAACTAAAGAAAAAAAGGATTGATGCTATCCTTCGTCTTGCAATCATCCATCATCCTTTGGCACAGCACCTAACATACCCTGGGTTGTTGACATTTTTACAAATGCAAGAGTGAAAAAAATATGAAAACATCACGCGAAACACAGCAGGACAAGGGCTCCCACCTCTGGGAAGATGAGCACACATCCTTTCCCTGTTTCTCCCACTAAATGTAACAAAAGCCCGGAATGTTATGAATCAAACGTATGGCAGAGAGAAGGTAGCAGACCAGCAGGGACTTGGGGACCTGAGTTGGGGCACGGTGGGGCGTGCCCTCGTCGTGCGTCTGCCTTCTGCAGCCAAGACCGATTGCTAAAGAAGCTTGCAACCCCCGAAATGCCAATGTGCATGAGGGAAAGGGGCCCCACGGAAGCCTGCTCTTTTCAGCCAAAGGACTGAGGAAAAGGGAGCCTCGGCAGACAGAAACCTTTTAGACAAGAATGGCCTTCCTGGAGGACAGAGAACCCCCGCCTCCAAGAGCAGCAAAGGCCGGGCGAGTGGCCCTGATGTCCAGTCTGCCCAGATGACCCCAGGCCCCCAGCGCCCCCACAAGGGATTATCAGGGAAAACCAAGTGGGGACTTCCTCGACAGCAAGGAGCCCCCCGCAGAGGTGTCAGGGAGGGATCACGTGTGCACCTGGGTTGGCACCTACCTCTTCCCTCACAGTAACAGGGAGGCACCCTCTCCCCTGCCAGAGCCGGGTCCCAGAAAGCCAGCTCAATCGGAAGAGCAAACAAAACGTCACCAATGCAGCAGGAGGGCAAGCGCACCTGTTCCTGAAAGATCTTGGCCAGGGGGGCGCAGTCCGTCAGCTTAATGAACCTCACCACGTCGGTCACCGTCCACTCCAGAGGGTTGCTCTCCAGAACCAGCCTCTCCTCCTCCTCTTGCTTTGTTTCCTGACGGGAGAAGGGGTAAGGAGGTCATTTCATCCCTGCACGGATGCTCAGGAAACCCCGTGGGCCCGAGCCGGACTTTCCTCCTCCCTCTGGCCTCTCCCCGGGCACCCGGATGGCCCACAGAAACTGCCGGTCTCTAGGGACTTTCTTAGCAATTCATCTGGGTTGTGACTTTGCCTCCAATGACTTGTGTGCCTTTAGAGGTTAGACAAACAAACAAACAAAGGCACAGTGGGAGCAGTTGCTGAAAACCAAGTTCATCGGGACATCTTGGGCCTGCTTAGCAAGGATGCGTCTCCGACTGAGGAGAGATGGTGTGGGGCATATGAGAACGCACAGGAGACAGCCAGGTTTTCCCCATTTATTCTGGGGACGATGGTGCGGATGGCCCTCCAGCTTAGCGGGTGTGGGGAAGACCGGATACGCTGATTTCACATTTTACAGCATCACAGAGGCCCCTCCGTGAAGGGAAAGCCTGCTGTTCAGGGGACCTTGAGGACTTATTCTGTCTGTCCTCCTGACGAGAATCCTTCGAGGCTGTGAAACCTTCCAGAGAAAAAGGTGCCACGACTTCCCTCTGAACTCCACTCCAGACGTCACCAGGCCTTGTGCCCGGATGTGGGAACCATGCTGGAGCTGCTGCCACTGCTTTTAGTATTTTAGTTTAAAAATTTCTTTAATGTTTATTTGTTTATTTAGAGAGACACGTGAGCAGGGAAGGGCTAGAGAGAGAGGAGGAGAGAGAATCCCAAGCAGGCTCTGCACGTCCTTCGAGGGGCCCGATGCGGGGTTTGAACTCAGGACTCGTGAGCCGTGAGATCACGACTTGAGCCGAAGTCGGACACTTAACCGACTGAGCCACCCAGGCGCCCCACTTTTGGTATTTTTACAGGGACCCCCGAATCAAGGCCTTGACCTTCAACACGCTGTGGCAGCCCCCCACCCCCCAACAAGCCGGGGGGGGGGGCCCGTGGGTCTCACCTCTGCGGGGTCCTGGCCACCGGCCGCGCCCTGCTCCCCGCCCTCGGCACAGGAGGCGGCCTGTGCCCTCCGGCCCCTTCGCGGCCTCTCCACAGGCGGCCGGCGCTCGGGCTCCGAGCTGCTCCTCAGGGTGACGGCCCTCCGGGGCCGCGTGGAGGGGACGTCGGCGGAAGAGGTGTCTGTCTGGTCGTCGCGGAGCTCGGAGCCGGTTTCCTCGCTCCCCGTGTCCTCGTCCATGGCGTCCGCGTCCTCCTCCTCGCTCTCCTGGGGCCAAGGGCAGGCGCTGAAGGGAGGCTTCTCCCCTCCACCCCCTGGCTGACCCACCCCGCCGTCCCCGCCTCGGTCCCCGTCGCAGCCCCCTCCCAGGCCGCGTGGCTGAGTGGCTGCACCTGCTTTCCGCGAGGAAGAGGCAGGGCTCCCGGTATACTCGGAGCCGCGGCCTTGGCCGTGAGCAGCCGCAGGGGCCGGCCGGGGCCGTGAGCTCCGGCAAACGCAGGGAGGTGCTTTGAGTAGGACGTACCTCCCCCGAGCCGGCGGCAAAGTCCACGGCAGAAGACCTGCGCTTCTTCTGCACAAAGATGGATTTTCGCCGTTTCCTGCGTCTGGCTGGCTTTGGAGGTCCGCTCTCGACGCTGGCTTCCCCAATGGGGGGTTTCACGATCTTCTTCCTCTTCCCGTAATAATAGGCTGCAAGGGGTCAGAGGATCAAAAACGTTTTTTAAAGGTCCCGCATGCGTACGAATGTGGACAGAGACAGTAGAGAGACAACAGGAAGATGGGGAGGAGAGAAAGAAGAGAAGGATCATTCTTTCATTGGGAACAATAAAATCCGACATCTCACGTACACCTCAGGTTTCCCTGTTTCCTCCACAGGAGGAATGTTCCTCCAATGCCCTCATATCCTGAGGGTGTTACTGACAGTCTTGAAAATTCAAACGTTAGAGCCCTAACCCCCCATGTGACTGTATTTGGAGAGGAGACCTTTAAGGAGGAGATTAAGGTAAATGAGGCCAGAAGAAAGGGGTCTTAATCCACAGGACCAGTGTGCTTACAAGAAGAGGAACAGACACTCAGAATGCGCACACAGAGGGAAGGCCACGTGGGGACAGAGACGACAGCCGTTGGCAAGCCCAAAGAGAGAGGCCGCAGCAGAAACTGACCCCGGTCTTGGTGTGTGTCTGCATTAACGCTTAGAGCACCCGTTAGAAAATTATCTACCAACTTTCAATAATGATTGATATATTTTATAAATTCAATGTGCAATCAACTCATTAAAACCACTGTTAAGGATCCAGTTTTCAATTACAATCCCAATCAAGACTCACTGCTGAAAATCTCAAGTGTCTCCCAAGATCACCCCCCATTATTCCATAAAGAACCAAATGCAGACGGGCACCTGGGGGTGGGGGGCTCAATCGGTTAAGCATCCGACTCTTGATCTCAGCTCAGGTCACGATCTCATGGATCATGGGGTCGAACCCTATGACGGGTTCTGTGCTGACAGGGTGGAGCCTGCTTGGGATTCTCTCTCCTCTCTCTCTCTCTCTCTCTCTCTCTCTCTCTCTGTCCCTCCCCCTTTTCTCAAAATTAATACATAAGCATTAAAAAAAAAAAACAAATGCAGAAAAGGAACTTTTATCTATGGTTGGAAGGAGCTAAGAACACCAAAACACACAGCTCCTGGGTTACGGTGAAGCACGTGATCTTTGACGGAGCCGTGGTTTCCATACGTGCCCACGCTGCTGTATTCCTACGGAAAAGTCTGGCCCCGGGCCTCAGTTTCCTCACATGCAACACGAGACCAATGGGACCAAGTGGCGAGATCGCTGCCTCATGGTTACTCCTAGATACCGGTTACAGGTGGGTAAGCATTTGTTCGCACCCAAGAACCCTATGCGCGCAAGACAAGCCTGGTGCAGTCTGGCTTTCTAGAAGCCAGATGCTAGGAATCAGAGCAGTTTTACCAGACATAAACGCAAGTGTGGCACACTTTGGGAGCCGTGAGGTCACACTGGGTGACCACAGACCTTTCTGCTCTCAGTTCTCCCTGAGCCTCAGTTTATCACTTCCCCCTGGAGCATCGGTTCAGCCTATAGCAGGCTTTACTCTAAGTTGCCCCAGCGATCTTAGAATTTTGACGTCCTATCATACCGGACCCAGAAAAATCTGTAAGTCATTTTGGTCGTGCTTAATTTGAGCTGTAGTAACCCGCTTCTTGCCTCGTTCCCCTGATCCAGAAGTGCACAGAAGCCCATTTTTTAAGGTAAACATTCAAGGCCAGGTTTAGCTCTCAGTCAGGTCCTTTCTGATCCGGAAACTTCTGCTAATGAGAAGCCTGCTTCAGGGAGTCCCTCCCCCTTTGCCCCCTCCCGCCAAAGGTAACATGAGGCGTCTCCGGACAGGACGGTGACCTCACCAGGCCCTACAAACATGCCTTCGCCTCCCCATGCACGAGGGTGGAGGCTGTGTGCTCCAAGCGGACGGAGGAGGGCGCTGACTTATAGCAGGGATGGAGTGGACAACAGGATTTAGAATATACACGCACATACAGAGAGAACACTACAAGGAAATTCACACTCAGAGCGGTGTCTCAAGGATGTGCAAATTCCTGGTTCGGACACACAAGCCGATCAGTCCCAACTGGCTGGGGCTCCCGGAGCACTGACCACACTCCAGAGGGCCCGGTGTGGGATCCTGGCAGCTGGAACGTGGGCTGGCGGTGGAACAGAGCTCCAGGCCACCGTGACGGGGATGCAGCCACTCCCGGGTCAGAGATAACCCAGGGGAGACGTTGCAAGAGCAGAAGCGGGGATGCGGGAGTCATCAGAGCTCGAGATAATCCGAGGTGCAGGTGTCTGGGAGCGGCTACAGTGCATGCAGACAAAGGTCAGAGCTGAGGCCTTTCTCCAGCCCTCCTTCCAGCCAGAGCACTTCCAAACCCAGCCGATCGCCTGAAAGTCATGGCACACGCACTCTCACTTCTTCCTGGGCAATGCCTGCCGCTGCGAATTCGTTCTGGGGTCAATCAGCCCGTCCCTGCCTTCCCCTGGGCTGGAGACACGCGAGGACGTACCACGGCGAATCTTAAGTCTTCCGTGGCAATTCCCGTGGAAAAGCACCCCGCAGTGTGTTGTTGTTAAAAAACAAACAAACAAACAAACAAACAAACAAACAAAAAAGACCAACTCCCTTACCCCACGGTTTAAGCCCAGACACCCGTGTTGGTTTCGTAGTTTGTACTTACTGTACTTGGTTTTGGTGTGAATGGAGCAGTTCTCTGGGCAGTTTTCGGAAACCAGCACGGGACTGAACAAATTTGGACAGCACTCCAGCTTGGCACAGACCCGCCGGCAGAAATCCGCTACTTGGTCGGACGTCCGCACGATCTTGGCCACGGCCCTGTAGGTTTTGCCTCTGTATCTGGAAGGAAGAAAGGAAAAGCAACGGCGAGGCCGCACAGTTACTCAGACCTGTTCCGTACGGCGGGTTCCAAAAGCAGCCCCTTTATTTCCTAACAACAAATCGCACGGCGTGTGGGACTTGCGGGCCATTTGTTTTTATGTTTCCTTCCGAGCTCACCACGGCATTTTTAAGGAAGCCCAGCATCGTGCCCAGCGCACGTGACTGAGGGCTGTAACAGAATCCCCTCCACAAAGATGTCTGCTTAGCACCTTCTCTCTGTGGGATACGTGATGGAACGTTCCAGAATGCTTCTGGAATCCAGACATGGTCTCGTGTTGCTCATCGCTTTTGAGGAAAAAGAACTTTATCCTGCCCAAGGAAAACCACAGGCGGTGAAGCCACTGCCCAGAGTAGAGACCGTTTCTTCTAGAAAGCAGGGTGGATGGATTATTCTTCAAAAATGGGCACCAAAGCCCTGGTCCAAATGTTTACGGTAGTGATGACGTAAGTAATGCCTGGCTCTTCCGAGCACTTGGATGCATCACCTGTCAGCACGTTTTTTAAAATATCCCTGGTTCAAAACAAGTATAAACTTCTCAGCTGGCAGCGTCTTAGCTGACGTATCGCGGAACTCAAGAGTCCACCTACACGAAGAAGTCATCAAAACCGTGGGGCCTCTTCAAGGGCGCCCTTCATGCACACCCTAACTTTCAAGCTGAAATCTCGCACAACAATTTCTTTTCCGGGAGAACAGCAGGCTCTCTGGCAGGTGACACTCGCGTTAGTCTTTGGAAACAAGGCCAAAATCCAGAGGCACGAACCACCGAGTAGGCCAATGCTGCCCTTGCACTTGGGATGGACCGAACCTCGCCAAACCTGCAGAGCCCATTTGTGTTTCGGGGTTTCCAAAAGTCTGCCACAAAACAGCGGGAATACCACGCAGTTCATGCAAGCAGCGTGACGTAAGGAGAGCATCGCTTTTGTAATTTGTGAATAAAATACTGCGTTCGGTGGGCACCCGGGGGCTCAGTCGGTTGAGCGTCCGACTTCGGCTCAGGTCACGATCTCGCGGCTCGTGAGTTCGAGCCCCGCGTCGGGCTCTGTGCTGACAGCTCGGAGCCTGGAGCCTGCTTCCGATTCCGTGTCTCCCTCTCTCTGCCCCTCCCCCACTCACACTCTGTCTTTCAAAATGAAATAAATGTGAAAAAAAATTTTTTTTTAAATATTACACTCAAAACCTAGATCTGGTTCCCTGAGAATAATGCAGTGATAGAAATAAACAGGATAAACTGATTCTAGGTTTATTTCAGCTTGGTTTTCTTTCTACGCTTCTGAAGGCCGGGAGAATACTACCCCCTCGCAATATCGTTTCTTTTACAGTATCCATAGCCAAAAAAATTAAATTCTAACTCAAAAAATCTGGCCTTTGTGTTCATTCTCTGGTCTTTCTAATCCCAGCCCTTCTGTACTGATTGCTGTTATATTTCTCTGAAGTGCCAAGCATGGCTTTCCATGTAGGAAGAACTAAAAAGCAATTCTTTGTAGATAAGATCATGCTTTAAATCACACAGCCCTGAACAACTGTTGATCCTTCTAGGCCCTCTCTTGACCCTCGATGTAGGAAGGCAGCCCCAGCCCTGAGGAGGGCTCTGTGAGTCACCTGTGGCTAGTTCTTGCTCATGGCTTTCGTCACGCTTCATAATAAACCCAGCACAGTTCTGTGGACACAGCATACCGCTAAGGTTCTGGGGGAGGCAGAATAAAACTATGCCATGGATGTGACGTCCCTGGAAGTTTTCTCCCACTATGATTTTTAACACTTTTTAAATGTTTATTTATTTTTGAGAGAGAGACAGAGCCCGTGCACGAGCAGGTTCCAGGCTCTGAGCTGTCAGCACAGAGCTCAACGTGGGGCTCGAACCCACGAACTTCGAGATCGTGATCTGAGCTGAAGTCGGATGCTTAACCGACTGAGTCCCCCAGCACCCCTCCCACCACAATTTTGGTAGCCCTAGGGTGCTCTCCTTTAAAGAGCTCAATATCAAGATTCTTGAAGCCTCTTAAAAAAATAAAATGATACATTGGGGCACCTGCTTGGGATCCTCTCCGTCCACCCCCTCTGCCCCTCCCCTGTGCCCGTGCACATGCTGTCTCTCTCTCAAAAATAAATAAACTTCAGAACAGCAAAAAAAAAAAAAAAAGTGAAAATAAGTAAAATGATTTTAAAGTAAAACAAGCAGGACAAATGTGAAAACCGGGGTCCGAATTCACACCGTGTAAGTAGGGCCCAAAGACAGAGGTTCCCAGGCCTCCAAATTCCAAAGCAGAGGCTTCCAGAAACACGTTAGAGGGATGTTAAGGGGACAAGAACAAGTGTCCATGGGAAATGGCGAAGGGGCGGCTTTTTCTTCCCTTCTAGTTCGGGACGACTCCGGGGAAGCAGGCGTGTCCGCAAACCTTTCGCGGTTAGGGAACGCGAATCTAAATTTGCGAAAACAGAATCACAGGATGGTTTGCCAGCAAAGGGATGCTCTCCCCTCCCTGCCCTTCTGGAACAGCTCT
Source organism: Lynx rufus (assembly GCF_022079265.1). NCBI lineage: Eukaryota > Metazoa > Chordata > Mammalia > Carnivora > Felidae > Lynx > Lynx rufus. The sequence continues at coordinate 6,381,399 of NW_025814889.1, forward strand.
ATTGAAAAGCCACGACGGAGGGGGGGAGGGGGGGGAGCCGGTGGGGGGGAAGGTGCGCGGGCTGGGGAGGCCAGGTGGGGCCACCGTGTCCTGGCATAGGGCGGACGCCGTGATGCCCCCGCCGCTGGCAGAGCTGCTCACAGCTGGCCCGCACCGCTGGCCCCCAGAGGGTCCCCCCAGCTGCAGGAGCTGCGGCCCTCTCCGCTCCCGGGGAGTGACTGCAGTGGGGCAGAAGCGTCCATCCACTCGGCCCAATGCGGAACCACCACGGGGGCCGTTCTGACTCCAGAGACACCGGGGGCCACGGTCCCTCCCCCGCCCCATCCTGCTCCCTCCCTCTCCCTCAGCCGTGGTCTCGAGGGTCCTCCTTCGTTAAAAGGATCCCGGTCTGCGGCAGGTGGAGAGGGAGAGGCAGGGCGGAGGCAGCCCTGTGCTGGCGGCTGCTGAGCTCTGAGCGGGACGCAGAGGACGTGTGCACGGGGGGACTGGTTCCGTAGCGGGGCCTGAAGGCCGCGAGGGCCAGCTGTGCCCGCTGTGTGTTGGCCGGCGTGCAAATACGGGAAAGCAAAAGGCGAGAGCGAGCCCTGCAGAGCGGGGCGCGAACTCACGAACTGCGAGACCACGACCTGAGCAGAAGCCAAGAGTCGGACACTTAACGGGCTGAGCCGCCCAGGCGCCCCGTCCGGTGGGATTTTTGGGGTGATGTGGAAAACAAGCTGTCTGGACCTCACAGCCCCAGCCCGGACCAAGATCCTGGCTTGTCTGGAGTCGGTCCACACGTGAGGGCGATTGTTCACACGACTCTTTTTTCACAAGGACGCACTCAACACGCAGAGATACCGGCCTACCGAAGACAGAGGCAAAAGGCGGCCCTAAGATGTGACGCGATGGCTGGGGTCTAGTGGGACACCTGCGTTTGTGGGGTGCTGTCGTTTCTATTTCCTCCGAGACTCCGCACCACGTGACCATCCCTCTGATCCTTAGGGCCTCCCGGGACGGACAGACAGGTGCCAGTAGGTCCGAAAGACGTGGAGAGGCAGGAGGGCAGCACGCAGGGCACCAGGGGGGCTCCACCGCCACGTCCTGGCCCCCTCACCAGTCTTGACCGCAGGAGAAAGCGGAGCCCGCTTTGAAGCTCTCCCCGCCACGAAAGGTATAAGAACAGTAGGCCAACGACAGGCCTTCGTGGGGAGACGTGTGAGGAGAGCAGCTCAAGGGCACAGGAGGAAGCTCTCTGCTATAGCCTGGCAGTGCGTGTCTGGAGGGAAGGACACTCGGCCGCATAATTTATTAAATGGCCCAGCAGACCTGTCCTAAACCCAACACAAGGTAAGGTTTTTAAAGCACAGAGTACAAGTTCTGTGAAGAAACAGAGGAGAATACTGAAAGAGACCATCAGGCTAGTAGCGCACAGAAGGGAACTCCTGGCGTTATGATCAATCTTGGAAGGAAGAAGGGAGGGAGGGAGGCAGGTGGGAGGGAGGGGAGGAAGGAGGGAGGGAGGGGAGGAAGGGAGGAAGGAGGAAAAGGAAGAAGGGAGGGCGGAAGGGAGCAAGGAGGGAAAGAAGGAAGGGAGGGAGGAAGGGAGGAAGGAGGAAAAGGAGGAGGGAGGGAGGAAGGAGGGAGGAAAGAAGGAAGGAGAAAAAGGAGGGAGGGAGGGAGGAAGGAAGGAAGGAAGGGAGGAAGGAGGAAAAGGAGGAAGGAAGGAAGGAAGGAAGGAAGGAAGGAAGGAAGGAAGAAAAGGAGGGAGGGAGGCAGGAAGGAAAAAGGAAGTAGAAGATCAGCGGGTCGGAAGTGACGAAGGTGATAAAGGTGGGGAAGGAGGGAGCCACAGGAAGATGTGTGGTGAGCAAAAGTCCACGGAGGAGCTTCGACTCCGTCATTTTTAAGACTCCTTCACCCCGTTCCCTTAGCACCTCCGCATTACTGGAGGGACCCCTGAGGGACACACTTCCTGGCCGTCACCGCGGGGACGCACTCAGAAGCCCGGAGTCCAGAGATTATTTTTAGATAAAGACGTTTGGGATTCAACGGACGCAGAAAGCAGCTTTCTCACAGCTCCCGTTATCTGACTAAAAGCAGACACCTCTGAGAAATGAGGACTACCGTTAAATTCCCTCTTTGGAGTGGCTTCTAACCCCAGGGGAGAGACCAGAGTAAACCTACCGTAAACCCCTTCTCAGGAGTTTCATGACCATGAAGAAGACACAAAGACTGCTTTATGCCTGCGTAAGGCAACATTTTCACAAACTTTCTTTTCCCCCATTCGCTCTCCTAAAAACTCATTTGTCTTTCATAAAGAAACCTATTTGTTCTAACTGCCCCTTCAAGTTACTCATCCCGAAGTACCTTGCCTGCTGTGTGTTCACTGCTCCTTAAGTAAATGGTCTTTCCTCTTGATAATCTGTCTTTTGTCAGTTTAATTTGCAGGCTCCCAGGGACTGAACATAACAGGGTAGAAAAAATGTTTTTCCTCCTTGACATCAATAAGGAAGTATGAATGGCCTTCTGGTATCTTCCTACCCATTAGAGCAGGGATTTATTTCCACATGGGAGTGCAATATGGTAGGGCCCAGAAAGACAGAAACCCAAGGAAGGGTACTAGGAAAAGTCTCTTTCAATAGTCAGGAGTTGAGGAAAACCAAAATGGATTTTGAGTCAACAGGAAATACAGACTGAAAACAACCCACAATCCTGTAATGATCCATGTAAAAATATCAGTACGGTCCAAGGGGGATGACTTCAATTTGTCATGAGTTCTAGTATTCACTTTCAAACGGACCCAGAGTGGGACCTTTTAGCAAACTCTTGGGAGGGAGCGACAGGCGAGTGAGAATAGAAAACGAGGTTCTACTCCGTCAAACTGAATTCACATCCTCGAGTACTGGAGGGGGAATTTAACTCCGCAGAAACAGAAAAGCTTCAGATGTTGTGGGGAAATCACTCTTGTCGTTAGCACCAATAAGATACGATCCTGATCTCCAGAAGACAGCCTCTCCTTCACGGTCACGTCTCGATCGCCAAAACTATGGTCGACACACCGGGTCACTGGTTTTCGGTCTTATGAAACTCAACCCCTCAGACACCTCTCCCTTCTTTCTCGATTCCTGCATTTCAATTAATGAGAACTCTAATCATTACGAGCAACACATTGGGGAGAGGGGTGATTATTTTCAGAAACACCCGATCCAATTCCGAACATCCTCAACTGATCTGTGTTTGAACCAGAAACACCACGCCCATAACCTCATGAACTCAATTAGGCACACGCAGAACTCCAGGCTTACGCTCCACAAACCGGTTCAGCCACCTGCTTCCTGTACTGTTTACGGTATACATTTTCAGGACAGCAAGTGCCCAACGTGAAAATGAACAAATGAGCGAGCTACATTTTTTATTCAGTGAGAAGTTTCTGTTTTGGGAATCCTTTTTCCCACAAATCACTTTATAGCCAAATAGTACATCTTGCTATTCACAAAATATGAGCATGAGTAGAAGACAAAAAAAAAAAGGTGAAATCAAAACATATAAAAATTAGTAATTGCTGATGGAAAAGAAACAAAATACCAATTCCAGAGAGCCAAGCATGACTCACCTCAAAGATGTGACTTTCTTTGCTTCTGCCTAAGTGATAAGGAAGTCTAACTCACTCCAAATTAAAGAGGCCATTTCCTCTTTAAATATTCTGAGTAACTGTAACAGAAGACTGGGAAAATCTATGAAGCCTGCACCTGGATTTTATGAAGATTATCACAAAAGCCACTCAAAGCAGAGTTAACGGTCTTCTCCCCCCAAGAAGATTCTATAACGTGTCGGAAAACATTTAAGTGTCTCTAGATTTAATCCCCCTGAGGCAGAGCCTAAATTCCTCCTCCTGAAATTCAAAATAATGTAGGTCAATTCAGTACACCCGAGTTCATCGGAAAGAGAATTCTCTCCTCCAGGACTGCCGAAACGAGCGATGTTAGAAGCTACTGCTCCTCTGGTACCTCTCAATATGTGCTGCAGACTCACGACAGCACCCCTCACGCGGTGTTCAATACTGCGATATTTTGTTTCCGTAGGAAAGGTACCGCCGTTGGACAAATAGGAAAAAAATCACTAAGGGGCAATGTTCCTTTTCCTCCCACGTACGGGTCAAACCTTTTCAATGGAACCTCCATCCGGTCAAGTAAGTGGGTTTTTTACTCTTCACAAGAGGAAAAACCCAGAAAGCCCAGGGGCGCCTGGGTGGCTCAGTCGGCTAAGCGTCCGGCCTTGGCTCGGGTCATGATCTCGCCGTTCGTGGGTTCGAGCCCCACATCGGGCTCTGTGCTGACAGCTCGGGGCCTGGAGCCTGCTTCGGATTCTGGGACTCGCTCGCTCTCTTCCCCTCCCCCGCTCGTGCTCGGTCTCTCCCTCAAAAATAAATAAACATTAAAAAAAGAGAAAGAGGGGCGCCTGGGTGGCGCAGTCGGTTAAGCGTCCGACTTCAGCCAGGTCACGATCTCGCGGTCCGTGAGTTCGAGCCCCACGTCGGGCTCTGGGCTGATGGCTCAGAGCCTGGAGCCTGTTTCCGATTCTGTGTCTCCCTCTCTCTCTGCCCCTCCCCCGTTCATGCTCTGTCTCTCTCTGTCCCAAAAATAAATAAATGTTGAAAAAAAAAATTAAAAAATTAAAAAAAAAAAAAAAAAAGAGAAAGAAAGCCCAGATGCTAGCAGGCAGCACTCGCAAGCCCCATGCCTGGACGATCTCACGTCCTCTCTTCCTGAAACCTCTCCTTGTAATATTGTCCTTCGAGGACCACCAGAAGACAACCCAGAGCCTGAAATGCGGGTCCCCCCTCCACTGGGTTAATTTATTCGTGACAGAACGCAAAACGGGAAGACGCCAGCGCCCTCTCCTCTCATTTGTACCGAAGGAAACGGCAAAGTTGTCAAGATCTGAAAAGTTGTCGTTTTACGTCAGAAGCATCAGAAGCAACACGGAGCGTCATGACGGAACGCTCCCCCGCACCCCCCTCCGCCCCCCTGTAAATCTGTCCTCATTAGCAGCTGCTCTGAGAGGCTGCCGTGATCCCGGCACAGACAGACACTTTCTCATTATAAGTTGCTATGTAAGATCCGGCTAAGGAAGTCACTGTCGTATCTGATAGAACAGGAACACGCTGCCTTTCCAATCCAGCTGGGCTGACTGTTTTGATTGTATCAGGGCTGGACTTAATAAAACTCTGAAAACCGGCGAAAACACCGCAAAATTAACGCCCCCTGTCATTTTGGTACCTGGGGCAAGTTTCCGGCTTATTTAGGGACAGGGGAGATTTTAATAGGATTTAAGATTTTTGTATTTTTCCTATTTTCTTATCCATCAGGTATATCTGGGATGCACTGAATTTTACAGAAGAGTGTCTCGGGATAAACACTCGTTCGGGTTTTTGGCCACCACTGTTCCTATGAATTAGCCTTACGAGAAAATGTTCTACCTTAGACGGTGTCTCCCTTAGATAAAGCAGAAAGCTATGGAATGTTACACTGGAAAAAAACTTGATTTTCTTCTGCACTACAGGGGAAGCTCATTTAAATATTTCTCGGGAAGGACGAGATATGTGCCTCTTCGTATAAATAAATGTTCTCCCTGTTAACACGTACTTCCTCTAACTTCTGTGAGTTGGCAGAACATCATCAGACCCCAGACGACTTGTGCCGAATCTGAAATTGCAGACGTGCTCAGCACGCCTGGGGGGGCTCAGTCGGTTGAGCGTCAGACTCTTGACTTCGGCTCAGGTCATGATCTCCCAGTTCGGGAGTTCAAGCCCCACGTCGGGCTCTGTGCTGGCAGCACAGAGCCTGCTTGGGATTCTCTCTCTCTGCCCCTCCCCTGCTTGCACTGTCTGTGTCTCTCTCAAATAAGTAAGCAAAACTTAAAAAAGTATCATTTCCCCAATGTCGCACATCTAAACGCTATTTTATTTAGGACACCGTTAGACAAGAAGTCGATCGGGGAATTCTACTCCACTGCAGAGCTAAATGAATATGAAGGGCCAAAAGTCAAAACAATTAAACAAAATTATGTTGACAAACGGATCTTCTTCCGTCTGCCTCCTGAACGGACAACCGTGTTCAACCGTATCTATCCCGTGGGTGCCGTCAATTTCAGAGTTCGAGAAACCTACAGCAAAGCCAAAATATCACCTTTCCCATTAGTCTATCTGCAAATAAAGGAAGTGCCCAACCACATGTCAACCCCCAGGCCACTGGCCAAAACCAATGGTTATCTTTTAACGCGACCAGCAACCAGGCCAAAGAGCACGTGTGTCTGGCGTTAACTCCCCACGGCATCAAACAGGAAGCGCTGTGAGTGAATCACGTACGATAAAGGCAAGGGACATCCTCTCTTTTACAGTTCTTCCCCTTCTGATCAAATCATCTACTGGCCTTAAAACATAGTGAGTTCCGATTCGGAATGCTTAACACGATAAAGTATTAGCTAAACAAATCTCTCCTTTGTTTCTGGAGTCCCCAGGCTTAAGGCGGCTCTGGGCCACAAAAACGCCAGTAAGTCTACGTAGAGGATGACAGCCTTCCATTCGTTCCCATTTCTTTGGGCCGGGTCACAAGGCACAGGGGCAACGCTGGCAAGCGGCAGGCTAACCATCGCCAAGAGCACGGTTTTGCAGAACGGAAAACACATACTTTGCCTTCAGCGTCTCCTCCTGGAAATTCCAGTGTGGATCTTCCACCAGCTGTAGTTCCCGCAATACCCTTCCGGGCTTGTAAGCTGCATTGATGATCATGCTGAGAACCTGTCGGGGGAGAAAAAAAAAGACAGAACCGCAATGAACTTCAGTGGCATCGCTGCTGAAACAAGAGCACCGCGAGGACCGCCCGCCCGAGGAGGAGATGCGGCTGCTGACACGTCCGTTAAGTTGGGTGGAACGTTCTCCGTGGGCTGACACGGATTCGGCTCCGCACCAACGGGATGAAAAGGGTGGTGAAATCCCGTCGCTCGGGCGGGCGTGTGAACCGCCTGCCAGAGAGGACGGCAGACTGTCCTTAGCATTTCTGGTTGTAGAAACACAGCTCTGTTCCCTCCAAAGGGCCGCCAGTTAGCATCAACGGGATTACCCTTCAGTAAGATCAGCTACCGAGAACTTCATTTGGTTTTTGAAAATCAGTTTCGAAGGGAACCAACAAGAGAGAGGCAGCCGATTGGCGCCAACAACCCTGAACAGACTGCAGGGTTGAAGTCTGGAACTCACCTGGTGCTGGCATTTGAAACTCACCTGGTGCTGGCGATTTACGGACATTTCATACGAAGACGACGCTCTCAGAGACGCGAGCGTTTCAAAAGACAGTCTGGGGTATCTAGTACCATCCGATGGCGTATTTCCTCAAACCTCCCCCTTATTCCCAATTCCCAAGTCCACGAAAACACACATGTGGTCGCTGTCTCCCGTGGCACCCCAGAAAGACCGGACGCCGCCCTCTGCGAGCCCCAGCTCTGGGAAGGTAACACGCTCCTGTTTAACCTTGAGTGCCAAGAGCAAGGAATTCGGCTCCCTTGGGGGCATTCCCCTCTCCGTAAGCAGATCCTGGTTAACCATGAACGTTTTATGAGTTCCGGCACATTCAACGGCGGCTGTCACTCGGTCAGGATGCTTACCGGATGTGAAGGTGCAGCACAGCCTATGAGGGACCACAAGACCCACGGGGTTTAGTTCCACAACATGCACCCGGGTGACGACCTGCCGGGTGCCAGCCCCAGGAGCACAGGTAGGTACGGGACGGTCCCCTCCCTCCCTGCCCCCCTTCCAGGGAAGGAACAAGGCAGGCACTGGGCTCACATTGCACGTAGCAGAGCGAAACACCTCTGAGAGGGGGAGGAAAACACCTTGCTGAGATGAGACTCTGGCACCATTGCCAAAGTGCCCACTGTTTACAGAGGAGACAGCACAGTACCCATGAGAGGCTGGAGACAAAGGTATGTCGCTGGGCTTTGCGTGGTCATGGCATTCACGTATGTGACGTGTTCCTGAACACAACTGGCATGGCGGGCACCCTGATTTCATTCTGGGAAACAACGATGCTCTCTCATATGGTAACAGAAGAATCGATCTTAAAATGTGCATTTTTTAAAGTTTATTTTGAGAGAGAGAGAGAGAGAGAGAGAGAGTGCAAGCAGGCAAGGAGCAGAGAGAGAGGGGGACAGAGGATCAGATGCGGGCTCTGTGCTGGCAGCACAGAACCTGATCCGGGGCTCGAACTCATGAACCGTGAGATCACGATCTGAGCTGAAGTCAGACGCTTCAGCGACTGAGCCGCCCAGGTGTCCCTCAAGATATTTTATACCATGCAGTCCTCGTGGCAAGCGTCTTTTCTTAGCCGGGGTCATGCTCTACTCCGAGGGCCCCCTAAGTCCCCGTCAAGAGCACCTGGTTCAGCCAAGGCACTAAAGGGCCAGGACGAGGCCGTACGAGCAGTTTTGGTGTGCTTATGTTTTCGGTATTAGAATAACCGCCTGATTTTACTGTTTGCTGTCAGTACAATTTACAGAGATCGAATTTAAAAAATAAATCCAATTAGAACTGGCTGAAATAATGCACGGACTATTATTTATCAACAGACAATAAAATTTAAACCGATTCCTTCCATTGTGTTTGGTGAGGAAGGCCCAGAGCTACATGTTATTTGCTGCAGAGTGAAATGCATTTTGAGACAGTGAAAAGAAAATGCCTTCCAGAATTCAATTCAGCCCGGGAACGGGCAGCCATTAAATTGTCAAAAGCGTCCAATATTGAATAATTTTCCCACGGCATCTCCAATGCCGCATCATGCACTGCCACATTCAACAGGCTCTCCATAAAACTTTGGGACTGTGAGCGGAATAATTCTGGTGCACATGACATCTTAGGGCATCACAGTTACCTCCAAGAAAATAACTGAGTTGGCGGCTGGTAACACCACGCAGAGTCAGACTGAATTACTGTTCCTGGCAAAACATCGGAACTCAGTGTGCCGTATTATGCCCTTGATCAGGAAGGGTCGTGTGCAAGCTGCCCCCAATTAACTAAGAGGATGTGAGGTGTGAAGTTAATAAACAGTATGCCCAATAAACAGGCAGAAGGGAGTCTGAGTAACTCCAGGAACGCCTCCCGGGATCTCTTGTAGTTCATGAAGTGTCTGTGCAGAACCTACTTTACACGTAAGTCTCAGTCGATGTGCGATCAAATCCCAGCTCCGTCCCGTAGAAGCCATGAGTCCTTTACGCTCACTACTCCTTTTGCTGTTAGTTACAAAAATGTGAACGACAGAAGTAATAACCAGACATATTTTACCAAGTGAAGAACTCTGTTGCTTTGGCCGAAACCGACCTCTCGCTTTATACGGATCCTCTACGGAAGGCTGGCCCCTCCTGGCTGCCCACCACCCTGGGGGGGAGGTGCCCCCTTCGTCCCAGCAGCAAGGCCAGGGAGCCTCCGTGCTCTCCTGGTGGGCAGTCTCTCCCCCAACTCAACCCCCCAACAATGAACCCCAGGCTTGGTCGCTTCAACTTGACAGAAGACCACTCCCCAAAAGAGGCTAGAATTTTCCAGAATTTCCTACCTCCCCCTGGAAGACCAAAAGGAGAATCCCACCATACCCTGAATCTTCGTTCACCTCAGTCACCCGAAACTCAACACTTCCAGAACATTCCTTGCCCCTGGAATCCGATTCCCAAATGGCTCTGCATTTTCCCCTTGTCTGGTCCAATCTCAAGTTCCTCCGTGCACCCTGAACCCACCCCTTCCGCCCTCTGGGTTCATGGTCCACCATCAGCAATGTATCTTACAGCTCACAACACTTTCTAGAATATTCTTGTTCACCGTGTGGTGCTCTGGACTGAACTGTGTCCCTCACCTTCACCCCCATTTACGTGTTGAAACGCTAGCCTCTGCGGGATGGCTTTAGGGATGGAGTCTTTGGGAGGAGAGTAAGGCGTTCCGTGAGGCCATGCGATGTGGGCCCTCATGATGGAGTGTACCCTTGTGAGAGCTCTTGCTCGCTCTCCCTCTCTCCCCCTCCGTGTGAGGACACAGCGAGGAGGCAGCCATGGGCAAAGCAGGCAGAGAGTCCCCGTGAGCACCCACCTCTGCAGGCACCTGGTCCCAGCCTCCAGACCCACGAGGCACACACGTCCGTGGTCTGAGCAGAACCCGGTCGGCAGGCCCATCCTGTAAGACGACAACTCTCTCTTCATCTGTCATCCACCTGCAGCCGCCTCGTTCGTTCTCTGTTCTCTTGTGGAAGCCTCCGGAGCTGTCTGCACTTGCTGGCTCCCCTGTCCCCTTCAGGGCTCTCTGGGGCTCACCCAGGGGCCCTTCCAAGCCCACAACTTGCCCGCATCGCCAAAGAACGGCAATCCTTGGTTGTCTTCTTGGCCCACCCTGTCTGTGGCTCCACACAGCAGGGACGCTTTCTCCTCTACCTCCAAGACTCCGGCCTGTCCAGGCCCTCGTGCATCCCAGCTCGCTTTTCCTGGGTCCTCCTGTGCGTCTCCCGCAAACGACGGTGAGGCTCGGCGCTCAAGTTCTCAGACTGGCTACGTTCACTCCACGGCACACCTGGCTTTAAACGCTCTCCGCGCATCAGCAAACTCGCGGTTCCCAAATTTGTATTTCCACCCTAGACCTTTCCCCAACTCCAGACACATATAACCGTCTCCACTTGGATGTTTCACGGGCATTGTGTTCGAATCAGACAGATTTCATCTGCCCTATAGCTTTTTCTTCTCGGCAACTTTCCTCTTCTGACGGCGACTTTCCAGGCCTCCGTGAGCTCTGCTATTCTCACAGTCCACAACTGTTCACCAAGAAACCCTCCCTGTATCCAGAGTGCGTGGCTTATGGCTTACTGTCCACCCCACTAGATCATGAGCACCAAGAAATCAGCGGCTTCATTTTGTCTGCTGCTGTATCCGTAACAGCTACAATTACACCTGGCAATAGCAGGGGTTCAATCAATCATTTTTGGCGTTTGTTCAATGAATTTCAACATGAGCACTGAAATTAGTTAAAATTCTTCCGTACGTCTAGAAATTAAGGACTAATTCACGGCAAGAATTTACCTGGGGCCGTATAATATATAAAATATATGTGGATGAAGGCTTAGGAAGTAACATTTGCTGCTGAGGCCCTTTCCTAGAAAATCCTGTCCCACAGCGTGATAAGAGAGTTCCAGAGAGGTATCCTACCTTCTTTACAGGCAAGTGATACTGAACAACAAAAAGTGCCTCACTTCTCCTCTGCCAACCTTCCCAGACATTGCCCGGCAATCTGCTAAGTCTTGCTTCACAGGTTATGATCGTGTTACGGCCCACAAGCCTGGTGCATTGTTCTTTATGGGCTGGTGTTCAGCATAAGCATAAAACGATAGCAACGAGGGGGGCCTGGGTGGCTCAGTCGGTTAAGCAGCCGACTTCGGCTCAGGGCACGATCTCGCTGTCCGTGAGTTTGAGCCCTGCATCGGGCTCTGGGCTGACGGCTCAGAGCCTGGAGCCTGTTTCCGATTCTGTGTCTCCCTCTCTCTCTGCCCCTCCCCCGTTCATGCTCTGTCTCTCTCTGTCTCAAAAATAAATAAACGTTAAGAAAAAAATTTAAAAAAAAACAATAGCAACGAAACACCAGAGAGGATCGCCAAGAGGCCTGTCCCCATCTTAGACTTTGTTGACTGACTTGACTAGATGTCACCCAGGCAAGATGCCATCCCCCCCCCCCCCACACACATACCATCTTCTCAACTCAATTATACCGATAAACACACGGCTGCTGTGGAGAAGTTACCTTCGTGCACCGTATGGCATCATTATGTCAACAGTTAAGACTGCTTTGGATTTCTTATTTTCTGGGTTCCTACATGAAGGCTTTAGAGTTTGTAAGTAGAAGTCTGTCATGACGGGTAGCCAAGAAGAAATGCCCAAAGATCTATAACGATGGGCAAATTCAAAGAAGTCATCACAGAGCCCCCCGAATGTGGAAAATAAACACTGTAATCAAAACCCAGAGGCTGAAGGAAATAGCCTAACGGGTCGACCATGTGGCGGAAATATGAACTGCAGGCAACAAGTGAAGCCAAATTCCAAACTGCCAGGCCCCACCGGAAACTTCGGAGTTCCTTTGCAAAGGGGGTACGGGGGGGGGGGGGGTAGGGGCGCTCACGTTGCTATTTGCAGCCCAGCCTCTCTGGCAGGGCCGCGGAGGACGGGCCGGTGCAGTGTGGGGACTGAAGAACTATAGGATTCTTCGGGATCCTCTTGCTCGAACCCATTCCGCATGTCGGGGAAGCAGTGTAGGCAGCACGCGGCCCAGATCCCTCAGTCACGGCGTGTCTCCAAACACGCCTTCTGCTTTAGACGCAACGTTCGGTATTTTTCTTTTAATGCTTATTTACTTATTTTGAGAGAGAGAGAGAGAACACGAGCAGGGGAGGGGCAGAGAGAGGGGGATTTGACTTGACCTGACTGGCTTACATTTGGTGCACTTCCCGGAAGTCTCAAAGTCAGAGACGGCTGTTAGGAAGACGTCCGCCATTCCTGCCAGCCAGGGAGAAGGGGTTTGGGGTATCGGGTCCTGAGCCAGACCACAGGAAGCACAGTGAAAGCGAGACCAGGAGGGACACCCAGGGGGACTCAGAAAAGGGGTCTCTTCCTGTCCTCTTACCGCCCAAGCAACGCACAGCACTGCTGCCAGATTGAAACACCGCACGCCCACTACTCCTACTGCCCTAGAGAACACAGAGCTGGGGTGTGATTCCACCGGCACCAGGCACAGACTTCTGCAGTGTGTGTGCCCCTGGGTAGGTCTGTTAGGGTGAGACAGGCCGAGGCGGGGGAGGGGAAGACAAAGCCCCTCCTCCGTCTTCAGGGAGACTGTCGCCTCACTAAGAAAGGGGCCACGTCTCTTGCTCATCACGACCCCCAGCTCCAAGGACAGTGCCCACCTGGCACAAGGGGATGACTCCCGAGTTCTCAGGGCCCGAAGGAATGAACGAGGATGGCTCCCAGCGCTGGAAGGGTTATCTGGTGTAGCACATGCTCGGTAAATATCTGGTGCGTGTTGCACAGCCGAACACCCCTGTCCCCGAGAGACCCCGGAAGGGCTTAGGGTAGGTGAAAAGAAATACACACGGACCACGGTGGCACCCTGCCGTCTCCCGGTCGCGCTCTTCCGCACGTTCTGAAGCCAGAGAGCAAGGCCACAGAAGCAGACGGAAGGGAAGAGAAATCTCATTCAGTGCAGGTGGATGCCGCAATCTCCTCTGTGACTCTTCTGCAGCCCGGTGGCCGGCCAGCGAGCGGCCCCAGACTCCGGCACCACCGGGCCAGCACTCACGGCCCCCAATCATTTCCACGGTCACTTTCTGCAGCGTTACACTTGTCACAACCTAGTCTCTTAAAAATCCAGGGGGCCTGGGTGGCGCAGTCGGTTAAGCGTCCGACTTCAGCCAGGTCACGATCTCGCGGTCCGTGAGTTCGAGCCCCGCGTCAGGCTCTGGGCTGATGGCTCGGAGCCTGGAGCCTGTTTCCGATTCTGTGTCTCCCTCTCTCTCTGCCCCTCCCCCATTCATGCTCTGTCTCTCTCTGTCCCAAAAATAAATAAACGTTGAAAAAAAAAATTAAAAAAAAAAAAAATCCAGGAAGGCTTGACTGATCATGCCTACACCTTTGCATCCCCTGACCGGCTGTCATAAAGAGCACCAAAGTGACTGTTTTAGATAGACAGTAGACGAACAGACTAGAAAATGATAAACAGGGGCGCCTGGGTGGCTCAGTGGGTTAAGCGTCCGACTTCGGCTCGGGTCGTGATCTCACGGCTTATGAGTTCGAGCCCCGCGTCGGGCTCTGCGCTGACGGCTCAGAGCCTGGAGCCTCTTCAGATTCTGTGTGTGTCTCTCTCTCTCTCTGTGCCCCTCCCCTGCTCACATTCTGTCTCTCCCTGTCTCTCAAAAAGAAATAAAAACATTAAAAAATTAACAAAGAAAAGAAAATGATAAATAGATGATAGATGACATTGATGGATGGATAGATGAAAATGATGGACAGGTGGGTGAATGGATGGATAGGTACATGATAGAGATGATGACGGACAGATACAGGATAGGAAGATGGCTGGATGGGTGGGTGGATGGGTGGATAGACGGGCGGGTGGTTGGATGGCTGGATGGGTGGGTGGATGGGTGGATAGACGGGCGGGTGGTTGGATGGCTGGATGGGTGGGTGGATGGGTGGATAGACGGGCGGGTGGTTGGATGGCTGGATGGGTGGGTGGACGGGTGGGTGGATGGACAGACAGGTAGGCGGGTGGGGTGTCTGTGTGCACACATGTGCGTCTCTACCCCACTCATCAGGAACACCTTCCCTGCCTTGGTAGAGCTCAGTCTTACGTATTTTATCTTACAAGCGTACCCCACTGCATTCTACCTGATCTCGAGGTCAGATCCAGGTCGGGACGAGCACACAGGTTGCAAGGAAAGAAAAAGCCACGGAAGCTTATCACTTCGGAAAGTCTCCTTAGTGTCCAGCATTCTGGATGCTTTCTCCTCAGCCTTCTATTAAGCATGAGGAAGAAGAAAAAAGGGAAGAGAGAGTCAAGGGCCACATCTGTACCTTTTCACAGGAAGCGCACTGATAAATGTTCATCGCTCTTTTTTTTTAATGTTTATTTTTGAGAGAGAGACAGAGAGAGAGAGAGAGAGAAAGAGAGAGAGCATGAGTGGGGGAGGAGCAGAGAGAGAGGGAGACACAGAATCCGAAGCAGCTCCTAGGGTCTAAGCTGTCAGCACAGAGCCTGACGTGGGGCTCAGACCCACAAACCGTGAGATCATGACCTGAGCCCAAGTCAGACACTTAACTGAGTCCCCCAGGCGTCCCTACATGTTCACTAAAGGACTGAACGCACGCACACTGCCAAAACGCGGCACGTGAAGTGTTTTTACGTTGCTGAGCCAACACACATCCCAAAGATATGTGGAAAACATAAAAAAAGATTCCTAGAGATTCCCCACTGGACGGACGTTTCTATCCTTTATTGCTAAAAACAGAGGTTACGTGTGGGCAAGTAATTTAAGCCAAATAACGTTTCAGAAAACCACACGTGCTCCCGAAATGTCTGTAAGCCACCCTGGGATGGCACCTCTACACCCGTGCCTGTGACAGTCATCAAAGAAGCAAGAGAATCTAACTTGTGAGCTGGTGTTCTCAGAGTCACTTCTGCCGGCAGGGCCTGGTCGGTGTCGTCCCGTGTCATCACTTGTCCATTTCAGAAGCCGTGCTTGTCATCGCTGGACACACGGACACGAGTAAATGCACCAGGTGGCCCTCTCTCCTCCTCCTCGTGTGCTCGTGCGGGCTCTCTCCCTCACACACGGACACAAGCACACAGCACCCCCCTTACTACACTGCCCTGCACAGGCCTGGCCACTCAGGAAGGAGATTGCACTTAAAGAAGGAGTAAGCAGAACTTTCCCCAGCACCTTTGCAGCATGCTCGGAGGAGCGGGAGCACGGTGACGCACAACCTCGTAAACCGACCGAGGGCACACAGACCTGCAGCGGACGGGTCTTGGGGACACCCTGGGGTACTTCGGCAGGCGTGGGGGAGGAAGCATCCGGGACAGGAAAGGATGACCCTGGGTGACAACGAGCACACTGAGCATGAAGGTTTGATTTATGACAAACACAGCCCCCCGGGGGGGCTCGTACTTATAGGTCCCACCCCCACGGGTCTGGGCCCAGGGCTCCCACAAGATGGCCCAGGCTGAGGGGCCATCCACAGGCTCGACCCGTCCCCTCCCTGCAAGACCTGCTCTCCTGGGTCCCTCGTGGGGAGGACGGACCTGGCTGGGCCGCTCACCGGCTGTGGCTCCAGCTTCTCGGAGGTAGCTACCCACTCTGCTCCCGCCTTTCTGGAATCGAGACCGGGGGTCTGCGCTGAGTCCTCGAATCCTCACTCGAGTCTGATGCCCAGGAGGTGAGCGGACAGGCGCCGACCCTCCCCCCTCTGGCGGTCCGTGCTCCGGGAGCTGCCTCGTGCCACGTCCACGGCCGCTCCGTCCACACCCGCACGCGTCTGCTCTCTCTGAGCAGCGTGGACGAGGAGAACGGCCACGGCCCGGCCATTTCCCAAAGACGAAAACGCCTGCGACCGCTCACACCGCCGATGGCCCGAAGAGCAAACGCGCTCCGTCTCTGCTCCAGTGACCTCGTTCTCTTTAAGTAAAACGGAATCTGAAACCACGGAGGTTCTGGTGCTAGAAGGAAGCGCATCAGCATGAATATTGGCTTGCTGGAACTTGACAATTTTTCTGGAGCTCACAGAACTGAAGAGCTGGCTTTTTCCCCTTCTTCTTCTCTTCCTGACTCATGCAGTTTCTGAACGTCAGCGAAAAACTGGTTCCGTCATCAGAGAACTGCTCGGCCCGGCTTTCACGTTTGGCTGCTGTCACCTGTCGCAGAACTGATCGGGGGGAACCGCCGTGGACTCCGAAACCTCGTGCGGGACAAACGGCCAGCCCCCCGAGGAGGCCACCGCGTCTGCTAACGGAGCCGGCAGGCGAGCCGGGACCTCGTGTTCATCGCTGGAACGTTCCGTGACAAACGGTTTTGCCGGCAGCTTCAAAGGCTCCCGCCGGGTCACCGTTACTTTTGCCGGCCTCCCTGTTCCTTTCTGATCCGTCCTGAAAATAACAGGCCCAGACACAGGCAGGCCCCACCGTACCAACACCCCGTCACGGGCTGGACGGCGGAGGGTCAATGATCGGTCCAAGCGTGTGATTCGCATCGTGACACAGATCCTGACACGGAATCCCGCTTCGGTGTCTCCTTCGATCCAGTCCAGCATCTGGAGGGATCCGAGGTCAGTGCCACCTGACACATGGCTGACCGGCGGTCCTTCCGTTTATGCACCACCATGGCCTTTCAGGGGCGTCCCCTCCGCCTCAGCACAGTCTTTCTGTAGCGACAAACGTCTCATCTGTGAGACAGGCCCACCTGCCAGGCAGGCTGGGCCCGACCTGCACCGGTCTCTCTCGGGATGCGCCTGCCTGCTGGAGGGGAGCGGCTTCCCACGAAAGCGGGTCCAAACTGCTGAGGACAGCAGGGCCCACGGGGACTCTCGATACAGGTCTGTGCCCAGTGTCCGTCCCTCGAGGTCCTTACACCTGTGCCGGAAGCCCGCTTTCCCGATCTTGCCTGCCTCCGTCCCAGGGCACCACCCCCAGCGCTTCTGGGTGCAGGCTTCCCACTCCTCTGTCCCCACAGACTGCGGGGACATCTGTGTGGCCTCCAAGCACCCGTCCCAGCCCCGTCACGGCACCCGAGATGCCCCCCCACTCCGCCGTCTTCACTCGCCCGCTTGTCTCTCCCACTTGACCGGAAGCACATTTAAGGACAGGAACCCCCTTCCGAACATTTTCTCTGTGACACGCTTCTGAATAAATGACCACGACAGCGGCCTGATCGGAGTTTCTTCACAGCGTTTCTGCTCAGCCACAACCTCCGTCTTCCCTCTACAATGGATTTCTCTTTTCTAAACGTATAAAGTCTCTCGCTGCTGGTTCCGCAGGCGGCCTGGAGAAGCAGACACGCTCTGACTCCACGAAAACTAGCTCGTTCTCTTGAAGTGGAAGGGAGTCCGAAACCACACGGAGGTTCTCGCAGTGAGGAGGCCGGCTCTGGCACAGTGTCACCCGGGGGGATGCGGGGGGGTCCCCGTCCTCCGGAGTAGGAAGTCTACATCCCTCGGGACACCAGAGGTCTCCACGTGCGGACCGCCAGCTACTCCGTCCCGCCTCACGCTTCAGGCCCGCCCGATTTCTCTCTTTCGATCTTTTCAAAATGGGACGTCCTCTTGTACACCTACGGGTTGTCCCCAGCCTGAGGGTCCACGCTCCCGCCACGCGGGACCACCTGCCTTTCCTGGACGCCGCCCCGAACATCCACCCGTGCATCCGAGGCTCTACTCACTCTGCCCAAGCCACATCAAGTGTCACTTGGCATTTCCTTGTCACTGCCTCCCTCCCCTGTGCTCCTGGAGCGCTCCGCTCCCGCCTTGACCGAGCACCCCCTTAACTGCACCTCTAGACTCACACCATCCCCCCCGTCAGGGCCACGAAGCCCAAACAGGCCGAGGGCAGACAGTGCTGCTGTTCTCCCCAGGGCGTCGTGCGGTGCCTGGCTCCAAGAGGCTGCCTAACGCACTTGGATGGAAACACGTTCTTCGTGCTACAGTAGCAATAAAGAAGATAAGTGTGGGGTCCTCTTTCTTAAGACAAAGCACTGATATGCACGAAAAAAGCAGAGATGGCGTTCCAAAATTCCAACCCCTCTCCGCACCGGGTCCACGGCGAGGCCGTAAACACAGACCAGAGAGGAAACCCTCCATCGACGTAATTAGGATGCACCTCTTTATCTGCAGGTGGATTCCCAGAGGCAGGAAGAGAAATGGGAAACAATACCGTCAAGATGATACGTGGCCAGGGCTCCGCCCGGGACACAAACGTCACGCGAGCGCCTGGAGCCCATGGTGCATTCAGCAGGCACCTCTTACATGCAGGCACCCCGCTAAGTACGGCCGAGGGAGGGGAGAGACGTCACCACTCCTGGCTCCGCTGGGGAGTGTCCGTCCTCACGGCACTTCCTTCCGTCCACCAAAGTTTACTCACCTCTCCAGAGAACCTCCGGCCTGCACTCCCAGGCCCTCCCCGCCCCCCAACACAGCCCACCTCCCCTGAGTTCCCGAAGCTCTTGATTCAAACCCACCGCGACGTTTCCCGGCACTCAGGGGAGGAAGGTCTATCCCTCCCGCCGGCCTGTTGAGTCTCTGACTCACCCATCCTCCATCCTCATCTGACCAGCTTGGGCCCAAGGACTCCAGAGCCGGGGCTTGGAAAATGTCACCTCAACGGATTCACATTTCCGTTCTCTCCTTCAGAGAGTCCGCCCACATCTTCGACACCCCGTGGAAATAAGCCAACTCTGACCACTGTCGAACATGCTTTACCTCTTTCAGAACCAGCACGCATTTGCCGGGTCCCACGGACTGAGGTAGCTCTGCGATTCTCCCTTTGTTCAGGTAAGGGCCCGAGAAACACCTGTGGTTGATAAAAAGCTGAGGACAGCAGTATTTCCCGTTAACAGTACCTGCAGGGAAGAGAAACACAGCGGATGCCTTAGGATCCAACAAAAAACCGGCTTCCTCCACTTAGTTGTCAAAATTACCAGAGGCACGTGGCGTCTTGACATCGGAATGTTTTACACCCACACCAGCTTGGAAGTTCTGGTTATATTTTTTCTACCACATACGTGAACTTTTCTGTGTATTATGCAGGATTCGAGACACAGCAAAAGGTGCTACAACCAACACAGTGACAACGAACGTATCACTAGGCAGCTAAGAAAAAAACAATACCGGCTACACAGCTAAGTTCCCCTGGGCTTTCCACCCCAGAACCGCACCCCCTCAACCTTGTGCTCCCCTTCCCCGAGTCTGGCGTTTGTCATTCCCATGCACGTCTATAAACTTTACCACACATACGGGTGTTTGTGTGTCAACACACAATGGCTCGTATTTCGGATATTTTTAAAATGCAGCAAAATCTTGTTTGCGAACATAATTCGTTCTGGAAACGTGCTTGTAATCCAAAGCACTCGTACGTGAAAGCAAATTTCAAGAACCATTGGCTCAGTTGTGATCACGTGACGTTCGGCATCACATACGACTCGTACGGCAAGACATCACTCGTCTATCAAGTCAAAATTTATTAGAAATCTTGGCTCGTCTTGCCCGTCACTTGCAATCCAAGGCTTTACTGTATTCCCTAAGTGGTTTTCTGCAGCATTTGGTTTGTTTAATGTGAAGGTTCTAAGATCCATCCAAGTTGATAAACGTTTATCCAGAAGGTTCATCCATTTTCTGTGCGTGACTCCATTACAGCAATACAGCACAAGCGAGTTTTCCATTCTCTTACTGATGGACGTTGAATCGTTTCCACTCTCTCGGTATTACCGACAGGGCTTCAGTGAACACGGCTGTGAAAATCTGCTCCTGCTTATGGGCAAGAGAGTTTTCCAAGTACGTAACAAGGAGGGGATCTGTTCGGCCCTGGGGTCTGCAGTCTTCCGTTTTATTACACGTGGTCAAATCGATCTCCACGCGGACTATCCCAACTTACACTCCTCTCAGTGCTGTGTAGGAGTTCCTGCTGTCCCACGTCCAAGCCCATACTAGGTATGGCTGCCTCAGTCCCACGTCCAAGCCCACACTAGGTATGGCTGCCTCATTCTGCCGCTCGGATGGATGTGAAATGTGCCTCCCAGAGGATTAAATCTGCATTTCCTTCATTATGCTTTTGACTTAGCCAAGTTGTTGGTCTAGTTGTGTCTCCAAGGGCCACGGGGAAAAGTGGAATAACCACACAGTAAGGTATTACCCTACAGCCTCCAGATGTCCGGAAACGCAGAAAGGGGGTTCGCTGTCAGCCAAGACGCGCCCTCCCCCACGCCGCTCCAAGCTAAACCACGCTAACAGTGGTATTTCTGCCTAACAACGGTTCTGAGTTTGGGATGGTAACTGAATGGTCCAGGAAGGTCTGTCCTAACAGGACTTCAACTAAGAACCAACAGGGAAAGAGCACGAAGTGTTATTTTTGTGAGTAAAAGACAAAAGGAGTAAAATAACAATTACAGATGCTGAAGGAAGAGCTGACATTTTAAAACCATTCTGAAGTTTGAATTCTATACAACAAAATTAGACCAAAGAAAATTATGCCCACAGCTGCACACACGTGGAAGTTTCTTGGTAGGATTACCCTACCCAGACCTCGAGAAAAAAAGTTTTAGTGAGTCTACTCATAAAAATGCTCTCCTCACTACACCCTGGACGGATAGGGTTCCTCCATGGCGTATAGCTTTTAATCCTGGAAGAACTCAGAGTGGGTTTCGTTCTGGCTACAATACAGGATTCTTAATCAGATATATTATTCAATGTACAAACATGTCTATAATCAGCTTTGTTTGTCAAAGGGGAATTCCCATGTGTGTTTTCAAAGGTTATTTAGAAGATGTAGGACTTTACACGTTAAAAGACACGTACTATTCGTGCTCAGGTTTCAAACACAGAGGGTTTTAAGGAACAACTCAAGAGCCCACGGGGACTTAAGTATTAACCGCTAGTAGAAAATGCAGGTGGGATGGCATAAAATGTCAAAAGAAGGAGTGCGTGCTGAGGATATTTTCAACGCTTTTTCTTTCCACGTGACCACTCACAGCATACAACCTTAACTGGCTCCTCATTTCCAAGTAGCACTTGGACTCTTCTCCTGTGGACCGAAAGAATTATCTAGAGCTACTGACCAAGAAACAGAAGAGGCACAGAGAATTTGGTTTAGAAATTGTTTTTTAAAGGTGCGCCCGGGGGGCTCGGTCAGTTATGCACCCGACTTCGGCTCAGATCACGATCTCACAGTTTGTGAGTTCGAGCCCTGCGTCGGGCTCCGTGCTGATAGCTCGGAGCCTGGAACCTGCTTCGGATTCTGTGTCTCCCTCTCTCTCTCTGCCCCTCCCCCACTCACGCTCTGTGTGTCTCTCTCAAAAATAAACAAACATTAAAGAAAAATCAGAAAAAGGAGAAAAATGTTTTAAAGTAGCTGTATGTGAATAAGTAGCAACGGAGACAAGGAAAAAGAACCCAGAGTTGAGGCATTCTTATATTGACCTGAGAATACGTGAAATGTCCCCCTCACAGACTGGGAAGGGTCAGACAGCCGCAAAGGGGCTCACTTACCTGTGGTGTCCAAGGGAGAGAATAAACAAAGGTCATGAGGTATTTTCTCAACAGGCACTGTGGATGGCAATCTGCAGATCAAGAAAACGAAATGATCATGGGTCGCACCCTTTAGAAGACACTAGTCCATTCCAAAGTCCTTTCACAACTGAAAGGGGCTGTTCCAGAAACCCTAGGACACATGCATGTAGCGGCAACACCAATACCCACGGGGAAGATCATTTCACACAAGTCGCTCCCCAGTTCTTACCATAACCCTAAGAAGCCAGTGGAACATCTCCCCCTCGAGTGGACATCACTAGTCAGTGATGTCCTTCTAGGTCGTTCCAGGCTTTGCCTCTTGCTACAGAATTACAATAACATCCTTAATTATGTTCTTAGACCCGAAGAAGTATTAGCTTGCAGAGACTTGAATGCGAATCAGACTTGTCTTCACTGCCTAACTGGGAACTACCACTGTCTGGTGGCCTTTGATCTCTGGCATCTGGGCCGGTGTGGGTCACGGCTACACGAAAAGGATCTTCACACAAAGCCTGTGAATGGATGGGTCTTGAAACGTCAGGTGGGCCTAGCCTACGACAGAGCTTTGTGGTATGGTTCAGGAACCGCTTGCTGAATAAATATTTTCTAAAAAATGTAGCCGGGGGAAAAAGAGGCGTGTCGGGTCTCACAGGGTATCCACGCTGGCTGTGCGGAAGAAACCACACCGTCGAAGAGTGACATGAGCTCAAAGTAAACCATGACGAGACCTCAGTTGGGGCAGCTACAGCACCGGTTCTCAAAGTGGGGTCTCCGGAACCAGCAGACCGGCATCACCTGGGAACTTGTGAGACGTACAGACGGTCAGGCCCCACCGAAGACCCGCTCAGCCGGAAAGTTTGGACACGGGGGTCCGGCAGCGTGTGTGTTTTATCGAGCTGCCCCGGTGACCACGGGTCCACGGACCGCAAACCGGGGAGTTAACGAATTCAGATTTGGGTTCCGTGGTGGGATGGTTGATTATTACTTCCTCTCTATTTCAGCCTCCTCCGGACACACCTGGAGTCGCATTAACCTGATACACTGTGTTTCGAAACGAAGGTACGAGAAATGCCCCCCAAACTGTTACTTGCATTCAAGTGACAATACAGCTATTATTACATCTCATTTTATTTCGACGTGAGCCTGGGGAGATGCAAAAATGCTGGTCTTAAATTCCTTTCCCTCAGTGTATTTTTATGAAGAAAACGGAGCCAGCTGGCAAAGGCAGAGAAGAAACGCGGCTTCCTCGAGCGCACCCTGCTGGGACCGGGCAGAGCTGGCGTCAGGCCGAGGGCCGCCTGGCAGGCCGGCCGCGACCAGGGACGCCCGCGTGCTGCGTGCGGGGCAGGGGCAGCTGTGCGTGACCGTGGGGGCATCGTACATTGCTGTCACCTTTAGGGTGCCAAGTGCTAGCTAAGTCCCTAAGGAAAACAGCGACGCCTCCTGCCCTCCACAAAGACAACGCTGTAGAGTTGATCGCACAGTTCGGGGGAAAACAGAAACAAAAACTTACTGTTTTTCCGGCTGCACGACTGCGATCTTTCTCTTTTTTTGTGCTGGAAAACAGGCAAGACAGGGCAAAAGGACAATCAGCTTTGCTCACCAGTTGGGCAAAAGCTTTCTTTAAAAAATGCCTTCAAGTAAAAACTGTGTCAGTTTTAAAGTAACGGTTTGAACACTGAAAAGTTATTCTATTCATGCCACAATTTTACCTTAGTTTCTTCTAGCATTAGACCGTGACTCATCAGAAATGAAGTCTAAACAGAATTTAGTGCATTTAATCGTACCACTACACTAGCTACGTTATTCTAAAATGTGCTTTTAATAAGAAAGA
This sequence comes from Lynx rufus, assembly GCF_022079265.1. NCBI lineage: Eukaryota > Metazoa > Chordata > Mammalia > Carnivora > Felidae > Lynx > Lynx rufus. The sequence goes on from NW_025814889.1 coordinate 6,405,046, forward strand.
AAGAGCACACATATCATACTCACCTAATCCACCTGGTAGGACAAATTGTTGCGAGCAAGATTATCCAGAGGGATTGTTTGTTTTTTCCCCACGGAAAGCGTGGGAAGTCCAATAATATTACCATACGGCATACTCCCAAATTAGGATTAGAGGTATGTTTTTGCACTAAAGTATTATTACTGGAAGGAGGATTAGTACCCCGTAAATATGTCTGACGAATATCGACATAACCCAGCCAATAATTATTTTTCAGACAAGAAGATTTACAGTTTATATAACGTATTTGGAGCACCTTACCAAAGATAGACCTAAGACCGTGGCATCACTTAATGCTGGCATAGACAATCCCACATCTTCCAGCATATGTGTAATTTCAAGAAAAAAGTTTTAAGTTTATTTTTTGAGAGTGAGAGAGAGAGAGAGCGAGAGAGCCAGAATCCCAAGCAGGCTCTGAGCTGTCAACGCAGAGCCCAACGTGGGGCTTGATCCCATGAACCTCGAGATCACGATCTGAGCCAAAATCAAGAGTCAGACGCTTCACCACCTGAGCCACTCAGGCACCCCTGAACAGAATTTCTAAAGCTACCGGAGTTTAGATTATTTAGATTTATAGTTTGCCTCTTCAGAACAAATGCGTGACTGAATCCGGTCATGCCTGGCTCTCTGGCCAGTGGAGTCAAGAGTCTGTGGCACTTTAAGTGAGAAGAAAAAATGAGAATGCCTTTGATAATGACAAAGTTATTCTATGCTCAAAATTTTAGGAATAGCTTAAAGTGAGGGCCAAGATACTACCCTCGTTGGATGATTCATCGAGCAATACTGTGTATGGGGGAGAATAATCCCTTAAAATCCACCTGTGTGTAATCTGGGCTACTTACTTTGTGGCACACAGGTAATGTATCATCCCACTTTTTTTGAGCGAGTGAGGGGGGGGGGCACAAGTGGGGTAGGGGCAGAGAGAGGAGACACAGAATCTGAAGCAGGTCCAGGCTCTGAGCTGTCAGCACAGAGCCCCACGTGGGGTTCGAACTCACAAACTGCGAAGTCAGATGCTCAACGGACCGAGCCACCCAGGTGCCCCACTGTCCCACTCTTAATGAATATCGACTAGGACTCAAGTGTCCTTCAAAATCTGACATCAAGGAACAGAACTGATATAGGATGGAAGCTTCCTTTCTAGCAATACTCTGAGCATCTACATACGGGAACCATGTCGTAGGACGTTAGAAAGTAAAGCTAGCATATAAATTAATAAAGGAAATACTAGCAATATCTATTTCGCAAAAATTAAAACCCCTTATCTTTAAGGGCTCATAATTTTAAATAATACTCTTGATAAACATTAGGGTGGAAAAAAATGCCATGATTTATTAGTCTTGAAGATTTTTAAAGGTCCCATTTCAGGATAATGATCTACAACAGCAGATGTTAAAACACACACTGCTATATATATCCAAGAGACAGAACTGTTGTATTTAAGAACACAGAGTTAGTTCTGGGTTAACTATTAATATTGTTTTAATTCGGCATTTTTGTGATCAGAAGGACATTATACTCTTCAAACTACAGTTGAAATCTCACTGGTTGGTTAGTGCTAACAGTAGCTGTTTGTATGTTATGTCAGTAAATTATGATGGTCAATTAGGATTCTTTCAGGGTAAATCTCATGAGAAAAACTAGTTCTCTCTCAGACATGCTGATACAAAAACACAGTATTTAGCTTAAATGTTCTCTAATCAAAATAACGAATTGTATACCAAACTGGCAGTCAAGATTTCTTTCATATTTTATTTATTCTACATATGTTATATATTATTTTATACAACATACATATATTATTGTATTTATTTTGAATTTTATCTCTGCCACTCTGTGACCTTCAACTGCCTTAACATTCTGAATTCGTTTGTCGACCTGTGAGATGCTTGCAAATATTCATCTCACAAAGACACTGAAAGCATACATGAGGCAAAAATATCGGCACTCCACAGAACATCTAACAGCAGCTCTGTGTTTTACAACTTAGCTACACTATTTACAAAACTGTCTATTCATAAAAATAAACAAATAAATAGATAGATAAATAAATAGATAAATAAATAAATAAATAAATAAATATAAAATTTTGAAAAGGGGGTGTCTGGGTGGCTCAGTCGGTTCAGTGCCCAACTCTTGATCTCAGCCCAGGTCATGATCCCAGGGTCATGGGATAGAGCCTAGCACTAGAGCTTAAGATTCTCTCTCTCTTTCTTTCTCTCTTCCTCTGCCCCTCTCCCCTGCTCATGTACTCTCTCCCTAAAAAACAAAACAAAACAAAACAAAAAAAAAACAGGGAGACCTGGGTAGCTCAGTTGGTTGAGCGACCGACTTCAGCTCAGGTCACGATCTCACGGTTTGTGAGTTCGAGCCCCGCGTCGGGTTCTGTGCTGACAGCTCAGAGCCTGGAGCCTGCTTTGGATTCTGTGTCTCCCTCTCTCTCTGCCCTGTCCCCACTCGCACTCTGTCTCAAAAATAAAAACTGAAGAGTCTCATAAACATGGAGAACAAACTGAGGGTTGCTGGAGGGGGGATGGGCGACATGGGTCAGGGGCACTAAGGAATCTACTCCTGAAATCATTGTTGCACTAGATGCTAACTAATTGGGATGTAAATTTAAAAAAAAATAAAAATAAAAATAAAAAATTAAAAAATAAAATTAAAAAATAAATAAATAAACATTAAAAAAACTTTCAAAGAAAATAAAATAAACAAAAGACACACAAAAAAATGGTCTATTTACTCCCCCAAGCTGCAGATGCCGTCCACATCGGACGATACTTACAGACTGTTTTGTGCGGTGTGGTCAAAGGGTACGAATTCGCCTCACACCAGCCCACCGGGAAGATGTCCATGGATTCTACATCAACAATAAACTCCGGAGCAGGAGTCTGTAGGCCTGCATTGGACAAGTCAAGACAACAGGCACAGATGTTACCAGAAAGAGCCAGAAGAAAGGAAAATACAAGCATCCCTGAGATGAGGAAAACATTTCCCGGAACACGGAACAGAAAACTTGGAACAGTCTTAACGACAGATACCGATACCTGGAACAGAGTACAAGGGGTTCAAGTAAAGTAGAGACTCCAAAAGTCTAAGACACTTCCTACTGTAAATGGCGGAGGGAAGGGCGGAGAAAGGAATCTGGGAACAACGGCACTGGAGCCTTTAAACCTAAGGGAATGCACCTGAGCTCGCGGTCGGGGCCACAGCACACGTTTAAGCCAGCAGACACACTTCCTGCTTAGCCAAGGTCAACCTTCAGCCAAGGGAAGTTCGCATCACGGTTAAAAGGAAGTAGTGAGGCACAGCAAGCCGGGTTTTGAGCACTGGAGACAGACGATACAATTTCTCTAGGGAACTCATTCACTGATCAGTTTGACTGGGGTTGCTTGTTTCGAGCTCCTTGGGGGACCGCGGACTGCCGCCACGTTGCACAAAACCGTTTATGCCAGAGTGTGTTTTCCAGTGGGGTCGGCCTGTCACCCCGTTTCATGGTCCTACGAATGCCTCGTGACAAATCAGCACCACAGCTACGAGACTCGGAAAGACGGAACACATCTGCATGTAACATGAGCCAAGGTTTCACGGAGCTCTGGCTACAGGGGTCAATATGGAACCCGGCAAGCTAGTGAGAAGAAGAAACTTCTACACAGACTCAGCAATTCTTTGAGAAAGAAAAAGAAAACACTGAAGGAAGACACTTGTGAACTAAGAATCAAAAGCGAAGAACTCTTAATAGACACGGGCTCACCGGCTCTGAGCACCTACCCTTGCTTTGCTCTGGTGTCTTCACTGAGAATCAAGGCGAAAACCACACAGTAGAACCCCCTCACACATCCGCGTCGCCACACCATATCTGATGAATTTTAAGTCGGATCCCCCCCCAAAACTTAGCTTCATGAAGCGTGATTCCAGCAGATGTAGGACGGTCCCACCCGTTGTAACTCTGACATTCGCTGCACTGGCTCCTACCCCTTACTTCTCATCATAAAGTAGATACTGCAGTAAAGAAGCACGTTATTTGATACACGTGGGGTCCTGATTCAGCGCTAACCCAGCAAACACTCTGACAGCACATTCTTACACACACACACACACACACACACACACACACACGATCATCGCCATTAGTCACGTTCGACGCTCGATCCCTTCTCAAAAAAAGCGGTACTATGATTACCGATCCCAAATGCCCTTTTGCCCAATTCTCCCATAACGTGAAGAATATATGAGTTAAAGGAAGGCAAACAGGTTGACAGAGGTTATTTCTCGACACAGTCGAGTGAATGGAAATCATCTCCGTCTCATAGGGTGACTCAACCACTACTGACCCTACTTGCCAAAGAGACCCTCAAATAAACACGACCACATGCAAGACAGAGAAGTAAAGAAACTTGCCAGGGAGCTTCCAAAGTGGAAGTTATCGTCCCTGTCCCGAAGGGCACACGAGTCTCAGGAGGGTCGAACGAAGAGGGTCACTGAGCTGTTCCCTCATTAACTACAGGGCACGTTCTCACGCTCAGATTCCCTAAAATAGCACGGGTTTCTGAGCTACTCAACACCTGTGCTAAGGGAATGAATTCATCTACGATAGACATTTGTATTTCTGGACTTAACGTTTAGATGCAAACCTGATTTTCGAGGTCAAAGGAGTGCTTCCAAAAGAAGCAGAAGGTGAATTTTATAGCCTATTCCTTCCTGAACTGTGACCTTCATCTTCCAATATTCTGCTGGTTCAAACGTCTCTTGGTATTAATGCTTTAATATATACACTTCTGTAATAGTGTTTACATTAATATATTGATATGGCTGTCTTTACCATACCTTAGAATTCTTTGATCATGCTCTCCATTCAAAACAAATATTTATAAGCTACACTGTGTCAGCTACTAAGCCTTCCAGGAAGTTACCGCCCTGTCTTCCTCGTACTTTGAAATCTAACCCACTAAGGCATCTATTAAATATGAACTGGTGGAAACGTGGATTATTTATCACCCAGAGACGTTTTCCTGACCCTGAAACTTTTCCAACCCTCCTCTGAATGATGGACACCAATTCCTTATTTCTCTTTATCAATCTTATGCAATATCTAGATATATCTGGCTGGACTCGGAATAATCTTTTTAAAAAATAACGTACTATTTTTCAAGAGCAGGGACCCACGAGCTTTTATAAAAAGCAATCCATTAAAAACATTAGGCGATTCTCCTTATTCTGGAGTCTCCAAACCTGCCAATGCAAAAGCTTAGTGGCTCACTTCAGTAGTCTGACCATTTCCCGGGAAACCCTCTTGTGAACAACACAAGGTCAGGTCCAACCCCGGACCTCACTGCAGCTGTATCAGTCGATATGGAGTCCGCTCATTCATTCTTCCCCAGAACTTTCATCTGAAAAACCATCGGGAAGCCTCGATCTCTATCTGCCTAAATAAATTATGGTATATCGTATGATGGGATATTCTGCCATTTGTAAGAAAAGATCGAGAAACCACTTCATACACTTACATGTAGAGACGTGTCCATGTTTTGTTGAATAAAAGAAAAGCACAGGGCAGAACACAACGTGTGTGTATAGTAGGTTATCATCTGTTTAAAAGGGAGAAATAACATATATTTATACGTGCGTACGACAGACCTGGAAGGAAGTACAAAACGCTAACAGTGGCTGTTTTGCTGGGAAAGGAGCTTAGACACTGAGGAATGGGGCAGGAGGGGGAGAGAAACTTTTACGCATTTTGGCCCTTGCGAATGAATCGACTAGTTCACAATCGCAACCTCACTTTCACCACAATAACAACGCAACACAAAACGCTCTGGGAAGAAAGGAGTCACGTGCCTGAAGAGTACTGCCACAGAGGCCGGAGTCATGAAGGACAAGTGACCTTCACAGAAAATAAAACCAGACCGCGATGAATCCACGCTCACAAAGCAAACGTGAGGCGTATAAACTTCTCAGAGCCACTTTGGAGCCTGCGAAGACTTCCGCGATTCGCTATACCCCGCGACCGTGACGTCGGATCCGTGGATGGCCGGCCCCTTCCACGAAGTCCCACTGTCCTTCCTACCGCACGGGCTTCAGGAAGAACGAGCCCCACACCTCAGTTCAAAGGCAGGAAGGGAAGAAAGGCACGAGGTGTTTAAGGAAGGAAGTCAACCTTGCTCAGAACCCTCAGGAAGAGGGGCCGCAGCAAATCGTGACAGGCTCACGCGTGCGATGCAAAGACGGGGCGTCAGAGGGAAGAAAGCTGCTTGGCGATCTGGGAGCCGGCAAGACAGGGGGCCGGAAACCCCGTGTGCTGGCCGCCAGCCTCCTCTCGTCTGCAGGAGCCCCTCTACGAAGCCAGACAGCCACGCCCCCCCCCCCCCCAGCTGTGCAGCCAAATTCCTAAGGAACGAGGGACGGGCAATGCTGTGGATGGCAAGACCAGGATGGGACGGGAAGCAGGCCACCTGGAGGAAAGCGACAGAAAGGGGATCCGGGGTGCGTGTGCGTGTGGAGAGGGACACTCACGGGTCCGCAAACGCTCGCCGCACTGCCCGCGGGCCCGACACTTAGCAGGTGCGCGATCTTCACCAACAACCCAAAGCGACGGGGACTGGGTCTGTCCCCGTTTTCCAGATGGGTAAACCGAGGCACAGAAAAAAGGCCACAGAGGAGAATCTGACCGTAAACAATCGAACGCTGGGGGCCTTAGGAGAAAGCATTTCGGGTGGGCGCTTTTCTTCCTTTGTCCCGTGTTTGTTTCTGGGTTTGGGTTTGGTTTAGTTTGGTCGGTTTAGCGCCTGTCCCGTTCCTATTTGGGCCCCCATATCCCTCCTGCACGGTCCCCACAGTGAGGTGGCCCCTGCCGCCCCCCACAGGCAGACGACGACGGGCTGGGGCCTCTGAAACAGGAAGGCGGCCCGACAGCAGTCCCGTCCATGCTCACGGCAGCTCAAAAGCCCAAGTTAGGTGTGGGTCCTGTAAGCAAAGCCCCTGGAGAGGCGATCCACCAGCCGCCCACCAAAAGCCTTCCCCCCAGCTACACATTTCGCCCAAGACTTGGCCTAAAACAGGCAGTTCTGTCGCCGGCCACCAAGGCCCTGTCTCATCGAGCATCAGCTTTAGGGACAGAACAGACCGGGGAGGATGCAAAGCCTGTGCCCGCAGACCATGCCCACTGTCCGACCGGCCTCTTTAACTTTCGGGAAACCCTGCTCCGGGCCCCTGATCTGCCGACACAGCTTCTCCCAAAATTGTCTCAAGCAGGCCGTCCCTCCTTTTCAAGATTTTAAAACCACCCACGCTGGCTTGAAATATAATTACTTTCACATTTGCATTTTCCCTTGTTTGGTTTTTGCAAGCCTCGGCGAAATGCTTATTAACCACCTGACTCTTCCACAAATTACAGAAAGGCTTAAGGGGCACTTTCCTGCACCTGCTCTCCTATATATGAGAGGTGGCCTCGACGGGAGCTCCTTTAGACCACGCCACACCTTGCCCGTTAGATCTCAGCATCCTTCACAAACCCTAGCACCCAGAACAACCATCTGGGGAGGGTGCCTTTATTTACTTTTTTAAATGTTTGTTTACGTTTGAGAGAAAGACAAAGTGAGAGAGCGCAAGGAGGAGAGAGAAAGAGGGAGACAGGGGAACGGAAGTGGGCTCTGTGCTGATAGCAGAGAGCCCCACGTGGGGCTTGAACCCACAAACCGTGAGATCGCGACCTGAGCTGAAGTCAGACGCTTAACCGACTGAGCCACCCAGGGGCCCCTGGGGAAGGGGATTTTAAAATGCAGATTCCTAGACCCTGCTTGGGATTCAGATACACTAGGTCTGTGGTGGCCCCGGGAATCTGCATTTTAAACTTCTTTTTAATGTTTATTTTATTTTTTAAAGAGAGACACGCAGAGCGAGCTGGGGAGGGGCAGAGAGAGAGAGAGAGAGGGAGGGAGAATCCCAAGCAGGCTGTCAGCACAGAGCCCGATGCGGGGCTCGAACCCACAAACCGTGAGATCATAACCTGAGCCGAAGTCACGGACTGAGCCACCCGGGCGCCCCAGGGATCTGCACTTTAACAGACTCCTCCCGTAGATTGGGAGATGGAAGGAGTTTACTGGAACTGAACCGAGCATAGGGAAACACTGACCAAAGAGTTCTTGAATGTTGGTTTTATCCCACTGGCTCAAAAATTCAGTTGGCAAGATAGAAGTTGTTAAGGGACCGCTGTATCTTAGATCACTTTCTCGTTCGGAAACACGGGTTTTACGGATTCCTCCTTACATATGCAGCGAGCATTTAGCGAGCCAAGTGCACACGAACTCTTGTGCGGACACTGTGCTCTGTGACAGGCAGAGACAGTACGGCCCTGGGTCACAGAGCGCCAGCAACAGCATTAAGTTGTGCACAGACACGGGAGTTCACTGTTCTGATGGACCTCAGGCTCTGTGCAGGGAGGCGGGGCCGAAGTGAGAAGGGGCCGCCTGTCTTCCTGCTCGCCGGCCACCCCTCTTCCTGAGCCGTCACCGTCAGGTGCAAACACGACGAGGAGCACTTCCCTCCGCCAATCTCCACAACCATCCTACGAGGTACAGACCCCCATTCTACACATTTTATGCAGCTGCACCAATAAGAAAGGGGGTTTTAAACTCAGGAAGCACCCGAGGCCACACGTCTAGGAGGCGGATGTGCTCTGGGGAGGCGTGCAGACGCACAGGGTATCAGGAGGAAGGCGATGGCTGTTACGGTGCAAAGCCAAGTCTCAGGGCCCCACGAAGGCAGCAGGGCCCAGGGAACAACGGCAGGAGTAGGGGACGAAGATCCGGACCAAAGAGTGGCGGTGAGCCGCGAAGATGGAGATGCACGGGGACACGGGGCACTGAGGGGACTCCTTGGGCACGGGGGCGGGCACACAGATGTGAGTTACCCTACGCCTGCTGGCTTGGATGGTTTTCTAGTTTCTAACGTGGGTCAGAGGGGAGACTCGAGGAGAAGAGCCAACGGGAGGGGGGACGACAGTGACGCCCGACTCGGGAACGCGGGCATCCACACGGGGGACGCTGTGCAGGCGGGTAAACAGGGCACCGGGGAAAAAGACTGTGCTGAGCTCTGACCTTTACGCGTGAAGGCAGATGAACAAAGCAACGCCTAGAACACTCATCTAAGGAGGAGTCCGTGGAGAAGAGAAACCTGCCTGGCCTGGGGTTCTGGAAAAGATGCAGGGGAAGGCTTTGAAGGAAGGGTCAACGTAGGTCAAATACTGCAAACAGGAAAAGGGACAGAAACAACCTAGAGATGGAGAATCGTAAGCGACTGCAGGGAGCTTCTGTAAACAAACAAAGAAACAAAAAACACAACCAATCAAAGCAAGAGACAGAGAGCATATCTCAACCTTCTGATCAAGAAAGAGACAAAACTGAGCGTGAGGACAACTGGAGGCAGGAAAGGTGATTACTAGTAACAGGAAAGGGCACGATATCTGCCACAGGAGGGGGGAAAATGCACCCCGTCTCCCCACAGATGCTGGGGTGCTGGCCCAACTGTGAGCAGAGTGAACTAGGCATGCCTTGTAATGCTGGTTTTCTTATTTTATCTTTTTAGGTGTTTATTTATTTATTTTGGGTTGAGAGAGCACAAGCAGGGGAGGGGCAGAGACAGAGAGGGAGACAGAGAATCCAAAGCAGCCTCTAGGCTCCGAACTGTCAGCACAGAGCCTGACGTGGGGCTCGAACTCACGAACCGCGAGACCGTGACCTGAGCAGAAGTCGGACACGGCGCTACTTTGTTTAAAAGTGCTGAACTGTTGACCAGCTACCTCCACGAAAAGAATACGCTTTCACCATTTCATTAGGTGATCTAAGATCTTGCACGTTCTATTTGCCACACAGCCAGGTTTTCTTTGGTGATGAGGTAGAGAAAGGGAATGCCGGTTACCGCTAACGGGACCTGGGCACCCATTCCCGCCTTCCTGTCTTCAGGGGATACAGAGCTGGGAAACAAACTCCCAGGCTCCCCTGCACGATGATCCTGAGGACAGAGCACGCTCCACCGATGCTTATCTACTCGTGGGAGGTGCGGAGGGCAGCGTGAGGCCGGGGCGGTCCTCCTGCCGGCAAGCAAAGGCCACGAAGGCTGCAGCAGCCGGCTCCACACTTCTGTTTCTGTTCATGAACTTCAACGGTCCCTGGAGACACTGCAGGGGTGCCACTGTGTCCTCACACGCTTTGCAGCTGAAGCCGGTGGCGGGCCAGCGATTGAGGCTTCCTGCCCTTGGGACTCTAAAGTGCTCTTGAAATGAAGCGTCCCCCAGTGGCCTCCTGACTTCGTGTCTGCAGCTCTCTCAGTGATCGTAGAGGCACCTTGTTTCCAGGCACAATCCCGTCTTGCTTGAAACATTGACTCTCGGGGGCGCCTGGGTGGCTCAGTCGGTTAAGCCTCCGACTTTGACTCAGGTCATGATCTCACGGTTCGTGGGTTCAAGCCCCGCCTCGGGCTCTGTGCTGACAGCTCAGAGCCTGGAGCCTGCTTCTGATTCTGTGTCTCCCTCTCTCTCTCTCTGCCCCTCCCCCACTTGCACTTTTTTTCTCTCTCTCTCTCTCTCTCTAAGAATATATAAACACTTTAAAATTAAAAAAAAAATAAAAGAAAAAAAAGAAACACTGACTCTGTTTCTTGACTGACATCAGGGCGCACAGACTGTCCCTCCAGTGTCTAAGCTCCCGAGTCTGGAAACCTTATTTCCCCTTGGTAATAAGTGAAGCGTTTAGCCTGCCACTGAGCTACTTAACAGAGTGGATTGCACTTTACTGCCCCACACTTCTAGAAAATCTGAATTCTGGGCCTCGACAGGCCCGAGAGGCTCACTTTTTACTGGAGTGGAGCTTCTAGAACCGTGCTGTCCCACAGAGTCTCCTGCAAGGATGCAGACTTCTAGATCCGTGCTGTCCAAATCAGCAGCCGCCAGCCTCCCGTGACCACTGAGCACTTGACTGCAGGTGGTGCTACTGAGGAGCTGAAATTATAACTTGATTTCACTGAAAACAAAGCAGCCACCTGTGTCTAGAAGCCACGCGGGGGACAACGCAGAACTAACATCTATTCGCAGCTCCTGAGACGGTCTCCTGAGGGAATTCTCATCTGGGATCCGTGAAATTCCGAGGAGGTCTATCCACGAGCTGTTCTGAGAGGGTCCATGGATCGTCTGAAATGGCACCCAAAATTGTGTATGTGTGCAAGTGTATCTTCCAGAGTGGCAACGGCTTTCAGGAGAATCTCAAAGGGGTCTGTCCCATCCCAAATGTAAAAATCTGCTCTGGGATGGGGACCATCCTGGGGGTGTCAGCACATTCTCGGTTCCAGTAAGGTCACTTGATTCAAGATAGAGTGAATTTTCCAGGACTCTGGTATAGGAACAACCTAAACCCTCCATTAAATACTTCTTCACTCCCCCCCTGGTCTGAGCCCTCACCCCTATGCCGCATGGAATCAATTTCGCCATGAGGGGCTCAAGTGGGAAACTCCATTACCCTTGCTTAGTATGTTATCCCATCCATTCATTCATTCATTCATTCATTCATCAGATTTGAAAGTGAACAAAGTAAGAAGGCAAGGAAGGCAAGAAGCAAGCCAATTCAGCCTCTGGGCCCCATGCAGATGAGGAGAGGACAGCCTAGGAGCCTTTGAGAGGCTGGAACTGAGGAGAGGCGCCTGGTTCCAAGTCTAGGAATCAGTCAGGCCTCGAATCCCCTTGTCGATTCCACACAGTCGGGTAGACGCCTCCGCCGGGCAGGCGACTGGAGGTTCACATGCTAGAAAACGTGCACCAGAGCGACTTAGAGTCAGAAGCACCAGGTCAGGGAAACGACCAGGCCAGGAAATGGCGTTATGTGAGAGTCCGTGCACTGAGCGTGAAAGGTCTGCCCCTTCCTGCTGTCACCCCCAACCACCCAGGTGACCCGACTCAGGACACTGGCAGTAGCGGGTGTCCGAGTGAGGACCCTGCAAGCCTGGCCCGGTCGGGGACATGCCCCGTGCCAACGCTGAAGGGTGCGTGCCACCTGGAGCCAGTGGCGGAGAGGAAACCAGCAGAGGCAGGCCTGTCGCTCGCCGCAGCCAAGAAGCCGAGAGAAGATTAGACGGCTCAGGCAGTGTCACTGGACAGTTCCAAAGTGCGTGCATTTGTCAAGAGGGGAAAAGGAGAGCTCACATCCGTCCCTGAACCGTCAGAGTGTCTTACGTTTAACTCCCTCCGCCGAAATCCTACACGAGGCCCCGGCTTCAAGAGTCCGCCGGCTGTTCCTGAGGGCGCTCGTCTGCGGAACTCGGGGACCACGGGGCGCGCAGCCCTGCGTGTTCGGTGCTTGCTGATGGGGGATGTGAAGCTCGCGGTGACAGGATGTGAGTCCTGAACGCCAGGAAGCTACTGCCCGAAGCTATACCCGGCGAAGACTTCACAGACTGACACTCACACAGTACGTTCTCCAGGACTGAGTGTGGAAAAATTTCATTTTCTCTAGGTTTCATTTCAGAGGGCAGCAAAAACTAAAGATTAGGAGATGTCGGTAATACCCAAGCTTCCCTGTTCTTAAGATTTTCATACGTCTCCGCAGACCTGAAGACTCTAGGTCGTCTTCGTGTTTCTGTCCTTGTGTGTTTGTTTTTATGACAGATCAGCACCGAAAGCAGCCGGCACCAACTCCCCCAGGACGTCATTCCCTCCCTGCGCTCAAAGCACAACGAACACCAGCCGAGAGAGTCCCCCTGCCTGTTTTTCACGTGCAACAGCGCTCCCCAGGTCAAAACCGGGTTTCAGTGTCCCCTTCCAGAGCTCTCTTCAAACATTTCTGTAGTGGTGGCAACAAAAAGGGCCACATAACTTTGCAGAAATGAAGCCTGCCGGTGGCCGTACCTTTTATGGCATCAGAGGAATGTTAGCGCAAAGGCTAAGAGTCATGTATTCAGGAACATGGAGCTTCCCACATCTCTTCTGAACCGGAGGACAGGACTAATAACGAGGGGGTAAGAGAAGCCAAGGAAGGCACTGCAAAGCTGTAAGCCCTCTCAGGGAGCTAAAGCATCATGAGGACGGGTGAAGACCCTTCTCGTCCCCGAGGGAAGCATCTGGAACGCACGTAGAAGGACCTGGTGTGGGGCGGGGGCAGACGCGTGAATGCAGGGCCGTGACGCTAAGACATCACCACGGACAGCAACCTCTACTGTACGGGTCACGCTTATAACTGTCGACCTGACCGCCTCGAGCAGAGTACTGACTCAGGAGAAACACTGCAACGTCCTCTCTAAATCAAAGAAACCCCATCATCCTTGCGCTCACCGTCCGCGGTTCCGGAGAGCTCCCAATTCTTTCCAAATGTGCACCCAAAGCAATACTACCTTCGTCTCCCATATCTCATCCATGGCCCCCCCTCTTCAACATCGGCTCTTTTATAGACACTTAAAGAACCGACCTCCAGAGACGTCACGTATTAAGTAGAAAATGATCACTTTAATTACCTAAAAGTGGTCAATTAGCCATGTGCTGAAAATACTTCAAATCAACTTAATGCATAAAAATAACTAATGAGTTGTTATGAAGTATTTGATCTGTTTCAAGTGTCAAGTAAACGGTCTATAACCAGAATCACCATCATCATAAAAATAATTTAACAGCCACAAAGTGACCATAGCGAACCTCTAACATGCGTTCCCAGGACAAAGGAAAGAGAACAGTATATACATAAAACTGAGGAATAACAAGAAATAAATGCCATCAAGTTCACTGGCACTTTAAAAGGTAATATTCAGTGGGGGCCCAAAACAAACCCCCCCCAAAAAACCCAAAATACAATCGAGAGCCAAGAGACAAAATGGGATTTTACTTTATTCGATCCAACAAACACAGGATTTCGATCGAGAATTCCACGTGGATAATATGCAACAAACTGTTCATAAAAAATTTTTTTCTCAATGAGTAAGGGCTGGGAAAAAATGGACGATCTACTTATTTTCTGCTCTGCTTCCTAACGCTAACTGATCTCGCTGCTACAGGATAAAAAAGCACTCTGGAGAATAACAGCTGACATGAGCTGCCTCACATTGCTTTGCTATAAAAATGGAAATTTATATCCCAGAGAAAGACAATATTAAGGAGAAAAGCCTGTCAGAAATGTTAACTCTACCCTGTTGCCGCTCACCCCTGTTTTTAAGAATTGGGACTCTGTAGGGTTGGGTGAATTAAGCAACGGAGATGTCAAGGAGAAGGAAACTGACCCCAGGCATATCGTAACGTTCTTTCAACTATAAAAATCAGGACACGCTTTGCCTGCGTGTCTGTGTTAGGTAATTAACAGCTGTAGAGCACTCTGGAACTACAAACCGCTAAATAAATAATGACTGCCAAAGAATTTTAACGATGATGTGCTAAATAATAATGATGAAACACGGGCTTTGAACTTTACCGCGTCTGCTTTCGAACGAATCACGCAAGCAAGGTCCCGATCTCGCAACATGGCTTAGGCCAGTATGAGGTGGCAAGTCTGATGGAGCGATGGGAAGTCACGGAAGGGATCCTGTGTTTCCAAGAGCAGGTGACTCAACTTTACACGTAGTGACGGAAGTAAGGTCGCGTTCTCTTCCCGCGGCTGCAGAAAGAGCCCCGTTCTGCCTGTGTCTGCCTGCACTGTGGCTGATTCCTACCAGAGGCCATTTTACTCGAAGAGCCACCAAGCAATCAACCTTTTGAGAATTTTCTTTTAGTTCAAGTTGATTTTGAAATCCTAAACCACGGTAACATTTTAAACTGTTTTCCTGGGAATTGAGGACACAGGCGACGCTCACCTGCCGTCACTGTTCTCTCCCCTTTTCACTCCCTTGGACTCTACTATTTAGGAGATCGTCAGCCTCAGAACTTCTGGTGCTTTTTAGATGTGCTCTTCCTAAAGAGATAGGAGGAAGATACGAGCACCACTTCCGTGGCCTTCCAAACTTTCCATTCCAGTGGCGGTAGGGGATGCCATGGCAGTTAAAATATGGGCCAAGAGAGCTACCATGATTTTCTCATTCGCGACTAGTCTTGTTTTTCCATATACGTTTAAAATAATTAATGTCATGAGACTGAGATACAAATAAACCCAAAGAATTCAGATCACGGAAAAGTGGGAAAAACCTTACAGATCAGACTCATCTGAATTCATCATCACTGGAAACAAAACATATAAAACGTAGTCTTTCCAAATCTAAAATCTGATCAAGGTTCCGCTTATAAAATAGAATGTTCTGTGAATTATCTGCACAATTATAAACAAACTATAGCTATAAACAACAGTTTAAACATCATTAAACACGTAAGGCTAAATCTTATTACATATTTAGGGAGAAAGTCATCTCTAGTTACTATTTCGAGGTACAACTAAAGATCCATGGAAGAAACCAACGTACAGAGTGTTATTCACAGTAAATTGCAAATATATAATTTTATCCTCATAATAACCAAGACCTCAAATACCAGTTTTAGTGGCTCGTATTAATTTAATTGTGACACTAGCTTTTGTAATCACAGATGCAAAAAGACCACTGTGTTGCAAACATAATTATCACACCAGTGTCTCCTTTCATGAAATCATGAGTCAAGACGAGAGACTCTGAACAAATCTGTGTTTGATGAGTTTGACTCATTTAAGAACACTGAATAATTTAAGATCTGTTTAAGTAAAAGGAAGGCAAAAGGCGTGGTTTCTGAGAAGTACTACGTGCACCCTGCCACTTCCAGACGCGCCCTAAGTTCCCCAGAACGACCGCCAACGGTGCGTACCTTCCAGATGAAGCCACATCAACCGCCCCTTCACGCTGACCACAGAGGCCACGCAGAGCTCTCCTGGGTTCCTGGGGTTGACGGCTTCCAGTTTCATGTTCTTTGTGAAACCCCGACTGAATGACGTCTGAAAGAGAAAAGAGGGACACTCAGCCAGAGGACACCACAGCAGGGGATCGCGCAACAGAGGGGCCCGCGGGGGACGCGCACACGCACGCGATGCACACGGACCTCCTCCATAAAACAAACGTTTCTCCTGCCATTCGCGAGAAAAGAACCATGCCCAGTTTGTTTTCATCCCAGAGCTAGAACTCCGCGGGCAAACAGCAGGCGCCTAATAATATCTGTCCAGTGAGAGGGTGGATATGGTCTCTTTCTAGGCCCATGCATGCCCTTATTTCCACGCGACCACGGACATGCAAATCATTTCTTTTCCTTCCCTATGCTTCTCACTCACATCACGCCTGGGCATATTCGAGGATGTGAGGAGACAGCCTGAGTCTCCATGTGGCCTGAAGAACACCCACTAGTGTTGTTTATAGTGGTCTACTGGTGACGAATCCCCATGGTTTTATCTGAAATAGTCTTTGTGTTACATGTATGCCTTGGGCTTACTTTTATTTACGTTCTAAATTCACTTCTTTTTAAAAGTTTGCACACAGGAGGGGCGCATGGGTGGCTCAGTCGGTTGAGTGTCCCATTCTTAGTTTCAGCTCAGGTCGTGATCTCACAGTGGTGGGATCGAGCCCCACATCGGGCTCTGAGCTTGGGAGTCTCTCTCTCCCTCCCCCTCTCTCTCTCCAAATAAATAAATAAACAAACATTAAAAAATAAAAATAAAAATAAAAATAAAAAGTAAAAATTTACACGTAGGAAAATTCGCTCTTTTTGGTGCCCTGTTCCTGAGGCTCCCGTCCAGTCGTACGGTCATGACGTCAGTCAACACGCAGAGGAGTCCCTTCACCTCCGAAATGCTTTTGCACTGGCCCTTCGGTGATCAGTCCCTCCCAGACTCCCAATTCCTGCACCACGGGCCTGTCTTCTGTTCCCAGAGTTGTGCCTTTTCCATACTATCACAGAAACGGAACCATACACGGTGCAGTCCGGCTTCTTCCACTTAAGCAAAACGCATCTGACATTTCATCCATGCTACCGCACGAACGGAAAGTTCATTCTGTTGTGCTGCTGAGTAGTTTCTGTAGATGTGCCACAGTCCATCCCTTAACCACCTGAAGGACATCCGAGCTGTGTCCAATTGCTGGCGGTCGCGAATAAAGCCGCTGTAAACAGTCAAGCGCAAGTTTCTGTGTGAACAGGGTGTATCAGTCTGCTTGCGATGCCCGAACGCAATACCACAGACTGGGTGGCTTTACCGACAGAAATTCACCTCTCAGTTCCAGAGCCTGCAAGTCGGAGATCAACGTGTCAGTAGGGCCGCTTTCTTCTGAGGACTATCTCTGGCTCGTAGACAGCCACCTTCTCCCTGTATCTCCGAACGTTCCTTCCTCCCCGCATGCTGTCTGCATCCTAACTTCCACTTCTTGTATGGACACCAGTCATTTTGGATTAAGGTCTACCCGTAGGGTTTCATGCTCCCTTAATGGTGTCTTCAGAAACTCTAACTCCAGGGGCGCCTGGGTGGCTCAGTCAGTTAAGCGTCCAACTTCGAATCTTGCGGTTCATGGGTTTGAGCCCCGCATCGGGCTCTGTGCTGACAGCTTGGAGCCTGAAGCCTGCTTCTTCTGGGTCTCTCTCTCTCTCCCTCTCTGCCCCTCCCCGTGCTCATACTCTGTCTCTGTCTCTGTCTCTCACTCAAAAATAAACAAACATTAAAAAACATTCTAACTCTACACACTTCTCACGTTCTAAGGTACTACGGGTTAGGACTTCATCATATGAATTTTGGGGAATACAACGTAGCCTATGACACAGTTTCATTTCTCTAGAAATGGAATTGCTGGACCACATGGGAAACGTACGTTTAACTTTCTAAGAAACCACCAAACTAACCGCCAAATGTTGCGTTCCCATCAGCAGTGTGTGGCGTTCCCGCTGCTAAACATCTTCACCAGCACTTGGTATCGGCACTTTTGCAAATTTTAACCCAATAGGTGTCCAGTGCCAGCTGATCATGGCTTGAACTTGCATCTTCCCTACGACGAATGATGTTGAGCATTTTTTCACGTTTCTTCGTCATTTGTGTATCTTCCTTGGTGAAGTGTCAGGTTTTTTTTAAAAACGTTTATTTATATATTGGGAGGGGAGGGTAGTGTGAGCAGGGGAGGGGCAGAGAGAGAGGGGGCGAGAGAGAATCCCAAGCAGGCTCTGCACTGTCAGTGCAGAGTCCGATGCGGGGCTTGATCTCACGAACCACAAGATCATGACCTGAGCTGAAACCAAGAGTCAGACACTTAACTGACTAAGCCACCAGGCGCCCCGAACTGTCTGTTACCTTCATTCAGGAAATGTTACCTTTGGTGCATGTAGAATTGTGTGTTTTTTCTTTTAGTACCCCACAAACATTGGTTCACTGTCATCTGGCACCCCTTGTCTCTGATGAGAAGTTCGCTATTTACGTTGTTGTTCCTCTATTTGAAACGTATCATTTTTTTCTCTGGATGCTTTCAAGATTTTTCTCTTTACGTTTGGTTGTCAGCAGTTCGACTATGTTGGGTGTCTTTGTATTTATGTTGCTTGGGGCCCACAGAGATTCCAGAACTTTTTCATTTATAATTTCAGCTGCTTTGGTACACTCTGGCCCTTGTTTCTTCAACACAGAGGAGCTCTCCTGCTCTCATTCCCAACAATGAGGAAAATTCTGAGCCACGTGTAGAATGTCAAGTAGCAAAGACCTTTCTTGTTAAGAGTCTGCACAAATACTGGCCAAGGTTTTTTTTTTTTAATATTTTTTTAATGTTTGTTTATTTTTGAGAGAGAATGTGTGAGCTGGGGAAGGACGGGGGGGGAGACACAGAACCCCAACTTTCTACCTTCTCATTCATATTTTCCCTTCTCAAACTTTAGCAAGCATCTGAATCATCTGGAGAACCTTTAAAAAAAAAAAGACAGACTGCTGAGCCTTAGCCCAAAGTTCACGATTCATGTGATCTGCAGTGAGGCTACAGATTTTGTATTTCCAACAGGCTCCCAGGTGGTGCTGGAGGCGGGCCTCCGGACTGCACTTTGGGAACCACTACTTTACGACTCTGAGCTGAGTTTTAACGGGAGTTTTCGAACACACGTCTGCTAATTCCAACATCTGGATCATGCTGGGTTTGGCCTCTACTGATTAGCCTTTCTACAGAAAACGTGTCCGATTTTTCTGCGGCTTCGTGTGCTGACCAATTCGGAAGTCTGGACGTTTTCAGTGTCGTGTCACAGAGACTCTGGATTGTGTTATGTTCTTCCCGAGAGTGCTGGTTTTCTGTGTTAGCAAGCAGTTAACTTGTTTAGACTCAAACTACATGCTCTGTCTCTTGAGAAGGAGCTCAGAGTCTTTTGTCTTTAGCTAGGCTGCATGGAGAAGACACGCTCCGCGGATCAGCCGAAGACTTAGGCAGAGCGTATACACGGAATGTGCGGTTCCCTCTCCTGACTCTTCCCTCTCTGAGACTCCTCTCGCTTTCCAACAGGTGTGGTTGCTCACATTCTGTTATCTGCTTCATCAGGCCAGAAAGACCGTGAGTTTTATATCACTGCTTTTGTCGTCTCCTACGTCGTCCACTGCGGCTGACCTCAGGCCAGAAGTCTGAAAAGAATCACACGGTCACCCCAGAGTGTTCCTTCCTTCCAAGCACCTGCTCCCCTCCAGATCTGCCCGTTTTGTTCACTCCCCACATCCCTCGGCTAGTTGCACAGGAGCCGACAGTTGCTACCTGCCGGAGGGTCAATTCAGCAGGAGCTCAGCCGACACTCCAAGCAAAACTCCCTTCTCGCACTATTTTAAAATAAGCGTTAAGATTTTCCCAAAGCATCCGCTGCTATAAATTTTAATCAGATATTACAATACTGCACGTGTCTATTTTGAAATACATAAATTGAAGTAAACGGGCTCCTGCAAGTACCAAGAGATTACATCCTTACTTGACCCGTGGGAGGAGGCCAAGCTAATTTGCATTCACGTATCTATTTATATACGTTACGTCGCAAGTCAATTATATCTTTACGTAACCAGAACAAAATGACCCAGCATATGCGATAAGAAAGCGATTTGTTCTTCTCCTTTATGTCTCTTTGGAAATAGGAACCAAGGAAAATTCTAGGCAGGCTGTTTTCCTACAAGTCATCCTGCCTATCCGTGCATATTATGTATTGAGCTTTTTGATAATATGACTCGATAGGCTGCCTGAAAAACCTCTAAGTAAGTTAAAATGCATTTGATCCTCCTTAATAAGGGAAAGCTACAACCGCATAACCTATTTTCGTTTCAACTCGCTGCTTGAGGGTAATTTATAAAGATCAATGGCAAACCTGTTACCCGTGAGTTTATTTTACTAAGCATTTCGCTGTGTCAATCCATCTCAGAACCGTCTCTGATTGTTAAACATCCCCGGGGAAATGTCTCCCATGCAGCCACTTCCACACCCCCTCTCCTCTAGTGCACACAAGACGCGTGATTAAAAAATGAATTCACGATAAGCATCCCCTTAAAGAGCACTCGAGGCAAGCTAACAAAATTCAGCAGAGCACCAGGAATGCAACACCTATGCCAACAGGCAGATGACAATCCCGTCGATTACATAAACGCGGAGCCGGGAACAAAGAGGGCATATTTGTAACAAGTGCATTCCTAATGAATACGCCGGCACAGTCATTAAAACAGATTTCATCCTGGTAGCTAAAGCCTGGGAGCTCAGAGGCCACCTGGGGATGTGGCTACTTCCTCTACTAAATCCCATTTGGCGAGCTGCTGGCTGAACGGGAGCAGAGGACAGTGGAACCGTATTTTGCAGAGGAAACGCCTCCTTACGCACGAAACCAGGGGACACGTCAGGATCTTCCTCCCAAGGGTGAAGAGGTAGGGAACGAATATGTCTTTGGTCGGGTAGAAAGCACAACTTCGAAGGGGTCTGGGGACGTGCTAAGTGTCTCCAGGATCCTAACTGCAAGGCAACGAGGCCAGGGCTCTGCGACAGCACTATCACTGTAAAAGGGTTAGTAAGACTGCACCGGACTTGATAAGCCCCGGGAGCTAACCAGCGGCTACCCTCTCGGTGGCACCTCCGAGCGCCTACACGCATGGGGGAGGGGCCCCACCGCACATACCACCGCGCCTCACCACGCAGATCTTCCCGTGCGCCGCAGAAGAACCAGCTTTGTGCAAAAGCAGCATCAGCCGGCAGAAAGTCCCTTTGTTGGTTTCAGGAGCCCCGATTTCCGACTCTGCCACGGACGTGTTTCTGCATTTAGTTTCTGCATTTATGGGGTCAAGCTGACCCAGTGACCGACCTACTTAATTCTTCAAAATCCACCTTGGACTTACGCTCGGTACTGAGCTTCTCGATTGAGCCAGCCCCTTCCGCCTCTCAGCTGTCATGTGCCATGATCCCCGTAGTACGAGTTATCGGTGGGGTAGCAAGGAATCAGCGGCTGGAGGAGGACGCGTCCAGAAAAGGTCTCTGATTTGGGAGCACTCTGCACTGTGATGCCTGCCGTCCCCAACTGGAGGACTGAGTCTTTTTTTTTCTTTAGTATAAAGAATTAACTTTCATAGCTAAATGCACGTTCAACACACTAGGTTGTATACATCGGTGCCTCATTCTGAATACAGACGTAATAATCCATGTGCCTTTTCATAGTTCCCAGGGTTGATCCAGTCTAAATGAGTACTTGATAAGCCACGTGATACAACCAACTCCTATAACAAGTACACCCGTGTGAACACACACACACACACACACACACACACACTGCTATTTGATCTGCTCACTAGACTCAGGGGATGAAGCCAGAGGCTCTCCTGAGGCCCAGGCTCACCGTAGTAAGAAGCCTGTGCTAATCTAGAACACACCGGACCCTTCCATAAGTGAGACATGAACTTATACCGGGCCACCATACACGTAGCAGTGGCTGTGCTCCAACACCCCAGAGTCACCCTAACACACAACCTGAAGGAGGCCTTTGCAAAAACTACGAAAGCCTAGTAAGGATCCTGTGGTCCACGGCAGCACACTCGTCTTGCTCACGAACGGGAAGCAACTTACAAAGTTCACGGTGAACAACATCTAGGAACAAAGCAGTAGCAAGCACCAAGCTCCTTACATTCCTGAAGCCGAAAGGAGGCGCTTCCTCGGTCCCATGCTGCTTGTGATAATCTGCCCAGTCGAAGTCCTGGCCAGAGTAACCTGCACGGGGCGAAAACACAGACAGAACAGCATTAACCAAATAAATAGCTTCAGAGGGTGTCACTAGTTAAATCAGTAAGCAGTGCAAATACAGGACCCCGGAGGGTGAAGTCCCTTCTTGTGCCTGACGGCACATCAGATTTCACGGGGAACGCGTGGAAAAACACAAAGTACGAAATACAGGGCGGGTGTTCCATCGTGACCGCGATGTGGGGTCTGAAACCGCGTGAAGGGTGGCGCTGACCCACATCGGCACCCGCCGGTGGACGGACGTGCTCTGGGGCAGCAGCATCGAGACAGGATGTTATACACAACGCATTCGCACAATGCGTTTTGCGGAAATACACAGTGATACCTCCCTGCACGTGAAGCCTGAGAGTTCCTGTGAACTTCTCGATATCTTTGTGGAAACCGTGAGATTTTATTGGAAAACACTACCTCGGGGGAGGGTTTTTAAAGAGTAACAGAAAGTAAAACAAACAGCAAATGAGGAGTTGAGGTGTTCGTGAGAAAGAAAGCCTCCAGAGGCCGGGGGGGGGCGGGCGGGCAGCCCGTCCTCGGACAGCACCCAGGGAGAGGAAGGAAATGAGCATCGGGAAAGGTGGGCCCCTTTGGGGGAAGCGCTGGGGGGGGGCACCTGTGAGACACGGTGGGGGCGGGGGGTGTTTGGAGAAACAGCCCTTCACTCGTGTTAACAAGCGTAATGAATAGCGATGTTGCCAAAGTGGGTTCTTCTCTTTCTTCATTTCATTTGGCAGGAGGGGACGCAATTCAAGTACATCCATCATGCCCACCATGACAAGCCATGGGAGAAGGTCTTGGGAAGGTCGTGGGAAGAGGAAACAGTTCTAAATCAGAACATAAGCACAGCATTGGGTGTGCGCTCTAACCCAGATAGGGGGACGGCTCTTCCTACGGGTGTTATTTGTGCTTCTTGTGAACCAAGGACGGTGATGAGGACGAACAGCGTTCTACCCATCAGGATTCGTCAGGACGGCGGACAACGTCACCCTAACCCTCACTTGGGCGTTCTCCCTTGATGGGTTTGAAGTGCATGGAAAATAAACCCACGAGGGATTTCTTAACTATGTTCTCAAGCCAAGACCTGCCAAGTCCTGCCAAGTCCTCATTTTCTCTTCCCCGTATCATCGTAAATTCCACACCTGCGAATTCACATCACACGGGGACCCATAGTTACTAAACCCCACGGCTACAAGGAGAGTACAGAAGATCTTCATTGAAGAAAGTCAAGGTACTGTTGCCTCCTACCTCCGTCTGTACCTCCGAGTACAAGATAGTATTCTTTTCATTGAGGAAGCTCAATTTACACAGTTTTCATTAGAAGACGGGATGGGGTTAGCAAAGAAGGACTGGTACTCCTCTGGCCCCCCTCTGGCCCAGGGGCTGATCCTTGAACCCCCCTACCCTGCTGACCATCCATGGCCGAAGCACCCCTTTTCTTCCTACGACCTCCCTGTCATTCTACAAAGGCTGACAACGCCTCATTTCTTTCCAACAAGGGGGCAAAACGTCTTACAGCTCTGAGATGCTGTTACTCCCGGTAGTTAGTTTCAAAGAGATTCTGAAAGTTTTCCTACCTGCCCTTGTCCCCAACACCTCTCTCCAGAGCCAGATGGCTCTTGCATCAGAGGTTTCTGGAAGGAACCAAGCCAACTTTTTTTTTTTCTGAACGCTTATCCACAAAACAGAATAAAACAAAATATGCTTTAAATAAGGTACTGCAAGTTTCTTTACAATGAACAGAACCCTGCACTTTGAGAATAGTTCATCTGGAGCTATTCTGGATCAAATCTTTGCCTTAAACGTGTAAGAACAGAAGAGTTTGCCGAAAGACTACTCAAACTGCCGAGAAGCTACCCAACCATATGAAAGGAGGGCATTTGGGTTTTTAGAGCCGGCTCTACTAGGAACTGGATGAAACCAGGAAGAAGCAAAAAATCTTCCGTGTCTGACTTTCCGTATTCACAAAATAAAGAGGAGACCTTCAAGGCCCCTCCAGCTGTCGCATTCCATAATTCAGAGCCATCGTTAGTGACTAAGTAACTGCTGCTGCTTAAGAATTGTGCCCGTCCTTGTGTGTGGTTAATTCCTTCCTCTTCTCCTCCGAGAAAAGTGCGGCAGGGTTGATGAAGAGAGGTTATGTGACAGGACGCTCCCCAGAGGAGCTCGCCATAGACTAGCTGAAGGCAAGATGGTTCCGAGGCACAAGGACCCCATTTCTCAGGGTTGTGGCAGACTGACTTCGCTAAAGCCAAGATCGCACTGTGTCGCAATGTCTCTTCCCCTCGACCTCTGCTGATTCCTTAGTTCGTTTGGTGAGCTGAGGAAAATCTCATGAAGATCATGGGGGCAAAGAAGAAATGGTGGGGCAGGGGGGAACTACATAAATGAAAAACAAGCCATCTTCTGATAGAACATGGAAATCTGGATATTCTTTATGGTCAACATCTGTTCAGATAAAACCTTCCAACTTACAAGCCACCTCTACTCCCCCTCCAGAGGAATTTAGCTGGGATTTCTATAATCGTGTTCGTAACCGTGAACTTCCCATAGGCTGCAACCCACTCCATCCAACGTCATGCTCTATGGTTTCTCAGACCTACATTCCATGCTTCTGTATCAGTCTTCAAGACTGTCTCTATGGGGAGCCATTTTTAATCTAGCAATTTCAAGATCTAACCAAGTCTGGCCCGGTACCTAAGCAACAATGGATTATTTTGCCCCCACTGTTCCTTGAACATCTGAATAGCCTACACTTCTCCTCCTCCTTCTCATAGGGACCTTTATTCACTTCATCACTTAAAATTCCTTTCCTTCAGGCAGATAATGAGCTCTCTCTTTGTAAGGCAGTTTTGTGACAGCTCAGAAAATATCTGCTACATAAAAACAAATTGCTGTGGCTTGTATAATAGAGACAACAGGGGTCAATTATACTCATTAATCAACAAAGACAGAACAAGAAGTACTAAGGCTTAACTGTAGCTACGAAAACATGTTTTAAACCCAGGAGGGAGGAAAATAGCAGAGGGGAAAAGAAAATAAAAGGAAATCAAAACCCCTTGGGCTGTTAAAATCCTCAACAAGCTGCCACAGGGGACTGTTGAACCATGGCCACTGGAGTTATTTAAAGCTTTTATTAGTGTTTATTCTGAACGAAGTTCCAACTGCTACAGGTCCAAAAGAGAACAGGTCGATGACCCATTTCCTTATGATACAAATTAATTGGCAAAAAACAGCCCCACTTGAAAACATTACTATTGGGACTGCAAGTGGGTAATTCTCTGGGAAAACAATTTGGCAGGAAAATGTTCATGGACTTTGACACAACAATTTCACAACAGTCCTAAAAACTGAAAAAGTGTTACACATTAAGGTACAATGGCATTATTATCGGTGGGACAACCTTACATCCCAAAATAGGAAACGATATATGACTTATCTAAGGTCCACAGAAAATCACACAGGCACGAAACTGCACAGTTTGTGGAAAAAAAAAATTATGAGAACATTATTGCTATAGGTCTAGATGGAAAGACTTCCTGGCACAAGCATATACAGAATTAACAGATTTTTATGAAAGTATCCAAAGAAAAAGACCAGAGGAAATGCAAGGAAAATGTCGTAGTGGTAACGATCCACATAGTTATCTGGATGGTGGGACTCGTGGATGTGTTCTTCTTCCATCTCTTTGTTATTTTCCAAGTGTTCAATAATGATCATATATTATTTTAATAAAAATTACTTGAGGGGCTCTTGGGGGCTCAGTCGGTTGAGCGTCCGACTTCGGCTCAGGTCATGATCTCGCGGTCTGTGAGTTGGAGCCCCGCGTCGGGCTCTGTGCTGACGGCTCGGAACCCGGAGCCTGCTTTGGATTCTGTGTCTCCCCTCTCTCTCTGCCCCTCCCCCACTCATGCTCTATCTCTCTCTCTGTCAAAAATAAAAACATTAAAAAAAATTATTTGAAAGTGCAGACCTTTGCCCTATTTTAAAGGATAGTCAATCAAGGCACTAGTCAATCAATCAAGAGCTAATTCAGCATGTGGAATACGCCATGACTGCCTCCCAGGAGCCAACGTCCAGCTTTTCAACTGCTAACAGAATCCTGATTTTAGCCAGTTCCTGTAGGAAGTTGGGACTCTCCTCAGCACCAGGAAGTGAATCGGGACAACCTCAGAAAATCATGGTGGTCTATTTGCCTTTGCAGCAGGAAGTGAATCGTGACACCCTCCCACCCCGCTAACCACGGTGTTCTCATGCCTTTTGCACCAGGAAGTGAACCACGACATCCCAGAGACCGTCATGGGAGGATGGAGGGAAGGGAAGGATGTAAAAAAAGACACACTTTTGTAATAAAATAGACACAGAGTAAGAGCTGCCCTTCTACAGTAGGTGAATATGGAAAACATACAAACAAGCAAACTTCTACAACCTTCAAAAACAGTATCAGCAAAAGAGTTTCACCTCTGCCGTCTACCTGACTGTCAAAATGAAAAATAAGAATAAAAACCCACCACTGCAAAGACTGTTGGGAAACAGGTGCTTTTATGCATTTCTGGTTGGCATATAATCTCAAAAATCCACCACAGATGCCAATTTCGCAATGTGTCAAAATCTTTAAGAAGGGGTCTCCTCTCCACTCTACCCATTTGTTCATTCACATATGGTATCATTGAAAGCATTTATTAGGTGCATGCTACATGCCAGGCATGGTTCTAGTTCTAAGCATACAGAAAGGACCAAAGACAAAAACCTTTACGCAGGCAAGCTTACGCTGCAGTGGGAGGAGACACATAATACACAAATAGAAAAAAATCAGACAATCAGTGCTATAGGCAAAGGGAGGGCTGAAGTCTTGACGAAACGCTGAAAAACCTAGGAACTGAGGAAGCAAGTCTTGCGGCCACCTCGGGGAAGGGGATGCCAGTGGAAGGGGCCAACAACTGCAAAAGGCCAGAAGCAGGTCCAGAATGCTCTAGAAAGAACAAGGGGGACTGTGGGGTGGGCAGAGTGAGCTGGGGTGTGAACAGAGCAGGAACTCCATTATGAAGTATCCTACAAAAATAACAGGATGCCGTGCAAACATTTTATGCATAAAAGCAGATGAGAACAATACAGACAAACAACAGGGGCGTGTTTCAATCAATTTTTTCAAGTTTATGTATTTATTTTGAGGGTGGGCGGGGAAGGACAAACAGAGAGGGAGAGAGAGAATCCCAAGCACGGATTGATGTGGTGTCCCAAAATCATAACCCAACTGAAATCAGAATCAGATGCTTAACCAACTGAGCCACCCAGGTGTCCCTAAGTCAATTATTTACCTGCCAATCATGGAACTTTCCAGTCATTTAAAGTAGAAGACGTTTTGGCATGTAGGTGGCAAATTCGTGTGTGTAAAATAATTAAACCGATATACAAAGTTACATATTCTAGGAAACAGAAATCTGAGAGAATATATACCAAACGTTGTTTCTTCAGGATAGGAAACTTCTCTCCTTTTGTTTTCAAAATTTTAAAGAATGGATGCGTATTAAAACTATAATTAAAGCATAGTCTTTAACCCAATAAAATGAAGTTCTAATAAGTTAGTAACACTTTCCCCAACAGGGAAATGCATTTCATTCGATGATTTTTGCCTCAGTCTCCAGGTTGCTGGACTCAGGTTCATCGCTGTTAAGATGTGAATGAGACAGGGACCGGTTCCGTGTCACCTGCTCCAGCAGGTCCTGAGGGACACACACACCGTGCGGGAACTGTGACTCCAGGATGGAGGCCGACATGGAGAAGCAGGAAAGAAAGTTCTGGACATGCCCCCCTCCCCCGCAACTGACTGAAGAACACACAGCCCCATAAGGACATCTCCACCTCGGAGCACCTTTAGAGCACTGAGGTGCTCGACATCTGGTGTGAACAGAGGACTCATTTAGCTTTCAGTTCAACGTCTCTTTGAAAGGGAAAACGACATGACCATCGCCAAAGATCGGCACGTACCAGACCTGAGATACAAGAACGCAAGAGGACACAAAAGAAGCCATGTTGTAAGAACAGGTTCCTCATCCTTCCTCAGAAAATCTCATGGACCGTTGGGACAACTTTACTGGACTCTCACTCACGGCACCGGTCTTCCTGAAAGGTGGTCTCCCTCCAGGCTTCTACTGAGTTCCTGGGACTCGCTAAGGCTAAGCGCGTGATGGCCTCCCCTCAGGTGACCCTCGCCGCCATCTTGTCAGGGAAGCGGGATGAACGGGTGAGGAAGCTAGGCCACACTCCTCAGGGGGCACACGCAGCCCCTAGAACCAGTCCGTCTCTTCCTGGGCAAGATTTCTCAATAGTCTCTCCATTCAGTTCCTGGAGAAGTCTTCGTACAGGCTCCCAGGCAAGAAGGCTGACTTCTGGCACACCAGTAACTACGCCAAGTACTTCTTTCCCCTGTGCTGTTCGCTAAAGGGCACGTGCCCTCCCTTGAAGCCTGCCATGTTAGGAGACGTGGACGTGTCCCCGGGAGAGAGTCCAACGTCACATAAATATCGGCTGTCAATGGCAAAGCCATGGTAAGAATCCTCAACCACAAAGTGAGGAGTAAGTAAGCCAGAGAGATGTAAGTTCCCAACAATCGGAAATATTTTCAGATACAAAAAATCACCCAAAGAGTTTTACTCCCCCAGCTCTTTTCAATCAAAAGCAGGTTTTTGCTCAAGAATCAATCAGAGAGCTACAAACGAGAATAAACTTCCAAATCCAGTAACAAGAGGGACCCTCTCAGGTGCCAGATGAACTACGGTAGTAATAAAAAGAATGACACAGCCAAACCCGAAAGAGAAGAGAATCTCCAGATGCCAAAACACCAAGAGGCCCACAGAGGCAGAGCCGGCCAGTCCGGGAACGTCTGGCGCTCACACGGGGCAGAAGGTGACCACGGGCTTGAGAGAGGAGAGCAGCGGGAGCAGAGACCATCATAAAACGCCCGGCCCCGGTCAGCTGCCCAGTCTGCGAGAACGGGTCCGGACGACGTCAGCTCACCGAAAGGGACAAGGAGCAGACACGGCCGCTCCCTGCCCAGCCCAGGGCTCCGCTCAAAGGAGGACAGAGAGGAGTCCCGAGCTCCTCCGAGCCAGGGGCATCTGTGGGGAGGCTGGGCAAATTTACAACGTGTATCGTACAGGCTGACAAATGCACGTGGCATTCGTCCATTCGTTCCTCCCTCCAATAACCAGGGACACAGGCACGTACCAGGCACTGTTTCAGGTGCCGGGGATGCGGAAGTGAGTAACACCGATTTTAAAAATCGGAGGAGATAAAGACGGTAATAAATAAATACTCTAGGACCTGCAAAATTCTTAGAACACTGGGCAGACTCTAATGCAAAACCAGATGGAAGGAATTACTTCACTCTAAGGATGAGGGAACTCGCACAGAAATAACAAGCACCACTGAAACTCAGTTCACCACGAGAAATCACAACCCACAGAAAGAAACAGAAGAGGTTGTAAAGCAAAATGAATGACTAGGGATACAGAGAACCAACACCAGCAAGCTCTAGCGGTCCTGAACCTGAATGCTTCACACACACACACACACACACACACACACACACAAGCGGACAGATCTCCAGTCTCACGATATTTTGATGCACTTTCTAGAAAATCATAGAACAAACAAAAATAGAGAATATGTAACGGTTGAACAGTTCAGTTAATAAGGTTGGTCAAACGGAACACTCGGACGGTAAATGGGAAAGCACTGCTAAAACAGATACTATATAATTATACGAATATCTAAATATGTATTATATGAATATATAATATTCGTCTGCAAATATATAGACATTACCAAAACTGTCTCCAACAGAAGTGGTAACCATGGCTAAACTTAACAACCTTTCACAGAAATAAGTTCATACACAACACAACACAAACTAAAACAGCACCAGCTCCAGATGGTTTTACAAGCTAGTGTTACCAGACCTTCAGCAATCGGCTTACCCGTTATCTTACACTAACTGTTCTGGAGCCACACTGCCTAGGAGAGCGACTGGATAAAAAACAAACAAAAACCAGGGGTATATTCCATTAGACTGGCCACAGCCGATAAAAAAAATCAAATGAATAAAAAAAAAACACCCATTCACAACAGCAAGCGAACAGGAAGTATCTAGGAAAATTACTAGCAAAACAAGTTGTAAAAAGATAACACAATAAAACGTCCATTTTTCTAAATTAATTAATTAAGTCCAATGCACGGTCAGTCAAAATCCAATGGGTTTTTTTCACAGTGTCTTACAAACTGGTTCTAAAATTCACATACGATAACCTGCAAAAAACAACTAAGACAATTTTGAAAAGGAAGAAAAGGTCGAGGGAGTCACCGGATGGATATCGAGACACAGAGTAAAATCGGTTTTTAAAAGTGAGGTATTTATGCAGAGACGGACAAACAGCAATGAAGCATAAGAACTAAGAACAGATAAGGTTCTCAGCCCTCGAAGGGACCGGATGCGTGTTAGTGGGGGCATCACCCATCAGCGAGGAAACTGCACACTATTCAATGAATGATGCTGAGGCAATGGCTGAATCTGAAAATCCAATTCAACCTAAGTGAGAAAATAAAAGCAACCTCTTTTCATCCCTCGTGCCGTGCAAAACTTAACTCCGAGAGTACACTAAAAAGCTAACTACAGAAAATGAAACCGCAGGATTGTCAAAGGAAACATAGAACATCAATAAAACAAAGTTTATCTAAAGCCATAGACAAATCATAATGGAAAAGGCTCGTTTGACCACATTATCGTCTCGTATTCCAATATAACACAAAATACCATTAGAAAGTGAAGCAACGAGCCACAGGCTAGACTATTACATATTGTGACGCGCATGGCGAGAGAAGAAATTCATCCTCAAACATATAAATACTTCTACGATCAAAAGAAAAAGGAGAGCAATATAATAAGCAAAGCAAAGGCAACACAAACTGTGAACAAGCGTATGATGAACCGCTCCACGGCACTAGCAGGTTAGGGACACCAAAATGAAACCGGAGACCCATTTCCCAGGCGTCAGGATGGCACTTGTTCACGCCCCAGCGTATCACAGAATGGTGAGGAGGACGCCAAATAGGATCTCCAGCAACTCCACTCTCTGGGTATATCCCTGGAGAGATCTCTCACTTTGGGCACATGTACAAAGATGCTCTGAGTACCATTCCCAACGCAGAAAAGAGTTAATGCCTCGAATGTCTTTAAACGGGAAATGGATTTCCAGAATTAACGTATATTCATAAAACAGGCAAAATGAGTAAGGAATCTATATGCATCAACACGGAGGAAAATCTGCAAAATGTTACAGGAGGAAAGTTACATAAGGGTGGGCATAGCGGGATACTCTTTACATGCCTATCAAAAAGATCTGCTGCAGGGGCTGCCTGAGGGGGCTCAGGCGGTTGAGCGTCCAACTTCCGCTCAGGGCATGACCTCACGGTTCATAGGTTCGAGCCCCGCGTCCGGCTCTGTGCTCAGAGCCTGGAGTGTGCTTTGGATGAGGAAAGTGGTTATGGGGGGGTGGGGGGAGACGGGTGGGGCGGCTGGAGACCCGACAGAGAGGCAGGGGAGGGAAGGGGAGGAATACAGGCAGAACTTCAACATTCAACGCTTAACAAATACGGACCGAGAGCCGCACTGCTTTAGCCACTGAGGATAAGCAGAGAACGCGACAAAAATCCCTGCCGTCGGTGAACTTTCACATCGCTGGAGAGACACATAAAAACCAGGGCAAAGAAGGAAAATATACAGCAATTGTACCTCCCATGATAATAAGTTCTGTGCAGCAAAGCCATGCAGGGAAGGAGATAAAAACATCGAGGGTAGAGATTTGTAATCGACACTAAACAGGCCAGAGAAGAACGCCCGCCCCAGCCAGGCGGCACCTCAGTCAGATGGAAGGACAGACAACCTAAGCGGGGGTGGGGATGAGGGCCAGGTCCCGGGAATGGCAAGGAGGAAGGCGGGACTGGACAGACTGGAGTGGGGGGCATCTTAGGAGACGAGGCCAGACAGGGAACTAGTGGGCGCTGTAGGCTGGGACCATGAGCTGGAATTTCCACTGACTTGATACTTGAGGTACCAAGGCCGCGGACAGTCCGAACAGAGGAGGGACGTGTGCGATGTCCACCTTAGCACAACCAGCCCGAGCATCTCATCGAAGAACGCGTGCAACGCCGGAGGCCACTGCAGTAACCCAGGAGACGTCTGACGGTGGCCTGGACCAGGGTGGTCGTGATGACACACGGTCAGATCCTGAAAACACTGACGGGATTCGCCGATGCAATAGTTAGGTGAGAAACACAGTCAGCGGTGACTCGGTCTTCTATTATATTCTATGATGCTTTATTTCATTTTTTAAAAATCTGACTCCAATGTGGCCAAATGCCAGCATCTGTTCCCTCAAGGCAGGGGGTCCAGGAGATTATGTGCATTTATTATTTTCTGTACCCTGTGGTACGTCCGAAACATAACAGATTACCGAATGGGGTACGCTCATCGGTCAGTGTCTGAGGTTTGTCTTCAGGAAAAGAGGACACCAGTTAGGGTTCACTACTCTGAGTCTTGATAATAATAAAACAACACCTTCACTTCTTAAATCGTCTTAACGGTTCACGTGCCTACTATTAAGATGGCCAAACAGCGGGGACAGAGAGCTAAAGGAAGTGATTCACTTTTAGCCTCTGCATACCCATTTTACAACCGATTTACAATAAATGCAAAAGCTTAATATTTTCTACTAAGATCCCCCCCGGGTAGGATGTTCACTCCTCTTTTTCTACGACTAATCCTTGATGTTACACGCCAAGGAGGTTAATGAAATAGTTTAAAAATCGTAAGTCATGGTTGATAACCTATATACACACTTTTGCTTCACAGGTTTATTTACTTGTTTCATCACTTTTTATAGCGTCTATAATTGTGAATGGCTGTTTGCTAGTTTTAAACTAATGGAATAAAACTTCCAAGGATCTGTCCTTTGCTTACCAGGAAAGCACTTTCTCTCACAGACATCCTGAAACCTTCCTATCCATTCTAGCTTACACCCTACTTGTCTCTAAAGTCTGGAGACAGATTTTTGTTTTCTGAATTCTTTAACGTTTTATTTTATTTTTTGAGAGACAGAGAGGGACAGAGCACAAACAGGGGAGGGGCGGAGAGAGAGGGAGACACAGAATCTGAAGCAGGCTCCAGGCTCTGAGCTGTCAGCACAGAGTCCGATGTGGGGCTCGAACCCATGAATACGAGACCATGACCTGAGCCGAAGTTGGATCCTCAACCGAATGAGCCACCCAGGCGCCCCATGGAGACAAATTTTTTTTTTAACTTAAGAAACAGATTCAAAACAACCTAAGTATGGGTCTCTGTTCTCTGCAAATCTCCCACACCATCAGATATGTTTTGTTTCATCAGCTCCTTCCCACTGGGGAGTGAGCGGGGATAATATCTTTTGTTTAGGGATCAGGCAGCATGTAATTGTAAGTGGTGTTTACCGTTCGAACGGAAATCTTTTTTTTTTTTTTTTAATTTTTTTTTTCAACGTTTATTTATTTTTGGGACAGAGAGAGACAGAGCATGAACGGGGGAGGGGCAGAGAGAGAGGGAGACACAGAACCGGAAACAGGCTCCGAGCCATCAGCACAGAGCCCGACGCGGGGCTCGAACTCCCGGACCGCGAGATCGTGACCTGGCTGAAGTCGGACGCTTAACCGACTGCGCCACCCAGGCGCCCCGTTCGAACGGAAATCTAAACGACGTAACACATTCGTGAAAGCATACACACAAGAAACCATCTAAAGTCACTTCCCAACATGAGTAATAAATCCGACGTACTGTACATACAAAGTTCAGAACTTGAGTTAAAAGCAACTTTGATAAGAAGAGCACATACGTTCGCAGGTTAATAAAGAGTGGTGTTTGAAAAAATTCTACGGCATGATCCCCGGCCTCGCTGTTGACATTTAAGACCCATAGCAAATTAGCTCACAAGCAAACCATAAAATCACATCTACCAAAAACCCTACCACCGCCCTCTCAATTTTAATGCACTTGAATTACAAAAATAGGTTTTACTATGTGCGTAATATATGCTCAACATATTCTCCCAAAATGGTGAGAGCTCAGCAAATAAATTAGCCAAGACTTTGTTATAATCGCAGGCCCCGGGACAGTTATTCCCTAGAATTCTAATTCTCCAACTGTATTTCTCCAAACATCATGAAATGCAATTATCCAAAGAGGCACACCTACTTTCCAAATAAATACCCAAATTATGCCAACAGTCTCTTTTCTAAAATGCATTTCTAACAGTGTAATATGTTTATAAGAAATATATTTTAAAAAATCTAGAGATAGTGTTAAACATGAAAACCCTGCTTAATGGAATAATCCAGCAGCCAAAATGCATACCCAGATATTTTCCCTTTTTTCACCACGTGAGGAAATACCCGAGTAATTTTTTTTCTTTAAATTCTTCAACAGATCTTATTACTACCTAGGAATTTTATAATTTCCAACCAAGCAGCATTTTAGATATCCAGGAGGAAGTCTTTCTTCAACGACCTGGACCCATCCGCACAAACGCTCAGATCACAGAAGTCAGGAAGGAGTAGAGATCGTGCGTGGGACTGACTGGGAGATTCAACAAGTGACCTGTTGCTAGATGTCACGCAGGAAAGGACTGCGACCTTTCTCTGATCTGCTACCGCTCGATCGTTCGTGGTAAGAAACCTATCATGCTAGAGGATTACAAAGATATCCAGCCTTGTGTCACTGGTTTGACGCGGCAGAGCGCCCGTGGAATCCAGCAGGTGTCCCGTCTGATTGACAGTCCCGATCTGGCCAGGGTCCCCTGCGAGGACCCTCGGGAACTGGCGTCCTCGCCGCCGCGGAGCACAGAATCGGGGAGGGCGTCTCTCCCCGTTAGTCACCACCCGCGTGGCCTCGGACGGGTCACACGGGCTCTGTGACTCCGCCTCGTGCCAGGGCAAGGCCCATTTCCAGGACGCCGTTGGCCCAGGCACTCGGAACGGTTCGGGGAGTGGTCTGCACCAGCCTACCGTGCTCTAACGAGACCACATTCTGCTGCTGCACGACTTTAAGGAGAAGAACCGGCAGCTGACGTGGGGGTACCTTCGCCCGGTGGGGATGAGCACAGGGAGCGTGGGGGGGCGGGGGACAGTGAGCGGTCAGCGGAGCACGGCACAGACGGGCCAGGCAGGTGCAGCTGGGGCAAAGGCTGCCTCTGGGACACGACGACCCCCAGGTATCTGGAACTTAACCTGTGGCTATTCATTAACCTCCCAGCGTGAGGACTGCTAGAAATAATCCAGGCCCTGGGGATCTGGAAAGGGCAGCACAGAACCCCTGCATTTTTTGTGATCTGTTAAATTCCTGCAGGAAGTTTATTCGTCTCATCTCTTCCTGCAATTATTCTATCACCCCCTCTGTTTTCCCTCCCACCCCCTCTCTCTCCATCCAGCTGCTCTCTTCGCTGCAGGAGCGTCAGATCTGCAAGGGGCAGCAAACCACACGTCACCCCACGACACGCGAGGTACTTACCAAGAATGTGGTTCGTGGGTTCCAGTGTGACATGGTTTTAGTGCGACCCGGCTCCCGACTTAATTATTTTAATGTGTTACGGCATCACACTGTTGGCTACCAGACAGTGAGCTTGGGGGAAAATGAACTTCACGGAAATCAAAACGGAGAGAAATGTTTCTTCCGCATGATGCTGCGTTTCTAACGCCACTTCTCGAACACCTTCAAGCGTTCAGCCTCGATCGCTTAGCTGTGCCCTCGATGGCTTAGCTGTGCCCTCTGTCACCACACCCCAGCACCCCCGCACACCACGGCGGATGGGGAGCCACGGCGGACAGAGTGGACTTCTCCGGAAGCCCGAAGTCACGCACCTCGCCACGGGAAGGAGCTGTGACAGAGTCCAGTGTCAAGCCACCTGTGAGGTGCGCTGTTTTCCCACAATCTAAATCGTTTACAACATAAACTTCTCGAGATCATCGGAGGCACGCTTCGGTGACGCCACCTTCCTCAGCCACCCAAACCCTGCACGTTTTCACGGAATACAGACCTTTGGGAGGTGTGAGATTGACTCCATTTTTAAGGCACCATTGTACTGGTAAAATCCCCAAAGAATCCGCATGGCACAGCATTGAGAGTTTACTAGGTTCTGGTCTTAGGTCGTCAATAGTCACTTGGAAAAAGTGGTTGTTAAAAACCTGGAAGAGAAAACAACCACAGAGCCAAGGGTTAATTCCTCGGGATTATCACACGATGCCGGTATGAAACGCTGGCACAGCTTCCAAATGCAACAAATAGGTTTCATCGAAAGGATTCCGACACAGCCCGGCACCTCAGTGGAAATCGCCAAAATGATCCGGTTCAAGAGTCGATCACTGTGGCCGCTTTAATGGAAAGATAAGCGGGTGAGTCGTGTACATACGAAAGCACAAAACGACGTCAGTGACTTTAGAGAAGTAAAGGGACGGTCAGTGCCGGAAGAAAAACACTCATGAAGGAAGACAAACCCAAAAGCCAGGATGGGCCCTGGAAGGTCAGTGGTTTCTCCACGTCCACGGCAGGGACCCACGGCCTCACAGCAGATCATTTAAGAACCCCACTGTCTGGCTTGGAACACTCTTCCTAAGCTAGGATTCCTGGCTCCCTCATGTACAGAATATTTTTCTGGAGACAGCCTAATTAAAATCAAAGCAGAAACGCACACTCACTCTTGTTCTTCTTCAAGTTACTTCTGGTAAATAGCCCTAATTCTGCTGCCTGAGATCTGCGTCTGAAAGGAGACTTTATGGAGCAAAGGATCAAACTTCGCCCTCCCGGCAAGCTCTTCCCTCTGGAGCCCGATTCAAAACCACACCTTCCCTCCCACACTCTGGCCTTCCAGCCTCCTCTGGTCCCTTCCCTGCTGTGTCTTTCTCCTTAGCATTTGACATGTAACTTTCTATTGATTTACTTCCTTCTTCTCTACCATCACCCATTAAAACATAAGCTCTGTAAAAGCAGGGACTTTTGTCCACGTTCCCACTGTCCAGAATAGTGCCTACATTAAATGCCAGTGGGATCTAATCTCACATGCACGTGCACACACACCACACACACACACACACACACACACACACACAGATGTATATATTAAAAACCTGGAATTCTGATGGCAGAATTTGTTAGCACCACTAGACCCTGTGAGCATGGGCACTGAGGAATCTCCAAAACCTATTAAAACGCATATTCGTGTGCACATACTTCAGAAGAAAAGCTGAATCAGTTTCCTCAACTCCATCAGGGTTCATGTCCCACATGGTATAGAAACACTGAGCAATCTGGTCCAAAACCTGTAGGTCTCAGAACTAAAACCTAGAGCAGTTAACCTGCTGGCCCAAGGCTGTGCAGCTCAGAGCCAGCCTTGAAAGAAATAGAACCAAGATTCTTTATCTAAACAATACAATATAATTCACAGACACAGATGACAGTCATTGTCATCAGTGGATCCCCAAACACACAATCTGTAATCTCACCGTCCTGCTAAAGGTTGGGCATTTAAAACACAGTTACTTGCTTCATCTGTTGGCTTTAATGTTATTTATTTATGTCTTTAATAGTTGTGCCATGAAGGAAAGCCCCGAGGAAAATGAAAATGAAGTTTTCATTATCATGAGCAGTTATGTTCTCAAACATAATATTCTAAAGCCTTCTCCGATGTTAAGACAATCATGTCTAATTATATAAATACCTACCACCTTAGAACATCCTGAAATCTCACTACATGCGGGGGGACCTTGAACCTGCCCATCTAAGTCCTAAGAGGTCAAAGCATACAGTCCAATCCACGTGTGTTCTACACCACAGGGCCAAAAAGGGTTTGTGCGGAACAGAAAGACTGAGCGTTTTATCCTTCGTAGAAAGGGTAAGAAGAAACAAAATGAAAAAGAAACTGTAGCCTAAAAAAATCAGAGAACATATCCTCCCCGCCCCCACCCCCAATAAGACTTATTTAGTGTGAAACCAAGCTACTGTCACTGGAAATCTATCCCACAAGACACCGGTATCTGGGCTGAGACTCTCCGTAATTAGTATGTCACATTCTAACGGTACAGATTACGATTATTTGCAGGCATAAAAATGTGAGTCCTCTGTGGAGACACTGAGCACACCGGCATCTCTCTTTCGTTTACTGTATAAATACCAGGGGAAGGGGACACCGTTGCCTCTCAGAATGACGACAGGGTAACATTTATGCAGATAAATGGGCAGCTGGCATTACCACATCAGCTGCTGCTGGGACAAAGGGAAATTCTGGCCAGCGTGCAGCAAGGTAACACTTATCAGTTTTGGGAAAATGTGCAATTACCAGAATGCACGAGGAAAACCCCCAAAGGTCAACTTAAATAAAAAAGCCTTTTAACGGATGGTGTTATGACCGAGAACATAAATCGCAACCCTAGAAACCACCGTGGAAAGCATCACTCTGTATTTTTTTTTCTCACGGGCCAGTTGTTCTCCAAATAAATCAGCAGTGATGTAAAAGTAATTTACGTTCTGAAGAAAACCCATGTAGAAGAAAAGAAACACCGCGATCACAACCGTCTTCCATAATGTGACGTACATCTTATCAAATCGTGAATTAAAAAAAGACCACGCCGAATGACTCTGAAACGCCCACCCCTGTATTAACAAATCCAGGCTTCCTTAGTTTAAGAAATGAAAATGGAATTGACTTTTGAACCGTTAATTAAGTTCCCTCACAAAAGGCCATTAACTAAAACATACACTGGGCAAGAAGGTGGCTTTGGTCTCTCCCGCCATCTGTAAGAGGACACTCAAGGTAGAAACACGTGCCTCAGGTGTGACTTCCACAGGTGACTTCCTCGACGGGGAAGGGACATTACAATCTGAAAAGCCCCTCGGGCCGTAATGACAGTGACTTTACATTAAAAGGCAATTTCGTCTTAAATTCGCGAATCGGAGAAGCAGGCTCCTCCCTTCGTGGATGAAAGCCAGTGACAAAACGCAAGCGGACGGGGTGGGGGGACACACCGGAGATGGGAATCGGCTTTCCGCCTTTTTCTCGGGTGTTCGAACTATAAACACATCACTCTAACGCCTGCCAGCGGGAGAGGACCAGGCTGCCATTGCAACGCTGACGATGCGTGACTCACGAGCATGTTGTGTCAAAGATAACGGGAACCAACAGGGACACTGAGGTGGCCACGGCCAACAGCGCAAGGTGGATCAGAGTCGCGGCAGAGGTCGCTGCTGCAGACCCAGCGGGCGTCTGGACCTTCTTCCCGGCCACTCGGGGACACCAGCGTCTACATTCTGCGCTCCCCGAATCTCTGCTGCAACGGGAGGCAGGTGACTGGCCTCGTTCTCTACGACCAGTGACAGCGGGGCTGGCGAGAAGGTGCCCTCCGCCGGGCGCAGGGGTGCCGCGGCACGCCCCTGCAACCGCGTATTTCATCCGGTCGGCTGTGAACAGCAACACGGGGGCTGAGGTGGAAAGCAAAGCGGGAGGCTCACCTTGGTCACTGATGCGGGACAGATATGGGAGGGCTCGCTCAAATTCACTGTTTCTAGCTTCATCCCGACCGTGAAGAAATGGCTTCTCAGATCTGCGTGATCCTGCAGGGGAAGCGACAGAAAGGCTGAAAAAGCGGCCGTGTTGTGCATGAACTCGGGCACTGTCTGGACGCCCTCCTTAGACATTTTATTGGGCAACTAAAATCGGATTGAAACAATTAACCCTCCCCCGTTGCAAATTTCTCATTATTGCAAGATACTGCGGATTTAATTATTTTCTGTGGGCTAAATTGCTTTTCCGAGGGAAGGAAACAAGCCTTTGTGGCCATGCTTGAATTTACACTAAGCCAAAAAAAAAAAAAGGAAAAGAAAAAGGAAAAGAAAAAAATCACACGGCACTGCTTTGATCTTCCCAGGCGCTAGAACGGAAGCTCGGCCGAGTAATGGGGGCCATCAGTCATCTGAAACACACAGCAGGCACATCTTCAGCAAACGTGGCCTCGTGCTTCTGGAGGTAACTCCCCAGGGCTTCAGGGAGACCCTGTGGGTGACACGGCCTGTCCCCGCGTCCTGTGCCTGAGAGCTCACAGCTTATCAGTTCCTGGTGGTCAGCCGCCCATCTGGGGAATGTGTGCCTGTAGAGGTCCGAACAGCTCTGCCCGCGATCGGAACCCGACTCCGGCTCCATCAGGATGAGCCACAGCCCCTGTTTAATAGGCGGCTGGCAGTTTTAAAACCCGCTCACGGCAACCTTCTGTGTGCGAGACGGAGCTCCCCTGCCTTCTCGAGCAAAGAAATTTCAGTGCCCGCTTTCCCTCCACGGCAACAGAGGAGGCTGGCTGGACTTGGGATGCCAGGATTTATCTGGCCGAGACGCAGGTCACCTCCTAACTCACAGTCCGTGCAAATGGTAGCAGATAAAGAAACGTATCCGCAGCCCGTCCCTGGGGGAAATAATAGCTACAAATAAATCCTACCATTTCTAAATTCATCAACTGGGTGAGAAGCACCAAACCTATCTAGGGATCTACTACTTGCTTCTATCTGAAGACCTTCAGGGGGTTTTTAGTTAATTCAGAGGTGCCATTCCTCGTGCAGCCCCGAGGATCGGGCAGAGCCCCGCGGGGCTGGGGCTGCTCCCCCTGCAAAAGCCGGTCAGTGCCGTCGGTGGAGGGCACGAGACCAGAGAACCGCTTACAAACCCCCGCCAAGCCACTGCTCTACCAACGAAGGTGCAGGCTTTGAACACCCAGAGACCACAAGGACCCCGTCTCCTGTCGTCACCGCAGTCTGCAAAGGTATCCGTACCCGGTGGGGGCTCAAGAAATGCTAGGTCTGGAGGAAGCAAGCAGTGTCACATCTGGCGGCGGCAGGGGTGAGGGGTTGGTCCACAGGCAGGGATGTGTCCAAAGTGCAACGGCGTAGGACAAAAACTCAGTGCATGAACTAGCCCGTCCCCAGCCTTTATCAATTCCTCCAGAACTCAACGATCACGCTGTGCAGAGATTAGATGCATATAAGGAAAAACACAAGGAAACACCCCTCACGTGCAGGAGGTGATTTTTATGTTTTTATGTTGAAAATATGGCGTTTATTTTTAATGGTGGCTGGGAAACTGGCTCAGGGGGGAAAAAACCTCAAAAGACACCGTATAGAGTTAATGCATATTAACACATAATAATGCAGATCGACCACAGTGCCAGGGCAGAGCCAGAAAGCACGGGGGATGACAGAAAAGCAGTAACCCTGAACCACAAAGGACGCGCTGACACCTGAATTACAAGATTAAAAGTTAACATTCCTGTCGGACATCCGTATCACCCCCACCCCCAGCATCTCACTACCAGTAGGAACGCACACACATTAGTGAACTGTGCAGATAAACACTTTTCCCCTTTTAAGTTCAAAAACCCTTTCCCCTTTTGAAAAAAAGGAATTATTCCAAAACCGTAATATAACACAACTTTACCTGAATATAGTCAACAAGTTGAAGCAGTCATTCTTACACGGCTTGACGATACAGAACTTTCCTCAGGAACTAATGACACATTGGTACCTTGAACAATGCGGGGGGACAGGGGAGACAACGTCCTGAACAGTTGAGAACGGGCGCGTAACTTCTGACTCCCCACCAAAACTTAACTAAGAGCCTCACGTTGACCAGGAGAACCCTTACCAATCCCATAAACAATCGATGAGCACATATTTTGTACGTTGTGTGCATGACATATGGTATTCTCGCAACAGAGTAAGCTAGAGAAAAGAAAATGTTAGGAAGAAAATCTTAAGAGAAAATACATTTACGGCACTCTCCTGTATCTATCGGAAAAAAAAAAAATCTGCGTGTAGATGGAGTTCAGGTCAATGCTGTTCAAGGGTCGACTGTTTAATAAATGGCCCAGACGAATATAGTATTTTCACAGACGTTCTGCTTCTCTCTGCTATCAGATGTCCCTCCCTGTTGCACCGTTCCCTCTCATTACTAGAGATGTGACTCACCAATAATAGAACATTTATAACTTGTGGCAGCCTCCACCACCAGATCTGCTCTCTTTGCAATTTCCCTCTATCACCTGTTTTCGCTTCCCCTCTGTTTCTGCTGCGAGGTTCCTGAAGACATTCTGGGCTTCTGGTCTACCTGCCATCTTCAGCCTTTCTTGACTTCAGCTGTGTGCCCACGCTTTGCCCCATATACTTCTGTCCCTACCTCTGCTCTGAGTAGAGGCAGCTTTCTCAGGCAGGGTCAACACGGGACTGCCAGAACCCTTCTACATCCCAGGCTCTCCGTTTGACCTTGACCATGGACTTGAAGTCTTTAGCCAAGTTTACACTCACCCTATATCTACCGGGAGGTCTCTCCATCACAACTCCCGATGCTGAAAAGTCTATGGGACCAGTCACCCTACACTGCTAGATGTCCCTTAACAGGTGCCTTATGTTACACCCAGTTGTCGGGTGGGACCAGGCAATGGCCGCTTTTCCTTAGAAATAAAGCATCAAGGCTTAGGGCAAGAATTTGCTCCTCAGATAACCTTCTCCTTTGGCACCTGCGGCTGGTGTTATAAATGTTCGTCGTTCATGATTTCTGTGTCTACCTCATCCAACCGTATCTCCAGGTAAAGAGGGGATCATTTTGTGCAGATATCACACACTCTGTTCCCTCTTTCCTGGAGTGGCCAAGCGCTGGTCAACCACCGAGTGGTGTCATCCGTAAAAAATACCATTCACATCACAATCACACATGGCCAAACGGGGGACAAAAATAAAATGTTAATGACATTAGTATTTTTTAAAATAATCAAAATGGCGTTCTGTCTCAATGATATGAAAATATTTCTTTAAATGTTTATCTGTTTTTGGGAAAGAGAGAGTGAGCAGGGGAGGGGCAGAAAAAAAAAAAGAGGGGGACAGAGTATCCAAAACCCAATGTGGGGCTGGAACTCACAAACTCTAAGTGAGACCATGACCTGAGCTGAAGTCGGATGCTCAACTGACTGAGCCATACAGGCACCCTGCCATTAAAATATTTTTAAACAATTTAAAAATGATGCTTAGTGAGCAAAGGTTTACAAAGAAGTCTTTCATGGTCATCTAGGGCTTGGATTTCCTACATCGTAAACTATTTTGACTAGCTTTCAATTACATGCAAGCACACAAAATTCTTACTTGGGAAATGCATCTGTTTTTGTCCCAAACTATGTGAAAATCCTTCAACCCTCTCATTTAATATACTGGAAAAGGAACCCAGATATTGTGATGGGTACCTGTATTCGAACACAGATGTTTATATTCTGGTCTCGAATATCCACATCTATCCAGAAGAGCCTCTTAAACTTGAAGTCTAAATTTCAGAAACAAGCCCAGAAATTATACAACACATTTCTGTAGCCACAGCCCTACCCTTCACTTTCTTAAAGTCACTTTTAATCAGTAGCTAATCAGTATTAAAAAAACAAAAACAAAAACAAAAAAAGAGGGATGCCTGGGTGGCTCAGTTGGTTAAGCCTCCGACTTCGGCTCAGGTCATGATCTCACAGTTTGTGAATTCGAGGCCCACATCAGGCTCTGTGCTGACAGCTCAGGGCCCAGAGCCTGCTTTGGATTCTGTGTCTTCCTCTCTCTCTGCCCCTCCCCTGCTCACACTCTGTCTCTCTCTCTCTCTCTCAAAACTGAATAAATGTTAAAAAAAATTTTTTAAAGGAAGGACAAATCTTCCAATGTATACAATCCCACCCATTTCGAAGGTGAGTCAACACAACAAAGTCTTTTACATCCAGAAGCAAAGACACATAAGGATTATGAGTTTGATTAGGACCATATATACACCGCTCTAATGTTTATGTTCTTCATGAACCGTGATGTCATAAACTTTATACTACAAGAGGCAGAACAGTGTCTTCTCAAAGACTGAAACCTCCCGCGGGCCCCTGGAGACCTTGAAACGAACATGACACGAGGCCATGTGTTACGTGCAATACTTCCCCGTCAATGCATAACTCTCTCATTTATGTTCTGCGGTTCACCCAATTAGGACCCCAACAAGCATTTATTGAATTAGGCTGAGGAATGTCCAAAACTAGATGA
Source organism: Lynx rufus (assembly GCF_022079265.1). Lineage (NCBI taxonomy): Eukaryota > Metazoa > Chordata > Mammalia > Carnivora > Felidae > Lynx > Lynx rufus. Next base: position 6,449,399 of record NW_025814889.1, read on the forward strand.
CTTTTTGATATTCATTCCAATTTCAAAGTGTAGCATTCGCTCAATAAGCGTGCATTAGACAATGCCAAAGTACCACACATGCAGAGATGCAGAGCGCACACACACACACACACACACACATATTATCAGAGGGAGAAGGAAAAAGACAAAGAACAGCTATGGAATATCCAGGCTTAGAAGAAGTTCCAGAATAAACATTTTTTCCTGCAGCATATAAAAATCACTACTGCTATGATGATGGCAATCTGAGGGTTTCCAGGAGTGAATCTTAATTTGGAATATGAATATGACTCAGGAGAGTAAAGAAAAAATTATGGGAAAGTGGCTTGGTAAATTTAGCTCAGGAGGCTGGGCCTTAAAATCCCAGATTGAGGCATGTCAGTTTGATCCAAAAAGGCAAAAGAGTCATTGATACTCCTAAAAAATACTGAGTTATTTTTAAGATAATTAAAGAATTCAACGGCAGTAAATTTCCAAAATAAGACAACACAGACCTTCCGAGCTCTGTGTGTATGTGCGTATATAGATACATTCATATTGGTATATGAGGAAAGGTACTGATACTCTCATTGAAAACCAAATTTAATCGCCCCCAGACCATTTACTTGAGGCTGCTAATGCAGTCAGCGTACATGCATTCATTTTCGCAAACACAAGCTAATCATTCTCGGTGTTAAAAAGAGGGAGAGCTCCTGGCCCCTGAAGATGATTCACAAAACCGATTATCTACCGAGAGATAATGGAAAATTCACTGTGGTTTGAGAGATGCATTCTGGCCTCTGCAAAGCTCTAGAGAATCATTCACACCTCACAATTATTGGATCAAGAATGATGTTATTCCTGAAATCAGGAGGGATTACTAAATGCTCAGTACATTCACAAATATGCCTGTCACAGTCAAGAAATACTGTTTATTTAAATGTACTGGAGTCCGCTGAAATTGCTTACAGAAAAACTTTTCATTCGAAGAAATGCTGGTAATGTCACTCCCATTTACACTCATCGCTACACATTTTATTCTCGCCCTAAAGTAGTTTTCTATTGATCAGAGATAAAATGCCATTCATTTCATTGGAGGACTGTCTTACCAGCCTACCTTAACAATCGCTCTTCAGGGAACCTTATTTTCAGCCGCACGACAATGTAACAGAGATTATATATACATCAACTCCTGTTCCCCATCAGTTTCCTTGTCTCTAGAACCCAAGAGCTTCATGCTTTCCTACTAAAGATGCAAGGACTCTACACCGAAAATCATGGTTTGGCACATAATATCAATCAGGGAAACAGGAACAAGGCAATATATTGTAAATGCCCCTAAGCACCTCCTCGTATTATCATTTCCCCCCTCACAAGAGATGATGGGATAGTAGCCATCTTACAGGGAGGAAATTAAGACACAGAGAGGTTAGTTACGTCAGCAAGGGCACAGAGCTAACAAGAGAAGCCACATTCAAATTCAAATGGTCTGACTACATCCACGATTAGCTTCAGGTGATACAACGGATTGGGAAGCAAAGGCCAAACAGGATCTTTTATTTTCTTTATTGTTAATTAAGTAAACAAATAAAAAAAATCCGTTAGAGCCTAGAGGCTCCTAAAATTTTATCTCAAAGACAGATATTGCCAGGTTTTATTTCTGTTCTTGATTTTTTTTTTAATCTTTATTTTTGAGAGAGGCGGAGCACAAGCAGGGGAGGGGCAGAGAGAGAGGGAAACACAAAACCCCAAGCGGTCTGAGCTGTCAGCACAGAGCCCGATGTGGGGTTCGAAGAACCTTGAGATCATGACCTGAGCTGAAGTCGGACGCTTAACCACCCAGGCGCCCCTTTTTTTGGTTTTAAAGTTTATTTATGTATTTTGAGAAAGGGGCAGAGAGAGAGGGAGAAAGAAAATCCCAAACAGGCTTTGCGCTGTCAGCGCACAGTCCGATGTGGGGCTCGATCCCACAAACTGCGAGATCATGACCTAAGCCGAAATCAACAGTCTGACGCTTAAACCGCTTAACCCGCTGAGCCATCCAGGAGCCCCAGACATCTTGCCAGGTTAAAAGGTAACAGCTCTTAATACTGATCATTTCCTTAACCTCCCAATTTTCACTGTTAATTCATCACACTCTTTCAGCGGCTTATGAAAAACGTGTGTCAGAGGCTTCGGACACTAAAAATTGCCCTCGAAATGTTTATATACACTCAGCCTTCATCCAAAATTAGCAAATGATTTTTACTAACTGCTTTCGTGTGTGCTTTAAGCAATGAGGATTGAAGAAGCGTGTGCTGCAAAATGCCTGTGGTGCTTTCCAAGGAAGCCATCCTTCGTCGATGCCTCTTTTATCGCGACATTATCAACGCTAACCCAGACAGGTTGGTCTGATAAACTTGGTTAACCCGGCAAACGTTCCTGGCTGATGAATCTCAATCAGTCAGTAGTATTTTAAATACTACGTGTTACGCGTGAATCTATACAGAATGAAGAGACAGCGGATGAGGTGGTTCCTGACAAAGTGTAACGCTGGGGGTGGGGGGGCGCCTCGGTGACTCGGTCGGTTAAGCGTCTGACTTCGGCTCAGGTCATGATCTCACAGTCTGTGAGTTCGAGCCCCATGTCGGGCTCTGGGCTGACAGCTCGGAGCCTGGAGCCTGTTTCGGATTCTGTGTCTTCCTCTCTCTCTGCCCCTCCCCCGTTCACGCTCTGTCTCTCTCTGTCTCAAAAATAAATAAACGTTAAAAAAAAATTTTTTTTTTTTTAAAAAAGGTGTAACGCTGGGGAAAAAAGAGTGGACAAACCACCAGTGCATTTGGTTGTTTGGATTTATGGTTCGGGCTTATGTCTCATGTTTTTCACCCGACACACTGAGGTCAGAGCATCCCGACCTCGAGCCAGCTCAGAGCCTTCCCCGAGGGGCGGCAGGTCCACGCCGGCCAGCCACCTCTTCCGACGTCAGCCTCTGACACAGTCCCTGCCTGGGAACGATCGCTACGCCTGGAGAAAGGCACGACCTGCTCCCGAAGAATCAAACACAGCTAGTTAAGAAACACCACCGCACGGAGCGGTCTTAGTATTGGCCATCCGTGAGTAAGCACCAGCCCAAACTTCTCTGGCATAGTGATAAAGCTTCAGGGCGAACCCCGGCGCTCTTTATAAAACAGACAAACGATTCTAAGTATTGATCTACGCAAGGAGACGGAGCATACGGGAAGCAGGAGACAGAGGAAAGAGAAGACGCGAAAGACGGAAACTGCCACCCTTTCAGGTCCCACTCGTGGGTCACATTCCTGCTTGAACCTGACTCCTCTCTCTGCAGTTATGTCAGGGGCCTGAAGAGCTGCAGGTTATGTGGGGACCACCGACTCCCTAAAATAGCCGATGCTTCCCCCCCCCACCCCCACTTCGTTAGATAAATACACCACCCGCGAGACAACAATACGAAGAATGCGGCAGCGGGGAGAGCGAGTTCAAACTAATTAACACAATGCAATTAAAATGCACTTGGTGAGGATCTCCACGCAAGAAAAGCGGTAAACTGCTCCCCGTGCGGAAACCAAACTCCTAACCCAAGTCCCGCGGTCAAACGCCACGGGAAATTTTCTAGTGGCGGCAACGTGGGCCTCAATCGTTAATTCTAGGGTGCTTCCTTTTTCGCTTACGTTGGATAGGACATAAAATGGACAAAAAGCAGCCCTGCAGTATGGCCCTGCCACATTTTTTTGAGCATCCACATCTCTTAGTGTATATCGTACCTACACAAAAAATACCGCACGGCGTCATTTTCCCGGTGCCGACATGCCAGCATTTGGGGTCCTCGGGGAACTCAAACATTGCATATGCCCGTTTTCAAAGGCCTGGGTTAATTTACATAATTTCTAAAAATAGGCTTCAGTGAAGTCAAAGGAAGGTTTTAATTAGTATTACATTCAAATTGATATATAATGAACTACGCTTTAATTCCTTTCCTCGTATCAGCATGATACGCCATGCCGGAAGAAAAAAAAAAAGATCCAGTCCAATTTATCATACTGTTCCCCCTTTTTGTTTTACCGGTGATCCGGTGCTCGTGTGTTCATTAGGAAATTACTCTCATTATATTAGTTTCATCTAAAAATGGACAGGAGAATGCCAACATTTATTAAATCAATAGCATTATTACATTTTAATTCCACTGCACTGAATTAAATTTGGCCAATGAAATATTTATGACAAAAATGTAATAAAAAATCTGGGTGCGGAACACTAATAAGCATTTCCATTCTTTACTTACAGCTGTAAGCAGCAGCTTTATCTACTATCCATGCAGTAAATCAAGCTGAAAAATAGTAGTGATGAAACGCAGTATTATATACTTCAACCTGAACCACAGGATTTACACCACGTAACTAGGGCAGACCTGGTTTCTCACGAAGTCCAAAAACTGGCACACTAGGTTGTTTAAAATAAACAAACAAGCAAGCAAACAAAAAAACCAGAACATTAAGGATGCCTTTCACTGGGGCGCCTGGGTGGCTCAGTCGGTTAAGCGGCCGACTCCGGCTCAGGTCACGATCTCACGGTTCATGAGTTCGAGCCCCGCGTCGGGCTCTGTGCTGACAGCTCAGAGCCTGGACCCTGCTTCGGATTCTGTGTCTCCCTCTCTTCCTGCCCCTCCCCTGCTCATGCTGTCTCTCTCCGTCTCTCAAAAAAATAATAAATGTAAAAAAAAAAAAAAATGCCTTTCACTGATTAACATTTAGCACCAGAAGAGCATCTGCAAGAAATTCAACCTCACGTAACAGCAAACCGTGGCTGATTCTGGGTGAAGGTCACCAGTGACGACAGCGTCTCTTCTCACACAGAGTTCATTCTCTCCTGGTAAGCAGGGGCGTCTCTTCCCGTTTCCACAGCAACGCCCGGGACAACCTTAGTGCCCTGGACGGAGGAAGAGTGTGATGGCCACTCTGGGCGGGGGTCCAAGCTTGGCACCCCACTGACGGAATGCGGCTGACAAAAACACTGTGGGAAGCCCCCACATGCAACCAAACCGTTGTCATGGAAATACGACCGTGGCCCTCGATGGTCCCCACTTGGGTAGGCACCACCCTTCAGAGAGAGGAAGGACAGCCAGTCACAAGCAGAACTTTCCCTCAAGGAGGGCTGACTTTGTGTCCCGACTCTTCTAGACCCGGAGAGCAGCTCCTGGAACACGGGGAGGGGGGAGGACCCCCAAATTTTTAAAAATTTTTTTTTACGTCTATTTATTTTTGAGACAGAGAGAGACAGAGCATGAACGGGGGAGGGGCAGAGAGAGAGGGAGACACAGAATCGGAAGCAGGCTCCAGGCTCTGAGCCATCAGCCCAGAGCCCGACGCGGGGCTCAAACTCACAGATCGCAAGATCGTGACCTGAGCTGAAGTCGGACGCTTAACCGACGGAGCCACCCAGGCGCCCCGACCCCCAAATTTTTACGTGCTCGTTTGCCAGGCAGCCTGGCACGGGCCTCGTAACAGTTAAAGTCTCAAGTACCCTCCTCAAATCCCGACTGTTCTCGACTTCTGCTGGTCAACCTGTTTCCCAAAAGTATCTGTTCTCTAGGCTAGGGCTTCTCCACCTCAGCACTGTTGCCATTCGGGGACCAGACAGTTCTTTATTGGGGGTGCCGTCCTGTGCACCACAGGCTGTTCACCTTCATCTCTGACCTCTACCCTCTGGACACTGGCAGCGCCCTCCCAGATGTGACCATCAAGATGCCTCCGGACCCTGCCAAGTGCCCCCTGGCGGGCGAATTCTCCCCGGTCGAGAACCACCAGTTCAGACACAGTCGCGAGAGAAGCCGGGTATGGGGGAGGGGACACCTGCATGTGTGGGCTCCTCCCTCTTCACCTTCCATGAGCCCCCCCAAAGCCCCTTGGTTCTCTCTGCCTCTGTCTCCAACATTAAGCCATCCCGGGAGCTTTTCAGTCTCTCGGTCTGATGAGCCATACAGACCATCCCTCTTGGTTCGGATTCACTCGATGCTGGAAATCCCAACGTGGCATCTATACCAGTCTACACGGCAAATCCAGCATCATTACTTACCCTCCCAAGGCCACCACTCTTAACCTGCTTCCCTTCCTCCACGGCAACACCGGGTTTGTTACTTTTAAGGAGCACGCTATCATCTCACACCCACAGACAAGCGGACCAAGTCACCCAGCGGGTGCTGTTCCCTGAGGAAAGCTTTACCCACTCGGCTGCCTTCACATGCAAAGACCAGGAAGCCCTACTTAAGATGAAATGAACCGTAAGGAAACCCATCCTGTCCCTAGTTAGGGAGCTCCCGGGGATCGGCCACTCGGCCTGGGTTAAGGGAGCAGCAACACCCTCCTACGAGGCCCAGGTTCCTTCCATCCCTCTCAACACTGTGTGAGTCCCAGGACCCTCGGCCAGAGGGGATAAAGTGCAGGGGAAGAAGAGACAGCCACCTCCTCCCCACGTCTCTTCTAGAAACCACGCGGCTGGCTTCCCCGTGGATTGTTGACCCAAACCGGCCATGTGCCTCCTCCCAAGCCAATCACTGTCAAGAAAAATGGGGCCACTCCTCCTGGTCCACACCAGCGGTGGTTCTTCCACACGGGGAGCACCGCCACACTCTGGAGTACCAGCATCTGAAAGACGTGGGGGCACTTGCTAATCGTGACAATAAAGAATCATCCTGCCCCAAGAGCCTCCGTCCAAGGTGACGAGTCACTCGACGCATTCCAGTTCACCTAGGATACTTGACAGGCAATCCTCAATGCCCTCGGGATTTATCTTCTCGTTCTCTGCTGCAATAATACTCACTGGGCTCAGCCTGTAAATACCCTTGTTGACTTCTTAAAGACTGTCCGAAAGCAAAAGGAAAAAATATCTTGGCCCCAGGATTCAGACAGGTCTGTGTTTGCGTCCTGGAGGCACCACGGGGTCCCGGCCCAGGGTAGGACGAGAGATCAGCGTGTCTGAGCCTGGAGTCTCCCCGAGTGCACGGACCAAAGGTGCCCGCCAGCGAGCTGCGAAGACACTGAGTGGGCACGTGGAGAGTGGCCGGTATCGTCCCTCCCACCCTGCGGGGCTCCGTAACCAGAAGCCACCATCAACACGGCAGCCAGCTGTCACGGGAGAATGACAGCGCAGTTCCTGTCAAGTATCCACAGTCTCACTTGCGCTTTTGACCCTGTGCTGTCCGTACCCCACCCTGCCGGGTCTGAAAGGAGTACCGTGTATTCCAGAGATGCTCCAGAGGTGTGCGCGTCCCCGCCCAAGACCGAGGGTTTGTAACGCTTGGGCCTTCCTCGTTCAGCAGCCCCCCGCCCCCCACCGATGGCCCTGCGGCCGGCTCAGAAACAACGGAGGCCCAGGGAACGGACCCATCTGTACAAAATCACAACCGGAATGACTAAATTTTCTGAACTCCTTGCAGACTGGAGTTGAGTATGCATGAATTTTCCTTTAGGAACACGGAGATGCTAGGGGCAAGAATCAGTCCTGCTGGGACCCAGAAATCGCACCAGCAACAACACCGGGACATGCTGATAGACGTTAAGAAGCTTTAAGTCAGGCTTCTACTCTTCCAAACTTATTCGTTCCTTTTTTAAAAAAAAATTTTTTTTTAAGGTTTATTTTATTTCTGAGAGAGAGACAGAGTGTGAGCAGGGGAGAGCCAGAGAGAGAGGCAGACACAGCATCCGAAGCAGGCTCCAGGCTCTGAGCTGTCAGCACAGAGCCCAACGCGGGGCTTGGACCCGCGCACCGTGAGATCATGACCTTGAGTTGAAGTCGGATGCTTACCCGACCGAGCCACCCAGGCACCCCATTCGTTCCTGTTTTTAAATGTGAAACACAACATGGCCTATTCTGGAAAAGTGAATCTGATTTGTTTATCCTACTGGTTCTAAGTGGGGCTGGAGACAACACTGGAGGCAGATTTTCATCTCACCCTTGACTTTGTGCCATCCAGACAAGGAAACTCGGAGTCAGACGGCTGTCCCAGGAAATAAAAGGAAGCCGAAAGATCCCCACACTTTTATTTACACCCACAATACACACGAACCCCTCAGGGCAGGTGTTCAACTTATTGAAAGTTGGGGCTCCGAAGCATGGTGTGCTGGGGCCCTCCTGTTCCAGGGACTGTAAACCCCTGACTGCAAGGACGCCTCCTCCTATCCGACTCCCTTTCTTGAGACACTGCGATTCATACGTGCTGTTCGCAAAAGGCACGTGGAGATGAAAAGTTCAACCTAACCTACAAAGGATCTCTGTGTATATTTAGAGGGGAAAAAAAACAATCCATACGATCTGATTGTGGCTGATTACCAAATCGTCTGCAGAACCAAAACGCAGAAACCACTTCTCACTGATTCTTAACGGGGAGTGGCACGGAAAATCTGAAGAAATGAAACTACGACATGACAGTCGCTTTGAAATGCTTCTGTTTTAGAGATGCGTGCGCCACCCCCGCCCCGTATCCCGCCACCAATTCCCAGAGTCGGTGCTAATATTACCCTGCCCTGCCCGAAAGTGCCGTTAAGCGGCGCGAGCGCGCATCATCGGCGGCGAACAGAAGCCATTTGGGAATGACAACTCACGGAGCAGAGAACGGAAAGTTGACTCGGTTCTTAAGTTCTTCTTGTTTCGAATTAAAAGCGAGCCACTATCTAGCAGACTGCAGGCAGCAGCTCTGGGGCCCTGGTGACGGAGCAACCGTTAGAGCGAACTCTGTCCCGGCCTTGCGATTTTTCCGGTTACAATATTGTTTGACCCAAGTTGCCTTCCTTAGGGCATCTCTCCCAAGACTTTCTCTGACGCTCAGTGGAGCGAGATGGCCCCCATCATCCTCTTCCCGTTGTGTAAGTCTTGGGCTGCGGTTCACGAGCCTGGGGCGCAGGAGGAACGACAGAGAGCAGGCCCTCCTTTCTGTTTCTATACGTCAGACAGGACCGCACTTCTCTGCCATCTAGCACCCCAGAGAGGCTCTGCTTCCAGAATCCCTCTAAGTCTTTAAAGAAATGAGAACGGCAAAGGAGGGATACTGCACAAGGCTTGCAGAAGCCTGTGCCTTCACGCCCAGGGGTGCGGCGAGGGAGCCCCAAGGTAGGACAGCCTGGAACAGGGCGCCCAGCGACGCCCTCGAAAGCGGAGTCAACCGCACTGACAGGATCCCAGGGGGCAAGCCATCATCAGTCTGATAACGAAATGACCCTGCGTCTAAGACAGCCAAAGGGACATTTGGGCTTAACTGGATGAGAACACGTTCGGTATCACGACACTCACTCTGCCGTGTGGGACAAGGGACGTCAAGCCAAAGGAATTAGTGCTGGCCCTACACAGGGGGCTTAAAGCAGATTCTGGGAGAATAAAAGTAACCCACCTGAAGGGCAAACTCAGCCATGAGATTTTGGTTTGTTTTATTGTTGGTGGGTTTTTTTGTTTTTTTGTTTTTTTTTTTGGTTATTGCTGCATTTAGCTGCCGAACAAGAGAAAAAGAAATCAGTCACCATAGAAACCACCACATCACAATCCAACCTAACAGAACAGCTCACTTCCTTTCTTACCCTTTCGGCTGTAGCCGATGGAATGAGAAAGAGAAGCTCTTCTCTCTTTGCCACACTTCATCTTCTCTCTCCGGCCTTTAACCTGGGTCTCAGACGCTAAAATACAGAAAGAGATGCCCTCCGATGGGTTAAATCTACAAGCACACCGACGGGTACATAATTCAAAGCCGAGAAGAGCTCAAGAAGTAACAGGCTGTGGGGACTTCAGTGTATTATGAGCACGGCCTGAACCCTCTTTACAGAGAAGAAATACGTGCGTGGAATGTCTACCTGTCGTCGTTAGGGCGCTTGTGCTGAAAAACAATAATAATCCTTAGGGATCTTCTTTTACCAACTAGCTTTCCCTCAGCGGCTCCTTCCCCTTGTTTGTGAAACACCACGCTCTGGAGAGAGTGAGCCTCACTACAGACACAAGGACAGGCATAGCTTGGGACCGGACCCAACAACACCTAGCTTATTGCTTGGCCGTTACGAAAGCCCTTTATCTACAGATTTCAAGAGCACCCTTGAACCCGAATCAGTTGTAAACAGTTTGGGATTCTTCTAACACACACTTATGTCGAAGAAGACCAAAACATGAGTTGTATGAGGGGCACCAAGAGACTGAGTATTTCCTCCAAGTACTAGCCCAAGTATTCTCTTTTGACGCACCGTGAGTCCTGAGGATGTAAAAGCACGGGTCCCATTAACCTCATTAGCCACAGATACGGATCAAGAATTGGCAAGGATGGAATGGGTCGTGGCTAGAGTGTCTGGGTGTGTATATCCCATCGAAAAACACATCTCTCCTCAGCTTCCAATAAAACGGGAATAACCTGCAAACATCGGCTGTCACCAACCAAACGCCTCTCATCTACGCAGCTACTGTGCGTATTCGAGGAACTTGGGTATGACGCTAGAAAAGGGAAGGCAACAGGCTAGAAATCCAGATGCCCAGAAGGCAGAAGCCACTCACTCAGAGCCAGCGACTGCCCGACAGAAGTGTCCTCTCCAGGACATTCCTCAAGCTCCTTGTATGTCCACGGATCGGTTTCGTGAGTCAATGACACATCAGCCACAGCGCCTTACGATGCATTACTGGAAACATCTGGACAGCTAATGAGCGCCCCACACTGAAAAGGAAACTAACCCACACAACACTGGCGAGGCAATATTAAGTTGACTCCGATCATTTTCTTTTTTTTTTTTTTTTTGACATTTATTTATTTTTGAGAGAGAGAGACACAGCGTGAACAGGGGAGGGGCCGAGGAGGCAGAGTGGCAGGGCAGAGGAGACACAGAATCCAAAGCAGGCTCCAGGCTCTGAGCTGTCAGCACAGAACCCGACGCGGGGCTCGGACTCATGAACTGTGAGGTCATGACCCGAGCTGAAGTCGGATGCTTAAGCGACTGAGCCACCCAGGCACCACGACTCTGATCATTTTCAACGAGAAGGCACAGGGACAATGCAACTTCACCAGCAACGGAATTTCACAGAACGTGACTTTTTTTTTTATGCCGAGACGTTTCCTCAATTTCAATCCATCCCTAGTGTCCTTCCCAGGGCCCTCAACTGCCTCCTCTTAGCCTCAAACTGACAGGGTGTTGTTTCAGCTGCTCACGGAAACACCAGCTCAGCTGCCAATCCACCACCGCAACAGAGCCCCCGGTCCCCTCTCTATACGTGGTCACGGTGTCATTTAGAACCGCTCCCAGGAGATTCGCCTCCCTGACCCAACACTTAATGACCTCTCCTGAGTTTTCATTCCTCTGAGTTGATTCCTGTACTGGACTTCTTCACCAATCCGTTCAAGGATTTTTATGGCACGCTTCCAAAGTGCCAGGCGCTGCTCCAGGCCCCGGGAATGGAGCCGCTATCTGCTCTATGGAGTTTATTACGTTCTAGCGAGGGGAAACGGATCAGATGCAGAAAAAGCAAATTAACAGAGACCATGTGTGGGGATCAGTGCTACGATGGGCAAGAGGAGGAGAAGGTTGGTGCTGGAGAGTATGGCTCCTCCTTGTAAGCAAAGACCTGAATAAAGCGAAGGAAGGTGCCATGCAGGCCTCAGTTTGCGGGGGGGGGGGGGGGGGTCACTTTCCAGGGCGCCAGGGCATTACTGCAAAGGCCTGAGCAGGGGTATCTCAGGTTTGGAGGGACAGCAGGTCTCCATGGCGTGGGGAGGGACCGGCGAGGGCCTCAGGCCGCAGATAGGCTCAGAGAGCCCGCAGGGAGCTGGACCATGCAGGAGCCTGGACGGCCCTCCCTCAGCAGGAGATGCCACCTGGGGGGTTACAAGCAACAGAGCGAAGGGATCTGGATCTTGTTTCAAAAGAATCGCTGGGTGGCTCGGTCGGCTGAGCGTCCGACTTCGGCTCAGGTCACGATCTCGAGGTGTGTGAGTTCCAGCCCCACATCTCGAGGTGTGTGAGTTCCAGTTCCAGCCCCTCGCCGCTGATGGCACAGAACCCGTTTTTGGATCTTCCCTCCCCCGCTCGCTCTCTCCCCAAAATAAGTATTTTCTCAAACATCGCTCTGGCCGCCCTCTGAAGGACAGACCGCAGGGAAGCAATGATTAGCAGCCGGGAATATAGTTCTGAAACTAACACAGCGGTCCAGGAGAGAAGGAGGGCAGACCCAGTCTTGGGGCCGTGGTGGTGGGCCAAGAGAAAAGTGACGACTCTGGGACAAGACTGTGAGGACAGAGCCCGGTTCTGTCGATAGATGGGACGGAGGTGCCCGGAAGAGGATTACTATGCACAGCAGGCCAGAGATCGCAGTCCTTGGAAAGGGCCCGCTTGCGGGGTTTAGCCCTGGGCTGTCGTCTGGAAATACATCACCAACAGCACCCGTCACGGATACAAAGCTCCCCCTACACAGAAGAGTAGACCGCCGTGCCAAGATTATTTGTACAAACGGTACGATTTAAGTTGCCTTCTGGGAGTCTAAGACGGGGCCACACGCTAGGCATGGGATACCCACGGTGGCCAGCCCCCCATTAAGCCCCTGGACACTGGGCCTCTAATGATCCCCTCTTGAAGACAAAAGCACGTGCTGTCACACTTAAGAGTGTCCGGGAGCCACTCCGGAGAGGGCCCTCGGAGGCTTGGGCGTGAGTTTCCAGAGTCCACACCACGTTCTTCTTCCCACTGCCGATGTTGCTTTACACCCTTTTGCTCTCTCTAATTAACAACCCGCGAGCGTACCCACAGCTGAGTCCCGCCATCCTGGTGTTCCCCAAACCCGGGGGCAGAGCGGGGGACCCGACACAGGCATGAGAAAGAGCAAGCCTTCGGGGCCGACGCCAAGGTTCTGGCCTCAAGTCTCAGCGGCTTGCACCTGCTTTCGCTCTCCCGACGATCCCTAAACAGCGCACTTGGAATTTCAACCACACTGAGATTTTGAGCGTTTTTTTAATGTTTTCAGTGCGATGAAAAACAATATTCAAACAAGTTCACTTCTTTAAGGGATAAAAATGGATAAAGGGTTTCAGTGACATTTCAAAGAACACTACCTCCTTACAATTACGAGGCGTGGTCGTGAGTGAAGCAAGGAGGACAGTGTGCATTCCCTGGGCCACACATCTGTATTCCTCTAAGGGAGAAATGCCTTACTTCGATTAACTGGAAAATTAGGGACTTGGCTTCCTACTTGTAGATCTCTTTGATGTATGTGGGAGTTGTCACTGAAGTGTCCACAGCTTAACATTCTCAGATCAGTGGGGTCACAAATGTAGATTACAACTCACGAGCATTGCAGAGAATGAAAAGTAGCAGTAATTAGAGAAGGCTTATGAACATCTGACACATGAAATATCATGTTAATTATAGCTACGCTCTTATTTTCGCATCTCCCTTCGCCCTTTTCTTAAAATTCAGCTGTATTTCCCCAAATCCATGCCTTGGGTACTTAGGAAAACTGAAAACTTAAACGGTACAGAAAGGGGCACCTGGGTGGCTCAGTCGGTTAGGTGTCCGACTTCAGCTCAGGTTAAGATCTCATAGTTCACGGGTTCAGGCCCCGCACTGGGCTCTGTGCTGCCACCTTGGAGCCTGGAGCTTGCTTCAGATTCTGTGTTTCCCTCTCTCTCTCTCTCTCTCTCTCTCTCTCTCTGCCCTTCCCCTGCTCATGGGCTCTCTCTTTTTGTCTCTCTCAAAAATAAACACTGAATTTTTAAAAATGGTGCAGAAAACGCTGGCCATTTTCTTCTGTTCTCATCACTTTGATCGTGGGACTTGTCATAGGTCAATCAGATGATGGGTTGAAAAGTTTGCCTAATAAGTAAAACGGAAAGCTATGAGGCACCAGTCTGACGTGCAGGGCAATCACCTCCACATACTTACCATTTTTCAGGAGTTAAATTGGTAGTAATATATGGACTACTTTGGTAAATCTATTAAGTCTTTCAATAGTGAGTCTAGCTTTCAGGAAAAAAAATGTTTTTCCTTATTTATTGTTCAATGTAATGAATTTTTTATCCCCTTCCCTTCGGTACCCAATTCATTAGGTACTTAAATTTCAAATGAATGTACCTGTTTGCGGATCATCTGTGTTTTCTAAATAAGGGAAATCAGAATTGCCACTAAAATATGGCACCCGAAAGCCATTCTAAGCGTTCCTTCAAATCAAGGGTAAATGACAGCAGGAAGACTAATTCTGTGCTCGTTTTTTACGACGTTGCTGTCCATACTGATATTCGTACGAGATGGGGAATTCTGTACGTTAACACTAGCGGACTGAACTTATAGACATAGGCACACAGATACCAAGGCACGTATGTGAACACATCCCCAGAATGACAATCACCGCCACATAATGAGAGTCATTCCGTCAAAATACCCATTTTGTCTCCAGTGTAACGGCGGTAATGAAAAAAAGAACTGCTTTGAAACACTGCTCGTTTCCAGCCATTAAATGTGCATTGCTTTGACTTCTCTTAACAGTGGAACACGATGGCAATTTTCCTCAACAACAGGCATCTAGGATGACTCATGACTGAATCCAAACATATACACCTTTTACCATAATGAGAAGAATAGAAGTAAGTTTGCCTGCTGAGAAAGTGATGATCAAACAGTGGTAACAGGGGGAAAAACACAAAGTTCTCTTTTTACACCTGCAGGAGAATACTGCTCACCGAAACATCCAAAAACTTAAGAGGGCAAAAAACAAAACAAAACAAAAACTCTCCTGTTTTTGTTAAGGCGAAGCAACGATTAAGACAGTCTGAACCTCAGGCGCCTGGGTGGCTCAGTCAGTTAAGCGTCAGACTTTGGCTCAGGTCACGGTCTCACGGTCCGTGGGTTCGAGCCCTGCATCCGGCTCCGTAATGCTGGTGTGGAGCCTGCTTGGGAGTCTCTCTCTCTCTCTCTCTCTCTCTCTCTCTCTGCCCCCGTCTCTCTTCCCCTCCCCCACTTGCTCTGTCTCTCTCTCAAAATAAATAAACCTAAAAACTGTTTTTTAACAAAAATACACATAATTTCAATTTAACCCATTTTTATTTACGCAACGCCCATTCCGTATGTCCTGCCTGATGGGAGGCCCTGTGAAAAATGGGAAATATTCAGTCTCTACTCTTAAAGTCACTATTCATCATGAACAAGACACTTAGTGCATACAATAATAACTCTCAAGGAGTCCATCAAAATAGTCTGAATTCTCAGCGAAAAACATGAAAGTGACAGAAGAAGGTCACTGTATTTTGAAAAACGTAGAAAAATTATGAAACCCTGGGATCAGGTCAATAGCATTTTTCAGAGAGTAGCTCCTCCAATAAAAGTTTAACGAATTAAAAAACATACTAGGATAATTAATGTTTCTACCTTTTGAGCCTTAGTATTCATAGTCCTGAATAAGAAGTCTGCATATCCAATTAACCAACAATAGTATTAACTCAAAATATTTTTTTTAATTTTTTTTTAAACTTTATTTATTTTTGAGAGAGAAAGACAGCAACCAGGGAGGGGCAGAGAGAGAGAGACAGAGTCAAAGAATCTGAAGCAGGCTCGAGGCTCTGAGCTGTCAGCACAGAGCCCGACGCGGGGCTCAAACCCACAAACTATGAGATCATGACCTGAGTCAAAGTCGGGCACTTAACTGACTGAGCCACCCAGGCGCCCCACCTCAAAATATTTTATTTATTTTTTATTTTTTTATTTACACTTATTTATTTTTGATAGAGTCAGAGCACAAGTGGGGGAGGGGCAGAGATAGAAGGAGACACAGAATCCAAAGCAGGCTCCAGGCTCCGAGCTGTCAGCACAGAGCCCGACACAGGGCTCGAACCCACAAGCCACAAGATCATGACCTGAGGCAAAGTTGGACGCTTAACCCACTGAGCCACCCAGGCGCCCCTTTTTCTTTTTTAATTTTTTTTATTTACTCAACTCAAAATATTTTAAATCCGTGAGTTAAATACGTCTGTCTCTTCAAGAATTTGTTCATCCATTTGACAGTATTTACTGAGTCTGCCTACAGTCTGGTTGAACGGATTCAACACTGAACAAGAAAGACGTGGTCCTTGCCTTCCGGAAGCTTCAGTTAAGCAAAAAGACATGGATGTTACACCAAGAACCACACAAATGGCCAAGTCTAATTGTGAGCTGGGCAACAAGGCAGAAGAGAGGGCACGGAATGTAGGACAAGGACAGAAGCCAAGGGCCCAGGCAAGACTTCTTTAAGACGATTCATATTTGCAGCTGAACCCTTCTGCAGCATCTAACAGACAAAAGGTACGTGAAGAACAGAGAAGAGGCCGGTGGCGGGCACACAGGGGAGGCCCCGCACATGAGCCATGGAGGGAAGCATGGCTGAGTCACCAGCAGGCTCAGCGCCATCTTGGAGGGCTGTCAGGGAGCTTTACCTACAGCCCAAGCCACAAGATGGTTTGTGCGGGGGTGTCAGATTCTGATGGCGGACTAAAACTCCCATTAATTTCCCTAAACCAAAATTCCAGTGAAGAATTTTTAAGACCCAAATCCACTCAGTAGCAGCAAAGTTTTGGAAGGTAACAACACAGATGAGTAAAAAGTGACTGATTTAACACAACCAACAGAACCCATCTCAAGCCTTCAGCAGCAAAGCTGAGAACCAATGCAGGGCAGACAGCAGAATCTTCGAGAGACTCAGCAAATGGTCACACCACATATGCCTAAAACTGGGGGTGGATGGGAACCGATGAGGGAAGAAGCTCCCTCCTCCACTCCCAAAGACCAACCGTGCTCCCCACTCACCTCTGAAGCCGGTGATACAGCTGGCCGCGGGGCTGTGGGTGCAGTGCCGAAAGGCCGGCCCCCCTCTCCCCACTCACCCAACAACACCGACAGCCGGCTTTGAGCCCTGGGCTGGAAGTCGAAGAACCCTGTGGAAAATCAGCTGAAGAGGAAAAACCACTGCACAAAGAAGTAGCCTTCCAGGGTCACCCACACCCACACAGCTCTCCCTCAGCTTTCTAACCCCCTTCTTACTCAAGAGCAGAAGGTCAAGGATTTGCAGCTATCTTTGTAAAGCCTCCAACAAGAAGACAGGAAACAATCCAAAAGCAACATGGAGGAACTAAATTATTCAGGGAGGGGAAAAAAAAAAAACAAACTTCTAAAAGTCAGTAATTTCAACAAGATAAACTCATGTGTCCATGCTGTGAGAACAGGAGGCTATAAACACAGCATTCAGCGAAGACACACCAAACAAGTGCTCGCAGAAACAGGACGGCATAAGCAAGTTTCAGGAAACTTCTCACAGTGGAGCAAACAGACAAGGAAATGAAAAATAGAACTGAAAGGAAAAGAAGCGGGGGGTGGAGGGTAGAGGGAGAAAGAGAGGAGGAGGAGGAGGAGGAAAAAAACCAGTCCAGGAGAACCACATCCACGTGCTCACAGATCAAGGGAGCAAAAGAGAGGTGGGAGACATCATTTTAAAAAAGAAACATCCCCCAATTAAAGGCCTGAGTTCCAGCCAGCATACTGGAAGGAAACAGATGCCCACCAAGGCATTCCTCTGTGAAATGGCAGAAAAGTGGAGGAAAATAGAAGATTCCGGAGAAGGGAGGAAAAAAATGGAGCAAGACGTCCAAATTCTTGAGAAAACTGATAGTGAGGAGCCTAGAATTCTCTACCCAAACAGACCGCCGGTGAAGCATGAGGACAGAACAAAGACATTCTCACTCACTCAGGGAGAAGGGTCCTGTCGGCTGCCATCACGATGACGGCTGCCATGTTGCATTCACCTTCAGAATCTGAGGAGAGAACGTCCAAGCAAGCCAGACCAAGACCGTTGACGGTATCTGGCTCATGCCGACTGCATACGAAACACGCTCCCAGTGCCTGCTCTAGGCCCAGCTGCCTGCAGCCGATGAGACCATTCCATTGAATTCCCAGAGAAGCCGTGTTTGGGCTTCCTCCTGGAACAGCAGTAAGCTACAACGGCAGAAACTACAAACCCACTGGTTCCCGTCCATGTTTCTAAAGGATGTCCGGCACGTGAAGTTCATGCTACAGCCCTGGAAGATGACCCGGCCGAGAGGAACCCTAATTCTCTGACGATCGGCTCGTGCCTTTGCTGACTCAACTCTCTTGTAAGCTGAGGAAAAGCAAAGCCAACTTACCAACCAAACGCCATCCGGCTATTTCCCCCCAGGAAAGGGCCTCTTCTAAAACAGGGAGGCTTAGACCTGCTTCTGACTTTGTCAAGGCAAATCACGTAACAGTTAGGAAAACAGACAGAGGCAGTAACACTGCAAAGAGAAAGCGAGGAAGTGATCCCCACAAAACGAGGCAGAGCCCCGAGAGTGCGTGGGGGAGGGACGCGCCCAAGGGCTCCCGGTGGTGACTTCTCGTATTCTGCGTTCACCCCTGACTCTGAGCTCCTCACAGATGTATGATGTATTTCAAAACAAAATCTAGTTTGAACACAACCCAATTTATACGTTTAAAATATTCCTAAGGCCACCGCGAAGACAGTGGACATCACCTGCACGGGTCGACAGAGGGCCGCAAAGAGACCGTGGAGCCAGAAAGGAAAGGGAAAAGCTGTTCTTCTTTACTGTCATCATCTTTTCCAGGGGAGAATGTTATCAGGAAAGCAAGAAAGGAAGGAAGGAAGGGAGGGAGGGAGGGAGGGAGGGAGGGAGGGAGGCAGAGGTGAGGAAAGAAGTATTTGATCAGTTTAAAAAAAAAAAAAAAAAGAATGCCCAAGATATTGCTTCATTGCCAACAATCACTACTGCTAACAACCAATTCTTTTTTTTTAATTAATTAATAAATTTATTTTGAGAGACAGAGAGCAAGCAGGGGAGGGGCCGAGAGGGAGAGGGAGAATCCCAAGCAGGCTCCACGCTGTCGGCACAGAGCCCGACTCGGGGCTCAAACTCACAAACCACAAGACCACGACCTGAGCCGAAATCAAGAGTCGGACGCTCCAGGGACTGAGCCCCCCAGGCGCCCCCCCCCCAATATCCCGTTCTATTTACGCGGTTCGTCTAGCGCAACAGGATCAAAACGCTGTAAAAGTCATCGCTCAATTAAACTGCGGAACGTAATTCTATCCCTGGTTTCAAAAGCGGTCTTTTAAAGTTAAAACTGGTGTTACAAACCAGGAAAAGCGCGGCTCGAGAAGGCACGTGATCTGCTGTGACGGGTTAAAATCCTGAGCTACGACTTGGGCGTACATAAAATTCAGGAAGCCGATGCCTGCGCCCAGGCCCTAAACTCCTCCTGCCCCTGGCACCTAAACGCCTTCCTCATGTCATTCCCCACATGGGACGTGAAAGGTACTGCAGACAGGTGTCCCCTCGGGACCAGGAAGCCAGTTTCTGCCAGCCGGCTGCGACCACGTTTAGAACCGCCCAAGACTCAGGGTCCGCATAAAAACAGCCGCTGGAGGCCTTCCTCTGGCCCGAATGGGTCATCCCTGCCCACGGCTTCATATTAAGTGGTGGGCATAATTTCAAAGCGTTAAGAACCCGGCGATCCTTTCCCGCTATGATGTCATTCCCCTTCCGTTAGCACCTACAAGGCCTCGCGCCCAGCAGGTACTCGCACAAATTTCTCGGGCCATCCAGAAAACCGAACCACCAAGAGGCGCATCACTGTCGATTCTTTTTGCCCAACAAATACCCAACGAGGCCTGCTGCGTCTTCTTCAGTCCCTTTGGTAAAGGGCGAAGGAGGGCAAAGGAGGTGACGTGACTCTATACCAGCCCATTATGGAGAAAAACAGTAAAGCCACGGCAGTTCCATGAGTGTTTCGTAAGACGAGAATTTGTGAGGATTACAAAGCGTGGTCAAAGCACACAGATAAACACTTGGAACGTCGCGAATGCAGAGCGGCCGAGCTTTTCGAAACTAGCTTTTGCAACCGTGGGGAGCGCTTCGACGTTAAGGAACCTCTCACTCCAGAACTCGCACGGTCTGAGAAAGAATAAACAAGTCGCTACGAACCGACATCTTACCTTAAACACTTCCATCGGCAGAGGAAACTTTGTGGCGTCAATAAGGGATTTTTCCAGAGAACACTTCCACTCAGAGGCCATCTTCAAAGGATAGATTTCTGTATCAACAGCAAACCACAGAAGCGTGTAAGGACTCACATATTCTACTGGGTGGTTCTTCCTGGAATTTTACTTTCCAGGTTTTCAGAGTCACTGGCACACTCAGCAACCGTGAGCACTCACACCCTGCCCCCATAAAAGGCCACCTGCCGAGGGGATTTTCTGACGCTCTGAGCCGCTGCGATCAGACATGAAGAATAAACTTAATAGGGCCCTTCAGGGGACACTGGCGTGCATTCTGTAAGTGATTTAATGGCATAAATCACCCCAGCGCCATCTTCAATCACCTGCTGCCCCAAATTCCATGTGAACACCTGGGAAGTCACATCCGCTGATGAAGAACTTAGGACCCGATAAATTTCTAAACTAGACACGACGCTCGTCTGGCATTTTCGGTTATTACGGCCCATTTTTCACTAAACCTCTAAGCCCGCATCTGCTAAAAAATAGCCCACGTGAGCCAGGAAATTATTAAAAGGTGAATTAAAATTTACCAACCAAGTTTAATATTTACACTTGAAATGTTGCTAACACACCCCACGTGGCCCATATTCCCCCTCCCCCCCCTGCCCCAGGGGGTGGGGGTGGGGGACAGAGGGATTTACGAATGGAGGTTACTCTGGCTGAATGCAAAACTGAAAGAAAAAAAAAAATGTGTTGAGCCCTGTTTCCACCGATTGCTGAAACTGCAGGGGAATTTTATGATCTGATCTCCACGGATTTAAGACCTTATCAAAATAGGATTTGCAGAAGCACTCACTTGAAGGAGATATGTTTATACCTTCCCTATATCAACCCAGGCTACTCCAGACAGACCGTTAGGACATGAATATGAATTTAAGCACAGTTAAAAGGCAACATTAAACCTTTGGGGCTATATTTTTAATTTCTTGCATGTCTGTTTTTCAGCATGCAGCCATATATTTTGGCCCCCACAGCTTCTGAACTCACCTTGAGCCTGAGTGCCTGTGTTTTAGCAGTTTATCGAGTCTTTTCAGGCTACCAGAATTACGAGAGGATAAAGATGCTGCCGGAGGGAGTCAAGTTATCAAGGTTCAGCCCACCGTCATTCACTGTCCGTTACGCAAAGTCACGTCAAGGGCTATGAGTGACCAGACGGGCTCTGCTGTGCACACTGTATAATCCTCCTTAACATTTTATTTATACTCTTCTACCTCTAGGGAATCTTTTTTCCCCAATTTGGCATTTCTATATCGGAACACAAGAAGAAAGTGATTCTCCTTCACAGTATCTGACATACTCGGGCGGACACAGTGGGGCCCCAGAAAATGAACCAACGGTCCCTCCACCATGCACAGGTGAGGAGGGGGGCACAGGGTCCCACAAAGGAGGAAGAGGGACCAGTTCACAGCCTTATAAACTGCCCCACGAGGAGAAGGATTCCCTGAAACGCACCAATGGTTCAGCTCCAGGGGCACTGCATTAAAACCTCGGTGAAAGGGAGACAATTGCCCCAGGAAGCAAAGCCTGACACCACGTGCAGCAGGTCAAGAGCCTCAGGAGGGAAAGGACACACAGGAGCCCAGATTTCCTGAGCAGACAGGAACAAATTCACCGTCCCAGATATCTGGATGCTGGTCAATAGGGAGTTCAACCTTGGCACAGTAGTAAAAAGAGAGCCCAGGTCACGAGAAAGGACGGTGCCGGTCAAAGACAAGACAAGAGGCAAGAGACAAAGACAAGACAAGAGACAAGACGAGAGACAAAGACAAGACGAGAAAAGGCAAGAGAAGCTCCCCTGCGCTGGTGCCTGAACCCCTGCAGTCTGCAACTGAGGCACCTGGGGGCTGGGGAGCCCCAGAGATAGAGAAGAGGGGAAGAGAAGAGGGGTTCATGAAAAGTATGCAAGACCAGAGCAAAAGCCCCACCTGGCCAGGGCTGGACCCAGGCCACCAGAACAGAGCACGGTGATGTGCAGACCCCAGCAGGGATGCTCACAGCCCTTCCCGGCCCTGGCAGGTGTCCCCACACGCTGGCGGGGCACCACTCTGTCCACCACGCCATCTCAGAAGGTGTCCCCCCAAAAAGTCATGTTGAAATCCTTCCCCAAAAGTGATGGTTAGGAGGTGGGGCCTTTGGGAGGTCACAAGGGGGAGAGCCCCCACGAACGGGATTAGTGCCCTTATAAAAGAGACCCCAGAGAGCCTCTTCGCCCCTCCCACCATGTGAGGATGCTGAAGGACGGCTGCCCATGACCCAGGAAGCGGACACCAAATCTGTGGGTGCCCTGATCTCGGACCTGCAGCCTCCAGAACTGGGAGAAATAATAATAAATGCCCAGTCTGTGGTATTTATTCTCCTAGAACAGCCTGGATGGACTAAGAAACCCTGGCTCCATGCGATTTTTGTCTCTGTCCTACAACCTACGATCCTTTGTCTTCTTTCTGAGGATATTAAGCCCTGATATGGAATTTAACCCCATGGCAAGGCACACTTCTCTTAGAAGGTGAAAATCAAATGTGGTTTTTTCCGGAATGCTCAACCACCTGCAAAAGCTAAACACCTCACGGTTCCAATAAACAGAGAACAATATTCCGTGTGTGTGTTTCATTAGGACAGAGAGGCGCTTGGTTACACCAGCAAGTTTATGGACGATAAATAGCGCCATTAAAAGAACATAAACCATTTTCTTAAAATGATTGTGATGCAGGTAATTTAATAGAGTGTATCATGTCGATTTCTGTTTGCGGGGAAGTAATAAGCAATTAAAATCTGGCCTGACCCATCTTTAACTAGAAGCCTAAGTGGAAATGAGGCGCTCGCCCTCTGAGCGTTTGGCCGGCTCTTGCGAGGCGAGGGCTAGAGAAAACAGGAGGGGAGCAGAGGACCACCAGCTCACAGCCTCCGACTGAAGGAAAGCCTGGAGGGGTGACCCCCCCTTTTCATGCACCCTGCAACGACCACCCCTTCCTGTCTCACCAGTGAGCAAAGACTGGTCTATGCTTGCTTCCAGACACTGGGAAGCTGCAGACGGAATGTTGGCGTCTCCCCAAAATTAATACGCTGAAGTTCTAACCCCCAATGGGATGGTGTTTGGAGATGGGGCCTTCAGGAGGTAATCAGGGTTAGATGCGGTCATGAAGGTAGGGTCCTCATGACGGGAGGAGCACCGAGCTCTCTGTCTCTCTCTCTTTCCGTGTGCACATAAAGAAGAGGGTATCCACAGAGGAGGAAGTGGGCTGTCCCCAGAACTCAACCCTACCAACACCCGCATCTCGGACTCACATCCTCCAACACCACGAGAAAATCATCTGTGTCATTTAAGCCCTCCGCGCGTTTTGTGTGGCCGCCTGGGCTAACTAATACGGAAAGCGACAACCATCTTTGGATGGGGAAATAGTTCAGAAATTTCCAGACTCAGGAAGACAAAGAAAAAAAAATGGTTGCCATAAAGGTGGTGAGGGCAAAAAAAAATATGGAAAAACATCGAGAGACAGAGATGCAAAAGGCCTCAGAAGGTTTCTTGTCCTTAGTTTTCGCAACAACACGTAAGACTCTACCTCGCTCTCCGAACATCCAGAAACACGAGAGCGGGGGGGGGGGGGGGCCTCTAAGAGACCACTGACCTCAACAACCTTCTCAAATTTGCTAGAAACCCGAATAGAACCACACAACCCTGATCACAGAACGAGTATCTCGAAAACGTCCACCACTTGCGGTATCTTGTCAACGCTCCACGGCACGGCAAATGTACAACGACCCCCATTTTGCAGAGGAGGAAAGTAGAGGGGCTGCCCAGGGCTCTGTAGCGAGGGACGGAAGTGCAAGAAGAAGCTGGAACTCAGACCCCGGCTCCAAGTCCACGTTCTTCCAGCTCCGCCCGCTTCTTCGAGCTGGAGCCACACGTGAACTCTTCTGGAGGAACGAAAAACACCGTGAACCCCACAGAGCCATATTCCTGCCCACGGAGTGGGTCCTGGAGCCACGCCGGGTGCTCAACAACAGATCCCATCAACAGAGAGCATCTCCCTCATCAGGGAAATGCAAATCAAAACCACACCCAGATACCACCTCACGCCAGTCGGAGTGGCCAAAATGAACAAATCAGGAGACTATAGATGCTGGAGAGGATGCGAAGAAACGGGAACCCTCTTGCACTGTTGGTGGGAATGCAAACTGGTGCAGCCGCTCTGGAAAACAGTGTGGAGGTTCCTCAAAAAATTAAAAATAGACCTACCCTATGACCCAGCAGTAGCACTGCTAGGAATTTACCCAAGGGATACAGGAGTACTGATGCATAGGGGCACTTGTACCCCGATGTTTATAGCAGCACTCTCAACAATAGCCAAATTATGGAAAGAGCCTAAATGTCCATCCACTGATGAATGGATAAAGAAATTGTGGTTTACATACACAATGGAGTACTATGTGGCAATGAGAAAGAATGAAATCTGGCCCTTTGTAGCAACGTGGATGGAACTGGAGAGAGTGATGCTAAGTGAAATAAGCCATACAGAGAGAGACAGATACCGTATGTTTTCACTCGTATATGGATCCTGAGAAACTTAACGGAAACCCATGGGGGAGGGGAAGGAAAAAAAAAAGAGGTTAGAGTGGGAGAGAGCCAAAGCACAAGACTCTTCAAAACTGAGAACAAACTGAGGGTTGATGGGGGGGTGGGAGGGAGGGGAGGGTGGGTGATGGGTATTGAGGAGGGCACCTTTTGGGATGAGCACTGGGTGTTGTATGGAAACCAACTTGACAATAAATTTCAAAAAAAAAAAACAACAACAACAACAACAAAGAGCATCTCTGCTTGATCCGACCCTGTTTTCAAACGCTCCCCTTACTCATCAGGGGCAAAAAGGCTAGCACAGCTCTTGCCATTCTGGGGGAGGTCTCCCCCTCCAGATTGGCGTCCGCAGCCCCAATAATTATTTGGCTCTTGAAAGCTGGACTCGGCTGGTTCCCTCCCTCCCTAGAGACATCCCCAGCTTTTTATTCAGTCAGTTCACCGGACAAATATTCACTGAGCACCCACGATGCGCCAGGCACCGGGGACGCAGCACAGAATCAGACACAGATGTTCGGTTAGAGGGGTACTGAAATGCCCTCATGACGGGACCGTCTGAACGAAGCGAGGGGACGGTCAATGTCACATCTGGAAGAATGGCCCCCCGAGGACAGGACGTGCCTAGCAAGCCTGTGGAACACAGAGGAAGCGGAGGTGCAGGGAGAGCACTCAGAGTGCAGGGCTCCAGGGCTGCGTGGCTGGAGAAGGAGCTCGGGTCTGATCGCAGACTGCCTTCCGTTCAGCACAGAAGGGAAGCCGCTACTGGGAGGATTTCCGGTCCTCTCCCGATAAAGCCTGAACCGCTAAGGACTTCAGGAAGTGGCTGCCCTCTTCCTCGACCCCCTGGCGTTTCATCATTTTCCGTTCCCTCACCCAGTCTTCACCGAAGCTGGATTCAACCTCCTCCGTCAGCACCCACGTGCCCCCCGGACCGCCCTGGGTGTGACACGGTGGGGGGGGG
This sequence comes from Lynx rufus, assembly GCF_022079265.1. NCBI lineage: Eukaryota > Metazoa > Chordata > Mammalia > Carnivora > Felidae > Lynx > Lynx rufus. Next base: position 6,474,958 of record NW_025814889.1, read on the forward strand.
GCTTCTTCCCCTCTTTCTGTCCTCCCCCGACCTGTCTTCTCCAGTTTGAGCCAGAGATGGGAAGACACAGGGAATGTAGCTTTCTCTCTGCTAGACGGTCTACGAGCAGCCCCCTTTCCTAGCGTTTTTGAAAACTATCCAGCCACTTTCTACTACTCCTTACTTCTGCCTTGATTTGTACTGAACGGTTGAGAAATCTCATGCCCTTTAACAAGTAAAAACAGTAAGTAAAACTGAAGGATGGGCCACGCTTCGTGTTGGCGAAGGGGGCAGTTAGTGGGGACACAGCAAGGCAGGCGTGGGGGGGGGGGTCCGCAGGGCTTACTCTCAGGTGCACCCTGAGCCATCTCTCCTCTCCCCTCCGCCCCACACCTCCAAATCCCCTTCCTATTGAACAGTCAACACTTTTCATCTAGCTAAGGGTGTCTGGCGATAAGAACAATAGCTAATATTTTTATGCAAGCCGGAAATTTTCTTCCCACCTATATTTCCGTTAAGGAAAGAGCACGACCGTGTAAGTTTCGAGTCCCTCTGGGTCTTGAAATTGATTTACACAGGCCCAAAGTACTGGGTTCTGTTCGCGTGTATAAGACACGGGTACCCTACATTTATAGCAGCATGATCCACGACGGCCAAAGGATGGAGGCAGCCCAAGTGTCCATCAATAGGTGAACGGATAAAGAAGATGTGGTTTCTATATGCAACGGAGTCTTACTCAGCCGTAAAAAAGGATGAGACCTTGACATTTGCAACAACATAGATGGAGCTGGGCAGTATTATCCTCAGTGAAATAAGCCAGTCAGAGAAAGGCAAACACCATACAATTTCACTCATATGTGGGATTTAAGAAACAAAACAAATGAGCGGGGGGTGGGGGGGAAGGGGAGAGGCGGGGGAAGCCAAGAAACAGACTCTTAACTATAGAGAGCACAGTGCTGGTCACCAGAGGGGAGGCGGGTGGGGGATGGGGGAACTAGGTGATGGGGATCAAGGACACACTTGTGATGAGCACTGGGTGATGCAAGGAACGGATGGATCACGAAACTGTACACCTGAAACTAATATTACGCTGTATGCTAACTAACTGGAATTTAAGTAAACACTTAAAAAAAATAAAATAAAACTCAGCTACTATAATCGCCACCTCGCGTGTTGTTCTGCTGCATGAGGCAAGGGAACCCAGCTTTCATCTTGCATGAAGAACCTCATCTGAAGAACTAAAAGCCACACTTGAGTGTCCTTTTGCCTTTTATTTTCCTCTCCCCATACAAAACCTCTCTTGCCAACAATTTAAATGTCGAGAAAATAAACTTCTTCACGACGAAGGCGTCCTCCAAATTCTTTAAGGACACCCACGAACTCTTCAGTGGAATGGACAATTCGTGTCCAGAAATTCACTAAGACCGGTAAACACAATTTATTCTTGTCTTATAAAGACATTAAATTATCTAAAAGAGACAGAAAGAGAGAGAGAGAGAGAGAGAGAGAGAGAGAGAGAGCTCTCCTGTGCAAGTATCTCCTAAGTTTCTATGGTGACACTTTCCATTATTCTTGCTTTGGAGTATGAGTCCCCAGACTTCACAGCAAAGAACACTGCACAGAACCTAAGAGGCAAGTAATAATCCTTTGCTATAAATGTTCACACTGGCAAATATAGGGATCTCCTAAAATTTATAAAGCAATTAGATACTAAGCTAAGATTTATACACCCGACTTCCCACACAAAGTAAATTTCTCCTGCCAGGTTATGAATCCCAAGGCAAATGTGAGCTTAGATCTTTTCTCAACACTGACAGGCCCTTTGTTTGTCATCAGAGTCCAAAATTACTCAGGGTATAAATGGATTTCCTGGCTGCTTCTCAAAACGTTGACAACAATAATACTAATAAAATACCATGTTATGGGTCTATATGCCTGTCAAACTCAACATAAATGCAAATACATGACATACAGAACCAGGAACTTTTTTTTTTTTTTTTCAATTAAAGCCCTTGAGTGACAGAAGGGAGGAATGTTAACTCCTTCGCTTCACGGACTCAAGACGGGCACCGGCACCTAATATGGCAGGAAAAAAGATCTCCGGCAATTTTAATAAAATACTTGGCTCTCTGCTTCCAGTATATCTGGTGAAACGGACCAGGATGAAAAACAGAAATCTCTGGAAGACAATAATATTTCTACCTTGTCATCTTTAATCCCACGTCCAACATTTTTTTGTTCTGAGGATACCCATTAAAAAAACTGGTAAGGCCAGTATGGGCAGCAGGGGGAACGGGAAGAAATGGGGGGCAAGGGGCCATCGCCCTTCAAACTAGATGACCTTGGACAAGTAGCTTACTCTCAGTCTCAAATTTTCTCTGCTGGAAAAGGAAATATTCACACCAAACATGCAGCACTTTTTTGCAATCAAAACAAATACCACACCAGATGTAAAATCACCTGGCACACACTGAACGTTCAAGAATGGTCAGCTTGTGAACAGTGAGATTCTCGCCCGGTGAGGTACGTATGGAAGCATAATGCACTATTTTGTCCCAGTAAGTCTGCGTAAAGTCATTTGACGGTGCTTTTGAAGCGAATTAATATCCCTGATGTGCCAGGAAAAAACGTATGACGATTTTCTCTTTGCCATTTCCAGGTCAGGACAGATTATATAAACAAGCATTTGGTTTGGATATTTGGATGGATGGATGGATGGATGGATGGATGGATGGATGGACGGACGTGGGTAGATGGATGGATGGCAAATGGGTGGGAGGTTGGGAGGGTGAAGGGTGAATGGATGGATAGGTAGGTAAGTGGATGGACAGATAGATGGACCAATGGATGGAGGGGTATGGATGAGGGGCAGGGTACAGACGAACAGAGGTGGATGAATGAACGAACGGATGAGAGGGTGAATGGATGAGTGGGTGGGTGGGTGGATGGATGGATAGATGGATGGATGAAGGATGGATGGACAGACAGAGATTTTGGAACTTACTTCCAAGACCGTCAAAATTCCTAAAGAAAAAGGGAGAATATGACCAAGCCCCAGTCCACTGGGCCTTTCATTTGCGAACCAGGGATTCCAAAGGAACTAGATGAAACTTCACCGCAGCCTCCGCTGCTTTCCCCTCGTAAAGTATTATTACCTGAGGCCTTGAGTTCCGTTTTCTACAGAAAGTATTCTTAAGTTAAAAGGCTCAAGATGCACGTACACGGACCTGAACAAAGTCTCCAGAGGCGTATCCGGGAAAATACCACACGTTTTTCCCAAGTACTTCCCAGCAGCCTTAGCCTCGGCCCTTACCTGAAGGTGGGTCCATTCTGTACTTATTCTCTTGACACCAACCAACTGGTCGAAGTCTGTAATCCAAGTAAAACAACCACTGGTCATAGGATTCAGTGTCCTCCAATCCCACATAGCGAAGGCGTAATCTTCCTCCAACATTTTCAATCACACTAACTATCCAGTACTGAAAAGGGTTGTGAGAGTCCTGAAGTTCTATTAAGGAATCAACTGTAATGAGGTCTATAGGGCCTTTCCCTCGCAGAGGCTGTTTAAACAGAAGCAAAACTCCTTATTTTAAACTTTATGTTGAGGTTCTCATGGAAACAGATGACAGCAGAAGATAATATTTTCTCACACCATCATCCAAGCTATTGGCAGACAGTCTAGCGTTTCCCTCCTCCCCCCTCCTTTCCGCGCCCACGGCCCCGCCCCTGCCCGCTTCCCCCCCACACACACTTGCACATTTCACCCAGCCCTCTGCCCGACGACACTCGCAAGTTAACAGAACATAACAGTTTGCGCTCTCGTTCTCACCAAACAAATCACCCTTCCCAGATAAAACCGGGTTTGCTCGAAATAAGCATGCTTTTAAGGAGAGTTGCACCCAATTTGCCTCGAGCTGGAAAACATGTGGTAGCGAAATGTCTACTTTTCCCATAGACAGATGTATCCGCTATGGGGCTATCACTTCGTACTGTGACCCAACAGACATTTGTCTTAAAGTGGCTACCACTCTAAGGATTAAGACTCTCTCATACTTGTGTGAAGAGGTGTAGATGGCATGTTTATTCCACGTTTAATGATCGGCTGCATTTGACAATTAATGTGAAGTTATTTCTACACCTGACCCGACAGTTAGTTTAGAGACGATATATAATTACGGCCCCGTATAAGCAACCCTCTCAGCGTAAGTTAGGACGTGAAAAGGGTGTTTGTTCAGTCAGCCGTGAGGGCAAATACATTTAAAAAAAAAAAAAAAAAAAAAAAAAGAATGAACAGAGAAAGACAATTTGTCCTTCTGAAAGGGTGAAGAACCATCATTTTGATTTGTTAACCAAACAATTGAATTAAGAGCCATTAAGATAAGCAAATACATTAGGCAAAATCTTCACAAAACAACACTGGATAACTATATATCACACAGCAGGGCTCCAAAAGTCAATGTCATTGATGAGAAGAGGGAAATTTACGGTTAACGTTAAGAGAATAATGAGTGTCAAAATCCACACCGTATTCCTTGTTATTTACTATGTGTTTCCCCGTTTGGGGCGGGGGGGGGGGGCATTTTTCAAACAGATTTGGTAACTCAGTAATTATTTTTGACAGTGCACTGTCCCTCCTATTATATATGGTAAATATTTAAATGCTTTATCACGAAATTATTGTTAAATGAACCATCAAGGTTGCAGATTAAACTTTTTCCTCAGTACCTTAAAAATACCTTAACCGCACTGAAATATGATTAGCCAATTCTCCCCTTGTTTTCATAAGGGGAAGCTAATTCAATTATTATGTAACACCCGTGTGTTATCATCATGAGGGTATACATCCAAGAACGGAGTAGTCAATGGAACCACTTATCGGTATACCCCAAGACTACACCAGAGCACGTATATTTAGTGGTCACCTCCATAAGATCAGTTATTCCATGGGACTTTAAATTCACTAATATAGGATGGAGACTTAAATGTACAGGAGAGTGGAAAGATATCCTAACGTTGTTATTGAAAGACGTGAGGCAAATTTTCCACTTATTGACTGGAACACAGGTGAAGTGTCTTGAGTGCCATAAGATTAACCAAAGCAACTCATGAAACAAACAGGAAGTGAGGCCATTTGGGTGGAGACATCCGCACATACACATGCACCTGCCGAAGGATATATGCAAAGGCGCTCATGTAACTGTCATGCTTCAGACACAGAATAGCTGAATAACAACAATACATACACCTTCCAGGAGGCTGGCAGGGGCCGTCCGGGAACCAGTCAAATCACGAATGAGGAATTCTGTCCAGTCTGTGTACTTCTCTTTGATTGCTGGCAAGACAAAAGAAGAAAAAAACAACAACAACAACACTTCAACACAGCAGGGGAGTGTCCGAGAAGTGTAACATCGCAGCACTTCCCAGGACACGCGTGTGGTTTTCGATACTTTTCTTAATTTTAAGCACCAGGCTTCAGTTCTAAAACGAAGACAAGAAATCTGTCATCAGCGGGTGACTTCATGACTCCGGTGGGCCTCGATTTTGCTGGGTATCCAGGGGGCTGAAGAATACGGGGCCCTGCTGTCTTAGCATCTATTCAGAAACTTCCGTGGGCAAAAAGAAGATACTGTCGAGCACAAAACTGGGGAGGTTCCAAGAAGAAAGGGATCCGTGAGGGGCAGAAGACTCAGGTGGAAAAACAGCCACAGGCTCTGAAGGACAGGAAAGGTTTCACAGGTGGAGAAGAGGAAGAAGGGATTTTTGGACTGAGAGAAGGAGCTGAGGGGAGGCACAGGGAGGGAGACGTGGAGGAGGAGGCAGCGTCCAGTCCGGGGGGGAGGGGGGGAACGGTGACACACGCCACGCGGCCGCCCAGAAAGCCAGCATGAACACTGAATAAACGGGAAGTCGCTGTATAAACTGAATCTGAAAACAGCATAAAGGCTCGGATGGAAACAGAAGAGGCTAATGGCAGAGAAACCCAAGAGGAAGCTAGTGCAGGTCTCTAAGTACCAAAGTGACGGCGCCCCAAGCAGCGGGGACCACACCCAGGACAAGGAAGGACTTGGCCGAGACATCTCTGAACAAAGGAATAGCAGACGCGGAAGTCAACAATCAACAAGCGCTTAGAACCCGAGACTTAAGGAACACAGCATTCCTGGCCTAGCTCCCAAATCGCAGATGTCCAAAGGCTTCGCCAGGTTACGTCCACACCCAGGAGAGGCCCTGGACCTTCCCCGGGGCATCACAGGATTCACAACGCCAGGAACAGACGGCAGCGAGCCTCAGATCCCCATCCGGCCACTCTGTGGATCCCACGGAGAGCCAGCCGGCCCTGGAGCCCGGCCGAGGATACATTCGCTACTTAGCTTTCGTGAGTTGCTTGTGCTCTGCAAAGGCATGAGACAACCATTTCTTGCTCAAGGGGCGCCTGGGTGGCTCAGTGGGTTGAGTGTCCGCCTTCGGCTCAGGTCATGATCTCCGCGGTCTGTGAGTTCGAGCCCCGCGTCGGGCTCTGTGCTGACAGCTCGGAGCCTGGAGCCTGTTTCGGATTCTGTGTCTCCCTCTATCTGCCCCTCCCCAACTCATGCTCTGTCTCTCAAAAATAAATAAACATTAAAAAAAAAGTTTAACAGTTTCTTGCTCAAACCGAAAGGAACAGAGTCGTAACAGAAGGCAACTAGGGCGTAAAGGTATGGAGGGAAAAGGTTACGTCATGGCCTGAGGGGGACTCTGGACTCCGCGGCTGGCTCTGCCATCACTGGCTGTAACTTTGAGTAAGTTACCCAACGTATCTCATGGTCTTTCCTCGTCAGTATAACGGTGCTAACGACATTTCTGCTCAGGGGATGCTATAAGGAGTAATGGAGAAACATATGTCAATAAAACATAACCTTACCAGGCACGTACCAGGCAATTAATAAATCAGAGCTATTGTTTCATTATAAGTGTATATGAAATTATTAAACACGCTCACCAAATATTTATTGCTTATCCCCACAAATTTCAGATCAAAACCATGAGCATGCTTTGCGTGGCTACCAACAGGAGGGGAAAATGGTAGCACCTGCCACTTCAGTCTCTAACCTGCATCTCGGCCAGGATCCCCCACCTGCACCTGTTCATGATGGTGAGACCAAGAGAACAATCAAAGTGGAAGAATCCAGGCAAAATAAAACGGATCCAGACAAGGCTGAAAAGTCCAGCTTTAAGCCATACAGTGTCCTAACCCTGGCCCTGATTAAACAAACAACAACTCACCCGTTCATCAACTTTCGCCACTAGATTTTTATCTCAAATAAAACACCATCTTCCTTATTTTATACATACACACTCGTAAGGAAATGCAACCATTTGGGGCAAAACCTGTACTGTGTCCTTCTCCATCATTAGAAAGTGCAGCAATCGGGGCGGGGCGCCTGGGTGGCTCAGTCACTTAAGCATCCGACTTCAGCTCAGGTCACGATCTCACAGTTCGTGGGTTTGAGCCCCACGTTGGGCTCTGTGCTGACAGCTTAGAGCCTGGAGCCTGCTTCACATTCTGTGTCTCCCTCTCTTTCTCTCTCCACCCCTCCCCTGCTCACACGCTGTCTCTCTCTCCCTCAAAAATAAATAAACGTTAAAAAAAAAAGTGCAACAATCATTTTTCAGTGCTATACCCATTTCTAACTTAGCCCCTTGCTATATACAAAATGGGTTGTGTCCCCCCAAATTCATATTGAATCCCAACACCCAAGATGACTGCGTTAGAAGGTAGGACCCTCAGGAGGTAACTGGGTTTAGAATAGGATTAGTGCCCTTATAAATGAGAACCCAGAGAGTTTCCTGGCCCCTCCCACCACGTGAAATTACTACAAAAGACACCAACTATGAACCAAGAAGTAGAATCTGTTGCCGGCTTATCTGGGTCTTCCAGCGTCCAGAACTGTGAGAAATACATTTCTGTTGTCTATAAGCCACCCACTGTGTGGTATTTTTGTTACAGCAGCCTGCATGGATGGAGACAGCCCTCCTACACGCCTGCAGTTACTGACAAGACCAACGAGCAGTGGCGTACGGGACAAATGGATTAAAAACTGTATTCACCTTATGTTTTACAAAGCCCTTTAAGTTACTCTGTATCTTTCGATCATCATAACAAGGCTCTGAGGAGGATGTTCTTAAACTAACTTTTTCCCAAGTTCACAGAAAAAAACAAACGTCAGACTCAACCTCAAACTCAAGCACGCAGATGCCGATCTTACTAGGAATCTTTCCGTGAGACTCTGTGATGCACAAAGCTTGTGCACAGGGATAGGTCAGTACTCTAAATTGCAGGCATGATAAGAAATAATATGCAAATGACTGTCTAAACAAAAGTTTCGAGATCAGGACAATATACAAACGCACGCGGTCAAGATGTATTTCCTTACAAAAGAAGGACAAGCAGCGTAGTTGAGTGAAAAATGGTCCTGTACTTGACAGAATTTATGTCCGTATCCACTACAAGAAGAAAGTGCAGTTTTTCATGTAAGGGTTGATTCTGACTTCCACACAATCAAAGTTAACATTTCAGTTAAAATGTTTTAAATATGCCATCACTCTATGAAGACATCATAAGAGGCTGAAATTTAAGGGGGCTGAGTCATCAACAAGAGAACACTAGGGACGGCTCTGAAATTTACACCTTGTGAACCGTCTACTCCAGAAGCCCTACGGCTAGCCGTTAATGTTTCTACACGAGGCTCCGAAGCAATCTTTTATGCGCCACGGAACATCCGGACAAATTACTCTCCGTGAAAAATGTATCTTAGCTGTAAAGATACGCCGACAATTTTTTATTAAAAAGCAGTAAGGAAACAGTTCTCAGGAATACCGTTACTTTTCAAAGAAAACCTGTTTCGGTCAACATTTAGTTCTCCAAATTCTAAATGCTCCAATGGAAAATCTATTCCAGAAAATACTGCCATATATAAAAACACTATGCATACCCGGCTACAATTCTCAGTCAATAGATTTATTTTAAGTAATCTTCAAGTCCGTTAAATTCTAGTACAATAAAAACGGCCCAGAAATTCGTTAGAATTCATTGCAATAGAAATTGATCTGTATTTTCCTATGTGTCCATGTAAGTTTCTAATTAGAAATTTTAAGACTGTAAAAGACTTGCATATTTTCATTTCCTACAGAACATCTCTCTGCAAAGACTCAAAATCAACTAGCATGGACGTAAGAACAATCTTTCTCAAACGGAATAACGAATTTCTGGCCCCACGGTCATTACCTTTTCCTTCAGATGCTCTACACTTTAAAGTTCACAAAACCTACAACCTGCCCCACACCCAATGACATCAAATGTGGACTCTACAGAGAGAAAGAAATGATTAATAAAGTAAGTGGATCAAAGTCTGTCCACAACACTGGAATCATTTCCCCACGTTTTTTAACTTACACAGACACACTCCTAAAAGTTCATAAGAAGACGCTTTATTCATAAGAAGACTAAAATCAGGATCTTTTGACAACCTTCTCATGAACGTGTATTCAAGATTCTATTCAGTTTTAATATTACCTAAACTTAGTATATATAAAATATATATATGAATATGTATATACGTGTGCGTATATACACACACATATAGATTATCCAACACTGCTTTTTTAAAAATCCAAGTTACACCTCATGTTAACACCTCACTCTGGGGAGGAACCCACATCTCACTGAAGGAAACAACCATGAACATGAGTTTCAGAAAAAGAAAACACGTGCGCACACGCACACGGACATCTTTTGTGAAGACATTTAGAGACCGCCCCAGATCCCAGAACGGCGAGTTCCAAATAGGGACATCTGGCCAGCTCAGTCGGTAGAGCATATGACTCTTGATCTCTGGGTCGTGAGTTCAAGCCCCACATTGGGTGTAGAGACTACGTTAAAAAAAAAAAAAAAAAAAGGTGCCAAATAAAAGGCAGAAGATTACCATCATTTTTTTCCCCAGGATTTGGGAAAACACCACACGTGTTGGACTCCCAGGCCCATCAAGCACATGTAAACAGAGAGAATTCAATGATCCATGACTCCTCGAGGAAGCTGCCTGTTGTGGACACTGGCTTGTGGGCACAAGCTGCCCATTCAGGCAGATGCTGAGCACTGAGACCCAGGCTGAAGTCAGATGGACACGCCTCACCTTTCCGTCCGTGTCACCAGCTTCAACACACAGGTCCACAGAGAAGGCAGACCGGCTACCGTCCTACCTTTCCGCTCCCCGGAAAGATGAGAATAACTACCAAGGAGCAGCAGGGCCGCATTCACTCATATATACTCCTTTGTCTTAGGGTTTAAACACACACAGGCTTCTTTTGTTCTTTCTGGCGATTTTCTCAGTTCGCTTTTAACCAAAGCTTCTTTGGATTTCTTTCGTCGGCCATACTTATAATTTGCAATGGCTCTGTCCTGCCCTTTGAGCGTTCCCTTCTTGCAGAGCTTTTCTTGGTTTTTACCCTTTTCAAACCCTCTCGATACAGTAATGAGAGGATTTTCTCCTCCTGTATACCCTGCAACCTCTGATGCGGGGGTGTTCTGTTGTTTCCTTTTCTCCCTCCTTCTCTCTATCAGAGGTTCTCCTGGAGTGCCTGCTGGCCCCTGGTCACGCATCACCCTTGGACCGTGGACCACACAAACCCCTGCAGGTGAGATTTTGTCCCGGAGCAGGGGCTTCTGACTCAGAGTGGGTGTTGCGTATCTCCTGTCATTGAAGCAAACCCCCAAACTAGCCTCTCTGGTTCCCCCGAGACACTTCTGTCCGTTTCTTCAGAGATGAGCCTGGGGGACAGACACGGATTCTGGTCCTCGGTTGTCCCACTAGGGTGGGGACGTAGAGCCTGGGAAGTGTTCTGACTGCAGGCACCCCATTACACCTGGTGAGTCCCAGCCCCACCCAGCGCTGCAGGGACTCCGAGGGCCCCCCGCCAAGGATGTCCAGGGTGGTGGCAGCCCCCACCGAGTTTTGGCCGTCACCAAGCCTTCATCACCTTTCGAGCTGCTAGGAACATTCTGAAATTTCTTTTCTGCACTGGTCTCTCTTCCAATCCTTTCTGTTGTGGGTTTATGCATTTTTTATTCCTTTACTATCATTTTAATGGGGTCTCTGGAGGAAGAAGAGAGAAATAACGGTGTTCAATCCACAGAAACTCCAGGCTCACAACAGAACTGGGGCTTCACAATAAGATGTCAGGCGCCGCCTTGGACTTACCAGGAAACTGTTCTTTAATGCTGACTTCACTAAGGCAAGGAGGCAACAGCAGATCTTGAATTATGAATGGAAGTGCTTCTACTTACTATTAAGAGTAAAAGACTATAAAGTTCTGCCCTTGGAGGTTTTTAAAGGAAAGAATCCACATTAATTTTGCATAAAGGGTTAAATTAAATTGTTCCCACAACCAGAAGAATAGATTAAAATGACTCCACAGGTCAACAGGATTGATAGACTCCTACCGTGTTCAACGGACCACATTACATACAACTGGGCTTCGGACATGCGGATAAAAGTATTCCTGTCTTCAGAAATAAACACGACGTAGATGAAGACATAACTCGTGAAAAATATCGAAACATTATCTTTACACACACACACACACACACACACACACACACACATTCTTTGGTACTCGCCGTCTATGGGTAGGAGGAAAAGTTTCAATTCAACCTTCCAGGGCTCTTTCAGTTGTATAAATATAGTTGAACAATTACAAAATGGAATATCCTTATTTTGCTCTGAAGATCAGGATTTCACAAAGACATAATCTAAGAGCTGTTGGAAGAAACCAACAAGAGAGTCGTGACTGTAGGTCGAAACAGAAACCACGAGTGGTACAAGGCTCAGAATATTCTACATAATTAAAACATGGAACATTTAGGCCATGATAATCATTAAAGCCTTGGACAGTATTGGGGCGCCTGGATGACTCAGCCAGGTAAGCGTCTGACTTGGGCTCAGGTCATGATCTCACGATTCGTGGGTTCGGGCCCCGCGTCGGGCTCTGTGCTGACAGCTTCGAGCCTGGAACCTGCTTCGGGTTCTGTGTCTTCCTCTCTCTCTCTGTCTCTCTCTCTGTCCTTCCCCAGCTCGCACTCTCTCTCTCAAAAATAAACATTAAAAAAATATTAAAAAAAAAAAAACCTTGGCCAGTATTTATGCAGACTCTTAACAAGAAAGGTCTTTGCTACTTAACATTCTACACGTTGCTCAGAATTTTCCTCAATATTGGGAATGAGAGCAGGAGAGCTCCTCTGTGTTGAAATTAGCTTATTACGGGGTCATATGTGACTTCATGGGAGCTACTCCACTGGGCGGCTGTAAGCATTTAATGAGAAAAAGCTTCCTTGCAGTTACGACTCTGGTGGCACAGTATCAGCCCTGGGGAAAAGGGAAGTATTCTTTGATAATGCTGTCCATCATTCCCTCTTTAATGCATTAAAATGTTTATATAACATACTATGTTTTCCTCTAGAAAAACGTATATGAAACATCTCAAAATGGTGGGGTTTTTGTTTTGTTTTGTTTTTTGAGCTAGACCAGGGGTGCAAATGGGGGAGGGGCAGAGGGAGAGAGGAGAGAGAAAGAGAGAGAGAGAGAGAGAAAGAATATCCCATGTGTGGGGCCCAATCCCACAACCCTGGGATCATGACCTGAGCCAAAATCAAGAGTCGATGCTCCACTGACTGAGCCACACAGGCGCCCCTCCAAATGATGTTTTAATTATACATGAACAGATTTCCGGCAATCCAAATTTAACTTTTAATAAACCTGCACATCAGATCATGGATATAAAATGACAACCATGGGGGAAAAAAAAAAAGACACATGGTTGCTATTTTATTAATTTCAAACATTATCATTAGAATAAAATCTTTCTTCCAGAGCATGATGATACTTTTTAGCCTTCTCATCCCTTAATTGCCTCTCCCCACGTTGGATATTAACGCTAATTCATGCTAACGATCGCATCTTCAAACACTGACAAAGTGGTCCCGGAGAAGAGAATCAAAATCTGCCTTATGGAAAGTAGTTCCTAATGTAAACCGATCACCTGCTACCTAGCGGTAACATGCAATCGCTCTTAGTTACACTCTGCAGTCACAGCCTTAACACAATAGGATACGCCATGCGCGAAGACAGGCACTGGCTCAAGTTTGAGAACGAGACCAACAGTGAATAGGTTACACGATGCTTCCGTCATGAATGCCGACGCACGGCTACTTAATTTGTAGTGGACGCCACCGAGAGGGCGACCGATCCCGTGGTCTGCGGGTCGTCCACACCCAAACCAAACCCCTGCTCTCCGTGGCACGCACGAAGGCACATACACGCAAGAAGTCGAGCACGCGTGAGATAATCCTAACACCCAGAATTCCAGCCAGATCTCTTCCCGTCGACACTACAATCCGGCTGAAGCAACAGCTGTGCAACCTCACTTCCCTTGTAGTGACGTTACTCCTACGATGCACTCCGGTCACAGCTCCCTGGAAGATGAATGCATTCTAATCAGCTCTTATGGTATTTTATTCCCCTGTTTCAATGAGGCGAGGACTTCAGGACGTCTCGATGTGCAGCCATGCATTGTTGAGGGGATGGGGGGAACTGCACGATACTAGAGGACAGGCCGTGCCATCCAGGGCGGGGGCAGCAGGGAGCGCCTTGAACCGGCGACACGCAGAGGGAAGGGACGCTTGTCCGAAGGGGCCACCGCCACCGTCATGTTTGTTCTCCTTACTTAACAACCACCCACTTCCAATCCTGTCACCCACGTCATTCACCTACCCCACCGTCCCCATCCCTGCCTCCCTCTGACTCCCCGTCTGTGCCCCTCCGAAACCAAAGACTCAACTCTGCAGCATAAAGAAAACCACTGAGCCCAGCTGCCCCCTGCAAGTTCTCGAATGACCCATCCCACAAAAACCGCCCTTGAACTCTAACCAGTCAATACCCTAATTCCTCTGCTCCCCTCCAAAACCAAACCTCAGCAAAGACCTGACTCTTCACTCACCATTCCATCCATTCAATTTCCGCCCCCACGACGACCAAGCCACCCACTGGACCGCACGGCTGACAACGTCCTCTCTAAAACAAAGTCCTCTCTGGGCTTCTAAGTCATCACTTGGATTTTGTTTTTCTTGCTTCCTTCTCCAGCCACACCTTCTCAGTCCCCTTTCACTTTCAACGATTCAGGATGACTCAGAATCTCGTCCTGGGCTGGCTCGATTTTCTTCTCACTCGGTGGTCCTTCCGTGGACAATTTTTATCCACCCACGTGACTTCAACCACAGCCGTGCCCCAAACCGCCAAATTTATCTCTACAAACCACACCTCTTTTCTTTTTATTAGAGTTTATTTATTTTGAGAGAGAGAAAAAGCACGAGTAGGGGAGGGGCAGAGAGAGAGGGAGACGCAGAATCCAAACCAGGCTCCAGGCTCCGAGCTGTCAGCACAGAGCCCAACATAGGGCTCAAACCCACGAACCGCGAGATCATGACCTGAGCCGAAATCGAGTCGGACCCTTAACTGACTGAGCCACCCAGGCGCCCCCAGACCTCTTTTCTGAGCCTTAGAATCTCAGATTCCACTGCCTGCTTCACAGATTTCCATGGGTTTCTGGAAGGCATCTCATACCTGTCATCCATCAAATCAAGCTTTGATCTTTTAGAGAAATATATTGATTTGTAAGAGCTCTTTATTTATGTCAGATATTAATTCTTTGTTAGATACGGCAGAGCTTTTGACTTTGAATATTATGTTCAACATGAGCCTTTTAAAACAAGGCATGTGGGGCGCCTGGGTGGCGCAGTCGGTTAAGCGTCCGACTTCAGCCAGGTCACGATCTCGCGGTCCGTGAGTTCGAGCCCCGCGTCGGGCTCTGGGCTGATGGCTCAGAGCCTGGAGCCTGTTTCCGATTCTGTGTCTCCCTCTCTCTGCCCCTCGCCCGTTCATGCTCTGTCTCTCTCTGTCCCAAAAATAAATAAACGTTGAAAAAAAAAAAAAAAAAAACAAGGCATGAGATCCTTTCATGCAGCCACTAAATCTTAGAGTAAATTTCAAACTCCCAAACCTGGCCCGATGTCCTGCCTGACTGGCCCTCTCTTCCCCTCGCTCTCCACACTGGTATCCTCTCAACTCTTCCAGTCACCTCATTACTGGCCTCAACACCCTCCTCCGTTGGTGCAAAAACGCCTTCCCCCTCATGTGTCCCCAGCAAACTCCTGCCCTCAACCATAACTCTCTCATGGGTCCTCCCTAACTTCCAGGATCAGCTGTCCTGCCTCCTGGAGTCCCAGAGCCTTTCCATTCACAGCCTGAACACAATGTACAATGACACGTCTGTACTCAATTGCCTAATGACAGTCCCTATCTGCCTGCCCACTCCATCCGCGCTCAACACACCCAGTAACAAATGCATACAGCAGGTGTTTCATAAAATCCGTCACGGGAAGTAAGGGCGGACAGATCCGATGGCTTCGGAAACCGTGTCCGTTTTCCTAATCTCGTGTGGAAATACAACTTGTCGGATTCCGACGAAGAACCACCGTTTCCATGGATATTACACAGACCTTTCACTAAAATACGATTTAACGCCATAGCACGCCACAAGCGTGCACAAATGAGCTGCCGTTTCCTTCATTTGCCTGGCTTGCAACGGCTCACGTGTGATATTAAGTAATCATTTTAGTTTTCAGTTGTGGCACATACAACCCAGAAAGCCAGAGATCCGTCCTTTTAATTAAGCTGGCATCATAAACATCTGAGGAGGTAGGGCAGACATTCGGCATGTCTCTGGAGTTCTTCCGAAGGAGCACACGCTACGGCCCCATCAGGCAGCACTGAACCTGCTCATTCCAGGCAAAGGCATCACCCAGAAGTCAAAAACAGACAAGGTAGTGCGCATCCAGGCCTCAACTGCTTCCCTGAAGTTCCCAACAGCCTCCCAGCGCCACAGACAACCAAGATTTCCAAAGCAAAAGCCAGACAGATAAGAATCATTTATGACATTCTCAAGGTAGAACTCAAATTACTCCACACCGTATCTTTAAGAGCCTAGAAGGCAAAGACATTTCAAACGCAATCACTGTTCCCTGCTTAGAGACTTTTTTATCCAATAAAACGTGGAATTTCTCCGATTCTAGCACATTCTCTCCAATTCTTCTCTAGCTGCCAATATCTCACTCTACAGGCATTTCGCGATCGCTTCAAACGCGTTCCTGCCTTTAAAGAATATTCCTCCAAAGAGTCACTTTTTTTTCTCTCTCTCCACTAAGAAAAAACTTCCTACGGGTCTTTTATTAGCTCATGCTGCAGAGAAAGTGTCGGGACTGAACTGACATATCACAAAGGGCCAGGGCTCCAAGTTCAATGGAATAAGACACTTTTTTGTTAAAGACTTTTTTTCACAGGTATCTCTCTCCCACACATACTTGACTTATTTCTTTCTGTAAAGTTACTTTCTTTGCTGCAGCAAAATAGCTTCCGTTGAAAATTTTCCCAAAGCTTCCCTTAGGTGTAAGCTTTTAAAAGAAAGGGAAAAAAAACAAGCTTGCATAAAATTTACATTAACGTGCCCTCTGCATATATCTCATTACATGAGCCGGGGAATCTTTAGACGATTTGCACAATTGCTATCTGTAATGGTTTTATTTCACGTGTGAACGTGCCTGGGACACAAGTGCCCAGATACCTGGTCAAACATTAGCCTGGATTTTTCTGTGAGGATGATGTGGGATGAGATTTACACTGAAATCAATGGACTCTGAGTGAAACAGACTGCTCTCCCTCATGTGGGTGGGCTTCACCGAATCAGGTGAAGGTTTGAATAGCACAAGAGACTGACCTCTCCAGAGCACGAAAGAATCATGATGAACCGAAAGAACTGAATAAAGAGATAGTTCATGTTCATGGATAGGAAGACTGGATATTGTCAAGATGTCAGTTCTTCTGGAGTTCCTGGGTGGCTCAGTCGGTTGAGCGTCCGACTTCAGCTCAGGGCATGATCTTGCAGTTCGTGAGTTTGAGCCCCGCGTTGGGCTCTGTGCTGACAGCTCAGGGCCTGGAGCCTGCTTTGGATTCTGTGTGTGTGTCTCTCTCTGACCCTACCCGACTTGTGTGCGTGTGCACATGTGCATCCTCTCTCTCCCTCTCTCTCTCTCTGTCTCTCTCTCTCTCTGTCTCTCTGTCTCTCTCTCTCAAAAATAAAGAGGTAAACATTAAAAAACAAAAAAAGGTGTGGGGAGCCTGGGTGGCTCAGTCGGTTGAGCATCCAACTTTGGCTCAGGTCCTGATCTCACGGCTCAGTTTGTGAGTTCGAGCCCCGTGTCGGGCTGTGTGCTGACAGCTCAGAGCCTGGAACCTGCTTCAGAGTTTGCGTCTCCCTCTCTCTCTGCCCCTCCCCTGCTCAGGCTCTGTCTCTCTCTCAAAAAGTAAACATTAAATTTTTTTTTTTTTAAAGATGTCAGTTCTTTCAAGATTGGCTCTACAGATCCCACACGACCCATATATTGGACTGCTAGGAACGTCTCTTAACCAAGACCCCAACAGTGAGGTCAGTTTCCTCATCCCAGACAGGCCCGTTACTACAGTTCCAATTTGACCAGTTACTATATCCCCTAAAGCAAAGATTCTTAACCTGTGCCCATACAATTGAAAACACAACTGTTCCTTTCAAAGGAATCAACGTGGCATCTTTCCCCAACCCAGCAGATAGGAGACCCTGCAACTCTGATTACAAAACAGCTACAGAGAGTTCGCTGTGTACCAAACACTAAGCCAAACGCTTTCGCACGCAGCGCCTCAGGGAGTGCTCCCCAAAAATCCAATGGACGAACTATTCTAGTCCCCGTTCAACCAGTGAGACTCAAAGCGATGAGGCAGGCCTATGATCGGTCACAAATACACCAAAAAATGCATTTCCAACAGACAGACGTCTCTTAATTTACATGATATGTATAAAATGTCAATTTTAGAAAAACCCCTCCAAACATACGTATTGCGTAATCATGAGAATAAAACAGATGCGCAACACAAATTATTTCAGGAATCTAGGACATAAACACAATTACTCAACAAAACTTTAGATTCTGGGTCAGATTCCTCAAAACTCTTTCTGTGGGTCCACTTTAAAAGATTCATAAGGCCGGGTGAGTCAATTTTAAATGATTTAAAACAGAAGTTCCTGGGGCACCTAGGTGGCTCAGTTGGTTAAGCGTCCGACTTCGGCTCAGGTCATGATCTCGTGGTCCGTGAGTTCGAGCCCCACATCGGGCTCTGTGCTGACAGCTCGGAGCCTGGAGGCTGCTTCAGATTCTGTGTCTCCGTCTCTCTCTAGGAGTTAGTATTTTTTCATTAGTATTTTTCAATAGTATTTTTCTGAATACTAATGAAACTCAAACTCTCCTCTACCGACAAGTCCTAGGAAAACACTGAGATACTCTGAATTATCCCAAAGCGGAACGTCTTGGCAAAACAGAGACCTTGGAAAACATGCGCTTAACAACAGGATTGGGGCACCCGGGTGGCTCAGTCAGTTAAGCGTCCAGCCCTTGATTTCAGCTCAGGTCACGATCTCACAGTTCGTCAGTTCAATCCCCACTTCGGGTTCTGAGCCGACAGGGCAGAGCCTGCTTCGGACTCTCTCTCTCCCCCTCTCTTCCACTAGCACTCTGTCTCTGTCTCAAAAATAGATAAGTATTTAAAAAAAAAAGATACTTAAAGAAAGCCAAAACTAAAACTAAAACAGAAGTCCCTGTTTACCCCAACCACCACACCTCATGAAATGTTATTTCCGTTAGAATGAAATATTTAAAAAGAGTAATACTTCGTGAAAACACCTCACTGAAGATTACTTTCTTAATGTACAGATCTGATTAACATGCTAATTACAATAATTAAAGGCATCTTTAATTACCCCTCACTGAGAGTGTGTCAGCGCTGAATGTGAACCGTAACACGAGAAAAGCAACGCAACGATTCTATCTGTAAGCACCTGACTTGAGATCTGACATACTTACGATGCACAACGAAATCCCTCTCACTACAGCAAAGGTGAAGAAGATTCAGAGTATGTTCTTCGAGAGAAGAGGCATGATTCATACCTAATCAGTTAGGTCCAAACGTAAGCGCCAATAGCTTGCAGGCATTCTGTCGGCTGACCCAGCAGTCATGCCTCACCGTAAAACATGGCCCCAGATGTGGGTCAATTCTTTCAATCTGCCATTTTTCTGAATACTAATGAAACTCAAACTCTCCTCTACCGACAAATCCTATGAAAACATTTGAGATACTCTGAATTATCCCAAAACAGAACGTCTTGGCAAAACAGAGACCGTAGAAAACATGCGCTGAACAACAGGATTGGGGCGCCCGGGTGGCTCAGTCGGTTCAGCGTCCAACCCTTGATTTCAGCTCAGGTCATGATCTCACAGTTGGTGAGTTCAAGCCCCATAATCAGGCTCTTTGCCAAGAGGGCAGAGCCTGCTTGGGATTCTCTCTCTCCCTCTCTCTCTGTCTCTCTCCCCCTCCCCGGCTCTGTCGTGCTCTCTCTCTCTCTCTCTCTCTCAAAATAAATAAGCTTTAAAAAATAGGATTTATTATCCAGTTATCATAGAATTAAATGCTTTCCATTACTACATTACATGAGAACATTTTTACCGATGGTACATTTCTTAAGCACGCTAGTGAAAAAATATTAGTGACATAGTTTCTTTTTTTTTTTCTCAAAAAATCAAAACACATTTTGCATGTCTACATTACAATAATCAGTAGTGATCCAAAATTACGGGATGGAATACTGTCTACATTACAGGTCTGCAAGCCGGAGAATAGTCTCAACATAACCTCACTCTTTTACGCGTTTCTTCTCTTAGGGAATTTGTGCTCCGACAACTCCATACGGCGAAATTCGCAGATCGATTTCTCACCTGGCGAAACCAAGGGCAAGGGCCACAACAGATGCCAGGGTCCAACTATCGGGAAGCGACCTAGCCAAGCACCATGAACCAGGTGGGGCCAGCCCCGCAGAGCACAGCGCAGAATGGGAGAGACTGAGTAGGCAGAAGGGGAAGCTCACCAAGGACTTCCGGGTTGCCAGAGGCAGCGGTCGGTTCTCAGTCTTACGCTTACTTGACATTGTGGACAGCGTCCCGAATGTCTCATCACTCCCTCCTCCTTACAAAACGTTCCTCTGTCAGTGGAGTACATGTTTGTGTGCCTCCCCAAACTTCTTAGGTTGAAGTCCCAACCCCCAAGGTGCCAGGATCTGACACCCTTTGGGAGGCGATTAGGTCACAAAGGGACAGCCCTTATGAATGAGATTAGTGCCCTTACGGAGGAGGCCCCGAGGGCTCCCCCACCCGTCTACCCAGCGAGGTGGCCACGAGGGGAAGCTGGCAGTCTGCGGCCCCGCAAGAGGGCCCTCCCCAGAGGCACCCACACCGGCCCCCTCATCTCAGAAGTCCAGCCTCCAGAACTGGGAGGAAGCAAGCCCCGTCGCCTCTAAGCCAGTCTGCGGTGCTTTGCTGCAGCTGTCCCAGCTGATCAGGACACCTGGCTTCCGGGCCATCAAGCCCTCTCGGTGCACCTCGCCGGGCATCACGCCTCCCCTCATCGGCCAACCTCAAAACACTGGCGTGTCCCACAGCACAGTCCTAGGACGTCCTCTCTCCCTCCACCCGCCTCCCCCCCCCCCCACCGACCGCTCTCATCCAGTCTCGCGGCTTCCAACACCATGCGCCGACAGCACCCGGCTCCAGCACCCAACAGCACCGCCCTCTGCGCCCTAGACCCACACGGGCACCTTCCTCCGTGACATCTCCACCGACACCTCGCCTCGACACGGCCAAGCACAAGCGGCTGGTTCCCACCCCCGGCACGCTCTCCCCACACGACGTCCGGACCCCGCGACGAGCGAGCTTCCCCAGGTGCTCAGACCAAAGGCCCTGGAGCCAGCCCTGGCTCTAATGCTCTCTCTCCCGCCTTCCCACCACATCCCCCAACCCCCAGACGCAAGCACCCTGACACGAGCCACCAGCATTTCTCACCTGGATTATTCCTGCTGCCTCCCCAGAGCAGCCAGAATGATCTGCCTAGGACACAGGCCGTTCAAAACCCACTGATGGAGAGAGGCCGGTCTTTACCACGGCCCACTGGGCCCTGCCGGCGCCGGCTCCGATCCTCCCCCGACGCTCTCCCCAGCGCGCACTCCCGCCCCGCTCCGCTGGCCTCCCGGGTGCTCCTCTTACACATCAAGGATGGTCCCGCCTCAGGACGCTTACGCTTACTGTTCCCTCCGCCCAGAACACTCTTCCCCCAGATACGTCCCAGGCTCGGTCCCGCACTTCACGCAGGCCTCTGCTCAGATGGCATTCTATTCGGGAGAACTGAATAAATATGTTATCGTTCATCGCTTCCGAGCAGGGAGCCTGGGTGGCCAGCCAGTTAAACATCCGACCGTGGCTCAGGTCTTGATCTCACGGTTCATGAGTTCTAGCCCCACGTCGGGCTCTGCTCGGAGAGCACGGAGCCTGCTTGGGATTCTCTCTCTTTCCCTCTCTCTCTCTCTCTCTCTCTCAAAATAAATAAATACATTTAAAAAAAATAACTGTTACTAGGAAAGCTTCATTTTTAGGATCATCATTTGATCTCACATAACCGGAAGCAGAGAATTCAGGCAGTTTGTCCAAAGGTAACTCAGGGCGCGTGGGGGGCTCAGCTGGTTAAGCGTCTGACTCTTGATGGCAACTCAGGTCATGATCTCATGTTCGTGAGATCGAGCCACACAGAGCCTGCTTGCGATTCTCCCTCCCTCTCTGCCCCTCCCCCACTCTCGTTTATTTATTAAATAAATAAACTTAAAAAAAAAAAAAGTTGGCGTCTCCGTCATGCCTCCCTCCTTCAAGGGTCCTCACCCCTGCTTCTTTCCGAGGTCGCCCACTGACAGGGGAATCTATCTCAACAGCCCTACGCTACCAAAGCGGCAAAAACACAGTGGTTCCAAATTGCTTTCAGAATCTGGCCCAGGGTGGAGTTCTCAAGAACCAATCTGCTATAGTTATGTGGACTAGAACTTCCACTGAACTTCCACAGGGACTCGGGGGATGGAACACGGGTCGGGGGAGCAGGGGGAGAGCCTGGTCCCAGAGAGACAGCTCCCACTGAGACAAGAGATGGTCTACCCCCAAAACAAGGACTCCAGACACCCTCCCTCTTCTACTCATGCGGGAGAAACACTTCAGTAATGAGCTCAGTTTGTATCAATCTTGACTCACTAGGGATGCTGGGGGAACTGATTACTATTCATTAGCTTAACCACAGCTGAGTAAGAGCTCACAGCTCCAAAGCGGGCAGTGACGTGGAACCCTGACCCTTGGGTGTCACCCGGGTGAAGTTCCCGCACATGACAAGCAGGAGTTGCAATGACTATTCCAAAAACAGAGACACTCAGGCAATTAGCTGGCTCGATTTTTGTAGCTATGACCAAAAAAAAGTCTAATGAAGGTGATTAATTGCAAGGAACATTCCATAATGCTAGAATCGTGAATCAAAACCATAAATCAGCTCGTAATTAAAAGGAAACTGTCCGGAAAGAACCAAAATTATGGCACGGCTCTCCCTCCCCAGTGAAGAAAGAGCTGAGCAGTTTCGGTACCTGAAACAATAGCCGTGCTGGTCTGCAGGCAGGAGCCGCCCTAAACGTAGGAATATTTCAGCATCTATTTCTCCCCACTCTCTGGCAAGACCTTCAGTAACTGAACAGGAAATTTCAAATAAGCCCCTAAGGTTTTGTCTTCTGGGATTTTTAAAACAAACCAACCCCCCAAAAATGCTATGATAGCCTATCGCAAAATATTTCAATTTTGCAAAAGGATCAGAATAGGTATAAAAAAAAAATGCTGCTTCTGTAACTGCCGGTAATTCATTCTGAGAGCTCACTATCAACTCTGGCCTCTTTATTACACAAACAGAATTCGTTTGGATCACTGCATGTGGTAGTTTTTGAAAAAATCAGCTGTAAACAGAGCCTGGACAGGTTCCCCAAATTTTCTTCTATCAATTATGCGAGATCAAATTATGTTTGTAAAAATGGAGTTTTACCAGTAACAGTTATTTTTAAGCAATGAAACATAACAGATATTAACCTACGGTTTTCTTCCTGTTATGGCAGAGACCGTATTAGATGAGATTTATAGCTGTTTAACAACACAAAAACTATCACATCAGCCTTGGAAGCAGTAATTCTTCAACGTATGTGGGGCAAACAATTTATGCCAGATGAGTAGAGAGGAATAAATTTCCTGCTCATTTTGCAACCATTATTCCTTCCACGGGGAGAAGATCGGATAATTTGAGATCTGAAAAGAAGGGAGTAGATAATGCAACAGGACCTTATTTAAACATTTACTCTCACGACAGCCTGGAATTGACTTGTCAAAAACTCAAAAGCTCTTGCTGATTTTTTGTCACTTTACCCAGCAGTTCAATAGCCCTGACACAGTGAACCGCTGAGATTTAAAACCAGCCCCAAATGGCATTCATCTGGAAATGTGTGTGCCTCTTCGAGTAACCTTTCCTAGTTACAACTCTTCCAGTTTTAGACTATTTCTTCACGGATACAAAGAGAAATGGAATCTTTTCATTGCCATCACCTCAGGGTGATTTTTACGAGTGGTGATATAAGCACAGGCCCGGGGAAGAGCTGGACAGGAACCCGTCTCGTCTGGCCACGGTAGGAGTAAGACGGCACGGGAATGCAGAAAGTCAGTATCGTTCCCTTCTTCCCTCATCGCTGTTCCTTCTTCTGCCCGTTCGTGAGGATCCTGCCTGGGCCGACAGAAAGTGCCAGGATATCACAGACCCAAGAGCATCAGCGATATCTGCTGTCACAGAGGAGCAGGGGCCACAGAGAGGCTCTCTGCCGCCGTGGTCCTCGAGCAGGGGCAGGAACAAATCACTCGTTACACGACTTGGTTTTCTTGTGACAGTTACAGGGAGCCCCCAACTCGCACACCAGCTTTTTAATGTTTATTTGTTTTTGAGAGAGAGAGACAGAGTGTGAGCAGGGGAGGGGCAGAGAGAGAGAGGGAGACACAGAATCTGAAGCAGGCTCCAGGCTCTGAGCTGTCAGCGCAGTCGGATGTGGGGCTCGAACTCACGAACTGCGAGAACATGACCTGAGCTGAAGGCAGGCACTTAACCACAGGTGTCCCACAAACCGGTTTTACATCAAGGGTCTATTAATAAATCGCTAACGTGTTCTGAGCAATAGCAAAGTCGCCAAGAGGCCTGGCCTGCCAGGGCAACATAAAAGCCTACATATGTAAAATACACTGAAAAGCTTTTGAACTATGCCTAAATATCATAGAAGTGCCATCTACCATTAAGAACATTTCAATTTTTTAAGTTTCTTTATTTATTTTTAAGAGACAGAGAGAGAGAGAGAGAGAGAGAGAGAGAGACGGAGCAGGGGAGGGGTGGAGAGTGGGGGAGAGAGAGAATTCCAAACAGGCTCCATGCTCTCAGCACGGAGCCTGACACGGGGCTCGATCTCACCAACGATGAGATCATGACCTGAGCTGAGATCAAGAGTCAGACACTTAACCAACTGAGCCACCCAGGCGCCCCCAAGAACACTTTTAATTCCATTTATCTATGTCGAAAAGAAATTCCAGAAAGGAGAGAGTATGGAGAAACCAAAGGCAACAGTTGCTAAGGGCTGCCCGGTTACCAACACACATGATTCTGAGTAGGGTGTGAAAGAAAATAGCCTTTGCTATTATTTACATTTGACGTATTTCATTTGTTTACTCGTCTGTATGTATTGCAGATAAGTTACAACTGATGCATTTCCCAACTGACTTAGAAACCCCGTGTACGTTGATTAAAAATCGGTATTTCATGATGGGCACTAGAACGTTTATTGAAACATACCTGTATCTTAACGTTACGAAGATGCAAAGTGTGACCGATGGGGTCAAAAAGAAGCCACTGAAAGGACCTGAGCCGCCGACAATGTCACAGAGCACGTCTAAGGTGACAGGTAGATAGGGCTCCGGGTCACATCCTTCCCACCACCCGTGTTTTTACCACCCACAAGCCAAGAATGATTTTTATACCTTTAAATGGCTGGAAGAATCAGCAGCGCGTGACATGAAAATTATGTGAAATTCAAACGTGCGTGTCCCATCAATAAGGTGCGGTGTGCTGGACAGGGCCGCGCTCGTTCGGAAGCCTCTGGCTGTTCTCGGGGCGTGACAGTGAGCAGCGTGACGCAGACCAGATGGCCCACGGAGCCTAACTACTGCCTGTAACAGAGACCTTGGGCTGGTTCCTGCGGCGGAGCTCCGGAGGAAGCAGGTAGCAGAGGGGTGGGCGAGCGGCGGTCCAAAAAAGCTTGTGCTTCATTACGTTAAGAAATGCTTTAAAGCAAGTATTATCATAATGAACGATGACCCTCCACTCATACAGGCCAACAGTCGTGACAAACAGAAAAAAAATCCATAAGAAAAGGTCCAAAGAGTGAAGCAGGAAGGGAAAAAGAAAAGGAGGAGGAAGAGAAAATAATGGAAAATTAATGACAGGGAGCCTGGGTGGCTCAGTCGGTTAAGCATCGATCGGACTCTTGGTTTCGGCTCAGGTCACGATCTCACGGTTGCTGAGTCCGAGCCCCACGTGGGCTCTGCCCTGCTTGAGATTCTGTCTCTCCCTCTCTGCCCCTCCCCTACTCATGAGCATGCACGTGAGCGCTCTCTCTCTCTCTCTCTCACTCTCAAAATAAATAAACTTTCATGAGCACGACACGTGAGCTCTCTCTCTCAAAATAAATTAAAAAAATAAATAAAAACAATGACAAAGAAGGGAAAAAGAGAACAACGTGACCACTTGGGGACATCGTGTGCAATGTTCTCAACTGGCAGATGATCATGGAGAGTGTTGTTACCCTAGTTCCAGCTAAAGGAGCCCGCCATTTTTATTGGGGGGGGCGGGGTAAGGGGCCACCAACAGAAATCACCAGCCCTGTCTCCTCATCCAGAAGCCCCCTCCCACTGAGTAGTAAAGACAGCACACTCCAGGGCGACATTTCCTTGTGCTCTCACGAGTTCTACTCAAAATATCCAAGGAAACCTCGCTTGCTACTTCGCCGCAGGTCTGTATCTGCTTTAACACAACATAAAAAGAATGCTTTACATTGTTTATCATCGTTCAAAGCAAAGCTCCAAAAGATGCACCACATCCGTAGCACGGCTTTGAGCATGACTGTCACCCAGGTCTGCCCAGTGAGAGGAATTCGGCAACATAAAAAGAGCCGGCGGCCCTCAGTTAAAGACGAGTCACACATTCAAAAAATAGTCCTAAACATCTATCTGCAGTGGTTTGGGGAAGATAACCCGACTCTTGCACGGAAAATAACTAACAAATGTTTGTTTTTTAAAGTGTGAGTCAAATGGATTAATGAGCTGGCAAAAGGTAAAGAACGCTCAGAACCCAAACATCTGCTGAAAGCAAAAATCTAGATGAAAGCTTGCAGCGGGGAGACCATCACTTCCCGGCAGGGCATTTGCCCGACTCACTGCAACAGCTTTGTGGTGGAACCAGACAGCCGACAGGCACCAAGGCCCATGCGCTGCACAGCGTCCACAGCCGACTCTCCCCCGGAAGCCAAGCCCCAAGGCGCACACCTCCAGGGGCTACATCCTGGGCGGGAGGAGGAACCGGAAATGACCAGAAATAACCACCTCGCGCCAGGGGCCTGCGGGAAGCCATCTTGGGCAAAACCTTGGCGCTGACTTTGATGGCGGGTGTGAGTGGGAGGAAAAGGAAACATCCCCTGAGAATTCATAACCACAAACCAGCCCGTGCAACCCAGTCGTCCAAAACACCCGCAGGCCGAACATTTAATTAAAGTGGGTTATTGTCTGACAGAAGCAAACACAAATCTGTTCCGTCTGCAGCCCAACATTTGAAGACCTCTCAAAGTGTGAGAAGATATGAGCTCACCATCAATCATCACTCAACAGTAACGATCGTTGCTATTATGAGCACTATTGTTACATTGGGTAACATCTCTTAAGAGCTCACTAGGAACCACTCCCCAGAATTTAGGCCACGTATTTATCTGGTGAGTCCTGACAATAATATTATAAGGAAGTACCCCTCATTGCTTCTATTTGACCGATCAGAAAAGGGCCAAAACATACAATGTTCATTAACAAGATAAAAAGAAAAAAATCAGACCTTAAAGATTTCAGATGTTGGTATTACAGCTGAGTCCCGAACAACACAGGTTCAAGATGCACAAGCTCGCTTACACACAGGTATTTTTTCCAGCATATAATGCATAAAACATACAAAATATGTGTTCGTCAACTTTATGTTTATCAGTAAGACTTCTGGCCAACCCTAAGCTATCAGTAGTTAGGCTCTGGGGAGCCTGTATGTATTTTCAACTAAATGGGAAGTCAGTGCCCCTAACTGGGGGTTGGTGCCCCAAACTCTTGTGTCATGCAAGGCACAGGACCCTATAAAAATGACCAAGAACATGTGCAGCAGAGGCTGATGAAAATATGGGAGAAAAATTAACCAATGTGGAGGATATGGTCTATGAGAAATCTGTCTGGAATGCTAAGAAGAAAAGAAAAAGAGGGAATGGGGAAGAGGCAATATCTGAAGATAAAATAATGGAGAATTTTTCAGAACTGATAACAAGTAAGAATCCACAACATCAGTAAACCCAATTAAGCCCAACAAAAATAAATAATACATTTAATAAAAAGTAATAAAAAGAAAACTTTGAGAAACATTATAGTGGAACCACAAAACACCAGAAATAAGGAGAATTTTATAAGGAGCTAGAGGGGAAAAGATTGATTGTCATGAAAAGAATGATAATTAGTCTGACAACCGATGTCTCAGCAACCATTAAAAAGCCAAAGACAACAGAATCACACTGTCAATGTGCTACTAGAAAATACCTGTCCGTTCGGCACTATATACACAGCAGAAATACTTCTTGGTGGTATGAGAGAAACGAAAACATTTTGTGACAAAGAAATACGGAGTTTATCAACAACGGCCCCGCCCCCACCAACTACAGGAAATTCTGAAGAACATACCTTTTTCAAAAGGAAAGGGATCCCAGAAGGAAGATCTAAGATGTAAAACTGAATTACAAGAAAATAAAGTGGTAAAGATAGGAATAAATCTAAATGAACATTGACTACACACAACAATCACACCAAAAATTAAAAAATACCTGGAATGTCAGGATAATGAATAGAACTCTCATATTAAAATGTGAGAAATTAAGGGAAATTTTATAACCTGAAAGCAGTTATGTAAAAAGACAAGGTTGAAAATTAATGAGCTAAGACTCAATCTTAGAAATCAGAAAAATAAGAAATAGATTAAAGCACCCAAAAACAAAACAAAACAGGAACCACAGAGAGCATTCACAAGGCTAAAACTGGTTTTTGAAAGCTAATAAAATTGACAAACGCCTGCAAAGATTGCTTTTTAAAAAACGAAGAATGTCAAGAATAAAAAATGTTACACCTACAAATGACAAAGAACTTAAATAAGGTAATATGACAATATGGGCAACTTCTGCCAACATTCTTAAAATACAGATGAAATGCACAGATTCCTAAAAAAACCAATGTGTGCGCAAAACTGGCTCAAGAAGAAATCGAAAACCAGAATACTTCTATATTCTCTAAAGAAGCTGAGTACCTAGAGAAACTTACCCCTTTGTACTATGTTTCCTCCTTCATTAATCCTGATTTTTGTATACAAAATAATAAATAATAATAGAAAATTTCATCATCCGATATCTTACTCTAGGAATAAATAAAGCCATCAGCTCAACATTTAATGACACTCTTTTTCACAAAGGGGAAAAAAAAAACAAAGGCGTTCTAAAAGTATTGGGAAGAAGCAACTGTATGCGATCCATCGAAAAATCTAAAGAGACTTCATAAATAATCGTTGACCGATCAGCACCTATTATTAACGTATTACAGGTCTGGTCCTGTTCTAGAGAATCACGATCTCATCAGCTGCCTAATATTCGATACACACTTAACTGCAACAGAATTCGGTTCCCTGGGGAATCCAGGAACCTGGATGCAATGTGACCCAGATGCCTGCATGCAATGTGCAGCCACCACTGTTCCCTGAGGTCCACGGCTAGTCCTCAGCAGCTCTGCCCCTCTTCTTAGTGGGTCCCCTGCATCTGGAGGGTTGCATGACTCATTGTACTCGACCTAAAGTGAGGCTGTGCCTCCTCTAGGCTCTTTCTTTCCCTTCCGCCCACAGAATGCAGCGAGGACATGACCTTATGAAAACAGCAGGGCCACCTGACGGAAAATGCCTGGGTCCACGAAGGAAGCACACAGCAAAGGCTGCCTGCCAACCCACACTGGCCTGTGAGGAGAGAAATACAATTACACTGGATCATACCAACTCCCGGACCGCGAGATCACGACCTGGCTGAAGTCGGACGCTTAACCGACTGCGCCACCCAGGCGCCCCAATTCCCTAATATATTTTATAAAAGAAAATAGATTCTCACTTTATTCTCAGATTACAATAATAATTCCTTAAACTTCCTGCAGCTTCTTCCATCCACAGTCATCATTTCAACAAAGGGGACAGGTCTGTAACGATGAAGAACCAACGGTAATTCAGCTAGGAAAATGAGTAAACGCCCAAAGGCCTAAATATGCTGTTGGTAAGAGGAGAGATATTGACAGTTTACACCAGGGTTTCTCAACTTCAGGGATAATGACATTTGGGAACAGATCATTCTTTGTCGTGGGGAACCGTTCTACACAATGTAGGATATTCAGCAGTATCCCCGGACCTTACCAACGAATGCCAATAATACCCAAGAGGTATTGGGTTGTGGCAACAAAAAATTTATGTCCCGCCATCGTGACAATAAAAATTTTCTCCAGGTATTGCCAAATGTTCCCAAGGGGGGGAATCTTCCCCAGTTAAGAATCATTGGTTTCGACAGAGCAACTGGTAAATAGTTTCAATCAAATTTATTTAACGATGTCACTGCTGTCTAGCCAAATACCAGAGGTTCATTTGAGGCACGGAAAGCACATCGTGCTATTCCAGACCAGAGAGAAATTCCCAAGGAGGGACAAGTTCAAGATCTGCTACAAATGCCAGGAGGTGAGAACTCAAATGCCACAAGATGCCTACTCCAACTGCTGGCCATCCTGCGCCCACACCGACGGCGTGCCATTTTGCAGTGCGCCTTACCTTTCCAACTGGAAAGGAGAATATCCTCACTGTCCAGTTTCCCCAAGCAACAAATGGGGTAGAAAGTTACAAAGGGTAATCTACTGGCGTAACATTTTACGCGCTCGATACTGTAATGAGGTAGCCCGCTCGCAATCTGTCCTCATGAAGAAAAAGTGGTGCAAAGGATGGAAAGGAAGGATAACCCAGGAATCGCTGGCATTTAATCTGGGCAGACTCGGTCTTACTTTTTTTTCATAAATGCACCTTCCTTGGATTTATTAAGTTGCTGTGCACTTCCTGACGACATACTACTAACCCTGGAGAGGAAAACGGTAGGCCACAGGCAGCTTTGGTGTAAGAAGGATGTCAGCCTGGGTTACAAAGTGCTCCGTGGCGGGGGAGCAAAAGGTAAACCCCCCTGACACTATCCGTGTGGTTCCTCGCAGGGCGAACATCTCCTTCTTGGCCTACCAAACACTTGAATCACCAAGAATTACATAACTGCCCTCTTTGCCCTTAACAAGAGGAATCCCGAGCTAAACACTTCCAGCCGCTATTACTGTGACATAAAGACGGGCCGTTTATTGTGACATTTCAGCCGGCTACACTCGACTTTGCAAACTCACAGACTCTCCCATCGACGGTGACTCGGAATGTTTCTATTTGCAAATCCACCTGCTGAGAATGGGAAGTGATTTTTAAAAGAGAATTCGACTAATAAATCCATCACATCATCCGCCGTCATCCAAGAGTGACTAACCCACCTGGGTTTATCCTGATTGACTCACAGCTCTGCCAGGAGTAGCTCAGCCACACAGAGCAATAAACGATCTCTCCGCAAGCTGTTATGATTAATCACCACCCTTCAGTTAAAGCCAATATCCCACTCACGTCATGTTGACAACAAGAAAAATCTGGTAATAAGAAATGGCTGTGCTTTATCTGGGCTGCAGATATATAAATTACAATCAGATTATGTAGATAAAATACGGGAGCTAAATTTATCCACAGTAACTACACTTGTCATAGCACTTTTTAATGCCTTTAAAAAAGGATTTATGTTAAGTGCTGGAGTGAGCGGACAGTCCAAGAAAGGCTTTAGCGGCTTACCCATTCAAATTACTTCTTTTCATGGTAGAAATCATTCGCAAAAATCTTTTCATTTCCCTGGCCCAGAATTGGTTTATGAAATCACTTAACGAAAGTTGGACTAACCTGAAGGCATAAACCGTGAAGCAAACTATACTCTTTCCTTCAGGCCGCCGACACATTCACCACAAACATGGGGCGCTGGTCATCTAAAGGAGCTGTGACCACTTTCCAAAGCAGCCAGCCTGCTCCTGGAGCTGGAAACAAGTCCTTGAGGAACTCAGAAGACCGTGGCCCACTCTGTCGTAAGATACAAAGGACAATGGAGCAGCAAAGATTGGGATGAATGGGAGTGTTCAAGCTGGAAGTGAAACAGATCAAATAAAGGAAAGAAGAATGTGGGCACCTGGGAACTCTGCCCTAGGTCCTATATCCTGGACAAGAGGCCAAAAATAGCCTCACACTTCAGCTGTATAGCCTTACATAAATACCCATCGATAATTAGCAAATGAGTACAGAGGAATTGCTGTGATACTTCTGTTCGAAGCTTAACGGTCTGTTGAGTTTATAGCTGGTAGCTGTCTCCATACGGGGCTGTCAGCATATCAAAATGATATTTACTGAACCTCACAGAGTAGAAAGTCAGACTGGGGTTATTTTTTTCCCCATGGCTAATTATAAAGCCCTGAAACGGAGATTTTAATTACTTACTAAACGTGCTACATAACCTAATTTCAGAAGAAGAAAGACAGCATTCAAAGGACTGGAGAGCAAACGGCATAGACACGCCAAAATTCTGGGGTCGGTTCAGGGTTGGCCACATCGAATGGCAGAAAACGGGACGATGAAGAGCATTTGGTCCACCCTGGAGAACTGACCTGCACAGAGCAGTGCATTCTGTCCCCAAAAATAACCCGAAGCCAGTAAACCTGAGAGAATCACCCTGCAATCAACCATTCACACCACAACCCTGCCGAGCGCAGAAACTTTGTGTCTTAGAAGTCATCAAGAAAATGAAATTTTACGAGGCAGGGAGGATAATACAGCTGTTCTCACTGCAGCACCGTGGATGATACAGACAAACTCAGAGGAGACACCACACGCTCACTAAATAAATTAGGCCACCCACCCACAAGGAGCTCGATCTGCAAGGCGTGAAGGTGGCCACGATTCAGCAGAATGAAGCAAGTCTCGGAAGTAAAACCACAGTGCTGAGACTTTGGTTTCTACCTTAAAATATCTCCAGAAACATAGCTGAATCAAAACAGAGCAATATTTAGAAAAATGTACATGTCTCAGCAGCTATTTCTGACAAGTGAGTTCTAAAGCAGAAGAAGAACGTTAATTTTTCCTCTATGTATTTATCGATTGTCTTAATTTTTATTATTTTGTTATTAAAAAAAAATGAGGGTGACCTGGGTGGCTCAGTCAGTTAAGTGTCCGACTCTTGGTTTCAGCTCAGGTCATGATCTCATGGTTCATGGGATCAAGCCCCAAGCTGGGCTCTGTGCTGACAGTGCAGAGCCTGCTTGGGATTCTCTCTCTCTCTCTCTCTCTCTCTCTCTCTCTCTCTCTCTCCCTCTCACTCCACCCCTCCCCCGCTCTCTCTCAGTCTCTCTCAAAAATAAATACATAAACTTTAAAAAATCGGGACGCCCGGGTGGCTCAGTCGGTTAAGCGGCCAACTTCGGCTCGGTCATGATCTCGCAGTCGTGAGTTGGAGCCCCGCATCGGGCTCCGTGCTGACAGCTCAGAGCCTGGACCCTGTTTCAGATTCTGTGTCTCCTTCTCTCTGACCCTCCCCCATTCATGCTCTGTCTCTCTCTGTCTCAAAAATAAATAAACATTAAAAAAATTTTAAAAAAAAAAGAAAAAAAAGAAAAATTCCCCTGAACCCCATTAAAATTACTATGGGATTCAAACAGACATACGACAGAACATTTAGTAAAAGCCTAATACAGAATCGCTGTCTATCCATTAGGTTTTACTCTTTATTCCAAACTAGCATTGACCTTCAACAGAAAAAAAAACAGAGATAGGTCCTTAAGCGAAAGGTAGATACACAGAACTACCCAAAGATACTAACATGGAGCAATTTCTAGCAGTTTTCACTTGCCCGGTTGCAGAATAACTTTAGCTGCCAGCCTGTGTATGGCTAAAGAAAAATCTGCCAAACGCTAACAGCCACAAGTCTGCCCCACTGCATTATCGCCACGTAGTGCAAACGCATGAAGCTTACGCTCCAGGCAACTATACAAACAAAATGAGAGATCCTTCTTAAAAATGTGCACGCCCTACCCGCTGGATTTCTTTAATGATTATAGGATCTCAGGGATTTATGTCTCAAGGACACTTGCTGTAAGATGTGAGTTTATTGTCCCAGCCTTCCTGTGATGAGAGCTCTTTGAAAAGGCAGGGGCATTTTACCTAAATAACGCATAAAGAACCAGACCCAATTCTCCGGCACAGAAGAGTAAAATGTCACGATACATTGTGATGGTTCATCTGACTGGGCCCAGGGTGCCCGTTTGAGCAAACATTATTCTGGGTGTATCTGTGAGGCTGTTTCTACATGAGATTAATGTAAAGCTTTTTTTTTTTTAAGTTTATTTATGTTGAGAGAGACAGAGAGAGAGAGAGAGAGAGAGAGAGAGAGAGACTGTACTAATGGGGTAGGGGCAGAGAGAGAGGGAGAGAATCTCCAGCAGGCTCTGAGCCGTCAGCACAGAGCCCGACTTGGGGCTTGATCCCACGAACCACGAGATCATGACCTGAGCCAAAATCAAGAGTCGGATGCTTAACCAACTGAGCTCCACAGGTGCCCCTACAGGAGGTTCACATTTAAATCAGTGCTTTAGGAATAAAGCAGATTGCCCTCCCCAGTGTGTGGTGGGCTTCATCCAATCAATTAAAGATCTTAATGGAATGAAAGGGCTGAGTAAGAGGAAACCCCCTCTGCCTGGCAGCCAGAAGTGGGATAGACTTGAATTGAAACACCTTCTCTTGAGCTCTTAAGATAATGCAATGAACTATTTGTGTTGTGAAATATTTGTGTTGTGAGCGAGTGACTGAGTGAGGGTGGCTGTGTGCCGAGTCACAGTCAAAAAAGTCTAACAGTCATCAATCTTCTAGATTAGCCATCCATTTGACATTGACTTCTGATAACCCAATGTCCATCTCAACAATCGAAGTAACTGGAAATTTACTGCTCTTATTCCCCTAACTACTAAAAAGTTCTTACTTACATTGTCCCCAAAGTAACTTCTACTCATTGGTCCGAACTGTAGCCTTTAAGGTCATATAGATGCCCAGGCAGTTACGACACCTTCACCTAATCTTTGCATTCTCACACGATTAGATATCCACATTCTGATTATTATGACCTGGCTGTGTGTATTTCGGGGGGGGGGGGTGCTGTTGTTTGGGGTATCTTTGAGGCAACCGTCATCTGGAAGGGAGTATGTCTCATACATGATTCTAAAACCCTCCCGCCCTTCCTCGAAGACTGCTGCCTTAGGACCTATCACTCCTACTGCTAAGAGTACGTAGTGTTTCAACCTTTGTCCTTAATACACAGCCATTCAGCAGAGCTCTGCCGATTCTTCGGAATATGAATGCTGCTCTCCCAGAGAAGTTAGCCATTTCAAACTCCAAGGGGATGAGAACCTGAACACGACTGAATAGCAGTTCCTGGAAGCCTTGTCACCACAAAGCAGCCTCACGCTGCTTAAAGTGGAAGAAACGGCATTCGCTCCCCAGTAATCTGGAAGCACAAGAAATTCCAGAGCCTACGTGCTGTGACTGTGCAGAGTCTCGGCTGACGGACCGGGCAGTCCCAGAGCAGTGCTGTCACCACAGAACATCAGGGCAGAGTTGAAACAAATGTGTGTACGGGGACGGTCTCGTGACCCCAAGTTGAAACAAATGTGTGTACGGGGACGGTCTCGTGACCCCATCGCCAGAAACCAAAATAAAAATGTACGTATCAGCAATCCACTATCAACGGGGGGGGGGGGGGGGGGGGGGTAGAATGTAAAAGATCAGAGTCAGATCCTCGTGGAAACTAACCTGCATAAGAAAAATACTTAATTTACAAATCGAAACTACGCCAAATATTAAGTTCCAAATGCTGTTAAATTCACAAGAAGATGCATGAAGGACCCTGGTGAGAATGAAGCAGAAGACAAAAATGTATCTGTGGCCGAAAAGATACTTGATTTTGGTATAAAATCCCTGAGGATCAACAACTAAGTCAAAGGACACCACAGTGCGATATTATCTTCGTGGAATTTTAAAACAAGCACACTACAGATCTATTTAGGTATTTATAAGTGTTATCTGTGCTTCCCACAATGTTGAAAAAAAATTTTTTTTCCCACTTAGAAATGTCTGAATCCTCTCCCACCAAAAAAAAAAAAAAAAAAAAATGCCTGAACCCTCAACAGCCAAATCGTCAGATTTTAGGCAGGTACTCTGGCTCAGGCATGAATTTTAGGACCTGAATGAGCTAAATATTTACCTTCCATTAGCAAAAGTTTAACACAAAGACTCCGTTAAACATGGTCTTGAGCCATAATACGACACACCAATCGGAGAATGTCTAGTCAATCTTTCTTCTAGTAAATACACAGCGTAGACGCTGAGGGAATCACAGCGAGCAAACCAGCGAATGCTCTCGTTCTCACACTCTCGCATTCTGGGCTGGGCGAGAGGAACTTCAGCTGGCAAATATGCTGTGTGTCAGGCAGTGATAAATGCTAAAAATCTGCCGGGGCGGGCCAGGTTATACTTGTCCACTGTGAGGAAGGGCCCGCCGAGAGAGTGACATTTCAGCAGAGACGTAAAGGCAGTGAGAGTGAGCAATCATCCGGGGGAAGAGTGTTCCAGGCAGAAGGCACAGGCCGTGCGAACGCTCTGGAACGTAAATGGAAACCTGGCGCATTTACAGGATGGTGAGGAAGCCCAATCAACCAAAGCGGAGTCATAAAGATGCGTGGTTAGAAGACAAAATCGGAGGAAGCCGGAAGAAGAGTGCCCCTTGCGGACTCATGAACCGCGTGCACAGAAGACATTTTTAAACCCCACACGTCACTGAAATCTACAGATGGCTTTGGGTAACACAGACATTTTAACAATATCATTCTCCCAATCCATAAACATGGGGTAGCTTTCCATTTGTGTCTCTTTGGTTTCTTCCATCAAGGTCTTGCAGCTGTCGGGGTACAAGGTCGTTCACCTCCTTCGTCAGAGTCATTCCTGAGTGTCTTGTTTTGGACACTATTGTGAATGGGATGGTTTTATTTATTTATTTTTTTTTTCAGACGTTTGGTTGGCGCTGTATAGAAACACAACTGATCTGGGTGTGCTGGTTTCATATCCTGAAACTTTACTGAATCCACAGATTATGTGCAGCAGCTTTTGGGGGGAGTTTTTCGGGTCTTCTATGGATATAATCATATTCTCTATAAACAACAACAGCGTCACTTCTTCTTTTCATATCTGGATGCTTTTTATTTCTTTTTCCTTGCCCGACTGCTCTGGCTAGGACTTCCAATGCCTTTCCTAATCTTAAAAGAAGATTCCATCCTCGCGCTATTGAGTACAATGTTGGCCGTGGGCTTGTCCTCTGTGGCCTTTAATTCAGGTTGAGGTGCATTCCTTCTCCGCCCAATTTGCCGAGTATTTAGGATGCTCTATTCTGCATCTACTGAGATAATTACATGATATTTATCTTTCAACCTATGAATGTGGCATATCATCCATTGATTCGCATACATTGAACCATCCTGGTAACTGTGTGCCACAGAATTTTGAGACAAAGTAATCAACATGTGAATGAAAAATATAAGTCGGCTTGTAAAAAAAAGGTACCAAGCCAAAATCATCAATTTCAGTAGCCCCGATATAAGAACGCAGAACTAAGAACTGTCCAAATAATCGTTCATCAAAATCTAGCAGCAACTATGTCCTCCGTGTCTGTAAATGCGCTATCTTTGCTCGTTCGGGGGGGCTAAATACAAAACGCAAAACTCAACGCCGTTACAATTTGCCAACAGGGGGGTCCCAGAGAGAACTTGCACGGAGGCACGGCTGTTCTTTAGTCAACCTTGACCTTGGGGAAAAGAACATTCTCAATGAAGGGAAACTTGTGCCTGGATGTCTTAAGAAATCCTAAGAGTGACAAGTATCTGGCTTAGGTATGTCCTGAAATTCTGTGTTGTTTATCGTTGGTGGTGTATTTTTTGTAATATATGAAGCGTAGGAATTAGACGAGGTGCCGAGAGAGACAGAGAGAGAGACTAGCGCTTGACAACCCCAAGTTGGCAAGATGAATTGCCCTCATTACTTTAATATGCTATCATACATGTCAGGCAATTTCAACTCACTGAATTTGTTTTCCTTTCCTATCAAACCAGATGCCTAAGTGTAGAGCTGCTGACTCTTAACAATTAATTAATGGCTCACTTTTTTTTTTATACTTCTTCCTCAAAAGACTTGAAATACTTTCCGTAAATATTCTCTGGTGTCTTGCCCCATGGTATAAATGAAACACACTGATGAGCCAGAGGGCTAAAGACACTTGGTCCCCAATTCAGACCACACATCAAGAGAGAACTAGTCTTCAATGATGGAAGAGAAGAGCTTACACTCTGAAACCTTCTTTGCTTGGATTTTTTTTTTCCAGGACAATCTCTCTAAGGAACCATCTCGTTACCAGAAGTCAGAGAAACGATCCCAGAGAAAAGGAGAGGCCGTGACTGCTGGAGCCAGGCCCATCACGATGCGGGGATTTCTTTTCATTGTCACCACCAGATTCGGAAGTGTAAATATCAGCCCCGGTTCTTTGGATGAGGAAACTGAAGCTCCAAGAGTCTGTCCTGAAGTCCACTCGGTCTGGGGTGAGGGGCTGAGGCAGGGTCCAAATCGACATTCTTTACTATGTCATGCTAGTTCCAAATGCCGGTCTTCATCGGGAGGCGACAATCGCGGACTTCGTAAACACAAACTGCCCTGTAATTCGAGTCTGCCATCCCCATTTGCGGGCATAACA
Source organism: Lynx rufus (assembly GCF_022079265.1). Lineage (NCBI taxonomy): Eukaryota > Metazoa > Chordata > Mammalia > Carnivora > Felidae > Lynx > Lynx rufus. The sequence goes on from NW_025814889.1 coordinate 6,513,343, forward strand.
GACCCGCCAGGCGCCCACATCCTCTACTGGCTGCAACAGTCCAGAGGATGGGTAAGTTGCCCAAAAGACACTCCTGTTCAAAACTTCACAATACACTCTTCTCCATCAAACTGATTTCCCTCGGGACCCAGCATGTGTTCTTTTTAATTAATGATATGACAAGTTTTATTACAGGATTACTCACATATAAAACAAATTAACAATCTCTCCGGAAGGAAAGGGAAGGGAAGCTCTCGTCTGAAAAGGAAAATGTGTTCCCTCTCCTGTTAAAACCCGAAGTTTGCGTTACAGCGTTTGGAGGCATCACAATAGTGACCGAGGGTAAAACAACGTCTGGCACAAAAGCTGTGATCATAAGGGGCACAGTGGCCGTACGGTCTCTTCTCCTCTTGAGTTGTTTAACCCAAGGGTCTGTCTATCCCTTGGGATAATCACAGTATTCTACCTTCCATATTTTGTTGCCCTGTTCTGTCCACTTCCAAAGATGTCAGCCGCTTGAGGGTAGGGTTTTAGCACTCATCTGGACGCTCTGTGACGCTTGGGACCAAGTCTTCGTCAACTAAAAGAAAAGTGCTTACACTTGCAATGCATTTGTTTGGAAAACGCAAACTGAACTCACTCCCTCAATGAACACTGAACTCTGCGCCACTCCGATCAAAATTCCAATAAGAGTTTTCAGAGAACTTGACAAACACGACCTCCAAACTGAGGTGCAATGTCGAAGAACTATGGACAGCGAGGACTAGTACTTCCCACGCATTTTCGCCTCATGGGCCACGTGGAAGAAGGTCCGACTTGTGCTCACAATGTGCTACAGGCCGCGAGCAAACCGCCCCGCATGCTGACTGCCCTATATGCCCTCAGCGTTCCCAACAGCTGAGTGGATCATCAGCTTGCTTGCAACAAGACTGAGCAGGTGCCTGCTGAGACGGCTACGAAGAGGAAAAGGTCGGGGGCACGCTGGGAAGGACTCTGTCCACAAAGCAGCAGTACTTATAACGGGGGGACGGGTGCAGGGAAAGGAAAACAGACCAATGGAACAGAAGAGGCCTCCTAAAGCCACCTCCATGCACACAGGGAAACTATGACAGAAAGCACTGCACCCCTGGGGAAAGGAGTATGAAATAGTGCATGGTCCCGAGAACACTGGTTACCATCACACAAAGAAGTACCAGAATACCACCTCCCACCTTACCCAGGCATCAATTCTAAACGGACAGACCCTTCACACTTAAGAAATCCTACAAAAAAACATACAAGAACCATTTAGAATGAAGAAAGAAGGCTTACAGAAGACACAAAAAAAAACATAAACAACAAAGGAAATGCCTGGCACATAGACCATTAAAATGGCGGAGAGGGGTCAGTGGAAAATGGTGGAAAGAAACCCTAATGGCCAATGTACGTATGAAGAGACACAAAACCTTTCTAGTAATCAGGGAAACACAGACAAAAACCACAAAAATATAGCATTTCACATCTACCGGACGAGCAAAAATTAAAACTGGGGGGAAAACTGGAATTTTCGCGTGCTGCCATTACCGTGTAACCACAATGGTAATCTTTTCATCATCATCAGAGAAATTCTCACATGGGAACCCGAACACTCGGCCAAGACTATCCTTTGCAGGACTGTTGTTCATCATAGTGAAAATTTGGGGGAAACGAAATGTCTGCCACGAAGAAAACTGATAGGTTGTGGCAGAAGGCATGAAAAGCAAATTGAAGGACTATCTGTATTGACGCCATTTGGTCAAGTCTGAAAACATGTAAGAACATTGTACGTTACTGATGGAGAAATACACATGCAATATAAAACACGTGTGGAAAAATGAGCACCAAATTCAGGAGAGTGGTTATCAGCGAAGAGAAAGGGAATGTATATACGGGGGGGTGGGGGGCACCATTTTTCCATTCTTTTTTCCATCCGAAGTACGTCAAATGTGAGAATCTGACAGAGCTATCTCGGGACTGTGTGGGTCTTTTTTATTTTAATCTCTGTACTTTTTCTGTACCTTCAGTGTGGCCCAAAAACAGTTTTTTAAAAGGAAAGCACAGATTGATGAAAAGATCCCCAAAAAAGAGACAGAGATGTGTACCAAGAACTCTGCATGGGAATGCTATTTCTTTTTAGCGAAAGTATATGCATTGTATTTGGAGATATATATATATCCTGAAAGTCCATCAGGTACGGACCAGTTACATCCATCATAATGCAGACATACAATGGAATTCTATGCAGCTATTTAAAATGTTATATATCCATCCATATTTACTGCCAAAGACATCCATGAAAAACGATTAAAAAGCAATTTACAGAGCAGCAGATCGGCAGGCCCCCAAAAGTGTAAAATTATATGCCTGTGTAAATACGGCATGCACGGGTAGGTGGTCTGGGCATTCACAGATAACCCCAAATGTTATGGAAAGATAACCCCAAAATGTTAATAGTGGCTATCTTTCTATAGTGGTATTTCATGAACGTTTTCGTTTCTTTTCGTCCTTTCCTAAACCGACTGAACGTTTCATGGTTACGTATGAATTATTATTACAGTCACACACACAAAAATATAAAGCTGGTTTTTGTGTGTTTGTGGGGAAAATTCTCTCTACAGCATATTCAGTTGATTAGAAGGTGAAGGTTTGTGGGGTGTCTGGGTGGCTCAGTGGTTGGGCATCCGAACTTCAGCTCAGGTCATGATCTCACGGTCTGTGAGTTCGAGCCCCGCGAACTCAACAGAGTCTGTTGTTGGTGCAGAGCCCGCTTCTGATCCTCTGTCTCCCTCTCTCTCACCCCTCCCCGCTCCCCTTCTCAAAAATAAGTATCTTTCTTTTAAAGTGAAGCTTCGCCAAGCACTGCAGTTCAGTTATCAATGCTATGTTGACAAGCAGCAGGACAGTAAGAGGCGATGGTGGAGAGGAAGCCAGGGGTGTAACAGAGGAGTCCATGCGGGAAGAAACTCCTGTACCCAACAGGCTGAGCTCAGACCTCTGGTCTGGACTCTCGTGGTCGTGGGTTCCTTCTCTCACATTCAATGCCGAGAGCACCCAGAGGCAGGTAACAGCCATGCTCGCTGTCACTAACACCCCCGGAAGCGCCGATTTATATCAGCTAGAAGACAGCCAGACTGTGTGATTCTGTTCAGGCTGCCCTGGCAAAATAGTAGACTGAGCGGTGAAACCCACGGTCATTTATTTCTCCTACTTTCGGAGGCTGGACATCCAGGATCGAGGTGCCCACCAGGGGGTCTCACTGGGCCTCCTCTCTCAGCTTGTAAGAGCCCCCTTGCCGTTGTGTGCTCACACATCTCTTTGAGTAAGAAGAGAGAGCCAGCACACTCTCCGTTGTCTCTTCCCATAGGGACAGGAAGGCTATCGGATCAGGGCCCACGCTTAGGACCTCACTTAACCTCAGTCCCTTCCTTAGAGGCCCCATCTCCAAATGCACCCCTATAAGGGGGTTAGGGCTTCAACCTATGAATTGGGGGGAACACGAACATCCCACCGATCACCTATATTTAAACATAGGGAGTGAATGAAAGAATAAAGTGACACTTGGAGAAGTATAAAGACTCACATTAATTATCTCAAGGTATCAGTGCTTAAGCATTGGCTCTATAATACAGAACCTCCCTTCATATAAACCTCTGCAACACTCCCTTTACTATCCTGAAATGAGGTCCATAGATAACAAATATATTCATGTATAATATTTTTTTAAAAAATTTTAAAAAGCCCTAATTTTGACAAAATAAATGGAAAGCAACTTGCACTAAAATGAAGTATGTTTCAGTGTGTAAGCACTCAGGTACAGTACTTCCAGAAGGTAGAATGTGGCAGTCAAAGCTTTCACCTACTTGCAATAAATCAGCTGGGAGTGAAAAGAACATGGCATTAAATGGAGTACTCCTGGCACTCCTTTCTAGGTGATACCCCAGACAAAGAACAGGTATATTCTTCTGTGTTCTTGTATGCAGAACCACCTGAACACAACCAGCACAAATGTGCACTGATTCCTGTGCGTTGTATGTCACTCAAGCATCACCAGGGCCACCGTAGCCAGGGAAGTCGGCTTCCTAAGGGCGAACAACTCTTGTTAAGGTTCCAGACGACACAACTATAAATGTGCCCCAAGATACGTGCCTGAAACCTTCAGACTATTTCAAAACTGTACAAAGCATACAAAAACAACTGGGGGGCTGAAATCACGTTCCAGGCTCCGTGAATTACAGACAGGTTTTTCCCCTTCACTGGCTAGCAGGACATTCTATGACATGGACTTCGGACTGCCATCCTTAGCCCCGCCCCCTCCGTAAGGGCCCCGCTGATTCCCAAAGGTCCCCAAGCTGTAAGGCAGCACTCCTGGGAATCACTGATCCCTCTCGTTCAGGAACTTCAGCTCCGAATTCTTATCTGAAATCAGCTTCGGCAGCTACGTACAGAACGCTTCTGACATCCCACGTTAAGTATCATTAGCAGTATAAATACCAATGATAAGTCTTCACGCTGTCTCGAGATAAATCTTTCTGCAAATCACACAAGAGTATCAAGTTTACGCTTTAATTTTCTAAGCAGGGCATACTAACTTAATTAGCCCCAATTTTGAATCCTGCGGTGAAATCTCTGTCCAGCGCGCTGAAATCCGAAAATTTCAAATCTCTGGTACTCCATCATCACTTTAAGCCAAGCCTTTGTTTCCTGGTCCCAAAGCAATTTCTCTTTCCCTTCCAAATTTGCTCTTGAAACCAAATCAAATTCCATTTTTTATGCCTGTGGAGGCGGGGACATTCTAATTTCTCCGTGCATTTTTTTTGTATAATATTTCAGGAGACAAGCTTGGGATGTCACCATGCCCTGGCGACTACCATAAAGAGAAGTGTCTCCTTGCTGGGACCCTTTACACCAGTTCTTTTCCTCACCTCTTTCACTTCGGCCACCAGCTGCCACAGGTTTTCCTTGCAGGGAGCTGTTCGCATGCCTCTCTCACATCAACAAAAGAAGTTAGAAGACTTGTTTCTTTCACTTTCCTTTTTTTTTTTTCCAATCATCTGGACCAACTTTGACCTTTATTGGGTACACAGTTCCAGGAATTTTAGCACAGGAATAGATTCACCTTACCACCACCACAATCAGGATACAGGGCAGTTCCGTCATCCGCTCCCAAAAGTTCGTTCCTTTATCCCTTTACATCACACCTCCCCTTCGCCCTGACCCCCTGGCATGTACCGACGCTCTCCGTCACTGTGGTTTGCCTTTTAAAGAATGTCATGTAAATGGAATCAAACAGAACATACCCTTTGCGACCTACTGTTTTTCACCAAGCTGAATGCCTCTGAGATTGTTCCAAGTGGCTGCGTGGGTCAATCTATAGTTCTTTCCATTTACTGCTGAACAATATTCCATCACATGGGTGTACCGGTCTGTTTACTCATTCACTTCCTGAGAGACATCCGGGCTGTTTCCAGCCTGGGCCACCACGAACGGAGCAGCCATGAACACGCATACACACGTGTCATGCGAACAGGGGTTTTCACTTCTGCAGGGTAAATACCCACGAGCAGGACAGCTGGGTCATTATGGTTCGCGTACGTTTACATTTATTTTATTTTTTCAAACTGCCAACCTGTTTCCGGAATGGCTTTCCCATTTCCCATTCCCACCAACCACGGACGAGAGTTCCAGTGACTCCACATCCTTGCCAACGCTCAGCCCCGTCGGTAATGTTTCCAGTTGAGTAAGTCCAACAGGAGGACTGCGGCGGCTCGGCTTGTGGTTTTAATGTGCATTTTCTTACCGACTGCGGGTGCTGCACATCTTCTTCCATCTCGGCACCTGCCTGCCCGCCGTCCCTGTGTCTCTTCGGCGAAACGTCTCCTTACGTCTTTTGCCCGTTTTCTAACTGGGTTATTCTCCATGTTGAACAGTGACAGTCCTTGTGATTCCGAACACAAATCCGTCGCCAGATAGGTGATTTGCAACTATCCTCTCTGCAGGTCGCCCCTTGTCTCTGTATTCTTCCAACAGTGCCATTCGTCCGTTACCTTTCGTGAACCCAAATTCTCCCATCTGTTTTCCGGGTCTCGCGTCTACAAACTCTTTGCCTAACCTCAGGTCGTGAAGATTTCCTCTCGTGTTTTTGTCTAGAAGCTTTACAGTGTTACATCTCACATCTAGACCTATAATGTGTTTTGAGGGACTTTTACACAATTTTTGTGTGTGGTTTACACCCACTTTCAAAGCTTTGCCTGTGGCTGTCCTATTGTCTTTTCTTTTTTAAGTTTACTTATTTATTTTGAGAGAGAATGAGAGTACAAGCAGGGGAGAGGCAGAGAGAGAGAGGGAGAGAGAATCCCAAGCAGGTTCCACGCTGTCAGCACGGAGCCGGACTCGAGGCTCAAACTCACGAAGAATCGTGAGGTCACGACCTGAGCCGAAATCAAGAGTCGGACGCTCAACCGACTGAGCCACCCCGGCGCCCCTGTTGTCGGACTCTGAACAAAACGACTTCCTCTTTGGTAAAGTGAAATCCTAAGACAGAAGTCGCTTCCAGAAGTCTTTCTTTCATGCTTACGACACAAAAGCTTCTCCTTGTACAAAGACATGCGTATCTTTAAAAGAAGGTTTGTTTATCAGAGCAAGAGGACCGTCACCAGTTCAGACGTGCAGCCCTCAAATCTTGTAACCGTTTTTGCTAAAGAGGAGCCCAAGGTTACCTTCTCCGATGGTCTGAACCCAGGAATCACCTCTCCTTGTTTGTTTATAACCTATCACGCAGTTTCTTTCCAAGTCTACGATGGCAGGTACCGCCCTTCTGGATGATTTCCCAAGTATCTCTACCGTCAGGCACATCTGCCTGTTTGGGAAACACCCGTGGGCCTCGGAACCCTGGCCTCACCCCTCCTGTCTCTCCCGAACTCAGCCTTCCCGGGAACACACGTGAGGCTAACGGACCTCTCACATTCACTGCCGTTCTGTGAACGCGTGGCTCTTCGTATCAGCAACGTTCGCAGCTCGTCCTGGTTTCCCCACATCACACGGCAGGATCATAAAGTCCATGAGGCCACTTCAAACGCTAGAGCCATCACAGCGGCCTCCCACCGACCAGCAAGCGTAACGGCTGAGGTCAAAATGGCGGCGGACGGACGTCGGGCCGTCGCGCTGCGCTCCCACCCGAGTCCGCGAACAGAAAAAGGAGCCTCTGCTCTGATCCCAGGTGTCCCGGCTGCGGGGTGCCTCCCGTGGGCCGTCCTGTGCGGCCACCGCACAGAAGGGGCGGAGAGGGAGCTGGAGGGCGTGCGTGGGGGGGGTCCCAGTGAGCGCGACCCCGAGAAGCGCTCGGGGAGGCACCGCTACAGCTGCGCGGGCGTAACAAACGAGCCCGGCGCCCGGTGGCCTCAAACACGGTTGCTGGCGCTCACGGATTCTGCGGCCGGGAATTCGGACAGGCACAGAGGGCTGGTTGGCCTCTGCTCCACGAACACCAGGGCCTCGGCTGGGAGACTCCGAGGCTGGGGTGACCCCCCTGGGGTGACCCCCCCCGGCTGGCATCCTCACAGCAAGGGGGGACCCGGTCCACGGTGGCTCAGGCTTCCAAGGGCTCGCGTTGCAGCCAATATGGTGGTGGCCGCGTTAGCCTTTTACGACTCAGCCCTGGAAGAGGAGACCAGACCCCACCCTCAAAGGGAAGGACGCCAATGAAACATGAAATTACTGTATATTTCAAACCACCGTAGCTGCCAAACCCTCGGGGGTCTGAGAAGCCCTTGACGACACACTTCTCAGGGCTTCTGGGAAACGAGGCAGACTCCCTAAGACTGTCTTGGCCCCAGGGACCACCCTGAACATCTAGAAATCGCTTCTTTTTCTGCTCAAGGAACAGGTGGTGAAGGCTTTTTAATGAGGGAAGCTCTCTCTATTATCTCCCTTACAACCCATTACAGCCTACTTCTCCAGATTCTGCTTTTGAAAGGGAGATCAGTACCCTTAGCTAGCTTTACAGCAGTGCTCCCTGCTTTCAAGAGTAACCGGGCCAGCCGGTTCCCAGGCTGCTATTGCGAGACTCCCACTGAATCGCCCATGCGGGCCTCCCCTCGCTTCAGCTTGCCCCATAATTCCTCTGAATCACATCATCTGATCAAACGTCATTAATCTCTTCTGTCGCGTACGGAGGGAGCATGTCGGCAGAGGAAATCGGCACCCAGCGGCCTCAGGGACGGAGGGCGCCCACCTTTTCGTTGGTTCCTCCAGCAGCCACAGCCAGGCTCCCCCCCAGGAGGTGTGTCAGCTACAAGGAGGCCTTAATAATTGATAATCGGCGTAATTACCTAATCAAGAAAAACTCCATCAAGCTACACCACCTCCGTCAAAGTCCCTCTATCTCTCCCGCTCCCTTGCTCTCCCCTCCTCTCTCCCTTCCTCTCTCCCTCCCTCCTCTCCTTCTCTCTCTCATTTCCCATACAGCGTGCTCTTTCCCGCATTCAGACACGCTTCTTTAATTTTGGCTGTTCCACAAAACCAGTCTCTGATCGACGCGTCTTCTTTTTTTTTTTTTTTTTTTTTTTTTTTTTTTGCTGCAGGAAACAGAGGAAAAGAGACTTCTGATGCCTCTTTCCTCTCTCTGATTCATTTTGGTGGAGGGTGACTGTCAGCAGTTTGACATCATTTTCAAACCCAGCGGCATCCGACTGGGGTGCAGCGAGCCCTGGAGACAGCAGAGCACATCCCTCCTTCGCTCGCCACACCCGGGCTCAGCACAAGGGGAAGTGTCTTTTTTTAGAAAAAAAAAGAAAAAACCACGTCATTCTGCCGTGTCACATCTTCCTTCTCCACCACGCTGCCGTAGAGAAATAAGAATTATATCACGAGTGGTATCTACTAAACGCCCCCCCCATGCTAAGATTCTCACCGCCCCTTCTATCACTCCACAGCACACGTAACTTGTCCTGACACACCGTCTAACCATGAGCCTGTAAGTTTCCTTCGAAAGGAAAAGAACCGGGGCGCCTGCGTGGCTCGGTGGGTTGAGCGCCGACTCTTGATTTCGGCTCAGGTCGTGCTCCCCGCGTCGTGCGACAGAGCCCTGCGTCGGGCTCCACGCCCAGGGCAGAGGCTTAAGATTCTTTCTCTCTCTGTCTCTCCTGTCTCTCTCTCTGCCCCTCTCCCCCGCTGGCGCCTTATCTCTCTCCAGTTAAAAACTAAACAAAACAAACCAAAAACAAAAGGAAAAGAATTCTCATCCTGCATTTGGACAAGGAAACCAGGTCAAAACTGACGGTTACAATAATCTGGAGTAACAACCCTTACAGGGACGTAGCCAAGTACGCTCCTGAATTGAACGGTCATCGCCTTATAAACACAGAATGTCATCTTCCCAGGAGACACGGCGACCCGAGTGAGTTCCCACGTGGAGAGCGTTTCTAGAACAGCACCAGTCTCTCACACCCACCCTCCTGTGCTCCATCCACTTCGGGAGTACGTGTCTAAAAGGTCACCCGTCTGTCCCGGGCCCCCATCGTGCAGCCAACACAGAGAGCTCGCGATCCAGCCGATGCTCCCACTTGGCAGAGGAAGTGACCAAGACCCGGAGAAGCATGGCTTCTGCACCACGTCCAGCCCCCACACATTCTGGACCAATAAGAACACAGAATAGTTACAGCCCCTCTGGGAACTACAGGCTGATACTTTAGTCCGTGTCTTTCAAGTTTTTCCAATGAATGCCCTTCACTAAGGGCAAACACGAGGCAAACACGAGGAGCCAAGAAGGCATCCTCAGGTGAGAAGGTGCTACAAATATTCCTGCCAGTGAGACAACAGGGGTGTTAGCTTCCCTCCACGAAGGGACACCAGCCAGCCGCAAAACATGGCTTCTGGGTGTGTGCGAGCCGGTTTCCAGAAGAGATTGGCATCGGACTCAACTCGGAACGGAGTAAAGAAGATCCCTTCACGAGTGTGGGTGGGGGGACATCATCCCATCCACTTAGGGCCTAAACAGAACAAAACCGCAGAGTGAGAGCAAATCTCCCTGCGTGAGCGGAAACACCCACCATCTTCTCTGCCCTCTGACATCAGCACGTCCGGTCCCTGGACCTCCAGACTCAGGGCCAGGGCTTACATCATCAGTCCCCGGTCCTCAGGCCTCTGGGCTGGGGCTGAACCACACTGCGGGCTCTCCTGGTCGCCGGCCTGCACACGCGGGTCATGGGACTTCTCAGCCACTATTACCCTGTGAGCCGATCTCCAAAGGAAATCCACTTTTCAAGCTCTCTCTCCATCTACATCCGTCCTATCGGCTTGGCTCTCCAGAGAACCCGAGAGTTCACCCAATGGCGTGACAAGATTAAAAAATGTAGAAGAGCGCTATTCGCATTAACAGCAAATAAGAGAGCAACCATGTGTGTTTATTCTTCAACAGTGTATTTTAACTGGGGAAGAAAAGTATGGAAAAAGCTAGGAATCCTTCGGTAAGTCCCTTTCTGAAATTCAACCGACATATTTATTTGTTCTCATACATGAACAAGCGTTTGATGAATTTTAGCAACTTTCACTTCCCTCCGCTCATAAAATGCTTTATGAAAAGCCCAACCAAAAACAAGTCTACTGGGCCATTTGCTTGAATTCCCTTCGGGGGGGAAAAGAAGGAGTGTTTCATTAAAACACGGACATTTCCAGGGCACCTGGGTGGCTCAGTCGGTTAAGCGTCCGACTTTGGCTCAGGTCATGATCGCACGGTTCGTGAGTTCGAGCCCCACATCAGGCTCTGTGCTGACGGCCTGGAGCCTGGAGCCTGCTTTGGATTCTGTGTCTCCCTCTCTCTGCCCCTCTCTGCACCCCCCACAAATATAAAATAAAACATTTAAAAAAAACCCACGGACATTTCCATGAAGGTATGTCCTACAAATGCAGAAACAAACACACAAATGGGGAACCGAGGGACCCTGGTGTCACCACTCACAACTCTGCATCCTACGTCGGCCCCTCGGAAGCCTCAGTAAAGCGTCAGCCCAGAACAGGCCAGAGAGAAAAACAGGCAGTTACTCTGAGAGGAATAACTTTGGCCGTACATTAGCTTTGTGACAATGTTATCCACTTGCGACAGGGAAAAATGGAAGCCAGGCACAGTCAGACTCTGGAGAGAACAAACCAAATGTCTTTCAAGCCTAAAAACTGCTCCAGAGAAAGCTTACAGGGCTTCCTGTGAGGCCCAGCTCACGGCTGCACCCAGCCAGTCACCGGCCAGATGAAGAGAACTCTGGAGGGGTTCCAGGTTCCCTGGGGCTGTCCCTAGAAGCTTGTAGAACATCCTGAACCTCTCTGCCAAGGGGGACACTGACAAACTGCATGCCACGGGAGTATCACATACAGCCCCTTCCGCTTCTAGAAACTTCTCCACAGGAACTTAATTTCCCCTGCGATGCAGCAGGAGAAAAGGATATGTCCTCTCCCTTCCCCCGACCTTCTTTCCTTCTTTCTTTCCCTCCAGTCTTTTTTTTTTTTTTCTTTCTCTCTTTTGCTTTAACCTCATCTTTCTTTAAGACTGACAATATAAGGCACCGGTCAGGGAAACACATGGAGAAGGGAAAAATAGAAAAAGCTGTAGAACAAATAAGGAAGTAAAATCTGGGAAAGCACTGACCTACAGGACTCTGCACGCTTCACAGATTATTTGGGAAAGCCTCGTATCTAAACTGCATTTTGCAGAGCACCTGGGTGGCTCAGTCGGTTGAGCGTCTGACTTCAGCTCATGTCATGATCTCCCAGTTTGTGGGTTTGAGCCCTGCGTCAGGCTCTGTGCTGACAGCTGGGAGCCTGGAGCCCACTTCAGATTCTGTGTCTCCCTCTCTCTCTCTGCCGCTCCCCCACTCTCTCTCTCTCTCCCTCTCAAAAATGAATATTTAAAAAAAAAATGTTTTTTAAATCAAAAACTAAAGTACATGTTGCTGGGTGGTCCGGACAAAGGAGAAACTCTCAGTGCATCCTACCACTTTGCCCCCAGAGCCCGAGGGCATGCGGTTTACTTCTGGCGACAATACCTTTACAATTGCTCAGATGCCATCGAATAATGACCTATAAGGAGAGGAAAGTCAAGTGCATCTCCGCCACTCAATACAGCTCAATGTCACATCCGCTAAGCCAGATGACGGAGGACGGCAGACTCCATGTGACATCTCAGGGCCTCCCCGCGACCCGAAACAAAGACAAAACCGGACCACGGCCAGAAACCGGGCCCTTGGTCACACCCCAGGGCTCGCTAGGGGCTGCCTCACATTTCGAGAGTAGCTGCAGTTTTCCTAAGCTCCTTCCCATCCCCCAAAATAACTTCTGTTTGGAATTACTGCCCTATCTTCACTGCGCCAAAGCGGAATCAGAGAAGGACACCGGAGTGCCATTAAAACGACATGCCCGGGAGTGGCAGTGTGTCCCTAAGGGTCCCCAACCACGCGCAGACCATAAAATCGCACTGCTAAGGATACCAACCCCAAGTTAAAGCATTGCTCTGCGGGTGGCAGGATAAAAGGATTTCCACGGCTCTTCGTGAATACAGCCATCCCGATCCAGCCAGGCCTAAAAAGTACTGTCCCTTCTCCCTACCGTTTTCCAGCAACCGAAATCCTCAGGCAAGTGCTTCTGGGCTGACCCGCGAAAATTCAGTTTCATTTGCAGACCGCCCCACTGAGCCCCGCGCCGCGCGCCGGGAGAGCAGAAGCAGGATCTAGAACCTGCCGTCAAGGCATCTGCCGGCGGAAAGCAGCAGCACACAGATATCCCCTGAATCGTGTACCAGTCTTACTCTGAGCTATGGTGGTCACGGGGTTGGGGGCGGAAAGGGGGACCTGGGGTTGAATGGGGACAGAGCTCCATTCCGGGAAGACGAAAACGTTCTGGAGGCAGATGGTGGTGACGGCTGCACAGCAGCGTAAATGTACTGGATGCCAGCAAATTGGACACTTAAGAGGGCTCAAAGCGTAACTTTTATGTTGCGGGTATTTTCCGATGAAAAAAACTCAGGAAAAATAAAAACATGACCCAACCCCATCACGTAAAACCTCGGATCGCGAGTGTTCTTCAAGATGAGCAAACACTTCCAATAAAATTTAACTTGATAAACGAGCGACATCTTGCAATCCGGGTATTACGTGCCGCCGAACGTCACACGATCACAACTGAGCCAACGGTTCTTGAAATTTGCTTTGATATACGAGCGCTCTGGACGACAAGCGTGTTTCTGGAACGAATTATGCTTGCAAACCAAGGTTTTACGGCGTATTACTGTTGCCTCAGACGCATGAAAGTACAACCTAGCTCAGGGATGAAACCTGTGGCATTACCTGTGACCCCAACTGCCTCGTGCTTCTGGAGTAAGCGTGAGCGCCTGGGTGCTACGAAGAATCTGCGGCCCACTCCGCTAACCCTTCAAACAAACACCTTCTCTGTCTCAAAAAAGGAACAGCCTTAAAAGCATATTCAGGAATATACAGATATATATAAACTGCACAGAACAGTTCACAATAGCTTAGAAAGGGAATCCATCCACTCTGCTGTGTGGGAGTTGTGGGATCCTACAAATGAGCTAAATTTTGATCCAAATCACAAGTGACACTTGTGGCGTATGAGGCAAAAGATACTACATTCTTCCTACTAGAAAGTAACAAAAGGATTAAACCTGAAAGCAACTGGCCAGCGATTCTGTGCTTACAACCCTCTAACATGATTATTTTAGTTACTATATCTGTACTCAAAACATTTTCGGCTATAATGCCTTATGGCATGATGCATAACCAAGGCTTTTTTCCAAAAGGCTCTCAGCTACTAAAAAGAAAACAAAGAAAACACCTCACAGGGAAAACAAACACTTCCTTAAAGAGGAATGCACCTGCTGGTGTGAACTATCAGGCAAACAGATAGAAAAACTGAAGTATTTAACTCAACCCATCTTAATCCATTCAGTTCCAACAGTTTTAAAAAATCCTACATCACTCACAAATGAAATATTGCCTTGAAATAATAAAAGTGTAAAATATGTTCACAGAGTCATTAAGGCCTATTTTCCCACATAATTAGGTTTCGCTTTTCTGCTCGCTAATTTCTCCACGCTGGAATTAGCCAGATTTCTATTTGAATACAACAGCAGTTCCTGGCTCATTACAAGAGTTTTACAAACAGTAAAAGCCCAGAGCTGAACATAAGCGTAGCCAGCCTGGCCAAGGCAAGAATAATCGACGCTTGTGGGCCATCAAGGCAGAGCCGCATTCCCAATCTTCACAGCTACTCTGGGCGAGTGTTGTGTTTTATTCTACCTTATGTGACACCGACAAATTAAAATGGTGGTGTCATCAGGCAGGCAAGGGAGGAGTAACTGGAAATGGACGTAAAGAACGGACAGGAGAGTGACGACTGGGTGAGGGCGGGCAGCCGGGAAGAGAAAGAGCCACAGAAGGGCAAATGGCAATCATTCATGAGAAGGCTCAAGAAGAGACCACTGAATTAGGGGCTAAGAGGCTTTCCGGCGACCCCAAAGTGCACTGTTACAAGGGACAGAAGACTGAGCCTCAGGATAGAACGGGTAAAGAGGACACGGACACAGAGAATATCAGAGGAGAAAACCTCCAGGCATTAAGACAGACCGCACACAGTTGGCTCCAACTGTTTGCAGTACAATTTGCTAGGGTGCTTTCTCTAACCGGTTAGATGAACCCAACAAAGGAAGTAGGGGTTCATTTCCTTTCCCCGCGAAGATGCACCACGACAATACATGTGATGATGTAATATGTGCCTTGATTTAGAGATGAAGCTTCTCTGTTTTTCATTAACATCGTGCTTATTGGAAAGCGTGTACATCTGCAAAATGACACGTTACTCAAGAGTCCTTTCGTGTGGGTATCTGTTCAAAACTGCAATTAAGACAGAAAACGTGGACTGCTGGGTTTCAGGAGAAAAGGCTTCTTTTCCAGGGCACCTTTTCTTCCATTTCAATTTCAAGGTCCAGGCTCCGGGGCCATCAGAACCCCACCACCCCTTCCAGCATGTCTGGGGCCCCGTGTCTATCCTGAGGACACTGAAGGACAAGGGATGGTGACTCCAGACTTTCACACCGAGGATCCCAATTACTAGGGTTTTCAGTTCACTCAAGGTCTATCTCGTAATGCTTTCTTTTTTTTTCTAATTTATTTTTTAATCTTTATTTTTGAGAGAGAGAGACAGAGAGAGACAGAGTGTGAGGGGGGGGCGAAGCAGGGAGAGAGGGAGACACAGAATCCGAAGCAGATTCCAGGCTCTGAGCTGTCAGCAACAGAGCCCGACGCGGGGCTCGAACTCACAGACCACGAGATCATGACCTGAGCCGAAGTCGGACACTTAACCGACTAAGCCACCCAGGCGCCCCGTAATACTCTCTGTAATACAAATCTTTGCCAGCCTAGAACCCCACACCGTGGCTATTCCTCATAACACGGGTTTAAGACCACAGCAAAGTCTGCTGCGCTGTCCCTTGCTCACTCCAGAGTTTTCCACCGATTTTTTGATACGTTCCTGTTTCCGTCACCTTGCCAGCCCGAGTCCCCAACACATACACAGTCCTAAACCAATCCAGGTCTTCCCATGGTCTCCCGCAGTCTGGCAGTGATAATAGCTAATAAAAAAAATGGCAGCAATAAAAATTTGAAAAAATAAAATAAAATTTTTAAAACCTGGCTTATCCTGCTCAGGACTAACCAGAGAGGAAATCTACCAAGTGGGAAAATTAACTCACAAAGATGACACTCACCACAAAAGGGTCATTTTGGCAGTACTGCAAAAATGATCAAGGCGTACATGAGTTTCACTGGAATTACCTGTTCTTAGTATATTGACATTTTCTGACTTTCTACTCTATGGCAATCTCCCAGCTGACACACCTTCACTGTGAATTCTTCACCAGTTACCCTGTCCCTCGGTAATACAAGCAAGGGGACAGTCAGGGTTTTGTTCAATTTCTGTTCAAGTTTAGGGACATTTGCACAATTTAAAATTTTCTGTAGGGGTGCCCTCGAGGGGCTGGCTCAGGCAGTAGAACGTGTGACTTTTGATCACAGGGTCGTGAGTTTGAGCCCCACACTGGACACAGGGATTACTTAAACAAAAAGATTAAAATAAAATAAAATAAAATAAAATGAAATGAAATGAAAACCTCAATACCAACACATAATCAGTTCATTCTAGACATTGGAAGTTCATCCCAAGACAATGATCAAACTTCTTCAGGGTTCTGCTACCCCTGCTCACTCCAGGAAGAGCTAAAAGGCTCCCATTACATGCACGAGGATTAGTGTTAACTTGCTTGGACATTTGAAAATACAAAACATGGAAAAACTCCACAGCTGTGCCAGGAAGGCAAAGCCATTTTCACCACAAAAGCCTAACCCAGAGCCACCACATGAATCTGACATTCATTCTGGGGTCTACCAATGCAAGAAAAATGCAAATTCTGTTCTTAACTCCTCATTTACAATACAATAAAACCAGTGTTCCTTTTGTTTTTAGTTTTTTGTTTTTATTTTGATGGGAGGAGGTGATGATCTGATTTTAATTTTTATTAATTCAGAAAATTTCAAGGAGATACACTCCATTTCACTTCCAACAGAGGAATAGCGTTTAAATCAATCTTTGGCTCTCCTTTGTAAAAACCGTTTCGGAAACAAACGAAGACGTCTTTAAATCCTACAGCTTCTCAATTTTTCTGTACAAGCTTGAACAGAATTACCCTTTAGAGACACTTACTTAAGTAGTCACAGATGACAATATGAAGTCTAGGGAAATGGGTGGGAGTGCTGATTATGTAAGGTTGGCCTTGAGTTGATCACGATCAAAGTCAAGTAACAGGCAGATGGGGGTCACCATACATTCCGTCTACTTTGGGATATGATGAAATCTCCCATAATAAAGGAGTTTTAAAAGCAGAACAGGAGGGGCATTTTGCACTCATTAGGAAAAAGGACAGCTGCAAACCATGGCAAGTAACAACCAAGGCTCCAGATTTGAGCCAAATGTGCCAACAAAGAGTTGAGAAGTTGAAGGGCACCTGGTTGGTTCAGCGTCCAACTTCGGCTCAGGTCATGATCTCGCCGTTTGTGGGTTCAAGCCCCGCGTCGGGCTCAGTGCTGACAGCTCAGAGTCTGGTGCCTGCTTCGGATTCTGTGTCTCCCTCTCTCTCTGCCCCTCCCCCACTCACGTGCTGTCTGTCTGTCTCTCTCTCTCTCTCTCTCTCTCAGAAATAAACATTAAAAAAAAAAAAAAAGAGTTGAGAAGTTGATTAGTTGTGGCCTTCATTCTCTTTGTCTTCTTAAACCCTACCTGGTCGGCAACTCACTGCCTCATTAAAATGGATTTGCCTTGTGTTCACTGAGGGGGCACCGAGGCCTCCCAGCAGAAAAACCTCAGAAACCAACAGCCAGTTGGTACTAATCTAAAGGGGACTCCCGTGCAGATCAGTTTATGACAAGAAAACTGTGAAATCATGTGCTCGGATCACTATGATGGGCACACACTTAAATGTGCACGCCTGAGCAAATTTCATCTGCCTACTGAGTGGAATGGGGAAATCAGAAGAATACCCTTCTAGAATATTCTGAATGGGAATGAGAGTCCACAAGATTAAGTTATCAGACAGGAATGAGTCTTCTGTGATGAATAATTCTTTCAATGTATGGTTGGTTCCGGTTTGCTAATATCTCGTTGAGAATTTCTGCATCTATGTCTATCAGGGAAATTGGTCTGTCGTTCTCCTTTTTAGCGGGGGTCTCTGTCTGGTTTTGAAATCAAGGTAATGCTGGCCTCACAGAATGAGTTTGGAAGTTTTCCTTCCACTTCTATTTTTTGGAATAGCTAGGAATGAGTCTTCCGATCAAAAAAAAAAAAAAATAGAAATGTATGTGCCTAACTTCAATTAAAAAAAAAAAAAGTAATCACCACAGTCCTATTTCCCTTGTTTTATCCCAAACTATGACGAAACAATTGCTTAAAAGACCCAAAACAAACTGCTTTGACACAGATTTAAAAAAAAACCAATATTACTACTAATAAAATGTCTTCTGAAGAATTATACTAGCTTTGTTGGGGGAAAGGAGGAGACACCTGGGTCAGAGGGGTAGAAAAAGAACACAGTGCCAGGAACCTTCCTGTACAAGCAAACCAACACTGATTTAGGCAGAATGAGCTGATAATTCTGACTTAGGAACATACCGCTAAGACCACGGGGACATGAAGGGGGCGGAAAATGTGACCTTACCTCCACAACTCCTCCAAGTTCCCGGCAGGGTTTGTCAGAATCTCCCAAAAATTCAGCAGGATTAAAGGAGACAATGTTCACTCTTAATGTTAGTCTCATCCACTGACCCAGGGATCGTCTACCAATTCACAACTATTCACGCGCTTCTGACAAGAAGCCAAGCTGTGCTTTCATTTGACCCAGTTCGTCCGGGGCTCCTGGTGAAACCCCCATGCTGTCGGTGCACGCACGGATCTGCGGCATGCGCAAGAGGAGGGGAGGGGAGGGGAAACGTTTTGTCACCTTACCTCCCTACTGCTCGAGTCTTAGGCGTCTTTGCCTTTTAAGGGTCAGGAGCATGAGATCGATGTGTGGGTGTGATATCTCGAAAGAAAAGAGGGAACAAAGAAAGGTTTTAGTGGCTGTTTCATCTGTAATTCGTAATTTTTTATGAGCACATGGAGAAAGACGATGAAAGGATGTGGAGGGATCTCAGGCAATGAGTAGCAAAAGGGGATCCACAGGGAAGGAGAAGGAAGACAGGAGAGGGCTGGACAGAGAGACACAGCCAGGAGGCTACCAGGGAACAAAACCACCCGAGCGAGAGCCGGAAAGCGGGCAGTCCCACTTCTCAGTCCACGAAGACTGGGCCACCTTACAAAAGGCAAATCCCAGATGCCACGGTTTCCAGGCTCAAAAGACCTTTCTTAAGTCGCGGAGTCCCTTCAGGACCACTCCTAAATAGACAAAGGTAAGAAACTCAAAGTTGAACGTAATAATTCCAACACCCGTCATTCTGCGGCCAAGTCCACACCCACAAAATGAATGAATATCAACAGGGACCTGGTAATGAATCCCAAAGACACGGGGGTCCGCATGCGCCCTCTCCCCTCGTCCACAATGCACACCATCCCAACGTGGTGTTCGGTCACTGCAGAAAGGACACTCACGCTCGCTCAGTTTCTTACCAGGAAACACATACAGCTGGAACGTAAACCCGACCGGGGTGGAGGCTTCATCTACACAGTTTCCCATTCTGCTTCTAGTACCAAGAAATGGTATCATTAGAACTATTGACACTATTGAAAATGGAATGAATCACCACTACCTACCTGAGCGTTAAACTCCTACCACGTTCAAGGCGAGAGTAAAGGCATCAGACACCTGAACTCTGCTGTCTTCACATCCCAAATGCCCTCATTCTTCTTCAACGCCAAGGTCCAAAATGGCAAGAACTACTAGCCTGATTTTGAGCCTCACATTTGACTGTAAATGTCACAGAACACGCATCGTATAACCCTTGCTTTTATCTCTTTGTACAAAGTCATTGGATCAAAATATTGTAATCAACGTTCTGTATATAACCTGGGGTTTTTTTGTTTTTTTGTTTTTTGTCTCTCAAGACCCGTGCAGGACTTTTCTGCCCGCGGTATACTCTAGAATTGTACAATGCAAATAAAACTTAAAAAAAATTTTTTTTTAAATTGGGGGGGGGGACACCTATGATCTCATTGTTCCAAAATTCGAGCTCCGCGTCGGGCTCTGGACTGACAGCTCAGAGCCTGAAGCCTGTTTCAGATTCTGTGTGTGCGTGTGCATGTGTGTGTGTGTGCGTATGTGTGTGTGTGTGTGTGTGTCCGCCCCTCCCCCACTCATGCTCGCTCGCTCTCCCAAAAATAAATAAAACATGAAAAAAAATTAAAATCGCACAATGCTATGCTTGGGGTGGGGAGGCTTCTTTTCTCCTGTACACTCATCTTAAAACAGTTAAAAACAATGACCTTGAGAGAGAGGGTGTTTTGTAGGACATAATAAGACACCACTAATTCTTAAAACAAGCCTTGAGAGCTGCGGGTCTCTTGAAAATATCGTACACATATTAACTGATAAGCGCAAGCCTAAGAAAAATGGGATCTGAAAATTTAAAACAAAAAATGAATCTAGGCCCAATATGGTATGTTTAGGCACACAGAGATGCGGAAGTAGTAAATAATTTCATGCACCGTTCCCACTGTGCTCCACCTTACGAGCACAGGGAGAGCGTGGCTGGCGCCCCCAACTATGAGAAAGGCAATCCTGCTGGGCCATGAAGCTCTTTAAAGGCTAACACAGGGGGAAAGTACAGATCACACTAACTCAAGAGCAAATGCCACCAGCTAGAAATTTAAAAGCGCTTCATCAACTACAGAGAATAAATTTTGACTCCCAAATGAAAAAAAAAACAAAGTAGTCTGGTCCCAGGTTTTTGTATTTCAAGCACTCCTACGTTTTCCTCGAGATGTTTGGAAAGATGAAGTAGTCGTCCTAAAAACAAAAACGTTTGTTAGCTGAATGAGCTGTAGCAGACACTGCTAATGGTCCCTACGGACCACTTCTTTTAGTAAGAGAATCTCCCACACCCCGGGAGTTTAGGCGACGCAGTGGGGCCCTACAGCTACGCGGCGTTATTTCGCTCCCTCGTGTGCAATGAGAGATGGCCGGGTGCTAAGTTTCGGCCCATGGAAAGTGGGCGGCTGGCCCTCGACTCCCTCTCTCTCCCTCCTTCTTGCTGGGAATGCAAAGCAGAATCAAGCTTCCACCATCCAGTGGTGAGAGCGGAATGGAGAGAACCCAGTGCCACAAGGACCCAAGAGAACAGAGGTCTGCCATCCCGAACCACTCCCCACCGGCCTGTTGTAGGAAAGGGCAGTGAACTTCTAAATGACTGCGAGCCCCAGTGTTTGAGGGGTTTTTTTGTAACAGAAGTTTACGCTGTACCCTAATACATAAACCATGCGATCAAGGACCTCGGATGAACTGTAAGGGAAGAATCTCCAGACGAGAAACATTTTGGAAAAGAAAGAGGGAAGGAGGGTCTAGAAAAAAAAAAAGAAGAAAGGGTACCATAGAAATCGGAAGAGAAAATCATGACCAAATCTCTGTACTTCTAAAACCCCCCCTAAAAATCTTTATAATACAGTTGATTCTTGCACAACGCGGAGGTTAGGCGGCTATGCATGCTGATCAATCAAAATCCACATATAACTTCTGACTCCCCCGAACTTAAATACTAACAGCCTACTGTTGACCGGAAGCCTTACCGATAACATCAACAGTCAACCCATCCTTTGTATATGTACATATGTTATATGTATTGCACACCGTCTTCTTAAAAGGAAGCCATTAAGAAAATTAGCGGGAAAATACAGCTACCGTATCATACTGTATTTATTGAAAACAGCCTGCACAGAAGTGGACGGTCACAGTTCAAACCCAACAAGTTCAAGGGTCAAGTATACTTTAGCAAACAGAATCAAACATTCTTCTGATACCAGTAGGATGAGCTAAATTGGGAAACTAAGTAGGCAAGCATTTCCAAGAAAAATCAAATGTAATCTAATATACTGCACTTAAATATTTGTTAAGAAACTGCTGCCAGCTACGTTAATAGAATGTTTAATGGACATTTATTTGCCAGTGGTTATTTATGTGAACATCCTCCCTGCATAAATGCTTTGCAGAAATCCAGCCTACAAGGGCACATAAATACAGAGGCTTTACTGAAAGAACCATTAACAGGACTTATAAATCCAGAGCTCCATGTACATTAGGGATCTAAAATTAATTTTGATGGGCTAACAAATTACACATTAGATGTACAGATGAAGAATGTAAAAAACGTTGCTTTATTCGTTTCAAAAAACAAACGTGTGATTGACTATCACTCCAAATAACACTAAGCAAGGCATATAAATCATCCCTTAATCTCTAAAGGACGATAAAACATTTAAACCAGAAAGTAGGTTTTAAATAAATTGTATTCTCTTTGGAGATGTTTCAAAGAGTTTTGTTTTGGTGATGCTTGAGGGTGGTGGGAAGCTGGTGGGGGCTGGCACGTTAATATGCCTTATGACAGTCTCAGGAGATATTCATCATATAATTTTCTAAGAAATAAGCTGAGAAGATACTAATGACTTGACCTAACTGTCTAGTGTGAAAAAAATAAGTAAAGATGATTTTAATGGTGATAACTCCTTTCTATAACCCACAATGGGCTTTGGGGGGCTATTAGTCACTACTGTATAAATTTATCAAATGGGCTTTTAAAAAAAAAAATTGCATGGTTTGATCAACAATGCCAAACAGCTCTGTCAATCGGTAAGAGATAACCAGAAAAATAATAATTATGAAAAGCCCTAAAATCGTATTTCTTTTCAATTCAATAGCACTTCCTGCTGGTTACATCTCTTCAGAAATACGAAATTTCTAGCGGCTGACTACTGTGAATTCTTGCTACAATCCCCCCGGAACTTTTTAGAAGATGAAGAGTTGGGCCTCGTTTTGTGCAATCTTTCTGTCCTCAAAGCTGTTGGACCTAACTAGATTCGGGCTCATCTTTGACAATTAAGCATCTGACTTCGGTTCAGGTCATGAGCGCAGCACCGTTCGTGAGTTCGAGTCCCACATCGGGTGAGCACGAGCCCTGCTTCAGGTACAACATGAGTCCCCAGGTGAGCCCCACTTCCCTCTCTCTCTGTCTCTCTCTCGCCCCTTGTGGGATCCTCTCTCGCTCTCAAAAACACAAAACACAAAAAACACCTCTTTGGGTCCAGGACCTAAAGCAGACAGAACGAAGGGCAGGCCGGCACAGGACGCCGTGTGGGGGCTCACTGGTTTCAGGCCTGCCGCCTCTGTGCACCTGTGCTTTTCCCAGACCCTCAGGCTGCATATGCAGATTGCCACCCTGCCTATCACCCATCTTAGACACAACACTTGGAGGATTAGGTGCTGTGAGAGCAGAAATCAGTTTCTAGGATGCCCCTATGTGGAGGCACTTCTCCAACAGGCGGGAAGGCTCGGGCTCAGAAGCCCTCTCTCATGGGGACATCCCGAAATTAACCTGCCACTCGGCCAGGGGGCCGCCGGGAGCCCAGCCGCCCTCCTAGAACACACACACAGCCCCATCCAACCTTCCTTCACTCAAGGCATCCACGCAGGGCCCCAGAGGGGTCACCTACGGCTCCATCCCGCAGCTCCCTCCCCCTGCCTCCGTCTACCCTGTTGATGAGGTCGGGCCAGCCCTGATCCCTCCGTAAGTTTCCCAGCCCAGCGCCCAATCCTGCTGTAGGTTCTAGATTTTTCCCATGGGCCCCGTCCTACTGATAGGGGGGCTTGCTCTGTTCTGGCCAGTCCTCGTCCCCGGGCCCGGACCACGTGACCTGGACTTCCCACCTGGATTCACCACGCCTCCCAATACAAAAATCATTAGAATTATTTGTGTACCAGGTCAATGCCCCCAGGCTGCTGTCTTAGGGCTTTATCATGTTAAAGGAGACAGACTAGAGACTGTTTTACACTGTAGATGTGACTCTGGCAGAATTCTAAGGTAGTGAGGACCCACTCAACTCATAAAGCACCTGTCTATCAGAGTAGCAGTTCTTTTTTTCTTAAATAAATGCTTATTTATTTATCCTGAGAAAGAGAGAGAGAGAGCGTGCATGAACAGGGAAGGGGCAGAGAGAGAGGAGAGAAAGAATCCCAAGCAGACTCCACACGGTCAGCACAAACCCTGAGATCACGACCTGAGCCAAAACCAAGAGTCAGACGCTCAACCAACTGAGCCGCCGGGGCGCCCCAAAGAGTAGCTATTCTTTACAGCCTTTATTTCTCCACGCCATATCCCCTCTGTTGCCACCTGTTTGGTAGATACAGAATAACGAAAACTTTTTCGAGGCTTGAGAGTCCTATAAATCAGTTATTCGCCTTTCCCTTAGAATGGCTGACACCTGGCTGTACAGAAGCCCATACCCTCCAGTCCCACCGACAGGGCTATTTGCTCCTACAATAAATGGCATTAGATTGTTCTGCCATCGACACCCACTTTCCCCAGATTTCCCTTCTCCTCCCTTGCAGTCGGGCTGTCTGTCGTCATTCATCTTCAATACAAGCGTCCGCGACTAACGCTCTCCTCCCTGCTTCTAAGCACCGTGTCCAACATGCACGGGGCTTCTGCGCCCAGGAGCGGGAACTGGTGTGTGTGGGTGCGGTAAGATTTAAGAGGCCCTTCGATAAATAATGTGCATACGCCACTACCAATTAGTTCTTGCCGGTGGCTGCTGTGATTTTTAATTAGTGCAGAGGCTCCGTTCCTTATCCACTTAACCAAACACTGAGCTTTAACTACGGGCAAGGCATAACAAATAAAAGTGTTATAATTCCAACTATACGGCCGTGTTGGAAAAAGAAAACCATGGAGACAGTAACAGATCGACGGTTGCCTGGGGCGGGGCGGGGAGGAAGGATGGACACGTGGAGCACAGGGGACTTTTAGGCTCTGAAACGACTCTGTGTGACAGTATGATGGTGGCACATGTCATTATACATCTGTCCAAACCACAGACAGTGCAACACCTAATGTAAACTATGGACTCGGTGATGCTGACGAGTCAACGTAGCTTCATCAACTGTAACAAATGTACCATCTGGTGGGGGATGCTGATGGGGGGAGGCCGTGTATGTGGGGGGCAGGAGGCTTAAGAGAAGTCTCTGTACCTTCCCCCCCAGTTCTGCTGTGAACCTAAAACCGCTCTAAATAGTAAAGTCTTTAAAGTAATCAATCTCGATAAATAAATAAAATTTAAAAGTGAATAAAACACCATCCGTAGCCAGAGGATAAAGGAAGAAAAAGAGAGTATTTCTAGATTTCCTCCTACATTCTTAGCACAGGCTCTAAGGAGTTTATACAAATCCCACGTTAGATGCCAGGACTTCCTCACGGACGCCTCCCTAGAAGGGAGACCATTAGGGCCTCTGACATTTAAAAAAAAGAAGGAGGTGGGCACCTGGGTGGCTCAGTCGGTGAAGCATCCCACTCTTGATTTCGGCTCAGGTCATGATCTCAGTCTTGCCATCAAAACCCACGTCGGGGTCTGCACTGACAGCACGGAGCCTGCTTGGGATGCTCTCTCTATCTCTCTCCCTCTCTCTCTGCCCTTCCCCTGTGCGCGTGCTCTCTCTCTCTCTCTCTCAAAATAAACATTAAAAAAAAAAAAAGAAGGAATGCCGTGACACTACATGTTCTTCCCACTTTACTGTCAGGTTCCAGAGAGCTTCCATATCTGCTGTCAACGGAGATGCAGACAGTATGATGGAAACAGGTTAAGTGACTTCGTGCCGAGGTAACGACCAGCGAGAGGCAGAGCTGAGCCACCAGCCAGACCACCAGACTCAGGCGGGCACCCCCCTCCTCCATATGGCGGAGGCACACTCTTCAATGCACAAGAAGCCGCTTCAAAAACACCCATTTATTTGATGTTAGGTACCAACAGGGTCCAGCGCAGACGGACCTTTCCCGTCGGCCTCTGGCAGACCACCAGAGAAGTCAGGGGTCGCACTTCCGTGCCCAATCAGGTCAACCTCCGGCTCTTGTAAATGTCCATGACAGCTAACCACGCTCTAAAAAGGCTTAGTAAAAACAAAGACAAATTTTTAAAACACGGGAAGAGTGCAGTCTCAGAGAAGTTACCACCCGGACGAAAAGGAAGATGCAACCCAAGTTTCCAGAGATCAGAATTTCAAATTAATTTCCAGGACATCTTAGCAACACAAGAGTGAGGTTTTCGAGAAGGAAAGGCCAAAGCAGGAAACACCGACAAATAAATCCGTACGCTAGCAGGTGTCATATAAAACACCGACTTCCAAAAGCAAGACCATCATCTGTGTACCTGTCATTGGCCAAAAGTTGACTACAGTACAAATGAGCTTCATATAAAACGCTTCATAATAAGCCTATCATATATTCCCACCAAAAAAGCCACTGGGCAAAGAGTAGAACCTCAATAAATAACCCTTGGTAGATTGGTGTAAAATTTTTTCCACTTCCACAGCAATAGTAATACAGCTTGTGGACCAAGAGAGCGGCCGGGAGGCAATGTCAGGGCTCTTCACCATCAAGCCAAGGTCCTCTCTCTACCAGTTCTGGTGCTCCCATCAGCAAAGGACCCCAGAGGGAGACTTGAAAGGAATCCACGACTGAATATAAATTCTACAAAAGCCCAATGATGAGAAATCCTTCCAGAGCCCTAAAAGGCTTCTAAACCCTTGAATTACAAGTCTAAGATGGACATGGGAGGACATTCAGAATACTGAGACACCTAGGCTCAGGCAGTCACCCCTTGGGATAAAAGTACACCTTCCAGATCATACAGGCCAAATATGTGCCCAGGAAAGCAGGAGGGACTAGTCGGCTTTTTGGGATGGCCTTTTTTTTATTTAAACTTTTTTCTTTTTTAGCGTTTATTTATTTTTGAGAGACAGAGACAGAGCACAAGCAGGGGAGGGGCAGAGAGAGCGGGAGATACAGAATGTGAAGCAGGCTCCAGACTGTGAGCGGTCAGCACAGAGTCCAACACGGGGCTTGAACCCACGAACTGCGAGATCATGACCTGAGCCAACGTTGGATGCTTAACTGACTGAGCCACCCAGGCGCCCCAAGAATGGCCTTTTTTCTGACACAGTTATGGAAGACGGCTCTCCAAACTCTATTACTCACATACCCCCTCCAAAGAATTCTGAAAAAACTAATGTTTCCCCCTGGTGTATTTTCTCTTTTTTTAATTTTTTTTAATGTTTATTTATTTTTGAGAGAGAGACAGAGATAGAGACAGAACATGAGCGGGGGAGGGGCAGAGAGAGAGACACAGAATCTGAAGCAGGCTCCAGGCTCTGAGTTGTCAGCACAGAGCCTGACGTGGGGCTCGAGCTCACAAACGGTGAGTGACATCATGACATGAGCCGAAGTCGGATGCTTAACCAACTGAACCACCCAGGCACCCCTTCCTTGCATATTTTCGATTAGGCATTCTAAAATCTTTCATTCATTTCAGTAGTTACAAAGGATGTCGTTTCCTATAACTGCATTTTTGACACTTTGAATAAAATGCCGTATCGCTCCCATAACTATATCCGATAGAATGATCTGACCCTCTCCACCATGCATTTTTTTAATTTTTAAAAAAATTTTTTAAAGTCTATTCATTTATTTTGGGGGGGGGGAGAGAGCACGACCAGAGGAGGGGCAGAGAGAGAGAGAGAGGAAGAGAGAGAGAATCCCAAGCAGACTCCATCCACACTGTCAGTGTGGAGCCCGACGTGGGGCTCGAACTCACAAACCATGAGATCATGACCGGAGTGGAAACCAAGAGTTGGACACTTAACCAACTGAGCCACCCGGGCGCCCCCACAACCATGCATTTTTAATTATTTTTTTTTTCAACGTTTATTTATTTTTGGGACAGAGAGAGACAGAGCATGAACGGGGGAGGGGCAGAGAGAGAGGGAGACACAGAATCGGAAACTGGCTCCAGGCTCTGAGCCATCAGCCCAGAGCCCGACGCGGGGCTCGAACTCACGGACCGCAAGATCGTGACCTGGCTGAAGTCGGACGCTTAACCGACTGTGCCACCCAGGCGCCCCAACCATGCATTTTTAAATGCGTGTAATTAAGTGCAACTTCAACCCTTTGCATGGAACTCCTCTTTCTCCTGAATTCAAGCCCACCCCACACCCCTCCGACTCCTACTACACGTAATATCTTCACCTTTTTTTCATTCCCATTTCATTTCATTTCATTCTTTTATTGCTCACCCTACCTGACTCCTCTGAGACCACAACAAAAAATATAACATATAATTTTAAAAATTACCCTTTTAAAAATCCCTCCAACCGTAAAATGAAACTTTTCTTTAGGCTCAGGGTACTAAAATTACTTCTGGTCCAGATCAAAACATAAGTAACATTACAAAATTTGATGATTAACCGTAAAAGTGTTGTACCTTGATATGATGCCTTGAGTAAAGAAGGTTTCACTTAACACACCGAGATTTTGTGTTCGGTGCCCCAAAGGCTATGCGTGAGATGACGTTCTTCTCTGGCTGACTGGGGAGGCAGGAACAGACACTTCAGTGGTCTTCCCAGGCGGATGGGTGTCACGAAAGATACAGAACGCAAGGGTCCGGAAATTGGCTCCCAAAATGGACCCATACCAAGTAACCCCCGCCCAGGTCACAGGGGCCGTGAGAAACCCAGGGTGGAAAGTTTGAACAGGCCACCCTTCCCCGTACAGGGCCCAGCAGAGCTCAAATGTGAGCCCACATACCACACTGGAAATATTCTCAAGTCATTAATCAAGCAAACAGGCTGTGAAGTAAAGTATGCCCCATCTTCCTACGTGGACAAACACATCTTCACAATAACAGAGTCACATAGTACGTAAAAAGCTATGGTATATAGACAACTGCAAGTTGGTCAAATGCCAAAGATAAATAAATTTAATAATGACGGTGTATCCGGCTGTTGATGGGCTAGCGATGTTTGGATGAGTAATAAATTAAAGACTTAAATAATTCATAAATCATTCTGTATCTATTCCATAAAAAATTATTTTCCTTATATTTTTCCAGCAAAATCATTAGCCATCTAGTTAAAAAAAAAGCAAGATTTTCACATAATTTCTTTCTATTCACAGAAATCATTCAAGGCATTAAAAGATAAAATATAATTATCTCCAGTCTGTACAATGTTAATATTTTCGATGAAAACAATGTAAATCAAAATGCAAACATCACAATTTTAAGTATATCTTATTATATGTCTTCAAAAAAAAGCTACTTTCCTGCTGAATATTCTAAATCATCTACTGAAATTAGTAGGAAAATTACAGGGGCGCCTGGCTGGCTCAGTCAGTTAAGCGTCCAACTTCGACTTGGGTCATGAGCTCACGGTTCGTGGGCTCGAGTCCCGCGTCGGGCTCTGTGCGGTCTTCATGGAGCCTGCTTGGGATTCTCTCTCTCCCTCTCTTTCTGCCTCTCCCTGACCAGTGCTTTCTCTCTCTCTCAAAATAAATAAACTTTAGAAAAAAAAAAAACTAAAGCCACGATGAAGTCACATTAGCTACTGTCTTTCTAAACACGTCGTAGACCCTTGTACCCAGACGTATATCTGCATTAGCCATATGTCTGGGAGGTAAGCCCAGGGGCAGGTACTCTCAGAGAGCAGCACAGGGCTGAGGAAGAGATACTCCCATGGCTGGGTCCTGTCAACCTCTCAGATAAATGCAGAGGGCATGACCCTGGAACAGAGGCATGCTTGGAACAGAGGCATGCTTGGAATGGCTCTGGAATGGAGGCGTGGTCCTGGAATGGAGGCAAGACCCTGGAAACTCGAGCCTGGATGGGGAACTTAACAAGAAGCAGCAGGAAGTCAGAGTCTTGTTCAGGAGCCCAGAGCAGGAAAAGGGGTGGGAGAAACTCACCAGTCCAACAAGCTAGAAGGCAGTCGGAGGCATGAAGGAGGGGACCAGATGACGCCAGGGCTCCTGGCTCTGGGCGGGAAAACAAAGGCACGTCGGGCTGGGGACAGGCAGAGGTCCCAGGAGGCCGTGCTGCGCTGCGAGAGCCCTGTCTGCTCAAAGGTGACCAGAAGGTTCTCTCAGCACTACCTGGGCCCCGCTGAGAGCAGTCCAGGGCCGGGACCCTCAACAGGGGAGAGGGGACCAAGAAGACAGGCCCTGACAAGGAGACGAAGGACCAAAAATAGCCAACAAGAGGCCACAGGGACCCACAGAACTAGCCCACCCACATCCCACACAGAATCAGACACGAGCCTGACTTAAAGTATATGCTGCTGGATTAAGCAGCACGAGAAAGTAAATTCACTTACGACTAACACCGAGACGGAAAATCTTACGGTGCCGCTTTGTGCTTACAGTTTTCACGTTGCAGAAAAACCCAAATAGCATCTGATACGATTTACATAACTTTACATAATCTCATGATTACCATTTGGCAAGGAAGTTCCAGACCGAATCGCTTCCATTTATTTGCCTCCAAAAATGACAAGACGGAAAACATTCTGGACAAGTTAGCGTTCTACCTTCTTCTTAAAAATCGCAAGAAGCCAATTCCACCACTTTTCTTAGTAGTACGTTTCCAAGATTTCGAGTCTAAAGATTCAACAGTCTGATTGACACAACTTAATCAATAAACAAATATTTACTAACCTCCTCCTATTTTCAAAGCACCGATTTCAGACGTGGAGGGTGGGGGCGGGTAATCCTTACTTCAAACTCGACTTCAAACTGTCTGACCTGGGGATAAGGTATTCCCACTCACCAAGCCACGATTTTCAAATGTAATATAAGAATTATACCACCCAGGGGGCGCCTGGGTGGCTCAGTCGGTTAAGCGTCTGACTTTTGATTTCGGCTCAGGTCACGATCTCACAGTTCGTGAGATCGGGCCCCACATCGGGCTCTGTGCTGACAACACAGAGACTGCTTGGGTTTCTGTGTCTCCCTCTCTCTCTTTCCCTCCCCTCTTCTTTCTCTCTCTGGAAATAAATAAATAAACATAAAAAAAAATCATACCAGCCAGTTTACAAAGCATTCTTCAGATAGGGTTAGACTTAGTTAGCTGGTGCACAGCAGGCACCAAATAAAATTATTTTGTGGGTGCAAGTGTTTTTAACTGAAAAGCCATGATGCAAACAGAATAAAATCCGTGATCACACTTCGAGAAACCAAAGACGGGGATGTGTGATGTACAGTGAGTTTCAAAAGACAAGTACGAACACCAAGCAGGAATTATAGGAGAAGAGACTACTGTTCTACTCATAAGCTAACAGTTGTTCACCACTATCTATGCAAAGGGTTTTAATTTATAGGACAGGACCACCATTCGGTCTTTGCTTTTCCTTCCACAGGCTAAAACGAACAGTTTCATCGGTATCTAATCATGGGGCCTATTTATTGACTTCAGAGCCCCTTTATAAATCTCATTCATTGCTCTTTGAATTCTCACATTCAGAACATTTCTGAGCTGAAGGAAACCTGAGCGACCATCTGGGCCAACGCGGTGTGTTGTAAGACAGAGCCTCGGAAACGCGAGGTCACACGCTCAGAGGCCGCACGAGGCCACGTGTGGCTGTCCTGTCCTGTGCCCGACACTCGGGGCCCAGCCGCCTACAGGACCCAGGCAAATGAGAACCAACAAGCAGGGGCCAGAAGATGTGAAGAGCAGACACAGGACCGCCTGAAGAGGCAGGTACTCCCAGGATACCGAAGGCGGCCAGTGAAAACCACGTTGACTGTGTACGATCCATTCGTGTTACGAAAATGTCGTTCAGGTCATAAACCTCAACACTGTCGCATTCTGCTTCTCAGAGTCCGCGGTGACATAACTGGAAGGCCCGTGGTCCCGCGATTTCACAGCCCTACACACCAACTGCCCCCCTCACCTCTTACGTTATAACCAACTGCGGGGAAAAACAAAATTCCCCCAAACAGTCCTAAGACCAGGCTTCAGAACCTGGCTGCCTCTACGTGCGTAACATAAGGCCATATTCACACTTGCTGCTAACGCTTCATGAATAAACATCCCTTTATTCAAATAAGTTATATATTAACTAACTCCCAGTAATTTTCCTTCAACTTTGAATGGTAAATAGAGTCATTCTGGCAAGACTGCAGAGTTTGCAATTCAAATTACAGAAATGTTAATAACGGGGAAAATAAAAATTAGAGGCATGATTCCTAAGGCACCGTAATTCCAATACTTTTACTGCAACAGTAGAAAGGGCGCATAAATATTTCTCAATTTATAAGCCGAGGGGTCTCATTCGGGCAGGCTTCGTACTCACCTGCAATCTCACAGGAGCATTTCTTTCAGGCACTCGGTAGGCACCTGCTAGAAAGTCAAAGCTCCCCGACCCCACACGTTAGGAGGTAGTTGCTACTTCTCAATAAATAACAGTGAAACAGTCACTGGATTAAATGATTTCCTTACATTATCACCATAAACAATAATTATTTGGCAGTTGCCCTTTGCGAGCTTTGCGTGTGCTTATGAATAAATCAAGCCTTATTGATTTAGTAAGCTAAAACGTTTTCCATCTAGCTCCTCTACTAAGAGCTCTAATCCTCCACTGCACTTACCGATGCTTTAATGTGGTATTTTGTTAATACTTTTAATATGAGAGATTAGCGCCGATGAGCTCACGAGCAGGAACACTGCTCTTTGGACGGCCAATTGGCCACTACGCCCAGGCCTCTCTGAACACGTCCTTATTAATGGAGTTCTCTGCCTGTGGATTGGAACCCCTTCTTACTGAAACGGGGAGAGCAGCCGCCACGCTGTTTCCTTCTTTGTAACGTTTAGTGTAATAATGACGGCTCGCAGTGATTCAGGTATCTCGTCCATTTCAGATGGCAAGGCGAGAAAAATACGGGACTGTAAAAAATATGGGACTGTGCTCGGTGGTTGGTAAAACTATCATCTAAAATCAGGGGGCGCCTGGGTGGCTCAGTCGGTTAAGTGTCCAACTTTGGCTCAGGTCACGATCTCAGTTTCATCAGTTCGAGCCCCACATTGGGCTCTGTGCTCACAGCTCGGAGCCTGGAGCCTGCTTCGGATTCTGTGTCTCCTGCTCTCTCTCTGCCCTTCACCGGCTCACACTCCTTCTCTCTCTCTCTCTCTCTCTCTCTCCCTCAAAACTACACATTAAAATAAATAAAAAAATAAAACAAAATCATAAAATGAGTGTCTTAATGCGGTGACCTCAGAAGATGAAAGGCTACTTGGGGCAACCCCAGAATGTCCTCCCAGGCATCGAGCGCTATTAACCCCAGTCTGAGCAGGAAAGCCGGCCCTCTCCTTCCTCCCTCCCGGGGGGGGGGGGGAGCACAATCGCCCACACCCTCACCCCCTTGCTTCCCCCGCCTGTATTCTGGAGCTGTCCTGCACACAGTGACGGACTCAACTCCACTTCTGCTGTCACTCGGGGGGGAATGATTCCCGGTTCCCTGGGCTCCAACAGGGAACCGGCATCTTTGATTCTTTGGATTCTCTATCGAGCAAAATTCTGTCCGTTGCAGGCGACAAAGGACCCAGGCACTCACAAGAATTTCCCAGCCCCGTCTGTCCCCCAATCCACTGAGACGGGATCACCCCCACGGTGACACAGAAACTTCTGTGCTTCGTACACACTTCCACAGGTCTCAGCTCCAAAACAAATCCACTCCTCACGTATACGGTGGGCAAACCAGCACCCTTCTTCCTCCTCTCCTTCACGAGGACCACAAACCGAGGCACGTCAGGCTGGAACGGCCTTTAGGGACGATACAACCTCCTCTCAAAGATGAGAAAATGGAGAGGAATCTCACCCAGGTAGCTAAATTCGCGGCAGAGGCAAAGTGAGAACCAGACCCCCAGGCTCCAGCCGCGATGTTCCTCCCGTCAAAACACCCCCTGACTCCCTTTAAAACATCCCGACTCCTGAGATCGGTAAGAAGATCCATCACACTGGAGCATCTCAAACAAAAGCGTCACGTGTCGCCGACTTTAACTTGTGTTAACACCCTGCGACGCCTTTCAAGTTGAGCCGCGACGCAGACCGACCAGGTACGGTTCCAGAATTTACAATGATATTAGCTCTCTGCGGCAGAAAACCACACAAACAAGAATCCTTGTTCGAAAATAGATTCCCCCCGATTCCCTGCGGGGCACCCGCCGCCTCTGGCTACAAAGCAGTAATTATCCTGTACTGCAGCAATCAATAAAACCTTTTGCCCCCCTGAACCTGCTATTCCCTGACTTTGTTCTCCGCGGAAGATTTCCAAGTCATATTGATCACCTACTAAATTTTTTCTCAAGTTCCTTAGGAGCCACGAAGACATTCTCAAATTAGCATAACTTGTTATTGTTTGAGCGGGCTTCGGATCACTCAGGCACATTAATGCTTCCCCCCCTTGACTGGGTGTTCCCATTTTTCATCGGGAATTTGTCATTTTAAGTGTCTCTCTGTCTTGCCTAATAGCGCAAAGTCAGTAGGATACAAATTTGATGGTGTTTCCGAAACTGTGGCTGCTGCCACATTTTTCAGCCAAGCGAGGAGGAAGAATTGATTGATAAACTATGCCCTCTCTCTCTCTCTCTTTTTCTCTCGAGCAACAGCATGCATTTCTACCAAATGAACCCATTAGCTCCAAGAGTGTTAAAATTCAGCACCCTGGAACTTGTCTCCAGAACGATTCACTAGAGAATCTATTATATAAAGTGAAACCATCGTAGTACAGCCTTTCCAAGGGCATTTAACTGCTAACACGTCAAACTTTAAGAGCGAGTCATAAAGGAGATGAGAAAGGACGGCGAGGGGGCGAGGTAGGCACCCTCCCGAGGGTGTGTGGGCACGACCACGGGGCCTGTGTGCAGAGCGGGGCGGGCAGAAAGACCTCTGGTCCCCTAAACAGCACTGACGCCTTCCCAACATTCCATCAGCGCGAAGCATCCATCGCGACTGGTTTGCTTCATGAGCCGACAGAGACCACGGGGAAATTAAATAATCGTGCATTACACCGTTATCTTTTCACCTCGGCAGCTGTCTTAATTCAAAGCAAAGGGAATAGTATTTGGTCTTAAAAAAGAAGGAACCTATCTTACACCACTCACAAAAATTCACTCAAAATGAGCTACAGACCTAAGTGTAAGACCAAAAACCATAAAACTCCTAGAAGAAAACAGGTGGGGGGAGCACCTGGACATCAATCTTGGCGGGGTTTTTTTTTTTTTTTTTTTTTGGATAGGATGCCTAAAGCACAATCAATAAAACAAAAAATAAACAAGTGAGACTACGTGAAGCTACAAAGCTTCTGCGCAGCAAAAGAAACCATCATCAAAATGAAAAGATAACCTGGGGCACCTGGGTGGCTCGATGGGCTAAGCGTCCGACTCTTGGGTTTCGGCTCAGGTCGTGAACACGTGGTTTGTGAGTTCAAGCCCCACGTCAGGCTCTGCGCTGATGGTGCGGAGCCTGCTTGGGATTCTCTCTCTCCCTGTCCTTCTGCCCCTTCCCCCCCCCCCCCTCGGTCTCTCTCTCAAAAAGAAATAAATAAACTTAAAAAACTTTTTTAAAAAATGAAAAGATAACCTACGGAACGGGGAAAAATATTTGCAGCCACATACTGATAAGGGGTTAATATCCAAAATACATATAGAACCCATACAAGTCAATAGCTGAAAACAATCCAATTTAAACATGGGCAGAAGAGTCACTCGTTTCCCTTCATGTGTTTGGTGAAGGGGACTGGAGGTACGAGCTTCCAGTTATGACGTGAATACACTGCGGGGATGAAAAATACAGCCAATGAGACCGTCACAGCGTTGCATGGGGACGGATGTTAGCCACACTTGTGGGGAGCAGACCTCACGATACAGAGAAGGTGAATCACTTTGTTGCATACCCGAAACTGCTGTAACATCGCATGTCCACTGTATTCAATTTAACGAGAAAGCAAGAAAAAGTGAGAAGCTCTGAATAGACATTTCTCCAAAGAGCGCATCCTGGTACACGAAAAGACACTCGCCATCACTCATCATCAGGAAAACGCAAATCCAGACCACAGGGAGGTGTCGCTTCACACGTGCAGGATGGCTATCGTCACAGAGACCAGAGAGAACATGCGGGCGAGGATGTGGAGAAGCGGGAGCCCCCGAGCACTGCTGGTGGGAATGCCAACCGGTGCAGCCGCGGTGGAAAACAATACAGAAGTTGGTCAAAAACTTAGAACTAGAACTACCCTGTGACCCAGCAATTCCATGACTGGGAGTCTATCCAAAGGAAACAAAAACACTATGCTAAAGAGAGTTCTGCGCCCCATGTCCATCGCAGCATTATTTACAACAGCCAAGACATTAAAACCACCTACATGTTTACGGGCAGATGAACAGATAAAGAAAATGTGGGGGGCGCCTGGGTGGCCCAGTCGGTGAAGCGTCTGACTTCGGCTCAGGTCATGACCTCACGGTTCATGGGTTCAAGTTCCATGTCAGGCTCTGGGCTGATGGCTCAGAGCCTGGAGCCTGCTTCAGATTCTGTGTCTCCCTCTCTCTCTGCCCCTCCCCTGTTCATTCTCCCTCTCTCTCTCTCTCTCTCTTTCTCTCAAAAATAAATAAAACATTTAAAAAAAGGCAATGACAGTGGTTGCACAGCCTTGTGACCACATCAAAAATCAGTGAACCGCACACTTAAAGGGATGAAATCTTACAGTATGTGGATCATAACTCAGGTTTTTTTCAAGTATAGATGTTGGGGAGGGGCACACTCACAAATGTCATCGCCTCTAAGGGCGCCAGGGGCTTTGTGAGCAAAGACGGGGTTTGACCCTGGTTGCCTGAGAAGTGACCGGTGAGCTAACCGCTGGGGGAGGAAGGGGTAACGCGGGCAGAGGAGCAGAAAGAGGTCCACGGGGGAGAAGAGACGCAAAGGGCCCGTCTCTCTTTCTTCCGAGGCAATAAGGAGCCACGAGTCAGCTGAGGCCCGGGCAGTGCAGTCGGTCCTTACAAGTGTCACAGAAATGCAACTCAAACTCCAAGTGTCTACCGTGACTGCCTCTTAGCAGGCTCTCAATTAGGCACAACCCAGACCATTCCCACCAATCGGAAGAACGATCTATCGGAACTCGGAACAGAAGACAGTATCGGAAAGTTCCGGGAAAAAGCCACCGCCCATAACGGTGGACAAGAAGAAGCTCGGAATTCAGCTCTGACACGTTACGTGTCGGTTCGAAATGAAAACATCGAGTCGGAATTGAAACAGGCAGGCAGTCCTACGGACACGTTCCAGGTGCCTGAGGATCAGCGCGGAAATTCTTCAAGCATCACCCTGTCATCAAACACGGAAAACAAGGTGTTGAGGTTCAAGTATTTGGTAACGCAGCTTTTCTCATGTACACGATCGCATGGGCTCCTTCCGTGCCTGCGTGACACGCGGGGTTTTCTCCAACTCCGCACCACGGCCAGTTTGAGCCCGCGATTCCCTGTGTGGGGACCGTCCTGTCCAAGCAAGGGTGTCTGTCTGCCAGCACCCGGCCTTCCCACCCGATGGCAGCAGCATCCCCTACCCCCTGTCGTAACCAAAACAGGCGTTGCCAAAAGTCCCCTGGGGGGGTACAGTCACCCCAATGGAGTACCCCGTCTTCCAGCAACGAAATGGATCTCAACTACACAAGCTCTGGCCATTCCCTCGAGAGTAATGTCATTTCTCCACATGAGTTTGGCTTTCTACGTGCCTCACACCCTGACGGTCTCCCTGCAAGAAGGCAGGTTAAACCTTCTAGAGAAGCCTGTTCCAGATGCTCGATGCCACTGTTCAAAACGCCCCGTCTCTAAGGCGGAAGAAAAGCCACACAACCCAAAGAGGAAACAAGACGTCAGTCATGGGCGTCCCTCAGCCCCCCTTCCCCACCCCCAACACCCGTGTGATGATCAGGCTCCAAAGCTTTAAGTCTGCGGAAGGCCACGGTCGGCTGGGCGGACGTCCAAAAACACACCCAGGTCCCCCCTCACTCTGGAGCCCCTCCAGCCACTGAAACTCAAGACACGTCGCGTCAAGCACCAGACCCCCCTCCTACGTCGGTTTTCGAATCTCTGCCAGGCTTGTCTACAAGCGTCACGGACGGCGATCGCTCGGGGACCAAAAGGCTTCGGGACGCGGGCCAGCTTGGCGTCCGGATGCCGGGAGCTTACCATCCGGGGGCATCAAGGCCTTGTTATTCTGCGTGCACCACCCCACGGGGTGGAGGTCCGCTGTCACCACATCACACCAGAAGTCGGCCCGGCGGTCCTCGCCGTAGCCGCAGTAGCGCAGAAGCAGCAGCTGGCCGCAGGTGGTGATGACGGTGGCCACCCAGTACGTGTCCGGGTTGTTCTTATTGGCCACTTCTAATTTCATCCCCGGCTGGAAGTTGCTTTGAAGGCTGATCTCCACCTGCAGGAAAGAGAAGCACAGGGACGACGTCACTATGCCTGACACATCCGGAAGACGACAAGAGCTGCTAAGACAACGGCACGTAAGGGGCATCCGGGTGGCTCAGTCGGTTAAGCGTCCGAATCTGGATTTCAGCTCGGGTCAGGATCTCACAGTTTGTGGGTTCAAGCCCCGCACCGGGCTCTGTGCTGACGGTGCGGAGCCTGCTTGGGACTCTCTCTCTCCCTCTCTCTGTTCCTCCCCAACTTGTGCGCTCTCCCTCTCTCTCTCTCTCTCTCCCCACCCCAAATAAATAACTTAAAAAAAAACACACAGCACTTAAAAACAACATTCCTGGGGTGCCTGGGTGGTTCAGTCGGTTAAGCGTCCAACTTCAGCTCAGGTCATGATCTCGCGATTCACGAGTTCGAGCCCCGCGTCGGGCTCTGTGCTGACAGCTCGGAGCCTGGAGCCTGCTTCGGATTCTGTGTCTCCCCCTCTCTCTGCCCCTCCCCCGCTTGTGCTCTGTCTCTCTCTGTCTCTCTCAAAAATAAAAAATAAAAATAAAAACAACATTCCTATTGGCTTAGAACAGCGCTAAGAGGAATAGAACCGGACGTTCCGCTTTCTAGTAACCATGTTAAAAAAGCAAGATAAAACAGATGTAATTAATTTTAATAACGGATTTTACTTGACCCAACATATCCCAAATATCATCATTTCAAGACGGTCTTCATAATCCACAGAAGACCTATTGATGACTTGTTCTACGTCCTTCCTTCCCAAGGAAGCCTGCGAAATCTGGTGTGCGTTCTACCTCGACAGCATCTGTCTGGATGGTATACGTCTCAAGGGCTCAGGAGCTCCGTGTGGCTAACGGCCACTGCGGGGATAGCACAGCCTTAGAGAATGGGTCTCCTTTTTTTTCTTTTAATTAACGGTTACAGTCCATTAGGATCTACCAGCCCTCCCCTGAAAAGAAAGCTTTGGAGCCTGGCGGGCCGTAC
This sequence comes from Lynx rufus, assembly GCF_022079265.1. Classification (NCBI taxonomy): domain Eukaryota; kingdom Metazoa; phylum Chordata; class Mammalia; order Carnivora; family Felidae; genus Lynx; species Lynx rufus. The sequence continues at coordinate 6,552,364 of NW_025814889.1, forward strand.
GTTCGAAAGCTAACAAACACATCTGATATCCGTGAGTAGCAGCTGCTTAAGAGATGATGGAATTATCCATAGCTTGTCCGCGGGTCCACGCCACTTTTCCTTTAAACCCTGCACACGTGCATCCGGGAGAGTACACTGGGGTTAAAGGGGAGGTGGGAGAAATGACAGGATTAAAGAGAACAGAGTGGCTCCGTGTGGGGGGATATTGGTAACTTCCTGGTCCAGAAAGGAAGAAAAAGTTTGTGGGTCAGTACCTCTTTCCTACACCACCTGAAGGGATCTAGCTGAGTCATTCCACAATCTGAAGGGGCAAAACAGCCCAAAGCAAAAACAGGCTGGAAACGTGCCCCCAGTTTGCTCACCACCCTCGGGCTAAGAGTCTTTGCCCCGGAGAGCCCAGTGAGAAGGAAAAAAAAAAAAATGTTTCTTGGAATTAAATTTTCATTTCCAGCAAAGAAACTGTAATGCCTCAGAACTCCAGTCCTGGACATTCAGTCTTTCCCTTGCTAATGGCATATTACCAAAAATCTCACCCATAAGCAAAAATCTGATAAAAACCTTGATCTTTTACTTCCTGGGACTTCCCCTCGGCTGGGCACACTATTTGCATTGCTCAAAGAATATTATTGCGAAAATGATTTTTTGGTTTGATACAAATGTGCCCTGAATATTTACGGGGGATTTCCTCTAATTTCACTCCTCTGCCCCCAAATGGCTACAAGACTTTTAGGTGTCCTGTCAAAATAAAAATATCATTTCCAACTAAGAGAATACACAGCCATTACATCTCCTGAGATACTATTACTTATCACATGTACTTGCCTAGTTTGCTGGCTCTTTATTCGCATCAATCAATCTTTCCTGTCTCGGGCCGTGTCTACTCGGGCTGTTTAGGGTACAGAACAAGGATAAGGTACACGCTGAGCTCCCCCTCCCCAGGCCCAGCCCCCCGTTATCAGAAGAGATAACGTACAAGGATAAGGCCCATCTTCCCCACAGCTCTCTGCGAAAAGCAAACAGACATGTGTCCGTATCTCCTCCTGATTTCTAAGAAATCCTGGCTCAATTTCCCTTTTCTTCCCCAAGGTTCAGCATCTTCCTGCAGATGCCCCTCCCACCCTCCAAATGCAGAAAGAGAAGGCGTGTTACATACATGTTTGAACGACGTGTGAGGAGCCGCGCTGGCTCCCGTTTCTTCCAGATACTCTCCCCAGTTAAAGCCAATTTCCTCCAGGCTTGAACCTTCTTCTGTTGAAAAGACAAAAAAATAAATACATAAAGTCAGAATATCAATACCAGAGCGAAGAATGGAACGGCACCGGCCCTCAGTGAAAAGCAGGAAATCCGTGATGCAGGAGACAAGCAAATTCAACGGGTTAGGAGAACACTATTACATGCACAGCATCGTGGGCTGACTGCAGAATGTTGACTAAGGAAAGGAAACACTGGAGAAATTCTACGTGAGCTACCCCGGCAAAATCCAGGGTAAAATTAAGTGTGCTCTCAGGCAAACGAAATGAGATTTGTTTCGGGGCACAGTTGCCGCGTGTTAGCGTATTCACTTGGAATTAGCCACTATCACTGTGGGCACTTCATGCTTCTGGGAGGTCGGACGACCAGGTAAAGGAAACCACTGGGCATTGAGGAGGCACCTTAATGTACAGATGAACACCTCTGACTACTGGTCACTTACCACAGCTGGAGGTTACAAAACAACAGCACAGATTGTTGGTGTTGTAAGGGACCTTATTAGGAAGCACGAGCCCTGACGTGATTCCAAGGAAAAAACTATTTGAGGTCCAGAAGGATCGCTCCAGGATGTGAGGTCACCTAGCAAGTTAGTGACAGAAGCCGACCAGCTGTCAATCAAACAATTCTCCAGGCATTGAAGACTGTGCGTAAGATACAATCTGTATCGTCAAAAGGCACCAGATAACTCCTCTTGAAGCACAGGTAACGACATTATGGCGTAGTTTCAAATGGAAAGAACTAATAAGCTGTAAACGTTACTTTCACCTATCTGCAGGGCTATCATAAGGAACACAGAGCAGTCGGGGGTACCCACGCATGCAGATAGGCAAGAGCTTCAAAAGTTTAGATTCTCTTTTCTTGCAAAACCGAGCAACGGGTGTGGATGTTCAGCCTGTGTGTCTTCTACAGGCAAGAAGCCTATGGGGCGCCTGGGTGGCACAGTCGGTTAAGCGTCCGACTTCAGCCAGGTCACGATCTCGCGGTCCGTGAGTTCGAGCCCCGCGTCAGGCTCTGGGCTGATGGCTCAGAGCCTGGAGCCTGTTTCCGATTCTGTGTCTCACTCTCTCTCTGCCCCTCCCCCATTCATGCTCTGTCTCTCTCTGTCCCAAAAATAAATAAACGTTGAAAAAAAAATTAAAAAAAAAAAAAAAGAAGAAGCCTATGTCACTGGCCAAGAATAAACACTGCTTTTGGTCACGTTGCTGATGGAGAAGTGGTATATCCTGGCAGGGAGGCGAGCCGGATCGACAACAAGGGACTCTAAGAAAGGAAGCCTTGTTCTTGCGGGCTATCGCTGCCCTTCTTTCCACGAGAGGTTTCTTTCGTTGTCAGTAGGAAAAGTCATTTTCTTGGGAGGCTCCGCGGCGTCTCAGAAATCGACAGAAGGTAATTTTTGTAAAGCCGGATGACGCGAGGCTAAACGCAGTCACCTTGCGTTTTGTCTTCTAAATCAAAGTTGCTTAAGCACGGCCTCCGCAGATCCTACCCCCGTCAAGTGGCTTGCAATTAAACGTCCAAGGAAAACAAAAGCCATCTGAAGAGCAAACCTTTTTCCCTTGTCGTTCTCCCAACATCCTGCTGCATCAAGGGACGTAAGTCCTTCCACTGGAAACACGCTCCCCGAAAAAAGTCAGCGGGTCCTCTAGCCGCCAGCCAACGAGAGATACTGCTGAGACACAGTTATGTTCTGGAAAGTACCTCGGGGGGGTGGGGGTGGCGGGGGTCACCCAGTGGGTGGTCTGACCCACAGTTCTTCTCTCCAAAAGGCCGCAAGCATCGATTACCAAGTCTGTTTCCTGAGGCACCAGCCAGAGGCATCCCCGCACAGCACTTACATGCTCAGGGGGGCTGGCGAGGTGCCTGTTTGGCGGCTAACTTGTGGCAAAGCAGGTCTGGAACTGCTGCACCCCCTACTCGTCCAGCTCAGCTCAGCCCACGCCACCGGCAGGCCTCGCCCGCTCCAGCTGTGGGTCACGCACGGAGCCCCACAGAGACACCACACGGTCACGGCAGTGTCCTAAGAGCCACGCTGTCCTGGGCCGGCGGCTCTCTGCTCATTGCTCCGCAGGCATCACCGCGTTTCGTCCTTCCAAGAACCCTGACAGACGCTTACTACCATCCCCACCTCACGGAAGAGAAGTCGGGAGCCCCGCAAGGCGAGGGAGCCACCGGGACCACGCAACTGTCTGGCCGCAGAGGCCGGAGCCGGCCCAGGCTGTCTGCTTTCGAGCCGGAACGCCTCCCAGGCGCCTTCCTGGTCACCCTTCTGCCCGATCTCACGTGGGGCACGTCCACTCCACCACCACGACCCGTTCGTCCTCCGGGAGGGTCCAAGGCGGACTCCAGGGCCGGCTTCTGTGTTGGCGAGCATTAGAACATTCCAGAGCCAAGCCAGGAGGCGGGAAGATGCAGGCGACCCGGCAAGGCGGGAGGCAGCAGCCAGGCTCGGCGAGAACAGAGGGCGCAGAGCCCCTGGAGTCCTTCTGCAGGAGGACACAGCGAGGGGAAGACGTGGGCATAATACTCAGTCTTGGGCCTTCAGAACCAGAAGGTCCTGGCAGAGCCCCTGGGTGAATGAACAGCTCCCGAAGGTGGAAGGGCCCTCCTGGGGGGTGATCGCTTCTGTGACGTCAGAAACATCTGCCTGGAGACGGGGCCCCCAGGAGCTGCCCGCCGCAGCCAGTGCCTGGGCCTACAGAGCTCCGATGGGCCCCATCACCGCGCCTGGAAGGACCTGGGGACTCGGTCACTTGGAATCAGCCGTGAGGGCGAGACCGTGGGTCACATTTCTCAGCTTTGGGGCGGCTCCCCGCAATGCTTCCTGCTTCAGACAGCCCCCACCTAGGCTGCGAACATCCTACCCCACATTTTGTTCTCGCCGAACCTTAATTCATCACAAACCGTGTTTCTCTTCCCGCGATACACAGGCCGTAGATGCTTTCATGCTCCCTCGGGTGCTCGTTCAAGTTCCCAAGAGATGGAGAGGTCCCCCCTGTGACTCCCAAGTGAGCCCCTGAGAACATGCTTCAGGGGCGTCTGGGTGGCTCAGCCAGCTGGGCGTCCAACTCACCGCTCGTGAGTTCAAGCCCCACAGCGGGTTCTGGGCTGACAGTGCAGAGCCTGCTTCAGATCCTCTGTCCCATCTCTCTCTCTCTCTCTGCCCCTCCCCCCATTCACTCTCTCTCTCTCTCTCTCTCAAAAATAATACACTTGGGGGAAAAAAAAAAGAACACCACTTCGGAGAGTTGATGCCTCCTGCAGTCCAGAGAAAATACTTTAAATTTTTTTTTACTTTTTTTAACGTTTATTCATTTTTGGTAGAGAAAGACAGAGCATGAGCGGGGGAGGGGCAGAGAGAGAGGGAGACACAGAATCCGAAGCAGGCTCTAGGCTCCGAGCTGTCAGCTCAGAGCTCAACGCGGGGCTGGAACCCACGAACTGTGAGATCCTGACCTGAACGGAAGTCAGACACTCAACCGACTGAACCACCCAGGTGCCCCCAAACAAAATACTTTTAAAAAGAACCCAGAAGTCAGATCTGGAATGGGATTTTAAAAAATAAAGCTTTTATGTCCCGCACTGGTAGTTTTGACAATAAAACCGCACAGCAAACTTAGGGTCCCCTACAAGAAGTCTTTCCCAGTCTGTGACTCCTGGCACATCCCCCGGCACACACACCCCAACAGCCGATTCTCTAAAGACGTTTCAATGAGCAACAGATAAACACACACGCTGTTTATGAGCGGAGGTCTCATAAACCCAGAGCAAATATTTACAGCTGATTCATAAACCTCTTAAGCCTATAAACATTTTATCAGGGAAACCCTGACAACCTCCCTCCTCTGCGAAGGCACCAGTGGGAAGCATTTTTCCCCACGATGTCATGAAAACAGACCATGAAACGCCACCAAGGAAATTTCACAACTTAAAAGAAAACAGGCATATGCTCATTAGCGGCCATCCAGTTCTACAAAACAGAAGGCTACTTACGCGACCAACATATTTATTTCATAACAGCTAGAAAAGGAACACTGATCGTTGAGGTGCAAGCCACTTGACGGTGAAAAATGGAATGAACGAACGGCTCACACACCTTTTTTGAGGTAATCAAGTCCTGGTTTTGATTTCACTGTCTGAAATAAGGCTGCCTTTGCAAGGCTGACTATTAAAAGTCCCTGACTGCTAACTACCCAAATAAAGGAGTATCGGCAGGTTTGAAGTGAATAAAATCTTAACAGAACACGTTCTCATGTGCTAGGTGTTCTTCATAAATAAGGGAAGAGAAAGGGAGGCATTAAGTCTTTGCTATTTCACCTGCTGATAGTCTGGTCACACCATCACAAGGTGTAAAAAATAGTTCCACAGAGTACATTAAATAGACACACAGGACGAACGAAACTCGGCTGGCCAACACCAATCCGAGGGCTGAGTTCACGGCTGCAGGACGACCCCAGGGAAGCGGGGACAGTCACTGAGCACAGAGGTCCTCACCCCCGTCTGACCACCCAGGCGGCCAGAGAGATTTTTTTCAGAAGAAAGAAAACACATAAAAATTATCCAATCACCCAGCTTGGTTGGGAAGGACAGTAACTATTCTAGAGAGAGGGGTTTTTTGGTCTTTTCTTTGTTTTAATTTTTTTAATATTTATTCATTTTTGAGAAAGAGAGAGAGAGAGAGAGACAGTGTGAGTGGGGGAGGAGCAGAGAGAGAGGGAGACACAGACTCTGAAGCAGGCTCCAGGCTCTGAGCCGTCAGCACAGAGCCCGACGCGGGGCTCGAACTCACAAACCGTGAGATCATGACCTGAGCCGAAGTCGGACGCTTCACCGACTGAGCCACCCAGGCGCCCCGCTTTTTTGTTGTTTTTTTTTTTAACAGGGAACATTATTGAGTCACACAGCACCTGTTCCCAGCACCAGGCATAAGAGAGCTCTATTTTTCTAATAAGAATGTTGAAAAGCCTGTGGGACTCCACTCAATGTATTCCTAACACCAAAATTAAAAAAAAAAAAAAAAAAAAAAAAGCCAGCCCCCATTTCCAGCCTAATTCTCTTTACTCTGAGGCCTGCCCGTTCTAAATGCACAACACCGCTTTATCTACAGACCTCATCAGGAAATTACATTTGGCCAGCCTGGAAAACTAACGTCAAGGGGTCTATTTATCACCACGCCAGCATACTGCTCTGCTTAATTTTATCGTGGCAGAAGCCTAGAGTTCCAGAAATCCAATTCTGGTCCACGACCTTCTCTATGCAGCCCGTGCCGATGCCGTCCGTTCCGTCCGCTGGCGAGGCCCTTCGGTTCACCTCCCTGCGCTCATCCCGCTGACGTCCTCAGTGTTCCTGAAAGGAGGAGGACTTTTACACTGTGCCTGTTTCATTTACAGGACTCGAGTGCCAGTCGGAGTATTGTTTGGAGCTTTCCTTAGGAAAAGAGGCAACGTGGAAGATGACAAAGCTGTTCGTGAGATTCAGAGTCCACTGGTTGGCGCTCGAGTTCTCAGTTCAGAGGGATGGACCGTCCGGACGAGGAATGGCATCCCCTCGGCGTCGGGCGGGCAAACACGAAATCAAAACCCCCGGCAGCAGCCCGCGGAGGCTTCTGTGGTTCGGCCCCGTCGCGCGGGCAGAGAGGAGCTGTGGGCACCTACGGGTAGTCACGTGCTGGGGAGGTACAGGCATGTGTCACACCACACGTGGGGAGAGGGGCCAGCAGACAAGAAGCTGGGTGGTGCCGGCACCCCAGAAAGTGTGTGCGCGCGAGGAGAGGGGGTACGCACGTCACATTTACGTACCAAGGGTGACTTCCCCCTGCACGGAAAGCAGCTCTTTCGCTGGGTCATGGAAGGGTAAACTGAGTCAACGTACAGAAGGACCTGAAGTGAGTGCCTGCCATACAGTTCGAACTCAGGATCACGTCCCCAGCCGTCCCAGGTCAACGTAGAACCAGCTGAGGAGCACTGAACGAGCCTTCTCCTGTTCTGACCCGTAAGTCTCGTCTGAAACGCCTCTGGGCAGAAGAGCCTTGTCACCAAAAGGATGTGCTGTCCCTAGCGTGTCACGCCCGATACCAGATACGCCAGACACCCTCCAACGAGGCCACCACCGAAAATCAACAGCTCAGAGGGGCCCCGCTTGAGAAAATCCACTTCCTGACGACTCATACCGGAGTAGGTTCTGTGCAGTCGAAGTGTGAGTTTCTTCCCCAAGTCGGCCTCTGCTCGCCACAGAGAGTTCTATTAGACCGTGCTTTAAACTGATTTCTCGGGGCGCCTGGGTGGCGCAGTCGGTTAAGCGTCCGACTTCAGCCAGGTCACGATCTCGCGGTCCGTGAGTTCGAGCCCCGCGTCGGGCTCTGGGCTGATGGCTCGGAGCCTGGAGCCTGTTTCCGATTCTGTGTCTCCCTCTCTCTCTGCCCCTCCCCCGTTCATGCTCTGTCTCTCTCTGTCCCAAAAAAAATAAATAAACGTTGAAAAAAAAATTTTTTAAACAAAATAAACTGATTTCTCCCCCCCCAAAAAAGAATCAACACATGCAAAAAATAAAAAAATTAAAAAAAATAAATATATAAACTGATTTCTCCTTTAGGGGTCCACCTTTGTGGCACCACCTGTAAGTCTCCCCCATGCATAAGAGCTTATGGGAACCCCAAGGAGAAAGGACAGATGGGTCAGATACGAGGGGAAAAAAAAACTCTGGAACCACAATCTGCAAATGCTGACATAATTCAGAGCCACTCAGAACTCCTACTTCTTTTTTTTTTTTTTAAGTTTAGGTATTTATTTTGAGAGGGAGAGAGTGTGCATGAGCAGGGGAGGGGCAGAGAGAGAGAGACAGAGGAGGAGAGAGAAGCCCAAGCAGGCTTCACGCTGTCAGCGCACAGCCCAACGTGGGGCTTGAACTCACGAAACCGTGAGATCATGACCTGAGCCAAGGTCAAGAGTCGGGACGCTTAACCGAATGTGCCACCCAGGCGCCCCAGAGCTACTGTTCGTTTTAAACATCTTGACGTCTTATACAATTCAGGCCGCGTATGGCACACGAGCAAGGAAGCCCCCATGCAGTGAGTGCCGTGTGACGGGCTCGGCCCAAGCACACCGCGGCCAATGACAGAATGAATCTCGCGCTTCCCTTTCATGGAATCACCCCAAAGGAAACGTAGGATGAGTAATTTTCCTGACACCGTATTATTATTACCGCTGGGTTTCAAAATCTACTTCAGCTAGAGAGATCTACTGCAGCTACAAGAAAACGAAAAGCCAACACACGGTTGGTTTTTAAACAGTTTTGAAAACACACCTTTAGAAATGATGCAGGGACAGACATCAGATGTGCATCCAACGAAGTCACAGTGAAAGCCCAGGGAACCGTAAGTGGAAAAGTAACCCCTTTCAGGAAACGTAAGACAGACTTTTCTACAAAGCGTATTTGTACTTAAAGAACATCAAGCCTATAGGACGGAGTTTCCTCAGGAAGGAGTTTCCATACTTCCGCTGTGGGACAAGGACTCAACTATGCCTCTGGAAGTTTCCTCACTCTGGCTTTCATACAGAAAAATCACAAGGGGTGGGGGTGGAGGACTGGGCTGATTCTGAAGGAGACGCTAACATCTTTCAACATATTTAGGCAATAATCTCAGGGGGGTTCCAGATTTTTTGCAGATAAAGATACAACTTGAGAAATGTAATGTAATCAATTCGATGATACCAAGCAATCTGTAATTCTGTCATTGACCGCAGTCATCAAAACATGGAGACGAACTTCGTGACTTTTCTGGATAACGGTCAAATCTCCCACTGAATTCAGGATCAACATTTTGTACATGAATTCACCAGAGCAAACGTTCGGGATCCAGACAGCTGAGTTGCCCTTATTTAAGCTGCTGTAATGCAAATACAGCAATCCTTTGAAAAAAAACAAAAAACAAAAAACCACTAGTGTCTTTTTAAAACGGATTCCTGTGTAAGTATTTAGAAAAACATGCTTTCTAATAAATTCACTGATTAAATATTAAAATTCAATCAAAGACTGGCTTGGTGTGCTTTGGTTTTAGTTTCCTTTTTTTTTTTTTAATCTTATTTTTTTAATTTTTAAAATTTACATCCATGGGGCACCCAGGTGGCTCAGTCGGTGAAGCGCCCGACTTCGGCTCAGTTCATGATCTCACGGTTCATTGGTTCGAGCCCCACGTCGGGCTCTGTGCTGACAGCTCAGAGCCTGGAGCCTGTTTCAGATTCTGTGTCTCCCTGTCTCTCTGCCCCCCCCACTCGTGCTCTGTCTCCCTCTGTCTCAAAAATAAACAAACATTAAAAAAAATTTTTTTTTAAATTTACATCCAAATTACTTAGCATCTAGTGCAACAGTGATTTCAGGAGTAGATTCCCTGGTGCCCCTTACCCATGTAGCCCATCCCCCCTCCCCCAACGCCCTCCGGTTACCCTCAGTTTGTTCTCCGTATTTATGAGTCTCCTCTGTTTTGTCCCCCTGGTTTTAGTTTCCTTAAAGGGAGACAGACCTCACCACGCACTCACAAGACCTAAGTTCCTTTCCCGTTAGGGAGTCCTCGGAGAGACATGCTGAGGTTCTGGAGAGGGGAGAGAAGGCAGGGACACCCAGAGCTGGGGCGGACCCGCTCTCCTGCCTCTCTGGGCACGTGGGAGACAAGGATGGCTTTCTCACCTCCCTTGCAGTGGTGGCCACACGTGACAGGTTCCGGTCCAGAAGTTCTGAGCGAAAGTGAGCTGCGTCTTCTGAGTCGGAGCATTTCACTGTTGACTCGGGAGCCCCCAGCCCCGCCTCCCCCGGAACAAAAACCACCACCCGCACGTGGCGCACCGTAAGACCGTGTGCAATGAGTCAGCGAGGGAATGCCCGCTACCGCGTCTGAAATGCCACGAACGTAACGTCGACATTTACGGGGTTACCCACTGAGATTCTGAAGCGATCCGTCACTCCGGTGTCACCTGCCCCTCTCTGTCCAGCATCGGGAATACTGATTCTGCACTAACTTTCAAGAGGCCGCAGGCTGACGAACAGGACAGCAAATCCTAGCAGCGGGCAACGTGAGAGACCTAGGAACGTCTGCCCCGCTGTGCCCCGAACATCTTCGGGGAGACACGGGTCACGAAATCGAAGGGGTCAGACAGATCCAGAAAAGAAACTCCTACCTGAGTCGAGCCCTCCATTACCGTTCGCTGAGCTCTGCTGTCTCTCCAAGGGCGAAGACAGTGGGTCTGGCATGTTGGAAACTGACAAACCGCTCTCCATGCCTAACGAGTAAGGGTCCCTCTTCTCTTAACGCATCCTGCAGGAAGGATCACCTAAGGGCAACCAACAAAGGAAAAAAAAAATCAGAGGCCCTTGATTATCCTCGGTTTATAAAGGCTCCAAAAATAACAGTATCTGATCAGCGCTGTTGCCCTGTCATTATCACACGCAGGCTCAACGGAATGTTGATGATAGAAAATACCAGAAATAAAGACTGAGGAGCACGCATCTACATGCAGTCCACACACAGGTCCCAGCTTAGTGAAACCCACCGGTTTTCCATAGGGCACGATCGTCACTGAGACGAACACACTTCTCACCAACACCATCTACACAGGGAGCCCCAATCTACCTCGGCACGGCTGGCAAGACGGTCCGCCACCCACCCCTGTGCTCCCCTCTCACTATGCCGTGAAGCGGCAAACCTCCGAGACGTCTGCTGTGTCCCAAGCACGGAACTTCCAAACCCACTTAAAGTGCCAACGTTCGCAAATGCGCTTTTTGACCGATTAGACTTTTCCTCCAAGAGCACGGCTCGCCTTCACTTACTCGCATGCCGCGACGACAGGTGGGAAAACAGGGAGAACTACAGGCGCCTCTCGCAGAACCTACAACTGAGCTCATTTCCGTTACAGCCCATGGAAGGGCCAGACACGACACCCCTCGGGGTCGGCCACCGACCCCGCTGACGGTTAGACACAGCCGTGTGGGGCTTCTAAATCTTTCACTCACTCAGCATCTGCTTTTATCTCACGGCTAGATGGAAGTTCAAATCAGCAAAAGGGCAAGGATGGATGAAGAAAAGGATAGCGCCCCTATACCTATAAGCAGACTATTTTGTCACTCCCATACAGTAAAATACCTTTTAAGGATACCACACGCACACACACACAAACACACACACGCACACACGAATACACGCATCCCTTTTGGTGCTCTTCAGTTTACCTTCCTGTAACATTATTTTGAGGTTTTGTCAAAATTACAGGTCCAGGAAAGGGTACCAGCCATCTGTGCAAAGGCGGGGAAAAGGCAGAAAGCTCTCACAGGAGGAGACGGGAAACGCACTAGGTACGTGGTGCTGGAATTTAATCCCGCTGTATTTGATTATCCACCTGTTTATATAAAATACTACGCCAGACACTGTGAGGGGAGGGGACTCCAGAGCCACCTCTCAATCAAAATACAAAGAAAAGAAAATACCTAACGTAGAGTAGGAACCTAAAAACTGTCTAGGCTGGGTCTCAAGTGGCAATCTGTGCATCTTGCTAGTGCAAAGGTAAGGACACGAATAGGAAATGACAAATTACCAGGCAAATGTAAACCACTAGGAGATTATCTCTTACTCGTTCCATACTCTCCGAGCAAGGGTGCTTATCGTATTTTCTGGAGCAAAATGAGAGGGGACGTGGTCTGAGGGGCAGACGTCAGGACCAGCGATACAATGTAAGCCGGGCCTGTCCGGGAAAACAGGACAGCCCTGGTCAAAAGGCGGGGTACCAGACCCAAAATGGTTTCTGTGGTTTGTTTACAAATCACATAAAGGACAGGTAAATACCACGCCCTCACTGCAGCGCTGTGTGGGGCAGAGAACACAAGGCAAAGCAGTCTTAATCCTGCCCTCCAGCACAACTAAGACAGACGGTGCAAGAAACTTGGGTGCATACGGGAACAGCTTAAACCTAAGTAGAAACTGGATGTGTTTTTCTTTAAATAATCTTTTTAAATGAAGGATTAAATAAAGGAATCCGTTCAACAGATAGATGGGTGCCAAGATTATTTAAAATGGAGGGCATTGGCAAAGCCAGCACTTTAACATTGAGGCTGGCTAATTTTACCCCACCGACATCAGGTTGCTAAAATAACCTCACGATGAGAGGCAGAACTGCATTCTCCTATGAGAGTTCTTTTCCAATCGCCATTACAACACAGATTCACGAATTTATGGGGAGCCACAGTCCTGGGTATTTCGTCCCCCTTGCGCTGCACCCAACAGACCAGAGAGTGGAAGAAGAGGCCACCAGGGCGACTCACAAGCTCTCGTGACTGGATCTTACAGTGGATGGCAGTAGTCACCGGTCTATCTCTAATGTCACTGGAATGAAGGAGCAATCGCCGGTGCAATCTGCAGAAAATTCAGGTGTTGAAAAGAAAGCGCGGCCATCCCACCGGGTGCCCAACTGCCAACGATGACGTCAACAAGCAAGCGCAGCCATCCCACCGGGTGCCCAACTGCCAACGATGACGTCAACAAGCAAGCGCGGCCATCCGACCGGGTGCCCAACCGCCAACGATGACGTCAACAAGCAAGCGCGGCCATCCCACCGAGTGCCCAAGTGCCAACAATGTCAACAAGCAAGCGCGGCCATCCCACCGGGTGCCCAATTGCCAACAATGACGTCAACAAGCAAGCGCGGCCATCCCACCGGGTGCCCAACCGCCAACGATGACGTCAACAAGCAAGTGTGGTCATCCCACCAGGTGCCCAAGTGCCAACGATGACGTCAACAAGCAAGCGCGGCCATCCCACCGGGTGCCCAACCGTCAATGATGACGTCAACAAGCAAGCGCGGCCATCCCACCGGGTGCCCAACTGTCAATGATGACGTCAACAAGCAAGCGCGGCCATCCCACCGGGTGCCCAAGTGCCAACAATGTCAACAAGCAAGCGCGGCCATCCCACCGGGTGCCCAAGTGCCAACGATGACGTCAACAAGCAAGCGCGGCCATCCCACTGGGTGCCCAAGTGCCAACGATGACGTCAACAAGCAAGCGCAGCCATCCCACCGGGTGCCCAAGTGCCAACAATGACGTCAACAAGCAAGCGCGGCCATCCCACCGGGTGCCCAAGTGCCAACGATGACATCAACAAGCAAGCGTGGCCATCCCACTGGGTACCCAACTGCCAACGACATCAACAAGCAAGCGTGGCCATCCCACCGGGTACCCAACTGCCAATGATGACGTCAACAAGCAAGCGCGGCCATCCCACCGGGTGCCCAACTGCCAACGATGACGTCAACAAGCAAGCATGGTCATCCCACCAGGTGCCCAACTGCCAACGACATCAACAAGCAAGCGTGGCCATCCCACCGGGTACCCAACTGCCAATGATGACGTCAACAAGCAAGCGTGGCCATCCCACCGGGTGCCCAACTGCCAACGACATCAACAAGCAAGCGTGGCCATCCCACCGGGTGCCCAACTGCCAACGACGTCAACAAGCAAGTGCGGCCATCCCACCGGGTGCCCAAGTGCCAACGATGACATCAACAAGCAAGCGTGGCCATCCCACCGGGTGCCCAAGTGCCAACGATGACATCAACAAGCAAGCGCGGCCATCCCACTGGGTGCCCAACTGCCAACGACGTCAACAAGCAAGCGTGGCCATCCCACCGGGTGCCCAACTGCCAACGATGATGTCAACAAGCAAGCATGGTCATCCCACCAGGTGCCCAACTGCCAATGACATCAACAAGCAAGCGTGGCCATCCCACCGGGTGCCCAAGTGCCAATGATGACGTCAACAAGCAAGCGTGGCCATCCCACCGGGTGCCCAACTGCCAACGATGACGTCAACAAGCAAGCGCGGCCATCCCACCGGGTGCCCAACTGCCAACGACGTCAACAAGCAAGCGCGGCCATCCCACCGGGTGCCCAAGTGCCAACGATGACATCAACAAGCAAGCGTGGCCATCCCACCGGGTGCCCAAGTGCCAACGATGACATCAACAAGCAAGCGCGGCCATCCCACCGGGTGCCCAACTGCCAACGACGTCAACAAGCAAGCGTGGCCATCCCACCGGGTGCCCAACTGCCAACGACGTCAACAAGCAAGCGTGGCCATCCCACCGGGTGCCCAACTGCCAACGACGTCAACAAGCAAGCGCGGCCATCCCACCGGGTGCCCAACTGCCAACGATGTCAACAAGCAAGCGCGGCCATCCCACCGGGTGCCCAACTGCCAACGATGACGTCAACAAGCAAGCGCGGCCATCCCACCTCGTGCCCAACTGCCAACACGCCCCCACTTCAAGAACACATGCAGGGAGCCCACAGGGTTAAAACACACACCCGCTAGCAACGATGGAAGTTTGTGTGTGAGTTTACAGACCACCGGATCACCTACACAGGGACACAATGCCCACCGACTCCAGGGGCATCCAGACGGCACAAAGAGAGGGGCAGATGGGGCACGCTCTGGAAAACACTGCCTCCCTCACAGCGATCCACTGGAGTCCGTCAGGGGACCACCAAGAACTGGGAAGGCAGAAGGATGAGCCCCTGAAGGTATCGGGGGTGGGACACTCGGAGCAAACAGAGTACCACAAACCGCCCGCACAGAGCGCACCGCCAGGGTAAGCTGGTAAGTGACAGGAAACACCACGGACGCAGAGAAGCACAGAGAGCAAGACGTGGGAGCCGGGATCACCGAGATGATGGTCAGGCAGGACCTGAGCAGGTGCTGCCTGAACAAACTCAGGGCCGCACCCCAGCGAGAGGAGAAGGTTCTGCCTGAGCGAGGACCCGAACCCCTGCGCTCCACTCTGTGGTCAGGATTTCATTCCAGGGGGTGAAAAGATCAGACGTGTTCCAGGAAAGTCGCTCTGGCAGCTGGATGCCAGGCAGACGGACAGACGGGGACAGGACTGAAAAGAAAACACAACGCGGGCGCAGGTCTGAACTGAGACAGCAAGGGAGAAGAGAAGGAAGGAAGCTCAGGGCGTATCTGACAGATGCAGCCCAGGAAGCCCCAACACTAACAAAACACAACCTTGTCACAGCTGGAAGGCAGGTTCTTAGAAGAAATCACTTCATTTGCCACAGCCAGTGCTCCGCAACTAACGGGACCGAGGCAGTGCCCGTGGAAATAAAAATTAGGGGGGAAAATACGCCGACTATGAGAATGACAGACCATTTCACAGAAATTTACTTCCAGTGGAGTCTGTCGGGGGAGCCAATCTGACTGGTGACAGCTGGCCCAGAAGATCTGCCAAATGAAAACAGGATTGTGAAAAGCAAATCCTTTTCCTGACTACAACACCCGAACCCCCCCAAGAGGCTATTTTTAAAAGGAAGTGTATTGCATTCTGATCTTAAAATATATATAACTTCAACACCAACGGTAAAACTTTCTATTAATGAAAGAACTTTTTTTTTTTTTTTTAGACGTGAAAAGAAGGCTGAGAAAACCGGGTTTTTAAAGGGTAACTTCCTGTTTTTATAATACACCTGTGATCCAGTGCAAAGCTATTAATCCTATCATAATTGGCTCTTCTTGTCTCTAAAGTTGTTGAACGACGGAATTATAGTAACGGGAGCATCTCACAAAAGTTGTCTTGGCTCAGTGATAAGAACAGTGAACTTGGAGAGGAATAAGGTCACTATCGAGCTGTGTGACCTAAGCAAATTACTTAACCTCTCTGTTCCTCAAACTTCTCATGGAGGCATGATTAGATTAAATCAATGGCCCTTTGAAACCTAAAGTTCTGGGGTGCCTGGGTGACTCCGTCGGTTAAGCGTCCAACTCTGGATATCAGCTCAGGTTGTGATCTCGTGGTTCATGAGATCGAGCCCCACGTGGGGCTCTGTGCTGACAGAGTAGAGCCTGCTTGGGATTCTCTGTCTCCCCTCTCTCTGCCCCTCCCCTACACATGTGAGGATTTCATTCCAGGGAATTCACTCCTTCTCTCCCCCAAAATTAATTAATTGAACTTCAAATCTAAAGTTCTATGAATCTATCAAGGCTTTTTTTTTTTTTAAGTGGTAATGGTTTATTTGCTGCACTCATATTACCCGTTTATCTGAAAGAAATTTAATATAATCAGCATCCTCCCCCGTAAATTCTTTTCTGCCTCCTCCAATCATTTGGAGAGTATTCAGAGAAGGTTAACTAATTTTAGCATAAGGCAAGCAAAGTCTTGTTAGGACGAAGATGGGCAGGGAAGGACACTCACTAGGTACTATCCTAAAGCTAACCAGAATTTATTAGGGGCTTTTACCTAATTTGAATTAGTTGCAGACCAGCAAGATCCAATAGAATTTTCCATACCTTACGCGGTCCAACACAGTAACCACCAGCCACACGTGGATCTCAATCTTAATTTTAATTAATTTATAAGCCCTATTGGCTGTCGTCTTACAGAGTACAGCTAGCCCACAGCACAGACAGGCCAAAGTTGACTATATCTGAATTTGGAGCATGTCCTATATACCCATCAATTCTTGGCTCCCTTAAAAAAGTTTTTTTGTTTTTTTTTTTAGTTTTATTTATTTTTGAGAGAGAGAGAGAGAAAGAGGGAGGGAGGGAGTGCCAGCAGGGGAGGAGCAAAGAGAGAGGGAGACACAGAATCCGAAGCAGGTTCCAGGCTCCCAGCTGTCAGCACAGAGCCCGACACGGGGCTCGAACTCACGAGCTGCGAGATCATGACCTGAGCCGAAGTAGGATGGTCAACCGACTGAGCCACCCTGGCGCCCCTGTCTTAAAAACGTTTTAATTTAACGCCAGCAGGGGCGCCTGGGTGGCGCAGTCGGTTAAGCGTCCGACTTCAGCCAGGTCACCATCTCGCGGTCCGTGAGTTCGAGCCCCGCGTCGCGCTCTGGGCTGATGGCTCAGAGCCTGGAGCCTGTTTCCGATTCTGTGTCTCCCTCTCTCTCTGCCCCTCCCCTGTTCATGCTCTGTCTCTCTCTGTCCCAAAAATAAATAAACGTTGAAAAAAAAAAATTTAACGCCAGCAAGCTAGTTAAAAGAGAACACAGGAATTTTAAAACCTAGGGAATTTCACAAAGAGACTTAACAGCTTCCCCATGAGCCTGCACAGATACTTTATAACAAACGCTGTGATGTAGCAGGTTTGTATAGAATATGCGGCATTTCTGTATCGATCTAATTTCAAAGAAGCAGCGATCTAATAAGCTAAGTTATGTGCATCGCACTAAAATCACTTCTTGTTTTCTTTCATCTATACATTCAGGGAAATCATTCCAACTCAAAAAGGTAGTCAGACATCAAGTGTTTCTGGGAAGGGAAGAGGAAAAAAGTCCACAAAACTGACTGTTAACACATGAGTCAAGTATCAATGGCTTATCTGATACTTATTAAAGGGGGAAAAGTTTGCTAAAGTTTTTTATGACTTCGTGGGGATTTAGCTCCACGCATTCTCCCGACCAGGGAGAATCAAAAGGTCACCGAGGACTGTCAAATAAGGCATCGATTTAAACGCACCGAATCCATCACTTCAAATAGAACTCAAGGGTAACATTATAAATGTCAAAAAGAAAGCCACCTGGATGAGTGGCAGATTTAAACCTTACTTTAGAAAGACAGGTAACAAGCCTTTTTTAACCCAGGCGACTACAAAACGTATTTATTTTGGCGAATGACACATCCCATTTGCCCTTTTCCAACAACGTTTACTTTTTCCTTCCCACAAAAGGTACACGCACACTCTGCAGAAATCTAGGAAAGTAAAATTATAAAGGAACAAATTAGAATCACTCGTAATTCTAACACCCAGGCACAACCATTTCTGCGTGTATAGTATCCCCTCCTGACGGCTTCTCGGTGGCGTTTGAGTGCAGGCAGAATTTAGAAACTCACGTTTCGTTGACCATTCCGCAGAGAGCACATGTCCCCACGTCATTAAACTTCTTTGAAAACATGACTTGAAATGGTTGTACAATCTTTACTATAACAATCTATTTACCGTTCCCCTCCTACTGACCGTGAAGCTGTTTTTTATTTTTCCCCGTCATCAACGGCGCTGTGCTAGTCATCCTGGGCCCCAAACCCTACTGCGTCTCTGCGCCTTCCTTCACACGGAATCCCAGAAGTTAGATCAGGGGCCAAACTCAGGAACACATCTAAGCCTCACGATCCACGCTGCTAAAACACCATCCAGCCTGCCAGGCCCCCTTCTTCGCTTCCAGAGAGCCTCGCAGTGACGACAGAATGAATCTGAGATGGGGCGTCTGGCAGCCTCAGGAATTCGAGCGTGCGACTCCTGATCTTGGGTTGTGAGTTTGAGCCCCCTGTTGGGTACAGAGGTTACCAAAAAAATTAAATGAACTTTGAAAAAAAAATAATCACTTAAGAAACAAAAGGGAATGTATCTGAACCCAACCTCCTCCGGGTCCATCAGGGGTGTTTTGTTTCCCCTTTTTCAATGTGACATCAACCAACAGCATCATGCCATTGCAACATACGGTCCTCATGTGAAAACACCGTTCATATCCTTCCCACATTTCAATTCTGTTGGTATTTCATATAATTTTTAAAAATTTTTTAATGTGTATTTATTTTTGACAGAGAGAGAGAGAGAGAGAGCGCGAGCAGGGGAAGGACAGAGAGAGAGGGAGACACAGAATGGGAAGGAGGCTCCAGGCTCCCGGCTGTCAGCACAGAGCGCGACGCGGGGCTCGAACTCTCGAGCCGTGAGATCATGACCTGAGCCGAAGTCGCACGCTCAACCGACTGAGCCACCCGGGCGCCCGTAGAGCACCCACTCTTGATCTCAGCGTCATGAGTTCAAGCCCCACACTGGACGTGGAGCCTATTTAAGAAAAAAAGAAGAGGAAAAGGAAGAAGAAGAAGAGGAAATCGTCTTGCATTGTAAGTAGTGTTCCTTAAAGAATTCCAGTTATCTCAATTTCATTTTACAAAGTCAAGCTTTGCTACACCCTCTGCCTAAGTCAGGCCAGGCTGTTGTCCAGCAAAGTGTAGCAAGAGTGACGATTTTATGAAGAACTCATCCCGTTGACTCTTCCTAGGGGAGCCATTCTCCTAACGGATCTATGTATCTGGACACACCTTTTTTCCCAGGTCTCTTTTCTCAAATAGCAAGAGCGGAATGGATCGTGCAAGCTCCAGGGACTCCTCCCATGGTGTCCCTCATTCCTAGCAACGCCCTTGTCCTTCAAATCCCTCGGGTGACCGCTTTGGTGTTCATCTCCGCGCCTCTGATAACACCTCGCTTATTAACGTCTCAGTTTCCGTCATTATCGGGTAAGGCGCTGGCACGCCGCCCGCTCTCCCTCCCTCCCGCCTGCCCTTCCCCTCCTGACAGGCGTGATTCAGAGCAGCAAGGCTCTAAGGAGATGCCCCAGCCGACCCCACAGCACCTTAGGATGCCTCCCCTTCCTCAGACAGCTCTGCCTCTGCTCTGCCCCGATCCAGACTAACTGCCTTCTCTGCCGGGCTGGCAGGTGCCATCCTGAGACCTGGCCTCTGTCTCTTTTGTAGCACATCCTGCCTTCTGGGTCCCACACCTTCCCCGTTACCGGTTTTCTCTCTTGGGATGAGGCACGTTCCCCACCACGTTCCTAGGAAAGGATTTAGGCGGGAAACATTGAGGTCTTGCGTGGTTGAAAATGTCCTTACCTACCCTCCCATTTTAACCAACAGCGTAGGCGGGTAAAAAAAAAATCCCAAGCTGGAAAAGCATCCTCTCTCAGACTTTCGAGGGCTTCCTTCCACATCCTGAAGCTTCCACGGGAGAAGTCGGGCAGCAGCCCAGTCGCCGGGGCTTCTGAGGTTCTGAGATTTCACAGTGGCGTGTCTATGGCAATCCGCTTGTGGTTTCGGGGCACACGGGCTTCTTTCGAGTTTGAAATTCATGTATTTCGGTGCTAGGATATTTTCCTGAATTACTGCTAAGTTCTTCCTCTCTGTTTTCTGTTCTTTCGTTCAAAGTCATTCAAATGTCGGACCTCCTCGATCTCAATTTTCTTTTATTTTTTTTAATATTTGTTTTAGAGAGAGAGAGAGAGAGAGACAGACTGCGAGCGGGGGAGGGGCAGAGAGAGAGGGAGACACAGAATCCGGGAGCAGACTCCAGGCTCCGAACTGTCAGCACAGAGCCCGACGCGGGGCTCGAACCCACGAACCGCGAGATCATGACCTGAGCCGAAGTCGGACGCTCAACCGACTGAGCCACCCAGGCGCCCCATCTTTTATGTTCTTCTAATGTACCACCCCAACTAGAATGTACCATCAGCTACTTCTCCCTGCTCTTCTGTGGAGCTTCCCAGTTTAATTTCAGAAAGGTCTTTTGAGGGGCGCCTGGGTGGCTCAGTCGGCTGAGCTTCTGACTTCAGCTCGGGTCACGATCCTACGGGTTCGTGAGTTCGAGCCCCACCTCGGGCTGTCTGCCGTCAGCACAGAGCCTGCTTCAGGTCCCCTGTCCCCTGACCCACGCGCCCTCGGTCTCCAATAAATAAACATGAAAAACATAAATAAACAAACTCCTTTTAAATCCTCGTAATCCTCCCCATTCCCATCCTGTCCCGGTTCTGTTGCCTCTATTCCATCCCTGTGCTGATCAACGATCTTTCTTTAAAGACCTCTCTTCTCGCCTCCGTGAGAGAAGTTCTTTTTCTCTCCGTGGGTTCCTGGTCTCTGCATTTGCCTGTTAGGCGCCTTGCTCAGAAGGGACGTGACACTTCGGGGTTCCTCCCGTTCGAGAGGCAAACCGGAGGGGCTGGCTGGCGCCTCCGGGCGCAGGTGAGGGTGGGACCCGGGGACCCGTCTGGAGGCCTGCGGGGGTCGTTCCCGGAGGAAACCCCCGCGTGTCCGCTCGCAGGTTGGCCGACACACTGGAACGAGTCTCCCGTATCCCGCTACGGCGGGGCTGGACTCTCTGCCTGCTGTCGCTGCTGGGCAACGGAGCCTCGCACACCCGCTGTCTCCCTTCCCCGCGAGGAGGCAGGTGTGGGCTCCACGAGAGCCCTGCCTCCTAAATCCGAAGTCACAGAGGCGTCCGGCCCCAGCGTTAGATTTCCGCCGACGAGAGCCCGTCAATCCCCGTCCTCCCTTCCTCGCCCACGACTGACCCATACACGAGTTGTTCGTCTTGATTTTGTTTTCTTAGACACGATCGGTGTCACACTCTCGCCGTGCCCCGATGGAAACCATAATTATCCAAACGCAGGTGAAAACGTGAAGCTGTTCTCCGCCGCCACGGGGCTGCCTCACCATCCGCCACCCCTCGCGTCTCCTTCGCCCACGGGCAGGGGCCAAAGGCTCGCTGCTCCCACGGGCTCGCTTTCGAGAACCGCGTCGTGTTAACAATAAAAGAAACGGCGCGTTTCTTTTCAAGTTACCCGCTTAGCCACAGACCTTTCGAACCGACCGGCCCTGGAGTAGAGTTCAAGAAACTCGCGGTGTCCCCAGCTGGCAGACTCAGAATGTCAAGCTTGCTACTCTGAAACGGGAAAAGGTTTGCGGTTGCTTGTTCTCGTCTCGTGACTCAGAAAAGAGAACCTCCGCCCGATAGGAAAGAACACGTGAAGGCCTAAACTCAAAGCCTACGAAATTCCAGACCCGCGCTAGCTGCCCGTGCATATGTAGCACGGCGAAATCACAGCGGAACACGGCCTCATTTCACGCTCCGGGAATCTGAAGATGAGCTCAGGATACCTCACCTAAGCTTAAGATCTTTCCAAATATTTCCATAAGAAATTCCAGGGCCGACGGCAGCCAACGGTTCCCACAGTAACATCCCGTGTCTTCTAAGCCACGGTTGTGACCGTCACCTCTGAACCTCCCAATCCAACGGCACACGTCACTCGAGGGCAGAAGAGCGAACGCAATCTGGGGTTACAAACGGGCTGGGGCAACGCAGAAACACAGCAGCCTTCCGTGCTACCTGCTCAAGAGAGGAGAAAACCCAACGAAAGGGCACACGAGCCGTGCACCATCTCAGGGGTTCACTTACTGGCTGTTTACCTACAAATTATTTCGGTAGCGTTAGCCACTTATTTACCATAAAGAAGGACGAGGCCTCGAAATACGCAGCAGAATCGATGATGCAACAACACGTCTTTGCATCAAGGCAGCGACGAAGGGTTTTGTGCACCCCAAATCTGCCTCCACGCCACGAACGTGCAACACCGTCCCTGGGTTGGCATACGACTGACACCAAATACTTCACACAGAAGAGCCTGGTAGAGGCCTTCCTGAAAAAGCAGGCGTCTCAGAACGAGCACAGACATCATCCCACTCGGCCCTGACCTCTTCAACAAACCCCGGGGTTTCCCTGTCACCTGCGAAGACTGGAATGACTGAGAGCATCAACCCGAGTTTCTAACAAAGCCGAGCAGCCTCCTACTTTACGGGAGATTTGTATCTCACAGCATACATCCACGCGTAGAAGGCATTTTCGGTAAATTAGCCCACGCGTCGTACGCATGATCCTTAAGAACTCAAAAAGTAAAGAACTCTGACAAGGGATCCTTGTGTCGGCTAGACACGCATAGATAATGTCTAATAATCAGTGCCTAATTTTCTGAGGGGGTTTTAGGTATTCATTACTCCAAGCCGCACAGATGTATGGCAACGATGCTTGAGAGATACCGCACACTCGTAAGCGTGTAAAGAAGCACCTCCTGGAAGGCAGCCTGGAGAGCTGCGCAAGCTCCCTGGGGATACACAAAGCAACTAAAGAGCATTTCAGGTGTTTACTTGAAGCCATGGATATAACCATAAAATTGGGCATAAAGCAAATTTTATAAATCACATCGTCTAAATGCATGAAGGAGGTTTCCTCCAGTGGAGGAATATCATGATGCAACGCCAGCAGAAACACCCTAATTTACCTTGATTAGGACACAACATGGGAAACGTAACGAACCCTGCAGGGATCGCAGGAGACCTGGGCTTTGCACCCGAGTGTATGCCTGGCCTTCAAAACACAGCCAGCAACCCTGTTCTCATCTGCAAAACGCAGGGACAATTCCAAAAAGTCTCCTCTCCCAGGCAAACATTTCAGGCAGCCTGGGCCTTCACCCACCTTCCTTATTAAAACTAAGAGTACGCGGGAGGAGAAAATAATACAGCATCCCCTTCAAGGGAACAGAGACTCCAAAAAGGACACACTACTCCCATGGTCTGAGCTGGATCCCAAAAGCTTCCATAAAAAGAGAGGAGTCAGGACCTAAATGCCCAACTGAAGTTCGTAGCAACACAGGGATGAACGGGAAAGGTGTCCTGTGTTCTCCGGCTGGCCGGGAAGAGAAAAGCACACTCAGTTCAAGGGGTTTTTTTAATGTTTGTTTATTTTTGAGAGAAGACAGAGACAGCACGAGATGGGGAGGGGCAGAGAGACAGAGAGGGAGACAGAGAATCCGAAGCAGGCTCCCGGCTCCGAGCCGTCAGCACAGAGCCCGACGCGGGGCTCGAACTCACGGGCCGTGAGATCATGACCTGAACCGAAGTCGGACGCTTCACCGACTGAGCCCCCCAGGCGCCCCGGACTTTCAAAGCCCCTTCTTAACTAGACCACATGGCAAATGAAGGTTGACAAGTACAAGTGACAGGAATAAAGACAAACGTGTGGGATGACAGTGCAGCGCTGAGTGACCACGGGTCGACACGTCCGTGCCAGTCGTGGCAAATCGGGGTGAGCAAAACAGGATCCACCTCCAGCGATCAACACACAGCCAGAGGCTAGAGTGGTGATTTCACATCTGGTGTTCGTCCGTGTGCAAATAAAAGAGTTAAGTGTGATGAAAGCAGAGGAAGTCTAACTTCGTGAGTTGGGATCAAGAAGGATATTAATGCATAAACAAGTGGGCTGCCTGGAAAAGTACACGCTTGCACTCAGGGCCTCCTGTCACGCTGATGACGTCTGTCCTCCCGTTCAGACTGTACGGGCTAACTACCTCCAAACGCTCATCCTCCTCCCCAGGGGCCTCCAACCTGAGGCTCCTCCTTCCCTGTTTCCCACTTCTCCACCCTTCGAAAGGCAAATCCGGTCTCCCCCCCGGCAGGAGTGAGGGCAAACACCACACTGATCCAAGCGAAATGTTGGCGGCGTGCTTGGTCCTCCGACCCCCTCGACTTTTTCTGTCCCTTATCCCCACTCGTCTTATGCAGCGTTTCCGCAAGGTCTCCACGGGGCTGGAGAAGCGGCGTATCTCCTTCAGAAAGAGCCCCCACGGAAGCCTGTTTGGCACAGTCCCTTAGGGATCGCTAACCTACGTCCTGCACCACTGGCCACTTATCAAGTGCTAGATCCCCTCTTCTGCTGCCCAGGGAGCGTCTGTGCTTAGCACACACCCAAGACGATTATGACTGGATACTCAAGATGACCTCTACTGAAGAGTGTTTGTTTTTTTCTAACCCACCCAGAGGGAAACATCCTTTCCAACGTGGAGGTGAGAACAGAACGATGGCGACAAGGGCCAACCCGTCCTTTGCAAGGGTGAGGTATGCGTATGCACCTTAGGAAAGAGTCAGAGACGTGTTGTCTTCTCTAACAAAAAGATAGGGCGTTTGTCACAAAACCATAAAAGTAAACGTGGCTTTTACTTGTTTTTTTAAGTTTTGCTTATTTAAGTAATCTCTACACCCTACACGGGGCTTGAACTCACAGCCCCAGAATCAAGAGTCGCATGCTCTTCGGATTCTGTCTCCCTCTCTCTCTGCCCCACCCCAGTTGTGCTCTGTCTCTCTCTCTCTCTCTCTCTCTCTGTCTTTCTCTCTCTCTCAAAAATAAATAGGCACTAAAAAAATAATAAAAAATAAAAGAGTTGCATTCTCTTCTGACTGAGCCAGCCAGGTGCCCCACATGGCCTTTGCCTTTTTTTTTATTTTTAAGTTTATTTTATTTTTGAGAGACAGAGAGAGACAGAGCCCGAGCAGGGGAGGGGCAGAGAGAGAGGGAGACACAGAACCTGAGGCAGGCTCCAGGCTCCGAGCTGTCAGCACAGGGCCTGACGCAGGGCTCGAACCCACAAACCGCGAGATCATGACCTGAGCCGAAGTCAGACGCTTAACCAACTGAGCCACCCAGGTGCCCCGGCCTTTACCTTTTAAAGCCGGTTGTACCTAGCAAGAATTCTATCTGCCATCCACTACAGGAAAAAAATCAAAAATTCAAAATGGAGGATTAAAGGAAAGTGACTTAGCCAAGGTCACACACAAAAAACTCTGAGCCAGATCAAGGGTTCTGAATTCCCTAGACTGGTTCGCTGTACCCGTCAGACTGTAGGCTATCTACATTTAGTGCACTTCCTAAAAACTATATATACATATACATATACGCCAAGAGCCAATTTCCATTAAAATCCTGCTACTTTGATTTGGTGCAAAACTTGACTTTTTCTCCTGAGCTTTAGAGGAAGTGAAATTAGTTTCTACTGGTAAACAGTAAAGAAGCTTTGATGGCCAGCTTCAAGCCTGAGGTCAAGCTCACCGCGTGACGTGCACATCAGCCGACCTGGCCAGAGTGAGCACAGTGCTTCCCAGGCCTCACACAAAGAGCCGCTCTGAATTCAGCGTTCTATGGCAGAAAACAGGAACGTCCTAAAAGACCAAAATGCTACGGTGCATCTAGAAGACGATGCTCATTGGTGGCCAGCACTACTTAGAAAGGAAAATTCTAGCTCTCTTCCCCGGCTTCCAATTTATTCTCACTTACGTTAGAGCGGGAAGGTCTTTCAGAAAGGAGAGAAAAAAAGGAAACCGGTGGATATGAAAGCCAATTATTTTTTGAATTAAGCCGAAATTTCGGAAGTGCAGCACCTTCCCAAACTTTTAGTGGTTGATTGACAAGT
Source organism: Lynx rufus (assembly GCF_022079265.1). NCBI lineage: Eukaryota > Metazoa > Chordata > Mammalia > Carnivora > Felidae > Lynx > Lynx rufus. The sequence goes on from NW_025814889.1 coordinate 6,578,437, forward strand.
CAGGGAGCCGCACGCTATCCCAACCCAGAAACACTGAGTAGTTTCACTTCTCCATTTTAAAGACGGGGATTCAGCTTCGTTTAAAGGCTTTCCTCTTTCACGAGGATCCAAAATAAATACAAACAGAAATGCTCTGGTCTTACCTGCATTTCAAATCAAGCACATTAAAAAAAAAACAAACCTATTTATACGATCCTGTATAACCTTTCCAAAGACTCGATCTCCGATCTCCGTATCAGTAAAACAAAGATAAGAGCACTCCCCTATACAGATTAAGGGGGCTAAAGCATTTAAAGTGCTAGGCACAGCGTGTCACAGTAATTTCAGTTTCAAGACAACGTAATACCAGGATTCAATTCCTCAATCTCTCTCACTCCACCTTGCTAGCAAGTTACTCAAGCTCCCTAAAGCCTCAGTCTCATCTGTAAAGTGGGGTGATATTTCCATAACCTAGATGAAACAGAAACACAAAACTGAGAAGCACAGTGGCCGGAACACAGTTCAGGCTTACAAAGGCAAGTGCTTTTATTTTCAACATTATCTGGAATAAACCGCTAATTCCAAATCTTATTAATTCCTCCATCCTTCCGTCCTTAGTCCCTGGACCTACAGATCCACATGTCCGGTTTTTAAACGAGCACCTACTGAAATTATACTTAAAATGACACTGTGTGAGAACTTGCACTCGGCATTTCAGACTCTTGCATTATACCTTATAGTGATGCGGGATTCATACTTCACTTTTAACTGAAATGGAATGGAAAAAAAAAAAGCCTGCCGAATTTAGGAGAAAGTAGACAAGGTACACCTTAATAATTTTTTTTAAGATCATTTTTTTCAGGGGCGCCTGGGTGGCTCAGTCGATTGGGCGTCTGACTTCGGCTCAGGTCATGATCTCACGGTTCGTGAGTTCGAGCCCCGCGTCAGGCTCTGTGCAATCTGAAGCTTGTTTCGGATTCTGTGTCTCGTTTTCTCTCTGCCCGTCCCCCACTTGTGCTCTGTCTCTGTCTCTCAAAAATAAATAAATGTAAAAAGAAAATTAAAAAAAAAAAAAAGATTATTTTTTTCAGGGCACCTGGCTGACTCAGTTGGTGGAGAACGTGTGACCCTTGATGTCAGTCAGGGTCATGAGTATGAGTCCCAGGCCGGATGTAGAGATTACTTTAAACAAAAAGTTTTTTTACTAATAAGAAAAAAGATGATTTTTTTTTTTCTCAGCCAATAAAACTTCAGGGGGAAAAAACAAAAATCCCAGGATAAAAATCTCTTCCACCTCTCCCAGTCCCACCAGCTCCAAACTGGTCTTGTACAGTCAGGGCTGCTAACATTATTTGCCCTACAGAATTCACCCTATGCTTTAACAAGCGCCGTTATCTACCGAAATGTGTCATTTTTGTTTTTAAGAAAATCAAAAAGAATGAAACAGAAAGGCACAATGGATTCTTCGCTTATTCAGTGTCAAAGACATCTATCTTATCACAAGAATGGAAACCTAAGTGACAGAAAGTAAAACTTTTTGATTAGTGAATGTCATCTTGTCAAAACACAAGGGGCCCTAACTATCAGTATATGGTGAAATATAATCACGTTCTGAAATTCACCAGGGTCGCCTGGGTGGCTCAGTGTGTTAAGCATCTGACTTCGGCTCAGGTCATGATCTCAACGCTTGAGTTCAAGCCCCGAGTCGGGCTCTGTGCTGACGGCTCAGAGCCTCGAGCCTGTTTCGGATTCTGTGTCTCCCTCTCTCTGCCCCTCCCCCCCCCTCAAAAATAAACAGTAAAAAATAAAATAAAATAGATAAAATTCACTAGGGTGCTAACCAGATGGGGAGTGTGATGCTAGCATATTTAAATCAGAATACCACTGAAATGATCATGCAAAACCGATCCTTAAGAATTTTATTTGAGGGCCACTTGGGTGGCTCAATGGGTTGTGTCCAACTCTTGATTTTGTCTCATGTCATGATCCCAGGGTCATGGGATCGAGCCACATGTCAGGCTCTGCAATGACAGCTCGGAGTCTGCTTGGGATTCTCCCTCTTTCTCCCTCTCTCTGTACCTCTTCCCCTCTCCCCCGAACTCTAAAATAAAAAAAAATAAAAAAAAATTTTTTTTTTAAAGAATTTCATTTGGGGGCACCTGGGTGGCTCAGTAGGTTAAGCTTCCAACTTTGGCTCAGGTCATGATCTCACGGTTCATGGGTTCGAGCCCCTCATCAGGCTCTGTGCTGATAGCTCAGAGCCTGGAGCCTGCTTTGAATTCTGTGTCTCTCTCTCTCTCTCTGCCCTCTTCTACTTGTTCTCTCTCTCTCTCTCTCTCTCTCTCTCTCTCCCTCCCTCTCAAAAATAAAACATTAAAAAAAAGAATTTTATTTGGTAACTTCATATCCTTGTTATGCAAGTTCTAAATTGAATACCTTCCCTTATTTATAATATACAGTCCTGTCTTGTTTACACTGACTTCAGCCAATGTTTGCTTTAGCCAATAAGATCATTTGTCTTCTCTGCTGTCCAAGACACTTCTGGTTTTACAAAGAGAGGAAATACAGTTGACTCTTAAATACTGTAGCTAAGACCAGAGTTTTCATTTCTTTGTGTGTGTGTGTTTATTTATCTTTGAAAGAGAGGGAGAGAGCCTAAGCAGAGGAGGGCCAAAGAGAAAGGGAGACAGAGAATCTAAAGCAGGCTCCGAGCTGTGAGCGCAAAGCCCGACGTGAGGCTTGAACCCGCGAACCTTGAGCTCATAACCGGGGGCCAAAGTCAGAGGCTCAAGCGACTGAGCCACTCAGGCCCCCAGAGAGGAAGTACAGTTGACTCTTGAACAGCACAGGTTTGAGCTGTAGGTCCACTGACACGCAGATTTTTTTTTTTTATAAGACATACCACTCTAAATGTATTTTCTCTGGGGCACCTGGGTGGCTGAGTCGGTTAAGCCTCCGACTTCGGCTCACGTCATGATCCCGTGGTTTACGGGTTTGAGCCCCGCGTCGGGCTCTGTGCTGACAAATCAGAGCCTGGAGCCCGCTTTGGATTCTTTGTCTGCCTCTCTCTCTGCTCCCCTCCCACGCTCACGCTGTGTCTCTCTCTCCTTCAAAAATAAATAAGCATCAAAAAAAATTTTTAATGTATTTTCTCTGCCTTATGATTTTCTTAATAACTATTTTCTTTTCCCCAGCTTTCTGTATTGTGAGAATACCGCGTATAACACAGAAAATACATATTCATCAACCGTTCATGTTACTGGTAAGGCTTCTTCTGGTCAACGGCAGGCTTTTAGTACTTAAGTTTTTGAGGCGTCCAGTTACCCAAGGCTTTTCAACTGGGACTGGGGGGAGTTGTTGCCCCTAACCCCCACGTTGTTCAGGGCTAATCGTACTGCCTAGTGGCCCAACGTAAAGAGCAGGGATGGAAAATGCAGCATCGGATTGGGTTCCTCCACTCACTAGGGTACCAGCAGGCTGCCGTCACCCACCCACGCTATAAAGACTACTGGATGAGGTCCCTGTACTCACTCTGTCTGCAATGGCGGGTACAGAGGGCTATCTGAGACGGCCCCTCATAGTCCGAGGAATTACTAAAACATACTCGAACCAGGTACTTCTTTGTGACTTCTATTCAAAACCACAATGACCCAGCCCAGCCCATGCTATCATAGGGATTATATGCAAAGGCCGCACTGGCGTGTTCCTCGATGTCTACACCACACCTTTTCCAGGGCATGAATGAGACGTGCCCCCACGTGGAGCCTGTGTCACTCAACAGCGACAGCACTTTAACCCTGAACAGTGAACTACAACCCAACTACCTTCGCAGACCTCTTCTGGAGCCACCGTCACCAAGGCCAGGGTAACGTTTTCACCATCCTTCGCGGACATGGGTCTGACAGATGAATCGCTTGGGCATGCCTACAGAGATGTGCTGAATCACCAATTTCCCCCCCAAACAGAAGCATGGAGATCTCTGAGTGAAACCCAAGTCCAAAGCACTTATTTCATCAACAAGGAAGATGAGGCTCAGAAAAATACAGTAAGTGGTCCAAGGTCACACAGCTAGGCAGAAACATCTCTGAAATAGATCCCCGGCCTCCTGGTTCTGTGTTCTCCTCAACGCAATCAGGCGGTTAGATCCTGGGTCACCAATGAATGCACAGCTTGGTTTGTTATGACAAGTATAACTTCCCTAATTTTTTTTCCTAATTGCAGAATGGGGACAATAAGTTGTTATTGGTGCAATATAGACAAGAACGGCTAAAACAAAACAAAACCAAAAAACACAAAATGAGTCTTGAATTACACATGTTAATTTCGTTTGGAACCGAGGACCTTTCACAAGTTCTTATGACCACTATACTGTTAAGTGAACTCCACAAGTTCCAAATAGTGACATTCTAACAGAGAAATGTCCAAACCTAGAACAATAGAACTGGAAGTAATTCAAATCCCAAAGTAGACCATTTTTCTTCAAATCACTAATGAGAAGAAAGAGGAGGAGGGGACCTTTTACTTCCATATCCCGACAAAAACTTTTAGGCAGAAATACAGACCCTGGAGAGCCCCACGCTTCCCCTGCACGGGCTTCTTAAACTCCAAAGGCAGCCCGTCCCAATGAAGGGGAACCCTCATTCACTTACTGTTCAGAGCAATGTTTCCATCACTCAGCACTTCTCAGATTTGGCAAGCCCTTTGTGGGCACTGGCTGTAAAGGAAGGTGAAAAATGCCACCTCAGCTAGAACAGGCAGAAATGGGATTTGATAAACATTCAACACTCCCAGGACAGCAAAGGAAGGTCTTAGGATAAAAAGGGACTAGAGAGGCCAATCCTCTCCCAAGCCTCTCACCAAGGCTCTCCCCTTTCTTCAAGAACCTATTCTGGGGGGTTGGATTTTTTTTGTTGTTGTTGCTTTTATTAAAGCAAGAATCATGAATCTAGGCATTTATACCTAGCTAGAGCAGGATTTAAAAAAAAAAAAAGTCCATGATTTTTGCCAAAAAAACAAAAAAACAAAAACATGAGTTGAAAAGCTCTCACACATCAATTACTCCCATCATTAGTGAAATTCAGGTCCCAGCGGGATGGCCTGTTTGAGACTCAAGCGCCTGTACCCAAATGGGAAATAGTCAGTTCTCACCCCTGAAGGTCTAGGCTGGCGCTTCTAGAAGACCGCACATCAGAACAGCAGGGGGTGGGGGGCACTCCTCTCCAGGGGAGGGGCTGCTGAACCACCCAGCCACCGGGCGGTGGTTTACACGGCCAGGGGAATGGGTCCTTCGCACAGTAAGAACTTTGATAGGGGAGTGGAGGGTTTCTGGGGTACATGGGTGTACCCTCGCAGGCAGGCTCGATCCCAGCGCAGAGCGAAGATAAGGATTGGAGACAACGTTTATTTACGGAAGGGAGGAAGCACGGGGTGTGCCAGTTTAAGGCGTGCTAGGGAGAAAGTAGCAGATCTCCTACCTCAAAGGAGAGCCTGGCAACAATTCCTCTGGCCACCAAGGCCTCTCCCCTCCCCCCTCCGTACCCGCTCAATCTCCCTCCCCACCCCCACTTGCCTCCCCAGCATCTGGGGCCGAATTTAAGCCTGTTTTTGCGTTTTCTCCGACCTGGTGAAACCTGGATCCACTTGCTCGGTGCAGACACGCCAATCGGCCCCCCGGGTCCCCTGGCCTCGGTGGGAGGGTGGCGGGGCGACGGAAAGCGGAGGGCAGCGGCGATGGATCCGGATTCAGGCAGGGTCTGCCCTGGTCGAAAGCGGTTTCCCACCGGTGGGCTCGGAGCCGCCGCGGCCGCGCCGCTGGAGCCGACCGAACGCCGTGCCGGGCGGAAGCTCTCCGGGGCGGGGGCTGCGGGCGGCGTGGGAGCCCTGGCCCCTCGAGCGCGCCCGCGGGGTCCGGGGGCGCGAAGGACGGGACGCCGGGCTGGTGAGAAGTCGGACTACTGCGCCGAAAGGGGCGCGAGCATCCGCACGACCAGCCCGTGGCGCCGGGCTCTTCCCGGAATCCCACCCCACTCTGCAAACCCAAAGATCCCGAAAATTCCGAAAGCGAAACTGCAAGCGGGTCTCCAGAAGTTTGGGAACGGTCTCGCAGGCTTGCCTGCGTCGTCTCCGCACTCGGACACCAGAGTTGCCGTCAAGGCCGAGCGCCCCAGGCGGTGGCGATCGCTCCGCCCGGCCACCAGCCGCGTCCCCGGGCCACCTCCCTCGGTTTTTTACGCGGAAAGGGCCCCAGCCCGGAGCCGCAGCCCTGGCCCCGGTTCCGGGGCGGTGGTCGGCCGGGCTCTCGCCGCGCGTCTCGGTTCCTCCCTCCTCCCGCTGCTTCCCCCAAGAAAGGGAAACTTGGGCCCTGCGAGAATCCTGAGGAATGTTCTTTGTAATCGGTTATGTATTGGCGTCCACGGCACAGCTCGGTGCAAAATCGCGGGTTTCGGGGCGTTAGAGTGAATTGTGCGCTTGTCAGCGGCGACGTCAGGAGGACGAGGGGAGGGGTTCCCGGCTGAAACTGCAGTTTACAAGCACAGAGCCATTTTAGGCTGGTTTCCACCCCAGCGAAGCCCACGGGAGAGCTGTCCCCGGAGGACGCGCTGCCAGCGCACGCTGGAAGGGCCGGGGACGCGCCGCGCGCTCAGCCCCGGGGGGCCGAACGAGTCTCCGCCCGAGTGTCGCCGATCTCTCAGCCCCGCCGACCAGGTGGGAGGGAATATCTGCCGCGGGGTCCCCACCCACGGGGCACTGCGAGGGACGGGCCTCTCCGACAGCGCGGCGTCCGTCTAAGTGGGGAGCACGAGCTGACCCTATGGCTCCCCCCTCTAGGCCCCTGCAAATGCCCAGAAACCGCGGTACTGCGCTAACTGCAGACCTAGCCACCACTATCTTTTTAACCCCAAGATTTAAACACGTCTCGGCACACGTGGCCATTCCACCATCAGGTCCGCTGGCCTAGATAAGGTCCCCAGGACCTGCCCTCGCCAGGCCCCGGGGACGCGCACAGCCGCCTCACAGCCCCCCACCCCCCCGGGTCCCTCGCGCGCGACCTCCGCTCGGCAGCCGCGTCCTGGCCACTGGCGACCCCTGTTGGAGATCTGGTCCCTAGCTTAGCGAGCTCCGGTTTGCTTGCTTCCCCCTCGGACTCCCCTTACAGCCTCCGACTTTGCCCCCAAACTCCAGTCTCAGACCCTCCCGGCCCCAGAAGCCGGCCTTTCCAGGGCGCCACTCAAACCCCAAAGCGACAGCGCCGCCCGCTGGCCTGCCACGGCCCAGGGCGCCCCTCTCAGATCCAGCCTTCTCGCGCAGGACCTGAGCAAGGGACACTTTCATCCGAGAACACTGCTCCCATCCCCCACCTTCCCTAGAGCTCAACTCCAAAAGCAACTCCTCGCTTCGACCCTACACACTTTTCCGCCGAGATCCGCGCGCGGACACCTCTCTGCGCCGCCATTTCCATCCTCCCCGCGCCTCGGTCGTGGGGCCCCCCGCCGCCAAGTGCGGCGTGCCCCCAGCACACACAAAACCCCACAGGCGTCTGCAGCCAGACTGCACCCAATACCCTGGACAGTCAGTCCTTTGAATGAGCACCTCCTCACTCCGCCTACCCCCGTAGGGCTTCACGCGCGCAGAATCCAGCAACAGGGAGAGCTCGTCTCCAAGAAAGCCGAAATAAATCATTGCCTCTGCCCTCATGTATTTTGCACCACGTGTCAGCAGTTTGTCACGTCAAATCATGGCAGGGTCTGGCTCCAAGACGCACACACACATTCGGGGCGTATGTCTTTGACACTCCCCCCCAACTGCACACACCGGTATGCCCACTGATCCAAAGGCACACACTGCAGTCGTGCTTGGATACCCTGGTCTGGACCAGCGGCACCCATCCCCCCCCCCCCAGCAATGGACTGGACACGCACACTCTTAACACGGAAAAAACTAGGGCAGCTCATTCTGGCTCTTTTTTCCCACTTAATTCGCTAAAACAGCTCCCGGAGTAGCCAAAGAGAGTCGAAACTAAGGGATGGCAACTCCGGTTGGGTTTTTTCCCACCTCAAAACCTTTATTTTCAGTTTTTAAAAGCCACCTTAGCCCGCCATATTGAAACTGGCACGGTTTCTAAATACTCCTTCTCCGCAGTCGCTGCGCTTTTGCAAGAAAACACAAGTACAAACCCGGCTCTGGACGTGCGTCCGGCCGCCGCGAACCGACCACTTCCCACCCCCACGGTTCCCCCGTCCCCGGTGCACCCTCTCCCGCCGCCCCGGCTCAAAATCAATAAATACATCTAGCAGTTCCTACAGTTGTTTCTTTTCTTTCTCTTTCTTTCTTTCTTTTTTTGGCGGATTTTTACCAACACACACATTTTAAAAATACACTTCAAAGCCAGATCAGATTAGCAATTTTGAAAGGAGGTCATATGAGAGCAGACAACAGGAAAGCCCCAAGTGACAGGATATTACTTTAAAGCAAAAAAAAAAAAAAAAAAAAAAGAGCATCCATGCCGGAGCACGCTCCGAAACTACTACTACTGACAATCTCATTTCAAGCTACACAGGCAAATGTTTCCAAGAGGGCGACTCGAATGTGTAAACGATTTTGAACACCCTTGACGGCTGGTCTCCAGTCCTCACCCTACGGTTTTCCCCCTCCCCGCCCCCAACACACACACACCAAAAAAAAAAAAAAAAAGAAAAAGAAAAAGAAAGAAAAGAAAGACAGAAAAGAAAAAAAAAAAAGAAGAAGACGAAGAAAGGGACCCCAGCAAGGAAGCGACCGGGGAGCGCGGGGCAGCAAGGGCGGCTGCGTCGCTAAAATGAGCGCACGAATGAGGAAGGTGGGCGGCGGGAGGGGACAGCTTGCACCCGGGGAGGAGGACGCTTTGCAACTACAGACGGCCTCCCGCAAGGCCGGGCTTTTCAAAGCCCAGGGACGAGGTTGGAGGGGGGGACGGGAAAAGCCAAAAAATGACAACCCGGAGCGCAGAGCGGAGTTTGGGGCTCTGCTCCCGTGCTGTCGCTCTCCCCTCCGGCTCTCCTCTTTTGCTTCTCTCCCGCAGCACCCCCTTCCCCAAGCCTCCCACGCCCGGGCTTGCTCAAGCTTCCCTTCCCCCCCCCCCCCGAAGCTGGAAAAAAAGAAGAAGAAGAAGCTGGGCGGCTCACACTCAACCTGCGGGCCGGAGGTCTGCTGGCGGGGCGGGCTGGGCGCGGGGACGGCGGCCGGCGCGGCGTCCTACCTGGTGAAGTTCGTCCTCCCCTCGGAGTGGACCCAGGCCCCGGGCGCCGCCGGGGGGACGCCGGCCTCGCCCGCTCGCTCCGCCTCGCCCCTGCTCGCCGCGCCTGGCTCGCGCCCCGCCCGCCGCCTCCCTCGCGCGCCCGCTCGGGTCCTCCGACTCCCACTACAGCCTCATTCCAATATGGCATCCTCTCTGTGCGCATGCCCGGCACTCTTTTTTAAGATGATTATTTTGTGTGTGTGCAGCGAACTCCTTCAACGACCTTTCCCAGCGCTCGCAGAACGCCTCGCACCCGTTAGCCTGCGGGGCGCCCCCGACTCCCTCCCCGGCCCCGCAGTGCCGCCCCCGCCCCCGGGCACACAACGACCCCCCCCCAACACACTCACACGGGCACACTTCACGCTCACGCTGCGCCCTCCCCGCCCCGCTCCCCTTCCTCCTTTCCTTTAGCTCACTCCGTACACGATCTGCAGAAAGTTCACATCACAGGCGTTTCCGCACAGCCATCCGCAGGGAAATCTGGGCAAACTCCGCATCTCCCTGGACACTTTTGTCTTCTGGGTTTGCAAGCCTTTGGTCGACCAAGTGCACAAACTTGCGCTTTATCCGCCGAGGGCCGGTTTGGAGCGGAGAGAAATTCAATCCTCTCCGCCACCTCTGCCCCGCCCACTGCGCCCCCCCCCCACCCTCCCCAGGGCACTTACGGGGAGCCTTTTCTATGGAGATTCGGACTTTTCCCGGTCCCTTGGGGAAGGCGGGAGGGAGCGGCAGAGAGGTTTTTTTCAGGGAAACGTGCCCCTAGGGGGAGGAAATTAAGTTGGGGCCGTTGCTCGGGCCAGCTTGCAGCTGCTCTCTGCCGGGCCGGGGCCGGACGCGAGTAACCGGGGTCGCCACGGCGTCTCCTGGAGCAGCACCCGGGCCCGAAGACGGCACCTGGCCCGGGCCGACTGGTGTAGGGCGGGAAAAGAATCCTGCCCGGGGCGGGGGGGGGGGGGGTGGGAATCGTGGCCCTCGGCGACTGCTGGAGCGCAAGGGAGGCGGCGCAGCCGGGTGCAAAGCGGAGTTACCAGCCGGCGGGTGCGGGTACCTCGGCGCTGTGCCCAGGGCGTGGGGGGTGGGAGGAAGGACGGAGAGGACCTGCCGGGGCCTAAGGCGCAATGGCTTCGCAGGGACTGAACGAAACGTCCCCACTTCGGAAAAGCTGGCGACGCCCTAGTGGGAAAGACCGAGAACTCACAAAGGTGGACCTCGCTGTACTGAAGAGCGAGGAGAAGCTGGTTGGGGACAGCAATTTATTTCCCAGGAAATCAGAGATAGGGACACGTTTGGTCCGGGGGGGGGGGTTGTTCTATGGCCGCAGGGGGTAAAATTCTCCAATGTCTCCCAATTTTGTGTTCATCTCTTTCCTAGGAAACCCTCTTGCCCTCCCCCAACGCTGGCTCAGGGGTCAGAAGGACCCCGGGGTCTCCAGCGTCCTGCGCGCTCGCAACTCCACCCACCTTCCCTCGGCCTGCTGCCCCCCGTGCGTCCTCCAGGCCCGGGGAGCTCTGGTGAGTGAGTTACCCGAAGGAGGGTGGACGCTTTGAAGGGCTGGGGACAGTGCAGGGACCCGGGGATGGAGTCCGGGGGTCAGAGACTGGTCGTGCGCCGGATCGGCGGGGTCCTGCCCAGCTGGGTCCTCCCCCGACGGCGGGCCCCGAGCTTGCCTAGAAGAGCCGGAGGAGGGACGTGCCGGGAAAAGGCTCTCTCCAAGCCACGAGGTAGGGAATGCCTTCCAGGGACGCGGTCCCAGAGCTCGGAGATGCTGGGCGGGCGTTGGCCCCAGTGAGACCCCGCGCACGTCTAGTCTGGGGAAGCGGGACCGCCTTACATCTTGGGGAGCGCTTTGCGAGGCATGAAACGACTTCCTCAGTCCCGTCACACCTCTTTAAGGTGCCACCTGAGACCGAGAAAGGTCAAACGACTCACACGGTTCAAACTCCAGCCGGAGTCGGCATCCCCTCCGGTCCCCTCCTCTTGGGGACACCATGCTGGAGCCCCTAGCTTTTTCGGCTGCGTGTCGCTGGAGGCAGAGACACTTCAAACCAACTGCACCCCGTTCCTGCACATTAACCCTTTCACCCGCACCCCGGACTGCCTCCCTCTGTGCCCTGAAACAGCTCCACTGGGAGTCGGACGGACGCACTGAGGCTCGGAGGAATCCACAATGTGGACGCCACAGACAGTCTCCTGGGCCCCACCCTAAGTGTCGTGCACCCAACTCACCTGGCTCCTTCAACACAGTCTGGACGGGAAGGAAGCGAGGGAGGCCGCGGACCGTCCCAGGCAGCGCTGGAGACCCAACCCGCGCGCCCTTCCCCTGGACGGGGTCACCAGGTCGGGCACTGCCCAAACGCTGAGCGCGCCACAGCAGAAGGGCCCCGGGAATGGGCGATCCCTTCCTACAGCCAGCCCGGCTGCTGCGGGGGGCGGGCGGCTGCGCCCCTCCCCTGAGCCTCCCAGACCCCGCGGCCTCGCTCGGTCCCGGGGAGCCCGCGGAGATCGCTCGCTACGCAGGACTTCCGGACCGCCCCTGTTTACGCGGAGAAAGCGGGTTCCCTCTCCACGAGCAGTGGCCACCGGAGCTGCAGCCAGCCATTGGCGTCTCTAGGCTTGTTTACCAGTTTGAAGTCATTATCATGCTCCGAACGTTGTTTCATCAAAACAAAAAGCAAATGCAAAAGAACCCTTAGCCCCTAACTCGATGGCCTGTGCGTGCATTATCCCACGATTCCTCTAGAATGGTCGAGTCTCTCTGTCTTTGATGCTCACACCCCCGGGTAGCTTGGCCTTGCTGACTAGTAAACGGTGCGGGAGGGCCATTGTCTGTACCTACCGCGACGAAGAAGTAAAATCATGAAGCCGGGTACACAATGGTTACCACGTTGTTATCACAAAGACAACGTGGTCTTTGGTGGCGTTGCTTCAAGTTCGGTGCGCTACGTGCCTACTGCTTTTTCCAGGGACTTCTTGAACATTCCTTGGCTTCCTACTCCGCATCCAGCCTCCATTCTCCTTTCTCCAAGGACACCACCGAGGCAAATGAAAACTGGGTAGAAGACCCCCTGAGGCAATTCAAGTGGCCCCTTCGTCCAGTGCCCTCCAGCTTCCGATTTTATTTCAGATCCAGACACTTCAGGTATATGGGCATCCAGATGTAGAGCCACTCTAAATCAAGTAAAGATTTTGGCGGGGTGGGGGGATCCAGCATCGTCAGCTGAGGATAAAACCTGGCAAGAATTGTGAATGTTTCAAAGTCAAGAAGGCAAGGCATGATGGTTTCCGATTCAGAGACGTGTAGCCATGTAAAACCTCATGATTAACACCACAAGCTGTCTCTATATATTGTTAACGTTTTCGAAAAACCTTGTTAAAAAAATCTTCGATCACACCAACTGACTATAATTATTATTTTATTCCTAAGCAATGGCTCAACCGTGAATTACGTCACTTTTATTTTTATCAAGATTTTATTTTAATGTTTCTAATGCTTCTTTATTTTGAGAGAGAGAGAGAGTTGGGGAGGGGCAGAGAGAGAGGGGACAGAGAAGCCCAAGCAGGTGGCTACTAGCAAGGAGCCAGATGCGGGGCTCAAATCCTCCAACCCTTGAGATGGTGTCCTGAGCCGAAATCGAGTCCGAAGCGTAACCAACTGAGCCACCCAGTGCCCCAAGATTTTGTTTTTAAGCAATCTCTACATCCTGCCCGGGTCTCAAACCCACAACCCCAGAGATCAAGAGTCCTTGGGATTCTTTCATATGAATGAGGCTTATATTATGTAAAATATTAAAATTACATTTGTTAATTGGAAATATATATAGATGTTATTTCCACTTGTTTGATGATCCGCCACAAATTAGGAATGAAGAATAACAGTTGAAAAGTTTCATTCTCGTATACGGTACGTTCCTAAGTATTACCCCACAAAAATGATTGCTGAGGAGTTAAAAGTTACATGCACATTTTTAAATTTTATGGGGCGCCTGGGTGGCTCAGTCGGTTAAGCGTCGGACTTTGGCTTAGGCCGTGTTATCACAGTTGGTGGGTTCAGGCCCCGCGTCGGGCTCTGTGCTGTCAGCTCAGAGCCTGGCGCCTGCTTCGGATTCTGTGTCTCCCTCTCTCTCTGCTCCTCTCCTGCTTGCCCTCTGTCTCTCTCTCCCAAAAATAAATAAGCATTAAACAAATTATTTATGCTGTCTATAATTACTGGAATCTCGCTTCAGTCTTCCCACCAAAAAAAAAGTTGGTCAATTTTCTCATAATTATTTCATGATTAAGTTATCATTTCCCCCTGAGAAAAGGCAATGCCCTAAAAAAGACAACCATCATGCTTTCTTAATATAGTGAATCTCTAATGAGATAATAGACTTACCATCTACTTACTTCACGCTGCCACCCTGGACCCCGACGCAGGGCTCGAACACGCGAACCGTGAGATCATGACCGGAGCCGAAACCTAGAGTCGGATGCCTAACCAACTGAGCCACCCAGGGGACCCAAGATTTTATATTTTTTTAACAGGAGGGGGAAAAGGTCTCTCAAAAATCCCCTAAAATAATCAAATATTTGGAGAATTTGTGCAGTCTTCCCTTTCCTGGAGGCTTACAAGCTAAATGTGTAAGATAGTGTTTTCCATCACTTTCCTACAGTCACGAAGTGTGAAATCTAAAGACACTGGTGCCCTTACGTTTTCACCTTTTCCCTTATGCCTAGTTCAAGCACTGAGCTCCTATATCAGGATTCAAGTGACCTCATCGCTAATTTCCTGCGTTTCCTTTATAAGTCGAGTGACCTCTCTGAGCCATCTCATGGGTAACGTAAGGGATTGGACTAGATGTTCTATAAGGTCCTTTCAAACTCTAAAGAGTGCTTGTCAGTCTCCCCCAGGCCAAAGCCACAAATTACTTTCTATAATACACTAACACCATCTCCGCCAGTTTGAAATTGCCAAGGTGCATATTCCGGGGTCACAAAGAGGGGGAAACAAATGAAGAAAACATATAGGAGAAGGGAGAGAGGGCCTTCTTGGCTCCACTGCCCTGAAGTAAAAGTACTGTTTGGTCCAGTCCTGCCTCATTTAGATTGCTGTCATGCTTTATATTTGCTGTGTGGGTTTTTTTCGGTTGCCCATGATAGTGACAGGGCCGATGTAAACGTACCTATGAGAGTCATTCTGGGGAAAGTGGGGTGATGGAGATCACTATTTAAATTGGTGGGGGCGCCTGGGTGGCTCAGTCGGTTAAGCCTAAGACGCCGGCTCAGGTCATGATGTCACGGTTCCAGGAGTTCGAGCCCCGCGTCAGGCTCCGCGGTGTGAGCACTGAGGCTGCTTCGGATCCTCTGTCTCCCTCTTTCTCGGCCCCTCCCCTGCTCGCATGCGCGCTCTCTCTCTCGAAAATAAATAAACGTTTAAAAAATACTTTCGAGGGGCGCCTGGGTGGCGCAGTCGGTTAAGCGTCCGACTTCGGCTCAGGTCACGAGCTCGCGGTCCGTGAGTTCGAGCCCCGCGTCGGGCTCTGTGCTGACAGCTCAGAGCCTGGAGCCTGTTTCGGATTCTGTGTCTCCCTCTCTCTCTGACCCTCCCCTGTTCATGCTCTGTCTCTCCCTGTCTCAAAAATAAACATAAAAAAAAATTAAAAAAAAAATACTTTCGAATAGTAAAAGACTTAAAAACAATTTTTTTTTTTTACATAAATGGGTGAAGAGTACTAAATGAGTGTGGTGATGAGTAGTGGTCCACGCAGATATCGCCCACCGAGCACTTTCTCGTACGTCTCTAGGGAGTTCAGGAACCCAGTATTGCCTCTCCTGTGGTTTGAAGGAGTTTCGGGCTTTCTTGGCAGTAAACGAAGAGACTTCTAGTAGACAGTCCGTATTACACGCTGCATGATGTCTGAATTCTCCTATGACATTTATTTAAAAATTTTTTTTTTCAACGTTTATTTATTTTTTTGGGACAGAGAGAGACAGAGCATGAACGGGGGAGGGGCAGAGAGAGAGGGAGACACAGAATCGGAAACAGGCTCCAGGCTCTGAGCCATCAGCCCAGAGCCCGACGCCGGGCTCAAACTCCCGGACCGCGAGATCGTGACCTGGCTGAAGTCGGACGCTTAACCGACTGCGCCACCCAGGCGCCCCTCCTATGACATTTATTTAAAGAGCAGACACAGTTTATTTGTCGGAGAGCCAGTTTGGACTGACGGCTTCTTTCTCCACCGAGGAAGAGCGGCCTGGCAAAAGTCACGCCCAACTGGTGAGGCTGCTTGTGTAGTGGGGTGCCTGGTATCACACACTTCACTTGGGGGATCTTAGTTTATATTGGGTAGAACGTTCTACATCCCGCAGCCTGGCTTCCAGCCGTTTCCGGAAGCAGCCAGGAAGCGGGAGTCCGGAGAGGCAAGGTCTGATACATAGTTGCACAGCGGGGCCTGACTCTCCATAAAAGGCTAAGGCCTCTTCTGCCTCTATCGCAAGAGAAAGGGGAAGAAGGGATTTATCTGGCACCTACTTTGTGCCAGACGCTGTTCGAGGTGTTCTTACATACCTGACAGCACTTAATATGGTCTAGTCTTTAAATGGATTTAGAATGTGTTTTAAACATGTATTTCTTTACATACAAAGCTAGATTCTGATCCGCTGTTACTGGAACAGATGCGTGTGTCCTTTTTGGTCACGCTGCTGGAGTTGTCTGGAATCATTTACATCCTCTCCGAGCAAGGACATTTATTGACCAAATATTGACCAAACACTCACACATGTGGGTACGCACACACACACACACACACACACACCAAGAAACAGCACAGGTCAGAGATGTGGTTTATGACCCTGGGACAGTTTTGCCCGTGTACATTAACTGCCCTGAATGAGACTAAATCCAACACTGCAAAATTATAAAAAGTCCCATTGGACTTGTAACATCATATAGACTAAACAAATTAAAACAGGCCACCGAAATCCCACATCAAGCAGTGAGGTTCACGGATAAGCAAGTGGATGGTCTTGGTTACGTGCACTCACTGCCTTAATAAATAAATATCCAACTATAATACAGAGAAGAAAGGCCAGGGGTTCGGACACTGTCAATGCAATGTTATTGTGGCTTCAAAATCCCCAGCCTCTTTGTTTTTACCGCCTAAGTCCCTTCAGATGATCTTACTACAGAATAAATAATTATGATCATGATCAAAGAAGGAAGTTAATGGAGCTGTAAAGACTTGATTCGCAGTGCCATCTACTGGAAACAAATATTGACTCACTTTCAGATTTTTTTATATAGTTTTTTTGGTTGGTTTTTAATAGAGTGTTGGGAATAACAGATAGCAGGTAAGAGAAGGATTGGGTCCTTACTTTATTTGATTACCGGATGAGCCAGAAGCTGTACTTTTAAATACACTGAAATATATTCATTTCAAGTCACATATTCTTTGAACGGCGTGTGAAGTACGTAGGTGTTTTCTCTGAAAACTAAAATCTTTTCCATCTCTTAAAAATGAGTCATTACAAGTAGATTTTTAATAGAGCACGATAATTTTTTCTTATCCCTCTGAGATTGATTTTTATCCTTGTAAACGCCTCTAAAATAGAAACAGTTGATGAATTCTTGGAGGTTATCATTTTAATTTCGTATTTTGTGGGGGGGAGGGGGGACGCGAAGATTTTTCACCATCTCCCAAACCAGTTTCTCGAAGAGGGAATTGTTTGAAAAGTTAGTGTAGAAGAAAATTAACTAATGATACATAAAAACAAACCTCTGCTTACACTGATTGATTCAACAAATATTTACCGAGTACTTCCTATGTGCCAGGCTCTGTTCTAGCATCTGAAATACCGTGAACCCAGCAGACATTCTAGGCTCCATGGGGACTTAGTTTTCATCAAAGAGAGCTCAACAGCAAACAAAGAAATACAGAACATGTCGTGTGGGGGTTAGTACCAGCAAAAAGAAAAAAGCAGGGGAAGCTATAGAAAGTGACATCAAGGTCAAGTAGGGAGGACGCTTTGCATGGGAGGGGTCGAAGGAGCCCTTCTACAATAAGGTGGCATTGGAACTTGGGCTTGCACGGAAGAAGCCAGAAGGCTTCCCTCTTCTTTTTTTCTCACTGTGCAAGTGGCCTCTTGAAGCAGGAATTTTGCGTATGTTCTAGGACCTGTGGGCTACACTGACCGCCTTAGTGGATGTACAGCGAGTGCCGTATCTAGAAAGGAATTCGTTCGTCGTCATGAAAGTGACCTCACTTTTTCATAAAAACTCCTCAGGCACAGGGTGGTTTCTAAGCCTCGTCCTCACAACAAGGGAACCGCATATCCCTCTCAAAGTCTTTCAACCAATGGAAATGGAGTGGTGCAGCCAACCGAAAGCCCTCAATGTCTTAGGGCTCCTTCCACCTCTCCTTCCTTACTTGGTTGGCAGTTACGCTGAATCAAAATCAATTGCTTAGGGACAACATAAAGGAAAACAAATCTGGACCACATAATCAGTAACAAGTGGATCTGAATAAACAATACGGTGCACTTGCCGAGGGCAAATCTCATTTGGCTGGAGAATGAATACCAGCAGCTAACCTTTTCTGAGTACGTGCTCTGTGCCTAACGCTGTTCCTGGTGCTGTGCATCTAGTAACTCCTTTAACCCCACAGAGAATCCATGGGGTGGGCAGGGCTACCCCCACTGTGTGGATGAAGAAACTGAGAACTGGGAACAAGGAGGCAACCAGGTCACAGATAAGCAGCTAGGCAGTGGGGGAGACAGAATTTGAGCTCGGGCAATCTGGCCCCAGAGTCAGCGTTTTCATCCCCAAACTACCCTCCCGCTATTTGTAGGAATAGATGTCCTAGGGGGGCGCCTGGGGGGCTCAGTCGGTGGAGCCTCCAACTTCAGCTCAGGTCATGATCTCGCGGTGGGTGTGTTCCAGCCCCGCCTCAGGCTGGCTGCTGTCAGCACAGAGCCCGCTTCGGATCCTCTGTCCTCCTCTCTCTCTTTGTCCCTCCCCCAGTTGCACTGTCTCTCTCAAAAATAAATAATTTTAAAAATTAAAAAAAACAAGCAAACAATGGCACCAATAGCATGTTCTTAGACTGTACTATTTATTTTTTAATTATACTTTTTAAGAGAGAGAGAGAGAGAGAGAGAGAGAATCTTAAGCAGGCTCCGTCCTCAATGCAGACCCCAACGCGGGGCTCGTTCTCGTGATTGTGAGATAGTGACCTGAGCTGAAATCTACAGTGAGACGCTCAACCAACGAGCCACCCAAACACGCCTAGACTGTTTTAAATTCACGTGAGATGGGCAATCGCAGAATAATACTTTAGCCCCCCACCAAAAAAAAGTTACAAGGAATGAATAGACTTGAATTCAAATCTCAATGCTGCCCCTCAGTAGATTCTTTTTTTTTTTTTTAATCTTTATTTTTGAGAGAGTGTGAGCAGGGCAGGGGCAGAGAGAGGGGGACAGAGGATAGAAAATGGGCTCTGCACTGACAGCCAAGAGCCCTATTCGAAGCTGGAAGTCAGGAACACTGAGATGGCCACCTGAGCAGCTGAATGGATTGTGCCACCCAGGCGCCCCCCTCAGGAGATTCTTGATAAGTCATTGAATTTCTCTGAGCCTCAGATTTACCAGCTGTGAAATGGACGTAATAATGTCTTCATTGGATTGAGAGAATTTAGGGAAAAACAATACACCCAGTGGCTGGTACAGAGCTTTCACTTGGGTGCTAACCAAAACAAAACAACACATTTCCTTTAGTCCTCCTTTGATTGCTTAACAATAAACTAAGTATCCAGTTGGGGCACCTGGGTGGCTCAGTCGGTTGAGCATTAAGCATCCCACTTCAACTCAGGTCATGATCTCACGGTTCCTGAGTTCAAGCCCTGCCTCGGGCTCTGTGCTGACAGCTCAGAGCCTGGAGCCTGCTTTGGATTCTGTGTCTCCCCTCTCTCTCTCTCTCTCTCTGCCCCTCCCCCACTCATGCTCTGTCTCTCTCTCTCAAAAATAAAAATAAACACTAAAAAATTTTTAATTAAAAAAACAAAATCTGTAAAACCAGGAAATTCTTCAAGACCAGTTTCTTTTGACCCTGATTCGCATAAGTCACGTTGAATGAGCCAATATTTTCTTGTTCAAAAAAAAAAAAAAACACCAGATTTTTTCCCTTCATTCTACTTGTCAGCTAAAGGAAAGCTTTTGACAAATTTTTTGTAGTGAAAAAACCAGTATCTAAAGATCAGAACCTGAAGCTGACACTTGCCAGGGTAATTTGTACACGGAGGGAGTTCATGGGTGTTTGACGAATTCGGTCTCGGCTTTGGCATTGACCAGAGTGTAAACTGTGAAGTGATGGGCCTCCTTTTTCCCTTCTGTAAAATGAGTATGATATTATCACGCGCCCTCTTTTGGAAAGATTGTATGAAAGTCATGACAATTTTGTCATCTATTTAGCTTCTTCAAGAAAAGGTAACAATCAGGATTTTGGTTTTGTTTTTTTTTTTTAACGTTTATTTTTATTTTTGAGACAGAGAGAGACAGAGCATGAACGGGGGAGGGTCAGAGAGAGAGAGGGAGACACAGAATCTGAAACAGGCTCCAGGCTCTGAGCTGTCAGCACAGAGCCCGACGTGGGGCTCGAACTCACGGACCGTGAGATCGTGACCTGAGCCGAAGTCGGACGCTTAACCGACTGAGCCACCCAGGCGCCCCATGGGATTTTGGTTTTTGAAGGCAAAGGTAGTTTATGTAACTTCCGAGTGACCAATGTGTCCCACAACCCCCCTGTTTGCACTCTTGGTGTTTATTTATTTTCTGTTTGTCATTCTGGAGCAGGAGAAGAGATCCTTCTGGGTGGAAATCCCAGCAACAGGCTACTGATACTTTTAATAAGAAAGCTATTTTTATAAACGGAATTTTAGCTGCCCATCTCATTTTTTATAACCATGGGTGGGGAGATGCCGAGGGCTGCAAGGCAGGCTGTCCTTGAATAAAAAACTCTTGAATAAAAAACTCTTTTATAAAACTCTTGAATAAAAAAATTAGTAAAGAAAAATTTTTTTAATATACAAAAAATACATAAAAGGCTATCAGTGATGCGACAGTCAAACAACGGAAGCCTAGAAGTAGGACGAGGACCTCAGAGTCTTTCTCATCGCCAAGGCTGGGCCAGCGCGCGGCCAGCTTCCAAAAACGATACCAGTGTGAACCGTTATTTGTAGTATCGTTCTTCTATCTGGAACCTCAGTCCTGGGCTCCTGAGAGACTTCTCGCTCCCACACCGGCAATTTTGCTTCCAAGCCATCCTGATGGTGCAGCCTTCAAAAGTGTGGTGTTGACCTTCATCGGCACTTTGGACAAGAGCAAATCATCCGGCAGCGTGGGCCTTTTCTCCACCAAAAGTATAAAAAGTAATTTTGTGTTTTCTCTAGAGGAGGGGATGAGAGGTAAACTTCTCGTTTTCATGTTTGTGTTTTTATAGATTCTTTCCCTTTCGCCTGGCATTCGGTGTCATGGCCTCGGGCCAGGAATTTTAATGGTAAAATACGCAATCGTGGCGGGGAGTAGGGAAGGTGAACTTTACCAGCTGTCATGGGAGAAGTACACACATTCATCTATTCTCTTATGAAGAAAAAAAAGGTATAGCGTCAGACCACCAGTTTGGGGGTACCCTCAGGGTGCAAATAAATGGCACCAGCACTGTTATTCCTAAGCCCCTCTTCCTCCTTCCCTCTTTTTTTTTTTTTGCAAAAGTAGGAGCGTGTGGAGTTTAGGCATGGGCGAGGTGTGATGGTTAATTTTTTACGTGTCAACTTGGCTGGCCCATGGTGCCCAGATATTTAGTCAGACATCATTCTGGATGTTTCTGTGAAGGTAGTTTTGACATCAGATTAACATTTACATCGTAAAGTAGATTTTCCTCCGGAATGTGAATTGACTCATCTAATCAGTCAATGGCCTTAGTAGACAAGGGGCTGACCTCTCCCAAGCAAGGAGAATTTTGCAGTGGACAGCCTTTGGATTTAAACTCCAGCTTGGCCCAGGGGGTTCCCTCCTGCCAGTCTACTCTGTAGACTTTGGACTGGCTAGGCCTCCACAATCATGTGAGCCAATTTCTTAAAACACACACACACACACACACACACACACACACACACAAAATTGACTCTATTTCCCTGGAGAACCCTATCCATGATTCCGTTTCTCTGGGGAACCCCGACTAATAACAGTTTGTTATCAGGGATACTTTGTAAATGTCACCTTCCTCTGGTTCTTTTGCGGCTGTGAACACAGTCCACTGTTCCCGTTTCTATGCACCTATTCTGGGTTCACACTGCTCTATGCATTGGCCTCCCTCACCACAGAAGGGATACGGGCATCAGACAGAGGTCAGGAGAAGTTGAAACAACGCAATCTCGATGATTTGGGCTTGGTGCTGTTGCCACGGCCATGATCAGACATCCCACGGCCACGTAATGACCTATAGTCTTTCAGGGCCAGTTACCACTCACGGGGATGACCCCCTGGGGATGGTTTACAGCCTGTGGCCCTGCTGACCCCGCTTTTCTGCTCTGGTATTTCTTGATCTCATTTTACCACACCACGTTATTTCATTAGTAATCACTAGAGACAGATGGCTATCAAAAACTCACTCCGTATAGTTAAAAACTGACACGCTGGTGGCAGCTATAACTTAGCAACAATTTCTGGCACTTCATATTGTACCGAGTATCTTTCAGTTTTGTTTCTGTAAACATAGAGCAGTGCCCTACTCAATAGATAGCCCCACCTTCAAGATGGGTTCTGTGCGTGACCTTCTCCTCTCTCCCTCCCTGGTCCAAGCCACCAGGCTCATCTACCTCCAGGTGGGCTCACTGCCGTATCCCACACCCCCCCCCACCCCGCGCTGGGCTCCCCAATTCTCTTCTTACACTCTGCTGTCCGGCCTCTCCACAGAAGCACAAGTGTGAGCTCTTGGTTTTTTAATATTTATTTATTTTCAAGAGAG
The DNA here is from genome assembly GCF_022079265.1 of Lynx rufus. Lineage (NCBI taxonomy): Eukaryota > Metazoa > Chordata > Mammalia > Carnivora > Felidae > Lynx > Lynx rufus. Next base: position 6,600,684 of record NW_025814889.1, read on the forward strand.
AGAGAGAGAGAGAGAGACACCATGAGTTAGGGAGGGGCAGAGAGAGCAGGAGACACAGAATCCCAAGCAGGGTCCAGGCTCCAAGCTGTCAGCACAGAGCCCAACGTGGGGCTCGAACTCATGAACCGTGAGATCGTGACCTGAGCCAAAGTCCGACACTTAACCGACTGAGCCACCCAGATGCCCCACAAGTGTGAGCTCTTAAGGAGTCAATCAAATCACACCATTCCCTGCTTCAAATCCTCCAGTGGATTCCATTCTGACCAGTGAGAATCTGAAGTCCTCACACAGCCTATTTGCTTCCTGTTAGAAATAAGCCCATCAGCCCAATCAAAGGAGGGACTCGGAGACTCGGAGCACAGTGAAGCGAGGCTTTAATCAACATTCTTGCAAGAGCGCGTGTCTGATGGACAGGCACACTGGGGGCAGTTACAGCAGACCATTTATCTCCTAGCACACAAGTCCCTCCCCTGGCTCCTCATTGGCTGATACTACAGAGGTTACAGCCTTACCCAGATGTCGCCCGTGCCCATGCAAGGCAAACAGTAGTCTGATTGGAACAAACGTACCTTCCCTGAGGTGACACAGAGACTTTCAGTCCCTCCTCCCTTTGTTCTTTGGAGCCTGCTCATTGTAAAACCCACAAAACAGAGAGGGAAGAACCAGGAAGTGAAGTGTCTAAGGGTTTGAGACTCCATTGTCGGGGAGGAGGGATGGGGGTTCATATATTTTCCAATAGGTCGTAAACCTACTGGTGCAGCTTTTATTGGGTATTTCTGAAAATGAATCATCTCCCTACTTCTCACACTTCCTGCACCCCCTTCCTGGGGGTTTTGAGTCCCCTTTCCTCCCTTTGCTTTGCTAAGTGTTCAGTCAACTGTTGCTTGAACAGGCTGCCGAACTCCTTTCTTAGCGTTGGCTTTTTTCTCTGCCTGGAAGACGCTTGCTCAAGTACTGGCTAAGTTGTTCCTTTATTTCTCATGTTTCTGTCTCCTTCCCTGACCACTCTACTATTTACAAACACTCCATCCCCCTGCAGCTCTCTATGCTGCTTTTTTTCTTCGTGTTACTCACCATCACCAATATCATTTTTTTTTTTTTTAAAGACAGACAGAGAGCAAATGAACAGAGGAGGGGCAGGGGGGAGAGAGAGAGAGAGAGAGAGAGAGAGAGAATCTTAAGTAGGCTCCACGGTCAGCATGATCCTGGCGTGGGGCTCGATCCCAAGACCTTGGGATCGTGACATGAGCCAAAATCAACTGACTGAGCCACCTGGGTGCCCCCAATACCATATTATTATTTTTAAGAAACTATATTATCCCTGTCCCCCACTATCATAGCATGATGAGAGTAGGGACTTTCTCTTACCCACAGCTGTATCCCCCACTCCTAGAACAGAGCCAGGCACACAGTAGGTGCTTTATAAGTATTTGTTGAAGAAAAGATGAAAGAAATGACACAAACACCAAGTCTGTCTCTGAAAAAGGCTGAAATGAATACGTCTTACATAAATTCTAGATTTCACATAATCTGCACTTACAGATCAAGCGAGAATATATTCACGTGGGGCACGTTTTCTGACCACCTGAGTGAGAACGGCAAGGTGCTTGCTGTAGTGCAGGAAGGTTCTTGCACGAGAGACACGGAGAGATCCCTTGCCATTGGGCACTTTGCCTTATGAAAAAGACACCTCCATTATTTTGATCCTTGCCATGGTTCCAAAATAGGATTGGAGGCTGGGGCTGCAAATTATCTTCCTTTCCTCTGTGAAGCTCCCACACCTCCAAGAAAAGAAAAGAAAAGGAAAGAAAAGAAAAGAAAAGAAAAGAAAAAAGAAAAAAAATAAAAGACAGAAAGAAGGATGTTTAAAACATGTTTTGCTAGTAAACTTTTTTTTCTCTCCAATTTAAAGTAGATTGCAGGCATTCCTTAAGCCTAATTTCATTAGTTGCCTTGGTAGTCTGACTACAATGCCAGGTTCCCCATTGCAGAGGGTCCGTTAAAAATAACCCATTAGGATGACTCAAGTACCCAGCACATGGCAGAAACAAGGGTTGCTGTTGGGTATTAGCTCCTGCCCCGTTAACTCTGTCCTCCTAGAAGCTGACCACTGGGCAGCAGGGAATATGTGACCCCCAATTGTTGCACCATTCAGCAAGGCAAGACCCGAGATGAAAGGTTTGCAAACTGCGATCTAGTCTTTAATGGCCCTACATTATCATGATTAGGCTCAAGTGGTGTAATGCAAATGACTTTGACCCACAATTTAGGTGTAACTTCCACTTCCGGTCAACCTTTCACCCGCTCCGTGATGTGCAATGAGGGAATTAACCTCCTTCAGCCTGAGTGCCCTTGGGTTAAAAGAGAGAGAGAGAGAGATCTAAAGTTCCCATTGGGTCTTCTAAATCTAATGTTTTCCATTTCTCTCCTCTACTTAGGTGCGAGTTTTCGCCGTCTGAAGAGTGATTCTTTTATTTATTTATTTTTTAACGTTTTTATTTATTTTTGACAGAGAGAGAGAGCATGAGCAGGGGAGGGGCAGAGAGAGAGGGAGACACAGAATCTGAAGCAGGATCCAGGCTCCGAGCTGTCAGCACAGAGCCCCACGCAGGGCTCAAACTCACAGACCCAGGAGATCATGACCTGAGCTGAAGTCAGACACTCAACCGAGTGAGCCCCCCAGGCGCCCCTGAAGACTGATTCTTGATTCCCTTCAAATTCTATCCCCATCCCCATGAAGGAAATTATTAACCACAACATTAACATTAACTGCTTGTAAGTCCATTAGCAGAAATAAATCTACTGCTCTTTCAAAAATGAAGCGAGGAATTTCCCTTGAGAAACAGAGACAAGAACAAAATTCTGCCTCTGTTTTTTCAATCTCAACTTTACACGCAGATCTTTTGCCCCACAACTGAGCTTCTAAAAGTATATTTTGAGAAAACAAGTACACAAATATGTATATACAAAGACGTTCATCACAGAACTGTTGAAAATACTCATCTGTAGGTGGTCAATTAAACCATGTAAAGTATCAGAAAACAACAGACATTAAAACATATGTTGTAAATTTCTATTTGTTGGCCTGGAAAACGTTTCAAAAACATCATGTGTACTATGATCTCATTTTTGTTAAAAAAAAAAAAATACATGTATGTATGCCCAAAGAAGGAATCAAATAATGATACCAAAATGTTTAGTTCACGGGTGGCATCATGCATACTTCTTTTTCCACTTTGTAACTTTCTATATCACGTGATGTATATTACAACATGCATTTAATTCAGAAAAATATTTTTTAAAAGATAACACTAGGGGCGCCTGGGTGGCTCAGTCGGTTAAGCGTCCGACTTCGGCTCAGGTCATGATCTCACAATCTGTGAGTTCGAGCCCCACATCGGGCTCTGTGCTGACCTCTCAGAGCCTGGAGCCTGTTTCTGATTCTGTGTCTCCCTCTCTCTCTGACCCTCCCCCGTTCATGCTCTGTCTCTCTCTGTCTCAAAAATACATAAAAACATTAAAAAAATTTTTTTAAAGATAACACTAGCATATGGTACAAAATTGAAAGGCTACAAAAGAGTCAGCAATAAAAATTAAGGCTCCCTCCCTCCCATGTGCCCTTCCAGAAGGCAATTATTCCTGCCTCTGTCTTCCTCAACCTTCCTGAGATGCTCTATGCTTTTCCGTATATTATTTTATCATCAGAAAACCAATAGCACTAATTCCATTTTGGAAAAATAATTTTCTTGATAGTGAAATGAAGTCTTTGGGGGTTAAATAAAATGGAGAAACTAAAGCGGTGATGCAATTACTTGGGTTTTCTTTTTCGTTTCGCAATATAGCCACGGACCGGAAATACTGAACGCTTACCGACTCTGAGTGGGTAACAGGCCTTCTTCGTTATATTAGACTTACTTAAGTACTTGTCTTTCTCCCCCATAATCTGTACATTCTCGGAGCACAGAACTGGTGTCATGCAATTTTTGTGTCCTGCACTGTCACCTACATACAATAAAATAAAATAATCTTGGAATCATAATATTTACAAATTACCAGGATTTTAGAAGTTGTAAGGTTTTATTAACACTCGGGATTATCATGCCTGCTAAGTGATAGTTTGTATACAGCAAACAGGAAATATATATCTCCTTAAGAGATAAATAAGTGCAGGGGCGCCTGGGTGGCGCAGTCGGTTAAGCGTCCGACTTCAGCCAGGTCACGATCTCGCGGTCCGTGAGTTCGAGCCCCGCGTCGGGCTCTGGGCTGATGGCTCAGAGCCTGGAGCCTGCTTCCGATTCTGTGTCTCCCTCTCTCTCTGCCCCTCCCCCATTCATGCTCTGTCTCTCTCTGTCCCCAAAATAAATAAACATTTAAAAAAATTAAAATAAAGAGAGATAAATAAATGCATATGGTCTGAAACAAGATTTAGCATCATCGATGTTGAGCGGTGATGTCAGCAAATACTTATATTGTTTTTACTATGTGCCAAGGACAGTTCTAAATATGTGACAGGCATGAACTCACGTAATCGTCTTAACGATGCTGTGAAAAAGCTCCCCTGTTTTACAGATAAGGAAAAGAAGGCACGCTAACTCACCCAAGATCGTCAGATGGGCTTCGGGGGCAGCGGGGGTGGGTCACTTATGTTAAGAAGCCAGTCTTTTTCCACCTAGGCATCTTCACGTTTTTTATAGTAGATAGATAGAAATACACCCCGTGCCTTAATAAGACACTTAGCATTGCCGTTTGTTGTTATGTCTAGGATAAATATCTCACCGTCACCGATGGAACTAAGGACTCCGAATCTGGACCCCTTGCTCTAGCCTCTAGACCTGTCTCCCTCACCTGGAAACTCTGAGAGATCCCTCATTTGTGGTGGTGGCGGACCACAGTCCAAGGAACTGAAAGGAAATACAGTGAGTATTTGTCATTTAACGGGGTGTTAATTGAGTACTCAAAGAACATTAGAAGTTACCCAAGGTAAGGTGGCTGGAGAGTGAGGTCATTGTATCAATGCCAGCGTCTGTGCTCTTAAATTTGGGGGAATCGAATGTACTCATTTCCTGGCTTTGGTTTTTATTAAACTGACTACATCCAGCCTCTGATAGAGACTCCAAAGAAACAGTTAAAGTGAAAACGAAGCTGTACCTTTCCCAGGGTGCGGAGAGAAGGCAGGGTACCAAGTTACTTTCAAGCCCTGTGACACCAGAAACAGGAATCTTCGCTCATCGAAAGAAATATCTCAGAGAGAGGAAAAGAAATGTGTGAATTGTCATCATTATCCAAAACACCGTGCCCAGACCAGTGCCATGGGCATCATTTTGGAGCTGGCAGACTCTCAGGGGCCACCCCAGAAACCTCCCCAAATTCAGATCTCTCAAATTTAACAAGACCCCCAGATGGTTCAAGTGCACGTCAGTGTTTGAGAAACACTGACCTAATTCAATCTCATTATTTTACGTATAAAAATGCAGAGTGTTATGAAGGAGCCCAACTCAAATGGCTCAATCTTGATGGAGACGAGGGTCAAACTGGAAAATATGGGGGAGTAACACAAAATTGTTCTACATGCTGAGTTATAAAATGACCACTATGTGTATAAATAATTTCTGTGGTTATGAGTGGGAGTGACAGGTGATGCTGAAATAGGAAGTCATCCAGCTTCTATGTAACCAGTTGAACTCTATAATCAATACACCCCTAGCCACCCTGAGCCCTGAGAAGTCTTACCGTTTATTGGGCAAAATGTATTTCCTTATTGAGGGGAAGTTTCCTAACATCAGTTTTTCCACCCAGTCCACAGGTGCAACTGCAAAAAAAAAAAGAAATCTTTTTAGGCTGACTTGTCTACGATATGGTAATTAGTGCCACATTTAAAATGTAATCCTCTTCTAAAAATACAAACGTTAAATGCAGCATATTAGCTGTGCACTGTGATTATCCCCATCATTGCAATTTCTCAATTGATTTTCCAAACAGTACCAAATCAGCTCAGGATTTATTAGAAGAATTTTTCTCTCTTTTTTTTTTTTTTTTTTTTTTTGGAGGAGAGAAGCATTTGTATGTTCATTCATGGGAAAGATAAAGCAAGTGTAGATTATTTAAACACGGTTGGTCTCAATTTTAATTTCTTGGGAGGGGTTCATGATTGATTGGTGTTTAGATGCAGATGGAAAATTGAGTTAGCTCCCTGATTACTTTAAAATAGTAATAGTGTGTGATACATGGTCTTTAAAAGGTGACACTTAGTAGGTTTTTTTATGTTTATTTATTTTTTTTAGATTTTTTATGTTTATTTATTTTTTTAGATTTTTTTAGATTTTTTAGGTTTTTTTACTTATTTTTTTAGATTTTTTATTTTTAATTTTTTTTATTGTTTTACTTTTGAGACAGAGAGAGACAGAGCATGAGTGGGGGAGGGGCAGAGAGAGAGAGGGAGACACAGAATCCGAAGCAAGCTCCAGGCTCTGAGCTGTCAGCACAGAGCCCGATGCGGGGCTCGAACTCACAGACTGGGCGGGGCTCGAACTCACAGAATGGGAGATCATGACCTGAGCTGAAGTCGGACGCTTAACTGACGGAGCCACCCAGGCGCTCTGACACTTACTAGTTTTTATCAAAGCTGAATTAAATAATCGTAGTTGACATCCATCTGAGTCCGTTCGAGCCGCTATAACAAAATATATCACAGTCTGGGTGGCTTAATCACTTGTTTCTCACTGTTCTGGAGGCTGAAGTCCAAGATCAAGGTGCCCGCAGACCCAGTAGTATCTGATGAGGGCCCTCTTTCTGGTTTGCAGGCCCAGAGAGGGCAGGGAGAGGAGAGCAAGCTAATGCCATTCGAGCAGGTCCACCTTCATGACTTACCACCTCCCAAGAGCCCCTCCCCTTCCAGCACCATCACAGTAGGCTTCCAGTATGACTCCGGGGACACAATGGGTCCACAGCAACATCCAGTTCATGTGTCCCGAATTCATATCCATGCTACATGCAATCATCCTGTTGGATTTGTCCATATCACCTTCAGTAGGTACCAGTGCCTTTCTCGACACATTCCCTTCTGTGCAAGAGAGTCAACCGGGGTATTTTAAGCTCTTACTGTGTACCTGGCACTCACATTATCACACTGGCTGATCAGCGTGGGTCTATCTCTTAAATTGGCCGTGAGTTTCAAGTTTCTAAAAACGATGATGCTCTTCTGGGATTTATTCCAAAGAAACTTCTTTTTTCTCGTTCCAATGACTTATTATTTGAGAATTCCTGATTGCCTATGGCAAAAGAATGATTAGCACCGCTGGGGAAAACGCAAGACAGGAGGCAATCCTAGGAACTAGGAGGCTCCTCCCTTGCCAATGGATCGGTGTGCTCGTCTCTGCGGGGAGGGTCGTGGGCCCCGGCTAGGAAATGACCCTCAAAGCTGCCGTTCGTGTCCCGGAGCCAAACTCTCAAGGTCCTCCTGAGAAAGAGTCTTTGGGCTTCGGTTCCTTGTCCTTGACAAAAAGAAACATGATAGTTCTTAATATTTTGCCAAAGTTTGACGCTTTCTGCGCAGAACGGACTTTTTATTTACAAGAATGCCAAGCCACGTTTTGAGCGAGAGCTCACACGCACAAAGCGACGTGAAGGCACGGAGTTCTCCCTAAACCTGAATTCCTCGGACCATGTGTGGAGCGTTCCTCTCTCACCGTCCGGCCCATAGGCAGAGAGGCAAAGCGGGAAGGAAGGAGGGAGAGCTGGACAGAGACACTCAACTGCTATCCCTCAATCATCTGGCTCTTCAGGTCTGTGCAGAAGGATGGAGAGGCTTCTCTGAATCAATAATGAAGCATCAATTATAGCATGTGGAACAGGCATGAGAGGCCCTGAGGGGTCAGGAAGGGTTTTTGAGGTGTTTGCTAGAAACCCCACAGTTAGGTTTTGATGCCACCAATCTCCTGTCATTCAGGCTTCGGGGTCCTATTTGATTTAGAGTTTTTACAATAGGAGTCTCGGTAGTCTCGCCGATGACATGGTGTCTAATTCCCTGAAGGCTTCATCAAACTCCTTTTTAATATAGCTTTCATCACTGTATTGTAGTCCGTCTGGTGATGTATGTCTTTCTGAAGATAATTACATCCCTCTGGTATTTTTTTATTCTTCAATAACTGCCACGGTGTTTGAAATCTACGGTCTGTTCTCTTTTATCTCACAGGGGAGAACGTTTCCCCTCATGAAGAGCTCTTTCATAAAGAGATCTTAAAGTCCCTTGCAGATGTTAATTAATTCTCTCGCCAGGAAGTTACCTGTGTTCGCATCCTTGGGAAGTTGAGGCAGGAAGGCAAAGCAACATCTTGAAGCGATGCAAAAACACTTGGCACTGGACCTGGAATGATTCTCTGGCAGATATGTTCTCAGCGTTCTCTCCAGATCGAAATTGGATGCTGAACGGGAACCAAAGAATGAAGATCGAAAAATCAAGTCATGAAGTCCAGGGACCTGCGTCGTTTCACTTCACCGACACACAGACCCCAAGAGCCACTCATTCTTAATGAAGATTTAGCCCCTCCGACTCACAGTGGAACTCATGTTACCGAGATTTTATTACCACACACATACACACGCCCAGCAGGACTTTTAGTATCCTACTACGAAGTGTTATTTGAAATCGTTAAGACAAAACTGCACCTGTCCAAATAAATCAACCAATACATTTAGCGATTCAGAATCATTGCCTTTTTATCCCTTCTGTACACTCGTTAATTCTTAATATTCTTTCCCGTCATTAGTGTTGAATTTCCAAGGACTGCTGTCCTATAAAAATAGCGAGTTAAAATGAAATTGGGGATTTAAGGCACGATTCCGTCTCCGGATTCATCTCGGGTTGAGCTCTGTCACACGGCTTGTGCTTACAGTGCTGCGGTATGGGTTTCCCTCCTATAAAATGTTTTTACAGCTTTACGCTGTAAAAGTCAATCCAGCTGACAAATCTTGGCTGTTGCCTTTATGTATGTCTGTTTGATTTAACATGCTTCTGATTAACCGTGGGGCTTCCTGATGCTGTCCAAATACGTAACGCACGAAACGCCTGGCCAGCAATGACTTGTTGTTAAAGGAGAGATTAAGTACACAAGCCATTCCTGCTGGTAAAATAATTGATTATGTGGCTGACTATTTAATACTATGTTTAGCCAGAGCTCCCTAGGGACAGTTTATGACATGAGCGGGAACAAAGAGAGGACTGAAAAGACCGAGGTGCCAGCCCTGTGTGAGGGAAGCATTGGAAGACAGGCTGCAGAGATCTGTGTCTGAAAGGAGCAGGACGCTTTCTTTGCTTGTCCAAGTAATCAACGTAGACCCCCGGCTTGCGCGCTGCAAGTTTAGCCACGCTGTATTAACACGGGGAGCGAAATGTTTTGTAAATAACCCTAGCCGTCCTCCAATGAAAAATGCAGTTTAAAAAAAAATGGGTTTGGTGAACACAGTTGAAAACTCTTGAACGTAGCAGGCAGGACGTTCCCCCCCCCCGCCCCGGTTTTAGGTTTTATTTGGCTTCCTGACCCCCCGGTTTGGTTTCCAACATTCCAGGGACACTCGGGGAAACTCTATTAACCGAACCTCCCTGGACTCCCCCAGGAGGAGCGTCAGAAAGAGAAATGGACCCGCTTTCCCAGGCACGCTTGCTGAGTTAGGCGTAAAATATATTATGAGGGGACACTGGGCTGGCCGCGACACAGAGTTTCACTTACATCTGCGTGATCTGTGATGGTGTTATAGCTTTTGGAGCACGTGTTTCCATTTTTCGATGAGGAACCATTCGTTTCTCCCGCTAGGCTGGGTTTCGCAAAGAGGAAAGAAGAAAACAAACGTACCCGGTCCAAATCTGTTATGTCCTCCTTTTCTATGGGTGAAAGCTAGGAGTTCCTACAAACATTCTTGAATTCTTTTCTGAACCGTGCGAAGTGGTGATTATGTGCCTTCTTTTTTTAAATTTTTTAAACGTGTATTTATTATTGAGAGACAGAGAGAGATAGACCGTGAGCAGGGGAAGGGCAGAGAGAGAGGGAGACACAGAACCCGAGGCAGGCTCCAGGTTCCGAGCTGTCAGCACAGAGCCCGACGCGGGGCTCGCTCGAACTCACGAACCGCGAGATCATGACCTGAGCCGAAGTCGGACGCCCAAATGACTGAGCCACCCAGGCGCCCCTTATCTGCCTTTTTATAGTGGAAGAAGCCAAGACTCACAGCCACACGGCTAGAAAAAGGCAGAGTCTCCTTGGTGGCAAAACGCAGAGTATTTCTGAGCACGGAAGGTGCCAGCGTGATGGCAGACCGTCCCTGGGTGGGAGGTGAGAGAGAGAGAGGTCCTCCCTCTCCATCACACTGTTCCCTCCACACTCCATTCAGATTCTTTTCTAATATTTACTGCAGCACGAATACTACCGGATCCCTCCCATCTTCGGGGGGCAGAGCGGAATAAAAAAGCATCAAGAGAATCCTCTCTACGTAAGGGCCTCAGTAGATCAACTTGAAAACGGAAATGTCAGTGTAAGTGTTGGAGAAACAACACTAGTGGACAGAGGGACGGATACGGACGGTTTCTCTCTTTTGGCTATCCAACGCGTAGCTTTATCATTTAAGGATAAATGAAAGTCAAACATTTCCCCCCTGTTCCTTATTGACGGTGTATTTTGGTCTGTTGTATATTTGCCAATAGAAGTGTTTTCTCCCCGCAATTGTAACTCACAGGAGTTCCTACCCCGAGTGTGATCTCACACCTTTGAGCCCCTGTCTCAGCACCTGCCGTGGCCCCAAGCACATGTGAAGAGTTGATGATGTGGAGGCCCTGGGCCGGAATTATCACGGGAGATTCAACAAGAACATCTTGTCATCTGTGCTCTGCGGAGGATAGCTTTAAAAGCACGAGTTTTGAGATACGAAAGACTTGAATTTATGTGTCAGTTAAGTAATTCATGGGTCGGACACGTGAATTCAAGGTTCAGATTCTGGCTCCAAACTAGCTGTATTACCTTGAACTTCACCTTTTTTTTTTTTTTTCTAATTCCCCTGAACTTCACTTTCCTCATCTGTAAAATGGGGAGAGTATTTCTCACTTGCCTGGGTTGTGGCGGTGTTTTCCAGGTTGTGATTCCAAGACTGACAAAGTGCAGGCACTAGTGGGACCCATAGAGCGTCTCCTGATTGGGAGAAGAAGATACGGCTGGAAGTGTGGGAGGTGAGGAGGAAGTCAGAAGTAAAATTTCGGATGAGGGATAAATGGGGTGGAAAATCTGTGAAGAGCCAGGCATACATCTGTGAAGACAACAGCAGAGGTGAGATCCACAAGCACAAGGCATGCTCTGAGAGATGAGCCTAGGTAGAGAAACAAGAACAGAACCGAGGTATGAAATTGCTAGGACTAGTGCAGTGGCTTAAGGGGTTGTCGGCAGTCCAGGCTGTTGGGAGAATTAACTGACACAATGTGAAGGAATCTGGCTTGGAGCTTTATGGTAGTCTCCCAATCCTTCCATTTTTTCCTCCCCCTTTCCCTTCCCTGTCCATTTCCTATGGAATAGAGAGGGTCAACTGCTTATAAAGCTGCTAAAAACCTATCTGACCCAACTACAGTGATTTCCAATGGTGAGTCATTAAGTCAGTGATGTTGCTAAATAGGGATGCTCTAAATTCACACATTGCCAGATGTCCCTTCTGTTCAGAATGATTTGATGTTCATTTGTGCACATTTTGAATTTTTTTCAACTGATCTCTTCCATAACGATCTATTTCAGGGATAGAAATCAAAGTTCAGTTAATTTTTTGACTCAGGAAACCTACCTGTTAAGGAGATGGAAGTTAACATGATTTTAAATCCCTACCGCATTTTCTGAAGCTCAGCTCATACTATGAAAAAGCAGAACTGAGTTGTGTGATTGAAGTTGGCCCAAACGGTATATTTTGCCCTATTTCTAGCTTGCGTGCAATCATTCATATCTATGTCATGCTATTGGCCTTCTGTCATTAATTCATCCCCTGTCTTCCCCTAGGACTGAAAGTTACCCAAGACCTGAGAGTCTTTCTCTTAGAAGGTAGCACCCAGTTTCTTTAATTTAATCACCAATAAACGGTTCTCATTGGGATGAGCCTCTCTCATTACTCAGGCAATGGGACACCCATGGGACAGCTCTACTCCATCACTGGGAAGGTGCTTGGGAACTCACATGGTGGCCACTAGACAGTAGAGGGGGGAAGTGACCAGATATTTATAGCACAGGCTCCAATTCCTTCCAAACCCCACACACACCTCCAAGGCATTGGAGACGGATGGCCCTAGGTCCCAGGGCCAGTTCTGAAACACTAGCAATTTATTTTATCTAGCCAGTGTCCCCAGTAGTAATGGGGGGGAGGTAATAATGACAACTATTCAGAATTTTGCGAGGATTAATTAAGATAGCACATAAAAGCGCCCATCACATAATAGTTACCCACTAAGTGGTGAGTGCAGACATAATGGTTAATATTTATGGAGCATTTAATATACTCCAGGCACAGCAATAAGTGTTTTTTATGGGCCTTATTTTTTTTTTTTTGTTCTTCTCAACAGCCCTAAGAACTAAATGCTATTGTATTCATTTTACTGGCAAGGAGACAGGACTGTGGTGAACCTCCAGGACCTACCGAGGGTCGCACCGTTGGTGAAAGCCCATGAGGTGTTTCTTTAAATATATCTTCAGTAGACACACAGAAACCGTGCTATTTGTAAGTGGTTTAGAACTTCACGGAGAAAGTCGCCAGTTGATGATTATTAATAAGAGGGCAATTTATATTCTATATGAGCGAAGCAACCTTAACTTGGATTCTTCAGAATCTATTTTTCTAGAGCCTATTAATTCCAATTTTCGTCAGTTGCAGCTAAGTATCAAAGTAACGTCATGATGTGCACGGTAGAATTCAACCCTGAGAAAGGTAGAGGTGGCTTGGCGGGATAAATGCCCGGACACGGTTTGGGACTGAAATCTCTATTTGGGTTATGACAGAATCATTGACTGTCATCCAAAAATAGTCATTACTTGCATACAGCAGTGGAATTCAATCTCAGACTAAATTCCTAGTGTTTCTTCTCAGCTTGTTTCTCGAGAGATTACACTTAATGATGAGACAAACGTGGTGAGTGTTTTTCTGTGTGTGTGTTGTTTTGTGTTTTGTTTTTTGTTTTTAAGGAAAAATCTTTTACCCTAACCGAATGGGGCCTGTATCACAGCCCAAGAAGGAGACAGCGTGTCGAATAAAAGAGGGAGAGCATCCTATGACAAATGTGAAGTTGAGTGAGAGTAAAGTGGAATAAATGTGACGAAAAATAGCCTGAGCTGAGGGATTAGGGGAAGAGAGCGTCTTCCTTTTCTGGATGTTTGAGGACGTTAAGTATTATCATTAATTGCGTTCCTATAATGTACTGGCTACCAGGGCCTTAATGCCCACTTTAAGCACCATCTCAAGCTAGAGCAATTGAAAGATAATAAGAGGAAAATGAGTAATGAATCCTTTTTATTGTGCACCATAAATGGCCTCCATTGAAACAGTCTGTGTTTAGACTGCTAATAAAAATGAGTGATGAAGGCAGACATTTAACATGGGAATTGGTTCAAGCAAGGAACATATTTTCTATTAAAAAAAAAAAACACCTCGCAAATAATTTAGGTTATGGAGAAATTCCTTGCTTGGAAACTTTCTGCTTTGACTGTGTGGTTTTTATAAGCCTACGTAAGGTGTTTTCATTGTTTCTTTCTTTTTCTTTTTCTTTTTCTTTTTCTTTCCTTCTTTTTGTGGCTTGAAACATTGGCAAGGAGTATAACGGTAGCTGAGGAACACAGGACTTTGTTAATTTGTCAGGTCTATAGACCTCTGGGCAGACACAGGAGCATTAGGAAGAATCACATTTGTTTTTTATTTTAAATTTTTTTTTCAACGTTTTTATTTATTTTTGAGACAGAGAGAGACAGAGCATGAACGGGGGAGGTGCAGAGAGAGAGGGAGACACAGAATCGGAAACAGGCTCCAGGCTCCGAGCCATCAGCCCAGAGCCCGACTCGGGGCTCGAACTCACGGACCGCGAGATCGTGACCTGGCTGAAGTCGGACGCTTAACCGACTGCGCCACCCAGGCGCCCCAGGAAGAATCACATTTGTAAAACACGCGGCATTTCTTACGTATCAGGGACACCACTAAGGTGCATATCTCTTATTCAGATATGCTAACAGTAGCCTTATCAAGACCCCGAAATCATGAATCCCAAAATGTATCCGCTCTTCCTCCTTGTGTACATTTCTCCTAAAAGAAAATGAATCTGATTTACTGTTTTCTTACCCATCACAGTATAAGAGTCTGAACGCTGGGATGGCTATTTTTTTTTTTTTTAATAATTTCTGTGTCTCATACCCCAAACACAATCTGTATAGCAGCCAAGCAAGAGGAGAACTTAATCCTCATTTCAGGGGTCAGGAAATTAAGGCTTGGAGAAGCCTAATGACTTGTCCACTAATAAGTGATGGAGCCTGGAATTTAAAGCTGAGTTGGGTGACCAGCCTGGAGGCCATGCCTCCCCCTGTAGGGTTCCTCCCTCCGTGTCCCCTTGCTGGGAAGCGATCTGTCAGGGGTGTACCGGTGGGGTGTAGAAAGCTCTCCGGCCATAGACGCAATGCACTTCACGTTGGCCTTTGCCACAGAAAAGCAGATGTGATGGCAGGGGGAAAACAGTGATTCCTTACCACCCCCACGTTGCTCCCGCCTTAAGACCATGTATGCAACGCCCTTGAATCTCCTGTGCTTCTTAGAATATTTAGCAACTGCTGGGGGACAAGACAGGGTGGTTGTAGGAGATTCTGGTCAAGGGTTGCATTATTTTTGAAACCAAAGAAACAGGTAGCAGATGCTTTAAACCAAGAGTTAAAAAAAAAAAAAATGGATTCCCACTTCAAAGGAAAACTCAAAACAAAACAAAACCAAAAACTCCTCGCTTTTTTTGGGCACGTAAGCACGTTGGAACCCAGAGGATCCCAAAGTCACTCAAGCATCTCCTACACACTGCGTGTGGCTCCCTCGCGTGCTGGAAATGCCCCTCCCTCCGGGGATTCCTGTAACGTGCCAAATAGGACTGTGCCGTAACTGGAAATGACATAGGACTGCTTCTGGGGACAATGACGTCATCCGGGACACCCAAAGGCTAACCCTGAAAGGAGATAAGGAGGGGAGTGTCATCGAAGGAATTTAAGAAGCAGCCGCAGAAAACCAGAACCCTCGATCCGGGGGAGCTGGCTCGTTAACTGTCGGGAGGAGAGCCTCGGGACTGTCTGGGGACCGAACGTCGTGAGTGCCACACGTCCAGGAACCACCCTGTGCGGCAGCTGGTTCGATCAGTACCCCGCTTCATGTGCATCTGGTGATTGTGTCGCTCATCGACTTTTGCTCACCAGTCCCCCTGCCCCGGGAGTGACAGCAGCTCCATTTTCTTACCCAGATTTTGTAAAAGAAACATGTTTGGGTTCGCACACACGGGTTTGGTTTTCTACCGGAGGCTCTGCCCCGGGAAGGGTTCCTTGCACTACTGGGTTAGGGGGCAGCCCGGGCTATGCCCAGACTGGGGAGGTGACGGGGGGGGGGGGGGGAACGCCGTGGGCAATTGAGAAGGTCACAGCTGAGCGCGTCTGGTGGTGGGGAGCCCGGCCTGAGATTCAAAACTTGTTGCAGGAAATTCCACAAGTCCAAACGGTGCTATTGGACCGGAGAGGATTTGGTATCATGACACAAGGTGAAGAAAGATATGGGTCTTTTCCTGTGCTCTCGGAGTGAAGTTGAATCATGCTGTGTAGACAGCCGGCTCTGCTGTGGGGCCATCCACTGCCTCTTTGTGCCCACGATTTCAAAGCCCACCATTTATTCTCCCTACGTAGCCGAGGGAGACTCCGGTATTAAAATACCCCGTTCAACAAACAAGTCAGATGACTTCCAGGTAAGATGAATGGAAGGTCCAGGACCTCAGTGGGCTGGTCAAGGTATGTGCAAGCTTCCCCGTCCCCGGGCTCCATCCTCCACGGGCTTGCGAGACTTCCACGGGTCTTGCTCCACGGCCGGAGGAAGAAGGGGTAGAGAAGCGGGGTCCATAATCCGAGGTCCCCTCCGTGCCAGAACACGGATCATTTGCTTTAACATTTTGTAAGTGGTTATACAGTTATGTCGCTGAGAATGTACAATTGCTTTCACTGCCAACCTTACTCTAAGTGTTCATACTCCTAACTCGCTCTGAATCTCTCTTTTCACTCCCTTTGTACCCTTATTGTAGTTCATCACCTCGGAGTGGGTTAGAGAGATACTCGGCTATCACAACAGCCTGTGTTTCCGTGCAATGCGGTCACTTTTTTAAGCAGGGAGGAGGGAGTTGCAGACCCGTGACTTAAACTCCAGAGTCTCAAGTAGTGGCCTCCAAAACTGTGCATTGCGTCACAACCCTGCCTGTAAAAAGGAAATAAATAAGAAAGAATTGAGTCTACACTCTATTAAGTGCACGACGATTGTTAGGCATAATTTATAGAATTGTTTATACACTGACATATTATATTTCTACTACTACTAATATGTTACTAATAAATTAGATATAGTATAAGACAACAAAAGGGGGGAGAAGAATTTAAAGAATGAGAGAAAAATAAATTTAATTGGAAGCTCGGCACACCTGGCTGGCTCAGTCGGTTAAGAGTCTGACTTTGACTCAGGTCATGATCTCATCGTCCGTGAGTTCGAGCCCCGCGTCGGGCTCTGTGCTCACAGCTCAGAGGCTGGAGCCTGCTTTGGATTCTGCGTCTCCCTTTCTCTCTGCTCCTACCCCGCTTGCGCTCTCTCTCTCTCTCTCTCTCTCAAAAATAAATAAACGTTAAGAAAAGAAGCTCTCAATTTTCCTCCCATACACCATTAAAAAAAATTTTTTTTAATGTTTATTTTTATTTTTGAGAGAGAGGCAGAGCATGAGCGGAGGAGGGGCAGAGAGAGAGGGAGACACAGAATCCGAAGCGGGCTCCAGGCTCCGAGCTGTCAGCACAGAGCCCAACATGGGCTCAAACTCACGAACTGTGAGATCATGACCTGAAGTCGGACGCTTAACCGACTGAGCCACCCAGGCGCCCCCTCCCATACACCATTTTTTAAGAAGATTTTATTTTTTTAGGTCATCGCTACACCCGATGTGGGGCTTGAACTCACAACCCCAAGGTGAACAGTCCTGTGCTCCACGGACCGAGCCAGCCAGGGGCCCCTCCCACACACCATTATATTGTGTCCACCACCCCATTTTTTGGAAACCATTGATCTAATGAAAAAGAAAGACGATTTGGTAAAACCGTTCCTGGTGAAAAGAATGGCTTTTTTTTTTTAAACTGTATTTATTGCAAATAAATATAGGACCCGAGAAACCATAACTGCTCTCTAAGAAGCCGGCTGCAGCATTTCTGTCCTAAGGTATATGCAGCCCTGCAATGTTGCTACAAGTTGATTTTCTCCAGGAGACAGAAGTGTCTTAGATTACACAGGCTTTGTCCTCAATGGCTTCCCTGGGATGGGGTTGGGGGCACAGGTTTAGCCACGTGTCGACCGCGGTGGCCTCGCACCAGCCGTTTCTAAGGAGACTCCGCCAGTGTTTAAATGCAGACCCCCCTTTTCTCCCCGGATCTGTCTCTGCTTAATTGAACTCCCGTTGGCTCTGTTCCAGCACAGGTCTGTCTCACCTGCTGATAGATAGTCTTCGGTTTTCTAGTTTTAGAGCTAAATGAGCCCCTGGAATGAGCCATTGTTCATCTTAACTGTGTCCCCGGTGCAGGGACCTGAGCATCAGGCAATCGAGGTGACTACACAGCAAATTGGCAGAGTTCGGCACGTCAGAAACCCAGCTATGGAATGGCTTTTCCCAGAGTCACTGGGGAACCTTGTTTGAAGGTTTAAGAAAAAAACCTGGGGCTTTACTCTAGCTTCCAGCTGAAGTTTGGAAGTTCCAAAGGATGGTGAGAGTAAACTCAACAGGTAAATATTCCTTCACCGGGGTGAATGAGAAAAAACTCAGCACTAAATAGGTCTACACATCTATCTATCCATAGATAATCTAGGAAACCAGAAACGTGTTTGATGCACGTCTCTGAGCTTATACAGCCCCCGAAATCAAAGTAACCAAGTTTCGAGAGCCGAGGTGTCCACGGATAATCAAAACCTAGCCCCAGATCGATAAGGAGTAAAGTCCACAGACTGGGTTGGGTCTCTCCAGGAAAGTGAATTAACATCAGGATAGTTACACAGAAACAGAAATTTTAGAAAATATAAATGTGGGGTGTGCTGCTTATGTTTTTTCGGTTTTGCTTTTGTTTTTTAATTTTAGAGGGATAGGCCACCTTAGCCGTGAGCCAACATTTCACAAATGGAGCCCAGATAGGAAAAGTAACTCACTTCAGGTTACGGGCTAGTTGCTACTCGAGCAAAGACGACAGTACCCAGGCTCCTGACTCCCTGACCCGTGTGTCCCTGATTTCCGAAATGCTGTTACAGTTCATACAAGACGAGAAAAGATCCTTTTTCCTTCTGTCACGACAGCTCAGCCCCTCCCAAAGGCAAAAGTTCATTTGTGTGTTTTTTTAAAGCCTTGGTGACAGGTAACCCTGACTTCCGGGCAGCAAAGTAAGTCATGATCTGGACACCCAAAGAGGAGGTTTGCTACTTTCACAGGCATTTTGAAGGCGTCAGTAGCTTCTTCAGATTTGCATATGCCGCATGCGTTGTCAATAAACTCACGTTTTCCTTTGTGCATACATTCCCCCGTCTGGGAGGCTCTGGTCTGGACTCTGAGAATATTCGAAAGAGAATGTGACGCAGTCTGTGATAGGTCAGTTCGTCACAAACCTTAGTGTGAAATGCCCTGCTTCATAGCATAGGGATACCTTCCTTTACTTTAGCAAAATGTTTTAAAACTCGATGTCTTAAACTTCAAATAATAATATGGTTCACAATGAAACACAAACCTCCTTCCATCCCAGAGGCCCGGTTTCTGTCCTCAACAATTCCTTGCGTACCTTCCAGATATCATCTGGAGACACATCTCTACGGAGCTCTTTTTTATTTTTTTAATACAGAGGAGGACATATAGATCATATTAACCTGCATCTTGATTTTTATACTTGGCAGGGAACCTGGGCAATCTTTCTGTATCAGTACATACCTCTCTACTAATTTCCTCCTGGCTGTGGAGTATTCCACGGAGATGATATACTGTAAATTTTTAACCAGCCCCCTATTACGGACATCGATGTTATTTTCTGGGTTTTTTGTTTTCGTTTGGTTTGTTTAGTTTGGTTTTTGCCTTTGCAAACAACGTAGCAATTACACTTTTGGATATGTCCTTATGTGCATTTTCAGCATCCTTTAGACTACTTTTCTGGAACTGAAATCGCTGGGTCGTAGGGTGTCCAATTTCGTTAGATATTAGCAACACTCTGAGCTAACACGAAACAAACACCTCTAAGGATGCGGTGCTAGTTTCCAGCCCCATCCACAGAGTGTGCGAGGCTGGTTTCCCAAACCCTTGCTAGCACCGAGTTCTGTTAAGATTTGGGACAAAATTCGGGTCTCAGGTCCCACTCGCACTTCTTAATGCTCAGTGAGTGTGGGCATCTGTCCAGGTCGATACTCTATGTACGCTGATTTTTATTGTAACTACCCCCCTTTTCCATTTTCTTCTTAAAATTTATCTATTAAGAAAAAACCCTTCATATGGTTTTTTTGACACAATCTTTATCTCATGTGTTCCAAAGATTTCTGTTTGTCGTCTGCCTTTGGTATATCTTACTATACTGAAGTTGAAAAGATCTATAGATCCATCTATAAATACAGATGTAGATCTCCATATCTATGTCTCTGTGTATATATACATCTATATATGTTATGCACATGACGGAGAAAGGTAGAGATTAAATCATTTTCCTTCTGACTTCTGAGATTCTAAGGTTTGGCTCTGGCCTTGAAAGCACTTTCTCCACTCCACACTGTGAAATAAATTTGCCCATATATTCCCCTTGTGCCTTTATGGTTTCATTTTCTCAAATTCAGACGTTTGACTCCGACCTCTACTTCAGCTTAGAACGTAGAAGGACATGAAGAACTTCATTCACATGGAAATAGCAAGAAAAACCCAGACATATAAAAATCACACTTTCCCATGAGGCTAACAAAGACCAGGCACAAAGAAAGTCTTAATGAACTGAATTGCAGAGAAATGAGCCCCAGGCTGGCCAAGGGAGCCAGGACAGCTGTGTTCCTGGGGAAGACTTTGTGGGCTGGTGTGGCAGGGTCCTGGGGAGACCCTGCAGAGAGGAGAAGACATCGCCTGAGCTTTGGGGGTACTGGAGGCTCCAGAACCTACTGTGGACGTGTCCCAGCTGCAAAAATAAATTGGCCCAGCCACTCTCACATGTCTACCCCTGCCCTCAAACCCTGGCAAAAAAAAAAAAAAAAAAAAAAAGACCTGGAAAGAACGGGCTAACATGCAGAGTAATACGGCAGAGACCTCGGAACAGGGCTCAGTTCCAGGGCTCCCGAGGGTTGAATCCAAAAGTAAATGAAAATATTACAAACGGAAGCCCATCAGCTCAAACGTCAATAATCTCCAAAAGTCAGCGGTAGTGTGGCGGTTTGAAGGACCTCATCCTCATCTAATTAAAACTTCAGCGGAGACCCAGGTCGATCCGACTCTAGAAGGAATCTGAATGGTGAGCCCTTCTCCTTGGTTCATGGAAGAGGACAGCCTACGTTGTCTAAGAAATAAAGTCAAGACATTGTTGCGTGTCTGGCTTCGTTGTCTTTGCAGGTCTTAGATACAATAAGGAAAATCACGAGGCATGCAAACAGACAGAAGACACTGACCAGTAATCAAGAAAAACCAGTCAATACAAGCAGACCTGCAATTAGCTCCAGTTATTGGAATTAGCGTCAAGAATTTTATTTCACCTTATTTTTTTAAGATTTTATTTTTCTTTATTTTTATTTTTATTGTATTTTATTTGAGAGAGAGAGTGTGTGTGTGCAAATAGGACACAGGGGCAGAAAGAGAGAGATTCTCAGGCAGGCTCAATGCTCAGCACAGAGCCCAGCTCAGGGCTTGGTACCATGACCCCGGGATCATGACCCAAGCCGAAATCAAGAGTTGGTCGCTCAGCTGCCACCCAGGAGCCCCCTCTAAGCATCAAGAATTTTAAGACAGGGGCACCTGGCTGGTTCAGTCAGTAAAGCATTTGACTCTTGATCTCGGGGTTGTGAGTTCAAGCCCCACATTGGGTGTAGAGATTACTTAAAAATAAAATGTTAAAAAAAAGAGTTTAAAAACAATTATTTATTTTGAACATGTAGAGAGAGGTGAATACAGTGGGTAAGAGATAGGGGTGTTTCAGGAGGGAAAAGGAACTCTTACAAAGGACAAAATGAAAATTCCAGGACTGAACTGTAATGCCTGAAACAAAATACTTACTAGATAATACTAACAGCGTTTGAATCTTCAAAAGAAAGTATTCGTGAACTTGACACAGGTTTAGCAAATTATCTGGCTAAGTCAGAAATTTAAAAAAAAAAAGAATTTCAGGGCGCCTGGGTGACTCAGTTAAGTGTTCGACTTTGGCTCAAGTCATGATCTCACGGTCTGTGGGTTCGAGCCCCACATTGGGCTCTGTGCTGAAGAGCCTGGAGCCTGCTTCTGATTCTGTGTCTCCCTCGCTCTCTGCCCCTCCCCCACTCATGCTCTCTCTCTCAGGAATAAATAAACATTAAAAAATATCAAATTAAAAACAGAAATTTTCAAAACTGGAAGTGTGGACAGCAGGCATGAGGACTGACTTGAGAAAACGATGTGAGCCAGAAGACCGTAAGGAGTAACTTTAAAATGCTAAAAGAAAAAGTGCTACCAACCGCAAATTCTATACACAGTGAAACTATCACAGGCAACAAAGGAGGGGACCAGATGGAAAAGAAACAAAGTCACAAGTGTGGCAATCCAAGTGGGGAGTGACAGGTGTCCAATTCTGAGGGCACGCAAAGATGTCTGGTCCCCAGAGTTCTTGTTGTCATTTATGCTGGGACTGTGTCCTAACTGATAAGAAGCCATTGGTCTTCTTTCTCTGGGGTAGTTGATGTCCAGTCACTGATGTATTTCCCCAATTCCTCTTTCTTCCTCTTTCTTTCTTTCTTTCTTTCTTTCTTTCTTTCTTTCTTTCTTTCTTTCTTCCTTTCTTCCTCTTTCTTTCTTTCTTTCTCTTTCTTTCTTTCTTTCTTTTTTTCTTTCTTTCTTTCTTTTTCTCCTCTCCTCTCCTCTCCTCCTTCCTTCCTTCTTTCTCTTTCTTTCTTTCTTTCTTTCTTTCCTTCCTTCCTTCCTTCCTTTCTTTTCCCTTTTTTTCTTCCTTTCTCTCTTTCCTTCCTTCTTTCTTCCTTAGGATTAAAGATGACAAGCCATCATTTAAAGTAAGAGAAAATTTTTATTCCTTGCAACCTGAAAGAGAAAAATGAGTATAATTTCTTGATGAGATGCTTTCTCATCTAAGTTTCTGGTACATTTCACAAATATTTTATATTAAAGCAAAGGGAAGGAGCCAGCAGAGAAAAAAGAACACAGGGCTGTTTCCAAGGTCCCAGGCTCCCCCCGGGCAATGGTTTCCTCATTATACATGAGGATGAAACATCTTTCAATTAAAATTATGTAAATTTTCACAACTGCTCTTCAGAGAGAATGCAATACTACCCATTGGTTTACCAAAAAAATGAAAACAGAGAACAGAAGTGCCTGGCTGGCTCTGTCAGTGGAGGGTACAGCTCTTGATCTCAGGGTTGTGAGTTCAAGCCCCATTTGGGGTGTAAAATAAAATGGAATTTTACTTAAAAATTACTTAAAATACTTAAAATTACTTAAAAATAAAATCTTTAGGGGCACCTGGGTGCTCAGCGGGTTAAGCATCAGACTCCTGGTTTTCGGCTCAGGTCATGATCTCACGGTTCATGAGATCGAGCCCAGCATCGGGCTCTGGGCTGACAGCCCCAAGCTTACTTGGGATTCTCTGTCTCCCTCTCTTTCTGCCTCTCTCTCGCTCTGTCCCCCTCACATAAATAAATACACATTTAAAATGCAATACAATATGATCAAATACAATAAAGAAAATCTTTAAAGAGAGAGAGAACAGATCATTGGCTTTGATGAGACAGTCCAAATTTTTAATGAAAAATAGAGACAAGTGTCGAGGGGAAAGTCTACATCCATCCATCAGGGGAGGAATAGAAAAGAATTTTTCACTGGTTTCTGCATTCTAAGCCAAAATGAATTGATGAGAGTCTTTTCTAATTACCATAATTGTAATAAACTCTCCCCTGGTAGTGATCATTTAGCAGTGTGTTTTATCTACAGCTTATATTCAACAAACAGCAGGTTAGCTATTACTGGGAACACTTATCGTAGGAAACGTTACCCACCGGTGCCTCCACCATGGTGAAATGTCATCAGGTATTTTTAGGACAATGTTTCTTTTTAAAATATTGTTTGGACTCTACCCTCTGCCAAGAGCTGGCTCAAAAATGGATGCCCTGCCACCGGCTGTTAAATTTTCATTTCGCATACACTTGGAAGGGCTTCCTAGTACCAACTTAGTAAAGAAATTAGCAGGATTAATACAATTTGGTTCTGACAAACTACCACCAGTTTTCAGCATTTATCAACAACTCTAGCTCAGAATTCTTCTGAAAAGCCTAAACTGCTCTTTAAGGGGCTTGTGAACTTCTGTCCCTAGTACACAATCACTCTAGGTGTGTCATTGTATCAGGAAGGTTCTGACAACAAATGACATAAATCCGACTCATGTGGCTTAAACCATAAGGGTATTCACTGTTCCATGTAACAGCAAGTCCAGGGTCATGGTAGCCCCACTTCTTTGGGTCTGTCTTGGCTCTTCTGCCCCCCACGCTTATGTCTCTCAAGGTTGCAAAGTAGGTGAAGCCTTTCCAGGCATTACATTTGGACACAGGCATGTCTAAAAAAGCCTGGTGACTTGCCAGTGCATAACCCAATCACCAGCAAGGAGAATTGGACTTCTGTAGGCAATCTAGAACCTACCATCTGCAGCTATGGATGGGCCAGCCTTGGCTCTCATGCTTGGCTGTGGAGAGGGGAACATATCCCTCAACAAATTCTGAGCTCCGTCAGGAAGGAGGAGGGATGAATGGATGTTAGGTGACTTAGGAAATTCTGCCCGAGTTAGAGTTTTCAATTGCTGGTATTGTCAGCTTTTAACCACAGTTATGGTATTATGAATTTAATGTGTTGTGTATTGCTTTGCTAAGCCTACAATCTTTTTCAACAGTGTTTTGGACTGCAAACTTCCCATATCTCAATTTAAAGGTGAACCTTGGGGACCAAGAATGAATTATCCATGGCCCGTTCCCAAAGCAGATAGATCCACAGTCCTCCCCACCATCATCGGTACCCCCAACTGGCTTCTCCAGTGGCCATCGCTGTTACCAGAGGTTTGCTTATAAAAAGAGGAAAAAGAAACGATGAGCTACGTGTGCTTATGTGGTATGTTATTCTGCCGACATGGACTTTGCTCAGAAAGGTTGGGGAGTCTCTGCTTCAGGTAGGAACCCCACGTTAGCCCCTTTCCATTCTTCTGTTCCACAGTGAATAGAAGAAAGGACTCTGTATCTTAGGATCATACATGTTTATCTCAGTCTTAGGGGGTGGGGACCCAAGGTCTCCTCATTAGTCTTCTATCTGGAAACGGCAGAAACAAGATCACCTTCTCCACTTCTTGGATAAAGCTCAGGGACTACAAATACAACTATTCTTGCTGGAGTAATTCCAAGTTAATTACTACCATTAGGCGTTAAATGAAAACATTGGCGCTTCAAGCGATACATGCTTCAAAGTTCAGGCCCTCATCACCTCGCACTTAGATTATCACAACTGCTTCCTGCTTGATCTCTCCAGCCCGTCCAATTCATCTTACACGCTATTCCCAAGGAAAATTTCAAAAACACAAATCGGATCATGTCCGTTCTCTGCTTAAGGTCCTTACAATGACACCTACAAGTGCTTTAGACCATCTGACTGCTAGAACAGGGTGTTGTTGGGTAGGTGGCTCATAACAGAAATTTACTTCTCACAGTTCTAGAGGCTGGAGGCCCAAGATCTAGGAGCCAGTAGATTCGGTGTCTCATGAGACCCATCTTCTTGCTGGGTCCTCACATGGTGGAAAGGGTGAGGGAGCCTCTTGGGGTCTCCTGTATAAGGGCACTAATCCATCCATGAGGGCTCACTTCCCAAAGGCCTCACCTCCCAATACCACCACACTGAGGGTTAGGATTTCAACATATGGATTTGACGGGGGGTGGGGGTGGTAACTGGAGGTAACTGGTATTTGGTAACATTCAGTCCACAGATAGAGACAAATGGGCACACTGACTATTCATGTTCTGGCCTCTGCCTGTCTTTCCAGCTTCGTTTCTTGCCTTATTTCCAGCAAAATTTCACAGGGAACTGGCAGCTGACAGCACCATTCTTTCAGTGTCTAGAACATACCAGATGCTTCCAAAGTGCACGAGTTGCTCTAGAGACCAGGAATGTTCTTTCTCCCTTATCTTCAGTTACATTCCCATTTATGCTTCAAAATGAATCTAAGCACCACATTCTCTTTTAAAAAAAAATCTGCCGTTACTTTCCTAGGAAAAATTAGTTACCTATCCTTGGTGCAGTGCTAGTGATGTTTAAGACTGTGGACCTCAGAACCGAACCATCCAGGCTCAGATTCAAAGTTCACCTCCACTATACGGGCTATGTGGCCTTGTCAAGCAGTGTGCAGAATTGGAGATTTTATCCTACTTATCGGCCATCAACCTTGCCTGTTAGTGTTTCATAGATGCGGGTAGAAGACACGACTCCTGGGTCAGAGACAAAAGCAGTAGATTGAGCTTCATGGTAGCTTGTGTTGATGCCCCATGACCCCCCAGTTTCACAATGGCCATGCAAAGGGCCCACGATGATGTCTGGGTATGCAGCGAGTTGCACTGCAGGAGAGGATCAGTGAGCTTGGGAGAATCATCACTTTTATAATAAGTGGAAGAAAAAAAACTTCTTATCCAGGAGGAGATGGTACCTTATCTCTCAAGGATTCTTACTGCAAACACAGCCCTAGGGAATCGGCCCAGGAAAAGAGGGCCTTGAGTTCTTGACCCCTCCAGCAAGATCATTTAGGAGTGCTCAGGGTCCACGGTGGGCCGTCTCTCCCAAAAGCCTGGTACTCGCTACTTGACCTCTTTGTACCTCACTTTTCTTGTCTCAAGTTGGGGAAAGAGTGGTACCTGCATCCTAGGGACATTGTAAGGGTTGAAAGACTTACTGTGTGTCCAGCTCTTAGACCAGCTCCCAGCCCAGAAGAAGTGGTCAGTAAGAACTTGTTATCAGTATTAATAAATCTTCAACCTTCCCCCTTCCCACTATCCACATGATTTATTTATAGCTTCATCTCACCTCGCGGTAGGTATTTGCTGACACATTTTCCTTGTTCACTGGTCTAAGTGCTTTTTTGAGCCAATTCATCTTTGGAGCCCAGAGGCCAGTCCAGGGTGGGTAATTATTCCATTTGTTGAATAAAGGAATGAATAGTCCTTCTATATATCAAACAAAGGAATGAATGAATAGTCCTTCTATATATCAAACGCCGTGATCTCTGTAGCATCCTCTCTATACGTTTGATCAAATTTGAAGACTCTAAACTCTTCAATCCTTTTTGGGGTCAGGGAAGGGGGAGGACATTTGCTCTTTTATTTAACTCTTCCTTCTTTTTTTTTTTTTAATTTATTTATTTTGAGAGAGAGAGAGCGAGCACACAAGCACCAGTGGGGTGGCGGGGGCAGAGAGAGAGGGAGAGAGGATCCCAAGCAGCCTCCATGCTGTCAGCACGGAGCCTAATGTGGGGATCAAACTCACGAACTGTGGGATCATGACCTGAGCCGCGATCAAGAGTCGGATGCCTAACCGACTGAGCCACCCTGGTGCCCCTCTGTAGCTCCTTTTGCTAACAGAATGACATAGCATGGCAACTGTGCCACCCACACAAGAAGATTCAATGGTTCCTCCAATCACTAAATGATGTCCCCCTTTTACTGTTCCCCGGACCCATCTTCTGTTATCCTCACCGAGTTGTAAGAAATCACGGCCAGAGGTATTTCAGTCACTCCTGATGCCAAAGAGAAAGGACAAATCTAGTTTCCGTTGTTACTGTTCCAAGTCAGAACACAGAACATCTGGGGACAGGGGGCAGATGGGCCATTGTCTCATCAACCACCACTCAGAAGCCAACCCATGGAAGCTGTTCTTTGGGCGCCAGCTGGGTCCTGACCCAGCACCTACCACAGGGTCCGCCTTGTGACTGCCACTCGATAAATAAAGGCGTGTGTGAATAAATTAGTAAAGGGAAAAGTCAACCCAAACTGTCTAACACGGTCATATTTTCACGCACCTGACAGAAAATCATCACCTAGTATTTTCTTCTGAAATAAAATGGGTTCTCACTGGATGACTGCCCTACAATAATATCGGGTCCTTTTAGCGGAGTTTCCCGAGATTACGGTCCTTCGTGCACAAATTGTTCAGACTGCACGAGACTCGCTGGAAAAAGACTTTTCCTGCCATTTGGTGCCAGGCACTGTTTTGTTAGCTAAAAAGTGTAGCTTTTTCACCGCTACATGCATTACTGGTCTCTGGTGTATCATAAACAGCAGAAGCCCCTCTCGCCTAGAAACACAAGAACCGAGAAAGGCGCAGGGCCCTGCGGGTGAGACCGATTGACTGCAGGTCTGAGCTTTCCTTAGGTTTCACAACAGGACCTGTGTTTCTTCCACCAACATCCACCCAGAACGGGATTTAACCCGCAGCCGCTGCCAGTATTGGCTCACGCCTGACCACACACACCTGCCTGGCGGGCCGGTGATCTGCAGAATAAACGCACTTCTTCTCAGAGGGGAGGCTAAGACTCTAAAAAGACGCGATGAATGGAAAAGGTAGTTCAACAAGCCTACAACATTCAAGAGTGGACGTTCTAGTCCCGGTTCTTACTCCACCTGGCCTCGTTATATATTGTGTTCGTCAGGGTTCTCCAAGTAAACAGAACCAGTAAGAGATGATACAGAGATAGAGGTGGGGATTGGGTTGGAGATGCGATAGAAAAAGAGAGGCACTTATCATAAGGGATTGGGTTACAGGATTACGGGAGCTGAGAAGTCTCACAGTCTGCCCTCTATGTGAGTCTAAAGGTCTGAAAACAGGAGCACTGATGGTGGAAATCCAAGTCCAAGGGCAGAAGACTGGAGTCCCAGCTCCGCACACAGGCAGGAAACAAACAGGGCAGATTTCCTTCTCCCACCTTTCTGTTCTATTCAGGCTTTGAACAGACTGGACGATGCCCACTCATGCAAATCCATTGATACAAATACTAATCTCGTCCAGAAACACTCTCAGAGATACACCCAGAAATAATGTTTCCTCTGGACACCCTGTGGGTCAGTTGAGCTGATACGTAAAATTAACCATCATAGATATGTATGGTTTTTTCCATGTGTATCATGCACGTTAATATATGCATAATGTGCACATATACATATATCTATACAGATATAAAATATATGCATGCATATGTAAAAATAAACATTCTTAAAAAATAAAGAAGCAGCTACTTAGCTTAAGCAATCACAGAATATTATAACTATAAAAGACTTATTAGCTTTCAGATCAAGACACGTGATTTACATCCAAAATCACATGCCCAGTCTAAAGCACTTGCCACACGCCGGACCATGATTTCCCTCTTTTTGGAAAAAGATTTTTTTCAATGTTTATTTCTTTTTGAGAGGGAAAGGAGAGACAGAGCACTAGCAAGAAAGGGGCAGAGAGAGAGGGAGACACAGAATCCGAAGCAGGTTCTAGGCTCTGAGCTGTCAGCACAGAGCCCGACACGGGGCTCGAACTCACAAGCCGTGAGATCATGACCTGAGTGGAAGTTGGAGGCTTAACTGACTGAGCCACCCAGATGCTCCCCGACCATGATTTCTCTTCTGTGCTCCTCGGTATTAACTTTTCCATGGAACCATTTGCATCTGAAAGAGCCCATATAAAGAACTCAAGTTCATTTTCCAAAAAATAATCATGTACAGTATCCAGCAAGCACCAGCCATTGAGAGGGGTACCTGGGTGGCTCAGTTGGTTAAGCATCTGACTCCCTTTTGTTTCTTTTTTCTTTTCTTTTCTTCTTCTTCTTTTTTTTTTTTGAGTGTCTGACTCTGGATCTCAGCTCAGGCTGTGATCTCACGGTTTGTAGGATCGCGCCCCGCATCGGGCTCCGTGCTGACAGCGTGGAGTCCGCTTGGGATTCTCTTGCTCTCCGTCTCTCCCCTGCTTGGTGCACATGCTGTCTCCCTGTCTCTGTCTCTCAAAATAAATAAATAAACAAAAACAAAAGTACCAGCTATTTAGAGAGCTCACAAGTTCAGCCTTGGAGATGAGAAGCATGTCAAGAAATTGCTAGCTGCTCACCAACCCTGCTGCCCTCTTCTTGGGCCTGTAGGACACGGCATTTCCACGCCTCCTGTGCAGTTAGGTGCAGACCACATGGCTAAGTTTTGGGAAAGGGCACCGGCCTAAGTGACATCTTCCACCATCGGCTTGGGCCACCCCACATCATGCAGCGTCTTCCACCGTCTCCGTCTTCCCCGTCCGTGTGGCCGTGGGGGCAGGGGGCTCGGAGACAGGGACCTGCAGAATGGACAGAGATATACCAGGAGAGCTGCCTGACCTGCGACGAAGTATATCTGAGCGAAAAGGGAAAGGGGGTTCTGTTACGCCATCGTGGTGTTAGAGCTGTCTGAGACACAAGTGGATCAGATTCTGTCATTACACCACCAGGTCCCCTGGGTCCATCCCAAAGGTCCCCTGCAGCTTCTTACTCAGGGCTCCGGGTCTCTATCAACCTTAGGGCTTTCTTGGGCCACGGGGGATCGCTTGCCTTCACATGGAGCGGGCAGGAAGTGCTCAACAGGAAGTGCTGTTGAGTGTTCCTGCCTCAACAGTAAGGGATGGGGGTTGGCGGGTAGACAGCTCTGCCTCCTTCCCTCTCTGGGGGAGGAGCTGTAAGGTACCTCTGCATATCCGGTCAGAGTTCTCATGCAGACGTGAGCCCCGGACACTCATAGGTCCTTCCACTGCTGCGGACGTTGTTAGTTTTCCTTCTTCCCACCTTGGTTCTCCGTCCCCTCACCGCGCTCCTGAGATCCCTTCCCGAGTAAACTAGTTTCACTCAAATCATGCCTCAGAACCCGACTTTGGGGGAAGGCCAAACTAATACAAGGCAGCTGGCGCCAATTTCCTTTGTAGGAAGAACACAGTTGAATGAGTAGAGAATGTGGCAAAAACGTTCTTAGGATTTGAAAAAATATATAATTTATTGGCAAGTTGGGTAACACACAGCGTATACAGTGTGCTTTTGGTTTTGGGGGTAGATTCCCATCAGACCGTGGATACAAACTGATACACTACTCTATTGGGTTTTAGTCTATCCCAAATACTTGGAACGCTAAAATAAAACTACTCCAAGATCGGGAAGAATTCCAATTTACTTAGCACACTCCATGAGAGATCAGAGAGTTTCTTGTTTTTATTTTGTTATCTCTGGAGTCTAGAAGGATGCTTGGCACAAAAAGCTTTCAATAAATGTCTACTGGATTAAAAAACGAATAAACAAAGGATGTGACACCCACACTGGATCAGAGCCAGAGTGTAGCTAGTATGAAGCAAAGGTCGGTGTTTAATGACAAGTATTTCATGAACATCAGTCTTCTGCGATAAATGCATATGTATCTGATCTATTTTATTCCTTTATTCCTTGTATCAAGACCCTGCTTTTCCATAACAAATCGAATGTTCCAGAAACAGAAGGGAGGTTTCCCACGGGCAAGATGCAACTCACGCCCAGAGTGAGAACAGTCCCTTTTCCACAATATGCCCTCGTAAATCGTTCACATATTTCATTTGTCAAGAAAATGGTTGAGAGCATTTCACGATGCTGTAACCTAGATTTTATCCCTGTGGCCAACGTGTGATCTTCCATGATGGGGTCACATGCCTGCCATTCAACAGAGGCCATGGACCCATTGTCAAAAAGCTTATGGCCAAAATGTCACTGACATTTAATACCCCGAAATCTTCAGAGGCACTGAAATCAGGCTTTTCATTGTCTCCCTCAAGTCCAGACAAGATCTTCATGATTTACGTTCATGGTCCTGCCTCTTGAGGGCTTATAGAGAGTTGAGAGCCATCGAAGTAGCTGTCGAGGCATAACTCCATGAGCACTTAAGTGTAGCTGCCACCCTTCTGGTTATTGGTGATCTCAGATGTCACTTGGTTGAGCAACATTGGAACTGGTCCTCCGAAAGGCACATCGGTTGCGTTGGCGAACTGGCTTCCCAGGTGCAGGGCTCCACGCCAGTCATGCGTTTCAAACCCTCACCTCTCCTCCTGCCGAGGGCGACATACCCCCAGAGTCTTGCCCGGCCCCCATTCCAGCCTTCTTGTGCCACAACGTACCATCCCATTTTCAGGTGGTGTCTACCATTTCCTTCCCAGAAAAAATTAGCTTCTTGGCATAAATGTAAAGGTGGCAATCCATAGGAGCAAGAGAGGGGAATCAGAGGGCCTTGGTCGGAGTGGACATCCATTCAAAGTGAACTAAATGGAACCAAGGAGAATACGCCATTGATTGTGTATCTTTACAGCTGGCTTTTTACTGTTTCGGGATAAACGAAACCCACTGCCACAACCCTGAAGAAACAAGAGGAAACAGTAATTGTTGTCTTACCTAATCAGGTCAGAACATGTGATGCGCTGGGGCGCCTGGTGGCTCAGTCGGTGAAGCGTCCGACTCCGGCTCAGGTCGTGATCTCGCGCTTCGTGAGTTCGAGCCCCTGATTGGGCTCTGTGCTGACAGCTCAGAGCCTGGAGCCCGGTTCAGATTCTGTGTCTCCCTCTGTCTCTGCCCCTCCCCCCGTGGCGCTCTGTCTCTCAAAAATGAATAAATGTTAAAAAAAATTTTTTTTAAAGAAAATGAGGTATGCTTAGCAATTAAGCATGTGGAGCTCACTGATAGAATCAGGCAGAATCTTCCATGCGGACTGCTCACCGGCAAGAGTTAGAACATAGCACCGCAGCAGCATGGGGGCAGGAGAAGCCGGGAAGGGGCTGATCGCAGAGAAATGCCGGTGGGCTGAGACCCGGCCCAGCAGTGAGGCCTCCTGTGCTCACGAGGAGTGAGTGACCTCGTCCGCAACGTGAAATGGCTATATTACATAGTGGTTGGACAACTTCCATGTTCTGAAATGGTTTGAGGAGCCTAAACACAGGAATATATTCGACACAGACATTTAAAGGTAGAGGACAAGTCAATCTTTAACGTCGCCTTTCATCAAAAATGCCTTATACGGGGGCGCCTGGGTTGGCTCAGTCAGTTAAGGGTCCCGATGTCGGTTTGGGCTCAGATCATGATCTCAACAGTTTGTGAGACGGGGCTCCGAGACAGGCTCTACACTAACAGCATGGAACCTGCTTGGGGTTCTCTCTCTCCCTTTTCTCTGCCCCTCCCCTGCTCACCTACTCTCTCTAAATAAAGAAATAAATAAACAGAAAAATAATACCATTACGTTTACATCACAACTTGGTGTATGCAGCTGACAGAGGTGAAATGCCAGAAATTAATGGTCTCCAGGATAAGAAAAAAAAAGAATAGCATTTAAAAAAATTTTTTTTCAATATTTATTTATTCTTGAGAGAGAGGGACA
This sequence comes from Lynx rufus, assembly GCF_022079265.1. Lineage (NCBI taxonomy): Eukaryota > Metazoa > Chordata > Mammalia > Carnivora > Felidae > Lynx > Lynx rufus. The sequence continues at coordinate 6,633,588 of NW_025814889.1, forward strand.
GACAGAGCTCGAGTGGGAGAGGGGCAGAGAGTGAGGGAGACGCAGAATCCGAAGCAGGCTCCAGGCTCCGAGCTGTCAGCACAGAGCCCGACTCGGGGCTCGAACTCACGAACCGCGAGATCGTGACCTGAGCCGGAGTCGGACGCTTAACTGACTGAGCCTAAACCTCTTTGCTTAAAAATTACCCAGCAGAAAGAAAGAACTATCTTAAAAGTACACTCTAAGCCCTGGCATAAAGGCAAGAGCACGGGGCTGGGAGGGCAGGAGGCCTGGACAAATCCCTCAACAAATACTGATTCAGGCACCAGGCACCCTGGGCAGCTCCCTGTCACGCAACTAAGGAAAGGAGTTCACAGTTGAGAGTGTAGGGCTCATGGGTACACCACCAAAAAATATCCGGTGCCCTGGTAGCTTCTGGGCTTAAGGATTTTCACAGAAACTTGCGGGAGAAGTGACGACCGGGCTGGTCACTCGCTACTTGAGGAGGTCAAGTAGAGAGTGTGGTTACTGTCGGGCATTTCCAAGCATTTCCAGGAAAAAATACTGTAAACATACAAAGAAGCCTAGAAGGCCGACAGGACATTCCTCCCAACGCATGTGCTACTTTGCACAGATTTTACCACATTCCTGGGCCCCGATTTTCTCATCTGTCAACTGAGTCAGATGAAAGAGACAATCCCTTTTAGATAGGAGCGTACGAGGAATTCTAACGGTGTATGCCTCCCCTTAGAGAATGCGTTCCTTAGAATGGTTTTGCCAGCTTTCACTCCATATATGATCATGTGCAGCATTTCCTTTAAAAACTAAAATTAGAATTGAAAGAGAAGGCTTAGGGTGGGAATCAAACGTCTATGTGAACCAGTAAACAGTTCTGAAGTGATGTATCGGGGTACGGAGCAGGTTGTTTACAGAAGCAAATTACATTTTGAAACCCCTGTGTAACTAGCTATGACCAGGGCAGCCTGCCAAATAACCAGTCAGAGTGTCGGTAAAGCAAAAAAAAAATTTTAAAAAAGCTCTGTACAAATTCCAGAGACATCCTGATACAAATTAGACATGTTATACCGTTGACTATCTGTTGGGGTGGATTGCTTTCGAAACTTGGGAAGATACAGCCTTGCCTTGAAAAACTCTTGACAATGTAGCAAAGGGGAGGCACGGCTGGAGCGGAGCCTGAAAGTTGACCCGTTTCTTTTCACCCTCCTTCTGCCTCCTTTCTGCTTGAGAACACCTCCTCCCATGCCCGTCGCCAGCCCCTGAGGAGGTGGAGGGAACCGGAGAGAAAGAGCGGGGAAGTGCGGAGAAGGAGGCTTGCGAGGTTGGCGAGGTGGAGGGCGGAAGGGGGAATTGAGTGAAAAGAGCAATTTAGAACGGAGAGGAGAGGGTCAAGACTGCCACGGGGACACCAAAATACCGAAGGCAAGACCACAGCCAACGTGGGTCTCGTGGGGTTTGGTTCGCAGATGTTTTTGTCTAAAAATAGAGCAGAAGTGTGCATAGGAGTGCCGGGATGGGGTCAAGGCAAGAACATGGCCAACAAACCTCTCCCTGCAGCTCATCCTCTGGGTCTGAGGACTCTATAGTCCAGAGCCCCGAGTTGACCAGGTGGCGGTTTTATTATTTATTATTATTTTTATTTATTTACTTTTTTTCGTTTTTAACTATTTATTCCTTTTTGAGAGACAGGGACAGAGACAGAGACAGAGAGTGAGCCGGGAGGGGCAGAGAGAGAGAAGGAGACACAGAATCCAAAGCAGGCTCCAGGCTCTGGGCTGTCGGCACACAGCCCGACGTGGGGCTCAAACTCATAAACCGTGAGATCGTGACCTGAACTGAAGTCGGACACTCAACCGACTGAGCCACCCAGGTACCCCTACTTATTATTATGTTTAGAGAGAGTGCGCACAAGTGAGAGAGAGGGAAAGAGAGGGAGAATCCCAAGCAGACTCCCCACTCAGCACGGAGCCCGATGTGGAGCTCGATCCCACGACCCTGGGATCGTGACCCGAGCTGATATCAAGAGTCAGTCACTGAACCCACTGAACCGCCCAGGCCCCCCCCCCTCCCGCAAGCTGGCATTTTTAATTCCTGGGTCTTGCGGGGCCTTTACACGAAGGTATAACAATAACTGAAAATCCCAGGGTTTCCCTCAGCAGACCCCGTCTGAAATGCACCTGTTTTGTACCCTTTATCAAACACAGAAATGCACTTCTGTTCCACGAGAGCTCTCTGCAGGGGAGTGGCCAGGGGGGTGGGGGTTGCTGAGCCTAGAACACCCACTTATGGGCACACTTGCTTTCTCAAACAACATCCTCACATCTTCTCAGAAACCTCCTCCTTTTTAATGGGAGTTAAACATGATTTCTTTTCCTCACTTCACCTTGACCTGCAGCAAACTCTGTTCAGCACCAGTGGTAAGTTTCAGTAAGTGCACGAAAACCCTCCCAGAAGCTCTTGAATGTGGCCCACGTGTCCTGTTTGACTTCCTGATCATTACTAGGAGGGTGTTTCCTTGCCTGAAGCTCTTTGTCGACTACGAAGCGGTGAAATCCTTCTCTCAGGCTCTGTTTGCCTTCCGCTCAAACGAGGAGGACCCTCTCTCAGTCCCAGAGCAATGTCACAAAATGGTTCAGGGTGGCGCTCGCAGCTTCCGGAGACGAGACACGCTCTTCTCTTTCTCTTCCCGGTGAACTTGTTCTGTTATTTCACCTTGGAAGAATTCCAACTTGGGGGGCTCCTGGGTGGGGCGGTCGGCTGAGCATCCGACTCTTGGTTTCAGCTCAGTTCATGACCTCATGGTTTGAGAGATCGAGCCCCACGTGGGGCTCTGCACTGACAGTGTGGAGCCTGCTTGGGATTCTCTCTCTCTCTCTCTCTCTCTCAAAATAAGAGAAGGCATTAATTTTTTTTTAAGATCCTGCCTCTTAGGCCTCTGAAGATCTACGACACAGTCCGTTGTTACTCTTGTTACCGAGCTCTAAATGCTACCTTTGAAATGCAGTTAATGGCAGAGCTGAATATATGCATGTTTGCTTAGGTAGCACACGTACATGTGCACACACACACGCACACACGTACAGAAAAGTTGTTCTTGCCACTCACCACGCCTGGATTAGTCTCTCCGAACTTGGGACTGCTAGAAATATTCCTACCCATGCCTCAGGTTACGTAGGGGAAGCAGGCCGTCCCTGTGAAGGGTGGTTTCTCTGGGTAAGCCGAGAGCCGTGTGGTCCGGCTGGACTCGAAACCCTTTTAAATATAGCCTGGAGTATTTTACACCTTCGTAAACAGAAACGAAACTGGGTTTGAAGAACTACCAAGACCAGCTGGCACAGATGTTCTGGTCGTCTCTACAGAGACCCCGAAAGAGGAACAAAAGAGAGAATCCTTCCCGAGGGAGCCCCTGAGCTGCTGGGGAACGTGGGGGGCTTTCCCTGGGCTCTGCAAACACGTCTCCACCTGCAGCCTCTGTTGCCCCTAAAAAAGCCCATCCTCTGGACCCGGCTGTGTCAGCAGCAGCCCTGCAGCGGCCACAGAGAGCCGGCAACACAATTCTGCCTCCGGACGTTTCTCCAAGGCTGATTCACAGGTGGCCAGCAAGCGGGTGACAAGATGCTCCACGTGAGCGGCCGTTAGTGAAAGACGAATCGAACCCCTGGTGAGATGCCGCTTCCGCCCACGAGACTCTGATCAAAGAAACAGAAAAGAACAAGTGTTGGGGCACCTGGGTGCCGGCTCAGTCGGCTGAACGTCCGACTCTCAGTATCGGCGCGGGTCGTGATCTCGCGGTTGCTGGACCCGGCCCCGCTTCGAGCGTGGAGCCTGCTTGGGATTCTGTCTCTCCCTCTGCTCCTCTCTCCACCTCTCTCTGTCTCTCTGTCAAAAAAAAAAAAAAAAAGACAATAACAAGTGTTGGCGAGGGTGTGTTGAAATCGGAGCCTTCCCACGCCGCTGGTGGGAATCTGAACGACACAGCCACCGTGCAGAAAAGTTGGACAGCTCCTCAGAGTTCAACTGATCTAATAATTCTACTCCTACCCCAGAGAACTGAAAACGTGTTCCTACGAAAGCCTGTCCACGCATGTCGACAATGGACAGATACGCGTGGTACACCCACCGGGGGGGGATGTTATTCACCCACGAGGAGAACGGTGTTATTCACACCGATCTGTGTGGTGACACGATGAGCCTTGAAAACTTCGGGCTCGGCCAAAGCAGGCCGGCACAAGAGGCTGCACGCTGTAGGGTTCTATTTCTGCGGTACGTCGGAACAGGCAGCTCCCCGGAGGCACATCAGTGGTCGCACGGGGCCGGGGAGGGAGGAATGGAGACTGACCCCCTTCCCACGGCAGAATCTCTTTTGGAGGGTGACGGACGTGTTCTGGTCCGGTGGCTACTGCCGTCCCTTTCTTTTTGCCCTAGAGCTGCAGTCCGTGCTCTCTGTCTCCCCAGCAGGTGCGGGGAGCGTCAACCAACAAAGGCTTGGAGTTCTCTTTCTACGCACCTGGCGGAACGTGAGTGGAGGTCACACGGTTCCAGCCGGGTGGCTTGTATAAGGAGCTGGCGTGTGAGTCCCCACGTGGCCTCTGGCCCGGCAGCGAGGGTCCACAGAGACTCAGCATCCCTCGCCGTGGGAGCCTGGGCATCTCAGGACGGTGACGAGGCCATCCTGCGATGGCCACCGACGTGAGCGAGAAGCAGACCCCGGCTGGTTTATGCCACCGACATGGGGGGTATTGCCCGTGATCGTGGTACCTGCCCTGCGTGGCCGAGGGTAGTGGGCCCCGCTAACCCCCAGGGCAGTCTCCCGAGATCCCAGAGGGACTGATCACTACTTACGGCTGCCCATCCTTCCTGTGTTCAGAAAATCGTGCCGCAAATTCTGTCAAATACTCTCAGGGCCGGTGACAGCTGACGGGGCCTGGTGAGCCGAGGGCGTCTGGCATTTGAATGGCCCCTCTTTCCCCCCTCCCCTAGGCTGGACGGGAAGACGTCCGGCTTGCCCGCTACACCGAATGTGCTGTGCAACGTACGCGTGGCAAATGGAAGCGGAGGGGGAGGAGGACCCTTTAAATACCGCAGGCTCGCAGGCAGCAAAATACGAGGACCGAAAATCTCAGTCGCAGCCAGACCGAAGTGATGTGTCCTACTGATGCATAGCAGAGAACACAGTCATTAACAGGCTGTTCCCTGGCTCCTCTGGGTCTAATTAGCCAAGGGCTCAGCTGGACGCTGAAGGCACTGCGGGAAAAATAACTGCGGACTCCACCTTCGTGGCAACAGGTCGGGAGTGCTGATTTACGGCCCTTGGCAGGAACAGCTGGCCCCGGGCCAGGGGACGTCACCGTGGTGGCCAGGGAGGCCGTCGGCGATCGCCCCCACCCGGCCCACCCCACCCACCGTGAGGACAGCGCTCGGGGTTCCCAACGGCGCTGGATTTGAATAGAGTGAGGCAGCCAGAAACCCCAGAGATCAACGCTAAAGATGAGAAGCACCTCCTGGGAGCGGCCAGGGCCAGCCCCGAGTTAAATCAACACTCGGCTGTTTGGCTCCGAACCTTCACTCCCCAGTCTCTCGCCTAGTCTAGCTTCCTGCCAAGTTGTCTGGTGCCTTCCTGCTGATCCCAGCTGTTTCTTCCTCGAGACAGCCTGGCAACCATTCAAGGCTCTGATTCTTGTCGTCTGAAGGCCACCAGCGTCCCCCCTTCCCCCCGGGGCCGCGGAAGGGGACGGACGGGAGAGCGTATCCTGATAAAGGTAATCACACTTAAGTGTGGATGGAGAATTGCATTTCCCTCCCAGGGAGGCTTGCGTCTGAGATGCTGGCTTCCGGACGCTGTCTGCACACAGAGAAGTGAATCTTTAACGGCCGTTTATTTTCTAGGCAGATTGGGGTGGAAGTGAACGCTTTAGGCATGTCTTCCAAATTCACTTTGAGGTAAGCGCTCTTAGAAAGTAAGGCCATTCTTGCTGGCCAACTGGGAAATGTGTTCTTACAGAGCTGGCCTTCAGGGCGGTGTGGTAACCAGGCACCAGGGCAAACAGACAAGGCGGGGTTGGGGGGGGGGGGTTGAGAAAAGCGTGTTTTTAAACAATAAACTTAGTTCCTGCGAGATGGAGTCCTGTCCCAACTACCGGGGCCTTTTAAGATTGTCCTTCTCTTTTAAAACTTCTCTGGTGTTTTGGGGGCAGCTGGGTGGCTCAGTCGGTTGAGCGTCCGACTTCGGCTCAGGTCATGAGCTCGCGGTTCGTGAGTTCGAGCCCCGCGTCGGGCTCTGTGCTGACAGCTCGGAGCCTGGAGCCTGCTTCGGCTTCTGTGTCTCCCTCTCTCTCTGCCCCTAACCCACTCTCATTCTGTCTCTGTCCCTCTCAAACATAAATAAACATTAAAAAAATTAAAATAAAATTTCTCGGTGTTTTTGGATGACTGACTTCCGTAGGTGCAGAAGAGTGTAACCCAACGGGAAGGCAACATGGCACGGCCACCTTGGAAGATACCAGAGCAGTTTCTTGCAAAACTAAACATACTCTCACCACATGATACAGCAGGTTTGTGCTCCTTGGCCTTTATCCGGAGGAGCTGAAAACATACCCCCACACACGGACCTGCGCGTGGGTGTTTAAAACACCTTGATTCACGTCGGCTACAACTTGGCCGCGGCCTGATGTCCTTCGGCGGGGGAGGGGCAAACGCGCCATGGTCCACACACACACGATGGGATGTTACACGGCGCTTGACAGAAATGAGCTCTCGAGCCATGAAAAGACGTAGACGAACCTTAAATGCATTTCACTAAGCAAAAGAAGCCCATCGGAAAAGGCTCTGTGCTCTGTGAGTCCAACCCTATGACATTCTGGAAGAGGCGAAACTGGGGAGACGGGAGAGAGATCCGTGGTTGCCAGGGGAGAAGGGAGGTTGCAAACAATAGGCAGAGCACAGAGTATTTTTAGGACAGCGGAGGGACTCCGGGTTCAAGCCCATGGAGTGCACACAACCCAAAGCACCCCCCGGTGTCAGCTGTGGACTCTGGGTGGTGATGACGGGTCAATGGGGCTTCATGGATGGTGACAAGTGTCCCACGCTGGTGAAGGATGCTGACAGTGGGGAGGCTGTGCACGTGTGGGGCAGGGCGGTGTGAGAAATCTCTGTACCTTCCACTCAATTTTGCTATGAAACTAAAACTGCTCTCAAAAAAGTGCTCTTTAAAAAACAAACATCAATATTGATCATTTTCCTGTAGATTAAATACATTGGCAAATGTTCACTGCCTACACCCATCAAGTAGAAACATGCCAAATTTCAGCGCAAAAGAACTTTCCTTGGTTGAGACACTCAGAACATTACCAACCAGGACACTATTGTCTGACAGGTTATAAATGGTGTCCCATTAATATAGATAATTATCTTTTCACAGGGGTTAATTTAGGATCCTAAGCTCTTTTTTTTTTTTCATTTAAAATTGTATGCCCTTATCCTATTTATTTTTCTTTATTAAAATGTAGAGTTTTTCCTCACTACTTACATCATAACTAGCTCATCACAGAGAATCTGGAGAATAGAAATCCTAAAAAAGGAAGTAAAAGTCCTCCATCATTCTACCACCATAATTTTTTCTATGCATATCTATTTTTAAAACTTGGGATCGTGCTATATTTAGTGCAACCTTTTTATATTTCATGGGTAGCCGCTTTCCATTTCTGGCTCCCACACGACGCCGCTGACCATCCCTTCTCCATTTTCACACGTTTGCTTGTTTTGATCTCTCAATATTTTGCCTCTTGACTTTGATCATTGAAGTCGACCTCCACAGAAGAGATTGAGACAATCTATAATGTCATTTTTAATAGCTGAATAGTTTTCTCCGGTATAGATACCTAATTCCATCAGTTAATTCCCTGTTGGTTATATAGTAACTCTCCATTTCTTAGCCATTTGAAAGAACACAATAATAAATATCACTGCAGCGAAATCTCTGCAAATATCTCCTCAGGGTAAACTATTAAATGAAGAACTACGGGTTAAGGAAATTAATAGCCTTTATGTATTCCATCCCCAGTAACGGTTCCAATTATGTGCACCCTTACCAGCATTAAACTGACAATTGAGAAAAGAAACCAATCTGCCACTTAGAGTAGCTAAAAATACTGCCTCCCCATATTCATTTATATTGTTTTATCACTGGAATGGTACACAGCCCCATATATTTACCACTCAATCACTTGTGCTGTGTTATGAAACACTCACATCTTGTACTCATTTTCTTCTATTTATTTGTTCGTTGACGTGCTCTTAATTTGGGAGTGCACTCTTGTTAAAATTAAGGATATCCAACTTTTAATTGTCATGTATCTTAAAGTTCTTCCTCCTCATTAACTATTTGCTTTTAATTTTATACATGAGATATTTTGATGTATATTCAACATGCACTTGCATAGTCATGTGTAGTAATATTTTCCCTTACGGTTTATTCCTTCAATGTCATAACTAGAAAGTAGTTCACCTCCCGAAGATTATATAATTACATACTTTCATTTTTAAGCGGGCGCATTAGAAAAACAGTGAAATACCATAGCGCTGAGAGATCAAGCACTTAAATGACAAAAAATGGAGACATAAAGCAACATATACCAAAATAAAGACAAAATCCATTACTAAACCATCTCTAAACTTCGGGCACACTGAAAGTTACCTATTATGAACCACTCTTTCTACAGGAAAACGAAGTGGTTCTAACTCAGAATGAATGTATTATTAAAAGCTTTCCCTCCTGCCTCACATTTGTCTGCATTATTCGAGCCATTCAACATCACCAGGGGGAAGACAATAAGACAAGAAAATATTAAGTAATTCGGGGAAGACACTAAGACAAGAAAATATTAAGTAATTAAATATTTAGGCAAAGACTTCTAACTATTTCTCTCTTGGCTGTGGATAAAATTGTACAGAGGCGAGGATGAGAGGAAATCCACTCTGGACCTCCAGATTCATACGACCCCATTCTTTTGTGTGGGGAAGTGAGAACAGTTATCTGAATGTGAAGTACTCTCATGTCGTGGATGGTGGAGTTCATCACCGACGAGGTTCCCACTCAGAAACGTCCCTGGAAAGCCTGGAGTGGTCCGCCGCTGAAGTCTGCAGCCCGTAATTCACATGATTACACTTATTATCATTTTTTGGTCTTGTGGCTAGAGAGAGCGGGAAAAGCGTGCATGGGAAGGTACGGGAATTATTCCGTGATGAGGTGCGGCACTGAGCAGGGATGTGGGAGGTGAAGGAGGGGAGTAAAAGGGAGGCCGAAACCAACATTATCAAGGGCATGTCGCCAACCAGCTGCTCCGTATCTCAGGTGGGGATCCTTACTCCATTTAATAGATGAGGAAACAGAAGCTCAGAGAGGTCTAGCAACTTCCTGTGGTCACACAGCCAACAGATGAGGAGATGGGATTCGAAAAACGGGATGCTGGAAATAGCAGGGTGACCCAAGACACCGGGAGGGATAGCTCGCGAGACTCACGTCGGTCCCCCAGGGCAGAGGTCAGGAAGAAAAAAGAACTGAGTGAGAACTCTTTCTACTCAATCACAAAAATTCACGTCTTCGTAAGGAGTGCCTTCATCTGGTGTATAGAAAGTCTCTGACAGTTCGACTTAAGGATTTTTCAACTTTATGATGGTGCAAAATGGTAGGTATTCAAGTAGAAACTGTACTTGGAATTTGGAACCTGGGTCTTGTCCGGGGCCAGCGACGCACGGTCGGACGCCCTCTGGGATGCTGGACGGTGAGCGGCGGCCCCCAGGCAGCCAGCGATCACGAGGGCACACAGATCCACGGGCAACCATTGTGCCCTTCGCTTTCAGGGCAGTCCTCAGTACGTGACACGAGACAGTCAACGCCTTGTTATCAGACAGGCTTTGTGCGAGATGGTTTTGCCCACCTGGAGGCTGACGGGAGCGTTTTGAACACGTTGAAGGTCGGCCCTTTTCAAGCGCTTTCGCTTAGGTGGGTAACTCGAGGTTTTTGCTTGAGTCAGAAGGGCTTGCTAGTTGGTTTTAGGTAAGAATATCTATAACTATGTTGCAGTTTTATGCCCTGGTTATCAGATAAGACCCAAGCCTAGTCAGGACATTTCCCTACTGGAAATTGAGAGATATGCCTTCTCAATAACAAACGCCTGGAAGGAGGGCCATGCCCTCCACTGTGCATCATCGCGCTCCGTGCAAATGTTCTCTGCGGCGTTAGCTTACTTATTCCCGTTCAGAGCGTTTGCTCCCCTTCTCCCCCGGAATAACAGCGTTTCCAGGAATGGCATCTCTTGGGTTTGTTTTTTTTCCCTGTAGACTTCCTCTTGGCAGGATCAGCGGGGTTGCTTTACAAATGACACGTAGGTGTGCGGCACAAACGAAGGCTCATCGGATGTGAGCACACTCCCTGTGCCTCCCATATGACCAGCCGTCGCCCTTAATTCTCAGCTAATCGCTTCTGCAAACATGGGTGGTTTCGGCCACTCAGGCTGCGATCTGATCAAAGCAGCCTCAGCCGGCCTCCTCCTCCGCCGGGGAGAGGGGAAATCGGGCCCTTGGTGTTGCAAATTCGTGCACTCGAAGCAGGACGTCCCTGGTTTAGTTTTGACTAATCCGTAGTTGAAACGGGTAAACGGGTCCCCGAGCCTCCACATTAGGCCATGTTCACTGGTGGAAGCCACTCGCCTCTGACTGTTTCACTAGGAGACACAGAAGTCTTTCTGTTTGAGTGAAATCTTTACAGGAAAGAGGAAATGCCTGCGATGACGCCCCTCGCCCGTAGCCGGACGCCGGAATGCGGCTGAGTCGAAGGGGTTCAGCTTCTCCTAACCGGAGCCACCCGGGAGCAGAAATTCTTCGGCGTTGCACACTAATTACCTCGTTAATCACTGGCACTCTGCGCGTGTGCGTGTGTGTGCGCGCGCGCGTGGGCGCGCGTCCCAGCACAGCATTTTGGAACGGCTGAAACGTTTGCATCTTTCCTCCTGACGGCACGACGCGTAAAAACCCGCGCTGGCACTCGGAGATAGCACGTTCTTCCCCCACGGCCCGCTGCCCTGCCGCTGCTGGTGGAGCCTAATTTGGGGCCCGTCTGCGAGGGCGTCTGGGAAAGAGACCAGCGTCCGAATCAGGAGGCCGAGGGAAGACCCCTCCGGCCTCACAGTGGGAATGTCTGATCAGTTGAAGGCCTGGGTAAAATTTGGAGAAAGTTGGAGGAACGTCACGTGTTTTGTCTCGGTCCACCTGCAACATGCATCCCCTCCTGCCTTTGGACACTGGTGCTTTGGGTTCTCACCCGGACTTCCCGACTTGGACTGAATTGTACCTCTGGCTGTCTGGGGCAGCTCGCAGATGGCAGGTGTGAGACTTCTCAGCCTCTGTAATTGCACGATCCAGGTCCTTATAATAAGTCTCCTCCTTATCTCTGTGTCTATATCCGTATCTGAACCTGTATGTCTACACATCTATGACTCTGACTCTTCCTATTTGAGGAATTTAGAGATATATAAAAAGTACACGCAGAGGGGCGCCTTGGTGGCTCAGTCGGTTAAGCCCCCCACTGCGGCTCAGGTCATGATCTCGCGGCTCGTGGGTTCGAGCCCCGCGTCGGGCTCTGTGCTGACAGCTCGGAGCCTGGAGCCTGCTTTAGACTCTGCGTCTCCCTCTCTCTCTGCCCCTCCCCCGCTCACACTCTGTCTCTCTCTCTCTCTCTCTCTCTCAAAAATAAACTTAAAAAAAATTTTTTTTAAGTATATGCAGCTAAGAAACTATAGAGACAGGCACCGATATGACGGTTCTGTTTCTCTGGAGAGCGACGAGTGACACATACTTAAATGTTAGAAATGACTACGATTCGTTAGACACGGAGAACTAGGTGGTGAGACGGATGGGAAGTGATTTTTCCGTGGCCACCTGCAGCTAACAAGCAAGGGAACCAGGGCTGGACAGCTGGTTTTCACTGTTCTCGGTCCAGCAGCAGCGTCCTCCCCCCTACGAGACTCAGCTCCCCAAGCCTGCTGCCATGATGCCCCATCCAGCCTTCTTCCGTGCTCCCCGTTTCGCTCAGCCTCGCCTCCCTGGCGTCACCCTGGCTTGGTGGCACCAGAGCAGTGGCTTTCAACCGGTGAATGATTTGTCTCCTCAGAGTTTTGGGGGAGCCATGTCTAGAGACACTTTTTAGAAAGCTTTTTTAAAGTTTATTTTTGAGAGGGAGAGAGACAGACACAGAGCGTGAGCAGGGGAGGGGCAGAGAGAGGGAGACACAGAATCCGAAGCGGGCTCCGGGCTCTGAGCGGTCAGCACTGAGCCCGATGCGGGGCTCGAACTCATGAGCTGTGAGATCATGGCCTGAAGATACTTTTTGTCGTCACAGTTTCAAGAGTGCTGCTGGCTCGTAGCTGAGTAGGGACTCGGTGCACAGGACAGCCCCTGACGACAAAGGATCCTGTCCCAAATGCTGATAGTGCCGAGATAGAGAAGCCTAACCTTGACCACCCCGAGGTTGGTCTGCCAAGTCCAGACCCTCATGTGTCCCTGGAATGTGGTTTTGGCCGAAGCCTTCCCCGCTCTGTGCGCATGATCGGGTAGGGTAGCGGAAAGGTTAAAATATCTGGGCTGTGGTCCTGGCTCTGCTCTGAACCAGTCCTTGTGCAGGAAGAAGCCACTTCCTGTGTCAGGCCTAAGATGTCACTGGAAAACACCTCTGTCCCCACAGTGGTTGCTGTTCCAGAGCCTCGAAATGGTTCACATGCTGCCCCTAGAGATGCGAGGACACCTCGGAGCCAGGCTTGGCTGAGGGTGGAGAGGCCTCGTCAAGGTGTTTCTGCCACCTGCTGTCCTCCACTCCCCCGGAGGGGACGTCTGAGCTGTAGCCCAGCCCCTGCGGGCCGGGAGACGGAGACGTGGCCGTCAGCTTCCCCACCCCCCAGTCCTCGGCGGCCCTCGCTGACAGGCTGGGGTACAACCCGAAGACCCCGGGCGTTGACACCCATTTCCACGTCCCACAGTCTCCTGAGCGCCGATCGCCCGTTTTCTGCCATTTGCTTTGTCCCCAAGCTCTTCCCTCAACCTGCAATTCCTCCTTGAACGATCATCATTGACAACATCTGAGGTTCGTTCCAGACCACACATTCGGTGACAGGACGCCCACAATTCCATCTCTTCCCCTTCTGGCTTCGCACTGCATCCTCAAAACCACTACGGAAGCCTTTGTACTTACTCCACCGTTGGGGGAAAAAAAAGAAAAAAGAAAGAAGAAAAGAAAGGCTCTCCTGCCCCATCCCGTCCACCTGCTCTGGCCAGATCACCGAGGACACCTGAACCGCTCGGCACGTCCCCTGTGCCTTGATTTCCCTGCATACCCTCCGGCTAAAAATCTCCTCCTGGGGGACCCTCAGTGAGGTTCTCTGAGAACTACTGTTGAAAAGAAGTTTTCTCTGCCAGAAATTTCTTGAGGCCCCGGAATGAGTGTGCTTGGTGCATCCCACACAAGAAATGCTCAACAAATATTCGCCAACTCGATTTGATAATCAGCAGTCCTGACAAATGTCACTGCACCATATCACTCTGTGTGATCATTGCTTTGTGTCTCGGGAAAGTCAACCGTGCGGCTTTTTTTTTTTTTTTTTTTTGAGTTTCCCCTCCGTCCGTACGGCACAGAGAGCACGTCTTACTTCTTCTTATCACTGTTAGTTTCCTATCTCCTCACCAGAAACTCACAGCAGCAGAGGAAAAAGAAAAATCCTGAACGATTAAAAGGAGATCGGACCCAACAGAAATGTTAGGGCCACAGCTGACCCCAGATGAACGAATTTTAGAGAACACTGCTCTGATTCAGAGTCTTCGGTTATTTTCCTTTGGCGATCGCGTATCCCATGAGAGCACTGAGTTAAAAATTAACAAGATCTGGCTCTCCTTTTATCTGGTCTAAAATACGGAGGCAGGGACACATGCGTCAGGAGTCTCAGCCTTTCAGCCCAAAGGAGAATCAGTTTCAGTAAACGACTGTAAATGTGGCAGTTTGGGAACAAGAATCTGTTAATGTGCAAAGCCATACTTTTCCATCAGGTCTATTCCTTTAGCTGATAAATCTCCCCGGAGCAGAAGCCACAGCCACAGAATGTCACAACGGGGAGTACGAACACCGAGGGCGCTTGTAACTCGCAAGTTATGACTCCCCGGTTCCACAGTGGTGCGGCAGCGCGATTTTCATTAATTGCGTGGGGCCCCAGGATGTGTTCTGGTTTTGCAAAGCTCTTTGGCAGGGCCTGCCTTCCTGTTGATGGGCCTCACGATGCTCTGTCACGGCACACGCGGTGCAAAGATACACGTGGGTGTCTTCCACAATTCAGAGCCAGAAGAGCCTGCAACATTTTTTTTTTCAACGTTTATTTATTTTTGGGACAGAGAGAGACAGAGCACGAACGGGGGAGGGGCAGAGAGAGAGGGAGACACAGAATCGGAAACGGGCTCCAGGCTCCGAGCCGTCAGCCCAGAGCCCGACGCGGGGCTCGAACCCACGGACCGCGAGATCGTGACCTGGCTGAAGTCGGACGCTCCACCGACTGCGCCACCCAGGCGCCCCAAGCCTGCAACATTTTTAATTAGACCGAAAATAAGAAGGTAGCAGCTCTAGATGATGTCTCGTCCGGTCTCCTTTACTCTCGAAGGCTGCAGTGAAACACACTTTCCGGACAACGGATCCTTGCGAACCCCAAGGAAGGGGTGAACATGAACCCAATTAGTTGGTAGTCAACTCTGCCCCTAAAATAAATGAAAACCGCAAAGCTGTCTTTTGCCAGATGCCCAGGCACTGACAGAAAACTGAACGACAAGACTGTCAGACCTCTTCCCTTGGGGCATGATTTAAACCGAGAAATCTGTCGTTCGGAGGGAAGTACGGAGACGCTCCAGGGAGAGCTGAAACGTGACGGTGAGAGATTTGTGTCTCCCTCTCCGCCCTGTAAAACTAAGTGAGACCGATCCCTGATTGATTATTAAATACTTTGCATGAAATGGCTGGGGGATATTCTGCTCATTAAATCCGTGATGCTCAGCCGAGCTATCTCTGCCGGATTCTATCGTGGGGGTCGGGGGAGAAGGGCACAGCTGACGAGAAGAGAGCAGTGGTAGCAAGTTGGCAAAACTCCTGAGGAAGTTAAACAAACGAACAAACAAAAACACAAAACACGAAACACAAACCCTTATGACCGCAGCACCGCAAACTGGATGCCGTCCTTCTTGAGACGAAGGACTCAGGGGGACGAACGTAAATCATCACCTGTACCGGGGAAGCACTTACTCGCTATGGGACGTGGGACGATCACGTCTAACAGAATCGCTTTCTTTCGCTTTGGAAGGGGCACACACACGAAGCAAAATTTCTCATTCACCTCAAATTCGTTCCTTAAAGGAGTAATGCCAGTAAAGGCCAGTGTGTTTCTCTTTATTTCCGTCCTGAATTATAATTTCTGGCATCATGTTTTGGTGCCTTTTAAAAGCTTGTGCACCCCTCACACCCTGGTATGTAAGAGAAACGAGATTCCTTGGTCATAAACAGAACCTTTGACGGGACTCAGTGACAGGAGCGCAGGAAGAATCGTCACGCTTTTATTTAAGAGACGGGGTTTTTTCCCCCGTTTTCGTGGTTTTTATTTTATCCCCACTTCCCTTGGAATAACATCATCTTCTATCTATCTGGGAATAAAAGATGATTACCTTTTTGCTCAGAATCCCCTAAACTAATCCAGTTATTCCGTTTGTTGCTAAGCAACGGAGCTCGATTTTCCAGAAGCTCTCACTTCACTGTGAGACCCTTTTCCCTTTTTGATAATTGACCATGGAGAGAGTTTGCTGATGGGAAGGAAGAAGGAGTCCGTAACCAAGAGACTGGAGGAGTAAAAAAATTTAACTGTCCCACGTTCTGTGATCTCAGATGAACAAATTTTGGTATATTCATACAACAGAATACTATTCCGTAAGAAGAAGAAGAAGAAGAAGAAGAAGAAGAAGAAGAGAAGGAGGAGGAGGAGGAGGAGGAGGAGGAGGAGAAGGAGAAGAGGCTACAGATGGACAGGTGCTGAAATGTGCTGGAAAGGAGCTGTCTTGACACGAGAGAGTCTGTATTGTGTATTCCCTTCATTTACATGGAACTCTAGGGGAGACCAATCTAGTCTCCAGTGACAGGAAGTGGGCACTGATCGTCTGGGGCTTCCAGGGGGGGATGGTCTCACATGGGCCACGGGGACTTTAAGGGATGCTGGAAATGCCCCTCCCCCCGCCTCTTGATTATGGTACATCAAAATGAAATTTCAATGGGTGAATTTTCTATATGTATATTACACCTCCATGGAGACACCGAAGTGATTAGTGCTAACAGTGCCATCGTAGGTATTGAACGCAGACTTAACTTGTGTTAGCTTTAAGACCAGGAATATCTTTTCCTGCTGAGAGTCTTTTTTTGTTTGTTTTTTTGTTTGTTTGTTTCTCTTTTTTCCCACAGGGGAAGAAAATTTACGTCATGTCTATCAATAGAGTGCAACGTCGTTCTCAAAGAACGAGTTTTACTTGGGAGGTAAAACTCGTAAAAACATTTTTCTCCCTTGGCTGCTTTTTCTCCTTTCATTTCGGCTTTTATTAAAAGCTATACATGCAAATAGTTGAACGGGTCTCCTCCTCCACAGACACAGCTACTTTCAACTCTTTTTAGCTGTTTCTCTTGTAATTAATGTCACATTCCTAGTAAAATGCTTATTATACTGCTGCTTCTTGATTTTTCAGGTTCTGTTGGATTGGCTTCTCACTGTGGAAATTTAGTATTGAGTAGTCTCTCTCTCTCTCTTTCTCTCTGTCACATACACACACACACACACTCTTCCATATTTAGTATTGAGTAGTCTCTCTCTCTCTCTCACACACACACACACACACACACAAATACACACACACACACACCCCCACACACACTTCCATCCGTCATCTTCCCAATGAGGTTATACCATAATTTTGTTTACCTGTGTTTACCTCCTTGTGATCATGGAAATGCCACTCATTGCTAAGGCAAGTAGCAAACTATGATTCCTTTCCCTCGCCTGCTCACTTTCTTGTTTTCCCAGGAGTTACTCAGAGTGGAAGGTGTTGAGCTGTGTCTGGTTTGCTCCAGGGAGGTCCCGTGTTGCCCAGGTCTGTGACACGATGGTCATCCGGGGTCCTCCTTCCTTACCCTCCGTGCTCCCCTTCCCGTCTGGATACACCTGCCTCTTCATGCGGCTTGTGTTGGTCCATTAAGAAAGAATAAATGGCTTGACTAGAACCAGCCTTCAATCTGCCCTCATATACAAATGATTGCTTTCCTGACTATCGATTTCTAGACTGAAATTCATTCCCTTTCGGAAATCTGAAGCTAGTTCTCCCCTTGAATCTCAGTTTCTAGTGTTGTTTCAAGAAGTCTGATACGATGTGCCTATAGGAAACCATCTTCTTTCTGCACAAGGTTCTCTTAGAATCTTCTTTCTGTTGTCCCAGTGTTCTGAGACGTCACAATGACGAGCCCCAGTGGGGGTCCGTTTTCACCGATAGTGCTAAGAACTCAACGGTCTCTTTCAATCTGCCAACTCCTTTTCATCTGTTCTGGAAAACTCTCTGAATTGTGTCTCTGGGCCCTTCTTTAGTTCCTACTATAGGTATGTTTGGACACTCCGGCCTTCTCTTCCAGTTATCTTTCTGCTCCTATTTTCTTTTGCTTTGTGTGTCCTTTCAACTTTGTCTTCTAATCCTTCCCCTGAGTTGTTTCTTGCTGTCATAATGTCTGAGGGTTGTTCCCCAGGGTGTGATATATTATTTTATTTCTCCCCATGTACTAATAAATATTTCCTAAGTTGTGCTCTCCCTACGAAGGATCCTCTAGGTTTCTGTTTTCTGTATAACTTGGTCTCTGTCTTAGTCTATTTGAGCTGCTATAACAAAAATACCATAGACTGGGTGGCTTACAAACAATACACACTTATTTCTGGTAGTTTTGAAGGCTAGAAGTCCAAGGGCAAAGGGTTAGCAGATTTCCTGTCTGGCAAGAACCCTCTTCCTGGTTCAGAGCTCGCTGTGTCCTCACGTAGAAGAAGGGGGGTAGGGGGGACTCCGTGTGGGGCTTGTTGAGTATGGGCCTTACTTTCTAGTCTTCCATTGGGTGGGGAAGGAGTAAGTGGGGGTCAGGGATCCAACTCCTTCTTAAAATTTTTTTAATGTTTATTATTTTTGAGAGAGAGACAGAGAGCAAGCAGGGGCAGAGAGAGAGGAGACACAGAATCCAAAGCACGCTCCAGGCTCTGAGCTGTCAGCACAGAGCCCGACGTGGGGCTCAAACTCATAAACTGTGAGATCATGACCTGAGCCGAAGTCAGACACTCAACTGACTGAGCCACCCAGGTGCCCCTGGGGCCCAACTGCTTCTTAAACAGACTCTCACCTAATCCTTTTGTTTGCAACCTCACTTTCAGTGCTCTTCTAGAGATAACAGTGCGGATAAAATCCCCGAGTCTTCTGGGTTCTGCTTCTTGGCTTCCCTTATTGCAAGCTTAGACTTCATCCTTCTAGAATCTGTAGCTCCTTCTCCCAAAGAGACGCCTTCTATGTCCATCTTGCAAATCCCCCCATTATTTCCTCTCCTCTGTTCTCCTTTTCTATGTGCATTTACTGTTTGCTATCTGCTAACCTCTTCTGGGTTGCTTTGTGAAGTTTTAGGAGAGTGGTCACCTCTGGTAACCACAGGGCTGATCTCTTTTTTCTAGGAGTTTTGTGTTGTTTTATTTTAGATTCTATATATAAGTGAGATCATACAGTATTTGTCTTTCCCGGTCTGATTTATTTCACTTGGCATAATTCCTTCAAGGTCCATCTAAGTTGTTGCAAATGTTAGGATTTCCTCACTTTTTATGGCTGAATAAAATTCCACTGTATATATTTATCACGACTTCTCTGTCCCTTCACCCATCGATGCATACTTGGGCTGCGTCCACACCTTGGCTACTGTAGATAATGCCGCTGTGAACATGGGGGAGAGGTGGGCAGATATCTTTCTAAGTTTGGGTTATTGTTTCCTTTGGATATAGTCCCAGAGGTTGAATCACTCGACCGCATGGTAGGTCCATTTATAATTGTTTGAGGATCGTCCATACTGTTTTCCATAGTGACGATACCGATTTAAAATAATTTTTTTAATGTTTTTATTTGTTTTGAAAGACACGGAGGCAGTGTGAGTGGGGGAGGGGCAGAGAGAGAGAGAGAGAGAGAGAGAGAATCCCAAGCAGATTCTGCCATGTCAGTGTGGAGTCTGATGCAGGGCTCAAATCCATAAAACCATGAGATCGTGACCTGAGGTGAAACTAAGAGTCGGATCCGTAACTGACTGAGCCACCCACGTGCCCCTAAAATAATTTTTAAAAAGACTTTAATTTGGGAGTGCCTGAGTGGCTCAGTGGGTTAAGTGTCAGGCTTCAGCCCAGGTCATGATCTCACAGTTCATGAGTTCAAGCCCCACACTGGGCTCTCTGCTGTCAGCACAGAACCCGCTTTGGATCATCTATCCCCCTGTCTCTCTGCCCCTTCTCTGCTCATGCGCCTCCTCTCTCTCTCTCTCTCTCTCTCTCTCTCTCAAAAATAATAAGTTACAAAAATTAAAAACAATAAAAAGCCTTTAATTGTATATTTTGGATCAGTAATAGAACAAAAGAAGGAGCCAGAAAAATATACACACATAGACAAAGGAAAAAACACACACAGAGGAAAAGAGAAAATGTTGACCAAGTAAGACAAACAGAAAAGGACTCTGAGGGCGCCTGGCTGGCTCAGACAGTAGAGCGGGGAACTCTTGGTCTTGGGGTCATGAGTTTGAGCCTCATGTTGGGTGTAGAGATGACTTTTTAAAAGAGTTAGAAAGAACATGGACTATGATGAAATAAGAGACAGCGGGGTGACATTGCTGTTGAAACGGGGTCCTAGGTACGTAACAGAGGACACCAAGAGCTAAAGGTCTTCTCCCCGAAACTGACTCTAGCTACTGAAGCAAAGCCTGGCGAGACGGGCCCCTGTTACACAACGACTCTGGGCTTCCGCCTTTACTGCAGCTGGGTTCGGCCTCTAGCACATTCACCGTTTGCTCTCTAACATCCCTGCACGCCGTCCAAACGGCTCGAGTATCCAACAACGGAGGGACAATTTTTTTTTTTTTTTTAATTTTTTTTTTCAACGTTTATTTATTTTTGGGACAGAGAGAGACAGAGCATGAACGGGGGAGGGGCAGAGAGAGAGGGAGACACAGAATCGGAAACAGGCTCCGGGCTCCGAGCCATCAGCCCAGAGCCCGACGCGGGGCTCGAACTCACGGACCGCGAGATCGTGACCTGGCTGAAGTCGGACGCTTAACCGACTGCGCCACCCAGGCGCCCCGGAGGGACAATTTTTAAAATGTCATATTTGTGGACTTCAGACGTATATGATCTCTGAACTTCACAACAACCCCGCAAGACAGGTGTTTGCGTCCTGATCTTGCAAAGACTGAAACAGAGGCTCAAAGAGGCGACGTGATTTCCCCGAGGTCATCGGGCAAATAAAGTCTTTAAATTGAATTCCAAAGCCAATGCTTATTCGCCCGCACATCACGTTGCAAGAGAGGCGAGACGTGCTTTTCGGACATCGTACTCTAGGATGACGTGTTGTTGTTTCCTGGGTTGGTTTAAACTCGACGGATAGGTCTTACTTATTGCTAACGAGGGAAGCAAGAAACCAGCCAGGGAGAAGCATTTCAAGTAGGCGAGGGGGCAGGTCCTGAGAAAGCCAATGAGGGGCCGTCACCGTCAGAATCTCCAGGTCCCTGAGTTGAAAAGGCAAACACAGATATACTGGCACAGTGCCCACGCTTCGGTCTGCCCACAGAGAGGAGGCGGGGTGCGGACGACGGCTCTCAGAAAGAAACCCAATGCACCAACGTTTTCTGAGGACCGTGACCTTTCCCCCAGTCTCACCCACGGTGACGAAGAGGAAAGATCATTCTGCAGTAGCCTTTTGGCTTTAAAGTTCTTGCCCCGTGGACGGAAGGCAACCCTTCCCAGCAGCCTAAGTGCTCCTCCTTTTATTCCCAATCATGATTTAAAGTAATCTCGCCACCATCAATGTATCGATCACTTGACGTGGGTCTGTAGCATATGCTCTCCGCGCCCCAGTTAAACCGCTCATAGGCGCGTGTTTTCCGTTGGGAAAAGGCTCGATGTCATCATACACATCTTCACAGAAGCCCTGAGCTGCGCCTACGGATGGCCCCACAATTGCCTGTGCCTTGCTTTTCTTTCCCTGCCTCTTTATCCTCCCTTTTCCCTTCCTTTTCCTTACTCGGGTGTGCCCAGGGGCTGTCTGGGGTAGCAACGACCCCCCAAATAATCGTTCTGGTGGAGGATCCCAAAACTTGAAAAGGCGGCCGACCTGGATTATTCATTTGCAGAAAGAGAGCATCTCAGCAAAGTCTCAGCAGCCAGATTTTGTCTGAAGCTTGCGTAGTTGAAGGCAGGGCAGTGTTGTAACGAGAGGAACCCAGGTAGGATTAGATGTCTGCTTTCTGACAACCTGATGGGCTCCCGGAGACAGGAAAAGCTGGAAGGCCCCCTCAGCGCCCCTCCTGAGACACCTTGTGTCCACCTTATCCGTGCTTCACCGGGGACCAGGCACAAGAATGGAGACAAGGGGCCGGTTCTGCTGAGAAACCTCTCCACGACACAGCGCACCAAGGGGCCGGTCCTCGGAGCGAGCCAGGAAAGAGGGGACAGCAGGTGGAAACCCCGAGGGGACTCTGGTCGCTGTCCAGAGTCCAATGCCTCGGTGAACACACCACGGCCAGGTTGGAAAGTTGAAACGTGTAGAGCCAATCCCAATTCGGATCTGTTCTCCTCTGCTTCTCCGAAGGAGAGAGGGTGGGAAGCAGGGAAGGAAACAAGGAGGAGGGCACCTGCAAATATTCCCGACACCCCACCTTCTTGAGTGGGTCCTGTGTGCCAAGGAAAAAGACGACAGCCTTTCCAGAGGAACACAGCAAGTGTAGCCCGCGTCCTTAGAATGAAGTTCGCCAAGGTACTTAACGTAGTGCTTGGCACAAGGTACGTGTTCTAGAAGTTTTGTTTTCTTTTTTAAATCTCCATCTAATCTGAGTGTCTAAGACCTGTTGTGCTCTCTTGTAGGAGTGTGTGACTTCCATGGTGTTTCTGTTCCGGGGACAATCCGGGAGAAAGAGGACTGAGGGCGGGTCGGGGGAGTGAGATCAGATTGGGAAGTCAGGGGGCAGCACAGCCCTGGAGACAGAAGGACAAGGGAGAATAGGCGGCCAGTTACGACCCCACACCCATCCATCTCTCCCTTCTTAAGGACCGACCCTCTATTTTTAGCTGGGCACCAAACATTACGTTTCCTGACAGTTTGAAATGGCCACACGACTAAGTAGCCGTCGACAAGATGTAAGTGAAAATGTTGTGTTTTCCTGAAGGGCATAGACCACTGGGAAGAGACCTTGCTGCATTGCTGCCATACTTCTCTCTGCTTCCTTCCTTGGGGATGTGATAGCTGGCGCTGCGGCAGCTGTTTGGGGCCACGAGGTGCCCGTGGAAATGAAAGCCGGGCATGCCCTGAGTGACGGCCAGGAGCGACGCGAGATCGCCGAGAACAGGAAAAGCCCTGTGTCTCGGCGCCCCACCCCCACCAGCTCTCCAAGTCCCAAGAAGAGGGTCTTGCCCTAGCGCAGGACGCGGCCCTTTGCCCAGGGATGCTCTCCCACCCTCCTCCCTGCAGCAGAGGAGCGGTGAGCGGCCTTCGCTCCTGACCTGCGTGCACTCAGACCCGCGCCCGCTCCGTTCAGGTCGCTGCCTTACGATTTACTCCAGCTGCCCTCTCCCCCGTCTTCTGGTAATATCTCGCCCCACCCGCGTCTGCTCTGACAAGGAGGTCTTGTGCTTTGTATCGTAAGTCGCTTTACAGCAACGTTTCTGAAAGAGCGCTTTCAATACTTGCTTGGGTTTTCGTCACAGACCCCTTTTCCTAGAAGCCGAGCCGGATTGCAGGCCCCGAGGGGGACCTCCTAACAAGCTCAACATGGCGGATGTAAGGGGCCAGCACTGAACTGTGGGAACGCCCACATACAGAGCTCCTGATACCTCACCTCCCATTTCCCCCCCGCCCGATATTTCCACTGCCCCTCTACTGACAGAGGACAACGAGGGGGCCCGATGAAACACTGGCACCGTGACACCCAGCTGGGAATGGGAAGGTGGAGGCCGAGTGCTTGGGCTAGACTCCCTCGCGGGACAAGTTTAGGCAATGGTGTGGGGGTTTTAGTCCCTTAAGACCATACACTGGGAGGGCGCAAGATGGGCCCAGGATTCAGCTCCTGAATCTGGATGAGAAAATGGGGGGGGGGGGGTTGCTATTTATTAAACTCCTGTTGCAAAGACCCCCTGTGCTGGGCGAAAGAAAAGGGGCGGTGGTGTTTCCCATGACCAAGTTACTGGCAGGTTCTGTCTCAGGAGGGGGCGGGGGGAGGTGATGGGCTGCTGGGCCACAGAATTCTTGAGAGCGAGGTGGGGACCGCAGCCCAGTGTCACTGGGGGCTGGCAGAGCAATAGAACTAGGGAAACTGGCTCAGAAAGACCCCCCCCCCCGCCCCCACCGCTGCCCCCTTCTGGAAGCAGCTGCCCCGCATGACAACACGCTCCATCTCATTAATCCCAATGGGAAGTGAGTCCGTCCGTCCCGCTTCCTTTCTAGATGCCCAGCACCTAGAACCATGCCTGGCGCGTACCAGGAGCCCCGTAAATATTTGTGGAGCAGATCAGTGAACGCCCTCGCCGTGACAGTGCCGATCTGCGACTTCGCAGCAAATCGTGGGGGACATCGCGAGTAGTCAGTACAAGGCAGATCGGCCCCGGGAAGCCCTGATACGCAATGAGCAAGGGCCTCCCCGAGCCCTAAGGATTTGGGGAAGGCGAGCGAGTGAGAAGTCTGTAGTGGAGCCCTGGCCTTTCTGTCCCTCAGCCATAGGTCAGCAAACGTCCTGCGCAGTCGCGTAGATGTTCGGAAACCCTGTCCTCTCTTTCCCTCCAAGTTGGCGCCTTGCTCTAGCGGAGCAGATGGGAAGTTGGGACTCCTGGCTTCAAGTCAGAGGGTCGTCTCCTTCTCCTTCTCCTCCCCCTCCTCCCCCTCCCCCTCCTTCGCCTTCCCCCTCCCTTCTTCCCTCCCTCCCCTCCCCCTTCTTTTTCTTTTTCTTCTTCTTCTTCTTCTTCTTCTCCTTCTCCTCCTCCTCCTCCTTCTCCTTCTTTTTCTTCTTAAGCTTCAGTATTTATGAATCACTGCGAGCCCCAACACAATCCACCAACACAATTCTGTGCATTCGGAGGGGAAATAGTTCCCAGAGAAGTGGGGGAACTGGGCAGATGGCTTCTGGACGACCTTCATTCTAAGCAGCTTTGTAAGCGAGGCGTTTCATTTAGAAGTCTGGACTTCCTGGGGCGTCTGGGTGGCTCCGTCGGTTAAGCGTCCGACTTCAGCCCAGGTCATGATCTCACGGTCCGTGGGTTCCAGCCCCGCGTAGGGCTCTGTGGTGACAGCTTGGAGCTTGGAACCTGCTTTGGATTCTCTGTCTCCCTCTCTCTCTGCCCCTCCTCACTCATACTCTGTCTCTCTCAAAAATTAACATTAAAAAAAAAAAGAAGTCTGGACTTCCTTTACTTTGCTGTCATCCACATTTGCCCAGGAGAACTTGCAGTGATCATTGGGACCCAGTGCGTTCCAGGGTTCTGGGTTATTCTCTCTATCCCAGCTGACATCTGGAATGAATGATGCCAAGCACCAGACCTACAGCTGTTCCAGGGCCAAGAGGGGCCATGCTCCAGGGTGCCTTGGCCTGACCGAGGATCTCATGTGACATAGCTGTGGCCAGGGGCCTCGGGTCCAGAAGGACAAAAGAACAAATCCATAGGCCCGGATGAGTAGACTCTGCACTGAGGATGCACGGACGTCCAAAGTCACCCACAGCCCCAAGTTCAAGTTTGACGGTGTTTTGTGTGCATGTGTGTGTGGCTAGCTTGGTCAGATGATTTCCTCTCCCTGCACCCCAGCGATGGGAATAAGGGAGGTGGTAGTTCCTGCTCAATGTAACTCACGAGTTTGTGTAGACATCAAACAGAGGAATGAGCTTGAAAGACACCTTGGAAACGCCAAAGCCCAAAATGCAACGCATGATTTCCATTTTCTGGCTTTCTCAGTTTTTCCCCTTCTTAGTCCTTAGCACACATCCGCCTTTCTCTCCTTCTCTCTCTTTGCTGTGCTTACACGGCTTTTGCACACTTTTTAAAAATGCTGGCAAAACCCTTCTGACCCTTGAGCTCCAGCTGGCTTTGTGTCCCACAAAACGGAGCAAAGGACTTTGTACAAATCACGTGCCCAGTGGCTGTCGTGGCACCGAGCGGGACCCGGCAGTGATCTCGGCTGGAGGCACGTGCTTGCGACCTAAAGATCAGGACGGGCCGTCTGTCCGTCTGGACTCCGGGGCCTCCGCAAGGCCGTGGTATTCTCCAGATTCACAGCTCTGACACGAGCAAGCTCCTGGTCTGTTCTAGGTAAAGTTGTTGGCTTTACCTGCCCATTCCCCCAATTTCCTTTTCAAACATCACTTGATTAACCACAATATACAGCCTCTGCGGGAACTTCTGTGCAAAGAGCAAAGAAACTGCACTGTCGATTCCAAAGTCAGGACCCAAAGGCGTTGGGTCAAAGGAGGAAGATGGCTCGAGCTTCCCTCAGGACACAGAATGCCAGTTCCTTTTTCCTTTTCGTTTTTAATGCAACCTTTTTATTTTAGAGAGAGAGAGAGGGTGGGAGAGGGCGGAGGGAGAGGCTTCATTTTGGTTAAAAACAGAACAATAGTGTGAGTGGCGTCAGGACTTTATCCAGCCAATCCTTGCAGCACCGTGATTGACTCACCTCTGCAGGGAGGAGGTCAGTTCTCACGCAGCCTTCTCCCCCAGGGTTCACGCGCTCCGGAACAAGAAGGAACAATTACTCCACCAGCCATTTTTAGCAAGGCTACATTTCTTATACCATTTAACACTCAAAAAAAAAAAAAAATCTGGCACTAGGGTTCTGTTCACAGGAGAGCAAGACAGAAACCAAAAAGTTGAGAGAAGATTAATAACATGTTAAAGTCACCAACGAGGGGTGGCGGGGCCAGAATTGTAACTAGATTCCTGCTTCATTTTACGGTTTTTTTAATAGTTAATTTATACATGTTTTAAAATGTTTATTTGATTTTGAGAGAGAGGGAAAGAGTGTGAGGGACGGAGGAGCAGCAGAGAGAGAGGGAGAGAGAGTCCCAAGCGGGCTCCGAGCTGTCAGCGCAGAGCCCGACGCGGGGCTCGAACTCACGAACCGTGAGATCATGACCCGAGCCGGAATCAAGCGTCGGATGCTTAACTGAGCCAGCCAGACGCCCCTACAGTTAATTCATAAATTTATTTTGGTTTCAAGCACAAGAGGGAGAAGTTATGCTGTTCACGGTACAGAAATATTGAAATTTCAAGAGTGTAAATGCAAAGGTCCCCAAGCCTTTTCCCTCTGGCGTTTGCCTTAAGCCACCTTGGGTTCTTCACGCCATCGTTCAAAACGAGATGGGAGACGGTTTGAGTTGCTCCAGAGCTAAGCACGGGGATAGCTTGCCTGGTCTACACCGCAGCCCCTGTGTGTCAATTTGATAAAGAAGGTTCCTCAGTAATGGAAAGTCAGCTTTACAAATCGTAAGCTTTGGTGAGGTTGATGGTGATCATATGATCAGAGCAGACTTAAACACCCTGGTTTTCATTTATAAATGCAGTTTATAGAAATTCTAAAAAAAAATTCTATAAAAATTGTAAAAAAAAAAAAAATTGAGACACTAACAGGCAACAAATCCCTTATAATTGCTACAAACCGCAGGTTATGGAAGACTGGAAAGTTTTACATTTTCTTCCCGCCTTCCTTTTTAAGTCCGTAATTGGCATCACACTTTGTTTGCCAGAAGAGTGCTATTTTCCTCATATTAGGCTTTTTTCCCCCCATGTCACTAAAAACTACATGAAAACATTTTTATGCCTTTCAATATGGCAGAACATGCCATAATTTATTAAACTATTTTCCCTGTCGTTAGTTGGTTACTTAGATTAATTCCTTTAAAAAAAAAAAAAAAAGGCACAAATAGCCAAATCTATTTTTGCTTAGTACACATTCCCAGAGTAGGATGAATGGGACGGCGAAGGGACAATTTGAACGTTCGCCATGCAATATGTTGTCAGCAAATTGCTTCGCAGACAGGCTGGCACGGTTTGCACCGGGAAGGTGGATATTCTCCTTGTGGGGTGCCAGGGCGCCCCGACAGCTTGGCATGCACCCCTTCGGCTCTCTATGGTGACATTCCCGCCACCTCCTCCACGATCCGGTCCCTTCACCTCGAACATCTGTTTCCTGTCTGAACGGTGACACAGCTGGAGGAAGACGTCCCAGATTGCTTCCAGAAATCCGTGTCCGCTCTGTAGCGCAGGCGTGGGCACCCTTGAACGCCGGGCAGCTCCCCACACACCCCCCAGGACCCCACTGTCCACATGATGTGTCTGTGCTCTGGGATCTGCCCGGCTGCCCCTCCTGTACACCTGTCTCCTGAGCAGGTGGATGGAACCGGGCACATCTCCCAAGAAAGCCAACCCCAAGGACCCTCCTCCTGGCCTGCCCCATGGGCCTCTCGCTCGGCCTCGCCCTGCGGCTGTGACCACAGGGCGTCTGCCTCACCTTACCTTCTCTCCCCGCGGTGGGACCGCCCCGATGTGTACGTAGACAGCTCTGGATTGTCTTCCTGGGGAGACCCCGTACTTTTAAACCCCGAACACCGGGAAAGTGGTCTGTGAGGCCGTTCTGAGTTCCGCCTGGGTTTGGGCTGTAGGCAACCACGTACCCGAGCGGTGGGGGCCATCGGTGAGGTCTGCGTCAGGATGAGGGCTGGCGGTGTGGTGTGGGGTTAGGCAGTGTGGGCGGGTCACTCGGCGGGGGTCCCTTGGATCCCGTGATGGCAGGTCGGCTGGCAGCACAGGCCGGGACTGGGGCCTTTCAGGATCCCAGCAAAGGAGGGTGTTGGCTAGGACGCTGGCTCTTTGTCAAGGGTCTTGAATCTAGCAGCCGGTTTGCGATGTGAACGGAGAAACTGATGCTCTGGAAGGTCTGACCGTTAGGGGACCCCAGACTCGGGGTCTCTGGGTCAGTTCTGCATTGAGGGGGACGGCTTCCTCCTTGAGAGCCTTCCAGCAAGATCAGGCCGGATGGATCTGGTTACACTTGCGAGCCACCCCTTGTTTTCGGTCCCGTGATTTTCTAGGTCGATAACATCACTTCCCAAGTTGTGGAGAAAAGGCAGCTGGAAAACAAAACGGGACGGAATGCCAGTGGCTTGATCTACACTGTTCTACTGAATCACGATCCTTAAGTCCATCTGAAAGTCTCATGTCCGAATAAAGAGTCAGGAAGTGATTTTCATTCTACGATGAACGAATATGTGGCAAATTACCGATCGGATAGAACTTGCGTCTTTTCCCGGTTAACTGTGTCATAACATCCGAAATGGAAGGAAATGGTACAATGAGCAGAAGTGAACTCTATCCTGTTGCTCCTTCAGGCAGGACGGGAGACAAGGCCGGGTTCCATGGCACTGAAAGCAGGGCCCGGTGAGGAGGGGAGAGTGAGGGGCTATAAATACCCGGCTGACGGAACAGCAGATGGCTCGTGGCAAGTGGACGTCTGCGAGGGGAATGTGCTGAGTGGTGCCAACACGTGCTTCCTCAAGGCTCTGACCT